>NC_140987.1:401785412-403008076 GCF_052327205.1 Somniosus microcephalus | reverse complement strand
GGGGAGGGATATTGGGCAGAAATTGGGCAGAAACAACAAAAACCAAAGCAAACTCAATTGCTACTTGGCCCTAAACAGACAATACAACATAGCTGATTACCTGACCATGGTAAAGGATAACAAACTGAGAAGAACCTTGACAAGGTACAGACTTAGCGAACATAGCCTAGCGATCGAAAAAGGCAGACACAGGCAGACCAGGCTGCCAAGAGAAGACAGGATATGCTCTCACTGCAGTCAGGGAGTAGTTGAGACAGAGATGCACTTCCTCACAGCCTCTGGAAAATATCAGGACATCAGGGAGAATTTCTACCAAAAATTCTCACAAATATGCCCTGAATTCAGAAATCTGAATGACAACCAAAAACTCCCATTCCTACTGGGAGAGGAGAGAAGCTGTGTAACACTGGCGGCACACTATGTTACAGCTTGCCATGAACAGAGGGACAACCAGTAAACTAAGAAATGAATATATATAAACAATGCAAATGTATATTTATACACTCAGGGATATACCTGTTTATACACTGTATGAATAGAACTGCGTTTATGTGCTCAACCATAAATGTATTTTGATGCTTTGGCAACATAAGATGTAACTTATCATGCCAATAAAGCGATTTGAATTGTGAATTGAATTGGGAGGGGAGGGGGGAGGGGGGGAGGGGGAGGGCGGGGAAGGGAGGGGAGGGGGGAGGGCGGGGGAGGGAGGGCGGGGAGAAGGGAGGGGAGAAGGGAGGGGGGAAGGGAGGGGGGAAGGGAGGGCGGGGGGGAAGGGAGGGCAGGGGGGAAGGGAGGGTGGGGGAAGGGAGGGGGGAAGGGAGGGGGGAAGGGAGGGGGGAAGGGAGGGGGGGAGGGCGGGGGGGGGGAAGGGGGGGAAGGGAGGGCGTGGGGGAGGGGGGGGAAGGGAGGGCGGGGGGACCCCCCCGAGGGTCGCGAACCCCCCGAAGGTCGCGCCCCCCGCCTCGAGGGTCGCGGCCCCCCACCGAGGGTCGCGCCACCCCCGAGGGTCGCGGCCCCCCCCCGTTGGTTGCGGCCCCCCCGAGGGTCGCGCGCCCCACCCCCGTGGGTCGCGGCCCCCCCCCCGAGGGTCGCGCCCCCCCGAGGGTCGCGGCCCCCACCCCCGAGGCTCGCCCACCACCCACCCACCCCCGAGGCTCGCCCCCCCCACCAACCAAGCACCGAACTCCGGAGGCGCGATCTTCCGAGCACCGGCCTCCCGAGATGGCTTCAACATTGCGGCTGTGCGAGACGGCCGGAGGGCCCGGTTGCCAGGGTAACTGTGACGCTGACCAAGCCCCGCCCCCCGGCCAAGCCAGAGAGAGAGACGCCGCGTCTCAGCTGCTCCTGCTGCGCGCAGCGCCCCCCCCGAGGGTCGCGGCCCCCCCCGAGGGTCCGCGCCCCCCCCGAGGGTCGCGCCCCCCCGAGGGTTGTGCCCCCCCCCGAAGGTCGCGCCCCCCCCGAGGGTCGCGCCCCCCCGAGGGTCGCGCCCCCCCCCGAGGTTCGCGGACCCCCCCCCCCGAGGGTCGCGGCCCCCCCCCCGAGGTGAAGACCGCCGATTGCGCGCGCAGCAGGAGCTGAGACTCGGCGTCTCTCTCTGGCTCGGCCGGCGGGCCCGGTTGCCAGGGTAACCATGACGCTGACCAAGCCCCGCCCCCCGGCCGAGCCAGAGAGAGAGACGCCGCGTCTCAGCTGCTCCTGCTGCGCGCACGGCCCCCTCCGCCGAGGGTCGCAGCCCCTCCCGAGGGTCGTGGCCTCCCCCCCCGAGGCGAAGACCGCCGATTGCGGCTGTGCGAGACGGCCGGGGGGCCGGTTGCCAGAGTGACGCTTGACGCTCAGCAAGCCCCGCCCCCCCGGCCGAGCCAGAGAGAGACGCCGCGTCTCAGCTCCTGCTGCGCGCGCACCCTAGCGGCACTGGGCTGAGGCTCGGCCCTCCAGCCTTCGAGTGGGGCCGGGAGCTGCCTAGCTCGGGCGTGGGTGCGAAGGAGAAGCCGAGGCTTCGAGGCCTACCTGGAAAAACGGGGAAAGGTAGGAAAATTAATGAGATTAGATAAGTTAATTCGTTTCTAAATCATTTTTTTTAAAACAATATGTGTTTTTAAAAGCAACGTTTTTTTTTAAGACGCAGAAAGCGGGAAAAAGAAAGGAAAAGTTTGGAATCAAGATGGCAGCGACTCACCTCGGTTCAGAACGATAAGGTCTGGCCACACACGCACCGATTGGCCCGGCGGCACATGCCAGCAACCCGGCGTACGATTGGTCGAGCTCGAGGTCACTCTGTCGCTAATGAGCGGATAATGAGATGCTAATGAGCAGAATGTTGAAGGATTTTGGGATACCGCGGGTGCAATTTTAGCCCGGCCGAAACGTAAATACGCTTAAAACCGTCTCGGAAGCGTAAGCTTTCTTTGGAGGTAACGCGCGCGTAGGTACGCCCTGTAACTTTCGAGCGCATACCCGACAGACGCACACGCGATGACAGACAGAATGACAGAATGACAGGATGACAGACAGACAGAAGTACCGATTTATATATATAGACTAGCAAAAGTGCCCGGCGGTGCCGAGGCTTTTTCGAGGGAATGTTGTTGTTGGAAGAGAGAGAGAGAGCGACTGGGGGGAAGAGAGAGAGCGACTGGGGGGAAGAGAGAGAGCGACTGGGGGGAAGAGAGAGTGTGACTGGGGGGAAGAGAGGGAGGGGAGGGGAGGGGAGGGGGGAGGGGAGGGGGAGGGGGGAGGGGAGGGGAGGGGGAGGGGGGAGGGGAGGGGAGGGGAGGGGGAGGGGGGAGGGGAGGGCGGGGAAGGGAGGGCGGGGGGGAGGGGATGGGGGGTAGGGGGAGGGGGGAGGGGAGGGCGGGGAAGGGAGGGCGGGGGGGGAGGGGAGGGGGGAGGGGGGGGAAGTGAGGGCGGGGGGGGAAGGGAGGGCAGGGGGGAAGGGAGGGCGGGGGGGAAGGGAGGGGGGGGAAGGGAGGGCGGGGGGGAAGGGAGGGGGGAAGGGAGTGCGGAGGGCGGGGGGGGAAAGGGGGGGAAGGGAGGGCGGAGGGCGGGGGGGGGAAAAAGGGGGGGAAGGAAGGGCGGGGGGGAAGGGCGGGGGGAAGGGAGGGGGCGGAAGGGAGGGGGGAAGGGGGGGGAGGGCGGGGGGGGGAAAGGGGTGGGGGAAGGGGGGGAGGACGGGGGGGAAAAGGTGGGGGGAAGGGAGGGCGGAGGGAGGGAGGGGAGGGAGGGCGGGGGCCCCCCCGAGTGTCGCGGCCCCCCCGAGGGTCGCGGCCCCCCCCGAGGGTCGCGCCCCCCCCGAGGGTCGCGCCCCCCCCGAGGTTCGCGGCCCCCCCCCCCGAGGGTCGCGGCCCCCCCCCGAGGTGAAGACCGCCGATTGCGCGTGCAGCAGGAGCTGAGACGCGCCGTCTCTCTCTGGCTCGGCCGGCAGTCCCGGTTGCCAGGGTAACCATGACGCTGACCAAGCCCCGCCCCCCGGCCGAGCCAGAGAGAGAGATGCCGCATCTCAGCTGCTCCTGCTGCGCGCGTGGCCCCCCCCAAGGGTCGCGGCCCCCCCCCGAGGATTGCGGCCCCCCCCCCGAGGTTCGCGGCCCCCCCCCCCCCGAGTGTCGCGGCCCCCCCCCCGAGGTGAAGACCGCCGATTGCGGCTGTGCGAGACGGCCGGCGGGCCCGGTTGCCAGGGTAACGCTGGACGCTCAGCAAGCCCCGCCCCCCGGCCAAGCCAGAGAGAGACGCCGCGTCTCAGCTCCTGCTGCGCGCGCACCCTAGCGGCGCTGGGCTGAGGCTCGGCCCTCCAGCCTTCGAGTGGGGCCGGGAGGTGCCTAGCTCGGGCGTGGGTGCAGAGGAGACGCCGAGGCTTCTAGGCCTACCTGGAAAAACGGGGAAAGGTAGGAAAATTAATGAGATTAGATAAGTTAATTACTTTCTAAATCATTTTTTTTTTAAAACAATATGTGTTTTAAAAGCAACGTTTTTTTTTAAGACGCAGAAAGCGGGAAAAAGAAAGGAAAAGTTTGGAATCAAGATGGCGGCGACTCACCTCGGTTCAGAAGGATAAGGCCCGGCCACACACGCATCGATTGGCCCGGAGGCACACGCCAGCAACCCGGCGTACGATTGGTCGAGCTCGAGGTCACTCTGTCGCTAATGAGCGGATAATGAGATGCTAATGAGCGGAATGTTAAGGTTTTTGGGATACCGCGGGCGCGATTTTAGCCCGGCCGAAACGTAAATACGCTTAAAACCGTCTCGGAAGCGTAAGCTTTCTTTGGAGGTAACGCGCGCGTAGGTACGCCCTGTAACTTTCGAGCGCATACCCGACAGACGCACACGCGATGACAGACAGACAGACAGAATGACAGACAGAAGTACCGATTTATATATATAGATATATATATATATATATAAATAAATATAGATAAATAAATAAAATAGAGAAGAGATACAAGGGATGCACCATCCTGTCACAAGGAATAGAGCAGCATGTTTATATTATAAACACAGAGGATACTGCACTGTGTATATATATTGTAAATATAAAAATATAGCACAGTGTATATTTATAAATACAAGGATACAGCACCAGCTGTACATTATAAATAGAGAAGTACCGAGTGCATATTTTAAGTATGGTTGAAACAACACTGTGTGTATATTATAAATACAGTTGATACTGCACCATGTATGTACTGTATTATAAATACAGAGGATGCAGTTCTGTGTACATATTATAATTCCAAGGATACAGCATAGTGTATTTATTATAATATACTGGGGGTATGTCGTTATGAAGCTTAATGCTTTTAGTTTCTGTAATTAAGGTGAAGTATTGATGAACTATGAAAATTATATTTAATTTACAAATGGAAATTAGGCGCTTCTGCAACAATTTTTCCCAAAGTAACTGAGAAGCTACTCAGCCTCTAGTTATGTAGCTTGTAATGCCCATGTGCTATGCTCATGTAGACACAGTATTCATGTGTCACACCTACTCAGTGCAATTTGTACCTAAGGTATTGGCCTAATTTCAACAAGGCTTTCCATCATAGTCCCAAACTGTGAGTTGAGTGTGCTTTAGACAAGTAGAGAGTTACTTATTACAGTATGTATAAAAATATTCTAAAGTACTGTACTAATTAGAAGCAATTTACATATGTTAATTGGGTTAATTGCATCATCTAATTCCCTATTATTGTGGAATTGTACATTCTAGTTTACCAGACACAGAAGCTATCCTGGGTGATGGTAATTAATTATGTTAATATAGCTTAATTTATATATATGCCCAGCTGGTGAATAAACCAGTTTCCTTATTTACCAATTGGAGAATTTTATTTTTTTAACATTGTCCTGACAGCCATGATTATTTGTAGCCATGTTTATGCAGAATTTATTGTCGCATTAACCAAGCCAACATGTCAATTAACTTTTCCATTACTGAAATAACAGCTACATTCATACATTAATGGGCTCTTAAAAAAAGCCCTCATGCACTGTTGCACATTAATCATGTACCTGACCTGATACAATTGGCCTCAGTGACCAGACGTTTACTGGCAATGGTATAAGTTTCTAACATGTCCAGCCTGGTACCATTGTGAAAGGTCCTAACACCAGTTGGTTTGAAAATTGTCTGTAGGTTGAACCTCCCACAAATATTGACATACTACAGAGGACTTAATGCATAATATTGGGACACTTTTGGGGCATCTTATTGTAACTTCTGAAAGACAATAGCTTTAGTATCTTACAAGCGCCCTCAGAAAATGGTTACTGATTCCTTACACGATGAAATGCTGCCATGGAATCAACCCATCACAGACTTTCTACTGTTTGGAGACTGACTGTAGACTCAATAGCTGGACTCAGATAAACACAGATAAACCCCCATATTGAGGGTGTTATGACTGACATTGGTGATAGGTACTCGATTGCCTTGGCCTGAGCACATGGAGTTTGATAGTGCTGTTATCGTTGTATTGTGTCTGACATTGGATATAGGTATTCGGTTGCTTTGGCCTGTGAGAGTGTGTTTGGATCAGCCATTAAAAGCAACATGAACTGAGCTCTGCATACGGCCTCTGGATTATCTGTGCAAATGCAACATTTGTCGACGAGGATGGCTGAAATCTCTCTTCCACCACCTCCTCCCTTCCAGCGATCCCATGGGTTCGCTGGTTACAGTCCTTTGAAACCTACTTCATTGCTCTTGGACTAGAAAATGTGAGTACAGCACGGAAAAAGGCACTGTTATCCCATTGCTTGGGAGCGGAGGGCCAGCGTGTTCTTGGGACATTATGCGCAGCAGACTCAATTCAAACGTATGATGTGACTGTGGCTCTGTTAAGCACACACTTCTCTGCCCCACAAAGTGCCCTCCTGCGGCGATTCATTTTTAGACAGCGTCACCAACTCCCCGGCGAGTCAGTGCATCAATACGTGGCTAATTTGAGGGGGTTAGCTAGCTCGTGCAAGTTCAGTGCACTACAAGACGAGATGGTGCGTGATCAACTAATAGAGCACACCAACAACGTGAGAGTGCGTGAAAGACTGTTACTCGAGTCCGACGATCTGTCGTTGTCACAGGCAGTCAACATTGCCTTTCAAGTGGAGTCTGCAGCCGAATGTGCAGCGCAACTAGCACACACACCCAGTGACAGTGCCCTCGGCCCCGACAGCTCTGACACTGTAATGCTTGCGCAACGGCAGCAACGCGTGCTACCGCAGCAACAGTGTGGAAACTGCGGATCTCCTTCACATGCTACCAGAGCGCAGAATTGCCCCGTGTGCGGCCAAGCCTGTCACAATTGTGGAAAACAAAATCACTTTGCCAATGTCTGCTGCTCTGCCCCTGTTGCTACAAATGAACACTCTCAGTCCTCAAGCAGTTGGCCTATAATTCACAACGTGAGCTCTGGGCCAGTAGTGGCTTTCAAGTCATGCACAATTAACCTGAATGATGTGTGCATCCCTCTGTTGTTGGATACCGGTGCCAGCGTTTCACTGCTGAATGTGGACACATTCAAACGCTTTTTCAGCTCCCTGCCACTCTTTGCGCCCTCCACTGCCCTTTGCGGGTATGGTAATTCGAAAATTGGACTAGTGGGCTCAGTCAACCTCACTGTATGCTATGGAACAAAAGTTTTGCCAGATTTTAGTTTTCATGTGGCACGCCAAGGAGCTAATCTGATGGGACTGGATCTTTTCACTGACCTGGGTTTTTCTCTCTTGGACACCGGCGGGTCTGCGATTCTGCACGTCGCCTCACCGTGGCGCCAAACATGGCCAGCACTCTTCGAGGGTCTGGGCTGCCTGACTGCCTTCACCCACCAGCCCATGGTTGACTCCACCGTTACCCCTGTCATTCAGCCACTGCGCCACATCCCACTTGCTCTCCGTGACGGGGTCACAGCTGAACTAAAGCAGCTATTGGAAGCTGGCATCATCGAACCAGTTGATGCCTCCCCATGGGTCTCCAACCTGGTGGTCACAACGAAAAAGTCAGGTGGTCTACGCGTCTGTGTCGATCTTCGAGCCATGAATAAGGCCGTAATCCCTGACAAATATCCACTGCCCACGTCAGAGGAACTCACAGCGCAGTTCTATGGTTCCATCCTGTTCTCAAAACTGGACCTTCGACAGGGCTATCTACAGGTTCCCTTCCACCCCAGCAGCAGGGACCTCACTGCTTTTGTGACACATGCTGGCGTCTTTCGGTACACCAGGATGCCATTTGGACTTAGCTCTGCACCCAGCTGCTTCCAAAAGGTGTCCTCTGTGCTCGCGGGCATTCCTGGGGTGGCCATCTACCTGAATGATATCGTCGTGCATGAGCCCTCGACCTCCACTCACGACGAACGCATTCACAGAGTTTTCATGGCTCTAGCATAACACAAGCTCACACTGAATGGCGAAAAGTGTGTCTTTGCTGTTTCAGAGATCGAATTTGTGGGGTTTCGGTTGTCGGCTGACGGTATATCCCCACTCCAGTCAAACATGGATGCCATTCACAGCATCCCAGAACCCAGCTCTGCAGCACAGGTTGCCTCCTTCCTTGGCATGACTGGGTACTACCTGAAGTTTTTGCCCCAGTACTCAGCCACCACAGCCCCACTGCGCCAGCTCCTGCGAAAGGATGAGCCATGGGCGTGGTCACAAGCCTGTACGGAAGCTGTTCACCTCCTCAAATCGTAGCTCACGTCGCCTCCAGTGTTGGCTCACTTTGACGTCGCCAGCCCCACCCTCGTCACCTGCGACGCGTCCGCTGCAGCTGTGGGGGCGGTGTTATCGTAGATACAGAATGGAGTGGAGGAACCAATCGCCTTTGCCTCCCGAGCCCTTAGCCCCACTGAACAGAAGTACCCAGTAGGCGAGCATGAGGCACTGGCGTGCGTCTGGGCATGTGAGCGGTGGCACCTGTACACGTATGGCCGTGCCTTCACCCTGCGAACCGATCACCAGGCTCTCACTGCCCTGCTGTCGACATCCGGCATGGGCCACAGGCCACTGCGTCTATACCGCTGGTCTGACCGCCTCCGCCAATACAATTTCAGTCTCCAGTTCACACCAGGACGTGACAATGTTGTTGCAGATCTGCTCTCCCGCACTGTCTCTGCCCCAGCCCCACTCGTCGGGTCTGAACATGTGGAACAGGATATCGTCCAGATGCTGCACACGCCTCTCCAAACCACAGTCTCTCTCCAGGAGCTCAAAGAGGCCTCTGATCAGGATCAGGCCATCTCCCAGCTGTGCACCTTCATCAGAGATGGCTGGCCTCGCAAGGTGCCTGAGGAATTGTCTGCCTACTCCAGAGTTAAAGAGGAGCTCTCCTGCTGGAATGACTCCTGTGTCGCACGTGGGCTCTGCACTGTGGTCCCAAGTGCCCTTTGTGCGCGTGTTTTATCCATGGCGCACGAGGGCCACTTGGGCAAAGTGAAGCTCAAACAACAATGCCGAGACCTAGTTTGGTGGCCAGGTATCGACAGGGAAATCGAGGCCCTGGTCAAGGACTGTGCAGCCTGTCTTGTAAGTGGCAAGACTGGCCACCAAGCTCCTCCACCCCTGCAACCCCTTGCCTGGCCCTCTCAGCCCTGGGAGCACATGCAGCTGGACGTCTGCGGGGCGATCCATGGTGTCCCCCACCATCAACGGTTCCTAGTGGTGACCTATGACCTGCACTCAAAATGGCCAGAGGTCACTGCTGTGGGCTCCGTCACCTCTCGGGTCATCATCGATATCCTTGAGTCCCTCTTCTTCCGCTGGGGGCATCCAAAGGCCATCACCACAGACAATGGCCCCCAAATGGTCTCTTCGGAACTCTCCTCTTACCTTGAGAGCAAGGGCATCCGTCACATACCACCCAGAGTCAAATGGGGGGGGTGGAGCATTTTAACCAGACACTGAAAAATGGCCTCAGAGCACACCTATCCCAGGGGTGTGCGTTTGACAAGGCCCTCCTCCACACACTGCTGCACTACAGAGCCTCCCAGCATTCCACTACAGGGGTCTCACCCGCATCCCTCATGCTAGGCCGTGAGCTCATGCTGCCCCTTGGCAGGCTCCGCCCCTCGCTAGCTCAGAGCCCTGCTCCACGGGCTCAAGCCACAGTCGCTAGACAGCAGGAGAAGATGAAACTCCGCTTCGACCAGTCGAAGAGGGCCAAGGCGTCCAACATCTCAGTCTCCGATTGGGTCAGAGTCCGCAGGCCTCACCGCAACAATAAGATGGCCTCATTCTTGTCCTCCCCTCTCCAAATCAGCCGCCAACTTGGACCAGCCACTTTTTGCCTCACTGACGGCTCTCGGTGGCATGCCAGCCGCCTTCGGAAGGTGCCAGCACCCCCTGATGCAGGATTATACGGACCTAATCCCCAAGCCTTACCCCCAGAGTGGCGGGATGCACATGTGGCTCAGCCAGCCAACCCTCAAGCAGATATTGTGCCTCAGCCTGCTCCTCACCAGTCCGCACTTCAGCCTGCTCTTCACCAGTCCGCACCTCAGCCTGTTCGTACACGTTCTCGCCCTGGCCACCTACAGGCCTTTGTCACTACATTTCATGTTTGAAATTCTGTGAGGGGGGAGGAAATGTTATGTCTGACATTGGTGATAGGTACTCAATTGCCTTGGCCTGAGCACATGGAGTTTGATAGTGCTGTTATCGTTGTATTGTGTCTGACATTGGATATAGGTATTCGATTGCTTTTGCCTGTAGAGGGTGTTTTGGATCAGCCATTAAAAGCAACATGAACTGAGCTCTGCTTACGGCCTCTGGATTATCTTTGCAAACGCAACAACATGCTGCTCTTTGAAAGAATTTGGGACATGAGAAAAAGCTTTACCACTAAGTAAAACTATAAGCAGCTCAGCTCAGATATTTCCCTTCCATTTATGATGGTTTGAGGCGGGAGGGGATTAATGCCAATTAACTGCCTGTTAACAGGTAGTTAACAGGCAGTTTTTTGGCTAATCCCTATTTTGAGCCCTGAAGTGTGGGCTTCCCGACGGCTCCGAACCTCGCCAGGGTCAGCGAGGTGGGCCGTCGATCTGTGGGGGTCGGAGGGGCCGAGATGTCTGGTGTGCAGGTGAGTAATGGGTGCATGTGTGCAGAGGTAAGTGTGTGAGGTGTGTGCAAAGTGTTTTAATAAGTTTTACTTACCTTTACTTCTTCCTGCAGGCTTCCTCCCTTCAGGTCTCGGGAGTCCCCCAGCTCACCACCACAGAAAGCAGAATGGCCGCTGAACTGTCAAAAGCTGCAGCCTTCTGCTTTCTGGTCAGGAAGGCTTTCTAATTGAGTCTTGAGTAAAGACACAACTTAGAAGACAGATTGTCAGTGTTTGACAGCTTCACAGAGCTGTCAGACGATGACATTTCATCTGTCAGAAGCTCTTGACAGATGAAACGTCATACGCTGACATCACCTGTAACTGGCTTTCCCTTAATTAGCCTGCTAAGCTCGCTGGGCGGGCTCAACAAGGTCAAACAAGGGAAAATAGCGTGGGTTGGCCACAAGTCGATGGAGGCGGGACTAAAACCCAACAAGTGGGAGTCCCGCCTCCAAAAGCTCCCCATTGACAAAATCCAGCCCCGTGTCTCCAAGCAGCCAGCCGGTAAGTCTATTTGGTGGTGCGAAGAGCTGAGGGAGGGTGGACTGGTGCAAGGCGAAAGACAGCTGCCAGGGAATTTGGTGCACACATGCATTATGATCGTCCTATGGTTGCACACCAGCTGCACATTGAGGGAGTGGAAGACCTTGCGGTTCACAAACGCTCCTGGGTGATGTGGGGGTGCCCGATAGCCAAATGTGTGCAGTCGATGATGCCCCACACCGTGGGAAGCCCGCTCAGTAACACTGGCTTCATCAGTGGCAACGTTGACATAATTATCTGACTGGTGAAACATTGCATCGGTGACCTGTGTGGTGCATCTGTGGGCGGCCGACTGCAAGATCCTGCAAATGTCTGCTGCAGATCCCTGGAAGGAGCCTGAGGCAAAGAGGTTGAGGACACTGATGACCTTGACAGCCATTGGCAAGGCATGTCCACCAGCTCCTCTGGGCTGCATGTCTTGCTCCAGCAAACTGCAAATGTCTGCGATGACCTGGCGTGAGAGCCTGAGCCTCCTTTGGCATTGCTGCTCAATCATGTTGAGGAAGCTCATCCTCTGCCTGTATACCATGTTGGGGGCATTGCCTCTGGCACAGTGCAGCCGCGCACTAACGCCCTCTGTCCTGTGGAGCACCAGGTTATTGAGGAGAAGGTTGTTGGTATTATTGCTGCTGCTGCCGCTGGTGTTGGGTCTCATCCTGGTCCGATTCTGAGGACCAAGGTGAGACAGTATAAGTGGCACCCATGCTAACGTAATAGATGGCAGGTCAAGTAGAGATCAGAGGAGCAATCTGTCAATGTTGCGATAGTTACTAGCAATGTGGTGATTTCCGAGGTTACAGAAAAGACTTGCAAACTCTAAGTAATGGAAAATAGTTTCCTCACCATTTAAAAAATATTCTGCTTTTCTATTCTTCCTACCAAAGTGAATAACCTCACATTTCCCCACATTATACTCCACCTGCTACCTTATTGACCACTCACTTTGTAGTGTCCGTGTGTTGATAAAGACACTGAAGACAGGAGTTGGTTCATAGGTATTTACTAAGCAAAGTCTGGGGGGGGGGTTTCTAAAGGATATACACAATACACAGGCTTATATAGCCCAAGTAGCAATTACCAGCATTATGCACACCTGGGGCTCTTAAAGGCACATACACCACAATTCCTCCCCTTTTAGCTAACCAGTACATAATATTTTAAGTAATTATTAATTACATGTTATATGCAAAATAATATACATTGCTGTAATTAATTAATTATAAGTTAGTCTCTCAGGAGGCTTCCTGACTCGGTCCGGATAACGCCTCGGGGGTGTAGTAGTTTCTGGTGGTGTAGTAGGTTCTTCTGGCAAGGCTGATTCGGCTTGAATGCCAGTGTCGGGTTCATCGGGTTCCAGTATCACCGGATCGGAGGTAGATATGGGTATCTCTACTTCATCGTTAGATGTATAGAGTGGTGGTGTAGGTTGTCCCTTTTCGGATGACTTTATGATTTGGTCAGCATGGTGCCTTATTATGCTTTCTCCGATGTCCACGGTATACATCAGTGGTCCTAGTCGTGTGCAGATAGTTCCAGGCTGCCATTTCTCGGTACGGTAGTCCCGGGCCAAAACCTGTTGGCCTATCTGGAAGGCCCTAGTTGGCCTTTCATTCATGCCTTGAAACTGCCGGTTCTCCGCGTCCCTTCGGATGTTGGGCTTGACCAAATCCAGCCGGCATCTTAGGTTTCTATTGAAGAACATCATGGCAGGAGTTTGGTTGGTAACCATATGTGTTGCATTCCTGTATGCGAATAAGAAGTTATCCACCTTGTGCTGAAGTTTTATGTCTTCATTACCCATGGCCTTTATGGCCTTCTTGAAGGTCTGGACAAACCTTTCAGCCAATCCATTGGTGGCAGGATGGTATGGGGCGGACGTGTAGTGCTTTACCCCATTGTTTTTTAAGAACTTTCTGAATTCTTCGGACACAAATTGCGGTCCATTATCAGAACATATCTGTTCCGGCAGCCCATTCCTGGCAAATATGGTCCTTAATACTGTGATGGTTTTTTCCGTGGTGGTGGAGGACATCTTTATTACCTCCGGCCACTTGGAGTGTGCATCAACCGCGATTAAGAACATTGAGTCCATAAATGGACCAGCAAAGTCGATGTGCACCCTTTGCCAGGGAGATGAGGGCCACTCCCATGGATGTAGAGGGGCTTGTGGTGGAGCGTTTTGGACCTTCTGGCATCCTAGGCAGCTCTTGGTCATTTCTTCAATGTCTCCATCGATACCTGGCCACCATACAAACGCCCTGGCTAGGTTCTTCATTTTCACTCCACCCAGATGCCCCTCGTGAAGCTCCTTTAGCACTTTATCCTGGAGTTTGGGTGGAATCACCACTCTGGATCCACACATCAAGGTTCCTCGGCACACTGACAGCTGTTCTCTTCTTTGCGAGAATGCTGGCAACAGTGGTTCGCCATGTGCTGGCCATCCCTTCACTGTTAAATCGTAGACCCGTGAGAGAGTCGGGTCATTTCTTGTCTCCCTTTCAATGGCAGAATTTGTCACTGGTAGACATTCCACTATGGTAGAGTGGAATATCTCTACTGGGTCTACTGTAGGTGCCTCTTCTATCGTTGGCAACGGTAGGCGCGATAAACCGTCAGCATTCCCATGCTGTTTTGACCCTTTGTATTCTATGTTGTATTGGTGTGCCCCTAGAAAAAGGGACCACCGCTGTAGCCTTTGTGCTGTCATGATGGGAACACCCTTTTTAGGGTTGAATATGGAGATGAGGGGTTGATGGTCAGTCAACAAGGTAAATTTTTGTCCGTGTAGGTAATGGTTGAATTTCTTTACTCCCCATACCAGGCTGAGTGCTTCCTTGTCGATTTGGGCATAGTTACGCTCAGCTGAGTTCAATGAGCGTGACGCAAATGCTATCGGCCGTTCCGAGCCATCAGGGAATTTATGCGATAATACTGCTCCTATGCCGTAAGGGGATGCATCGCACGCCAGTCTGATTGGCAGTGATGGGTTGTAATGAGCCAAAACTTCTTTGGATGTGATTAAGTCTTTGCATTTACGGAAGGCATTTTTGCAGTCTTCGTTCCATTTCCAAATTATTCCTGTTTGTAGCAGTTCATTAAGAGGGTGTAGAAGAGTTGATAAGTTCGGTAAAAATTTATGATAGTAATTTATTAATCCCAGGAACGACCTTAATTGTGAAACATTTTCAGGTGCTGGGGCTTTTATGACCGCCTCCATTTTTTCAGGTGACTTATGCAACCCTTCCTTATTTATTATGTGGCCACAATATGATAATTGATTTCAGAAAAATTCGCACTTGGGGCGATTTGCTCGTAGACCCCATTCTCTCAGCCTAGTGAGCACCTGCTCTAAATTGGCAAGGTGCTCGTTGTCGTTTTCTCCTGTTACAAGGATGTCATCTAGGTAGCATTGAGTCCCTGGAATCCCTTGGAGGACTTGCTCCATAGCTCTTTGCCAGATAGCTGGAGCGGATGCTACTCCGAAAACCAGTTGATTGTACTGGTACAGACCTTTGTGTGTATTTATTGTGAGATATTTTTTAGAGGCCTCTTCAACCTCCATCTGTAGATATGCCTGTGCCAAGTCAATTTTGGTGAAACGTTTCCCTCCGGATAGTGAGGCAAAAATATCTTCTATCCTTGGAAGAGGATACTGTACCATGTGAAGGACCGGGTTTACAGTCACCTTGAAGTCTCCACAGATGCGAATTTTTCTCTGTTCTTCAGATCCATCACCCTTCAATGCTTTCTTCATGACTGGGACGATGGGTGTTGCCCACTCACTGCAATCTATTTTAGATAATACGCCTGCCTTTTCCAAATTCTCCAGCTCTGCCTCGACTGCTGGATGAATTGCGTATGGCACCGGTCTTGCCTTAAAAAACTTGGGAATTGCTGCATCTTCTACTTTTATTGAGGCGGTGATGCCTTTCAAGGTTCCTAGTTTCTCTTGAAATACTTCCTTGGCGTTGGCCAAGATGTCTTTCAATCGTTCAGGTTTGACGTCATCATTTGTACCTTTCTGTGCTTTTCCTTATTGATTCTTTTCCCGTTAGTGGATTTTTTATTTTCAGATCGGCACACACGTGGAATGTGTCCCATCTTTCCGCATCGCCTGCATGCTTTTTCCTTGAACCAGCAGTCCCTCTGGTCATGGGTGGATCTGCCGCAGCGATAACATCTCTCGAAACCCCGTGTCATTTCATGGGTGCCGAAGTCCTGTGGCCTTTGCTGTATCTTTGCAGCTCCTATTGCACTGAAAGCTTTGTCCAGTGTTAAATCTTTTTCAGAAGATACCTTTTTTTGTGTTTCTACACTTAGGGGATCGCAGATGAATTTGTATCGCAGAGAATCTGCCAGTCCTGCCTCGAATTGGCAGTGTAGGGTATCAACAATCTCCTCAAAATTCTTGTCCATCGGTTCGGCTGGAGTGATTAAGTTTCGTAACAGCTTGTATGCCTTTGCGCCCATTAGATCCAGAAGCACTGAAGCTTTTTTTTCATCTTCTATTCCATTTGCGGTGCAATATACCTCCACTCTTTCCACATATGTGGTCCAATCCTCTATCTTGTTATCAAAAACATCAATATTGCCAAAATTAGGCTCTGTTTCGCTATCAAAAGCATCAATATTGCCAGACTTAGGCATTTCAGAAAAGATATGGCGCTTCCCGCCCTTTTTTTTCTCTTTTCTGTAGCAAGATATGGCGCTTCCTGCGCTTTCCCGCCGCTGCTGCCGATAACAACGCTGTATCCCTTTGCAGGCTCTTTGGCCGAGAAATTCAGTGCCCTTAGCGCCGATTTTGCGGCGCTAGAGGGCCTAGCGCTGCAATTGGCGCCGGCGCCTAAATTGCCTGGGGCCCTTCCGCCGCGGTAGACCGGTAGTGCTGCGCCGGCACCGATGACGTCATCGGTGTGCGCAGCGTCCCGGTTGCCATGCCGACGGGCCCCAGCGCCGAAATTCAGTTGCGGCCGCCTCGCCCGTGGCAGCCGCAACTAAGACTCTGGCAACAGAGTCTTACATGACTTTGCGCCGGCGCATTAAAGGCCCCGCGGCGGCCGGCCGCTTTCCCGCCGGCCGCCTGGCCGCAGCTCCCTCCCCGGACTTCCCCCCCCACCCCCCCCCGGAACAGAAGCAAGCCCGGCACTTGTCCGAGGTGCCGGGCTCATTTTTAAAAAGATTTTCGCGGGCCGCGGCCGGGTGCAGGCAGCTCCTCCTTAAGGGAAGGAGGAGGCCTGCACTTCCCGAACCTGCCGCACCGCAGCGGGCGCCGCAGCGCCGGAATAGCGCCGAAATTCAGCGCGTAGCGCCAGTTTTCAGGCGCAAACAGCTCTCAGCAGCGCCGGCAGCCGTTTGGGCGCAGAACTATTGAATTTTTGGCCTGCCCAGCGCGACTTAGCTCCGGCACTAACTTCCGGCGCTAAAGCCGTCGCTGCGCCAAAACCCAATTTCTAGGCCTTTGTGTCCTCCTCACAGCTTACTTTCCCACCTAACTTTGCATCGTCAGCAAACTTGGATACATTGCACTCAGTCCCTTCATCTAAGTCATTAATATAGAATGTAAATAGCTGAGGCCCAAACACTGATCCTTGCAGCACCCCCTGCCAATCTGAAAATGACACGTTTAGCCCTACTCTCTGTTTTTTGTCCATTAACCAATCCTCCATCCATGCTAGGACATTACCCCCAACCCCATGTGTCCTTAACTTGCATAACAAGGTATTTTATGTGGCACTTTTTTTATTCATTCACTGGATGTGGACATCACCGGCAAGGCCAGCATTTATTGTCCATCCCTAATCGCCCTCAAGAAGGTGGTGGTGAGCCATCTTCTTGAATACAACTGAGTGCATTCAGAGGGCAGGTAAGAATCAACCACATTGCTGTGGGTCTGGAGTCACTTATAGGCCAGACCAGATAAGGAAGGCAGATTTCCTTCCCTAAAGGACATTAGTAAACCAGATGGGTTTTTATGACAATCCAGTAGTTTCATGATCACTATTACTGATAGTAGCTTTTTATTCCAGGTTTATTTAATTAATTGAATTTGAATTACCCAGCTGCCATGGTGTGATTTGAACACATGTCTCTGGATCATTAGTCCAGGCCTCTGTGCTACTATGCTACCATAGCCCCTTATCGAATATCTTTTGGAAATCCAAATATACTACATCCACTGGTTCCCCTTTATCTACCCTGCTAGTTACATCCTCAAAAAAATTTGTCAAACATGATTTCCCTTTCATAAAACCATGTTGACTCTGCCTAATCATATTATGATTTTCTAAGTGCCCTGTTACCATGGATTACCATGTAATAATGGATTCCAGCATTTTCCTGATGACCGATGTCAAGCTAACTGTCCTGTAGTTCCTGGTTTTCTCTCTCCCTCCTTTCTTGAATAATGGGGTTACATTTGATACCTTCCAATCTGCTGGGACCATTCCTGAATCTAGGGAATTTGGGAAGATCACAACCAATGCATCCACTATCTCTGGAGCCACTTCTTTTAGAACCCTAGGATGTAGGCCATCAGGTCCAGGGGATTTGTTGGCTTTTAGTCCCATTAGTTTCTCAAGTACTTTTACTCTACTGATATTCATTACTTTAAGTTCCTCACTCTCATTAGCCTCTTGATTCCCCACTATTTTTGGTATACTTTTTGCATCTTCCACTGTGAAGACAGATACAAAATATTTGTCGAAAGTCCCTGCCATTTCCTTGTTCCCAATATAATTTCTCCTGTTTCACCCTCTAAGGGACTAACGCTTGCTTTTGCTACTCCCTTCGTTTTTACATACTTGTAGAAGCTCTTACAATCTGTTTTATATTTCTTGCTAATTTACTCTCATATTCTATTTTTTCCCTTTTTATCAATTTTTTCGTCATCATTTGCTCGTTTCTAAAACTCTCCCAAATCTCAGGCTCACTACTATTCTTTGCAACATTATAAACCTCTTCCTTTAATCGAATATTCTCCTTAACTTCTTTAGTTAGCCACAGATGGATCAGTTTCCCCGTGGAGTTTTTATTTCTCAATGGAATTCGTTGAGAAATTTGGAATATGTCTTTAAATGTTCGTACTGCTTATCTTCCATCATACATTTTTATTTAATTTCCCAATCTATCTTAGCCAACTCACCCCTCATACCTATGTAATTGGCTTTGTTTAAGTTTAAAGCTCTCGTTTCATGCTTAAGAATGTCACTCTCAAACTCAATATGAAATTCTGTCATATTATGGTCACTCTTCCCGAGGGGATGCTTTTCTATAAGATTACTAATTAACCCTGTCTCATTACATAGAAACATATGTAACCCCTTCACGGTTCTCTAGATATATGTGAGATGTGGTCTCTGTTGTAGACAGTATTCTATAGTCCAGTAAGGAGATCACTACTACAATGGCTTAATTCTAATTATCTTACTTTATAGTTTTAACATCAGACAGTATAAGAAGATTACGGGTCAATGACCTAAATTAGACATTTGCATACATTAGAATGAATCTAGACATAATAAACATACATTCTCCATTTATATGGATTCAAAGGAGAATCTGTCCCTGTGTCCAAATTCGAGTGCACTCTTTCGTTGGCGCGCTTAAGTTGGAGCTCATGGTATGTATAATGTCTGCAAGACTTACGACTCCGAACCCCTTCGTTGAATTCTCTTCACGATCACTGAATCCCACTTTGTGTTCTGGATGCAGAGCTACTAATACGAAGGGCGGCGGCCGAGTTTGGAAGCCCGGGATGGGATGCGGCAGCCATTTGCCTCCTGAGCCCTCTTTTCAGAGCTCCTGCCCTCTTTTCTTCTAGTCGCTCCCTTCTTCCCGCTCAAAAAACCCGACTCCACCCCTTCCTCCTGGGGTTTCTGCCTGGAGACTGTGCAGCCTCACTGTCTGCAACAGTTGATACTGGTGCAGAATTATGCAAAGTCTGCTCTTAGTCACATTGTGTCCTTAAAAGTTCTTGCCGTACCTTCACATGGGCAACTTTAACCCAGGGATTTATAACAATGATAATACAGTGTCTAAGTTAAAGATTGATAACCATACTTAGCGTACATAACATTTCCAGTGGGTATTACACCCCCCCCTACCAAATATAGGCATGTCCCCATGACTAATGAACTTTACACATAAGTGGTTGCATGCTTCCCAACCATGTATAAAGGGAGGTAACATATCGAACCGTAGGGGCTATCATTACACTTGGCACTCCTAGTGTACTGTATGTCAATCTTTCAGGAACCTTCTTAACTCGCTGTGAGCTCCTTATTTCGGATACCCGGTCTTCAGTTCCTTCAACTACGTTGGAGGCATTGGATCCTTTGTTATCATGCCTTTCAGTCTCTTTTATCTCCTTCTCGGAAGCATCTGGTTCTTCCCAGACCATGTCCAAGTCTGAGCTAAATGGTTCAGACAATTCATCCAGATTCTGTCTTATGCGTCTTTCTGGGAGGTCGTACCATAGATCCCATTCTTCATCTTCCGACTCATCAGGTTCCTCATGATCCACACACTGTGTCATGGGTTTTCTGTCTTCTGGAACAAAGTTTTCCTGGTTTCTCATTTTTTTCCTTCTTCTTCTCTGCAGGGTTCTCCTACTAGGTGTCGGCTCATTATCCGCTGGCGGGTCCAGACGCACTTGCTGTCCCAATGGCAGGATATGATTCCGGTGCAGTATTTTTATGGGTCCATCCCCACCTGCAGGTTTTAGCCGAAACACAGGTAGTTGTGACATTTGACTTTCAACAATGTAAGGTGTAGAAGCCCAGCGGTCTGCTAACTTATGTTTCCCTTGAAGTCCTAGGTTTCGTATGAGAACTCGGTCACCAGGCATGAGTTGGGAAAACCGGATCTTCTGGTCATACCTCTGCTTATTTCCTTTATTCTGTTTGGCAGAAACAGACTCAGCAAGTTCATAAGCAGCTTGCAATTCCTTTCTCATGTCAGATACATACTTGAGGTAAGTTCTCTGTGATGTGCCATCACTGGATACTCCGAAACACAAATCCACCGGCATCCTCGCTTCACGTCCAAACATGAGGTAGTACGGTGAAAAACCAGTAGCGTCATTTCGGGTACAATTATAAGAATGAACAAGATGTCCAATGTGCCGACTCCACTTGTTCTTTCGCTTTGAATCCAGCGTTCCAAGCATGTCTAACAAAGTACGGTTAAACCGCTCAGGTTGAGGATCTCCCTGAGGATGGTATGGAGTTGTTCTTGACTTCTCAATCCCGAGCATGGACAACAACTCATGTATAAGTCTACTTTCAAAGTCTCTACCTTGATCACTGTGTATTCGCTTTGGCAGTCCACAGTGGATGAAGTATTTCTCCCACAACACTTTGGCAACGGTGGATGCTTTCTGATCCTTTGTGGGAAAAGCTTGGGCGTAGCGAGTATAATGATCTGTAATGACCAAGACATTTGCGGTATTGCTGGAATCGGGTTCGATGGACAGAAAATCCATACAGACAAGGTCTAGAGGTCCATCACTTTGCATGTGAAACAGAGGAGCAGCTCTTTTAGGTAAAGTCTTTCTCTGGACACAACGTGCACAGGACCTGCAGAACTCCTCAACCACAGACTTCATACGCGGCCAATAGAATCTGTCCTTGACCAACCCATAGGTCTTATCTACTCCCAAATGACCTGCGTCATCATGCAAAGACTTCATCACTATTTCCCTGTACTTTTCAGGCAGGACCAACTGTGAATGACATGGTTTAGTGGGTGGGTGAGTGATTCTACACAACACTCCCTCTTTAATTTCCAAGTGGTCCCATTCTCTTAGGAGCAGACGACAGTCAGGATGTTTTGATTTGTCGATCTGTGTAATATCACCCAGACAGAGAGCTGAAAACACCTCATGAATACAGGGATCCTCCTGTTGTGCTTTGGATATTTCAGATGAACACAACATGGGTAAGTTTTGTACATCCAAACTGGAAAGGTTGCAAAATGCCTGGGGAACAGCATGCATTGACGCTCCCAAGTGGTCAATCTCTCGGGCATGAAATGAATTCTTTGGTCCAGATACCACGGACATCTGACACATTACTTTCACATCTGCTGAAGCAACATCTTTCCACTCTGGTTTCTGGTAGTGTGGGCGACGAGACAGAGCATCTGCGTCAATGTTCTGGTTCCCAGGTCTGTACCTGAGACTAAAGTCATAAGCAGATAGTGCAGCAAGCCAGCGGTGGCCGGTGGCATCAAGTTTTGCCGAAGTCAACACATAGGTTAATGGATTATTGTCTGTCCTCACTTCAAACTTCGCTCCATACAGATAATCCTGCAGCTTATCCACCACCCCCCACTTCAACGCCAAGAATTCTAGCTTATGAGCTGGGTAGTTACGCTCTGATGGCGTAAGACTGCGACTGATGAACGCTACAGGTCTCAGCCTTGCTCCTTGGTCCTGATACAACACACCACCCAACCCTTCTTGACTGGCATCCACGTGTAGCACATATGGCAGCTGTGGGTTTGCAAAAGCCAACACGGGGGCTTGAGTAAGACTTTGCTTTAAGGTGTGGAAGGCCTCTTCGCATTTCTCATCCCATCTAACACCAAAAGGCTCAGAGGGTTTGAAGTAGTCCTTGTTCTCTTTACCTTTAGCCTTTTTCTTCCTCTCGGCTGGTGGGAGGTAACCAGCCAGCAGCTGATTCAGAGGATGGGCCACTTTGGAGAAATCCTGCACAAAGCGCCTGTAACATCCGCAGAACCCAAGAAATGACCGCAAGGCAGTCACTGTGTTCGGTTTGGGCCATGTGGTAACAGCTTCAATCTTGGATGGATCTGTGGCTACTCCATCCTGTGATACAATATGCCCCACATAGGACACGGATGTTTGGCAAAACTGAGACTTGTCCAATGATAGCTTGAGACCTTCATCCTCCAGGCGACCAAGCACTTTCAGCAACCGAGCTTCGTGTTCTTCAAGGGTTGCCCCAAACACAATGATATCATCCAAGTACACCAATACTTCGAGCAAGTTCATGTCCCCAACTGTTTGTTCCATTATTCTTTGAAAAGTTGCTGGAGCGCCTGAAACTCCCTGTGGCATCCTTTCAAATTGGTAGAACCCAACTGGACATATAAAGGCTGTCTTTTCTTTGTCCAATTCACTCATCGGTATTTGGTAGTATCCACTTCTGAGATCCAACACACTGAACCACTTGCTTCCATTAAGACAAGCCAGTGCATCCTCAGTTCTTGGAATGGTGTATTGGTCGGGAATAGTACGTCTGTTAAGCGTCCTAAAGTCCACACACATCCGAATCTTTCCGTTCTTTTTCCTCACCACCACTATAGGAGATGCATAAGGACTCCCGGACTCGGTAATGATCTCAGCTTCTTTTAACTGCGACAGGTGCTGTCTCACTGCTTCGATGTCAGCCGGTGCCAGCCATCGAGACCTCTCCCGAAAGGGTTTATCCTCGGTAATTCTGATAGAATGGCGAGTACTCTTACTACAACCAACATCAAACCCATGAGTAGAGAAAACTCCTCTCCGCTCCATCATCTTCCTAACTAATCGGTCCTTCCATTCTTTAGGAACGAATGAATCTCCAAAGTTGAAGGAGGAGGGTGTCAGATCTCCGGTTGAGATAACTTTGGACTCTTCCTTCACATGTGACGACAGTACATTTACAGGAAACAGATGCGCAATCGGCATTCCTTTCCTCAATGTGATTCCTTTGCCTGACATATTCCTCACGGTCACTGTAACTCTCCTTGACATCACAGCTGTTGGGGTCTGCAACTCTGGTCTCACCAGAAGCTCATTTGGAAACCGTGACTCTTCTGCAGGATCATCAGGTGACTCTATCAGAATGGCTTCAGTACCTGGCGTTCCAGGGAATTTTGGTATCCCAGGGATTCTAGCCACTCCTCCAGGACGCAGGGTGATAGGTTTGGCTCGAACGTACCACACAGTTCCTCTGTTGCTATCATCTACGTCGGAAGAAAGTTCAGGCAGTTTCTCAAAAGCCTTTTTGAAAACAGGGTGAATGTGTCCGGTGCTCAAGAGGTTTTCACCTCCCTGCTCTTTGCAGCTTGTCAGGAGTCGTCTCACAATGGGTGTATTACTGCCAACCAGTATGGAAACCTCACCTTTCACCATGGGGTCAGGGCAAACCAACACAAGTGCATCAATGGTCTCAGTGATCCCTACATCAGCTTCCAAGAACTCCAACCTCAGCGACAAATAGCCATCATATGGGTAATCAGCAGGACTAAGGCCCCAGATCTGCAGAAGACTGATTGGGGTTAACGGCAAATGCGTCAGGTATCGGTCATAGAAGGATCTGTACAGTATGGTAACCTGAGAACCCGTGTCGAGGATAGCTTTAGTATAAATGCCTTCAATCTGTATTGATACAGCAGAACTCGGCCCTACTAAACCTTCAGGTATGATGTCTTTCATATCCCCTCGTCTATTATTGCACTTAGCGGAACGTGTCTTAACTATAGGAACAGCAGGCCGTTCTGTTACTGTGCCCCTTTGTAGTTTCCCGACTTCTTGGTAAGTTTTATGAGACGGTCATTTACTTTTTTTAGATTTTCCTCACCTCTACATTCTCGCTTGAAATGTCCATCCTTTCCACAGTTATAACAAAAGACTCCAGGTCTATCTCCTTCATGGGGATATCCTTTAGAGGAATCATTCATTTTGCTGTTAGACTTCGCAGGGTGTTCAACCTTTTGCACCCGTGCGTCATCCCTTTCTGTGTTGGGCTTAGACCGAAAATATGCCATCTCGGCTCTCATGACATTTATTTCCTTCTTCAGCTGTTCCATCTCAGGGTTGACATCACCCTTAGGAGTAGGAACTGTAACAGGAGTCACAAGCTTGGACATCACAGCACTCTTTGCTACATTCCGGGCCTGAAGCATATCCTCCACCTCTCTGACTTCCCTTAGCAGCTCAGTGAAGGTAGGTGGATCTCGCAACTTATGGGTCATGCGTATGCGAAGAGCAGTCACGTCTTCGAGCAATGCACCTCGCACAACCTGTTCAATGCGGAACCGATTCATTTCAGGCAACTCAATCCCTCTTTTCCGTAACATACAATGCAGCAGTTTGTCTATTCTCAGCAGATAACTGGACAGCTTCTCTCCCTCACACTGGAATGTGCTTCTGAATCTGACCATCAAATCTGAAATGGTTTCAGTAGTTCCAAAGGCAGTTTCTAGAGCCTGCATGTAGTCAAAGGAAGTAGCAGAGGTGTTCTGCGCCTTTAAGAATCTTACAATGTCAGCAGCAGGACCCTTAAGGCTTTCTACTATTCTCTGCCTTTTCACATTGTCACTGCACTGCCATTCCTCTAGCAGAGGCAGGGTCTGCTCAGCCCAGGCGTCGTCCTCCTCTTCCCCACTGGGAGTTGGTCTCACTCCTGAGAACATACGGAGCTTACGGTATCCCTGAGCCTCGAAGGGCAGATTGGTGCATTTATCCACCAGAGAACTAATGGCACTGACCAACTGAGTGTTCATATCCAGGGCCAAAGGACCTATCAGACCTTTGACATCAGCAACAGTCTTTCCTTCTTGTCTCAAGAATGACAACAACTTGGTCTGAAACCCTTCTTCTTCCTTAGTAGTAATAGGGACAAACTGAACTGGCCAGGGACCAGCCTCTTCAGAAAGCCCAACTGCCTCAGGTAAACCATGACCTCTCAGGTTCTCTGATGTCTGGATCAACACAAACTGCTTCTTGGTAGCTGTATCCAAGCAGCGCTCAACTATCCTAACCTTTCCAAAGGCTTTGACACAATTCAGAGCCCTTAGCAAGACATCATCAGGGTCATCGTTAGCAACACCATTCAGCACAATGGCATGGGTAGTAGCTATCTGCTTCCGTTTGCACCAAGCTTCAACCTCAATAACATCCATCTTTTATGCTCAAACAGCCCAGTAGAAACCACAAACCACTCTCTTAGCAATGAGCATTCAATACTGTTAGTTTACTGACATAAATAGACCACGATCCCAGACGAGCCCCCAAAATGTAACCCCTTCACGGTTCTCTAGATATATGTGAGATGTGGTCTCTGTTGTAGACAGTATTCTATAGTCCAGTAAGGAGATCACTACTACAATGGCTTAATTCTAATTATCTTACTTTATAGTTTTAACGTCAGACAGTATAAGAAGATTACGGGTCAATGACCTAAATTAGACATTTGCATACATTAGAATGAATCTAGACATAATAAACATACATTCTCCATTTATATGGATTCAAAGGAGAATCTGTCCCTGTGTCCAAATTCGAGTGCACTCTTTCGTTGGCGCGCTTAAGTTGGAGCTCATGGTATGTATAATGTCTGCAAGACTTACGACTCCGAACCCCTTCGTTGAATTCTCTTCACGAACACTGAATCCCACTTTGTGTTCTGGATGCAGAGCTACTAATACGAAGGGCGGCGGCCGAGTTTGGAAGCCCGGGACGGGATGCGGCAGCCATTTGCCTCCTGAGCCCTCTTTTCAGAGCTCCTGCCCTCTTTTCTTCCAGTAACTCCCTTCTTCCCACTCGAAAAACCCGACTCCACCCCTTCCTCCTGGGGTTTCTGCCTGGAGACTGCGCAGCCTCACTGTCTGCAACAGTTGATACTGGTGCAGAATTATGGAAAGTCTGCTCTTAGTCACATTGTGTCCTTAAAAGTTCTTGCTGTACCTTCACATGGGCAACTTTAACCCAGGGATTTATAACAATGATAATACAGTGTCTAAGTTAAAGATTGATAACCATACTTAGCGTACATAACATTTCCAGTGGGTATTACACATAGAACATAAAAAATAGGAGCAGGAGTAGGCCATTCGGCGCTTCGAGCCTGCTCCGCCATTCAATATGATCATGGCTGATCCTCTATCTCAATACCATATTCCCGCTCTCTCCCCATACCCTTTGATGCCTTTTGTGTCTAGAAATCTATCTATCTCCTTAAATATATTCAGTGACTTGGCCTCCACAGCCTTCTGTGGTAGAGAATTCCACAGGTTCACCGCCCTCTGAGTGAAGACATTTCTCCTCATCTCAGTCCTAAATGTCCTACCCCGTATCCTGAGACTGTGACCCCTCGTTCTAGACCCCCCAGCCAGGGGAAACATCCTCCCTGCATCCAGTCTGTCTAGCCTTGTCAGAATTTTATTTGTTTCAATGAGATCCCCTCTCATTCTTCTAAACTCTAGGGAATATAGGCCTAGTCTCCTCAATCAAGCCGAGTCGACCCAATCTCTCCTCATACGATAGTCCTACCATCCCAGGAATCAGTCTGGTGAACCTTTGCTGCACTCCCTCTATGGCAAGTATATCCTTTCTTAGGTAAGGAGACCAAAACTGCACACAGTACTCCAGGTGTGGTCTCACTAAGGCCCTGTATAACTGTAGTAAGACATCCTTGCTCCTGTACTCAAATCCTCTTGCAATGAAGGCCAACATACCATTTGCCTTCCTAACTGCTTGCTGCACCTGCATGTTTGCTTTCAGTGACTGGTGTACAAGGACACCCAGGTCCCTTTGTACATCAGCATTTCCCAATCTATCACCATTTAAATAATACTCTACCTTTCTGTTTTTCCTACTGAAGTGGATAACTTCACATTTATCCATGTTATACTGCATCTGCCATGTATTTGCCCACTCACTCAACTTGTCTAAATCGCCTTGAAGCCTCTTTGCATCCTCCTCACAACTCACAATCCCACCTAGTTTTGAGTCATCAGCAAACTTGGATATATTACATTTGGTTCCCTGATCCAAATCATTGATATATATTGTGAATAGCTGGAGTCCAAGCACTGGTCCCTGCGATACCCCACTAGTCATCGCCTGCCACCCCGAAAAAGACCCATTTCTTCCTACTCTCTGTTTCCTGGTTGTTAACTAATTTTCAATCCATGCCAGTATATTATCCCCAATCCCATGTGCTTTAAATTTGCACACTAACCTCTTTTGTGGGACTTTATCAAAGGCCTTCTGAAAATCCAAATACACCACATCCATTGGTTCTTCCTTAACTATTCTGCCAGTTACATCCTCAAAAAACTCCAGTAGGTTTCTCAAACATGATTTCTCTTTCATAAATCCATGGTGACTTTGTCAAATCCCGTTGATATTTTCTAAGTGTCCTGTTATCACATTCTTTATAATAGACCCTAGGGGGTAAAAATTTAGCGCCCTTAAAAGGTTAGCGCCCCCGCGGCCAATTTTCCCAGGTAGCACCCCAAGAGGGAGGAGGGGCGCTACTGGAAGCGTCCCGCTTCCCTCTTGGGGCGCTACGAGCCAATATCGCGGTGTTACATCGCGCCGCGGTACTGCAGGTCTTCCAGCTGGGCCACCAGGGAGTGCCAGGCTCACGGAGAGCAGCCGGCACTCCACGGGGGGGCTTCACGGGGGCCGGGCCAGCAACGGGGGCAGGTGCTGGCAGGCGGCCAGCAACAAAAATGGCCGCCCGCCACCTCCCCGTTAACTAGCGCCGCCCTGGCCACAGGTAGGCCCCCCTGATCCCGGCGGACATACTAACGGGAGGCGCAAATCAACAAAATTTAGCCCCCAAGCATTTTCCCTACTTACTGATGTTAGGCTAACTGGTCTGTAGTTCCCTATTTTCTCTCTCCCTGCTTTTTTAAATAGTGGGGTTACATTTTCCTCCCTCCAATCTGCAGGAACTGTTCCATAATCTATAGAATTTTGGAAGATGACAACCAATGCATCCACTATTTCCATGGCTACAGAAAACAAGATCTAAAATAGTCTGTTCCCTGGTTGGTTCCATGACGTATTGTTTTAGAAAACTGTCTCGAATGCGTTCCGTGAACTCGTCCTCCAGACTACCCTTGCCAATTTGATTTCCCCAATCTATATGAAGATTAAAGTCACCCACAATTATTGCATTACCTTTGTTACAAGCTCCTATGATTTCTTCATTAATGCTCTGTCCAATGGTATAGCTACTGTTAGGGGGCTTATCAACTACTCCCACCACTGTTTTCTGCCCCTTGTTATTTCTTATCTCCACCCATACTGATTCTACTTCCTGATCTTCTGAGCCAAGATCCTTTCTCATTACTGTCCTTATGTCATTCTTAATTCTTAATTATCAAACTCTCTGTCCCTTCCTGTCACACACTGCTTATCTTTACCCAATTCAGTATACTGCTCTATGGCCTTGACTTTTCTCTTAGGTTACTAAATTTCCCCTCACATGCCCCTCCCCCCACCTTTTTTAGTTTAAAGTCCTATCTACAGAGCCAGGGAAATGTAGGTGGAGGGGTGGGGTGGTGAGTGGGAAGAACAAAGGGGCAACTGTATGTTGGGGGGGGGGTGCGGCGGGCGGCAGGAGTGATTAAATGAAAAAAGGGATAATGGTACAAGGAAAAAGGGACAAGTAATGGGACAAGTAAAAATACCAAAATGAGTCCAGAGGATGTGTAAAGAGCAGCACAATAACAGAGGAAGAGGGAAGCATGGAAAATCTGGCAAAGAGAAGAAGGCTCCCGAAGCCCCAGAATGTGGCAGAAGAAAGGCAGGTAGACAGCAGGGGTGTGGACCACCCTGCCCACTTTCTATGTTAAAGGCACTATATAAATGTAAGTTATTGGCTCGGTACATCTACTTCTGTTACCAAGCAGGTAATTCAATTCTCAGGTATCGCCACAAATGATGGCTCTATTTTCCACAAGTGTCTCTAGTTCCTGGCCTAAAAATGGATAAATCCCCAGGCCCGGATGAAATGTATCCCAGGCTGCTGTGTGAGGCAAAGGAAGAGATTGCGGGGGCTCTAACACATATATTCAGGACCTCTCTGGCCACAGGGGATGTGCCAGAGGACTGGAGAACCACTAATGTAGTACCATTATTCAAGAAGGGTAGTAGGGAAAAACCGGGGAACTACAGGCCAGTGAGCCTAACATCAGTGGTAGGAAAATTATTGGAAAAAATTCTGAGGGACAAAATTTGTCTCCACTTGGAGAGGCAAGGATTAATCAGGGATAGTCAACATGGCTTTGTCAAGGGAAGATCATGTCTGACTAATTTGATTGAATTTTTTGAGGGGGTGACTAGGTGTGTGGATGAGGGTAACGCAGTGGATGTGGTATACATGGATTTCAGTAAGGCCTTCGATAAAGTCCCGCACAGGAGGCTGGTCAAGAAGGTAAGAGCCCATGGAATCCAGGGTGCCTTGGCACATTGGATACAAAACTGGCTTAGTGGCAGAAGGCAGAGGGTGATGGTCGAAGGTTGTTTTTGTGACTGGAAGCCTGTGGCCAGTGGGGTACCACAGGGATCGGTACTGGGTCCCTTGCTGTTTGTGGTCTACATTAATGACTTGGATATGAATGTAAAAGGTATGATCAGTAAGTTCGCGGATGATACAAAAATTGGTAGGGTGGTAAATAGCGAGGAGGGTAGCCTCAGTCTGCAGGACGATATAGATGGGTTGGTCAGATGGGCGGAACAGTGGCAAATGGAATTTAACCCGGAAAAGTGCGAGGTGATGCACTTTGGGGGGACTAACAAGGCAAGGGAATACACAATGAATGGAAAGACCCTAGGCAAGATGGAGGGTCAGAGGGATCTGGGTGTGCAAGTACACAGATCCCTGAAGGCGGCGGAACAGGTGGATAAGGTGGTAAAAAAGGCATATGGGATACTTGCCTTCATTAGCCGAGGCATTGAATATAAGAGCAAGGAGGTTATGATGGAGCTGTATAAAACACTGGTTAGGCCACAGCTGGAATACTGTGTGCAGTTCTGGTCGCCACACTACAGGAAGGATGTGATCGCGTTAGAGAGGGTGCAGAGGAGGTTCACCAGGATGTTACCAGGGCTGGAGCGCTTCAGCTATGAAGAGAGACTGGGCAGATTGGGTTTGTTTTCCTTGGAGCAGAGGAGGCTGAGGGGGGACATGATTGAGGTGTACAAAATGATGAGGGGCATAGATAGGATGGATGCTGAGGCGCTTTTTCCCTTAGTAGAGGGGTCAATAACTAGGGGGCATAGATTCAAGGTAAAGGGCGGGAGGTTTAGAGGGGATTTGAGAAAGAACTTTTTCACCCAGAGGGTGGTTGGAGTCTGGAACTCACTGCCTGAATGGGTTGTGGAGGCAGAAACCCTCACAACATTTAAGAAGCATTTGGATGAGCACTTGAAATGCCATAGCATGCAAGGCTACGGACCAAATGCTGGAATATGGGATTAGATTAGACAGGGCTTGATGGCCGGCGCGGACACGATGGGCCGAAGGGCCTCTATCCGTGCTGTATTACTCTATGACTCTATGACTCTAAATGCTTTTCCATCTTCAGTGGACTGTGAAAATATATTACAGGGTAAGACTGTAGAAAAGCAGTGGCAAACATTTAAGGAGATATTTCATAACTCTCAGCAAAGATATATTACAGTGAGAAAGAAAGACTCTAAGAGAAGGATGAACCATCCGTGGCTAACTAAGGAAGTAAAGGGTGGTATCAAATTAAAAACAAAAGCATACAATGTTGCGAAGAATAGTGAAAGGCCAGAGGATTGGGAAAGTTTTAAAAAACCAGCAAAGGACGACTAAAAAAATGATAAAGAGAGAGAAGATAGCTTATGAGAGTAAGCTAGCAAGAAATATAAAAACAGACAGTAAGAGCTTCCAGAGGTATATAAAAAGGAAGAGAGTAAATGTTGGTCCCCTAGAGGATGAGTCTGGGAATTAATAATGGGAAACAGGGAAATGGCGGAGACTTTGAACAAATATTTTGTATCGGTCTTCACGGTAGAAGATACTAAAAGCATCCCAATAGTGGATAATCAAGAGGCTATTGGGGTGGGAGGGGGGGGGACTTAAAACAAACACTATCACTGGAGAGAAAGTACTAGGCAAACTAATGGGACTAAAGGTGAACAAGTTCCCTGGACCCGATGGCCTGCATCCTACAGTCTTAAAAGAGGTGGCTGCAGAGATAGTGGATGCATTGGTTGTAATCTACCAAAATTCCCTGGATTCTGAAGAGGTCCCAGCGGACTGGAAAACCACAAATGTAACGCCCCTATTTAAGAAAGGAGGGAGACAGAAAGCAGGCAACTATCGACCAGTTAGCCTAACATCTGTCATTGGGAAAATGCAGGAGTCCATCAATAAGGAAGTGGTAGCAGGACATTTAGAAAATCATGGGGCAGAAATTCGGATCGGGGGCTTGCCGCGCGTGCAAGCCCCCGATCTGCACTTACCCGACGCGCCTGCCGTTCACCTCCAGGGACGCCTGGAATTCCTTTTTGAAAGAGAAGAATCCCGGGCAGCGTCTGACGTCACGCCGCCCAGGAGTGCAGCCAGCGCAAAGCCTGTAGCGCGCTGTGCAACTGAGACACGCCCCTTGAGGTCTCAGTTTAATAGGACACGCCCCCAATGTTTCTCACAAGCTGCAAAGCATTTTTACATGCAGAGCAGCATTTCAAATAGGTTTTTGGTATTTTTATGAAGCTTTTGGTAACTTTTATAAACTTTTAAAAATGTTTACATTATTTTGAAGAATCTGAAGTAGTTTTAAACAGAATTAAAGCAATTTAAAGACTTTTAAAAGCCCTGAAAGAATTTTTTTCATTCCATTTATTTATTTAGCAACATCGTCGTCATACGTGTCTTCACACTGTTCCCTTTGGGGAACTGTATGAAGTGGTGGAAGGATTTATGGCCGTGATTAACGCTCCTTCCGTGACCGTAACCATCTTTGTACCAGCCATTAGGGTGGTTAGTCCTATGGCGGGAGGGTTTTACGGGCTCCCACAAGCTATACGAGGAGGGGGGGCCACCCACACCCACGGACGCAAATATCCCACTGGATGTCAACCCAGAATTTAGAGCCGGAGCTCCGACTCCACTTGCCGGGACTGTCTGGAGCGGGGTTCGAAACCCTACCCCGTCTGGCCCAGCGGCGGGGATCCTACCGCTACGCCAAAGGCCCACTCCGATTAGCAATGTGAAATGGCTGGAATGAGCACAATTCACAGCATTAAAAGAACTCACAATTGAACTGATGATGACCTCAGCAATCTCCTCAACGAGGTGGAGGCGCAGCGCCTGCTCATCATTGGTAATGAGAAGTCCAAGACGCCGCAAAAAGGACAGATGATAGCTTGGTCTTTCAAGTGGCAGCATAGGGCTCCAGTCACGGGGAGGGAAAAGGCGCAGGAAACGTATGGGTGTCACCTTTTGCGCGGAGTGGGCCTTTTGCATAGCGGTAAGCATCCCCGCCGCTGGGCCAGAAGGAGTAGGGTTTCGAACCCCGCTCCAGACAGTCCCGGCAAGTGGAGTCGGAGCTCCAACTATAAATTCTGGGTGGACATCCAGCGGGATACTTGCGTCCGCGGGTGTGGGTGCCCCCCCCCTCAGATGGGTTGTGGGAGCCCGTAAAACCCTCACGCCATAGGACTAACCACCCTAATGGCTGGTATGAAGATGGTTATGGTCACGGAAGGAGCGTTAACGTGGCCAGAAATCCTTCCACCACTTCATACAGTTCCTGAAAGGGAACAGTGTGAGGATACGTACAACAATGCACCTCCTTGGACCCTCAGTCGCAGATGCGAGGGGGCAAATCGTGCAATTGTTAAATTTTTCATTTTATTGACATGTAAAATGTTGGCCCAGTAATTCCGTTCCAAACGCGTGAGTACGGTCGGGGTACTCACGCGTCTGGCCGGAGGAAATGCCGGTTTTCAGCATGCACAGCGCATGCGGGGAAAACCGGAATTTCCTGTCCTCTGAAAGAAGGGGTTCAGAGGCAGAACGCGTGCGACTGCACAGGCAGCGCGTGCGCAGTAAAATTCACCCGTTTCATTCATGCTTTCAGTGAGGTTAAGTCCTTACAACTTACACATGAAAAAAGCATGAGTACAGTTGCTCCAGAGGCTGCGGAGGAAGATATATTTTATCGTGGAGCTTCTGAAAGGCAATATTTTTGTTTGGGAAAGGGAGGAAAGTTATTTTAAGAAATGCTGAGGTAAGTTTTAAAGTTTATTTTTGTTTTTTAAAACGGGTTTTCAGTACTGTAGGTAGAAGGAGCAATTGTGGCTGTGTGAATTGAATTTGCTGTGTTTATTAAATGTGAAAATGACTGTTCTAAAATGAGTAATGTAACATTTCCAACATTTTTAAGAAAGAAACTTTTCATCAGTAATATATTCTTTTAAGTGATTATGTATGCATGTCTGTATATATTCCTTTGCGTATATGTATGTATGTATATATTCCTTTACTTATGTGTATGAATGTATGTATTTAATTATGACTTTCAGAGAAAGTAACTTATTGGAAAATCATAATTAAATACATACATTCATACACATAAGTAAAGGAATATATACATACATACATATACGTAAAGGAATATATATGGGCATACATACATAATTACTTAAAAGAATATATTACTGATGAAAAGTTTCTTTCTTAAAAATGTTGGAAATGTTACATTACTCATTTTAGAACAGTCATTTTCACATTTAATAAACACAGCAAATTCAATTCACACAGCCACAATTGCTCCTTCTACCTACAGTACTGAAAACCCGTTTTAAAAAACAAAAATAAACTTTAAAACTTACCTCAGCATTTCTTAAAATAACTTTCCTCCCTTTCCCAAACAAAAATATTGCCTTTCAGAAGTTCCACGATAAAATATATCTTCCTCCGCAGCCTCTGGAGCAACTTTACGCATGCTTTTTTCATGTGTAAGTTGTAAGGACTTAACCTCACTGAATCCATGAATGAAATCGACGAAGTTCACTGCGCACGCGCTGCCTGTGCAGTCACACGCGCTGTGCCTCTGAACCCCTTCGTTCAGAGGACAGGAAATGCCGGTTTTCCCCGTATGCGCTGTGCATGCTGAAAACCGGCATTTCCTCCGGCCAGACGCGTGAGTACCCCGACCATACTCACGTGTTTGGAACGGAATTACTGGGCCCATAATATAGTCCCGCAGAGTCAGCATGGTTTTATGAAAGGGAAATCGTGTTTGACAAATTTACTGGAGTTCTTTGAGGATGTAACGAGCAGGGTGGATAAAGGAGAACCAATAGATGTCGTGTATTTGAATTTCCAGAAGGCATTCGATAAGGTGCCACTTAAAAGGTTACTACACAAGATAAATGCTCATGGGGTTGGGAGTAATATATTAGCATGCATAGAGGATTGGCTAACTAACAGAAAACAGAGTTGGGATAAATGGGTCATTTTCAGGTCGGCAAACTGTAACTAGTGGAGTGCCGCAGGGATCAGTGCTGGAGCCTCAACTATTTACAATCTATATTATTGACTTGGATGAAGAGACTGAGTGTAATGTAGCCAAATTTGCTGATGATACAAAGATAGGTGGGAAAGCAAATTGTGTGGAGGATGCAAAGAATCTCCAAAGGGATATAGATAGGTTAAGTGAGTGGGCAAAAATCTGGCAGATGGAGTTTAACGTGGGAAAATGTGAGGTTATCCACTTTGGTAGGAAAAATAAAAAAGCAAATTATTATTTAAATGGGGAGAGATTACAAAATGCTGAGGTACAGAGGGATCTGGGGGTCCATGAATCACAAAAAGTTAGCATGCAGGTACAGCAAGTAATTAGGAAGGCAAATGGAATGTTGGCCTTTATTGCAAAGGGAATGGAGTATAAAAGTAGGGAAGTCCTGTTACAACTGTACAGGGCATTGGTGAGGTCACACCTTGAGTACTGTGTACAGTTTTGGTCTCCTTATTTAAGGAAGGATATATTTGCATTGGAGGCAGCTCAGAGAAGGTTCACGAGGTTGATTCTGGAGATGAAGGGGTTGTCTTATGAAGAAAGGTTGAGCAGGTTGGGCCTATACTCATTGGAGTTTAGAAGAATGAGAGGGGATCTTATTGAAACATATAAGATTCTGAAGGGGCTTGACAGGGTAGATGCAGAGAGGATGTTTCCCCTTGTGGGAGAATCTAGAACTAGGGGGCATAATTTCAGAATAAGGGGGCACCCTTTAAAATCGGAAATGAGGAGGAATTCCTTCTCTCAGAGGGTCGTGAATCTTTGGAATTCTCTTCTCCAGAGAGCTGTGGAGGCTGGGTCATTGAATATATTTAAGGTGGAGATAGACAGATTTTTGAAAGGTATGGGAGTCAAGGGTTATGGGGAGCGGGCAGGGAAGTAGAGTTGAGGCCAAGATCAGATCAGCCGTGATCATATTGAATGGCGGAGCAGGCTCGAGGGGCCAAATGACCTACTCCTGCTGCTACGTCTTATGTTCCATTATGTTCTTATGTTCCCTTCAGTTCTTACATTGCTGTTTCACTTGTGCTGACCTTCATTTCCCTGTTCCTTTTGGCTAAAATCTGAAAATGACTCCTTTAAACATAGCAAGCTTTAGGAACCTTTATTGTAAAACCAGGCCTGTTTAACTTTTACATCGCTTACTGTCTTTGTTTGCGTGCCAAATAGTGTTTCAGCTGGTGAGCTGTTCAGGAATCTTACTTGGTGTATTTTACCAGTCAAGAAGTGTGAGGCACTGACCTGTGCAGGACTGGTGCTTATTCTTGGAGTACAATTTTAACAATGTTTTCTGCCTTGCCATTTGCCTCTCAAACTCTTTGGTTCCTTTATTGTAAAACTAGGCCTGCTTGGCTTTTACATCATTTACTAGCCCTGGTTTTAAAGGTTGGCTTCCTGTGGGGAAGAGTGTTTTCATTCATATGCCAAGTATTCTTTGAGCTGGTGAGCTGTTCAGCACCTCACTTGGTGTATCTACCAGTCGAGAAGAGCAAGGTGAGGGTCTGTGCCAGACTTGTGTGCTTTTTCTAGGCATGCTTTTATAATTTTAATAGCATTCTTTGCCTTTCCACGTGACTGTGGTTACCTTGGTGAACTTGTAGCATGACTGAATGCCTGTTGCTTGGGAATTCCCTTGAATTAAATGATGGTGTGTTGTCTGATATAAAGTCTACTCCTGATAATTCTACAGCATTTTTATGCCAATAAAATATGTGTTGTCCAATAATTCAAATGAAGCAATGTAAATAACACAATAAAAATGGCAATTTAATGCGCAAAATAATTCAGATTATCAGATTGCTGTGCCCCACGTGGGATAGCCCAATGGCTGATCCTGTAGACTTACCTGCTTAGTGGGCGGCCTCTGGACCACATGAATTAGTGTCACTTTTTTTAAAATTCATTCATGGGATGTGGGCGTCACTGGCAAGGCCAGCATTTATTGCCCATCCCTAGTTGCCCTTGAGAAGGTGGTTTTGAGCAGCCTTCTTGAACCACTGCAGTCCGTGTGGTGAGGGTACTCCCACAATGCTATTAGGGAGGGAGTTCCAGGATTTTGACCCAGCGACGTTGAAGGAACGGTGATATACTTCTAAGTCAGGATGGTGTGTGACGTGGAGGGGAACTTGGAGGTGGTGGTGTTCCCATGCGCCTGCTGCACTTGTCCTTCTAGGTGGTAGAGGTCACGGGTTTGGGAGGTGCTGTTAAAGAAGCCTTGGCGAGTTGCTGCAGTGCATCTTGTAGATGGTACACACTGCTGGTGGTGGAGGGAGTGAATGTTTAAGGTGGTCAATGGGGTGCCAATCAAGTGGGCTGCTTTGTCCTGGATGGTGTCAAGCTTCTTGAGTGTTGTTGGAGCTATATTCATCCAGGCAAGTGGAGAGTATTCCATCACACTCCTTACTTGTGCCTTGTAGATGGTGGAAAGGTTTTGGGGAGTCAGGAGGTGAGACACTCGCCGCAGAATACCTATCCTCTGACCTGCTCTTGTTGCCATAGTATTTATGTGGCTGGTCCAGTTATGTTTCTGGTCAATGGTGACTCCCAGGATGTTCATGGTGGGGGATTCGGCGATGGTTAGACTCTCGCTTGTTGGAGATAGTCATTGCCTGGCACTTGTGTGGCGCGAATCTTACCTGCCACTTATCAGCCCAAGCCTGAATGTCGCCCAGGTCTTGCTGCATGTGGGAATAGACTGCTTCATTATCTGAGGAGTTGTGAATGGCACTGAACACTGTGCAGTCATCAGCGAACATCTCCATTTCTGACCTTATGTTGGAGGGAAGTGATGTGCCATCAATAACTCAAGGACAAGAAGTTAAAGGATTCAACTGAAGGCTTTTAATCGCTAAGAACATTGCACGTCATTCCACATCGGATTCGTCTGGCAGAATGACTCATACAGCTCTTGAGACCTTTATATGACAAAAGACAGGGGCGGAGCCAATACACACAATAGGGGAAAAGGGGGCGGTACACACAATACAATACAGGTAAAACACAGGGGCTGATGAAGACATATATTTCATCACATTCACCCCTTCTACAGATTTAGTCTGTCCGGGGGTGTGATAGTCCTTCCTGAACGTCGCAACAGTACCTCGGGTTCCGACCGGGAGTCCGTGGTGCCCTCCTGGGCATACCCATGTGCTGGGGGTGTTGCAGGTACTTCTGGGGGTGGTGAGGATACCTCTGGGGATGGTGGAGGTTCTTCTGGGGGTGGTGAGGATGGGTCGTCGTCGCTTCCTGCCGAGGCGAGGTCCTTTATGGACACGGTGTCCTCACGCCCGTCGGCGTGCTTGACGTACGCGTACTGTGGGTTTGCGTGGAGTAGGTGTACTGCCTCCACGAGGGGATCCGTTTTGTGGCCCCTCACATGCTTCCGTAATAGGACTGTCCCTGGAGTGGAGAGCCACGAAGGTAGGGACACTCCCGAGGTTGATTTGCGGGGAAAAACAAACATCTTCTCGTGAGGAGTGGCATTAGTAGCAGTACACAGTAGCGACCTTATCGAGTGGAGTACGTCTGGGAGGACCTCTTGCCAGCGGGAGGTAGGGAGGCCTTTAGACCTTAGGGCTAAGGTGACCGCCTTCCACACCGTCGCGTTCTCCCTCTCCACTTGCCCATTACCCCGGGGTTTATAACTAGTGGTCCGACTCGTGGCTATCCCCTTCGACAGCAGGTATTGGCGCAGTTCGTCGCTCATGAACAACGCCCCCCTGTCAGTGTGGATGTAGTTCGGCATGCCGAACGTGCAAAACAGGCTGCCGAGGCACTTGATGACTGTGGCACTGGTCATGTCTGGGCAGGGGTAGGTGAATGGGAAGCGGGAGTACTCCTCCACAATGTTGAGAAAGTACACATTGCGGTCGGTGGAGGGGAGTGGTCCCTTGAAATCTAAGCTCAGGCGCTCGAATGGCCGTGTAGCTTTGATCAGGTGGGCTCGGTCGGGCCTGTAAAAACGGGGCTTGCATTCCGCACAGGTGCGGCAGTCCCTGGTCATAGACCAGACCTCCTCGATGGAATAGGGCAGGTTACGGGATTTTATAAAGTGAAATAGCCGGGTGACCCCCGGGTGGCAGAGGCCATTGTGGAGGCCCTGTAGCCTGTCCCCCTGGATGCTGGCACACATCCCTCGTGATAGGGCATCGGGGGATTCGTTGAGGGCCCCCGGCCTATATATTATGTCGTACTCAAACGTGGAGAGTTCGATCCGCCACCTGAGAATTTTGTCGTTCTTGATCTTCCCCCTCTGTTTGTTGTTAAACATGAAGGCTACCGACCGCTGGTCGGTAAGCAGGGTGAAGCGTTTGCCGGCTAGGTAGTGCCTCCAGTGCCGCACTGCCTCCACTATGGCCTGGGCCTCCTTCTCTACCGAGGAGTGCCTGATCTCGGGCCCTTGGAGGGTTCTTGAGAAAAAGGCTACGGGCTGCCCATCCTGGTTGAGGGTGGCTGCTAAAGCGAAGTCGGACGCATCGCTTTCGACCTGGAAAGGGATGTTTTCGTCCACTGCTCGCAGCGCGGCCTTCTCAATGTCGTGTTTAATGCTGTTGAAGGCGGCGTGGGCCTCGGCCGTGAGCGGGAAGGACGTTGATTTCAGGAGGGGACGGGCCTTGTCGGAATAATTGGGGACCCATTGGGCGTAATAGGAGAAAAACCCCAGGCACCTTTTCAGGGCCTTGGGAGTGTTTGGTAGGGGTAGCTCCCATAGGGGGCGCAATCGGTCGGGGTCCAGACCGATTTCCCCGTTTTCCACCACGCAGCCCAGGATACAGAGGCGCGTGGTGCTAAAGACACACTTATCCTCGTTGTAGGTGAGATTGAGTCTGAGGGCGGTTTTCAGAAATCTCGCGAGGTTCGAGTCGTGGTCTTGCTGGTCGTGGCCGCAGATGGTGACGTTGTCTAAGTATGGATAGGTGGATAGGTGACCATGCGGTCCATCTCCCGCTGGAAGACCGAGACCCCATTCGTTACCCCAAAGGGGACTCTGAGGAAGTGGTAGAGGCGTCCGTTCGCCTCGAAGGCGGTGTATGGACGGTCCTCCGGCCTAATGGGGAGCTGGTGGTATGCCGATTTTAGGTCGATGGTGGAAAACACCCGGTATTGCGCAATTTGGTTAACCATATCCACTATGCGGGGCAGAGGGTAGGCGTCTAGCTGGGTGTATAGATTAACCGTCTGGCTATAATCTATCACCATCCGCTTCTTTTCGCTACCCTTAACTACTACTACCTGGGCGCGCCACGGGCTGGTACTGCATTCGATGATACCCTCCCGCTTGAGTCTTTCTACTTCAGACGCAATGAACCGTCTGTCCTCCCAGCTGTACCGCCTACTCTTGGTCGCTATGGGTCGACAGTTGGGTGCGAGGTTGGCGAACAGAGAGGGCGGCTTGACCTTCAGGGTAGCCAGACCGCACACTGTGAGGGGCGGCTGGGACCCACCGTAGGTAAGCGTGATACTGTGGCGACACGCCACCACTGGACATAATCCGCTCACGGCGGCACGGACAGTCTAAGCAGAAGCCCCCAGCCGGGGGCCCTTTCCTCCAGCAACTTGTTTCCCGCAGGGACAGGCTGCCGGGAGCACTTCCTGTCTGGGAAGTATTTAAGTGGATGCGCGGGCTTTTCTAGTTCCTGTTTGCCATGTGGTTAGAATAAAACAGTTGTGTTTTCAATAGCTCTGGTCTCGACTCCCACGTTTGCCGCGGTATCTCAACAATACTTTGGTGGTGGCACTGGAAGTCCAGACCCAAGATCACGCTCACACAGAGATCTGGCATTATCAACAGTTTAAAATCTCTGTAATCAGTGCCTTTTACCGACAACATAACCGCGCAGAAACCTGTAATTTTTGAGGTATGAGTCTTATCAGCCATGGCGATTTTGCCCTGTGTAGGGACTATCGTTAGTGAAAGTCGTTTTACCAGGCTAGGATGAATAAAGCTTTCGGTGCTCCCGCAGTCAATCAAGCATTTAACCTTGTTCCCGTTTACCTCTATGTCCATCATCGATCTAGACAACGGATGTGGCCTGGATTGATCCACTGTGATTGAGGCCACCAGTGGGTCCTGGGGGTCCGTGTAGTCGGGACAAGATGGTGGACTCCATGAGGGTGGACAAGATGGTGTCCAAGATGGCCGCCCCCACGGCGCGCACGCGGCGGTGGCGGAGTTGGCGGCGGGGTTCCCTCTGCAGACTTTACTGAAATGTCCTTTCTTCCCGCATTTAAAACAGGTGGTGCCCTTCACTGGGCACAAATGCCTGGAGTTTTTGTCCTGGCCGCAGAAGTAGCATTTCAGGCCCCGATGCATCGCGGCAGTAGTGGGGCTCCTGGGTGGAGGCTGGGGCTCCGACAGTGCTGGGCTGGCCTGAGACCTGGGAGGTGAAGATGGCTTCCAAGATGGCGGCCCCCACGGCGCGCACGAGGCGGAGTGGGCCGCGTGGCCTGAGGAACAGGATTCAGAGTTCCTCTGGGCCATATCCAGCGATGGCGCTATGCCCATAGCCTGTTTTAAGTCCAGTCCCTCCTTTTCAAGCAGTTTCTGCCGAATGTAATTTGAACTGAGGCCCGCAATAAAGGAGTCTCGGATCAGCTCCTCCGTGTACACGGTGGCAGACACGGCCTTACAGTTACAGTCTCTGCCCAGTACTTTTAGGCTTAACATGAAGTCCTCTAGTGACTCACCATGCCGCTGCGTGCGAGTAGTCAGAAGATGCCTGGCGTACACCTCGTTTATTGGCCGCACGTAGTGGGCCTTCAGAATGGTGCAGGCATCCTCGTAGCTGGTGGCATCTCGGATGAGAGGGGAGACCCGATGACTCACCCGGTTTCGCAGGATTCCCAGTTTCACGTCTCCGGTGGCGGCTGCGGCTGCTATGGTGGTGGCTGAGGTTTCGATGAAAAATTCGAAGCATTGGAACTAGTGTCCGAACTGTGTGGCTGCATCTGTGGCATGGGGGTCCAGATCCAAGCGCTCTGGTTTCAGGAGTCGATCCATCTTGGTGTTTTAGCGATTAAGACGAATCCGATGTGGAATGACGTGCAATGTTCTTAGCGATTAAAATTGATGTGCCATCAATAACTCAAGGACAAGAAGTTAAAGGATTCAACTGAAGGCTTTTAATCGCTAAGAACATTGCACGTCATTCCACATCGGACTCGTCTGGCAGAATGACTCATACAGCTCTTGAGACCTTTATATGACAAAAGACAGGGGCGGAGCCAATACACACAATAGGGGAAAAGGGGGCGGTACACACAATACAATGCAGGTAAAACACAGGGGCTGATGAAGACATATATTTCATCACAGGAAGGTCATTGATGAAGCAACTGAAGATGGTTGGGCCTAGGACACTGCCCTGAGGAACTCCTGCAGCAATGTCCTGGTGCTGAGATGATTGACCTCCAACCACCACAACCATCTTCCTTGGTGCTAGGTATGACTCCAGCCAGTGGAGAGTTTCCCCCCTGATTCCCATTAACTTCAGCTTTACTCGGGCTCCTTGATGCCACACTCGGCAAAATGCTGCCTTGATGTCAAGGGCAGTCACTCTCACCTCACCTCTGGAATTCAGCTCCTTTGTCCATGTTTGGACCAAGGCTGTAATGAGTTCTGGAGCCGAGTGGTCCTGACGGAACCCAAACTGGGCATCAGTGAGCAGGTTATTGGTGAGTAAGTGCCGCTTGATAAATCACTGTCGACGACACCTTCCATCACTTTGCTGATGATTGAGAGTAAACTGATGGGGCGGAAATTGGTCGGATTGGATTTGTTCTGCTTTTTGTGGCCAGGACATACCTCGGCAATTTTCCATATTGTCGGATAGATGTTAATGTTATAGCTGTACTGGAACAGCTTGGCTAGATGCCCGGCTAGTTCTGGCACACAAGTCTTCAGCACGACAGCCAGGATGTTGTCAGGGCCCATAGCTTTTGCTGTATCCAGTGCAGAGTCATAGGGCTAGATTTTCAGTTGCTTGCGCCAGCAGTTAGCGCCTTAAGAGAAGTGATTTTCGGGCGCTATGTGTGTAGCGCCCGGGCGCAGCGCAGTTTGCGCCCCGCCCCAAATTAAGTTGCCCGTTAGCGCCGGCGCAAAGTTTAGCGGCCGCCCGGATGCGCGCGCAGAAAATGACGTCGCATCCTCGTGCAACGCCCTTTGGCCGCCCCGAATCCAAACTTCAGTCGGACCGCCCCATTGTGCGGCTGGCGTCCAGAGCGTTTGTAAAATGGAACGCAACACACCCTGGGGAGCGCAAATTAAAGGGCACTCCTCCTGCACTATAAAAGGCAGTCTGCATGTGTCCTCCTCCTCCTCCTCCTCCTCCTCCCCCCTCCTGCTCCTCCTCCCTCCTCCTCCTCCTCGTCTTGCTGTTTCTTCCCCCCCCCCCCCCAGACTTTGCCTTTGAAAAAAACACATGCACCCTTCCCCTTTAAGAGCTCACTGGCACCAGAGTGTCTGCCGTGCGCTGCGCCCGAGCTCGGGTGTTGCGCTCTCCACCGCCGGCTTAGCGCCTAAAGATACTAGTGGAACGCCCCTTTTAGCACTCCACCAACCTCTTAGGGCGAAGCCACTGAATTTCCGGCAACGGGGCGCTACTTTGGGGCGGGCGCTAAGCTTAGCACCCCAAAACTGTCTATACTGAAAATCTAGCCCATAGAGTCATAGGGGGGAGAAATTGGGTAAGTAGTGCCACTTGTTAGCACCTAAAGAGGCAGGCAGTGGCTGTAGCGCCACTGGCTGCGCCTCCCACGATATTGAGTTGGGGCGATATTGGTGGCGTTAGTCTTTTGCGCTGTGCCGCCACCGATGACGTCATCGGTGTGCACAGCGCCCCATTCGCGCCCCGTTCGCGATATTTGGTAGCGAACGCCGCAGTTGCGCCGTTCGCTACCCGCGCCCGGTTCACGGGGCCTTACTGTGCTGGCAGCGGCGCAAGTTAAGGTGGAGGTGCGGGGCGGCCGCCTTTTTCGGCGGTCGCCTGCCAGCACCTCTGTCCCCGGCCTCCGAACCCCCACCGCCCCCCCCCCCCCCCCGCGGCATTGCCGGCTGTTTCCCGAGAGCCCGGCACTTCTCCTTGGTGCCGGGCTCGTTTGCCGGCACTCGCGATCGGGGTTCGCGCTGTTGCAGGCACCTCCCCCTTAACAGTGGGAGGAAGGCCTGCAGTACCGCAGCGTGCCGTGCCGCAGCGTGTGGCGCTGCGGCATGTTGCGCTGCGATATTCAGTTTCAGCGCCCTATGAGGGACGCAGAGCGCCTCGAGCCTCGCCCCATGTCCCTCGAGGGGCAATGAAACTGAATATCGGACGATCGCTGAAGCCTCGAACGCTGCGCTAAATCCTGCGCTCAGGCGACTTTTGCGCCACTTTGGCACCCCAACCCAATTTCTAGGCCACAGAGTCATAGGCCTAGAAATTCGGTTGGTTGCGCCAGCGATTAGCGCCTAAACAGGTCAAGAATTGGGGCGTTACCCAATGTTCGGGCAGGCGCAATGAAGATAGCGACACCTCCCATACTGCGTATCCATTTAGCACCAGCGCTAACTGTTAGCGCGCGCCCGTGTGCGCAGTCAGTTAATGACGTCATTTCAGTGTGCAACGCCTTTTTGGCGCCCCTGACCAGATATTCGGTGGCGCCCGGAACCTTTCCGCCTGGCGCTATTAGTGACAGTTGGATGGAACGTTCCCAGGCCCTTCTCGGAGTCGGGGGGCGCTATTTAAAGGGGACAGCTCTAGTATAAAAGCTGCAGGCACTTGGCCTGTTCATTCTGTTCGTTGCCGGAGAGAGTTGGTGAACTACTGTTGCACACTATTTTTCGGATTTAGCCTTCGAAGACTTGGGACCTGCAGGCCTGTCTGGAGCAGTTGGAGCGCTAGACATTACTGCGTGTTGCCCGTCTGGCATAGCAATGGGAGCTGCTTTGGAGGGGAACGTCCTCATGGCTGGACACTTGGAAGGGGCACAGAGACGGCGGGAGAGAGGGCCGGGATTGGCCAGAAGGAGGAGGGGCAATGGAGGTCAGCCAATCCGATGATACGCTGCGAGGGTTTTCAGGCAGCAGGTGTCATACCTTACCATGTCTGAGGAGCAGTGTCTGCGAAGGCTCAGGTTTGGTAAGGAGGTTGTGACTGAGCTGTGCCACCTGCTTGCTGAGGATCTGCAGCCGCGCCTATGGTGCAGCACCTCTCTGTCGGTTGCCGTCAAAGTGACTGTGGCCCTGAACTTTTACGCAAGCGGATCCTTTCAGTCAGCCACTGGGGACATCGTGAATATAACACAATTTGCAGTGCATTGTTGCATCCGGCAAGTGACAGCTGCTCGCTATAGAAGGAGGCGTCAATTAATCACCTTCCCTGTGACCCTGGAGAAGCAGGCGGAGCGCGCGCAGGGCTTCGCTGCTATTGCGGACTTCCCCATGGTGCAGGGGGCCTTAGATTGCACACACGTGGCTTTGCGGGCACCATTGCAGAATCCAGAGGAGTTCCGCAACTGAAAAGGGTTCCACTCCCTCAATGTCCAGCTGGTCTGTGACCACCGCCAGATGATAATGGCAGTCAACGCACAATTCCCTGGGAGCAGCCACGATGCATTCATCCTGCGGCAGACCTCAGTTTCTGACCTTTTTGAGGGCCCGGCTCACCCACGAGGCTGGCTTCTGGGCGACAAGGGCTATCCTCTCTGCCCATGGCTCATGACCCCACTCCGTTTGCCCGCCACCCCGGCAGAAGAGCTTTACAACAGCAGGCATCAGGCGACCAGGAACATTGTCGAGCACACTATTTGTAGTGTCCGAGGATCAATAATGCTCAGACAGCAGGAGAACAATAAAACAGGTATTTACTGAACAGAGAGTAATTCAAGACTGAAATACAGAAGCCTGCTATGGCTTTATATACAGGGGTGGTCACTGCCGATACTGCAGTATACAATCAGTTCTTCTTTTAAAGGCACATACACAACAATTCCTCCCCTTTTAGATAAACAGTACATAACATAATTTAACAACTAAATAATAACTAATTACAATTACAATTTTCTCTGTACTATATACATCAACTGAAATAATCATTTATAAGTTCAGTCTTTGAGGAGGCTTCCTGATCCTGACTGGATAGCGCCTTTCTCGAGTATCCTGTTCTTGTGGCGGAGTTAATTCTGGCTCATTGTCATTGGTTGGTTCGTCAGCTTCCAATACCACTGCTTCTGAGGTAGATGCAATCTGTACTTCGGGTTGATTATCAGGTGCACCTGCTCGTGGTATGGGTTTGGCTTGTTCCTGTGACTCTAGAATCTGGTCAGCATGGCGTCTCACGATGCTCTCTCCAACGTCCACTGTGTACATTAGTGGTCCCTGCTGTGTGCATATCGTTCCTGGCTTCCATTTTTCTGTTCGGTAGTCACAGGCCAAGACTGGTTGCCCTATCTTGAAGCTCCTGGTTGGCTTCTCATTTATGTGCTGGAATTGCTTATCCTCAACATCTCGTCTTATGTTTGGTTTGAGCAAATCCAGGCGACATCTTAGCCTTCGGTTGAAGAACAATATGGCTGGAGCTTGGTTGGTGACTGCATGTGTCGCATTCAAGAAGCAAACAAGAAATTATCCACCTTGTGTTGTAGTGGTATGTCGTCATTATGCATTGCCTTTATGGCCTTTTTAAAGGTCTGAACAAACCTCTCAGCCAATCCATTTGTGGCTGGATGATATGGGGCAGATGTGTAGTACTTCACCCCATTATTCCTCAGAAACCTCCGGAAATCCTCTGACACAAACTGTGGCTCATTGTCAGAGCAAATCTGTTCTGGCAAGCCATTCCTGGTGAAGATGGTCCGTAGGACTGCAATAGTTTTCTCCGTGGTGGTGGAGGACATTTTGATGACCTCTGGCCATTTCGAATGGGTGTCCACAGCGATTAGGAACATTGAGTCCATAAATGGACCAGCGAAATCAATGTGTACCCGTTGCCATGGAGATGAGGGCCACTCCCATGGATGTAGCGGGGCCTGTGGTGGAGCGTTTTGGACCTTCTGGCATCCTGTACATCTCTTGGTCATAACCTCGATTTCTGTATTGATTCCCGGCCACCACACAAACGCCCTGGCTAGGTTCTTCATTTTTACCCCTCCCAGATGACCCTCATGATGCTCATTGAGCACTCTATCTCTCAACTTGGGTGGAATTACCACTCGGGATCCACACATCAAGGTTCCCCGGCACACTGACAGCTGTTCTCTCCTTGGTGAGAATGCTGGCAACAGTGAGTCGCCATGTGCCGGCCATCCCTTCACCGTCAAATCATAGACCCGAGAGAGTGTCGGGTCATTTCGGGTTTCCTTCTCTATACTTGAGTTTGTAACAGGTAGACATTCGACTATGGTCACATGGAATATCTCAACAGGATCCACTGCAGGTGCTTCCTCTACCGTAGGCAACGGTAGGCGCGACAGCCCATCAGCGTTTCCATGCTGTTTCGTACCCTTGTACTCTATGTCGTACTGATGTGCCCCTAGAAAAAGTGACTACGTTTGCAGCCGTTGCACCGTCATCACCGGAACGCCCTTCTTTGGGTTAAAAATGGAGACTGTAGTGTATGTACCTTTAAGAGGGAACTACTTTTACAGCTCCTGTATACTGCAGTACCGGCAGTGACCACACCTGTATATAAGCCTTGAGCATGCCTCTGTACCCCCAGTCTTGAGACTACCCTCCTCCAGTAAATACCTGTTTATTGTTAAGTTACAGCATCCGTGTGGTTATTGAAAAACATCATACTCTCAGAATCACGGATCTAACAGTGGCGATGAGTGTCGATTCGAATCTAACTGCAACTCTGCATTTCCATTCGAGGATTCACTCCGGGAGGGCGGTGTAAGAAAGTCGAGCCCAGGAACATGGGCGTCGACCACGAGCAACCGCCCAGTCGTCCGGCAGAGAGTGAACATCGCAGGGGAGGCTGTGGAGAGCCGGGCTTGGTTCCCCAGCCACGACGATCAGCAAGAGACTGACGACAGGTCCAGCGCAGACCCTTCCCTGACAGCGGCGGCTGGAGCCGACCGACGGCGGAGAGAAAGCCGAGCAGCGTCGACGGGTAAGACTGAGGGTGAAGCGCACAGGGCGCAGCCGGGGGTTGAAAACCGAGCGGCGTCAAGAGAGAAAAAAAAAACAAACCGGAGAGAGAGAGGGTAAAGGAACAGTCGGGTTCAGGACCGAGCGGCGTCGAGAAAAAAAAAAAGAATGCGCAAAGCACAGCCAGGGCTCAAGGGCTGAAAAGTGTCCACGGGGAGAAGAAGGAAGAGCGCGGGAGACGCCATTTTTAGAAGCTGCAGCGGAGAAGAAGGGTGAGCGCGGGAAGGAAGGAAAGTGCGGGAGACGCCATTTTGTGCCAGCGGAGAAGAAGGGGAAGCGCGGGAGACACCATTTTTGACAGTTAAATCACACCCAGGGATGCCGAAGAGTGGCAGTATCTCTACATTCGACAATGAAGTCGAAGATTGGGCGACATATGTGGAACGTATTGAGGTGTACTGCAGGGCGAATGAAGTGCCAGATGCTAGGAAAGCACTGGTTTTGTTAAATTCCATGGGTGCAAAAACTTATGGGTTGCTGCGAAATCTAATAACCCCAGAGAAGCCGGTGAACAAGAATTTCGAAAGCATAGTAGAAATCCTACAGGACCACTTAAACCCCACACCGCTGCTGATAGCAGAACGATTTAAGTTCCATAAAAGGAACCAACACAAAGATGAAAGCAATGCTGAGTACCTAACGGAACTGCGCAAGCTATCGAAACACTGCCAGTTTGGAGCGGGACTAGCAGATACGTTAAGGGACAAGTTTGTGTGTGGGCTACAAAGTGAAGGAACCCAGAAACGGCTTCTATCAGGAAAGGATCTTACGCTGGACAAGGCTTTCAGTATGGCAGTATCACATGAAGCAGCCGCAAGGGACGCTGCAGAGATACAACGGAGACCGCAAGAATATGGCACCAATGAAATGTCCTATGGAACAGGGAAGTGCCATCGCTGCGGCAGAACAACACATGACCAGAAGGATTGTTGGTTCAAGGACCAAGTGTGCAGACAGTGTGGAAAAGCAGGACACATAGCAAGAGTCTGCAGGTCTGGGAAGAAAACCAACAGCAAGAAATCTCCACAGGAGAAGTACAAAAAGGTACACCAGGTGATGGACAGTGGTTCAGACGAACAGAAAAGTGACACAGACTCCGGAAGCAAGGAGCTGGGTTGTCTGAAACTACATAAGGTAACCAAAATGGAGGATCACCAGACTATCTGGGTTACACTCAAGATAGACGGAGTCCAAGTGAAAATGGAATTGGACACAGGATCAGCCCTAACAGTCATAAACCAAAGGGACTACAAGCGGCTATTTTCACATATACCCTTGAAAGCTACAGAGATTGTCTTGAAAATGTACATGGTGCAAAAAGTCTACCCCAAAGGGAAAATAAGGGTGAAAGTGATATATAAAGGCCAGGAAATACCTAAAATGGATATATATGTATTGCCAGATGGAGGACCACCACTGCTAGGACATGAATGGATCCGGAAGATACAATTAGATTGGCATTCCATACAGGCACTGAAGGTTGAGGCCAAAAAGGATGATGACGTCACACCTGGATGACTGTCAAAAATGTTAACTGACGCAAAAGAAGTGTTCCAGGAGGGACTCGGAACACTAAAAGGCATAACAGCAATGATTAAAATAGAGGAAAATGCAAGCCCAACGTTTCTTAAGGCCAGACCAGTGCCTTATGCGATCAGACCAGCTGTCGAAGCAGAGCTGGAAGGGTTGGAACGTTCAGGAGTACTGTCCAAAGTGGACTGGAGTGAGTGGGCTACACCCATCGTTCCTGTAATGAAGAGGTCGTTGAGTAATATGCCTGGGGAACCAAAGAAGGTTCGCATCTGTGGGGATTTTAAGGTGACAGTGAACCCAGTCCTTCACACGGTACAATATCTGCTTCCACGAATTGAGGATATTTTCGCCTCGCTATCTGGAGGTAAACGCTTCACCAAAATTGATCTAGCCCAGGCGTACTTGCAAATGGAGGTAGAAGAAGCTTCAAAACAATACCTTACGATTAACACTCATAAACGTCTCTATCAATACAATCGGCTGGTGTTCGGGGTAGCCTCAGCTCCGGCTATCTGGCAAAGGGCAATGGATCAAGTCCTGCAAGGGATTCCAGGGACCCAGTGTTATTTGGATGACATCCTGGTCACGGGCGAAAATGACAGTGATCACCTTGCCAACTTGGAGAAGGTGCTCACCAGATTAAAGGAGTATGGGCTACGAGCTAATCACCACAAGTGCGAGTTTTTCCAGACACAGATCTCATATTGTGGCCATGTCATCGATGAAGAGGGGTTACATAAGTCCCCTGAAAAGATTGAGGCAGTAGTCAAGGCTCCAGCACCGGAAAATGTGTCACAACTGAGGTCGTTCCTCGGGCTGGTAAACTACTACCATAAGTTCTTACCAAATTTCTCCACGGTATTACACCCACTGAACACCCTACTGCAAACAGGGGTACCATGGAAGTGGAATGACGAACGTAGACGAGCTTTCCAGAAGTGTAAAGAATTGATCACATCAAAAGAGATGTTGGCCCATTTCAACCCAGCACTATCAATTCGTTTGGCATGTGATGCATCACCCTATGGTATTGGAGCGGTGCTGTCGCACAAATTCCCAGACGGGTTGGAGAGGCCAGTAGCCTTTGCGTCTCGGTCACTAACCTCAGCCGAGCGCAACTACGCCCAGATTGACAGGGACGCCCTCAGCCGAGTATGGGGAGTAAAAAAATTCAACCATGGTCTGCATGGGCAGAAGTTCACCTTGCTTACTGACCACCAACTACTTGTCTCCATCTTTAATCCTAAGAAGGGTGTTCCAGTGATGACTGCACAACGGTTACAAAGATGGTCCCTGTTTCTAGGGGCGAATCAATATGATATAGAATATAAAGGCACGAAACAGCATGGAAACGCTGATGGGCTATCGCACCTGCCACTGCCTACTGTGGAGGAAGCACCAGCAGTGGACCCTATCGAGATATTTTATTCGTCAATAATTGAACGATTGCCAGTAACGAATGCGGATATAGAGAAGGAGACCCGCAATGATCCGACGCTGTCTCGTGTATACGATTTGACGGTGAGGGGATGGCCAACACATGGCGACTCACTGTTGCCAGCATTCCCATCCAGAAGAGAACAGCTGTCAGTATGCCAGGGGACAGTGATGTGTGGATCCAGAGTGGTAATTCCACCCAAGTTAAGGGAGAGAGTGCTAAATGAGCTTCATGAAGGTCATCTGGGGGGAGTGAAAATGAAAAGCCTTGCTAGGGCTTATGTGTGGTGGCCGGGAATCGATCAACATATCGAAGACCTAACCAAGAGCTGCTCAGGGTGCCAGAAGGTCCAAAATGCACCACCACATGCCCCTCTACACCCATGGGAGTGGCCCTCCTCTCCAAGGCAACGGGTGCATATTGATTTTGCTGGTCCATTCATGGACTCAATGTTCTTAATAGCAGTGGATGCTCATTCGAAATGGCCTGAGGTGATAAAAATGTCCTCAACCACTACAGAGAAAACGATTGCAGTCCTACGGACCATATTTGCCAGGAACGGCTTGCCAGAGCAGATTTGCTCTGATAATGGACCACAGTTTGTGTCCGAAGAGTTTCGAAAATTTACGAGAAGGAATGGGGTAAGGCATTACACATCCGCCCCGTATCATCCAGCCACAAATGGATTGGCTGAGAGGTTCGTACAAACCTTTAAGAAGGCGATAAAGGCCATGTGCGACGATGAAATTCCACTACAGCATAAGGTGGACAATTTCTTATTAGCCTACCGAAACGAGACACATGCAGTTACCAACCAGACCCCGGCCATGATGTTCTTTAACCGAAGGTTGAGATCTCGTCTGGACTTGCTCAGAACAAATGTGCGAAGAAATGTTGAGGATAGACAATTCCAGCACATCAATGAGAAGCCGACAAGGAGCTTCAACGTAGGACAACCAGTCTTGGCCCGTGACTACCGAACAGAGAAATGGCAACCCGGAACGATATGCACAAGGCAGGGGCCATTAATGTACACAGTGGATGTCGGGGAAAACATTGTGAGATGCCACGTCGATCAGATCTTAGCGTCACAGGAACGAGTCAACCCCATGTCTCGCGTACCTGGGGATGAACCCGACATACCGGTAGCATCTACCTCCGAACCAGTAGCAGTGGAAACCGATGAACTAACCGACGAAAAGGGGCCAGAATCGCCTCCACACCAAGAACAAGAACCCCATGAAAGGCGCTATCCCGAAAGGATCAGGAAGCCGCCCCAAAGACTGAATCTATAAATGGACTATTGTTGTTTAACATGTACATTAAAGTGTTAATTGTTATTTGAATATTATGGGTACTGCTAATCTAAAAGGGGAGGAATTGTAGTGTATGTACCTTTAAGAGGGAACTACTTTTACAGCTCCTGTATACTGTAGTACCGGCAGTGACCACACCTGTATATAAGCCTTGAGCATGCCTCTGTACCCCCAGTCTTAAGACTACCCTCCTCCAGTAAATACCTGTTGATTGTTAAGTTACAGCATCCGTGTGGTTATTGAAAAACATCATACTCTCAGAATCACGGATCTAACAGAGACCAGGGGCTGATGATCAGTCAGTAGGGTGAATTTCTGCCCGTGCAGATAGTGTTTGAACTTCTTCACCCCCCACACCAGCCTGAGGGCCTCCCTGTCAATCTGGGCGTAGTTACGCTCGGCTGAGGTTAACGAGCGCGACGCAAAGGCTATTGGCCTCTCTGAACCGTCAGGGAATTTGTGTGACAGCACCGCTCCGATGCCGTAGGGAGACACATCACATGCTAACCGAATCGGTAGTGTTGGATTGTAGTGGGCCAATACTTCTTTTGAAGTGATTAGGCATTTACATTTCTGAAAGGCACGCTTACACTCATCACTCCATTTCCATGTTACTCCAGTTTGCAGTAGGGCGTTCAGTGGGTGCAGAATTGTAGATAAATTTGGCAAGAACTTATGGTAGTAGTTCACCAACCCGAGGAACGACCTCAGTTGCGACACATTTTCCGGTGCTGGAGCCTTGACTACAGCCTCAATCTTGTCCGGCGACTTATGCAACCCTTCCTCATCAATCATGTGGCCACAATACGAGATTTGTCTCCTGAAGAACTCGCATTTGGGGCGGTTGGCTCGTAGCCCATATTCCTGTAATCTCGTGAGCACCTGCTCCAGGTTGGCAAGGTGTTCACTGTCATTTTCGCCCGTAACCAGGATGTCGTCCAAATAACACTGGGTCCCCGGGATCCCTTGCAGGACTTGTTCCATCGCCCTCTGCCAAATAGCCGGGGCTGATGCTACCCCGAATACCAGTCGATTGTACTGGTAAAGGCCTTTGTGAGTGTTTATCATGAGGTATTTCCTAGACGCTTCTTCCACCTCCATTTGTAGATACGCTTGGGCCAGATCAATCTTAGTAAAGCGTTTCTCTCCAGATAGTGAGGCGAAAATATCTTCTATCCATGGAAATGGATATTGTACTGTGTGCAGGACTGGGTTCACAGTTACCTTGAAGTCCCCACAGATGCGAACTTTCTTCGGTTCCCCAGGTGTGCTGCTAAATGATTTCTTCATTACAGGAACGATGGGTGTGGCCCACTCGCTCCAGTCCACCTTGGACAGCACACCCGAATGCTCCAGACTCTCCAGCTCTGCTTCAACGGCTGGGCGGGTCGCGTAAGGTACCGGTCTGGCCTTAAAAATTTTTGGGTTTGCATTATCTTCGATTTTTATCGTTGCCATTACTCCTTTTAGAGTCCCAAGTCCTTGTTGGAACACCTCTTTCGCGTCAGTTAGAATTTTTGACAGTCGCCCAGGTGTGACATCATCATCCTTTTTATCAGTCACGGTTAGTGCCTGAATGGAATGCCAATCCAATTGTATTTTTCGGATCCATTCACGTCCCAATAATGGTGGTCCTCCATCTGGTAGTATATATAGATACAGTTTCTGTGTTTCCTTGCCGTTGTATTCAACTGGCACCCTTATTTTTCCTCTGGGTTAGACATTTTGTCCCGTGTATGTCTTCAATACAATCCATCAGCATTTCCATGCTGTTTAGTTCCTTTGTACTCGATGTCATATTGGTGTGCCCCTAGGAAAAGGGACCATCTCTGCAGCCGTTGTGCTGTCATTATCGGTACGCCCTTCTGAGCGTTGAAAATGGAGACAAGAGGTTGATGATCAGATAGTAGAGTAAATTTTTGACCGTGCAGGTAGTGATTGAACTTCTTCACCCCCCACACTAGGCTGAGGGCCTCTCTGTCAATCTGGGCATAGTTACGCTCGGCAGAAGTTAACGAGCGTGACGCAAAAGCTATCGGCCTCTCTAAACCATCAAGGAATTTATGTGACAGTACTGCCCCAATGCCGTAGGGAGACGCATCACACGCCAGTCTGATCGGCAGTGCTGGGTTGTAGTGAGCCAATACTTCCCTTGAAGTGATTAAGTCCTTACTCTTCTGAAAAGCACGCTTACAATCATCGCTCCATTTCCATGCTACCCCCGTTTGTAGCAGGGCGTTCAGTGGGTGCAGAATTGTCGACAAATTCGGCAAAACTTATGATAGTAATTCATCAATCCGAGGAATGACCTCAGTTGCGACACATTTTCAGGCGCTGGGGCCTTAACAACCGCTTCAATTTTGTCAGGGGACTTATGTAACCCCTCTTCATCAATCACGTGGCCACAATACGATATCTGTTTCTTAAAAAATTCGCACTTGGGGTGGTTGGCTCGCAGCCCATGTTCCCGTAGTCTAGTGAGCACCTGTTCTAGGTTGTTAAGGTGTTCACTGTCATCTTCACCTGTTACAAGGATGTCGTCCAAGTAACACTGAGTCCCCGGAATCCCTTGCAGGACTTGTTCCATCGCTCTTTGCCATATCGCCGGAGCCGATGCTACTCCGAATACCAATCGATGATACTGGTAAAGACCTTTGTGAGTGTTTATCGTGAGATACTTCCTAGAGGACTCTTCAACCTCCATCTGCAAATATGCTTGTGCTCGGTCAATTTTTGTAAAACGCTTCCCTCCAGACAGTGAGGCGAAGATGTCTTCTATCCTTGGAAGAGGATATTGTACTGTGTGAAGGATTGGGTTCACCGTCACCTTGAAATCCCCACAGATGCGAATCTTCCTTGGCTCCCCGGACTTATTGATTAACGTTTTCTTCATGACAGGAACGATGGGTGTCGCCCACTCGCTTCAGTCGACCTTAGACAACACGCCTGCCTTCTCCAGATTCTCCAGCTCTGCCTCGACGGCTGGGCGAATTGCATATGGCACCGGTCTCACTTTGAAAAACTTGGGAACTGCATTCTCTTCTATTTTTATCGAGGCGGTTACGCCTTTAAGCGTGCCCAGTTCTTGTTGAAATACCTCTTTGGCGTTAGCTAAGATTGTTGACAATCTTCCAGGAGTGACATCTTCATCTTTTTTACCGTCCACCGTCATTGCATGAATGGAGTGCCAATCTAAGTTTATCTTCCTGATCCATTCCCGTCCCAATAACGGTGGTCCACCATTTGGCAGTATGTAGAGATACAATTTCCGTATTTTCTTGCCATTGTATTCGACAGGCACCCTTATTTTTCCTCTGGGGTATACTTTTTGCCCCGTATACGTCGTCAAGACGATGGATGTCTCTCTCAAGGGTATGTGTGAAAATAGCCGCTCGTAGTCTCGTCGATTCATGATGGTTAGCGCTGATCCTGTATCCAATTCCATTTTAACTTGGGACCCTGCTATCGTGAGGGTGACCCAAATGGTTCGGTGATCCTCTTTTGCGATTACATTGTGAAGTTTCAGACAGCTTAGTCTCCTGTTCCCGGATTCACTATCGCTCATCTGGTCTTCGGAACTACTGTCCGTCATCTTTTGTACTTTCTTGTACAGTTCCTGAGTAGCCTTTTTGTTGTCGCTGGTCTTCTTCCCAGACCTGCAAACTCGTGCAATGTGTCCCATCTTCCCGCATTGCCTGCATATTTTGTCTTTGGACCAGCAGTCCTTCTGGCCATGGTTAGTTCTGCCGCAGCGATAACATTTTGCAAATCTCGGTGTCATTTCGTGGGTGCCGTATTCCTGTGGTTTTTGTTGAATTTCTGCAGCTCCCCTGGCTGCTGCTTCATACGATACTGCCACGCTGAAAGCCTTATCTAGCGTCAGCTCTTTTTCTGAGAGTAACTTCTTCTGTGTTCCTTCACTCAGGAGTCCACAGACAAATTTGTCCCGTAGGGTATCTGCCAGTCCTGCTCCGAACTGGCAGTGCTTTGATAGCTTGCGTAGTTCCGTAAGATACTCAGCATTGCTCTCATCTTTGTGCTGAGTTCTCCTGTGAAATTTAAATCTTTCTGCTATCAACAGCGGTGCAGGGTTTAGGTGTTCCTGTAGGACAGCAACAATTTCGTTAAAACTCTTCGCCTTCGGTTTGGCTGGAGTAATCGGGTCCCGCAATAGGCCGTGCGTTCTAGCACCCATTACATTTAACAATATCGATGCCTTTTTCTCCTCCGCTATTTCGTTTGCCTCTAAATATACCTCGACTCTTTCCACATACGTGGTCCAGTCCTCTATTGTATTATCAAAAGCAGTGATACAGCCAGTCTTCGGCATCTTGCAAATTTAAAATGGCACCTCCCGCGCTTTGCCTTCTTCCCCGATTTAACAAAATGGCGCCTCCCGTGCTTTGCCTTCTTCCCCGCTGTTGTTAGCGCTGCTTTCCACGGTTTCTTGCGCGTTTAATATTTTTTTTAAATTATTTTCCCGTCGTGGAACAACCCTGTGGGACTCTTGCCTCCCTCTTCGCGGGTCTATACGCAGCCCGGCTTCGTAGCACCGGCCGCGCCCTGTGTGCTCCACCCTCTCTCTCTCTTCGCGACAGCGCTGCTCGGCCCCGTTGCAAACCATCCACTCGAGTTCGCGACCGCCGCAGCCCAGGAAAGATCAGTGCACTACCTGCCACCAGCCCGATTAGCTGAAGCACCGTCGACAGGAACCAGGCCCCGCATCCGACAGCTTCTCCAGCAATATTCAACTCTGCAACACGGGCGGATGCCCACGGTCGACGCCCGTTTCTACTGCTTCTTACTTTCTTTTCTTTCTGGCCTCGACCTCTGCTCACTTCGCCGTAGGAATGGATCCCAGGAGGTGGTGCAGACTGTAGGTAGGTTCGTATCTGCTCGTCGCCAGTATTATGTCCATGAATGATTGAGACACGGACAGTAGGAGTTAAACAAAACACGTCTTTACTGGTGGAAGTCAATAGTGAAACTAAAACAACAGAGGCTCACTAGCGCCTTTTATGCAGGGGTGGTCACTGCCGGTACTGCAGTCTGAGACCAGTTATTCTCTTAAAGGTACATACACAACACTTCTGATCATGGGTTGTTCTGCCGCAGCGATAGCACTTTTCTGCTCCATACGCCATTTCGTTAACGCTGTATTCCTGTGGTTTCTGTTGTATTTCCGCAGCTCCCCGTGCTGCTGCTTCGTAGGATACTGCCACGCTGAAAGCCTGTTCTAGCGTCAGGTCCTTTTCTGAAAGTAGTCGTTTCTGTGTTCCTTCACTCTGGAGCCCGCAGACAAACTTATCCCGCAAGGTGTCTGCCAGTCCTGCTCCGAACTGGCAGTGCTTCGATAACTTGCGTAGTTCCGTAAGATAGTCAGCATTGTTCTCATCTTTGTGCTGGTTTCTTTTATGCAACTTGAATCTTTCTGCTATCAGCAGCGGTGTAGGGTTTAGGTGTTCCTGTAAGATATTAACAATCTCTTCAAAACTTTTCTCCATTGGTTTAGCTGGGGTAATTAAATCCCGCAATAGGCCGTACGTTCTCGCGCCCATCAAATTTAATAATACCGACGCCTTCTTTCCATTGGCCACCTCATTGGCATTGCAGTACACTTCGATTCTTTCCACATACGTGGTCCAGTCTTCTACCTCGTTGTCGAAAGCAGTGATACTGCCACTCTTCGGCATCTTGGGTGATTTAAAATGGCGCCTCCCGTGCTTTTTCTTCTTCCCCAATGTAATAAAATGGCGCCTCCCGCGCTTTTCCTTCTTCCCCAATGGAATGAAATGGCACCTCCCGCGCTTTTCCTTCTTCCCCTTGCTGCCACGCTGCTCCTAGCGTTCTACAGGGTAATGGCGGCGACCCGCGGCTTCGGCGCGTCTCACTTTTCCTTCCCCGCGTTCTATCCTCGCCACGCTGCCCTGTTCTTGAGCGCCCTGTGCGCTCCACCCTCTCTCTCTCTCTCTCTCTTCCTCCCGACGATGCTGCACGGCCCCTTTGCAGAGCCGCTCGATCGAGCCCGAGCCCGCCGCAGTCCGGAAGGGTCAGCGCACTACCTGCTACCAGCACGACTTGCTGGAACACCTCGACTGGGGAGCCAGGCCCTGCTCTCCACAGCCCCCCCTGCAACTTTCCGATGGATCCCTGGGCGGTTGCCCGCGGTCGACGCCCGCCGCTCTGACTTCGACCTCCAAGAAGCTTCTCTTCAGGGAAAAGATCCCCGTGAGGTGATGCAGTACCGCAGGTGAGTTCAAACCTGCCCGTCGCCAGTGTAGTGTCCAAGGATCAATAATGCTCAGACTGCAGGAGAACAATAAAACAGGTATTTACTGAACAGAGAGTAATTCAAGACTGAAATACAGAAGCCTGCTATGGCTTTATATACAGGGGTGGTCACTGCCGGTACTGCAGTATAGAATCAGTTCTTCTCTTAAAGGCACATACACAACACTATTGGTGTGCTCAAACAGCGTTTCCGCTGTCTGGACCAGTCGGGGGGAGCCCTGCAGTACTCGCCGGAGCCAGTGGGTCGCATCATCGTCGTCTGCTGCATGCTCCACAACTTGGCCATTCGACGAACCCAGCCAATGCCAGCCGACCCTCAAGGTCCAGCAGAGCAGGCGGAAGAGGAGGAGGAGGAGGAGGAGGAGGAAGAGCAGGCGGACGAGGAGGAGGAGGAGGAGCATGCGGACGAAGAGGAGGAGGAAGATGGGAGGGCTCCTGAAAGTGGAAGGGCCGTCCGTCAGAGGCTCATAAGGACTCGGTTCTAGGCCCCTCTGACAGAATGATGGCTGTCATTCGTCCTGCGCACTTCGGATCGTTCAAAGCCTAGGAAGTCAACCATGAGTGTAAATAGTTACACGTACCATTGTAAATAAAAAAAATTCTTTATTGTCAGTAAAGTGCTTCCTTCCAGCATAACAACGTCATGTCAACAGAAACCATAACTAACAAAATAACAGTCAACTCTCTGGCAAAGCCGCAAAACTAATCAAACCATCACAAACAATCACAACAGGTGAGGGCGTCCTTGAATTTGGAGGAAGAAATGTCTCAGCAACTCCCTCTACTGCTGTCCCCTTGATGGAGACCGACTTCTCTTTCGCGGTCGGCCCCTTCCCTCCCTGCTGCTCCTACTGTTGTGTATGTACCTTTAAGAGAGAACTGATTTTATACTGCAGTACCGGCAGTGACCACACCTGTATATAAAGCCATAGCAGGCTTCTGTACTTCAGTCCTAAGTTTACCCTCTGTTCAGTAAATACCTGTTATTGTTGTTCTCCTGCAGTCCGTGTATTATTGATACTCGGACACTACACTGGCGATGAGCAGGTTCGAACTCACCTGCAGTACTGCATCACCTCACGGGGATCTTTCCCTGAGAAGAAGCTTCTTGGAGGTCGAAGTCAGAGCAACAGGCATCGACCGCGAGCAACCGCCCAAGGATCCATCGGAGTTCAGAGAATTGAAGGGGAGGCTGTGGAGAGCTGGGCTTGGCTCCCCAGTCAAGGTGTTCCAGCAAATCGTGCTGGTAGCAGGGAGTGCGCTGACCCTTCCGGACTGCGGCGGGCTCGAGCTCGATCGAGCGGCTCTGCAAAGGGGCCGTGCAGCGTCGTCAGGAGGAAAAGAGAGAGAGAGAGGGTGGTGCGCACAGGGCGCGGTCAGTGCTCAAGAACCGGGCAGCGTCGAGGAAATAAAACGAGGGGAAGGAAAAGTGAGACGCGCCGAAGCCGCGGGTCGCCGCCATTACCCTGTAGAATGCTAGGAGCAGCATGGCAGCAAGGGGAAGAAGGAAAAGCGCGGGAGGCGCCATTTTATTCCATTGGGGAAGAAGGAAAAGCGCGGGAGGCGCCATTTTAATCCATTGGGGAAGAAGAAAAAGCGCGGGAGGTGCCATTTTAAATCACCCAAGATGCCGAAGAGTGGCAGTATCACTGCTTTCGACAACGAGGTAGAAGACTGGACCACGTATGTGGAAAGAATTGAAGTGTACTGCAAGGCAAATGAGGTGGCCGATGGAAAGAAGGCGTCGGTATTATTAAATTTGATGGGAGCGAGAACGTACGGCCTATTGCGGAATTTAATTACCCCAGCTAAACCAATGGAGAAAAGTTTTGAAGAGATTGTTAATATCTTACAGGAACACCTAAACCCTACACCGCTGCTGATAGCAGAAAGATTCAAGTTCCATAAAAGAAACCAGCACAAAGATGAGAGCAATGCTGACTATCTTACGGAACTACGCAAGTTATCGAAGCACTGCCAGTTCGGAGCAGGACTGGCAGACACCTTAAGGGATAAGTTTGTCTGCGGGCTCCAGAGTGAAGGAACACAGAAACGACTACTTTCGGAAAAGGACCTGACGCTAGAACAGGCTTTCAGCGTGGCAGTATCCTACAAAGCAGCAGCACAGGGAGCTACGGAAATACAACAGAAACCACAAGAATACAGCGCTAACGAAATGGCGTATGGAGCAGAAAAGTGCTATCGCTGCGGCAGAACAACCCATGATCAGAAGGACTGCTGGTTTAAGGACAAAGTATGCAGGCAATGTGGGAAAATGGGACACATAGCAAGAGTCTGCAGGTCGGGAAAGAAAACCAACACTACAAGAACTACTAAGGAAAAGTACAAGAAAGTAAAAAAAATGACAGACAGTAGTTCAGAAGATCAGGAGAGTGATAATGACTCCGGGAGCAGGAGACTAAGTTGTCTAAAGTTACACAACGTGATCGCAAAGGAGGATCACCGAACCATTTGGGTCACCCTCATGATAGCAGGGTCCCAAGTAAAGATGGAATTGGACACAAAATCAGCCCTAACTGTCATGAATCGACAAGACTATGAGCGGCTATTCTCACACATACCCTTCAAGGACACGTCCATTGTATTGAAGACATACACAGAGCAAAAAGTCTACCCCAGAGGAAAAATAAGGGTGCCAGTTAAATACAACGGCAAGGAAACACAGAATCTGTATCTATATATACTACAAGATGGAGGACCACCATTATTGGGACGTGAATGGATCCGAAAAATACAATTGGATTGGCATTCCATTCAGGCGCTAACTGTGACTGACAAAAAGGATGATGACGTCACACCTGGACGACTGTCAAAAATTCTAACTGACGCGAAAGAGGTGTTCCAACAAGGACTTGGGACTCTAAAAGGAGTAACGGCAATGATAAAAATCGAAGATAACGCAAACCCAAAAATTTTTAAGGCCACACCGGTGCCATACGCGATCCGCCCAGCCATTGAAGCAGAGCTGGAGAGTCTGGAGCATTCGGGCGTGCTGTTCAAGGTGGACTGGAGCGAGTGGGCCACACCCATCGTTCCTGTAATGAAGAAAGCATTGAGCAGCACGCCTGGGGAGCCGAAGAAGTTTCGCATCTGTGGGGACATCAAGGTAACTGTGAACCCAGTCCTGCACACAGTACAATATCCACTTCCACGGATAGAAGATATTTTCGCCTCACTATCTGGAGAGAAACGCTTTACGAAGATTGATCTGGCCCAAGCGTATCTACAAATGGAGGTGGAAGAAGCATCTTGGAAATACCTCATGATAAACACTCACAAAGGCCTTTACCAGTACAATCGACTGGTATTCGGGGTAGCATCAGCCCCGGCTATTTGGCAGAGGGCGATGGAACAAGTCCTGCAAGGGATCCCGAGGACCCAGTGTTATTTGGACGACATCCTGGTTACGGGCAAAAATGACAGTGAACTCCTTGCCAACCTAGAGCAGGTGCTCACTAGATTACAAGAATATGGGCTACGAGCCAACCGCCCCAAATGCGAGTTCTTCAGGAGACAAATCTCGTATTGTGGCCACATGATTGATGAGGAAGGGTTGCATAAGTCGCCAGACAAGATTGAGGCTGTAGTCAAGGCTCCAGCACCGGAAAATGTGTCGCAACTGAGGTCGTTTCTCGGGTTGGTGAACTACTACCATAAGTTCTTGCCGAATTTATCTACAATTCTGCACCCACTGAACGCCCTGCTGCAAACTGGAGTAACATGGAAATGGAGTGATGAGTGTAAGCGTGCCTTTCAGAAATGTAAATGCCTAATCACTTCAAAAGAAGTATTGGCCCACTACAATCCAACACTACCGATTCGGTTGGCATGTGATGCGTCTCCCTACGGCATTGGAGCGGTGCTGTCACACAAATTCCTTGACGGTTCAGAGAGGCCAATAGCATTTGCGCCGCGCTCGTTAACCTCAGCCGAGCGTAACTACGCCCAGATTGACAGGGAGGCCCTCAGCCTGGTGTGGGGTGAAGAAGTTCAATCACTATCTGCACGGGCAGAAGTTCACCCTGCTGACTGATCATCAGCCCCTGGTCTCCATTTTTAACCCAAAGTGATGACGGCGCAACGGCTGCAAAGATGGTCACTTTTTCTAGGGGCACATCAGTACGACATAGAGTACAAGGGTACGAAACAGCATGGAAACGCTGATGGGCTGTCGTGCCTACCGTTGCCTATGGTAGAGGAAGCACCTGCAGTGGACCCTGTTGAGATATTCCATTCGACCATAGTCGAATGTCTACCTGTTACAAACTCAAGTACAGAGAAGGAAACCCGAAATGACCCGACACTCTCTCGGGTCTATGATTTGACGGTGAAGGGATGGCCAGCACATGGCGACTCACTGTTGCCAGCATTCTCGCCAAGGAGAGAACAGCTGTCAGTGTGCCGGGGGACCTTGATGTGTGGATCCCGAGTGGTAATTCCACCCAAGTTGAGAGATAGAGTGCTCAATGAGCTTCAAGAGCGTCATCTGGGAGGGGTAAAAATGAAGAGCCTAGCCAGGGCGCTTGTGTGGTGGCCGGGAATCGATAAAGAAATCGAGGATATGACCAAGAGATGCATAGGCTGCCAGAAGGTCCAAAACGCTCCGCCACAGGCCCCGCTACACCCATGGGAGTGGCTCTCATCTCCATGGCAACGGGTACACATTGATTTTGCTGGTCCATTTATGGACTCAATGTTTCTAATCGCCATGGACGCCCATTCGAAATGGCCAGAGGTCATCAAAATGTCCTCCACCACCACGGAGAAAACTATTGCAGTCCTACGGACCATCTTCGCCAGGAATGGCTTGCCAGAACAGATTTGCTCCGACAATGGGCCACAGTTTGTGTCCGAGGATTTCCGGAGGTTTCTGAGGAATAATGGGGTGAAACATTACACATCTGCCCCATATCATCCAGCCACAAATGGATTGGCTGAGAGGTTTGTTCAGACCTTTAAAAAGGCAATAAAGGCGATGTATAATGACGACATACCACTACAACACAAGGTGGATAATTTCTTGTTTGCTTACCGGAATGCGACACATGCAGTCACCAACCAAGCTCCAGCCATAATGTTCTTCAACCGAAGGCTAAGATGTCGCCTGGATTTGCTCAAACCAAACATAAGACGAGATGTTGAGGATAAGCAATTCCAGCACATCAATGAGAAGCCAACCAGGTGCTTCAAGATAGGGCAACCAGTCTTGGCCCGCGACTACCGAACAGTAAAATGGCAGTCAGGAACGATATGCACACAGCAGGGACCACTAATGTACACAGTGGACGTTGGAGAGAGCATCGTGAGACGCCATGCTGACCAGATTCTAGAGTCACAGGAACAAGCCATACCCATACCACGAGCATGTGCACCTGGTAATGAACCCGAAGTACAGATTGCGTCTACCTCAGAAGCAATGGTATTGGAAGCTGACGAACCAACCAATGACAATGAGCCAGAATCGACTCCGCCGCAAGAACAAGATACTCGAGAAAGGCGCTATCCAGTCAGGATCAGGAAGCCTCCTCAACGACTGAACTTATAAATGATTATTTCAGTTGATGTATATAGTACAGAGAAAATTGTAATTGTAATTAGTTATTATTTAGTTGTAAATGAATGTTATGTACTGTTTATCTAAAAGGGGGGGAATTGTTGTGTCTGTACCTTTAAGAGAGAACTGATTTTATACTGCAATACCGGCAGTGACCACACCTGTATATAAAGGCATAACAGGCTTCTGTACTTCAGCATTAAGTTTACCCTCTGTTCAGTAAATATCTGTTATTATTGTTCTCCTGCAGTCCGTGTATTATTGACACTCGGACACTACACCTACGTAATTGAACCCCAGTGGCAGGGTCAAGGCTGGGGGACGCCTGGTGACTGTCTGGAATCACAGAAGCCCCTGAGGGACGGCCTGGATGACCTCTGGGCTTGGAGGGTGCGGAGGCTGGCTGCTTGATCTGGCCATGGCTGGAAGCAGTGTGCACTGCAGGTGGTGGCAGCTGCACTGCAGACGTTCCAGCAGTGGCATGAGCAATGGTCACCTGCCGAGAGAGGACACCTGCACCATGGTCAGATGACACACTGGCTCTCGGAGGGGACCGGCTCGGATCCACCGCCACAAGCGACTGCTCCACTGATTCCTGGCCTCGTGTGGTACTGGAAGGGCCCGGGGTGATCCTAGCTGATGCAGATAGGGTGGCAGCAGTGAGAGTTCGCGTTGCCTCAATCTGGGTCTGGACAAGGCCAGCAAGTGACTGCGTGGCAGCAGTGAGGACCTGTGTGGCAGGTGCCAGTGCTTCGGAGAAGCCCTGGACAGTTCTCTCCATTGCTTCGGACAAGGCCGGAGCAGTCCGTTCCACTGCCTCGGACAAGCCCTGGACAGACCTTTCCAGGGATTGTCCGAAGCTCTGAACAGTCCTTTCCATAGCGGCCTCGAAGCCCTGGACAGTCCTCTCCATTGCTGCCCCGAAGCCCTGGACAGTCCTCTCCATTGCAGCGCCAAAGTCCAGCACACTCTTTGCCAGTGTTTCTATCGACTGAGGCATCCTCCCCACTGCAGCCATAAGCTCAGTGTGCCTGAGCCGGGCCTGGGTGCTCATTTCAGCCAGGCTACACACCTCCTCTGCACTCTGTGCCGCAGTCATTGCTCCCTGCCTCGCCCTCCAGGGAGCCGGTGCCCGAACTTGCCTACCCCCCCTTGCGTTGATGCAGGCCGCTTGTTCCGGCAACTGGCTCCTCATCAGAGCCACCCCCCCTCCCCTCCAGGGAGCTACTATCCCCAGTCTGCAGATGTGTTGGCTCCCCTGCGGCTGGAACGGATGGTGCGGCTTCCTCCTGATCCTCGCCTCCGGAGCCACTGGCACTGGCAGCTTCAGGGCCCAGACCCCGAGCTGGTGATGCAGCATCTGAAAGCAGGGAGGTGGAAGAGTGGCTTTAGCAAAAGGACAGGTTGGCAGCAAGGCATGCCAGATTGCGGCAAGGCGATGACATGGCTCCACAGTGAGAAAGCATGCTGGCGGGGGGACCAAGTGGAAGGAGACAGCTGAAAAAGGTGAGATCCTTACCATCGCTGTCGACAATGGGGTCGGCAGCTGCAGTGGTAACAGGACCACTCAGACGTCCTCCAAGAATCTGATGCACTCTCTCCTCGAGATCTGTCAGAGTGACCACTTGTGGAGGTCCTCCACAGGTTCGAAGCTGGTCCTTGCGAATCGTCGCCAGCTTGGACTGCAGGGGAAAGAAGGGGAAGTTCTGTTACATGATGTCCTGAGTGATCATCTCATGCCCCCCATGGTGCAGGAGCCCTTACATGATGCCCTGAGTGATCATCTCATGCCCCCCATGGTGCAAGAGCCCTTAAATGACACCTTGAGTCAAATGTGCATGTGTGTGCCCAGAAAAGGCCATGGGTGCTTGCTGACACATGGCCATTGGGGCATTGCGCACCCTGAAGCCATGAAGTCAGGTGCAGATGGAGGGAATCAGAAGTTTGCATAAACACCACTCACCCTAACGACCCGAGTGAGGTCGTTGAATTTCTTCCTGCACTGAACAGGGCTCCTGGTCGCCATGCTGCTGGAGTTGACCCTCTGACAAACATCCCTCCAAGCTCGGCGGTAGTCCTTTTGATTCGGCCTCCTGCCATTGTCAGGATAGAGAACATCTCGACGGCGCTCCACTGCGGCCACCAACTGCTCCAGAGCCTCAGTGCTGAAGCACTCTGCTCTCTGTCTCACCTTCTCCATCTTGACCAAGTTCTTTGCACCAGAGAAGGGCGTGCGCCGATTCTGAGGCCTACAGGGCGATGAGTGTGGAAGCTGAGGCTAACTGACCCACCCCTTTAAGAGCCGGCCGGCGCCTGGAAGTCTCGTGGTTATCGGTAATTGAGATCACCTGCACTGCGCCCGTCCGCACCGATATTGGGTAGCGCCGGACGTTTTGCGCCTTAGGAGGCCCGTGCAACATCTGAATTCGCGCCTCAATCACCTTTGGGGGCGATGCAACCCAAGTTTCGTCTGGCTATAAACTTTGCGCAGCGCCAGTTCTAACGTCTCAAGTGGGGCTATACCCAATTTCTAGGCCATAGAGTTATACAGCACAGAAAGAGGCCCTTCGGCCAATCGTGTCCGCGCCGGCCATCAAGCCCTGTCTAATCTAATCCCATTTTCCAGCATTTGGTCCGTAGCCTTGTATGCTATGGCATTTCAAGTTCTCATCCAAATGCTTCTTGAATGTTGTGAGGGTTCCTGCCTCTACCACCCTTTCAGGCAGTGAGTTCCAGATTCCAACCACCCTCTGGGTGAAAAAGTTTTTCCTCAAATCCCCTCTAAACCTCCTGCCCTTTACCTTGAATCTATGCCCCCTTGTTATTGACCCCTCTACTAAGGGAAAAAGTTCCTTTCTATCTACCCTATCTATGCCCCTCATAATTTTGTACACCTCAATCAGGTCCCCCCTCAGCCTTCTCTGCTCCAAGGAAAACAACCCCAGCCTGTCCAGTCTTTCTTCATAGCTGAAACTCTCTAACCCAGGTAACATCCTGGTGAATCTCCTCTGCACCCTCTCCAAAGCAATCACATCCTTCCTATAGTGTGGCGACCAGAACTGCACACAATATTCCAGCTGTGGCCTAACCAGCGTTTTGTACAGCTCCATCATAACCTCCCTGCTCTTATATTCTATGCCTCGGCTAATGAAGGCAAGTATCCCATATGCCTTTTTAACCACCTTATCCACCTGTTCTGCTGCCTTCAGGGATCTATGTACATGCACACCAAGGTCCCTCTGATCCTTTGTCTTTCCTAGGGTCCTACCATTCATTGTGTATTCCCTCGCCTTGTTAGTCCCTCCAAAATGCATCACCTCACACTTTTCAGGGTTAAATTCCATTTGCCACTGTTCTGCCCATCTGACCAACCCATCTATATCGTCCTGCAGAATGAGGCTACCCTCCTCGCTATTTACCACCCCACCAATTTTTGTGTCATCTGCGAACTTACTGATCATACCTTTTACATTCACATCCAAATCATTAATGTAGACCACAAACAGCAAGGGACCCAGCACCGATCCCTGCGGTACCCCATTGGACACAGGCTTCCAGTCACAAAACAACCTTTGACCATCACCCTCTGCCTTCTGCCACTAAGCCAGTTTTGGATCCAATGTGCCAAGGCACCCTGGATCCCATGGGCTCTTACCTTCTTGACCAGTCTCCTATGCGGGACTTTATCGAAAGCCTTACTGAAATCCATGTATACCACATCCACTGCACTACCCTCATCCACACACCTAGTCACCCCCTCGAAAAATTCAATCAAATTGGTCAGACATGATCTTCCCTTGACAAAGCCATGCTGACTATCCCTGATGAATCCTTGCCTCTCCAACTGGAGACTAATTCTGTCCCTCAGAATTTTTTCCAATAATTTCCCTACCACTGATGTTAGGCTCACTGGCCTGTAATTCCCTGGTTTATCCCTACTACCCTTCTTGAATAATGATACTACGTTAGCTGTTCTCCAGTCCTCTGGCACATCCCCTGTGGCCAGAGAGGTTCTGAAAATTTGTGTCAGAGCCCCTGCAATCTCCTCCTTTGCCTCACACAGCAGCCTGGGATACATCTCATCCGGGCCTGGGGATTGATCCACTTTTAAGCCTGCTTTAACTGCTAGTACCTCCTCCCTCTCGATGCTAATATGTTCAAGTATATCACAGTCCCCCTGCCCGATTCCTATGTCTACATCGTCCTTCTCCATAGTGAACACAGATGCAAAAAATTCATTTAAAACCCCACCTACATCTTCTGGCTCCACCCACAGATTGCCACTTTGGTCCCTAATGGGCCCTACTCTTTCCCTAGTTATCCTCTTGCCCTTAATATACTTATAAAACACCTTAGGATTTTCCTTTATTTTGCTCGCCAGTGTTATTTCATGGCCCCTCCTCGCTCTCCTAATTTCTTTTTTAAGTATTCCCCCTGCACTTTTTATACTCCTCTAGGGCTTCCTCTGTCTTTAGTCCTTTGTATCTGCCAAAAAAAAAACTTTTTTTCCCAATCCATTCTCGTATATCCCTTCACATCCAAGGTTCCCTGGGCTTGTTGGTCCCCCCCTTGACCGTAACGGGAACATGTTGCCATTGTACTCTCTCAATTTCCTTTCTGAAAGACTCCCATTGCTCCAATGTGGATTTTCCTACAAGTAGCTGATCCCAGTCCACTTTGGCCAGATCCTGGCTTATCATATTAAAATCGGCCTTCCCCCAATTTAGAACCTTTATTTCCGGTCCATCTCTGTCCTTTTCCATGACTATCTTAAATCTCACCGAATTATGGTCACTGTCACCAAAGTGCTCACCTACTAACACTTCTACCACTTGCCCGGCCACATTCCCTAGAATTAGGTCCAGTACCGGCCCCTCTCTTGTAGGACTTTCTACATGCTGGCTCAAAAAGCTCTCCTGGATGCACTTTAAGAATTCTGCACCCTCTAAGCCTTTCACACTCTGACTATCCCAGTTAATATTGGGGAAGTTGAAATCCCCCACTATTATTACCCTATTATTTGCACATTTCTCTGAGATTTGCCTACATATCTGTTCCTCTATCTCCCCCTGACTGTTTGGGGGCCTATAGTACACTCCCAGCAAAGTGCTTGCCCCCTTTTTGTTTTTAAGTTCTACCCATATGGCCTCATTAGAGGAACCTATTAATGTATCATCCCTCCTTACAGCAGTAATTGACTCCTTAATTAATATTGCGACACCCCCTCCTCTTTTACCCCCCCCCCGTCTCGCCTGAAGATTCTATACCCCAGAATATTGAGCTGCCAGTCTTGCCCCTCCCTCAACCATGTCTCCGTGATAGCAACAATATCATACTCCCATGTGTTCATCAACACCTTCAGTTCATCCACCTTATTCGCAAGACTCCTTGCATTAAAATAAATGCCATCCAGCCTTGCCCTACTCCCTTGTGCTGTTACATATTTGCTCTGCCTTCCAAGCTGACTTGTTTTTTCCTCTATATTTGGCTGTACATCACCCCCTATTATAGCTCCACTCTGTATCCAATCCCCCTGCCAAGTTAGTTTAACCCCCCCCCAACAGTGCTAGCAAACCTCCCCGCAAGGACATTTGTCCCGTTCTGGTTCAGGTGCAACACGTCCGACTTGTACAAGTCCCACCTTCCCCAGAAGCAGACCCAGTGATCCAGGAAACTAAAGCCCTCCCTCCTGCACCAACTCTTTAGCCACACATTCATCTGCTCTATCCTCCTATTCCTATACTCACTAGCACATGGCACCGGGAGTAATCCAGAGATTACAACCTTTGAGGTCCTGCTCTTTAATCTGCTACCTAGCTCCCTAAATTCTTGCTGCAGGACCTCATCCCTCTTCCTACCCATGTCGTTGGTCCCAATGTGAACCACGACCTCTGACTGTTCACCCTCCCCCTTCAGAATGCCCTGCAGCTGTTCAGTGACATCCTTGACCCTGGCACCAGGGAGGCAACAAACCATCCTGGAGACATGTCTATGGCCACAGAAATGCCTATCTGTTCCCCTTACAATAGAATCCCCTACCACTATTGCTCTCCCACTCTTTTTCCTCCCTTCCTGAGCAGCAGAAGCACCCCCGGTGCCAGGAAGTTGGCTGCTGCTGCCTTCCCCTGGCAAGTCATCCCCCTCAACAGTATCCAAATCGGTATACCTGTTTGAGAGGGGGATGGCCACAGGGGTCCCCTGCACTACCTGCCTGCTTCTACTGCTCCGCCTGATGGTCACCCATTTCCCTTCTGCCTGTGCAGCCCTTACCTGTGGTGTGACCAACTCACTAAACGTGTTATCCACGACCCTCTCAGCATCGCGAATGCTCCAAAACTCATCCATCCGCAGCTCCAGCACCTCAATGCGGTCTGCTAGAAGCTGCAGCTGGATACATTTCCGGCACACATGGTCATCAGGGACACCGGCAGTGTCCCTGAATTCCCACATAGCGCAGGTGGAGCATAACACGGGGCTGGGCTGTCCTGACATGACTTACCCTTTAATTAATTTAAATTAATTCAATACCACCAATTAAAGATATACTCTAGGGCGCTTGTATGGCAGAAGTCCCCGCTACACCACAGAGACCCTAGAAAATATAAACTGCACTCAGCCATTTCTTGATATCTCGTGGTGTGAATCGAATTGGCTGAAGACTGGCTTCTGTGATGGTGGGGACCTCGGGAGTAGGCCGTTATGGATCATCCACTGGGCACTTCTGGCTGAAGATGGTTGCAAACATTCAGCCTTGTCTTTTGCACTCATATGCTGGGCTCCACCATCATTGAGGATGGGAATATTCATGGAGCCTCCTCTTCCCGTTAGTTGTTTAATGGTCCACCACCATTCACAACTGCATGTGGCAAGACTGCAGAGCTTTGATCTGATCCGTTGATTGTGGGATCACTTAGCCTTGTCTGTAGCATGCTGCTTCTGCTTTTTAGCATGCATGTAGTCCTGTGTTACAGCTTCCCCAGGTTGGCACCTCATTTTTAGGTACGCCTTTTGCTGCTCCTGGCATACTCTTCTACACTCCTTATTGAACCAGGGTTGGTCCCCTGGTTTGATAGTAATGGTAGAGTGAGGGATATGCCAGGCCATGAGGTTACAGGTTGTGGTGGAATACAATTTTGCTGCTGCTGATGGCCCACAGCTCCTCGTGGAAGCCCAGTTTTGAGCTGCTAGATCTGATCTGAATCTGTCCCATTTAGCATGGTGGTAGTGCCACACAACACGATGGAGGGTGGTCTCAGTGTGAAGATGGGACTTCGTCTCCACAATGACTGTGCAGTTGTCACTGCTACCAATGTTGTCACTGCTACCAATGTTGTCATGGACAGATGCATCTGTGACAGGTAGATTGGTGAGGACGAGGTCAAGTAGGTTTTTCCCTTGTGTTGGTTCTCTCACCACCTGTCGCATGCCCAGACTGGCAGTTATGGTCTTCAGGACTTGACCAGCTCGGGCAGTAGTGCTGCTACCGAGCCACTCTTGTTGATGGACATTGAAGTCCCCCACCCAAAATACATTCTGTGCCCTTGCTACTCTCAGTGCTTCTTCCAAGTGGTGTTCAACATGGAGGAGTACTGATTCATCAGCTGAGGGAGGCGGTAGGTGGTAATCAGCAGGAGGTTTTCTTGCCCATACTTGACCTGAAGCCATGAGATTTCATGGGGTCTGGAGTCAATGTTGAGGACTCCCAGGGCCACTCCTTCCCAACTGTATACCACTGTGCTGCCACCTGTGGTGGGTCTGTCCTGCCGGAGGGATAGGACATACCCAGGGATGGTGAGGTAGGAGTTTGGGACATTGCCTGAATGGTATGACTATGTCAGGCTGTTGCTTGACTAGTCTGTGGGACAGCTCTCCCAATTTTGGCACAAGTCCCCAGATATTGGTGAGGAGGACTTTGCAGGGTCGAGTGTGCCGTTGTCATGTCCATTGCCGGTGCCGAGTTCGATGCCGGGTGGTCCATCCAGTTTTATTATTATTGTTTTCTGTAGCGGTTTGTTACAACTGAGTGGCTCGCTAGGCCATTTCAGTGAGCAGTTAAGAGTCAACCACATTGCTGTGGGTCTGGAGTCACATATAGGCCAGACCAGGTAAGGACACCAGATTTCCTTCCCTAAAGGACATTAGTGAACCAGATGGGCTTTTACGACAATCCGATAGTAGCTTTTTTTATTCCAGATTACCTGAATTTAAATTCCCCAACTGCCGTGGTGGGATTAGAACTCACGTCTCTGGATCATTAGTCCAGGCTTCTGGATTACTAGCCCAGTGACATTGCCACTATGTTACCATTCCCGACACTTCCTGCTGACTTTTATAGCCCTTAATAGGAGAAGTCCACCGGTGGAATTTAGCTGAAGTCCAGTGTTAAAGACCCGGAGATTATTTTTTTTCCAGAGCAGATGAGTTTGCACTGACATCAAAACTCACTCACTGAAAAGTGGCCTCCACTGAAAATCAGGGCCTTGCTTTTGCTGTTTTATTTAAAACTGTTGACATACATCACAGCTTCATATGTAGGTCTTTATGTCCTTGCTCATTGGAGTTAGGTAAATAATTTCTGTCGTCCCCTAGAGACAACCTTGAATTCCAAAATAGCTTAAGGGACCTCTGTGTTTCATCTCTTCTCTCATATGGAGTGATATAACTGCTCGATCTGCCTTGAATATCAGTCCATCCTGCAGGATGCGTTCATTCCCCAGTTGCGGGGGGGGGGGATTTAAAAATTTTAAACGTGACTCCAACCTGTCGCACAGGCAACTGTTGACATTTTTACGGTGGTGGGTTTTGTGTTGTGTGAATGTCCTGCCCATGAGAGGCGGGGCACTTCATTAACATATTTAAATCAGGCTCCACAGTGCAATCGGGAGCCTGATTTAATTTAACATTTGTTGTGCAGGTTTCCCCGACCTCGGGGAAATCTGGCAGCGAAAGGGAGGTGAGAGTTCCTGGCTCCAGTAGGTTAGTGCTTTTTATAGCACTACAGCTGTCTGCTCTACACTTATACTAAACTAATCCAGATACAGGTCCTATACATTACAACAGTGACTACACTTCAAAAGTGTAATGATATCAGCAAATAGTGATGGTATTTGCCTGCTTGATTATGATGCCTTACCAGCATATTTGCCTGTTTGATTATTTATGCCTTACCAGCAGAGGGCATGTGAGAGAGGCAGAGTTTAGTTTTAGTTTCGTTTTAGATGGATCTCTAAGATGGTGTCTCCTGTAAATGCTGTTAACTGAGTTGAACATACTTTAGATTAAAAGACATTCTCTTTCATCAATGTGTCATCATTAAACCCACATACAAATCAATACATGGTGTCAGAAGAAGTGATTGAAAGAGATGAAGAGGAAAAATCTGAAGTTAAATCAGCTCTCCACATATTAGCAAGCCAAAAGAGAACATCGTTACTTACCTTTGGAGAATAGCTAACGAAGTGAAAAAATGGTAGGTTTACACCAACCGGCGAAGCTTCAGTTGACAGGTAATGTGGCTGAAAATTGGAGGAGGTTCAAACAACGTTTGGAGTTGTACTTAGTGGCAATCGGAGCTGACGAGAAAAGTGATAAAATGAAAGCGTCAGTGTTCTTACATGTCATGGGTGATGAAGCGCTGGAGGTGTATAATAACTTCACATTCGCTGCTGATGGAGACAAAATGAAGCTGGATATAATAATGGAACAGTTTGAGGCCTACTGCATACCTAAACGTAATGTGACGTTTGAGAGGCACAGATTTTTCACATGTGTACAGAAAACGGGAGAGACTATTGATCAGTATGTGACTGAAATGAGAAACAGAAGCAAAACGTGTGAATTTGGGGGACTGACAGACTCGCTGATGAAAGACAGACTGGTGTGTGGTATTCCAGATAATGGTCTAAGGGAAAGACTGCTAAGAGAGCAAAATCTAGACCTAGGAAAAGCCATAGCACTGTGTAAGGCTACAGAGACTGTGAAGTCGCAGGCAAAGGAGCTGTTCAGTGACAGTAGCTGCAACGTGGATGCAGTGAGAAAGAATGGACACAAACCGTTTAACAAAAATAGCGCCAATGTGAAAAAAGAGGCGTGGCCAGCGAACGAAAATGAACGGGACGATCGAAAGACATGTAGTCGATGCGGTACACAGCATCCACCAAAAAAGTGTCCAGCATATGGTAAAACATGCAATAGTTGCAACAAAAACAACCATTATGCCCATTGCTGTAAGAACCAAGCGCAACAAAGCAAGGTCCATACAGTAGATGAAAGCGAGATAGAGGAGTTCTATGTGGATGTCGTGTCTGAAAACAAAAAACAAAAAAGAGACTGGATGCTGACACTAAAAGTGAATGACATACACATTCCATTTAAATTGGATACTGGAGCACAAGTTAATGTGACATCAGAGACTGATTTTAAGAAAATCAGACCCAGACCAAAGATACATGGAATAAAAGTGAAAGTGACAGGATACTCAGGTACTGATATACCAGTGAAAGGAAGATGCATTGTCAAAGTGACACACAAGGACAGAGAGCACACGCTAGCATTAATTGTGGTGCCAAAGGATGTGCAAGCCATACTAGGTTTAATAGCCTGTGAGAGACTGAACCTGGTAAAGAGAGTCCTCGTTGTGGAAAGCGAAGGAGAGACAGTCTATGATGAACTCATGAAAGAGTACAACGACCTATTTCAGGGTCTAGGCTGCCTTCCAGGAGAACACACGATCAGAGTAGATAAAAGTATACCAACGGTCATACATCCATGCAGAAAAGTTCCGTTTGCTCTTCAAAAGCAACTGAAGGCAGAGTTGGACAGAATGGAAAGCCTGAACGTGATTCAGAAGATAGATGAGCCAAATGAGTGGGTGAGTTCCCTTGTCATTGTGGACAAAAAGAATGGAAAGCTCAGAATTTGCCTGGATCCAAGAGATCTAAACAGAGCAATAAAGAGAGAGCACGTCAAGCTTCCTACACGTGAGGAAATCATGTCACAGTTTGCAAATGCAAAGTATTTCAGCAAGTTAGATGCATCATCAGGAGATGAAACTGGACGAGGCAAGTTCAAGACTGTGCACGTTCAACAGTCCATTTGGCAGATACAGATTCCTAAGGTTACCATTTGGCATTGCCTCAGCTCCTGAAGTATATCGCAAAACTATCCATATGATCTATGAGCACCTGGAGGGAGTTGATACATCAATGGATGACATCATAGTATGGGGAACCACGAGAACTGAGCATGACGAGAGACTGAAAAAAGTGCTGGAAGCAACAAGGAAAACAAACCTGAAGCTGAATAGAGAGAAATGCCAGCTCGGGGTGACAGAACTGACATTCGTGGGAGATATCCTTAGCAGTGAGGGCATCAGACCAGATCCCAGAAAGGTGTCCGCCATTGAGAATATGCCAAAGCCACAATGCAAAAAGGACGTGCAGAGGTTTAATGGAATGATCAACTACATGGGTAAATTCATATCCAACCTCTCAGAAAAGATGGCGCCACTGAGACGACTAACTGAAAAGAACATAGAATGGGAATGGAATCATGAGCATGAGAAGTCATGGAGCGATCTAAAGAAACTGCTCACAGAGGAACCAGTTCTGAGGTTTTATGACCCAGCGAGACCCATCAAGATATCATCAGATGCATCACAGAGTGGGCTCGGTGCCATTCTTCTGCAAAAATATGACTACTGGCAACCTATTGCATATGCATCGCGCTCAATGACAGACGTGGAGACGCGATATGCTCAAATAGAAAAGGAGCTGCTCAGCATCACATACGCCTGTGAAAGATTTCACCAGTTTGTGTCAGGACAAGCAATCAGTGTAGAGACTGACCATAAGCCCTTGATTGCATTGTTCCAAAAGCCACTAAATAGCTGTCCGCTTAGAATACAAAGAACGATGATCAGGCTGCAACGCTATACACTGAATGTTGCGTACACACCGGGTAAGCTGATGTATACAGCAGACACGTTGTCCAGAGCTGTTGACCCAAGAGAGCCCGCAAACACCAAAATGGATGAAAAAATGAATGCCTACGTGGACATGATCACAAGTGCACTGCCCATAGCAGATGCAAAAATGGAGCTCATAAAGACTGAGACAAACAAAGATGAAACACTGAGATGACTGAGGAAAAGCATCTTGGATGGATGGCCCAACATGAAGCAAGACTGCTCACCTGACATGGCAGAGTACTGGAACTGCAGGGCGGAACTATCAGCGGTCGAAGACATCATCTACAAAGGAAGTAAAATAGTTATCCCAAAGAGTCTGAGAAAAGAGATGCTAAAAAGGATCCATGGAGAACATCTGGGAATCGAAAAGTGTAAGAAAAGAGCACGAGAGGTGATGTACTGGCCACGAATCAACCAAGATGTGACAAATGAGGTGTCAAACTGCACAATATGCCTGAAATATCGAGCAAGCAATCCGGTAGAACCACTAAAGCCACACCCAGCGCCAGACAGACCTTACCAGAAGGTAGGCGCTGACCTATTCGTATGTCAAGGGAAGGACTATCTTGTAGTCACAGACTATTACTCCCTGTATCCAGAGGTTTGTAGACTGTACACCACCACTGCAGATGCTGTGATAACATGTATGAAAGCCATATTCTCCAGACATGGCGTGGCAAGCGAGGTCTTCACAGACAACAGGCCCCAGTTTTACAATGCAAGTTTCCGACACTTTGCCAAAGAGTGGGACTTTGTCCACACAACGTCAAGTCCTCACTTTCCACAGTCCAATGGACTAGTGGAAAAATCGGTCCAGACAGTGAAAAGACTGATGTACAAGGCAAAAGACAGTGGAACTGACTTCTACCAGAGCATGCTTGTATGCCGCACAACGCAGCTCGAGTGTGGTATGTCACCAGCCCAACTCCTTATGGGACATCTGTTAAGGTCAAACCTACCCATCCCGGAGAACCTCCTGAAAACAAAAGAGGGGGAGAAAGTGAGGAAGTTCAAAGAACAACAGAAAGAAAAGCAAAAGTACTACTATGACAGAGGAACACAAAACCTACCTGAACTCCACACTGCATGTGAGAGAGGCAGAGTTTAGTTTTAGTTTCATTTTAGATGGATCTCTGAGATGGTGTCTCCTGTAAATGCTGTTAACTGAGTTGAACATACTTTAGATTAAAAGACATTGGCCTAGAAATTCAGTATAGCCACTTTTGGGGCGGTAAAGTCGGGCGGCCGCTAAAGTTTGCGGCCACTTGTGGAGTGGAGTCCACTTCGCCGAAATTCAGTAGCTTTGGCCAAGGAGTTCGCTCGAGCGCTCAAACTGGCGTTGCACGGCTATCTTTAGGCGCTAAGCCGGCGGTGCAGACTGATACCGCCGAGGCCGGGCGCAGCGCAGGTGTGGTCATGTTTTGATTGACAGCAGACACCCTGGCGCCGGCCAGCTCTTAAAGGGGGAAGGGTCGACTTGGTCTGCTGCCATGCCCTGGATACTGCAGCCCTCCAGCTAGGCCTAAACACTGCTGCTGGAGAGAAATAGCGCCAGGAAGGATGCAGAGGGCCCATGAGCGAGCGCAGCGCTTCTCTGCCCATGATTTAAAGGTGCTGGTTAGGGCTTTGGAGAAGAGAAGCCATATCTTGTTCCCGGACAGTGGCAAGAAGCCTCCCAAGAGGGTGTACAGGAGAGCCTGGAGGGAAATCGCCCAGAGGGTCACAGCCAACAGCGGTGTCCCCAGGACTGGTGTCCAATGCCGGAAAAAGTTTAACGACCTCACTCGGATTGTCAGGGTGAGTACCCTTTCCAGTGTCCTCCTCATCCTTGCATGTGCACCTCACATTATGGGCAAAGGGACCTCAAAGCCCTAATGGCCAGCCCTCATCCAGCAGCTATGGCACTGGCATGAACATCAATGGCACTTTCTGCACTTTACACACTGGCCAAGCTATTCGACCATGGGAGGCAGTGCATACAGCAACAGGGCACCACACTGGCCAAGCTATTCAACCATGGGAGGCAGTGCACACAACAACAGGGCACCACACTGTACTTAGAGGCCGTCCTTTCTCTTGCAGGCCAAGCTGGCCCAGAATCTGAAGAGCCGGACTGTCACCGGGGGAGGCCGTGCCCAGTTCCAGCAGCTCAGTGGCCTGGAGGAGCGCGTGGGTCGAGTCATGGGTGCCTGGGTGATTGGCCCCGTTGCAATTGGAGATGCTGACCCTGTGCTGGGCCCCAATGGTAAGGACATGACCGTTTGGACCTCTCTCGTTCCCCTTGTGCTTCAGATCTACATCCTTTGCCACTGTCCGACCAATGCGCAGAATGCCACCACTCATGCCTCCCTCGCTGCCGCCCTGTCCTCACTCTAAAGCTACTCTTGTGCCTTCCTGCTTTCAGCTGGTGAGGAGGAGGTCCCTGAAGCTGCGAGTGTCAGTCCCTCGGAAGAGGAGGACGAGGAGGAGCAAGAGGAAGGCGGCACATCGGGGGAACCCTCATCCGCGCCAGGGGATGGCAATGGAGGGGACACGTGTTCCCTGGAGGAGAGCCAGGGGGAAGTGTTGCAGGGGAGTGTAGCTCCTGTGCCCAGTGGCGTCCAGCCACGCGGGAAGGGTCGGGCAGCTCGGCTGCCTTCTCCCCAGAGGGGGGAAGTGTTGCAGGGGAGTGTAGCTCCTGTGCCCAGTGGCGTCCAGCCAAGCGGGAAGGGTCGGCCAGCTCGGCTGCCTTCTCCCCAGAGGGGGGAAGTGTTGCAGGGGAGTGTAGCTCCTGTGCCCAGTGGCGTCCAGCCACGCGGGAAGGGTCGGGCAGCTCGGCGGCCTTCTCCCCAGAGGGGGGAAGTGTTGCAGGGGAGTGTAGTTGCTGGGCCCAGTGGCGTGCAGCCACGCGGGAAGGGTCGGGCAGCTCGGCGGCCTTCTCCCCAGAGGGAGAGTCTGGCCTCCAGTCCGGAGACGGTCCTCGCCCAGGAGGTGCGCCTCCTTGATCAAATGTCCGCGGACTCAGATCGTCGGCACACCGAGTTCATGGGGGTTGTGGCACGGTTGCCTGAGGCCATTGAGTCCCTGGCTCATAGTGTGTCCGATTTCGGGACCTCACAGGCCAGGGGTTTCGAACAACTCGCGGCAGCACAGGCCAGGGGTCTCGAACAATTCGGGGCATCACAGGACGCGAGTCGGGCCGAATTCGGGGCATCACAGGACGCGAGTCGGGCCGAATTCAGGGCATCACAGGACGCGAGTCGGGCCGAATTCAGGGCAGCACAGGACGCGAGTCGGGACGACTTCAGGGCAGCACAGGCAGCGAGTGGACAGTTGATCAGTGGTGCCGTGCAGTCACTGGCTGGTCTGATGCGGGCACAGACCAGGGCAGTACGGGCACTCACTGCTGCCACACTCGCTGTGTCACGCATGCATCGCCAGGGCACCCGCCGCGCTGCTGCAGCACAGCGGTCTGGCCTTCACCAGATTGCTGCGCTTGCTGCAGTGCCAGCCCGGCCGAGTGCCAGTGTCTCTGGCGACCAGCGAGCGCCTGCCATCAGCCAGCTTGCCCCCATTGCTGCAGCCGCCACTGCCACTCCCCCAGCAAAGCTGCGACGAGCTGCTGGAGAGACTGATGCTGCCCAGCCACAGCTGCAGCAGTCAGCAGCCGGCCCCTCGAGGGCCAGAGCTCGTCTAGGCCGACCCCCAAGGGCATCTGCTGTCACGCAATGTGCCCCTCAGGAGCCTTCCCCCAGCCTTGCAACACCCACAGGGCCCAGGTTGAGGCGGAGCAGCAGGTCGTCCAGGGGCCGGAAAAGGCTGGACAAGGACTCGCCCTCTCGGCACACAAAGTAGAGTGTGTTGGCAAATGTTTTTTTTTATGGGGGTGCTTGTGCTGTCTATGGGGGGGGGTTCTTTTGGTAAGGCCGAGGATGAAGGCAAATGTTTTTTTATGTGGGGGTGCTTGTGCTGTCTATGGGGGGGTTCTTTTGGTAAGGCCGAGGATGAAGGCCATTTGGATGGACAAGTTTTGTTATTCCTCCCCAGGTTGTGGGAGTGAGATATGTTTTTGACTGTTTTTTGGGGGTGTTGTGTGTTTTTGGGTTTCATGTGGGAAGGGCCCTGAGTTTGTTCAATAAAGCTTTTTCTTTATTCAGTTTGTCCATGTGTGATGTTTCAAGTGGTTGTTGCGTTAACCGGCTGAGGGCTTGCGGAGCGGCTGCATTCATGTGCCTTCATTGCCACAAGCCATTCCCTGACAGGGGGCCTAGAAGTGTCGTTCAATAAGCCGCCGACGGACGGCCCTTGGACCTTGTGGTTCCCTCCTGGGCTGGTACTCCTCCTCCTCCTCCTCCTCCTCCTCATGGTCCTCCTGCTCGTCCTCCTGAGGTGGTGGTCCAACGTGAGGTGGCAGTGCCTGAGTCCTGCGGATAGCCAGGTTGTGCAGCATGCAGCAAACGACGACGAACTGGGAGACTCTATCCGGCGAATACTGCAGAGATCCGCCGGAGCGATCCAGGCAGCGGAACCGTTGCTTGAGGACGCCAATCGTTTGCTCTATGATGTTCCTTGTGGCTTAATGGCTTTCGTTGTATGCCTCCTCAGCAGGGGTCCTGGGCGCGCGGAGCGGGGTCATGAGCCATGTACACAAAGGATAGCCTTTGTCCCCGATAAGCCATCCTCTTGGGGGCGGCTGTGCCTGGAACATGTCAGCCACAGTAGTCTGGCGCAGGATAAATGCATCGTGGCTGCTGCCTGGAAAGCGGGCATTGACAGCTAGGATGCGCTGCCTGTGGTCACACACCAGCTGTACATTGAGGGAATGGTAGCCCTTCTGGTTGCGGTAATCCTCGGCATTGTCGATAGGTGCCCGCAAAGCCACATGTGTGCAGTCAATGGCGCCCTGCACCATGGGGAAGCCCGCTGTTCTCGCAAATCCGACTGCACGCTGCTCCTGCCTCTCTAGGGTCATGGGGAAGGAGATGAATTGGTGTCTCCTTGTGAAAAGGGCATCGGTGACCTGCCGGATGCAGCGATGCACGGCGAACTGGGATATGTTCGCTATGTCCCCAGCAGCGGCTTGGAAGGAGCCGCTTGCATAAAAGTTCAGAGCCACCGTGACCTTCACTTCCACCGACAGAGACGTTCTGCTCATCAGCTGTGGACGCAGATCTCTGTGAAGCAGCTGGCAGATCTCTGCAACCACCTCCCTTCTGAAGCGCAGCCTCTTAACACACTGCGCGGCAGTCATGGTGAGATAGGACACCTGCTGGCGGTATTCCCTGAGTGGGTAAGGCCTACGTTGCCGACGCCTGATGGCCCCTCTGCGTCTAGGCATGGCTGCCCCTCTCACACAGCGTCTGCGAGCCCTTTGCACATAATGCTGGAACTGAGGGTTGGAACCCCATGCAGCCCCCATAATATACTTGCAAACAGTGAAATCACAATGAGTCAAATTTCCAAGCTCTGGCCAGAAGCCAAAAATACCTCTCCTATGTTGGCCCAAATCAGTAAGGTCTCTTCCTTGGTCTCTGTCCAGAGATCCGTTGCACTAAAGTCATTGCAGCAAAATGGCTGGCCTTTATAGTTCAGTCTAAGTGCCCTTTAATTAGCGCTCCCCGAGGCCCGCAGGGCCTCTGCTACGTTCCACTTCACAGTTCTTAACAGCGCCACGCCCACATTGGGCGGGCGCCACTGAAGTTCCGGTTTGGGGCGCACAAACGGCATTGCATGCCGAAATGACGTCATAAGTTGCGCGCGCAGCTGAGCGCGCGCAAACACTTTGCGCCGGCGCTAAATGTCTACTGAAGTTGGGCGTAGGCACAGATCGTTCTGCGCCCGGCCGCTAAGTGCCTAGCGCTCGAGATCTACTCCTCTTATGGCGCTAACAGCTGGCGAACGCAACTGAATTTCTAGGCCATTCTCTTTCATCAATGTGTCGTCATTGAACCCACATAGAAATCAATACAAAAAGTACTTCATTGGCTGTAAAGTGCTTTGGGACGTCCTGAGGCCGTGAAAGGCGCTATATAAATGCAAGCCTGTCTTTTTTTTTAATACTGTGTCCTGCTCCATGAACTGCATCAGCCAGAATGTCATTTAAAACAAAGATTACATGTTAAGCAGTGGGAAAGCAGTCATTGTACAATTCTCTGAATCTATTATTCAAATTTGTAAGATTCCCAGCAAAACTAGAGCTTGCAGTTATTTTAACCAGGAATTGGAAAAACTTTAAGAGATTTTGGGACAATTATAAGATTGCATCACATATCATTAAGCATCTAAATGTCTCAGAACAGCTACATTAATTAACAATATGGGCAGAGAGATACTGAAAATATTTGATGGATTTCAGTTAAAGATAGATAAAAACCAAGACCGATGTAGAGGTTCTTCTTATCACGCTGGAACAACTTTGTATTAGAGGGACTAATAAAACCTATCAACATTATACATTCAAAATTCAAGATCCTGATGAAACAATAAGGCCGCATGTATCGAGCCTTTGCACCTTAGCTGTATGTAACTGTCGGGCTCTAATTAGAGACAGAGGCCCCGATATGTCTGGGGAGACGGTGAGGGTGCGGGGGAGCATGGTACCGTGGGGAAAACCCAGCAAGGCCAGGAACGCAGAGGTCCTGCCGAATTTAACGACAGGACCTCATTATAATTTTTTTTCTTCCATTTACCGCCCTGCAGTGGGTCAAATTGACAGGCTGGCCAACTACCAGGCAGGAAAACCAAAGGCAGGGGGCAGCCAGGTACCGTTGGGGATGGTCCCCGGCAATCGGGAGGGGGAAGGGAGCGAGAGATCAGGGCATTGGGGGAGGTCAGTCGCTGATCGCGGGAGGGAGGGAGCTAGAGATCGGGGCTGGAGGTGGGGTGGAGGGGGGGGGTAGGTTGGCGATCGTGGCAGAGGGGAGAAAGAGGCGGTGATCGGCAGAGTGGAGGCTGAAAGTTTCCTTGAGGGACCTGGGATTAGCCATCTTTATAACTGTTGGATGCCACGTGTGGAACAGGAAAAATAAGATTAATTTTGGTCAGTTATATGTTTAGACTTGTTAAGTATTGGTAACAAACTCAGAAGTATGGGTTTCCCAGAGGTCATGCCAAATTTAATGACAGGAGCTGATTTAAAATTTTAGACTATGAAGCACATGGGACGCTGATGCAATTTTGAGGAACAATTGGCTTTTGAATTGTAGTCACTGTTGGAATGTAGGAAATACGGCAGCCAATTTGTGCACAGCAAGCTTCCACAAACAACAATGAGACAATAACCAGATAATCTGTTTTAGTGATGTTGTTTGAGAGATAAATAATTGGCCAGGGCACCGGGGATAAGGCCCCTGCTCTTCTTCGAGTGGTGCTACAGGATCTTTTACATCCCTGAGAGGGAAGACAGAGCCTCAGTTTAACATCTCATCAATGAATACTATGGGCTGCTGCCGGCCCGAAATCCCCTCCCTCTCCTAGACCTAGCTGCCTGCCACAGGCTTGCCTCTACTCCACACATCATTGCACCGACCTGAAGCTAGTGACCTGCAGCAGGATACCTATTCAGGACATGCAGCTCGCCAGCAGAATGGTAATGAGGCCTGGGCATCGCTATAGAATTGGCTTCCCGCCTGCAGGAATTGGCAGGTGTTCCCCTAAATGCCCGTGCATTCTGGGCCACCCTAAAGTCTGCAGAGACAAGAGCCAGTAGGGTTATTGGTATTATTGCCTATATGGTGCAGTCTAGACATTTTACTGACAGTCCTTCAAATTGTATCCTGACAAGGCTTTAAAAGGCTGTCACAACTCATTGACAATGGCACCATAAAGCTGAATGAGGCACTCAAGAGAAGTGTGCCAACTTGGCTAAGAAGATTCCTTCTGCTTTGAACAAATCAAGCCAATCGATGTACAGTCACTTAAGACACTGAAGGTTTTTCCTGCCACTGAAGACATTTCTTCCCACAGAGACAAAACAGTTTCATGCAATTATACAGCCTTTATTTATTTTCCACTCTTTCAATTTTTCCTCTCCCCTCTTGAAAGTGCTGCGCTGTATTAGAATATACAGTCATCAGTTCCATAGGCGGCAACAGCTCTCCATTACCTGCCCAAATGGTTCTTCTTCAAGTATGATTCTAGACAGTGAGGATTGGCATTCTTTCAAGAGCAGGGTTGGTCTAGCAGGGGCCTCATTCAAAGGTTTGGTTTTGGGCCCCTAAAACAATAAAGTTGAGATTAAATCACGATCCATTTGGGGCCCCTGACTGGATAAGGGCCCTGTGCAATTGCGTGGGTCGCACATTTTTAATGCCACTGCTGCAGGCTTTTCCATTGTGGGAGGAACATGTTCTTTGTCAGTATCCGTACATATACTTTATAGCAGGGGGTCACTGGATAGCGCAAACCATGGCTGACTTTTCCCTCCCTAAACAAGGCTAGTTGTGGTATTGCTACCACCACTCCAGCAGTACAGATCAAGATCAAAGTTGGGAATATCCTGGCGTGTATGGCTGCACAATTCGTCTTTCTATGGTATAAAAACAGAAAATGCTGGAAATCCTCAGTAGGTCAGGCAGCATTTGTGGAGAGATGTTGTGGAGAGATCTCTTCAAATGCTGCCTGACTTGCGGAGTATTTCCAGCATTTTCTGTTTTTTTATTTCAGATTTCCAGCATCCGCAGTATTTTGCTTTTGTATTCGCATTTCTATTGACCCAGAGAACAATCAGCAAAAGATTCTGGTAAAAGACCTTGACAAAACACTGACTGATGATGAATGGAAATCCATCTGTAAAGCAGCACACATTGTCTGCAGCTACCACATGCTGGCAGATAGTTAAATTAAGATAAACTGCTGCACATGCTACACCCACTCCTCCTTATACAAATGAATACCTGATGTCTCAGGAGTGTACTGGAGAAGCTGTGCAAAAAGAGTCGCAATCCTGTGCATCTTTTGAACATTCCCACAAATCCAGTCCTATTGGTACAGTGTGTAATGGGAATTAAACAAATCAGCCACTTCACTGTGGAGCCAGACCCAGCACACTGTTGCTGGGATTCCAGAAATGTTTCTGCAAGTTGAGCTGTTTCAGAGGATCAGGTGCAGTTCACTGTTTGGAAACTCTTTGATGAGGTACTTTCCATAATTACAGCCATGAACATCTTGAATGGGTTTGAGTGAGACTCCCAGACTTAAATGAGGAACAGAAAACAAATTTTGTTTAATTTGTATATGCAAATTACATTTAATTAATTCCAGTCAAATTATGCTAGTTACATTGTAGATCTTCTCCCAGAATTGGAAAAGAAACAAGTATGAAACTTGGAAGCTCTGCTCAATCTGTTGAAATGAGGAACTATTAATGAGGATAATGGCTAATTAGGCCTAATTTATTTATACAAATATGAACTAGTTGTTGGCATTATCCAAACGAGCTATGGAAGGAAACAACAAAACTATTTTTACAAATACCAGGGAAGATGTGACAAAAATAAAGCATTTTTTGCTGTAATTTATCATGGTATTTTTTTTTCTTTGCTGTCCCAGTACATATGGGGTTAAAAATCAGGTTTCCTCACAGAAAATGTCCCAATTTGTTTTCATGAAATAGCCGATAACATAGTTGCTGTTTCTGGCCATGTGTTATAGAGGGCAAAACCATTTAATTCATGTAGAAGGAGCTTGTGGGTTTTGTTTGTACGCTACTGTAGTGATTGTGGTACTGGACTAGCATCTCAAAGGTCGTGGGTTCAAATCTCACCACGGTAAGTTGAGAAATTGAATTCAATAAATCTGTAAATTTGTGAGCAAGATCCAGTAAAATGACCATGAAAGCTGGCCAATTGTGGTAAAAACACAACTGGTTCACTAATGTCCTTCAGATAAGGAAGCCTACTACCCCTATCCAGACTGACCTACATATAACCCCAGCCCCACGCTACGGGGGTGACTCATAATACCCTCCAGCTACTCAGTTGTAAACAATCACTACAAAGTTCAATTTATAAGGAAAACAATCAGAAAGACATCAATCCAAGCATTGTATCAGGGCAAGACTTAAGCAATCTCAGCCCAATTGGCCCTGCAAAGTCCTCCTCACTATCTGGAGTCTAATTTGGGCAAGTTGTCCCACAAACTAGGCAAGCAACAATCTAACAATCATACTCATAGAATTATTTCTAGCGATCAACATTCCAGACTCATCCATTATCATCCTGGGTATGGTCAGTTCCACCAGCATGACAGACCCACCAGAGGTGGAGGTACAATGGGGGTGGCTGCCTAGGCCCTAAGCTCTGGAATTCCCTCCCTAAACAGCTCCGCCTCTCTACCCTGCTTTCCTCCTTTAAGATACTCCTTAAAACCTAATATCCCCTTATGTGGCTCGGTGTCAAATTTTGTTTGATAATACTCCTGTGAAGTGCCTTGGGACGTTTTACTACGTTAAAGGAGCTATATAAGTGCAAGTTGTTGTTGTTGTTGGCTCTGTGAGTACTCACCATTGACTCCAGAGCCCATGAACTCTCATAGTCAGGTCAAACAAGTCCAAGGAAACCTGCTGCCCACCATTTACTACCCACTTCAACATCACTTGGAGGAAGCGCTGAGGGAAGCAAGTTCACGGAATTTACTCTGGGTCTGCATCAGGTGGTGATTGAATCAACATGAGGGAGTAACCTACTTGACTTCGTCATCAGCAACCTACCTATCGCAGACATATCTGTCCACAATAACACTGGTAGGAGTGACCACCAGACAAAGTCTCATCTTCATAGTGAGCATACCCACCATTGAGTAGTGTGGCACTACTGCTGTGCTAAGTGAGACAGGCTTAGGACAGAACTAGCAGCTCAAAATTCCACTTTCATGAGGCACTGTGGGTCATCAACAGCAGCAGAATTGTATCCCATCAAAATTTGTAACCTCATGGCCTGGCATATCCCTCATTCTTTGATCACCATCAAGCTGGTAGCTCATCTGTGGCTCAATGTGAAGTGTACAGGGTATGCCAGGAGGCATAACTTTGAATGAGGTATGAACAAAAGCAGCAGGCTGTGGACAGAGCTAAGCAATCCCATGACCAATGGAGCAGAGCAAAGTGGAGAGGTGGACAAACATGCAACTAACAAGAGGAGGAAGCTCATGAGCATCCCGATCCTCAGCCATGGTGAAGCCCAGCGCACGAGTGTGAGAAACAAGTCTGAAGTGTTTGGAGGCCTCTTCAGAGCAATGTGCTGAGTGGATAATGCTACTCAGCCTCTTTGTCTAGTTCCCACTGGGGTAAGGTTGCACTGGGCCCAGAGCCAGTCAGAGGACCTGAGCGAATTCAGTGAAAGGACACCTACGTAATAAGAAACAAATATGCAGCTAAAATAACCGGTGTCAATTTATATTAATTAATTAATGCCACAGATAACAAGATACAACAATCTCAGTATTTCCACATATATATGACCAACAATGTCTTAATCAAAGTTGAAGATGACTTATGATAGATTTATTGCATATATTCCAAAATAATTGCATCATATTCATTTGCATGATTATCGCTAGGTATAATTTGACAGCATATTTGATCCAATAAATTCAATTTATGTGATACAGCCAAGTCTAATGCGCAAAGGAAAAATTCACGCACATAAAACCTCATATTAGATCCATTTGAAGAAACCAAGTTGCAACTATCAGTCAAACCAACCAATATGTAGCCACTTAGCTCATGCGATTTGTTGGAAAGTATGTACGTTATTGTGGTATTTTAACACGAGTTCATCAAGCCTCATTAACTCCAATCTCTACAATATTTCACTTCCTTTCTGCTGAAGTGGGTAATAGTTATCCATCCACAGCAGTGGCCCAACAAGTCACCAGAGATTAGCTGGTGCATACTACACATATATATGCAACAAGAAATAACGTATTTCCTTCTTCAGTTTTCTTTAAGCTAGTTCAATATTATTTCTATTAGATTTGTTGTAGACAACATGTTAACTCTTGGCTGGGGAAGACAATATATATTTTATTCAGAATCCACATTTTGAGTTCTTCTGGAGTGACAGAAATATCCTGTGAGCAAAAGAAAATACACTGAAGGAAAAGGAAGGCAGAAAATTCAATAACAAAGAAAATTCATAGTGATGGAAGGAGAAACAGAGATAAGTAAAAACAAAGGATGAGAATAGTGCATGAAAGGCAGTACTGCTCTGTACCAGAAGTCACATTGAAATTATGATTAATGAAGGTGAAAGAAAGCTAAATAATGTTCATAGGAGACGGTTAAATTTGTACTGAAAGCCTTGGCTCCACAAGATGAATTTGTACAATCTATACATTAGTTCAGAGTCTAAGCTGTAATTATCCCTGAACATCCAACCTCTTTCTCCTATCGTATTTAGTTAAGCCTCAAGGGTGAAAAAAAGCAATTTTCTATAACTTACGCAAACAACTAGATGATCAGGGCATATTATTTTACTTACTGAGGAGAGAGGTGCAAGGAGAGCAGAGGATTTGCAGCTTTTCTACAATAAGATTCATAATCCGGGGACATGCAGCAGTCTGCAGTATGCTCCGACCTCAGCATTTACCTTCTCACCTTTTCAGTCATGGCTGAGGTAGAAGAAGGAGAAGGCGAAATTCAGTGCTCACAAACTGTAAATACCACTTGACTACTCAGCTACTATATAAGACTTTGCTGCAGCTAAAGCACTAAAAGCTAGTTTCTGAGTTGTCATGTGGCTCATATACTCAAATAACATTGGTGTTTCAAGACCTTTATAGTCGTTCGATGTCATTTATTCTTGTGTTATCTATTCCTTATCATTTTGTCAACCATTTGTATATTACCTATTGCAAACATGTCTTTTCACGATCGTACGTGTGCAGATTTGACACCAGATTAAGTTGGTAGCATTTAGTATCATTGTCTAGTAAAATGTAGGGGCCCCAATCCAAACCTTTGCAAGGGGTCCCCACAAGGCAAACATTGCCCTGGGTCCTGACTATCATACGTGCCAGTGTCTAGCCAATTCAGTTCACTCCATGTAACATTAAGAAATGGCTGAGTGCACTGAACATAGCAAAGGCTATCAGCCCTGACAACATCCCAGTTATAGTGCTGAAGATCTGTATACAGAGAGAGCTGCCCGCCCTCCCCCCCACCCCCAGTTCCCCTCACCCCCCCCGCCCCCCCCACCCCCAGTTCCCCTCTTCCCCCCCCACTCCCCCCTGCAAAGCTGTTCCATTACAGCTATGACACTGGCATCTACATGAAAATGTGAAAAATTGCCCAGGTATGTCCTATTCACAAAAAACAGCATAATTTTAACCCAAACAATTATTGGTATATCAACTTCCTCATAATCATTAGTAAGGTGATAGAATCATCAATACTACCATCAAGCGGTACCTACTGATCAATAACATGTTCACTGATGCTCACTTCAGTTTCTGCCAGAAACACTGGGCTCCAGACCTCATCATAGCCATGATCCAGACATGGACATAAGAACTGAATGGCAGAGGAAAAGTCAGAGCAGCTGCCCTCAACATTAAGGCAGCATTTAACCAAGTATACCACCAAGGAACCCAAGCAAAATTGAAGTTAAAGTGGCTGGCATACCTGACACAAGCAAAGATGTTCCTCAGGGAAGGGTCCCTGGCACACCCATCTTCAGCTACTTCATCAATGACCTTCCCTCCATTAAAGGGTCAGGAGTGCTCGCTGATGATTCTATAGTGTTTAACTTGATTCTGATCATGAAGCAGCTCATGCCAGTCTTCAGCAGGACTTGGACAATATCCTGGCTTGGGCTGACAAGTGGCAAGTAACATTCAAGCCACATGTGTCAGTGAATAGCTATCTCCAATAGGAAAAGGCCCAATCATCTTCAGTGGCACCATCACTAACAAGTACTTCCACCTGGTTCTTGGCAGGTGAGCTACCTGTGGAGGTGTGGTAGACGCTGGCATGCCCACCGCGAATATTTAGATGAGGATCAATTTCTTGCAATCCTCGGGCCTGCATCTTTGGGTGCAGGGATCGGGTGCTTGAAAACTGGCCTAAATGAATTTCCAGGCTGAAAACTTTAGCAAATCCTCTGACTCACCGCGAGCAACATCACAGGTGATCTGGTAGTAACTTCAATATTTTAGTTTAGTTTTGCATGGAAAAACATGTGTATGTGTTTAATGTAAATAGCATGATAGCTGATCATACTCACTGTTCTGCCTTATAATTGCAGGAGTTTCGTTTTGTTGCCGCCAGTAGGTGGCAGTAAATGGAAATGGCCAGTAGGGTCACTCAACAGGAAGTAGTATAGTGATAGCAAACAAAGAGGTCACATCAGCATGGAGCGTGCTGCAAGTTAATCTGCTGTAATCTTACATTGTTACACCTTCGAAAGCATTGCCTGTGAGTTGAATGGTTTCATTACATATTCATGTTTAGATGTTAATTATATCTCATGCATGTAACAAGGTGCATTTCTTTCTTTTTGCTTTCTCAGTTTTACTCCAACCCAATGCAACTGATTTGTATTGTTTCATTGACCTCATACAAGTGTGGCATTATTAAACACCGGAGCTTGGACGCTGCATCCTGACTCCCATGTCGTTATTGAAAGGAGTTTGGCTGGCTGTCTAACTGCGTACAGGCACATACACATAGGGAGGACAGTACACTCACCAAATGCTTTGGAGAGGCAAACACACTAAACATTTGGTTAATTCAAGAAATGAGTTTTTTGTTAAAAAGGACATATTAACTGAATGAGGTGCACTATCCACTTAACACATTGAGCGCCCTCTACTGTATCAATCAGCACAAACTGAACAAGTCCTCTTTGATTTGCTGCGGGACTAAATTATAGGCAGTTGCTTTAATGCTAAACTGGAATATCCAAGCCCCGCTTCAGGTACATGCCCTCAAAAGACAACCCCTGATCCCAAAGCTTGGCATGTCCAGACCTCCTTCCTAACTACTCACTCTCACGGCCAATTCACAAAGCTTTGACTCATCATTTTCTTCAGTGAAATTCTACAACTGTCAGACAAGCTGGAGCACCTCAGTATTCCTTGGATGGAGTTATCAATTTCAACAGTTTTATTGAAGGTATAAAGACATCTATTTCATAAAAAGCACCTCTAATATCGCACTTGATTGGCATTAATTTGGTAATTTTGTTTGGTTACATAATTCAAGGGTGGTGACTGACTGGTGCAGTAGCAGGTGTTCTTCTGAGTAGAGATTGAAGCTATTTGTTGTTTAATCAGGGTAGAGGGGACACAGGAGTCTGTACTAAATTTATACCAGGTCAGGCTCACTTGTACTTCCTCTAATATACCTTTAGTTTGTGTAACGGTCACCCTGTTTTACATACAAGATTGTGGGCTAGAAATTCATTATAGCCAAGGAATGGGCGGTGTCAGTAGAAAATTTGCAAAATTAGCGCCAGGCGCTAATGCTTTAGACTGCACACAAAATTCATGCTCACTGCTGAAAAAAATAATTGGAGTCCAAATTCAAATCTTAAAACCCAAGCTCATCGGCGTTAGACTCAAAGGATGGAGCAATATTGGGTGCAGTCTAATCACAAGTCGTGATTGCCACAGGCTTTTTTCAGTACTTAAAGGGGAGGTTCATTGATGCTGCAGCACTACATTCTCAGCATTGCTGGTTGTGCAGCTGCCTCAGCAAGCAGAAACAGGACAAGGAGAAGGAGCCAGAAGACTGAACCAGCTGTACGCATGGCAGATCCATGCCCCAGGGAGAGAGCCCGCAGATTCTGCGATAAAGCATTGGAGGCAATGGTTTTCACTATGGAGAGACGGAGGGCGGTGCTCTACCTGACGAGTCTTCCACACCATGTGGAGGGCGGTAGCACAGCACATCTTGGGCAGCACTATGGTCCCCAGGACCCACACACAGTGCAGGAAGAAACTTAACAACCTCATTTGGGTGGTCAGGGTGAGAGAATGCTTCAACAAATGCTGCATGCCAGCATCTGAGCCACAATCTTCACACACTGCCCAAAGCACCACACCCCCAGAACTCACCCACCAACAATCTCTACCTACCAACACTCACACCCACAACTCACACCTTGCACACAATGACAGCTATTCAACTATGGGAAGCACATCACCCAAACACATTGCCCCACACTCACTCACACACTTTCCTTTCTCTTGCAGGCCAAGGTGGCTCACATCAGGAGGGAGCAGGAGTGCACAGGCGGGGGACAAGCCGACACCCAACCACTGCCTGAGTTGGAGAATCGAGTGCTGCAAATTATTGGGCGCTAGCTGGTGGGCGCTGTGGCCACCGGTGACATTGACCCCCCTGGGGGACAACAACAGTATGTTCATCCCTACTCCTTCTTCTCACATCCCACCTCCCCCTCACCCCACAAGCCTTTCGTACATTCCAACTAAATCAAATCAAATCAACTTTTATTGTCATTGTTAGTGCACAAGTGCAGTACAATGAAATGTAGGCTTGCGGCTCCCGAGAGTGTACATTTAGATTAAGACATTTAAACATTCAACATACATTTGGCTTGTAATACATTAACATAAACATAATAAAGTGCATTGGCAGATGTGCAGGCTTTAGAGTTTATTTGTGGAGTTCAGTAGGATGACAGCCCTGGGAAAGAAGCTGTTCGTACGGGTGCGAATGCATCTGTAGCGTCTCCCAGATGGCAGGAGGGTGAACAGACTGTGGCTGGGGTGGGTAGGGTCTTTGATGATGGACTGTGACCTCCGTAAACAGCGTTTCTGGTATATGTGCTCTATGGTCGGTAGCCGGGTGCCGGTAATGCATTGGGCAGTTTTGACTACCCGCTGCAGGGCTTTCCGGTCATAGTAGCTACAGCTGCCATACCATACTGTGATACAGTTTGTCAGGATGCTCTCTATTGTGCAGCGGTAAAAGTTAGAGAGGATCGGGGTGACAGGTTACATCCCTTCAGCCTCCTTAGGAAATATAGGCACTGCTGGGCCTTCTTCACCAGAGAGGAGGTATTGAGGGACCAGGAGAGGTCTTCCGTGATGTGGACTCCGAGGAACTTAAAGCTGTCCACCCTTTCCACCACAGCCCCATTGATGTGGATGGGGGTGTGACTTCTGCCTTTAGACTTCCTGAAGTGCACAATGATTTCTTTGGTTTTCTTGATGTTAACAACTAATCATATTGTATGCATGCATATCTCCCTTTCTGATCCCCTCCCCTCACCTTAACCAGACTTTTGTGCCTTTATGTTTTCAGATAATCAGCAAGCACCTGAGCATTCTGTCCCTGAGGGCACGGTATAGAGTGAGGCGGGAGAAGAGGAGGAGGAAGAACACACCATGTCACTGCATCTCTCACCCACAGACAGCAGCTCAGATACTGGCACTACGCATTCTTTAGAGGCTAGTATAGTAGCGGGATCTGCACAGGATGAAGCACCAGGGATGAGTCGGCTGCAGCAAGGCCAGGGGGAAAGGGTAGCTCGGGAGCCAGCTCCCCGGAGGGCGAATTCCCCCGCGAGTTCTGCTGCACAGTACTCAGATGAGGACCTCGTAGGGAGGCCTTTAGAAGAAGGATGATGGGCATGCACACTGAGATGATAGGTGTAATGGCAAGGGTGCCCGAAAGCCTCTTGGCAATGATAAGGAGCGTGGAGTAGTCTGCCTCCAACATTGCACAAGGCTCTGCTAACACCATGGAGCCCATCATTTCCAGTCTGCAAAGGATGGTAGACTCCCAGAGAGACCGTGGAGACCCAGACCTGATACCATGTGTGATGGGCGATCTGGCAGCTTCCATTGCAGCACAGGCGGAATCAACATAATATCCTAGTGCTGTAATGGAGTCTATGGTTGGTGGCAACCAATCTCAGACTGTTCTCATGCAGTCTCAGCTTGATGCCATGCAAGCTCTGACTGCTGCCATCGTGGCTGCGTCTTCCAGGCTTTCACGGTGTCGCAGCAAGCCAGCAATCTGTGCTCCAACAGATTGCAAGGGATGCTGAGGTGCTGCCCTGTGGGAGTGCAGTGGGTCTGTGGAGCAGGAAGCTGCTGTCCTCTCTCAGGATGACACCATTCCTGCTCCAACCACTGCCAACCACCATTGCCCTTGTCGCTGCCTGTCATCCAGCCAGCCCAGACTGCTGCCGCCCATGCTGAGGTGGTGCAGTCTACAGCTGGGCCTTCCAGGTCCAGAGCTGGTTGAGGGCATCCTGCAAGGCCATCTGAAGTCTCCCGCACGGACACTCAGCAGCCTTCCACTAGCTGTGCTGCAGCCACTGGGGCAACACTCTGTAGGAGCACTAGAGTCGGCAAAGGCGCAGTAATGACAGGCACTAAGGGATTGCAGAATGGTGAAGAGTTAATATTTTTGGTGTAAATACGTGTTCACTGATTTTTGATGAATTTATTAATTCAGTTTGGATTCTTTCGTGGTGTGTCTCATTTCAGCTTTGTGCTGTGATATGGTCTGTGACAGGAATGGAATGATGGGTATGTGGTGAGCAATGGGGATCTGGGGTTTAATTCATTCGAACTGCAGTCTGATGAGGCAGTCATGGACTGCCCTTCCGGAAGGCCGATTGAGTGGCTGCCTCCTCCCTCGCTCCTGTTCCTCCTCCTCCTTTTCATCCTCCTCCTCCTCATCCTCCTTCTCTCCCTCTTCCTCCTCCTGAGGTGGTTCCGCAATCCCTGGTGGCAAGGGCTGGGCCCTCATGATGGCCAAGTTATGGAGCATGCAGGAGACCACCACAAAATGGGACACCCACTCAGCCGAGTACTGGAGTGCTCCTCCCGAGTGGTCAAGGCAGCAGAACCGTTGCTTCAGCAGGCCGATGGTCTGCTCGATGATGTTCCTGGTGGCAGCATGGCTCTCATTATATGAGTGCTGGGCAGGAGAGTTAGGGTTGTGGAGGGGAGTCATGAGCCAGGTGGAGAGCAGATAGCCCTTGTCTCTGAGCAACCAGCTGCGAGCTTGAAATGGTGGCTGGAAGAGTGTTGGCACACCGGTCTGGCGCAGGATGAAGGCATCGTGGCTGCTGCCAGGATAGCTGACATTGACATTGAGGATTATCTATCTGTGGTCGCACACCAACTGCACGTTAAATGAGCGGTAGCCTTTGTGGTTACGGAAGATCTCAGGTGCCCGCAAAGCCATGTGGGTGCAGTTGATGGTGCCCTGCACCATGGGGAATCCCGCTATCCTGGCAAAGCCATATGCACGCTTGTCCTGCTTCTCTCTGGTGATGGGGAAGGAAATGTAATCCCTTCTCCTACTGCAGAGAGCCTCTGTGACCTTGCAGATACAGTGATGGACAGCAAACTGAGATTTGTGGCAGACTGCAATAATCCAATGGCAAAGAAATTGAGGGTGACGGTGACCTTGACTGCCACTGGGAGAGCCATGGTCACCCTAGTCTAAGGCTGGAGGTTTGGTTGCAGGAGGTGGCAGAATTCTGTGACCACCTCCTTGGTGAAGTGCAGCCTTCTAATACACTGCTCCTCGCTTAATTGGAGGTAGGAGAAGTGCTCTCGGAATACCCTCAGAGGGTAAGGCCTCCTGTTGAGAGCCCTGATGGCCCTCCTCCTCCCTCTGGGCACATGTTCTAGTCTTTCTCGCTGCGTCTGCTCCCTCCGCTGTAGATCCTGGAGGGTGAGGTCGACTGTCAGTGCAGCCCCCATTAATTTTGCCAAGTGTAGCAGTTGGATTCTTTGAAGAATAAATGTAGCTACATTTTAGTTGCCACAACACTCCTGATACAAAAGAACCTTGATATTACTGAATGAAACTGTTGGAGTATGTGAAACTGACAAGAAACCATTGAAACTGCACTAACCTGACAGCTGCGAGTCATTACTGATGATCCTTGGAGCCGGCTTCCTGGTGCTTCATGCCAGCTCTCCCTGTCGGTGTTTACCCCAGGCACTAAGGTAGGTGACGACAATCAATTTAGCAGATCGGGCGCTCAGTGAGCGTTGTACACTCACTGATGTCACAATCCACCTGGTGTTGACGTTCCCGGCGTTAACTCTTACCGGCAGCGCTATGGAGGGTGGGATTTGGCGTGTGGCATTGGATTTGCTTTGCCCTGGTGATACTATTCTAGCGCCCTGTTAGTGCCATCTGCTGGTGCTAACAGGAGGCGCTAAGGGAATGAATTTTTCCCCAAAGTATTGTTAGGAGCAGGAAAAGGCTGAACAAGGCCTTAATAACACCTTCTTTGAAAGATTAACTTCACCAACCTGGCTTCTTACCATATCCTCCCTCTCATCTCCCTCCAGACATTCATCTATTTGCCTCTTGAAATCATTAACTCTGTTTACCAAATATCCTTCACTGGTAACTTAGTCCTCGTTCCAGTAACCTTTGGATAAAAAAAATGTTACACCCAATTTCCTTTGTAATTCCAATATGGTCAGGGTTGTTTTGCATGTCTCTGCAATTAGATAATCTCCATTTTAAATTTTATCACAACAACAACAGCAACTTGTATTTATATAGCGCATTTGACATAGTAAAACGTCCCAAGGTGCTGCACAGCAGTATTTAAGAGAAAAAATTTGACACTGAGCCACATAAGGATAAATTAGGGCAGGTGACCAAAAGCTTGGTCAAAGAGGTAGGTTTTAAGGAGCGTCTTAAAGAAGGAAAGAGAGGTAGCGAGGTGGAGAGGTTTAGACAAGGAATTCCACAGCTTAGGGCCGAGGCAACAGAAGGCACGGCAACCAATGGTTGAGCGATTATAATCAGGGAGGCTGAAGAGGGCAGAATTAGAGGAGCACAGATATCTTGGGGGGGTTGTGGGGCTGAAGGAGATTCTTCTTCATCTTAGGCAGTCCCTCGGAACCGAGGATGACTTGCTTCCACACTAAAAATGAGTTCGCAGGTGACTGATGAGTCCAATTCGGGACCTACAGTCTCTGTCACAGGTGGGGCAGGCGGAGGTTGAAGGGGTGGGTGGGTGGGGTGCTTGAGTTGACGTGCGTTCCATCCGCTGTTTGCACTTGGCTTCCGCTTTCTCCCGGCGAAGAGGCTCGAGGTGTTCGGCGCCTTCCCGGATGCTGCTCCTTCACTTTGTGCGGTCTTGGGCCAGGGATTCCCAGGTGCCGGTGGGGATGTTGCACTTTTTCAAGGAGGCTTTGAGGGTGTCCTTGAAGCGTTTTCTCTGCCCACCTCGGGCTCTCTTGCTGTGTCGGAGCTCCAAGTAAAGCGCTTGCTTTGGGAGTCTTGTATCGGTCATGCGGACGATGTGGCCCGTCCATTGGAGCTGATCGAGCGTGGCCAAAGCTTTGATGCTGGGGATGTTGGCCTGAGCGAGAACACTGACATTGGTGCACCTATCCTGCCAATGGATTTGCAGGATCTTGCGGAGACAGCGTTGGTGGTACCTCTCCAGTGCTTTGAGGTGCCTGCTGTACATGGTCCATGTCTCTGAGGCATACAGGAGGGCAAGTATCACTACTGCTCTGTACACCATGAGCTTTGTGCTGGGTTGAAGGGGCTGAAGGAGATTACAGAGATAGGGAGGGGTGAGGCCATGGAGGGATTTGAAAACAAGGATGAGAATTTTGAAATCGAGGCGCTGCTTAACCGGGAGCCAATGTAGGTCAGTGAGCACAGGGGAGATGGTCAAAAGGGACTTGGTGCGAGTTAGGACATGAGCAGCCGAGTTTTGGAGCACCCCAAGTTTACGTAGGGTAGAATGTGGGAGGCCAGCCAGGAGTGCATTGGAATAGTCAAGTCTAGAGGTAACAAAGGCATGGATGAGGGTTTCAGCAGCGGATGAGCTGAGGCAAGGGCAGAGACGGGCAATGTTACGGAGGTGGAAATAGGCGGTCTTTGTTATGCTGCGGATATGCAGTTGGAAGCTCATTTCAGCGTCAAATATAACACCAAGATTGCGAACAGTGTGATTCAGCCTCAGACAGATGTTAGGGAGAGGGATGGAGTCAGTGGCTAGGGAACTATAACATGCAAAGTGGTCTTCTATTCACAATTCCCATTTAGGAATAACATAATTAGACTTTGTACTTTTCACTGTTTTTCAAATAAAATGACAGATCTGAATTTATAGGGAAAACAATGGCCAATGATGAGATGCTCACTAAGAAATTGGAGCATTGAGAATTCATGCAGCGAAAGGACCAGATAGAATGCTTCTGCGATATGGGGAGAAATGAGGAGAGAGATATGGGTGCAGTGGATGTAACCAGAGGGCTAGAATACAATGATAGCCATTTCAATTTTTAAAAAGGAATAAAAGCATAATCCTGGGAATTCTAGGCACATTGGAAAATCTGTGGCATTGATAGTCGGGAAAATATTGGAGTCAGTTGTAAAGGAAACAGGTCAAGGATGTGTAATGAGACTAAAGAAAAATTTGCAATTATATAACATCTTATCATGTCCCAGAAACATACCAAAGTACTTCACAAAAAATGAATTACATTGAAATTCAGTGACTGTTCTTGTTATGTCGGCACACATAGCAACCTTTTTCACACAGAATGATCCCACAAATAGAAATAAGATGAATGACGAGCTAAGCATTTTTCCAGTGATATTGATTGAAGAAAGAATGTTGACCAGGTTGTACTTTGAATAGTGCAGGGAGACCTTTAGCATCAATTTGAACAGACAGGCAATACTGGAGTTTCAGACTAGATTATATACTCAGGTTCTAGAATGCAATCTAAATGTACAAGTTTCTGACCCAGTCAAGTGCTACAACTGAGCCCAGGTGACTCAGACCAAATCCAAATCCATTCAGGTTTATGAAAGGTTGGCTTGTCTATCACAATTCTTCCAAATATTATAGAAAATAGCACAGTTAATTGCTGAGGGTGAAGTGGAGATTATAGGGCTGATTTTCTTCTTTGCAGAGCCTGGGGAAAGCTCAATAATTCCCAGATGCTAAGGCCAAGAAAAAGAGGCGAAGGTCAGCTATGTCAGGTTTCTGCCTCCATTACATTTCCCCAGGATTTCTGGGGCTTTTCCTAATTATTGAACCTGGGCCTGCAGGCCCAGCATTGCGCAGGAATGAGGGAGATGGGTGTTCCTGGCTCTGCCATCTCAATTTCCTTCACATCTATTCATGGTCTGCCCAAAAGCTGAGGCACTCCAAAAAACTGGTGTTGGGGATGAGGGGGCCCTGGGAGCAAACTGAAGAGAAGCAACATTGCAGGTAAATCAAGTTTTCACTTCCTTCTTGGGGCTTTCTGAATGAGTTCCTGCTTCCACCTCCTTTTCCTGGTACAAGGCCCTGCCATGAGGCAAGCTTACATTGGAAATACACCTAGGTAAAGGCCCAGGACAGCAAGCTCAGGTGGAGAGAGTCCTTTACAGGTACAGTGCACTTCAGATGTGCAGCACCTGCCTACGACATGGTCCTGTGGAGGAGGGGAGGAAATCGGTATCTTACCAAATACTTTGGGTAAAGTAGATCCTCAAGAGATCCAAGTTGATTAGGTCAATTGGTTCTATGAAGAGGATGGTTATCAGTAAGAGCAGATTTGGCTGCTATTCTTCTTCTTAGGCAGTCATTTGGAACCGAGGATGACTTGCTTCCACACTAAAAATTAGTTCTCAGGTGACTGATGAGTCCAGTGCGGGACCTACAGTCTCTGTCACAGGTGGGGCAGATGGTGGTTGAAGGGACGGGTGGGTGGGGTGCTTGGGTTGACGTGCGCTCCTTGCGCTGTTTGCGCTTGGCTTCCGCTTGCTGCCGGCAAAGAGCCTCGAGGTGTTCGGCGCCTTCCCGGATGCTTCTCTTCCACTTTGTGCGGTCTTGGGCCAGGGATTCCCAGGTGTCGGTGGGGATGTTGCATTTTTTCAAGGAGGCTTTGAGGATGTCCTTGAAGCGTTTCCTCTGCCCACCTGGGGCTCTCTTGCCATATCGGAGCTCTGAGTAGAGCGCTTGTTTTGGGAGTCTCGTATTGAGCATGCAGACAATGTGGCCCATCCGTCGGAGCTGATCGAGCGTGGTCAAAACTTCGATGCTGGGGATGTTGGCCTGAGCCAGAACACTGACGTTGGTGCGCCTATCCTGCCAATGGATTTGCAGGGTCTTGCGGAGGCAGCATTGGTGGTACCTCTCCAGTGTTTTGAGGTGCCTGCTGTACATGGTTCATGCCTCTGAAGCATACAGGAGGGCGGGTATCACTACTGCATGGTAGACCATGAGCTTGGTGCTGGGTATGAGGTCCTGGTCTTCAAACACTCTCTTCCTCAGGTGACCGAAGGCTGCAATGGCACACTGAAGGCGGTGTTGGATTTTGTCTTCAACGTCTGCCCTCATTGACAGTCGGCTCCCGAGGTATGGAAAGTGGTCCACGTTGTCCAAGGCTTCATCATGGATTTTAATACTGTGTGGTGGGGGCAGGTTGGTAGAAGATCTTTGTCTTATGGCTGTTTAGTGTAAGGCCTATGCTCTCGTACACTTCGGGGAAGGTGTTGACGATGGTTTGGAGTTCAACCTCAGAGTGTGTGCAGACGCAAGCATCGTCTGCATACTGTAATTCGATGACAGTGCATGGGATGACCTTGGATCTGGACTGGAGGCGACGGAGATTGAACAGTTTCCCATTTGTTCTGTAGATTAGCTCCACTCCAGCGGGGAGCTTACTGGGGGTGAGATGGAGCATTGCAGCCAGGAACATAAGAACATAAGAACATAAGAAATAGGAGCAGGAGTAGGCCAATCGGCCCCTCGAGCCTGCTCCACCATTCAATAAGATCATGGCTGATCTGATCCTAACCTCAAATCTTCTATCACTCTGCATCCACCCGAACCCATGTGATCTCCCGGGAGAGGCGAAAAACCAGATAAAGACCCAATGGCCAATTTGGGAGAAAAAAATCTGGGAAATTCCTCTCCGACCCATCTAGGCGATCGAAATTCTTCCAGGAGATCACTCTGTCCCTATATTTTCTACAGTACTTACCTTCTGTAAAGGCGATCTCCACCCCAGTCAGGAACAGGAATAAAACCATCTCCTGAAATCTAACAGAATTAGAACACAGTAGGAGCAGAACAAGGCTACACGGCCCCTGGGCCCGCTCCACTACCCACAGGGCCATGACCATTCCGAACCCAGACTCATGTCCAATTTCCTGCCCGCTCCCCGTAACCCTTTATTCCCTTTACTTCTAGGAAACTATCTATTTCTGTTTTAAATTTATTTAATGATGTAGCGTTGGTGCAATGATACAGCCTCGCTTGACCCCGGTCCATACATGAATTGGGTCTGTGGTGGATCCATTGGTCAGGATCATGGCTTGCATGTCGTCGTGAAGCAGGCAGAGGATGGTGACAAACTTTTGAGGGCAGCCGAATTTGAGGAGGACACTCCATAATCCCTCACGGTTGACGGTGTTGAAGGCCTTCGTGAGGTCAAAGAAGGCCATGTACAACAGTTGGTGCTGTTCCCTGCATTTCTCTTGTAGTTGACGCGCGGTGAAGATCATGTCCATTGTGCCCCTTAGTGGGTGGAATCCGCATTGTGACTCTGGGAGGAGCTCTTCAGCCACTGGGAGAAGGTGATTGAGGAGGATTCTTGCGATAACTTTCCCTGTGGCAGACAGCAGGGAGACTCCTCTGTAATTACCACAATCAGACTTGTCACCTTTCTTGAAGATAGTCGCGATTAATGAAGAGGAGCACCATAGCAGGTAAATCAAGATTTCACTTCCTTCTTGGGGCTTTCTGAATGAGTTCCTGTTCCCCCCTCCTTTTCCTGGTACAAGGCCCTGTCATAAGGCAGGCTTACATTGGGAATACACCTAGGTAATGGCCCAGGACAGCAAGCTCAGGTGGAGAGAGTCCTTTACAGATACAGTGCACTTCACATGGTCCTGTGGAGGAGGGGAGGAAATCGGTCTCTTGCCAAAATACTTTGGGTAAAGTAGATCCTGAAGAGGTCCAAGTTGATTAGGTCAATTGGTTCTATGAAGAGGACGGTTATCAGTAAGAGCAGATTTGGCTGCTATAGCCTATTGCCTAGTACACTGAGCTTGGTTGGTATAGATTGCTACCCAGCACAGTGAAGAGGGTAGTTATCAGTGAATGCAGACTCAGTTTGAGCATGCCAGAACAAATTAAAAAAATTACATTTATAGAGGACGTCTGAAAGCACTTCATAACCAATGAATTACTTCACAACCAATGAATGGCTTTGTTACAATAAATTACTTTGTTGTTATGTAGGTGTATGCACACCAAGATGCCACAAAGGACAGTTAATCTGTTTTTGATGGTGTTGATTGAGGGATAAATGTGGGTCGGGGCACCACACAGATGCTCCTATCTTCTTTAACTAGAGCCACAGGTTATTTGACATAGTCATAGAGTCATATCGGCACAGAAGGAGGCCATTTGGCCCATCGAGTCCATGCTGGCTTTCTGTAGAGCAATCCAGTCAGTCCCATTCCCCCGCTCTATCTCCGTAGCCCTGCAAGTTTATTTCCTTCAAGTGCCTACCCAGTCTCCCGTTGAAAACATTGAGTTTCTCCGCTTCCACCACTTCCGTTGGCAGCGAATTCCAGGTCATCACCACTCGCTGTGTAAAAAAGTTTTCCCTCACATCCCCAATGTATCTCTTGCCGAAAACCTTAAATCTGTGTCCCCTAGTCCTTGTACCATCAACTAGTGGGAACAGCCTTTCCCCGTCTAGCCTATCCAAACCTGTCATAATCTTGTACACGTCTATCAAATCAACCCTCAACCTCCTTTGCTCTAATGAAAACAAATCCAGCTTCACCAACCTGTCCTTGTAGTTAAGATCCCCCATCCCCAGAACCATTCTGGCCCCAGTACTGACCCTTGGGGAACACCACTGTCAACCATACTCCAGTCTGAAAAACAGCCATTTACCACAACTCGCTGTTTTCTGTCCTTAAGCCAGTTCCTTATCCAAGCTGCCACTGACCCACCTATTCCATGATCCTCAATTTTGTTAACCAGCCTTCTATGTGATGCTTTGTCAAATGCCTTCTGAAAATCCATGTAGGCAACATCCATTGCATTCCCTTCATCAATCCTCTCTGTTACTTCATCAAAAAATTCAATTAGATTAGTCAAACACGATCTGCCTTTTACAAATCCGTGTTGGCTCTCCTTAATTAGCTTAAACCTCTCCAAATGCCCGTTCATTTTTTTCTTGATTATTGTTTCAAAAACTTTACCCACCACTGATGTTAAACTAACCAGCCTGTAGTTACTAGGATTGTCCTTACACCCTATCTTGAACAATGGTGTCACATTTGCCACTTTCCAATCCTCAGGCACCTTCCCCGCATCTAGGGAAGATTAGAAAATTATGGCAAGCCCTTCCGCTATCTCCTTCCACAATTCCCTTAGCAACCTGGGATGCAAGCCAACTGGAGCAGGTGATTTATCCACTCTAAGCATACCCAGCCTTTCTAGTACATCCTGTCTATCAATTTTCACCCCTTCCATTGTTTCTACCTTTTCCACTTCTACCGATATTTTGTCAGCATCCAGCTCCTTAGTAAACACCGATACAATTGAGTCTCATTGAGTATTCTAGCCTTGCCCTGCGCCTCTGAGCATATATCACCTTCTTTGTCTCTAATAGGCCCCACCTCGCCTCTTACTACCCACTTATTGTTTACATGCCGGTAGAAGATTTTTGGGTTCCCTTTTATGTTAACCGCCATTCTACTCTCATATTCTATCTTTGCCAATCTTATTTTCAACTTCACATCCCCTCTCAGCTTATTGTATTTGGTCTGGTTCTCCCTTGAAGAATTCACCTGACATGCATCATACACCCTCTTTTTTTGTTTCATCATCTTCTCTATCTCCCTCATCATCCAAGGAGCCCTTGTTTTGGTTTTCTTACCCTTCCCTCTTGTTGGAATGTATCTAGTCTGTACTTGGAACATCTCCTCCTTAAAGATCACCCATTGTTCTGTTACAGTTCTTCCTGTTAGTTTTTGGTTCCATTTTACCCTGGCTAGATCCTTTCGCATCCCATTGAAGTTAGCTCTATTCCAGTTTAGAAGTTCCACTCTAAATTGTTCCTCTCCATTGCTAATCTAAATCTTATGATACGATGATCACTCGTACCCAAGTGCTCTCCCACAGACACTTGGTCGACCTGGCCCACCTCATTCCCCAGCACCAGATCCAGCAATGCCTCCTTCCTAGTTGGGCCAAGAACATACTGGTCAAGGAAATTCTCCTGAACACATTTCAGAAATTCCTCCCCCTCCTTTCCCTTTACCCTAGCATTATCCCAATCGATATTTGGGTAATTAAAGTCCCCCAATATCACCACTCTATAGCTCTTGCATATCTCTGTGATTTCCCTGCAGATTTGCTCCTCTACCTCCCTCTCACTATTTGGAGGCCTATAGAACACCCCCAATAGCGTGATCATACCCTTTTTGCTCCTCAACTCTAACCAAATAGATTCTGTCCTTGTCCCCTCAAGAACATCCTCCCTTTCTTCCTTAATCAGCACTGCCACCCCACTTCTCTTTTTTCACAGATCACAGAAATCACAGAAACCCCACAGTGCAGATAGAGGCCATTTCGGCCCATCGAGCCTGCACCGACACATATCCCACCCAATCCCCGTAACCACTACACCAACACATATCCCACCCTATCCCTGTAACCCCACGTATTTAATCCCCTAACACTAAGGGTCAATTTATCATAGCCAATCAACCTAACCCGCACATCTTTGGACTGTGGGAGGAAACCGGAGCACCCGGAGGAAACCCACGCAAACACGGGGAGAATGTGCAAACTCCACACAGACAGTCACCCGAGGCCGGATTCGAACCCGGGTTCGTGGCGCTGTGAGGCAACAGTGCTAACCACTAGGCCACCGTGCCGCCGTGCTTCCCTATCTTTTCTGAACACCTTGTACCCTTGAATATTAAGTACCCAGTCCTCACCGTTTTTAAGCCACTTTTCCGTTATTGCCACAACATCATAGTGCCACACAACTAATTGTGCTTGTAGCTCACCAACCTCATTCACCACACTTTGTATGCCCATCCCTCTGACAAGCTAGTTTAAACCCTCCCCAACAGCACTAACAAACCTCCCTGCGAGAATATTGGTCCCGGCTCTGTTGAGCTGTAACCCGTCCAGCTTGTACAGGTCCCACCTTCCTCAGAAACGCTCCCAATGCCTTAGGAATCTTAATCCCTCCCTCCTGCACCATCTCTCCAGCCACACATTCATCTGTTCTATCCTCCTATTCCTGTACTCACTAGCACATGGCACCGGGAGTAATCCGGAGATTACTACCTTTGAGGTCCTGCTTTTTAATCTCTCACCTAGCTCCCTAAACTCTTCCTGCAGGACCTCATCCCTCTTTCTGCCCATGTCATTGATACCGCTATGGACCACGACCTCTGGCTGTTCACCCTCCCCCCTCAGAGTGTCCTGCAGCCGCTCAGTGACATCCTTGACCCTGGCACCAGGGAGGTAACATACCATCCTGGAGTCACGTCTACGGCCGCAGAAATGCCTGTCTGCTCCCCTAACTTGAACGGCAGACAGGGCCTTGGTTTAATGTTGTATCTAAAAGATGGCACCAGCAACAGTGTGGCACTCCCTCCGCACTACATGGCAACACCAACCTAGATTATGTGCTCCACTCTGGAAGTGGGGCTTTAGCCTACTCTATTGAGATGCAGGGTGTGCTATAACTGAGCTAAACTGATACTGATGGGCTGATTCCTGCTTGGGCAGAAGATGGAAAGAAGCAGGCTCAAGATCTGGCCTGAGTGGAACTAAACTGGGATAGGCAGAATAATCTGCTCTGAGTAGAATGGACTATGCTGTGCAGGATTAAACTTTTTTTGAGTGTTTTTTGTACATGGACCAAGCAAATTGGGCAGACTGCATGGTTTTTGCTTGTTCATATGTTCTCTGACCCTGACAGGACCTTTTCCGAAGGAATTGTTTAAGGAAGTAATATTTTATATTGCTTTTAAAAGCAAAAAAAAATGATTTTCATGTGTAATCAAAAGGCATGTGGCAAAACCCAAAGAACCTATGGGATGGTGGCGTGATTGGATGATACAAGTTATTGTTTGGGGCTAATCTTGAGCAACAATGGCCCAGAATTTGCTGCCAAAATAACAATGAGTTTAATGGTGCTCGCCATTATTGTGTCAACTGTGGCTCAGTGGTCAGCACTCTTGCCTCTGAGTCAGCAGTTGTGGGTTTAAATCCCACTCCAGGAGATTTGAGCACAAAACTCTAGGCTGACTCTGCAATGTAGCACTAAGGGAGTGCTGCACTGTCAGAGGTGCAGTCTTCTGGATGAGACGTTGTTAAGCCAAGGTCCCATCTGCCCTCGCAGGTGGACGTAAAAGATCCCTTTCACTATTTCGAAGAAGAGCAGGGGAATTCCCCCTGGCCAATATTTATCTCTCAACCAACATCACTAAAACAGATTATCTGGTCTTTGTCACATTGCTGATTGTGCGCAAATTGGCTGCCACGTTTCCTACATCACAACACCTAAAGAGTACTTCATTAACTGTAAAGCACTTTGGGATGCCCAGTGATGGTGAAAGGCTCTATATAAATGCGTAAATCATCCAGCAACTTGTGGTAAGAGATACCCTGTGAATTGCGAATCGCCTCAAGTTGCTGGATGATTTCCACCGCTCCCACGTTAGCCTTAGCAGCTCACCCTCAACCTTCCCATGAGTTTCATGAAGTTGCTGCATTTGCGCATTAATTGCAAATAAAACTTGCCGTAGCAAGTTAGGACTGCTACTTAATAGCGTAAGGACCCTTTTAATTAGGAAATTTATGTTCCAGAAATTCCAATCAATCAGAAAGGTAACAATTTAAACTGTAACGTCTCATTCCTACAGGTAGTAAATTGTTAGATATTTTAAATTAAAATTTTAAAAAAAGTTTTAATTTTTTTCTTACATTTGCATATTCTTACATATCCTTTTTCTCTTTCTCTTAATCCAACCTTTCTTTCACAGAATCACAGAAACCCCACAGTGCAGATAGAGGCCATTGCCCATCGAGCCTGCACCGACACATATCCCACCCGATCCCCGTAACCCCACGTATTTAATCCCCCTAACACTAAGGGTCAATTTTATCATAGCCAATCATCCTAACCCGCACATCTTTCTCTCTCTAGTTCCCTTTCTGTACCTAATTTGACTCTAATTCACCCTCTCTAATTCATCCTCCTTCTCCGTCGTTCCTCTGTGTCCTTAAATCTCATTAGTTAGGGAGATTGGTTCCGTCATTCACTAAAACCCCTAATGCCCCAATGCCCTCGCTGCGCCGTTATCAGCTCGCACTTCCAGCAACTTACAGGGCAAACATATTTTGAGCTGAAGGGTGAGGTTTATAACCAACAGGCGCGATGCCACGACCCAGCAAATTCTGGGCCAATATTTCTTCAAACAGCCCCTCTTCCTCCTGTGCTGACCCATTCCTCTCACTCTTCCTGCCCCTTTGAAGTCTCTAAAATCTCTAGGCAGCCTGTCTTGTGAGATCAGATGGAAAACTGTCTATCTGAATGCAACCTGCCGTGCATTTTTGGAATCTGTTTGCGGTTGAGTGATGGAGGGGCACTAGATGGTCGCAGTCCCCTCCCCATTCTCCATCTCCCCCACTGCTTCCAGGCTGATCAAATTCAGGTCACGTCGCGCGTTGCTGGGGACGCGCATTGCTCGTGTCCGGGGCACGTTCTTGTGCACCCCCTGCGCCCCCCCACTCTCCAACCCACCCTTGCAGTGAAAGGAGCAGCGGCGGAGGGAGAGGCAGCGGTCGAAGCGGCTCGACAGTCACATCAGAACGGAGGAAGCGCACCACCAGCCCCGGGACATGGACATGGAGCAGTGGGGGAGTTGCCTCGCTTCAGCCCGCTCCTGATACCCTCCCAGCCCCAGGTAAGAGTCCCCGAGATGGAACGGGAGAAAGAAGTGATGTGAGCGGTAACCGGAGACCCACTGCGGGGCTCGATCATATTACTTATTCTATCTGTTCTGTTATTTAGCTTAGCTTTTCGTCCTCCCTGTCTCCGTGAACCTTTTTTCCCCGTCTGCAGATATCTGCTGCTGCCTAATATTTCTCCATCTCTTCGCTGTTTTAAAAAGATACCAACAATATCCCCACATTTTATTCAAAAACGAAAAGCAAGTGTACATCTGAGAGAAATCTGCTCCAGCGTTCGGGGGGGGGGGGGGGGGGAGAAAAAAAGAACCCAAGAGCTGAAGGTTGACGATCTTTCTATTGTGATGGTGTGTTTTTGATGGAATTGGTACTAAGTCTGGTTTGGTGTTGAATGCAAATAGATTTGGAATTTCCTGCAGCTTAATTGGGATTTGTTTTTGTTACTCCGAGTTTCTTGCTTGTTTTTGTATTTTTTTTGATGCCCCTTCAAATTGTTTTACATGATTTGTTAAAAAAATATATAAATTAACTGATCATTGTGGATTAGCAAAGAAAAAAATCTCCAGGCTAGCTGTTGTCATGGAGATTGAGTCTAGCCAAGTGTGTGTGTGTGTGTGTGTGTGTGTGTGTGTAAGTTGAAAGCAAAATAATATTTCATGATTATCAAATAAAAAAGCATTATTATTTTTATAACAAAACTTGGAGATCAATAAAGATGAGATTGTTAGAAAGGAATAAGCAGACAGTCCTTCTGTTCCATGATCAGAGGAGCTGGACTATGCTCCTCAATTTCTCTCCATCACCTTGTTTGTGTGCAATTTCCACTTGAGTTGGGTTTGATTTGATGGGCTCCCACTTTGTTCTGGTTTTACCCTGGCTCGGCTCATAATTTGAATGATATACAGTGTTGGAGATTTACTGATTATTGTGATATACAATGTTGGAGATTTGCTGATTATTGTGCAGCCAGCTAGGAATTGTCTTCAGTACTGGTCTACCCCCCCCCCCCCCCCCACCATCCATGCAGGATTTTTTCCTCTTTTCTCTAAACTGTTTAGGGTGGTATTTGTGAGCTGTTTTTTTCCTATTCATATTCGGGTCTCGTAGGCTGGCTCTAACTGGAATCCCTGCTGCTTTAAACAGATCCCATTCAATAGAAACCACCAAACATCCAGGCACTGCATCTGAACAGCAAAATCACTAACCCTTTCAGAACCTCTCGCTGTACATTGGGGGATGAGAACAGAAATGTAAAAAAATAGCATAAAACCCTTCCAAAATCTGCTCTATGCATTCCATTGAAAGAAACACTGCCTCTCTTCATCTGATACATAAACGTACCCATCATGTAGTGGTTTATACATTTCCATATATTGTGAGAATTTGAAAAGGGTCACTTTTTGCAAAATATAAGCCTGCATTATCTTTTTTTCTTCCTCCTTCAAATCTTATTTTGAAATGAGGCATCCTGTGCACTGGACAATTAGTGATCTTTCTCCACCTAATTGTGAATTGTATTGTTTACAAAGTCTTTGTCTAATACTCAGTTTCAAGCATATTTCCTTTCATCCTGAAAGTGAAAAATGCTACGAATCCCTAAATTGTTAACTCACAATTCCATTCATGCCATGGTTAAAGGGTTAATTTCATGTCATTTAAACTTCAAATCCTGAAGCGATTTTTTTTGGTTCCAATTTGGTGATCAGTTGTCAGAACTCACAATGAAAGATAAGTGTATGGAGGCGTGTCTGCCTAAATGCATGAGTATATATGTGTATTTCTGGTGTTTATGTGTCGTATAGATGTGTTGTGCTTTTTTAAATAGAATGCGTGAGTGCCTGAGCGTCTGCCTACTTAGTTTACCTGTAGTCAAATGTTTTTGTTTCCTAATGCTATTTTGTTCTCAGTGTATATTCTTTACTTAAATATTGCGAGAGGTGATGTAATTGAGCTGTTTAAAATGATAAAGTGATGCAATAGGGTAGATACAAAGAAGCTAGTTCCTCTGGTGGGGGAATCCAGAACAAGAGGGGAGGGCATGATCTTAAAATTAGAGCCAGGCCATTCAGGAGTGAAATCAGGAGCAATTTTTCACAGAAAGGGTAGTGAAAATCTGGAACTTCCCCCCCCCCCCCCCCCCCCCCAAGGCTATGGATGCGTTGTTAATTGAATGTTTCAAGACTAAGATCGATAGATTTTTGTTAGGTAAGGGTATCAAGGGATATGGATGAAAGGCAGGTAAATGGAGTCGAGATACAAATTTAGCCATGATCTAATTGAATGGTGGAATAGACTTGAGGGGCTGAATGGCCTACTCCTGTTCTTATGTGTGCTGAGTTAATGTTTACACCAGGGTAGCCTGTGCACAGTCATTTTTGGGAGGAGAGCCTGAGCTATCCTAAAATGCAATTGCTTCTGCTAATTGAATAAGTCTTTAGTCAACAAATGTCACTCAGTTGTCAGGAGATTCAGTCTGCAGCTATCTCGCCGAAATATTAATACAAGCACTGCATAGAAAATTGTATACACTGAGAGAGGCAGCTGTGTGAGTGACAGCCACTGTTATTTGAATTTTAATCTGCTGGAGTTTGATGGAAAAGGAGAGGTCTCGCATACACTATGGAGGATGAGAGCGACAGACATGAGCATATCTGAATTGGGGCTGAGAGTGTGGTAAGATCAAAACTGGTGGGTTACTCTGATTTTCTTTTTAGAGTAGGTAGCAGTAGATGTTAATAACAAGTTGACTTTAGAAAATTATATATTTTTACGAAAATGAAACATTAAGTCGAAGTCCCAGGTTCAATCCCTAGTCTATATTACAGGTAGGGTGGTGATAAGGGTGTTAGATTTGGCCTCAGTGCCTCTGGGCTAGGGAGGGGAAAATCAACCATTGCATTCTAGATGGAGATGGTGATTGCCATCCAGTGACTTCTGCTGGAAAGGGCATGTATTTAGACATCAGGTGAGATCAAGATCAAGTTCATCTGTGAAACTCCCCACACTCAAATAGCCCACTAAACCTTACTGTCCAGGTTCACACATGCAAAATAGTCACATGGTGAGGTATCAGAATGCTGGCATTGTGCGTGGATCCATACCCCAGCAAGTGGTAGTACTTTCAGGGAAGAAGGGGAGCTAAAAGGGGAATTGGGGAGAAAATGAGACAGAAGAATTTTGCAAATGGCTGATGATAGATATCCAGTCCTCATATCAGTAAAACTGAGCTGCTTGGTTTGCAGCTGTTGCCTTGGCTCCATAAAAGGAGCCTGACAGAAATATTTATTAGAAATATTTATTAGAACTGCTCTTTAAGAAATAGATGATGTGCCCCATATTAATTTGGTTGTGTGCAGTAATCCAGTCTAATTATTTAATTATTTATTATGACTCATTTTTAGATATATGTTAATAAAAAATTCAGTGTGTTTACTTTTAAACATTTTTACATTCAGAGGAACATCAGTCTCATGATGTTAGCAGGTGTCAGACATTGTTCTGAGGTTTTAGTCAGATTTTGTTTATAATTGGACAAAATACACACTCTTTGAACCAGATTTAAATAAATGACTGCTCCTTCCTCCATCTATAATCTCTCCTTCCCTTGGCAGTCAGTGCCCAACCACCTCTGCCCATGATACTTTTAGTACTTCTCCATGCCCCTGGTATTCACAGTGCTCCCATTCACCTCTGGTACTTACAGTGCTCTCCTATAGAGTCATAGGGTAGAACAGCACAGAAGAAGGCCATTGGCCCATCAAGCATCCAAGCCAGCTCTTTCGAAGAGCAATCCAGTTAGTCCCACTCCCCAGCTCTTTCCCCATATCCCTGCAATTTTTTCTCCTTCGAGTATTAAACCAATTCCCCTTTGAAGGCAACTATTGACTCTGTATCCACCACCCTATCAGGTTGTGCATTCCAAATCCTAACCACTCGTTGCGTTAAAGTTTTTCTTCATGTCGCTTCTGGTTCTTTTGCCAATTACCTTAAATATGTGCCCTCTGGTTATTGACCCTTCAGCAATTGGAAACATCTAAACCCTTCATAATTTTAAACACCTCTATCAAATCTCCTCCTAGCCTTCTCTGCTCTAAGGAGAAAAAAACCAGCTTCTCTAGTTTATCCACGTAACTGTAATCCCTCATCCCTGGAACCATTCTAGTAAATCTCTTCTGCACCCTCTCCAAAGCCTTCACTTCCTTCCTAAAGTGTGATGCCCAGAATTGGACACAATACTCCAGCTGGGGCTGAACTAGTGTTTTATATAGGTTTAGCATAATTTCCTGGCTTTTATACTCTATGAGCTGGATTTTCATTGATGGATCGGGTAGGAGGCAGGACTACAACTTTCGGGGTTGTAGTCCCGCCTCCATCGAGTTCCAGCCAACCCATGCGATTTTGACTGGATTGATCTTGTTGAGCCCGCCCAGCGGGCTCAGCAGGCCAATTAAGGGCCACCCAGCAACAGGTGATGTCACAGATTGATATTTCATCTGTCAAGTCCTTTTGACAGATGAATTATCAGCATTCGCCAGCTGTTTGAAGCTGTCAAACACTGACAATCTGTACTCCAAGTTAATTCCTTCCTGTCAGGATGATTTAGAGATCTCCCCGGAACAGAAAGCTGAATGCTGGAACTTTTGACAGATCGCGGCCATTCTGCTTTCTGTGCCGGTGAGAAGAGGAACTTCCGAGACCTGAAGGAAGGAAGGCTGTAAAGGTATGTAATTGTAAGTACAACTTCTTTAAACACTTTACACACACCAAACACACTTACCGCTGCACTCATGCACCCGTCACTCACCTGAACACCGGACATCTCGACCCCTCCAAGCCCTTCATCCCGACGGCCTGCCTCGCTAACTTGGTGTGGTTTGGAGCCATTGGGAATCCCACATTTCAACAATGAAAATAGGGATTAGGCTAAAAACTGCCTGTTAACTACCTGTTAACAGGCAGTTAATTGGCACCAATCCCCTTCCCACCTCGGGGAGGCGGCTCCCAGTGTGGGTCGGGTACCCGCCTCCTTTGAAACTGGCATGGAGGCAGGTTGGGGGTGGGATGGGTTCGTGCCCCCCCCCCGATTTCAGGATTTTAACCCCCCACACGCCTCCAATCCCGCCTCCACGGCCCAATGAAAATCCTGCCCTATGCCTCTATAAAGCCCAGCATCACGTGCTTTATTAACTGTTTTGTTAACCTGTCCTGCTACCTTCAAAGATTTGTGCACAAACACCCCCAGGTCTTTCTTTTCTTGCATCCCCTTTAAAACTGTACCATTTATCTTGTATTGTCTCTCCTCAGTCTTCCTACCAAAATGTATCACCTCATACTTTTCTGTGTTGAATTTCATCTGCCATGTGTCCGCCTATTCAACCAGCCATTCTATCGCCTCTTGAAGCCTATTACTATCTTCCTCACTGTTTACTACACTTCCAAATTTTGTGTCATCTGCAACTTTTGAAATTGTGCCCTGTACCCCCAAGGCCAAGTCATTAATGTATATCAAAAACAGCTGAACCTTGGGGAACTCCACTGTATACCTCCCTCCAGTCCAAGAAAACAGCCATTCACCACAACTCTCTGTTTCCTATCCCTTAGCCAATTTTGCATCCATGCTGCTACTGCCCCTTTTATCCCATGGGCTTTAATGTTGCTAACAAGCTTATTATGTGGTACTTTTATCAAACACCTTTTTAAAGCCCATATACATAACAACAACTGCACTGTCCTCATCCACCCTCTCTGCTACCTCATTAAAACACTCAATCAAGTTAGTCAAACACGATTTGCCCGTAACAAATCAGTGCTGGCTCTCCTTTATTAGTTCATGCTTGTCCAAGTGGCTGTTAATTTTCTCCTGCATTATTGTTTCTAAAATCTTCCCCACCCACCAAGGTTAAACTTATGTTCGCGCCTGGGTGGTCCTGGAGTTGGAGCATGCAGTGTCTGCCGGCACACTTGAGGCCTTCCGAGACCGGTGGGCACCGTGGGGACTGGAGTGCATCATCACTCCGGCAAACCAAATTTTAGTTTAATTTGTTAAGTTACAGTTAACTGGGTCTAACCAAAAGAGGACCAATGTTAAACTGACTACGTCACGTACTCCCAGTACCCACAGTATTTGCACTACCCCAATCAGTTCCAGCTAAGCTGTGCGTCCTTGCGGCAGCACCGTGGTCTGGAGATCCCGTGCAGGCCGATCACCAGCTATTACATGGTAGAAACCACACATGCGTGAAAATTTAAATAGGCTGTGCAGCCAGTTAAAGGGACTGCACACCTAAAATAAAAATTAGAGGGAACTTTGACCCCAATATGTCCCTAGTATTTACAGTATCTTACTGCAACCCTAGTACTTGCAATTCCCCCTGGTATGTGCAGTACCCTCCTGTGTCCCCTAGTATTCACAGTGCCCCCCCTGTGACCCTCGTTTAATTGCACCGCTAGCTACTTTGGACATTTAAGCTAATCTGATTTGTTATTTGCTGTACAATTTGTGCTGTTGTTTGACAGCATTCTTTTAAAGTTATTGTAAGGAGAGGATAAGAACAATGGAGATTATATAATAAGGGGCTTGTAATAACGAGGGGATTGTAATAACAAATGTTTGTAAAAATGAGTACTAAAGAGAATTTGTAGCAACAAGAGACTAGTAGTGAGTTTTATAATGAGAATGCCTAATAAAGAAGTTTGTAATAACGAGGAAGATTATCATAATGATTTGTAATAGGTTATAACCAAGAAGGTTTGTAATAACTAGAATTAGTAATACAGTAGTTTGTAATAATCATGTAGCCTAAAATCTCTGCTTGGCCAATATACTGGTAGAAATATATTGTGGGGTGACTTTAGTCTGCTACAAAGAGGCACCTCTGACCTTGGATAGTTTTCCAGCCTGATGGTGGCAGAGATTGACTGTGATAGGCTTCGGAGGCCTGGCTTAATATAGTGTGGCAGGTGGCCTCTTTGCTCAACATCTCGAATTGAAAATTCTCATCCTTGTGCTCAAATCCCTTCATTGCCATGCTCCTTCTTATCTCTGTAACCTTCTCTAACCCTACAAACCTCTGAGAATTCTGTGTTCCTGCAACTCTGGCTATTTGTGCATTCCCCACTTCCTTCACCCTACCATTCAGCCGTCTAGGCCCCATGCTCTGGAATTCCTTCCCTAAACTTCACCTCGCTACCCCTTTCTCATTTTGTAAGACCCTCCTTAAAACCCACCTCTCTGACCAAGCTTTTAGCCGCCCTATCTAATATCTCCTTCTTTGGCTCGGTGTTGAGTTTTCTCTGGTGATATTTATATGAAGTTCCTTGGGACGTTTTTCTGCATTAAAATTGCGATATAAATGCAAGCTATTGTTGTTACTGTCGTATAATCCATGCCTCTGTCATCTCCAGACTCAACTATTAAAATGCTCTCCAAACTGGCCGCCTCTTCTCCACTCTCTAAACTTCAGCTCATCCAAAACTTTGCTGCTCATCAACGTTCCCACTAAGCTGTGCGGCTGCATGGTCCCGCGCAGGCCACTCTCACCGGCTTTTATATGGAAGAAACCGCGCATGCACGAAAATTTGAATGGGCCGAGCAACCAGTTAAAGGGACTGCGCACGAAAAAAATATAAGAGGGAACATTGCTGCTCGTATCCTATCGCTGACCTATGTTGGCTCCCAGTCCCCCAAAGCCTCAAATTGAAAATTTTCATCCTTGTATTTAAATCCCTTCATGGCCTTCCCCTTCCCTATTTCTGGATAGCTTGCTCCCACCATATAACACCTCAGCCCCGAGCTCTCCATCCCTCTCACTCTAGCCTTTTGTGCATTTCCCCCTCCCTTCACCCCACCATTACCAGCCGTGCCTTCAGCTGTCTAGGCCCCACACTCTAGAATTCCCTCCGCCTCTCCACTCCTCTCACCTCCTTTAAAGCCCACTTTAAAACCCACCTCTGTAATTAAACTTTTGGCACTTTTGCTAATATCTCCTCTTGTCCATTTTTGTCTTATTACTCCTCTGTGAAGCACCTTGGGTCATCTTTCTATGGTAAAGGTGCTATATAAAAGCAAGTTGTTGTTGTTGTATTAAGCTGTTCTTATGCCCTTGCAGTCAATCCCTTGCATTCAACATTGCTGTGGCGCAAAGTATGGGAAATATGTTAGATGACATATTTCCATCATTTGCATAGTATTTCAATATGCCCACCCATAATTTCAGCAGATGTATTCTGTAATCCTCCTCACTTCTGATGGGAAATCCAAGAAGTGTTGGAGATCAGTGTGGAGATAGTGGAACGGTTTAGTTAAATGTTTCTGCCACGTTCTGCTGCAGTTGTGCCATTTTGCTGGTGTAGCCCCAGTGCAAAATCTAAACCTTTTTCTATTGTGCGTGTCCTCTGTCAGTACAACTGGAGCCTCCCCCTTTGTCCCTGTCTGTCTCTCTGGAATGCAATTTCCTTTTGGTTGAAAATATTTGTTACTGTAGTTCCATTTGAAAATTTATTTGGGTACGGTATGACAGCCCTGAGGATGCCACTGAGCTTGTGTGTGAAAGTAAAATGGGAAATAACAAAAATTCCTTTAAACAAGCTTGCGAATTCTATACCTGTCAAAGTTGGTGAGACGTAAGTAGTAATTCTAGAGCAGTGGCAGAGGCGAATACGGGCTTCGAAAGTACATGTGTCCAAAATAAGCTTTTCTTTGCAAAGAGAACAAGCACGTCAGGTTTGTATGCTTACAGCCATCTTTGATATTGCCCGAGCAAATTGAGCAGAATAATCTACAGTAAGAGAGCACATGTACTGGGCTTGGACTAAAAAGGATGCCAACACTGCAGGGGCTTTGTGTACAGAATTGGGGCATGGAATGATGACGATGGGCCCAACAACAATCGATCAAATCAATTAGTGTGAAAGACTGACTATAAAACTGTGTATTGATACCTGAAAATGAAGAAAAACTGATGGTAAGGATCAGGACTAATGGAGTGCACTATTTAGATACCTTTTTATATTACATTTGGAGGTTGAGTATGGCTGTGAGGCTAATTGTGCTCATGTTGAAGGAGTGAAATAGTCTCTTTAGGGAGACTGCACCAATTCCCACTTGAAATCAGAGTAATATTTGATGTGAAACAGCCCTGTTGGGAGAAAATATTATTGGCTCAGCAGGCGTTCCACTCAGTTTATACATGGAGCTTCCAGAATAGCTCATACTGGGAAAGAATTGAGCAGGCCATTATGTGTAGTGGAATTAAAATAATTTTTTAATGCATTTACGATGTTGCTATATTTAGTGACCAGAGCAATTCTTCTCTCATCAACTATGTAGCTTTAACCATGTCTCTCTGTTCATAAATAGTTTTCCTGTGATTTTGTTAGTGGGACATTAATTATATAGAGAAACTGTCATTCTTCTGTTTTTCCTTACAGGCAGAATTTGAGCTCTTAATAATATTTATTTTAGTTTTTAATTTATCTTGCTGTATTTCTACATTGATGTATTATAATTTCTGTTGTCTTGCTGAATCTTCATTTTGCAAAAGGAAAATTTAAGGTCTTTTTTCCCCTCTACAAATTGTTGTTTGTTTATTTAAGGATTCACTAGTTTTGAGTTGTTCAGGATCTTTTCCATTCATTTCAAAGGGACAGTATTTCCCCTTCTTTATATAATAACTAGCTGGGGGAGCCAGGCTTTGCCAGGGCTGTTTTGGGCCGGGCGGTTTAAATCGAGTGCGAGGCTTTGGGGCCTCTCTGTGTCCCTCTGTGAATCTGTTGCCAGGCAACATTTTAAATCGAGTCCCAGGCTTTTGGGCCCTGTCTGTGTCCCTCTCTCAATCTGCTGCCGGGCAACATTTCTACCTTTTAATACCTTGAAAGATGAAAGTGAAAGTACTTATAAAACGTTTTTGGTAAATGTTATGTTATTTTTAAAAGAGATACTAACTTTTTCAAAGCTGGATAAGGAGAGTAGTTTGAGCTGGAAGCAGTGAAACAATGGCTGGCACATCCCTGAGATGAAAACGATTAGTCCCGCCCACACACACACACCGATTGGCCAACCATCAGGGGACTGTACTGTAGGATTGGTCAATCGTGACGGCACAGGATTGGTGGAACCTTGACGTCAGTCAATCAATGCTAAGTAGCAGATAATGAGTTTAATTTTGAAGGTTTTTTGCATAAGGCGCGAACAATTTTCGTCCGACCGAAAAGTAAATACGCTTACGACCGTCCCGGAAGCGTAAGCTTTCTTTGGAGGTAACGCGCGCGTAGGTACGCTCTATAACTTTCGAGCGCATAGCCGGACAGACGCAAATGTGAGGACAGTCAGAAGGACAGACAGACAGAAGGACAGACAGACAGACAGACAGATCGATTGCTTTATATATATAGATACTTAGGAGAGTTCGGACAATGTACTGTACAGATGAAGGGATTCCAAAGAGTTAACTGATTTGGTGTATATATACCTATATATTTGAACAGTTTGAATTTGTGTGTTTTGTTATTTTAAACATGCTTTTGAGAATCTGCCCAGCCAGAATTGTGCACAGATGTGTGTAGAGAGCATGTGATGTCTAATATGTTAAGGCGTCTAATATGTTAAGGCATCATACATGTCAGAAAATATCAAACTTCAATGTTTGCTGCAGTTTTGTATTTAAACTGGACATTGCTTGCCATGTCTCCATTTTTAGTTGCTCTAAGGTTGTGTTTGAAAATTGCTGTGTGGAGAGGAATGTTCAGTACAATGCCACTAGCCTGCTGCCCTACACAAATTACGACCTCCTGTTTCTCGTTTGTCCGAATGACCAGTCCAAGATCAAGAACTCGGGGTACTTTAAATTGTGGGTTTGAGCAGGTTGGTTCTCTAATCCACAGTGCCCACCGCAGTTGTCTTAACTGCCTTGACACGGTGCCACCAGATTTTCTTTGACAGTTTTGTTAAATTCTTTGCTGTACTTGCGGTTTTGACCTCGTGGTGAGGTGTGAAATTTGAATTGACTCCACTGAACAAGAGAGAGGAGAGCAGAAGATTGGCAGTGCTGGGCTGGGAACAGAAGAGGATAATCTCAGCTATTGGGTAGACACATGATGCTACCAGCCTGACAATTTGCTCTTTCTTTGGTCTCTGGGGCCTGGGCACAAGTTCCGGCTCTGGCTTCTGCTCATAGTGATGCATAGAGTGGATTTTATTTTTAAATTAAAGGACTCAAAATGCCTCTCTCAATGGAAACTGGGAGAAACCAGCATTTTTCTATAATTAATTACCCAGTAACAAATTTGTATTCTCAGAAATTGCATGTTCCAAAATTGTTTTCCTGTGATTTTGTTAGTGGAAGATTAATTACAGAGAGGAACTGCCATTCTTCTGTTTCTCCTTAAAGGCAGAATTTGAGCGCAAAGGTTTTTTTAATATTTAGTTACCCTTTAAGTGGTGGATATTCTTTGTAAAGGGAAGATATTTTCTGTTACATATAACAGTCCTCAGCCTCTATAATACTGTAGCACATCTTCGTCAGTCACAAACTGCGCTGTTTTACAGCTTTACTATCTGTAACATATGGTTCATTGGCAACTGCCACCCCCAGTACTTTGCCCAACTGGTCACTCTTCATATGTTCCTTAACAGTGAGTGTTGGTAGGCCTGATGCTGAACCAGATGCTGTTGTTACCCAACATCAACAGGTGCATTTTTCAGCAGCAGTCACTGGGTACTAATTAGGAGCAGGAATCTTGGCTGATTTTGCTCTCCCTAGCCCTGGGACACTTAGGCCAATTTCCATACTCCTACCGTCACCTTGACTGTGATCTGTTAGTTTAGCACAGACTGTGGATTAAACCTGGAATTCCTTCTCAATCTGACACAGTTCTACACAGTGCTTTTTAAAGTTAATTTGTGATACTGGTTTGTTATTATTATTTACTGCCACCTATTCTTAGGGTACATTTACACACCAATTTTAGCCTCACAGTGAAACTAAAGCTGGACTGCAAACACAGAAAGATAAGTGATCTGACTCCTGATTGAACATGGACCCCCCCCCCCCCCCCCCAACAGCAACTGGAGATTTCAAACGTGAATTGCAGATCTCTGACCGCAATATAAACAAGATCTTCAGCAATTCAGGATCCAAACTAATCTTTCCTATTGCAGGTATGCTTGCAACATCATGATTTTCTTTTGTAAAGGAAAGTGAGAATGGGTTTAGAAAACCCAGTGTAAATCGGCCCTCAAAATGTGCAGAAAACTCAAAAGTGATTTGCTATCAGTTCACTGTGCGAAGTATAAATGCACCTTAAAAAGAATACTCTGAGAAACCCACTAGTCTGAGACACAGCCTCAAATTACAAGAAGACATTAATAAACTTGCAGAATGGGCATATAATTGGCAAATGAAATTCAACAGATAAATGTGAGGTATTACATTTTGGTAAGAAAAATAGAGAGGTCAAATATTACTTGGAAAATAAGAATCTAAATGGGATAGAGGAGCAAAGGGACCTAGGAGTACAAATACACAAATCACTTAAAGTATCGACACAGGTTAACAAGGCCATAGTAAAGGCAAACCAAGGGTTTATTTCTAGAGGGATAGAATTGAAAAGTAGTGAAGTTATGCTAAACTTGTATCGAACCTTGGTTAGACCACACTTGGAGTACTGCGTACAATTCTGGTCGCCATATTATAAAAAGGATATAGAGGCACTGGAGAGGGTGCAGAGAAGATTTACAAGGATGATACCAGAAATGCGAGGGTATAACCTATCAGGAAAGGATGACCAGGCTGGGTCTCTTTTCTCTTGAAAGAAGAAAACTGAGGGGTGACCTAATGGAGGTCTTTAAAATTATGAAAGATTTTGATAGAGTGGATACAGAGAGACGGTTTCCACTTGTGGGGAAGAGCAAAACTAGAAGCCATCAATATAAGATAGTCACCAAGAAATCCAATAGGGAATTCAGAAGAAACTTCTTTACCCAGAGGGTGGTGAGAATGGAACTCGCTACCACAGGGAGTGGTTGAAGCGAATAGTATAGATGCATTTAAGGGGCGGTTAGATAAGCATATGAGGGAGAAGGGAATAGAGGGTTATGCTGACAGAGCTAGATGAGGAAAGATGGGAGGAGGCTCGAGTGGAGCATAAACGCCGGCATAGACTAGTTGGGCTGAATGGCCTGTTTCTGTGCTGTATCTCCTATGTAATTCTATGTAAGCCTCAATTAAGATATACTCACGCCTACCCTCCTGGTCAGTATGGCTTAGTAACACAATGGGTAGTGCATCCATTCACTGAGTCATTGGGCACCCAATTAATTCATCTTTATTATATAAATATATAACAACTAGGGCAATTTGTTTGCAGCTTATCTATCATTTCCACTTTTTTATCTTCCTCCCATTGCTCACTGATGGCCTGGGACATGAGAAGCTAGTGTGATCTGCTATCATGCTCCCTTCACCAGCCTCACTGGCACCATGCACGATGACCTAGTGTGGAACTTCCAAATCGCTTCCTTGCTTGGTTTACACTTTTGTGCCAAACACTTCTTTTCCTGATAATAACTCATCATTCTATATAAATAAACACACATCTGTCCAAGAGGTGAATACTGCTTCCATGTATGAGGAGACTCTTCTAACACCTCCTGGAGAATGTACAAGGAAAGCTTGATGTTATCTAGCCACAGTTTCATTATTTACCTCATTTTTTCCTACTCTTTTTATCCTTGGTGGTAGCCTGCACTTTGGACCTTAGCCTTTCACCTGGGTTTCTTCATTTAAAAGTAACTTTCAGCAGGCACAAGGTACATGAGAGTTATCCATATACTTCATTGAATTCAATAGAATCTTTCCTTGGTACAGTCCATTCAATACAGAATTCAGATGTGTTTGATCACTCACTTAACCAAGAACAGAGAGCTAACAGCAGGCTCCTGCTGGTTTGGGGAGTGAAATCTGTTACACTGTACATTCTTAATAGATTTTAGAGTATGTAAAATAATTTAATATCTATTCCCAAAGCTAGCTTTAAAGACTAGTGTGAACAGATATATGTTCCCTTAAGATGTCTGAAGAGCAGTGATTTTACAGAGAGACAGATTTTACACCTTCCTTTAACATGGGAGCCCACTCTTTCATAGAAACATAGAAGATAGGAGCAGGAGTAGGCCATTCGGCCCCTCGAGCCCGCTCCGCCATTTAATGAGATCATGGCTGATCATCCAAACTCAGTACCCTGTCCCTGCTTTCTCCCCATATCCCTTGATCCCTTTAGCCTTAAATATATCTAACTCCTTCTTGAATATATTTAATGAATTGGCCTCAACAGCCCTGTGTGGCAGAGAATTCCACAGGTTCACCACTCTCTGGGTGAAGAAATTCCTCCTCATCTCAGTCCTAAATGGCTTACCTTATCCTTAGACTGTGACCCATGGTTCTGGACTCCCCCGCCATCGGGAACATCCTTCCTGCATCTAGTCAGATTACAATAAGAAATAAACAGGAAAGTTCTAGAGGCATAGTATCCTTTATGAAGAGTGCATGGGTCCCAAGGATTTCCCTTCTCTCCCAAAGTTGCGAACTCTTGACATCCCAAAGCGCTTTACAGCTAATGAAGTACTTTTGAAATGTAGTCTCTATTGTAATGTAGGAAACGCAACAGCCAATTTACAAACAGCAAGCTCCCACAAACAGCAATGTGATGATGATCAGCTAATCTGTTTTTGTGATGTGAGGGATAAATACTGGTCAGGACACCGGGGACAACTCCCCTGCTCTTCTTTGAAATAATGCTATGGGATCTTTTACATCCATCTGAGAGAGCAAACGGGGCCTCAGTTTAATGTCTCATCTGAAAGACCGCACCTCCAACAGTGCAGCACTCCCTCAGCACTGCGCTGGTGTGTCAGCCTAGATTTTTGTGCTCAAGTCTCTGGAGTGGGACTTAAACCCACAACCTTCAGACTCAGAAGGCGAGAGTGCTACCCACTTTTTAAATTTTTATTATTTATTAAACATTAAAAATATTTACAACATCGTGATCATTCCATTGTATCATACAAATCCTGCTCTGCACAGCCATTCCTCCACCACATATTAACATCAAAACCTGACGTTTAATTTGTCTCCCATAACATATTCTAATCTATTGTACTTTAAAAATTGATCAGTAATCATGGCTCTGAATAAGGGAAGTGTGCCTGATAATCTCCCCATCATTTAATGTCCGACCCTTCCCTTCATGCACCTTTCCAACTTTTCGGGCAGCTGTTGCTTCCTCCTGCAGCCTCCGGCTATTTGTCACCTCCCTGCAGTTTCAGCCTCTTCCTTACATTAGGTTTGGGCCGAGGAGCTGCCACTCACTAAACTTTCCCTTTCCACACGATGCCACCCCATCCCCCACTTCTATGTCTCTGTCCCCCTCTGACTCCTCACTCTCGAGTTCCTCTGTAACCTCCCGTCCCTGCTCCCCGTCAGATACATAATCTCCCTTAGAGAGTCTTCCTGCTATCACAGTTTCTCCAATAGAACATAAGAAATAGGAGCAGGAATAAGCCACTTGGCCCCTCAAGCCTGCTCCACCATTCAATAAGATCATGGCTGAATCTGGGCTCAAAGCCACTTCCCCGCCCACTCCCCATAACCCTTCACTCCCTTATCTTGCAGAAGTTTGTTTATCTCCACCTTAAATGTAATTAATGACCCAGCCTCCACAGCCCTCTGGGGCATAGAATTCCACAGATTTACGACCCTCTGAGAGAAGAAATTCCTCCTCGTCTCAGTTCTAAAAGGGTGACCCTTTATTCTGAAACTATGCCCCCGAGTTCTAGATTCCCCCACGAGGGGAAACATCCTCTCTGCATCTACCTTGTCGAGCCCCCTCAGTATCTTATATGTTTCAATAAGATCACCTTTCATTCTTCTAAATTCCAATGAGTATAGTCCCAGCCTGCTCAACCTTTCCTCATAAGTCAACCCCCTCATCTCTGGAATTTACCTAGTGAATTGTCTCTGAACTGCCTTCAATGCAAGTATATCCTTCCTTAAATAAGGAGACCAAAACTGTACGTAGTACTCAAGGTGTGATCTCACCAATACCCTGTACAGTTGTAGCAGGACTTCCCTGCTTTTATACTCCAACCCCCTTGAAATAAAGGCCAACATTCCATTTGCCTTTTTGATTACTTGCTGTACCTGTATGCTAACTTTTTGTGTTTCATGCACAAGGACCCCCAGGTCCCTCTGAACTGTAGCATTTTGTAATCTCTCTCCATTTAAATAATAGTTTGCTTTTTTATTTTTCCTGCCAAATAGTGCCACTCCCTTCAGCTTCATCTCAACCACTGACCCTTGCTCCCTGTTTCTTCTCTCTCTGGGACAATGGCGCATCTGTGCCTATCTTGCTCCCTTCTGGCATCTTTGTCTCCCCACTCCTGTCCTGCTGCCCCTTTAAGGCTCCTGCCTTTTGCACCTTCTCCTTGTCTTGCCCCATCCTGCTCCCCGAGATGTCCGACTCCCCGTCTTTGGAGTAGTTACACTTACCTCGCTCCCGCTTCCTCTCCCCCCATGGACACCAGATTCTTTAGGGAGAGCCGAGCCGTATTATGGCTCGACTCTGCCCTCGACCCGTGCTGCCCGCTGCTATCTTTGTCCTTTTCCACCATACTTGGTGTGTTTTCCACCATTTCCTGTTCTCTTCTCTGCAATTTTCTGCCTCTTCCTGTGCTTTTTTCTCCTTCCATTCATCAGCTGCCTCCTCCTCCTGCTCCGCTCCTCCAGCCGCTCCACTCACACCTCCTGCTCCTTCTCCCATCTCCTCGTCACTCAAGGGGCTTCCTTCTGCCACCCGTCACACCCCACAGCTCTCCGCCTTGCAGCTCTGAGCAATGTGTCCAGACTCACCGCAGTTATAACAGTATAAGTCTGGACAGCTTGTTACAAGATGGTCGTGTCCAAGACAATAATAACAAACCTTCATCTGGTTATCATGCAGTACCCGGAAGTACTGTCTTGAATTTCATGCTATACGGCAATGACTTCACCCCCTCTGTTAACCGCACCTTTACATAATGGGTTCCATCTTCTACCTGTGTTCCTGGATAGTATCTCTTTATTGCTGAGCAAATTTTAATGTCCCACGACTCCAACTTTTTTATTAGCACATCGTCCTCAATATAAACCAGCAGGTTTAAGAATGAGACCACCACCTCTTCAGAATATAGCAGAGTTACCTCCAAGAACTTATCTCCAACCTCCGAACTCGGTAAAAATCTTTCCACCTCCTCTTGGCCACTGACCGTCACCTCGAACCGAACATTTGACTTTGGTCAGCAGGCAAAGCAGCTTCCCTCGCCGCAGTCCTCATGTACCGCCTGGATACTATCCCAAGCTCGTATCTCCTTATCCTCACACTGAACCACCACCGTGTTTTCTTTTCCAAAACTCCTGGGGTCCCGGCTCAAATCTTTGGGCCTTTTTTTCTCCCTTCCCCCGACATTTTCTCCCCTGATTAAAATAATCTTGGGAACATTGTCCTCCAAGGGGCCCGGCACTCCGGGCCCGTCAGCAGCCATGTGGCTGCTGTTTAAGGACTAAAAAAGCCCTAAAACCTGGAAAAAAAAACCCACCACCAACTTTTTACAAACTCACTCCAACTCCCTGCAGTAATCAAGCACCCAGCAGCACCTGCTCACTCCTAGCCCCTCCCACCTAGAGAGTGTGACCCACTGAGCCACAGCTGACACTGTGTAAGCTGTCTAGCATGGGTCACTAGATAGTGATCAGTATCGGGGACCCAGGCTGATTTTTTCACTGACCAGGGCATTGGGTTCAATTGCAGTATTGTTCTAACCGTACTGATTGAAATCACCTTAACTTAGCACAGACTAGGGATGGTACAGGGGGACTGGGTGGACCATATTGCACAGAGCAGTGCCCTTAACCAGAGGCCACTGGGGCTGCATCTGGATAATACTAATTCCTCAAGTCTCCTCTTAGCTGGCCTGAATTCTTTATTGAAATGTGCCATGTGGCACTTATGAGAAGAAACCAGTGCCTCATAGGTAGAGCATCATCCTGTTCTCGTGAAATAAGAACAGTTTTGGAGCAATTTTGGTTAATGATCCTTGACAGTTGAACAGATATTGGTCATTTCTGCCAGATTTTACTGTGAATGAGGCAACTGTTTGTGTTCAGCAATATAACAGAGTCTGTCCATGGATTAAGCAATTTCCCTCACAAAAAGCCTACCCTCTCTCGGGTCCCTTTTAGACACTCCTCAGACATCCACCTCTTCATATTCAGGTATTTTCACATTCTGCCCCTCCTCGGACATTGCTCTCCTCATACACTGCTTCCCCCTCGACACAGTGCCCTCATCTACACAGCCCTCTCACTCAGCATCTTTACTCTCAGCCTTTTTCACACTCAGCCCTCTGCTTCACATGGCCCCTTAACCACAACCGCCATTCACACTTGCCCCCTGAGCATAGACCCACCCTCATATGGGTCTGACACAAACAGCCCCTCCTTCACACTTGGTCATACTGCTCACATTCAATGGCATTACCATCGCCGAATCCCCCACTATCAACATCCTGGGGGTCACCATTAACCAGAAACTTAACTGGACCAGCCACATAAATACTGTGGCAACAAGAGCAGGTCAGAGGCTGGGTATTCTGCAGTGAGTGTCTCACCTCCTGACTCCCCAAAGCCTTTCCACCATCTACAAGGCACAAATAAGGAGTGTGATGGAATACTCTCCACTTGCCTGGATGAATGCAGCTCCAACAACACTCAAGAAGCTCAACACCATCCAGGACAAAGCAGCCCGCTTGATTGGCACCCCATCCACCACCTTAAACATTCACTCCCCCCACCACTGGCGTACCGTGGCTGCAGTGTGTACCATCTACAAGATGCACTGCAGCAACTCACCAAGGCTTCTTCAGCAGCACCTCCCAAACCCACGACCTCTTCCACCTAGAAGGACAAGGGCAGCAGGCGCATGGGAACACCACCACCTCCAAATTCCCCTCCAAGTCACACGCCATCCTGACTTAGAAGTATATCGCCGATCCTTCATCGTTGCTGGGTCAAAATCCTGGAACTCCCTACCTAACAGCACTGTGGGAGCACCATCACCACACGGACTGCAGCGGTTCAAGAAGGCGGCTCACCACCACCTTCTCAAGGGCAACTAGGGATGGGCAATAAATGCTGGCATTGCCAGCGACGCCCTGATCCCATAAACAAATTTTTAAAAAAGCTCCGCTCCCTCCTTACTTACCTATCACACTCAGCCCCCCCACCCCTGCCTCACATGGTCCCTTAACCAGGACCATCCTTCACACTTGCCACCACCAGCACAGACCCACCCTCACATGGGCCTCCCAGAAACAGCCTGTCCTTCACACTCCGTTCTATTGCTCACACAGCTCCGCCCCCCCCCCCCCCCCAACTTCACTCATCTTTCATACTCAGCCATTCCCTTCGCTTTCACCCACTCCCCTGGATATGGTTCACCACGCTGACAAGAAAGAAAGATCTTGCAAGCTCTGGCCCCTCATTTACCTGGTTCTGTCTCATACTGATCCCTTCCACTTAGCCGCCCTCCCACACACAAATCCCCTGTCACCTTTAGCCTACCCTCAGTCACTCCTGATAACATTCAGCTCCCTCTCTCACTCAGTCGCTCTCTTGCATTCTTCCTCAGTAACCTTCCCCTTGTGAATAGCCCCTCCACCGACAGCGGACCCCTTCTCGCACTCAGTCCAGCAAATTTTGAAAAACAATTTTTGTGAGTTTGGTGCACCTTGAGTTGAGGAATGTTAGTGTTGACAATGGGAATGTTTTGGACAGCTTATTTTAGTGTACAACTCCATCTGCACTAATTGAAAATCCTGCGGAGCTTTGGCGGCATGCATTGCACGCTCCAGGAAGCACTGAGAGCTCGATAACACTCTCTGCATCAGTGGTGCAAAATTGTGTAGGTGGTACTTCGATGTACAGTCTGCATCGATACCCAGAATAAAATACAGCCAGAAATCCTCATGCCTGTTTATCTGCGCAATGAACGGTGTAAACTGCATTAATGCCTGCATCCCTGTGTAGTGATCAGTTGAAGTCTTAATGTGTCCCACTCTACATTGATCCGTGTCCCTGCTCTTTTGTGCAAAAAATCATCAGATAATGGAAAGACTGAGGAAGCTCCGGTGCCTGAAGCCTGTATACACATTTGCACATCTGCTCTTGCCAGGCCCTCGCTGGTGCCCTTGTTTTGCTCTGATTTTCACATTCTAGACGTGCTGCCATCAGTGTTTGTTTTTTTCAGTGCCCTCTCCACTTGATGTGAAGTTTTTTTTTCACTCTCTGGCTGCTGTCATTGTTCATCTGCCCCCAGAGTGCTGAGGAGTCAGACCTCATTTGTTGAGAGTGAATTGAAAACAACAAAAAGTTCTCAGCAATGAAAAGGAATCTGAAGGTGCCCCTGTTGGATCATCGGGTCACCTAGTCCTGAGCTGCTACTTACTGCAGCATAAGAACTGAAGAATTTGTAACAGGAAAAGGCCTTTAGGCTCAGTGCCTATCCTTTTTTCATTCATTAGCTACATCTACCCACCTCGACTTTTCCCTCTCCAGAAGTGCATCAGGATGGCCCTTGAGCCAGTTTATATAGCCACACCTTTCCTGGTACATATTCCACAACTCTGTTACCTTTTTGGTGTAAAACAATTCCATCTGACTCCCTTCTTACTCCTAATTTCCTTGTTCTTAACTATTTTTCTGCTGGTAATTGGCGAGATGAAACGGTCACGATCCTTCCTCCACACAATATGATGAAACCAGAGGTGGTCAATACAAAACCCACCAACTCAGGGCCTTGAGTAACGAGGGCTAATTTTGTTTGGCTCTGCTGGTGGTGGATGCCAGCCTCAAAATTGGGTGTGCAATCTCGTGTGTTGGGACTCCCAATTTCAATTTCAATTTTATTTGTCACATAACCAAATACAACAAGTGAAATCCAGTCAGTGAAATGCTTTTTTCTTAACGAGCCGAGCACACCAAGCAGCAAAGGACACTTAGCTGCCTGGTACGCACGGAGCCCGCAAGGAAGGCAGCCATCTTCATCGGCGCCATCACAATAGGGTCCGCTCTCACCTCGCTCCGCCTTTCCCGCACTCCTGCCCGACAATCTTCAGCCGCCGTGGTACCGACGTCCCGGGCCTGCTTCTCCCTGGCTCTCCTTCCACCCGGTCTGACCTCTGAGCCTCCTGCGGTGTCCGACCTTCCAGGGCCTGCTTTTCCCGCCCTCGGTCCGCTGGCCGCCTCCCGCCGAGGAGCTGCCGGCCGCCGTGCTACAGCGGGTTGTCGTGGCCTCCATCGTAATAGTAACTGTGAACAGGATATCACCGCCATCGAAAGTTGCTGTCTCATGTCATTTCCATGACTTTAAAATTAAGGTCTTCCAGAACTTTCTTCGTAGCTTCCACCTCTCTGCGCCGGCTGGGCGCCCCGGGCCGGGTCAGCAGAGCCGTGTCGCCACAAACCACCGCCGTGTCCTCGGTGAAGACGCAGTCCGGGAGGCTGTCGTCAGCCGGCAGCTCCAGCACCTGTAACCCCAGCTTGTGGCGCAGCACCCCGACATCGAGCTGGTGCTCCCGGCGAGTGCTGCACATTTTGTGATCTGTGATTTCAGGGTGCACAATAAGGATGCAATACAGGTGTGCATGAGCCTTATTTACGTTGCGTATTTATTTTAATTAGGTCCCATGTCAAATTTCACAATTTGGTGCAAGGCCTTGCCTTCAGTGTGCACATTGTCCAGCCATCTTCAGCTGCTTCATCAATGACTACCCTCTGTCATAAGATTGGGGCTGGGTCTATTCACTGATGATTCTACAATGTTGAACTCCATTCACAACTCATATGATAATGAAGCAGTCCATGCCAACTTAGTGAAACCTGGGGGTCGATTGTAACCCTAACTGCCCAGAGGAAATCGGGTGGGTGGGGTGTTAAAACTGAGCAGGCTAGTTAGCTGCTTGGAACTTGCTCCTTTCACGCTGCCTGCAATCTCCATCTGTAGGGTTCTGCAGAAGGCAGAGGCGCTCACTGAGAGCAGGCGGGGGCCTCATGAATTTATGCAAATTGGGGTCCTAATACATCAGTAAGACTCTGATTGCATTTTAACCCAGGTTTAACGGGGGGAAGCAACTACAACTTCTCGAAAGGCGAAAGCAGGTTGGCAGCTGTCGGGAAGGATGAATGAAGAGACCCAAAAGATAAGTCAAAGACTTTCCATTGTGGGGCAGGGAGCGGGCCCCACAATGAAAAGTTGTGGCCCCTCCTGCCCTGGACAGGAGATAAAATTCCCACCTCCCAACACCACCACCACTCGGAGGAGGAAGGAATATCGATGGGGGGCCCAGAGAGATCGGGGGAGGAGGGGAGAATATCGTGGGAGGCCCTTGAAGAGGATTGCCGGGTTGGGTGGGGTGCTGTTTTGGAGATCTCCGGTGGGGGGCCGTGGAGGAGATGGCCGGGGTGGGGGGGGCGGGGCGGTGCTGTGGAGGAGGTGGCTGGGGGTGTAGGCCGGGGAGCCGTGGAGGAGATGGCTGGGGAGCCATGCAGACCATGGTGGGGGGGTGGGCACGGGAAGGAGATCGCAGGCCGGGGAAGACATCGCGAAGGCATCGAATCACGGGTGGTGTGGGTCTGATTGCTGGGGAGGTTAACAAGATAACTTGAGGGCCCGGAGGGAAGCACTCCTGCTCCTCCTAGCCCACGAGCAGTGCTGGAAAGGCATTTACCTCTTCCATCCAGCAGTCCTTGGCTCCCTTCAGCTATCTGGTTCCCGAGGCCCAGGAAACCTGGCCGGCCAGTGTTAAAGCTGGAACAGAGAAAAAAATAATAGGCATGCAGCCTCATTAAAATAGTTAAATAAAGGATCCCCCTCCTGGGAGCGGGTTGGTCGCCCGCCCCCCGTCCCGCCACCGTTAAAACGGGAGGTGGGTGGGTTGGATTTGGGTTTGAAATCTTTTAAATTTTAACTTCCCAGATGACTCAAACCTGCCTGTTTTTGGGGGTTAAAATTGCTCTCTAAGGTTCTCCTGTGGCTTACAGTTGTGTCCTCATACCACTGGTATTTTAATCCCTTTCTACACTGAAAACGTGTACAAAGTACTCATTTAACAAGTCTGCCATTTCCTTATTGATCATTACAGTCTTGCATCTGCCTTTATTGAGCCGACATTCCCTTTTCTCAATACATTTCTGAAACTTTTCTTGTTACCTTTGATATCTCTTGCAAGATTTTTTATATTACCCTTAGGCACCTCTTTTGATTTTCTTTGTATCCTTTGTTGCTTTTTTTCTCCCAGGCCATTGGATTTCCACTTTTCCTTGCATTCGTGTAAGCCTTTTATTTTAGCTTGATACTCGCCCTTACCTTGTTTGTTGACCATGTTTTAACTACACAAGTGGAGCCTTTACCTTTTAGGGGTTTGTACTGGTTTTGTATCATACCAAATAGGTCTTTGAATACTTCCCACTGTTTGTTTGTAGGTTTATCCATTAACAGTTCAACCTGGATTACTGCAGTCAATTTATAACTCACCCCTTCGAAGATTGCCGTACTTAAATTTAAAACACTGGTTTGTGACTCTCCCTTTCCCTCTCACATCCAATATCAAATTCACTCATATTATAGTCACTATTTACAAGATGTTCCCTTATCGTCAGATTGTTAACTAATTCTGGTTCGTTACTCATCACTAAATCTAGTATGACCTGTTGGTCTAGGAAACTGTCCCAAATACATTTTAGAAATTCATTCCTTAAGCTTTTCTGCTTCTCCTAATCTACGTGAAAATTTAAATCTCTCATTATAACCACATTGTGTTTGCTATGTGCTTCTCTGATCTCTATTTCTATATCCCCCCACTATATCACTACTATCAGGAGGTCTGTAGACAACTCCTACCAGAGTCTTGCATCCTTTGCTGTTCCTTTATTCTACTCATAGTGTTGCCACTGCCTGATCACCCGTGCTGAAATCCCTTCTTTCTACTGCTGCAGCAGTCTATTTTATTACTATCTCTACTCCTCCTTTCCCAATTTTCCTGTCCTTTCTAAAGAAAGTGCTTACTTTAATCAGGGGGCCATCTAGTGTTCAGTTAATAATATACAAGTACCCTACATATCACTTTCCCCTCTCAGAATTACAAGGTGAAAATAATGATGTCCCAGAATAAGCCTGGTTAGCAGCTAAAAAACATTGGCCGGAATTTTCACAGTGCCCAGCGTGCGGGTTTGGAGGCGGGTCAGCAGTTAAAATCACGGAAATTGCCATTGCGACGGGAACCTGCTGCCATTCCGCCGACTTCCGCATTTAACTCGGGCATGTTTATAGCGTGCCACGGACCCGCTCCGGAGAGATGGGCGACCTCATTGAAGTCCTTAAATGCTTGTTGAAAGACTCTTAAGAGGCTTTTTAACATCATGTTTTGGCTTTAACTTCTTGCACACGGGATTCACGCACCTCGAGAACCTCGCCTGTGAAGGGGAGGTGGAAGCTCAGTGGTCATTGTGTGAGTCCATTAAGTGACAGCTAGAAAAAACACGTAAATATTCCCACATTACACCTGCTTCCTTGCCTAATGGAAAGGCTCTTGCTGACTCCATTTTGTGCAGAGATTTAGCTGTCAGGAGTTTGCAGGTCATTTCTGCAACCTCGGAAGCCACTCTCAGCACATTGCTAGTCACTATCAGAACATTGAGGGATTGGGCCTCTGATCTTCACTTTACCTGCCATCTACTGCATCAGCATGTGCGCCGCTTATGCTGTCTCACCTTGGACTTCAGAATCGGACCAACACCAGCAGCAGCAGCTACAACAGCAGCCTTCTCCTCAACAACTCGATGTTCCACAGGAGAGACGGGGTCAGCACAGGGCTGTACCGCGCTGCAGGCAATACCCCCAACACAGGGTATACAGGCAGAGGATGAGCTTCCTGGACATAACTGAACAGCAGTGCATCAGAAGACTCAGACTATAGTGCCAGGTCATCTCAGACATTTGTAGCTTGCTGGAAGAAGACCTGCTGCCCAGAGGACCTGGTGGACACGCCTTACCAGTGGCTGTCAAAGTCACCACTGCCCTCAACTTCTTTGCCTCAGGCTCCTTCCAGGGATCTGCAGCAGACATATGCATGATCTTGCAGTCAGCTGACCACAGATGCATCACCTAGGTGATGTTTCACAAGTCAGCCAATTATGGGAACTTTGCCACTGATGAAACCAGTGTTACTGAGCAGACGCTCGGCTTTGCGGCTCTGGCTGGCTTCCCACAGGTGCAGGGCATCATCAACTGCAAACATGTGGCCATCAAGGCACACCCACATCAACATAGACAACAACAACAACTTGTATTTATATAGCGCCTTTTACGCAGCAAAACGTCCCAAGGAGCTGCACAGAAGTATTTTAAGACAAAAAATTTGACACCGATCCACATAAGAATAAATTAGGGCAGGTGACCTAAAAGCTTGGTCAAAGAGGTAGGTTTTAAGGAGCGAATTAAAGGAGGAAAGAGAGGTAGAGAGGCGGACAGATTTAGGCAGGGAATTCCTTGCTTAGGGCCTAGGCAACAGAAGGCACGGCCACCAAAGGTTGAGCGATTATAATCAGGAATGCTCAAAAGGGCAGAATTAGAGGAGCGCAGATATCGCGGCGGGGTGTGGGGTTGTGGGGCTGAAGGAGATTACAGAGATAGGAAGGGGTGAAGCCATGGAGAGATTTGAAAGGAAGGATGTGAATTTTTGAAATCGAGGCGCTGCTTAACCGGGAGCCAATGTAGGTCAGCGAGCATAGGGGTGATGGGCGAACGGGACTTGGTGCGAGTTGGGACACGGGCAGCCAAGTTTTGGATGACCTCAAGTTTACGTGGGATGGAATGTGGGAGGCCAGCCAGGAGTGCATTGGAATAGTCAAGTCTAGAGGTAACAAAAGCATGGATGAGGGTTTCAGCAGCAGATGAGCTGAGGCAAGGGCGGAGACAGGTGATGTTACGGAGGTGGAAGTAGGCGGTCTTTGGTGACATCACCCGAAAACACAGCATCAGTTTCCACATGTACGCTGATGACACCCAGCTCTATCTCACTACCTCTTCTCTCGACCCCTCCACAGTCTCTAAATTGTCAGACTGCTTGCCCGACATACAGTTCTGGATGATTAAAAACTTTCTCCAATTCAATATTGGGAAGACCGAAGCCATTGTTTTCGGTCCCCGCCACAAACAAGGGGCAGCGTATAGATGAGAAATAGGAGGGGGCCAAGGATAGATCCTTGGCTTATCGGGGGAAGACAGCAGCAGCCAACTTCCTGGCACCGTGGGTGGTTCTGCTGCACAGGACGGGAGGAAAAAGAGTGGGAGAGCTATAGTAATAGGGGATTCTATTGTAAGGGGAATAGATAGGTGTTTCTGCGGCTGCAAACGAGACTCCAGGATGGTATGTTGCCTCCCTGGTGTAAGGGTCAAGGATGTCTCGGAACGGCTGCAGAGCATTTTGGAAGGGGAGGGTGAACAGCCAGTTGTCGTGGTGCATATAGGTACCAACGATATAGGAAAAAACCGGGATGAGGTCCTAAAAGCTGAATACAGGGAGTTAAGAGGTAAATTAAAAAATAGGACCTCAAAGGTAGTAATCTCAAGATTGCTACCAGTGCCATGTGCTAGTCAGAGTAGAAATAGAAGGATATTTCAGATGAATATGTGGCTAGAGGAATGGTGCAAGGGGGAGGGATTCAAATTCCTGGGATATTAGAACCAGTTCTGGGGGAGGTGGGACCAATACAAACTGGATGGTTTGCACCTGGGCAGGACCGGGACCGATGTCCAAGGGGGATTGTTTGCTAGTGCTGTTGCGGAGGGTTTACACTAAAATGGCAGGGGGTTGGGAACCTGTGCAGGGAGACAGGAAAGGGAAGCAAGGATAGAAGCAAAAGACAGGAAGGAGAAAAGCAAAAGTGGCAGTCAGAGAAGTCAAGGGTTTAAATCAAACATGGCCACAGTAAATAATAATTCTAAAATGTCTAAGGCCTAGAAATTCGGTGGGCTGCGCCACCAGTTAGTGCCCAAAGAGGGCACTTAGTGGGTTTAGCACCACTGACCACGCCTCCTGCGAAATTTAGCGGGGCGCTAATGGCGGCGTTAGCCGGTAGCGCTGCGCCGCCACTGATGACGTCATCGGTGTGCGCAACGCCCCGCTACCGCCCCGATCTCCAAATTTGGTAGCGCCCCCTGCTGTAACGGACCGGTTCAGGGGGGCCTACCTGCGGCGGTAGAGGCGCGGAGGTGCGTGGCGGCCATTTTTTTTGCTGGCAGCCTGCCAACACCTCTCCGCGCCGCCGTCCCCGGCCTCCTGAGCCCCCCCCGCGTTGTGCCGGCTGTCTCCCAAGAGCCCGGCACTTCTCCTCGGTGCTGGGCTCTTTTGCCGGCACTCGCGATTGCCGATCGCGCTGCAGCAGGCCCCTCCCCTTTAAGAAGGGGAGGAAGGCCTGCGCTGCGGCACGTTGCGCTGCGATTTTCAGTTGCAGCGCCCCAAGAGGGATGCGGGGCGCCTCGAGTGGCGCTGAAACTGAATTTCCGGCGGGCGTTCTCGACTCCTTCAGGGGCGGTACCTCCGGTGCCCTGGCGAGACTGGCGCCCCAAATGGGGTGCCACCAAATTTCTAGGCCTAAGTGTGTTAAAAAAACAAGCCTGAAGGCTTTGTGTCTTAATGCGAGGAGCATTCGTAATAAGGTGGATTAATTAGCTGCGCAAATAGATGTAAACGGATATGATATGATTGGGATTACGGAAACATGGCTCCAGGGTGACTAAGGCTGGGAACTCAACATCCAGGGATATTCAATATTCAGGAAAGACAGGCAAAAAGGAAAAGGAGGTGGGGTAGCATTGTTGTTAAAGAGGAGATTAACACAATAGTAGGGAAGGATATTAGCTCTGATGATGTGGAATCTGTATGGGTAGAGCTGAGAAATACCAAGGGGCAGAAAACGTTAGTGGGAGTTGCATACAAACCCCCAAACAGTAATGCAGAGGTTGGGGATGGCATTAAATGGGAAATTAGAGATGCGTGCAATAAGGGCACAGCAGTTATCATGGGTGACTTTAATCTACATATAGATTGGGCTAACCAAATTAGTAACAATACTGTGGAGGAGGAATTCCTGGAGTGTATACGGGAAGGTTTCCTGGACCAATATGTTGAGGAAAATAAAACAAAAAAGGTGACTCAACTGTGGCTAACAAGGGAAATTAGGGATAGCATAAGATCCAAGGAGAGGACATATAAATTGGCCAGAAAAAGTAGCAAACCTGAGGATTGGGAGTAGTTTAGGATTCAGCAAAGGAGGACAAAGGGATTAATTAAGAGGGGGAAAATAGAGTATGAGAGTAAGCTTGCGGAGAACATAAAAATTGACTGTTAAAGCTTCTATAGATAGAGAAAAAGATTGGTGAAGTCAAGCATAGGTCCCTTGCAGTCAGAATCAGGGGAATTTATAATGGGGAACAAAGAAATGCCATACCAATTAAATACATACTTTGGTTCTGTCTTCAGAAAGGAGGACACAAATAACCTCCCAGAGATGTCGGGGAACATAGAGTCTAATGAGAGGGAGGAACTGAATGAAATCAGTATTTGTAGGGATATGGTGTTAGGGAAATTGACGGGATTGAAGGCCGATAAATCCCCGGGGCCTGATAATCTACTTCCTAGGGTACTTAAGGAAGTGGCCCTAGAAATAGTAGATGCATTGCTGGTCATCTTCCAAAATTCTATAGACTCTGGAACAGTTCCCATGGATTGGAGGATAGCTAATGTTACCCCACTATTTAAAAAAGGTGGTAGAGAGAAAATGGGGAATTATAGACTGGTAAGCCTGACATCGGTAGTGGGGAAAATGCTGGAGTCCATTATAAAAGACGTAATAGCAGAGCACTTGGAAAACAGTGACGGGATCAGACAAAGTCAACATGGATTTACAAAAGGTAAATCGTGCTTGACTAATCTACTGGAATTTTTTGAGGATGTAACTGGTAGAATAGATAAGGGAGAACTAGTGGATGTGGTGTATTTGGACTTTCAGAAGGCTTTCGATAAGGTCCCACATAAGAGATTAGCGTGTAAAGTTAAGGCACATGGGATTGGGGGCAAGGTGCTGACTTGGATAGAGAACTGGTTGGCAGACAGGAAGCAAAGAGTTGGAATAAACGGGTCTTTTTCCGCTTGGCAGGTAGTAGGGTTGCAAAATTCTGGGAATTTTTAAAAGAGGAAACTTTCCATGGGAATTTTCGGGAATTTATGGGAATTTTGGGAGTTTATGGGAATTTATGGGAATTTTGAGTTTTTTTGCACACTGATGGTTTTTGTCTCTGACCCTTATATTATCTTTGTTGTCAAAATAGACATACTGTTCCATACAAATAAAAACAGGCTTTCAAAACTTTATTTAGGTTATAATTTTGAACTTTATTGAACCCCCACAAAAAAGACCCATCTAAAATAAAATAAAAAGAGCGTCAGCTTATTTAGCCTGTAATTTGTCCTTATTTTGTCCCTTTGAGTCTTCTACTCATGAGTCTTCTGAGTCTTCTACTCCTCATTGCTCCTCCTGATTCTCTGACTCTGGCTCTGACGTGTCCATTTCCTCCTCTGTGTCAGTGTCCAGCTGTGTGGTGGACACTTCTGTATCTGGCTCAATAAGTTGTTGGTTTGCCCGGATAGCCACCAGTTTCTCCACTCTCTTGTTAGTCAGCCTGTTGCGCACCTTTGTATGCGTCTTCCCAAAAAGTGACCAGTTTCGTTCAGAGGCCGCTGATGAAGGTGGGATTTGGAGTATCACCGATGCAATAGGTGACAGGGCCTCAGATGCACAAAGTCCCTTCCACCAGGTATGTGCACTGATATGCTTGCATGATTCCCATATCCCATCCCCATTCCAAAGACTTTGCTTGGTAGAGAACTTTGCCAGACTTCCCAGAACTTTGCCCACATCCAGATTGAGATAGTGTGAGAGGGTAGAAATCACACTGTAAGCGCTGTTGATCTGTTCTCCAGAAAGTATTGGTCTCCCAACATGCTTTGGGTCCAGCATGTATACTGCAGTATGAATCGGCTTGACACAAAATTCTTGACGCGTCTGTATGAATTGAACAATTGCCTTCTCCTCTGCTTTGAGCAGCAGGGATGTGGGTAGGGCAATGCTGATTTGTTCTTTTAAATCAGTAAAAAGCCTGAGAACATCTGACAAGACAGCATCATCTCCTTCAATCTGAGCAATTGCAGATGCTACTGGTGAGAGTAGTTTAAGGCTGCTAACCACTCTCTCCCAAAACACATCATCCAGCAGTATTTTCTTGATGGTGGTTTCCATATCCCCAGACTGGGATATTGCCATTTCTTACAGCGACTCCTTACCCTCCAGAAGGCTGTTGTACATTATGACAACACCACCCCATCTAGTGTTGTTGGGCAGCTTCAGTGTGGTGTTCTTGTTCTTTGTCATTTGCTTGGAGTTGTAGGTTGCTGCAACTACCTGTTTTCCCCTGACATACTTAACAACTTGCTTGGCTCTCTTGTACAGTGCTTCCATGGTTCTCAAACCCATGATGTCCTTGAGGAGCAGGTTAAGCCCATGAGCTGCGCACCCAATAGATGTAATATGAGGGTGGGCCTCCTCCACTTGAGCCCAAGCAGCCTTCATATTCGCAGCATTGTCAGTAACTACTGCAAAGATCTTTTGTGATCCAAGATCGTTGATGACCGCTTTCAGCTCATCAGCAATGTATGTGCCTGTGTGTCTGTTGTCCTTCGTGTCTGTGCTCTTGAAGAACACTGGGAGAGGAGTGGAGACGATGTAGTTTATGATGCCCTCCCCTCGTACATTTGACCACCCATCTGAGATAACTGCAACACAGTCTGCCATCGCTATCGTTTCTTTGAGCTTTCCTTGGACTCTGTTATACTCAGCCTCCAGCAAATAAGTAGACAAAGCATGTCTGGTGGGAGGACAGTGTGCAGGGCGAATAACATTGAAAAATCTCTTCCAGTACACATTGGCTGTGAGCATGAGGGGTGAGCCTGTTGCATATATAGCTCGAGCAAGGCACTCATCTGCATTCTTCTGGCTATGGTTATCCATTGTATCAAAGAACCTTCCAAGTGGGCCAGGAGTTGCTGATGATACGGAGCCTGCTGCTGAATGAGAACCATCATCTTCTTGAATGGAAGCAGAGGAACTCTGGGCTGACTGCTGTGAGCTTTGAGTGAAGTTGTTGCATTTGGATAAATGCTGCTGCATCTTTGTGGCATTCTTTACATATGGCTTTCTACAGTGTTTGCACATGTACACAGTCTTTCCATCTTTAATGCCTGGGGTAAAATGCTTCCACACATCCGAAGGTAAACGTGACATTGTTCTATGCAGAGAAATAAAGGGCATTCATCTCTGTGTCGAACTGCGGTCGATCAGCACGATTGCAACAGGGTGAGTACATTTTTGCTGATGCTCCATGTGATGGAAGCATGACCTGTACACACACGACGCTACATCACCAATAGTGTATTATTTTGTATATTTTAAATTGAAGGACAACAGAGTTCAACAAGTAACTGGTTTATTTGGTATAAAGTCTGATTTACTTACTGCATCATCACAACATCAGCAGAAAACAAAATTACTTCCCTCAGGACCCCTAACCTGGATCTTAAAAAAACTATAGCAGTCTTACAGATGCCTGCAGGCCAATCACAATTCGATATGCAAATATTACAAATAGAGGGAGCTAATCGCTCATCCGCTCATCCAACCAATCAGGACACATTTATTCACAGTCACACACAAAACTTGTAATTACTAAAACAAGCCAAGTAAGAAGATAAACATATATTGATTAAGAAATTCCTTAATAATTAAGATTCCATCTCTGTTAGTAATTTTAAGAGAGGACCTGTGGAAAAAAAAAAGAAAGAAATACAAAAAAAACAATATTATGCTAGCATGTGCTTTTTTGGGCAAAATTCCCAAGCTAAACTTCCCGTGGAAAATTTCCGGAAATTTCCCGGAAACTTTCCACCCCTTTGCAACCCTAGCAGGTAGTGACTAGTGGGGTACCGCAGTGATCGGTCCTAGGACCCCAGCTATTCTATATTAATGATCTAGACAAGGGAACTAGATGTAATATCTCCAAATTTGCAGACAACACAAAGCTGGGCTTGTGTGCTGTGAGGAGGATGCCTAGAAACTCCAGTATGATTTGGACAGGTTGGGTGATTGGGCAGATGCAGTATAATGCGGATAAATGCGAGGTTATCCACTTTGGTGGCAAAAACAGGAAGGCAGATTATTATCTGAACGGCAATAGATTGGGAAAAGGGGAAGTGCAACGAGACCTGGGTGTCCTTGTGCACCAGTCGCTGAAGGTAAGTATGCAGGTGCAGCAGGCGGTTAAGAAGGCAAATGGTATGTTGGCCTTCGTAGCGAGAGGGTTCCAGTACAGGAACAAGGATGTCTTGCTGCAGTTGTACAGGGCCTTGGTGAGACCACACCTTGAGTATTGTGTGCAGTTTTGGTCACCCTATTTGAGGAAGGATGTTCTTGCCATGGAGGGAGTGCAGCGAAGATTCACCAGACTGATACCTGGGATGGCAGGAATGACGTATGAGGAGAGATTGGGTCGATTGGGCTTATACTCACTGGAGTTTAGAAGAATGAAAGGGGATCTCATTGAGGCTTATAAAATTCTATCAGGACTAGACAGACTAGATGCAGAAAGCATGTTCCTGATGGCGAGGGAGTACAGAACCAGGGGTCACAGTCTAAAGATAAGGGGTAAGCCATTTAGGACAGAGATGAGGAGGAATTTCTTCACCCAGAGAGTGGTGAACCTGTGGAATTCTCTACCACAGAAGGCAGTTGAGGCCAATTCATTAAATATATTCAAGAAGGAGTTAGATATATTTCTTAAGGCTAAAGGGATCAAGGGATATGGGGAGAAGGCAGGGACAGGGTACTGAGTTTGGATGATCAGCCATGATCTCATTGAATGGCGGAGTAGGCTCGAGGGGCCGAATGGCCTACTCCTGCTCCTATCTTCTATGTTTCTATGGGACACCAGAGGTAATGATGCAGGAGCGGGAAGAGAGGCCGTTGCAGGTGATTCTCTGGTTACAATTAGATAGATAAGAATGGAACCAGGCAAGTGCAGTCCCACCCAGCTGGACGACGGTGGAGAGGCTTTGAAGGATGAAGTTGTCAAGAAGGACGAGGAGGGATAGTTTACCTTTGTCAAAGGATGTAATTTGTGACTTTGATGAGATAGGAGCGTTTTGCGAACTGCAAAGGCTTCCACTTCCTCAATGTGCACCTTGTCTGCAACCATAAAAAGATCATCATGCATGTGTGCACCAGATTTCCTGGCAGCTCTCATGACTCTTTCGTGCTGCGCCAGTCCACCATCCACCATCCCTCAGCTCTTCGACCCTCCAAACAGCCTTACCGGTTGGCTGCTTGGAGACGAGGGCTATCCAGTGAAGATGTGGCTGATGACACCCTTGAGGAGGCCAAGCAATGAGGCCTAGGAATGCTATAATGACAGCCACATGTCCACCAGATGTGCCATAGAGCAAGCAATCGGCATGATGAAGATGCCCATCAGATGCTTTGACAGATCTGGAGGAGCCCTTCAGTATGTACCAGCCAGGGTCGCCAGAATCATCATCGTTTGCTGCACGCTGCACAACATAACGCAGCAGCGAGGACTGGAGCTGCAGAAGGAGCAAGCTGCAGAGCGCACAGCCTCTTCGGAGTAGATGGGGAAGGAGGAGCAGAAGGAACAGGTGGAACACGAGGAGGAAGAGGAGGAGAAGGATCAGGTGTAAGACAAGGACGACGAACCTGAGGCGGAGATGGCACCAGCAGCAGTGCACATTGCTGCCTGGGATGGCCTCATAATGGCCAGATTTAGTTAACTTGCACCAGTGCACCCATATGGCTGCCAAATGCTGGACTAACTTCCCCCTGCCCGCCCCAACCGACAACACCACAAAGCAGTCCTACAATGACCAAGTCATTCCTCTCACCCAAACGCCCATAGCTCGAGGTTAAGTAATGACTCACCATTCACTCCAAGTGACAAAGCCACTTCTCAGGTAGCAGGCAAAAATGGACAAGACTGGAAAGTCGTGCAAAGAAATAAATTTATGTGCGTCATAAATATAATTGAAACTTAACATAAACATTTTTTCATACACCTGTGCATCTAGGATTGTGTCTTTTTTCTTTTACACGTGTTTCTACGCGATACAACCCCTGTGGCTTCAGCAGAGGTAAAGGCTGCTCATCTCGCAGCTGCGACTGCTTTGACACTTTTGGCTGTCATCCTCTGGGTTTTGGAGCCTGTGGAGGCTCCTCCTGCAACTGTGCAGGGGCAGACTCAGCCATCAGGATCCGAGGCAGCTTGTGGGGCTCTGTCTAAGGGGGTGGTAAAGGGGAAGAAGTGGGAACGCTTTGAGAAGAGCCCCCACTTCCATGTCCCTTCTCACCATCATCCCTTTCATGGGCCACCCGCACTTCCCTGCTAGCAAGGAGCTGCAGATCATCGTGCTGCACATCAGTGGGGCTATGAACGCCCAAGTCTAGGTTAATATCCCTCCTCGAGATGAGGTCAGTGAGCATCTGTTGTTCACAGCAAGCATGTTCTCGTTGGACTAGTGCATTTGCTGTTCCATGCAGATGGCCATCCTTTCCATGGAAGAGCACATCGTCGTCATTACTTGAGACATGGTGGTGCTCATGTTGGAGATGGACTCCTCCATTCTCTGTACAGTTGCACACATCGCGGCTGCAGAAGCTGCCAGAGCCTCATGCAATTGTTGCTGCCCCTCCAGGATCACCCTCGTTCTCGATGGCCCCCAAGGTTCAGCATCTGCATGCAGCTCAGCAGAACTTGGAGCATCCTGCAGCCTCCGGTGAGGAATCTCCACTGCTGTCCCTAACAACACCATCTGCTCTTGCTCACTTGTGATGTGTGAAAGTAAGGAAATGGCAGAAACGTTAAACAAATATTTTGTATCTGTCTTCACAGTAGAAGACACAAAAAGCATACCAAAAATGGTGGGGAACCAAGGGTCTAATGAGGGTGAGGAACTTAACGTAATTAATATAAGTAGAGAAAAAGTACTAGAGAAACTAATGGGACTAAAAGCCGACAAATCCCCTGGACCTGAAGGCCTACATACTAGGGGTCTAAAGTGGTGGCTGAAGAGACAGTGGATGCATTGGTTTTGATCTTCCAAAATTCCGTAGATTCTGGAATGGTCCCAGCGGTTTGGAAGGTTGCAAATGTAAAAGAAAGGAGCGAGAGGAAAAACAGGGAACTACAGGCCAGTTAGCCTGACATCAGTCGTCGGGAAAATGCTGGAATCCATTGTTAAGGAAATGGTATCAGGGCACTTTGCCTAATCCTGTTATGATTTTCTGAGTCAACATGGGTTTATGAAAGGGAAATCAGGTTTGACAAATTTATTAGAGTTTTTTGAGGATGTAACTAGCAGGGTAGATAAAGGGGAACCAGTGGATGTAGTATATTTGGATTTCCAAAAGGCATTCGATAAGGTGCCGCATAAAAGGTTATTACACAAGATTAGGGCTCATGGGGTTGGGGGTAATAAAGCAGCATGGATAGAGGATTGGTTAACGGACAGAAAACAGAAAGTAGGGATAAAAGGATCTTTTTCAGGTTGGCAGGCTGTAACTAGTGGGGTGCCACAAGGATCAGTGTTGGGGCCTCAGCTATTTACAATCTATATTAATGACCTAGATGAAGGGACCGAGTGTAATGTATCCAAGTTTGCTGATGATACAAAGCTAGGTGGGACAGTAAGCTATGAGGAGAACACAAATAGTCTGCAAAGGGATATAGATAGACCAAGTGAGTGGGTAGTAAGGTGGCAGATGAAGAATAATATAGGGAAATGTGAGGTTATTCACTTTGGTAGGAAGAATAGGAAAAACTGAATATTTTTTTAAATGGTGAGAAACTTTCAAATGTTGATGTTCAGAGAGATTTGGGTGTCCTCGTGCAAGAAACACAGAAAGCTAGCATGCAGGTACAGCAAGCAATAAGGAAGACAAATGGCATGTTGGCCTTTATTGCAAGGGGGCTGGAGTATAAGAGTAAGGAAGTCTTGCTACAATTGTATAGAGATTGTGTAGAATGGGCCTATACTCTTTGAAGTTTAGAAGAATGAGAGATGATCTCATTGAAACATACAAGATTCTGAAGGGGATTGACAGGGTAGATGCTGAGAGGTTGTTTCCCCTGGCTGGAGTGTCTAGAACTAGGGGGCATAGTCTCAGGATAAGGGGTAGGCCATTTAAGACTGAGATGAGGAGGAATTTCTTTACTGAGGGTTGTGAATCTTTGGAATTCTCTGCCCCAGAGGGCTGTGAATGCTGAGTCGTTGAGTATATTCAAGGCTGAGATAGATAGAATTTTGGACTCTAGGGGAATCAACGGATATGGAGATCAGGTGGGAAAGTGGAGTTGAGGTCGATGATCAGCCATGATCATATTGAATGGCGGAGCAGGCTCGGGGAGCCATATGGCCTACTCCTGCTGTTATTTCTTATGTTCTTATGTTTCAACTCAAGACCCGTTCTTGGCCACCTCGGAGGATCGTTCGCACCTGAACGTGCTGCTGAAAATCTCCCCCCACTATATCCAAAACACAAATTATATTTTCTTTTTACAAATGCTTATGAACCTGCTGTGTATTTCCTACTTTTTCATTTGTAATTTTTATATACTGTACATTGCTCGTGGGACCTTACTAATAGTCAGATTTTAACAGTTAGCATATCTGAAACCATGCTACCTACATAATTGTCATTATTGGGATTCTACCGTTATGTTGATCTAAACTTTGGCACTGCATGATGCAATGAATAGAATGCTGGAAAGTTGATGGAATCCATTCGCAGCAAGGGCAGCATCTTCGACCTGAAAATACTGGTTTATTTTTTCCCTTTTTTATCTACTTCTCTTGAAGTCTTGCTAGTGTATAGATCTATGCATACTGGCAGCCCTCCAAGTACCTCGCTGAGTTGATCTTTACTCATCTCTGAGTCTAGACAGTGAGTATTGGCAGGATATTTGACCGCACAGGGAGTCACATCTGAAACTGAACCCGTCTGCACCCGACAACAACAAGCGCATTTTTCAGCAATAGTCAATGGAAAATGATCCGGAGTGGAAACCCTGATTTATTGTTCGCTTCCTAAAGCTGCCAAATCATTATATCTCTTCAAACTTCTTGTATGCTCTGTACTCATCCCTTCACAGAAGGTGCAGGTGGGTCATTGGGATGCCCCTCATGATACGTTACGATATTGAGAGCATTTGCTTGTCTCTTTTTTTAAAAAGTAGATGCAATAATGCAGGAAAATAAATACAGCAAGTCAAAAAAGCAGCAGAAAACCACTTTCCAAAAACTAGTCAGTTCCAGCTTTAAAATGGATGTTCTTCAGTGAACAGCATGGAAGGTGCCAAACACCTGTTTTAAACAGGTGAGCAACACGAACAGAGCTCAGTAGCAAGAAAAGACTGCAAGTTCGTCATGGACCTATTTAAATGAATTGGCATTGTTTCTGTACGCTAGTACAGGAAACTTTTTTTTTATCCGGCACGGACGGGACCGACGTGGTGCCGGTTCATCAAAAATTCCGGATAACCGAAAGCTATAGTAAAAGATACGGAGCTGAGAGCTCCGTATAAAGCAACAAATCCTGTTGCTTAGCAACAGCTTCAGAACAATGGCCACAAGTTGCAAGCGTCTCTGTAGCTTAGCAACAGCTGCAGCCACACCCTTGCAGAGCAACAAATGCAGGAAGGCAAGTACTAAAAGTTACCTGAACCTACTCCTGAATTTTACCGGTTAACCGAGATTTCCGGTTATTTAGGTGCCGGTAAATCGAAAGTTTCCTGTAACCTGGCCTCAAAAAATCCAAACCATTAAGAGAGAAGTTACTGAGATTTAAGGGCCGATTCTTCAAGCAGGGAACAGATGCTTACTTGTAGCACGTGCACATCGTGGAATCAGGTAGGAAGTCAACAGTTTTTTGAGGCCATGCTACGAGTGTATAAAAATAATGCAAATGAGTTTAATCTGACAAATTCCTTGTCTGTTCTTGCTATTGAGCTCTGTACGCTCTGATAACCTGTCTAACACAGATATTTGGCAGCTTCCACTCTGTTCAGTGGAGAATGTCTATTCTGAAAGCTGGAATTGATTCGTTTTTGGAAAGTTGTTTTTTGTGCAATAGATTTTTCTGCTGTTTGCTGATGATCTTTTGTGAAACAGGACTCCTTTTGCACATATTTCTAGCTGCAATATTGATGCTCATTGCTCAGTGTGGCATTCCATTGCAAGAAGGAAGACGAGTTGCGTTAGATGAGAGAAAAGTGCTTACAGCTCACAAGTCTGGCACTCGCTTGGATTCAGTACAAAACTGTTTTCATGTCTTTTCACACCTTTGCCATCTCTACTTCACAAGGGAGGCAGTGACAGAGGTATAACATCTACTGGAGCCTAACCTGTAGACAAGGAGGATCATTTTAACCTAACCCGCCTGGCGGGGAACTGATGGGTTGGGATTGGCCGCCCATTTTACAGCCCGACCAATTTTACTTTAGGAGGTAATATGATGGGCACACTGATGCCCAACCGAGATCCAGCTTCAGTGAAAGGATGAGTACAGGTTGTGCAAGAAGTTTGAAGCGCCATAGTGATTTGGTGACAAATCATACAATAGTTATGTGAGCCAAAGGAAGACTTTTCTTTGGAAGCTACCAAGTTGGAGCTGCAGCTTTACAAACATGGTACTTGGGGGAGTCAGCTGTGTGAGCTGGGGCCATTGCTTTCTAAGCTGCACTGCTGGTGTGGGGTTATCCCAATCGATATTTGGGTAATTAAAGTCCCCCAGTATCATCACTCTGTAGCTCTTGCATATCTGCGATTTCCCTGCAGATTTGCTCCTCTGCCTCCCTCTCACTTTTGGAGGTCTATAGAATACCCCCAATAGCGTGATCATACCCTTTTCGCTCCTCAACTCTAACCAAATGGATTCTGTCCTTGTCCCGCAAGAACATCCTCCCTTTCCCACACTACATTTGCGGCATCTCTCAGTCGGCCGCCCACAGATGCATCACACAGGTCACTGTTGCCCTCTTTGACAAGTCAGCCAATTATATCAACTTTGCCACTGTTGAAGCCAGTGTTACTGAGCGGGCGCTCGGCTTTGCCACTCTGGCTGGCTTCCTTCCCACGGGTGCAGGGCGTCATCGACTGCACACGTGTCCATTAGGGTGCCCCATCATAACCCAGGAGTCTGTCAACTGCAAGGGCTTCTACTCGCTCAGTCTGCAGCTGGTCTGCAACCATAGGAAGATCATCATGCATGTGTGTACCAAATACTCTGGCAGTTGCCATAACTCTTTCATCCTTCGCCAGTCCACCCTCCCTCAGCTCTTCGCTCCTCCAAACAGACTTTCCGGCTGGCTGCTTGGAGACGAGGGCTATCCAGTGAAGACGTGACTCATGCCACCCTTGAGGAGGTCAAGTACTGAGGCCCAGGAGAGTTATAATGAAAGTCACATTTCCACCAGATGTGTCACAGAGCAGACCATAGACATGCTCAAAATGCACTTCAGCTGCTTTGACAGATCTGGAGGAGCCCTTCAGTACACACCAGCCAGGGTCTCCAGAATCTTTGTGGTCTGCTGTGGCCTGCATAACATAGCGTAGCAGCGAAGATTAGTGCTGCATGAGGAGCAAGGCACTGAGCACACAGCCTCTTCAGAGGAGGAGGAGCATCAGCTGGAAGACGAGGAGGAGCAGGAGCAGGAGGAACCTGCGGCCCAGATCCCACCAGCACCCGAGCACATTGCTGCCCGGGAGGCCAGGGATGGCCTTATCATGGCCAGATTTGCTTAACTTTATGCAGTACATTTGTATGGCTGCCACATGCTGTGCCAGGTTGGCAGCACCCCACAGCAGCACCATAAAGGATCCCTACAATGACCAAACCATTCTTTTCACACTGACCACCATTGCGGGGGTTTACTGTTATGTCTCACCATTCACTGCAACTCACAAAGCCACTTCCACAGGTGCACACAAATTTTGTTCAAGACCGGAAAGTGATTAAAATAAAGGGGGAAAAATTCAGTTGGTTGTGCCACCCGTTAGCACCTTAAGAGGGCACTAAGTGGGGCGCAAACCAACTAGCGCCCGGGCGCGGCACTGCCCACGCCTCCCACAAAATTCAGCGGGTGGTTAGTGGTGGCACTAACCGTTAGCGCTGCGCCACTGGCGATGACGTCATCGGGGTGCGCAGCGCCCTGCTCACGCCCTGGCCGCGATCTTCGGGAGCACCCCCTGATTTACCGCTGGACGCTATGTCCGACAGGGTCAGGGTGGCGTACCTGCGGCCGGGGAGGCGCAAATTAAAGGCGAGGTGCGGGGCGGCCATTTTTGTTGTTGGCCGCCTGCCAGCACCTGCCTGCGCTCCCGTCCCCGGCCTCCGGAACCCCCCCCCCCCGCCCCGCGGAGTGCCGGCTGCGCTCCAAGAGCCTGGCACTTCTCTTGGGTGCCGGGCTCTTTTGCCTGCACTCCCGATCCCCGGGGACCCAGCTGGGCCCCAGATCGCGCTGCACAAGGCCCCTCCCCTTTAAGAAGGGGAGGAAGGCCTGCAATGCCGCAGCGTGTGGCGCTGCGGCACGTAGCACCACGATATTCACTCGCAGCGCCCCAAGAGGGAGGCGGGGCGCCTCCAGTAGCGCCCCGCTTCCCTTTGGGGTGCAACTGACCAATTTCCGGTGCCCAAACGGGGCTATACTGAATTTCTCCCCCAAAGACTTGTATGGTTGACATCATATTAACAAAAATTTGACATTAACATTGAATAAAACAACCAAGTGGCTACCCTTGTGAATCTACTTGTGTGTCATCTTACTCTTACGCGTGCTTCTACGAGGTGCTACCCCATAGCTTCAGCAGAGGTAGAGACAGCCCGTCACTTCCCTGCTGCAACTGCTTAGACAGTCTTGGCGGACGTCCTCTGGATTTTGGAGCCTGTGATGGCCCCGCCAAAGTCTGCTCCTCCTGCGACTGTGCAGGGGCAGACTTGTGCATCGCTGTCCAAGGAGGCATCTGGGGCTCTGACTGAGGGGGTGACAACGGGGGAGAAGTGTAGGCGCTTTGAGAGGAGCCCACACTTCCATGTCCCCTCTCACCATCATCCCTCTCATGGGCCACCCGCACTTCCTGCTAGCAAGGAGCTGGAGAGCACCTTGCTGTACATCAGTGGGGCCATGAGGACCCACGTCTACACTGACATCCCTCCCAGACAGGAGGTCTATGAGCATCTGCCATCTGTTCTCCATAGATAGCCATCTATTCTCCATAGAGACCATGTGCTCCTGTGAGTGGCGCATTAGCTGCTCCATGCAGGTGGCCATTCTATCCATGGACGAGCCGACACAGTGGTGTTCATGTTGGAGATGGACACCTCCATTCTCTGAAGATTTGCAGACATCGCAATCACAAAACCTGTCAGAGCCCCCTGCACGTCTTCCTGCACCTCCAGGAACACCCTCTTTCTGGATGGCCCCCGAGGCTCAGCGTCTGCATGCAGATGAGCAGAGCTGGGAACATCCTGCGCTCTCCGGCGAGGAGACTCCACTGCTGTCCCTGTCTCCACCACCTGCTCTTGCTCACTTGTGATTTGTGACAGACCAGGTCAGGTGACAACACTACTCTATCTCGTGTGGGACCCACCGAGGTGTGTCTCTCTGCGCTGGTGCTGGGTGCACTTATGTCTGGTGATGCTGCGCCCTCAGAGGCTGGAGGTTCCTCTGAGGAGTCCTCTTCTTCTTCCTCCTGGACAGTGGGAGGGGATGGGGGGGTGCACTTGATGGACCTGTGGGAGAGTAAAGAGATGAGTTAGATATGCCATATGAAGAATGGATACAGATAACATTATGCACATGATGATCATTCAGTGGCTGATGACTTCAGTCTCCATATGAGTGACTAATGTATGCCATGTAGCTGTATGATATGTAATTCTATTACCAGATTGCTGAGATGTCCCCCTCTCTCCGTCCCCCGCCTCCAGCAGCTCGGCAACTCCCAATACTTCTATCACAGCCTCCTCTGCTGTTGTGAGGGTGGCAAATGATGAAGGCCCACCTCCAGTTCTTTCCCTCTCCCTCTTATTGTGCGCTCCCTTTTCCTGCAAGGAGGGAAAAAATGAAAGGTTGAGTGAGTGTAAGCAATGGATGGGTTACATCTTAAGAGGGAGACTATGATGGATTGGGGTGGCAATTCCAAGTGGCCTCCTTGCATATTGTTAGTTGGTATGATTGAATTAGGATGAGGGTGAGTGTGAGGGGTGGCTAGTAAGATGGGGATGTGATAATGTAGCTAGAGAGAGAGGGATGGGTGGAGGTGCAAGGTATGTTGGTGTGAGTAAGGATGTGCAGGAGTAGGGTTGGGAAGGCAGTGTGATGGGGATGTGATGAGAGGCACAGCAGGATGGAGTTGAGTGTGGCTTTGTACTCACCTTTCCTGATCTAATGAGATCATTGAAACGTTTCTGCCACTGCACCCAGGTCCTCCTGAACACATCCCTGCTGTTGACCGCCTCTGCACTTTGGAGCCAGGCTCTTTTTGTCCCCTGGTGAGGTCTCTTCTGCCCATTCGAAACAAAGTGGACCACCCTGCATGCTCTGACTCCCTCCACAAGCATCGGAGCCATCGGAGAACCTGGGTGCAGCCCTCTGTGTCAGTGCAATCATGTCTCCAAGTGTTTCGAGCAGTCTTAGCCAGTGCAAATGAACCTTCAAATGCAATGTGGCCATGGCTCCTTTAAATATCCTGGCTAAAAATGTCATTGATGATGTCATCAGACCGGTACCATTTAATAGGGCCGTGTAACACGCAGGGCGGGCTTAATAGGCCCCATTAGCACAGTCGATTTCTGAAGCAGGATGGAAGCAAGAACGGGGTCGCGACCCGCCATGCTGACTGTCCACACCCAACCCCCGCAGGTAAAGAAAATTCCGGCCATTGTTGCAGAAATCTATCTTGAATACACTCAAGAAATTCGCTTCTGTTTGTGAGAGACGGTATTCACTTGGGAGGCCACTTGCAGCACATCATGTGGGAGGGAGGGTTCCCCTCAATCCCCCAAATTTCCATGTTTCTCTGGTGCACTTCCTCAAATAGCAGATGCAAACTTTGTTTTAGTGCCAGTTCTCTCAGTTGCTGTAAACATTATCTTGTGCCAGAACAATCCGGCTCCATTTAAAAAGAGCAGCAGCATTTCTCGCGTACCTGTTGCCATTGTGCTATTTGTAAACCGGGGAAACACGTTTAAATTATTGAATTAGAATCCAGTGTGGTCCTACTCATAGGGCTGGATTTTGCGGGGAGTCAGCAGGCATGATCGGTGGCGGGTCGGGTGGGAAAGTGTTTCTTTTCCCCAGCAGGACGGGACCCCACTGTGAACCCGCCACCACGTGCCTTTACCAAACGTCAGGTCTGTCAGCGCAGAGCAGACCCGACACGAGCGGCGGGGGAGGCAATTAAAATCATTAGTGGTTTGTCTACAGCCACTTATCAATGTTTTTTCCCCAACTTTTTGGATTTGACAGGTCGCCCACCTTGTCTGTGAAGCTGAGGTAGGTGGTCAGTGGCCATTGAATCAGCTGATGAGTTGACAGCTTCAAATGTCAAGTCAAAGCTCCCAGTTGATTAAGACATGTTCCCTTAACCAACTCGCTTCTCTAAACTGTTTTTCCACTACAGATTCCGGATGCTGCAAGTCTTTAGGCAAGTCTCCATCCAGTCTGACCTCATTACCTCTCCCACCATTGACAGAGTGCTTCTGTCATCTCTACTTTACCTGCCATCTATTCCATCAGCATGGGTACCCTTGAAACTCTCTCACCTTGGTCCTCGGAAACCCACCACGATCAGCCCCAACACCAGCATCACCGGGCACACCAGCTGCACTAACAACAACACCACCAACCTTCTCCGCAATCGCCTGATGCTGCACAGGGCATCAGCACCTGACTACATTGCTGCCCGGGAGTCCAGGGATGGCCTCACCATGGCCAGATTTACTTCGCTTGATGCTGTACACCCTGGCTGCCACATGATGCGCCAGGTTGGCACCACCCCACACCAACACCAAAAAGCATCCCTACAATGCCCAAGCCATTCCTTTCACACTCATCACCATTGCGGGTTGTACCATTATGTCTCACCATTCACTGCAACTCACTAAGCCACTTCCAAAGGTGCACACAAATCTGTCCAAGACGCAAAGTGTTGAAAATAAAGGTTTCAATGTTTGACAGCACATTAACAGAAACTTTACATAAACATTGGATAAAACACCCAAGTGCCTACCCTTGTGTGTTGTTAGTTGGTATGATTGCACTAGGATTAGGGTGAGTGTGAGGGGTGGCTCGAGAGATGTGGATGTGATAATATAGATCAGAAAGGGATGGGCGGAGGTCCAAGGTAAGTTGGTGTGAGTAAGGATGTGCAGGAGTAGGGTAGGGAAGGCAGAGTGATGGGGATGTGATGAGAGGCGCAGCAGGATGAGGTTGAGTGTGGCTTTGTACTAATGTTTCATGATCTACTGAGATCATTGAAATGTTTGCAGCACTGCACCCAGGTCTTCCTGACCACATCCCTGCTTGTGTCCTCCTCTGCAATGTGCAACCAGGCTGTGTTGATCTCCTGTTGAGGTCTCTTCTGCCCAAGGGAAGAGAACCTCCCTGCATGCTGTGACTCCCTCCATAAGCATATGGAGGGAGTCATGGGAGAGCCTGGGTGCAGCTGTGCACCTCTGTGCTGTGCTTGTCAGTGTTTGCAGCACCTCAATGCTGTAGAACACTGACAGCACAACTGTCAAAATAAATTTTGGCCATCGTCCCGTTAAGGAAAACGGCCGATGACGCGTCATCAAATAACGTCACCAGACCCACTTCCTCTAATTGGCCGGGAAATTCGGTGGGTGGGCATAACAAGCCCCACCAACGGAAAGTAATTTCAGAGGCCAGGATGGAGACAGCAGCGAGGTTGGGACCCGCTACCGACGTCGCCCGCCACGGACCCGCCGAGGTTCGTAAAATCACGGCCTAAGTGTGGGAGTGCAAATTAGTGCTGGGATCAAGGAATCATCTCTCAAATCTGATTGATTGAAAAGATCTATTTAATTTATTAAAATGTAAGAAAAAACTTTCAAAGACAATAAAGCTCTAATTGTGTGATGCACAGCTCAGTATTTGCCCTTAGTGTCTGTGCAGCTGTTGTGATGCTGTAGAAGTAGCTTTGACCATTCCTATCCCAGTTTCACTTGCTTTTTCTCTTTTGGGCTTTAAAATGCAGAGTGATTTTTGTTTCTTCCCCAGGATAAGATGTGGAAGGCCATTTTACTCATTTTAATTCACACTTGAGGAACAACCCTACTCTCCCACCCCCCACCACCCCAACTTTGCTGCATCTAGTTGCACAAAAGGAGAGCAGAGGAAAGAGTAAAGTAAGGGAAGAGATTGATGGCCAGGGAATAAATGTAATTATAGAACAGGAGTGTAAAAAGATGGTTAAAAATAAAGTGAAAGGAATTGCTATTAAAAATGAGTTAAACTGTCTGTATAGCAATGCACACAGTGTCCATAAAAGGGAGCTGAAGGCAATCATGTGTTGCGAGGAACCAGACATAGTAGGGATTACTGAGACATGGCTACAGAAAACTCAGGACTGGGAATTAAACATTGCAGGGTATAACATATTTAGAAAAGATTGAGAGGGAAAAAGGGGAGGTGGAGTAGCTGTACTTATTAGGGATAACATAATGACAGTAGAAAAAAGTGACATCGCTATCAGCAAGACAGAAATAGAATCCATGTGGATAGAGATAAAAGATATTAAAGAATCAATCACACTAATGGGAGTAGTCTACAGGCCACTTTATAGTGGAAGGGAGGTAGAGGAAGAAATATGCAGACAAATTATGGAAATGAGTAAAAAACATAGAATAATAATCATGGGGGATTTCTGCTACCCCAATATTAATTGGACAGAAGAGGTAGGTAAAGGGGATAAGGGAATGGAGTTCCTACAATGTGTACAGGACTCCTTTCTAACCCAATATGTAAAAAGCCCAACAAGGGAGGAGTCACTATTGGACCTAGCAATGGGGAATGAACCAGAGCAGAGAAGAGAAGTAAAAGTAGGGGAACATCTAGGCATTAGTATCCATAATATAATGCGCTTTAAAATAATAATTGAGAAGGACATAATTATGATGAAGACCAGATTAATAGATTGAAGAAAAGCTGATTTTGAGGGGCCGAGAATAGAATTTGGGAAAATAAAATGGACAATAATATTGGCAAACAATGACATAGAACAGCAATGGGAATCATTTAAAACTGTGTTCAACATGATGTGCCTCAATAATTCCGAGACTCGATGTTAGCGAAACAAAACAAGGCTTTTATTAACTTAGAAGGTAACACGTAGTGGAGAGAGGTATCTTCCATCCGGAGGGCTGCAGTACTGGATATGAGGCCAGACTGAGCTTGCTTACATAGGGGCCAGGTATGGGCGGAGCCCTACACACAACACATTCCAATATACAATACAATGGTGAGGAAACGGAACTGGGGGAAGGGAAATGAAACGGAAACCGACCACAGTCACAGGCAGTGATGAATGGAATATTTCATCACATTCACCCCTTCTATAGATTTAGTCTGTTCGGGGGTTTGATAGTCCTCTGCAACCGACGTGGCTGTTGCGGTGCCGCGGGTGTCGGCTGGGTGTCCCCGGTAGCCTCCTGGGTCTCTGCCGGGGGTGCCGCCAGGGTTGTTGAAGGGGTAGTTGGTGGGGGTGCCGTTGGTCGATGTTCTTCCGGGGGTGATGAAAGAGTAGTGGGTGGGTAAGAGTTGCTGCGATCGTTGTCGCTGCTATCGCCGTGGTTGTTGTCGTTATCGGCTGGGGCGACGTCTTTTATGGACACGGTGTCCTCCCTTCCGTCGGCGTGCCGGACATATGCGTATTGGGGGTTGGCGTGGAGTAGGTACACTGGCTCCACGAGAGGGTCCGTCTTGTGGCCCCTCACATGCCTTCGCACGAATACCGGACCTGGGGTGGAGAGCCATGACGGCATGGATACGCCTGAGGTGGATTTCCGGGGAAAGACAAACATTCGTTCATGAGGCGTGGCATTAGTGGCAGTACACAATAGCGACCGTATCGAATGGAGCACATCCGAGAGGACTTCCTGCCAGCGGGAGATAGGGAGGCCCTTGGTCCTTAGAGCTAGAGTGACTGCTTTCCATACTGTCCCGTTCTCTCGCTCCACTTGGCCGTTACCCCGGGGGTTGTAGCTGGTGGTATGGCTCGTGGCGATCCCCTTGGACAGTATGTACTGGCGTAGCTCTTCACTCATGAAGGACGCCCCCCTATCCGTATGGATGTAGCTCGGCATACCGAACAGGCAGAACAGGCTGTTGAGGCATTTAATGACCGTGGCGCTGGTCATGTCTGGGCAGGGGAAGGCGAATGGGAACCGGGAGTATTCGTCCACAATGTTCAGGAAGTAAACGTTGCGGTCGACGGACGGGAGGGGGCCCTTGAAATCTAAGCTGAGCCGCTCAAAGGGCCGTGTAGCTTTGATTAAGTGGGCTCTATCTGGGCGGTAGAACCGAGGCTTGCACTCAGCGCAAGTGCGGCAGTTCCTGGTCAGAGACCGAACTTCCTCAATCGAGTAGGGTAAGTTACGGGACTTTATGAAGTGGAACAGCCGCGTGACCCCTGGGTGGCAGAGGTCGTTGTGGAGGGTCTGTAGCCGATCCCCGGTGGCGCTGGCACACATCCCTCGTGAGAGGGCGTCAGGGGATTCGTTAAGGGCCCCTGGCCGGTAAATGATGTCATACTCGAAGGTGGAGAGCTCGATCCGCCACCTAAGAATCTTATCATTTTTAATCTTCCCCCTCTGTTTATTATTGAACATAAACGCTACCGACCGCTGGTCGGTAAGTAGGGTGAAGCATTTGCCGGCTAGGTAGTGGCGCCAGTGGCGCACTGCCTCCACGATGGCTTGGGCCTCCTTTTCCACGGAGGAGTGTCTGATCTCGGGCCCTTGGAGGGTCCTCGAGAAGAAAGCTACGGGCCGCCCCGCCTGGTTGAGGGTGGCTGCCAAGGCGAAGTCAGACGCATCACTTTCCACTTGAAATGGAGTGTTCTCGTCCACTGCCTGTAGCGTGGCCCGCTCAATATCCTGCTTAATGCTTTTGAAGGCGGCGTGGGCCTCAGCAGAGAGCGGAAAAGAGGATGCTTTCAAGAGGGGGCGGGCTTTGTCGGAGTAGTTGGGGACCCATTGGGAATAATAAGAAAATAACCCCAGGCACCTTTTCAGGGCTTTGGGAGTGTTGGGCAGGGGCAGCTCCCGAAGGGGGCGCAATCGGTCGGGGTCTGGTCCGATTTCCCCATTCTCCACCACGCTGCCTAGTATGCAGAGGCGCGTGATGTTGAAAACGCACTTGTCCTCGTTGTAGGTGAGGTTGAGTTTTTGTGCGGTTTCCAGGAACCTCTCGAGGTTCGAGTCGTGATCCTGCTGGTTGTGACCGCAGATGGTGACGTTGTCGAGGTAGGGGAAGGTTGCCTGCAAGTGGTGGTCATCGACCATGCGGTCCATCTCCCTCTGGAAGACTGAGACCCCATTCGTCACCCCGAAGGGGACTCTGAGGAATTGGTAGAGGCGTCCGTTCGCCTCGAAGGCGGTGTACGGGCGGTCCTCTGGTCTGATAGGGAGCTGGTGGTACGCTGACTTAAGGTCGATGGTGGAGAACACCCGGTATTGGGCGATTTGGTTCACCATTTCTGACATGCGGGGTAGCGGGTAGGCGTCTAGTTGGGTGTACCTGTTGATCGTTTGGCTATAGTCGATCACCATCCGTTTCTTCTCGCTACCCCTTACCACTACCACTTGGGTGCGCCACGGGCTGTTGCTGCGTTCAATAATGCGCTCTTTCAGGAGCCTGTCTACCTCGGTCGCGATAAACCGCCTGTCCTCCCAGCTGTACCTCCTGCCTTTGGTCGCTATTGGCCAGCAGTTAGGGGTAAGGTTCGCGAATAGCGAAGGCGGCTTTACCTTCAGGGTAGCCAGACCGCACACTGTGAGGGGCGGCTGGGACCCACCGTACTTGAGCGTGATGCTTTGGTGGTTGCACTGGAAATCCAGGCCCAAGATCACGCTCGCACATAGATTCTTCATGATTAATACTTTAAAATTATCATATACAGTTCCGTTAACGGACAATTGTACCGTGCAGTAACCCAGAATGGTCGATGTCTGGGTTTTATCAGCCATAGAGATGGTACCCTGAGTAGGGACCACCTTTAGGGAGAGTTGTTGTGCCAGTTTAGGGTGGATAAAACTCTCCGTGCTTCCACTGTCAATTAAACATTTAACCCTGCACCCGTTTACCTCGATGTCCACCATTGATTTGGATAGCGGGTGCGGCCTGGTCTGGTCCACTGTGACCGATGCCACTGTAGGGCCCTGATCGAGACAAGATGGCGTCCACGCTGTCTGCTCATAAGATGGCGGACCCCACGAGGTCGGGCAAGATGGCGTCCAAGATGGCCGCTCCCACGGCGCGCACGTGGCGGTGGCGGGTTTTCCGGCGGTTGGTTTTCCGGCGGGGTTCCCTCTGCACACCTTCCCGAAGTGCCCCTTCTTACCGCACTTAAAGCAGGTGGTGCCTTTCGCCGGGCACAGGTTTCTGGTGTGCTTTGGCTGCCCGCAGAAGTAGCAGTTGGGTCCCCGACGCGTCGCGGCTGTCGTAGGGCTTCTGGGGGGAGAGCGGGGCCCCGACGGTGTCGGGCTGCCCGGCGGGGAAGATGCCTTCCAAGATGGTGCACACATGGCGGCGTGGACGGCGCGGGCTGAAGAGTAGGCGTCCGAGTTTCTCTGGGCCACATCCAGGGATCGCGCGGTGTCCGCAGCCTGTTTCAGGTCCAATCCCGTTTTTTCCAGCAGTCTTTGCCGGATGTAAGTGGAGCTGAGGCCTGTGATAAAGGCATCGCGAACAAGCTCGTCAGTGTACACTGCGGCTTTTACATCTCGGCACTTGCAGTCTTTGCCAAGCATTTTCAGGGTGCCTAGGAACTCCTCCACCGATTCCCCAGGTCGCTGTGCGCGAGTAGCGAGCAGATGCCTAGCATACACCTCATTCGTAGGCTGCTGGTAATGCGCCTTTAAGATGTCACAGGTGGCCAGGTACGTGTCGGCGTCTTGGATGAGGGGGTAAACCCGGTGGCTTACCCAATTCCGCAGAATTCCGAGTTTCATACTCGCAGCGTCCGTAGCGTCTTTGACGGCTGCGGAATTGTCCAGGAAGAATTCCATACACATAAACCAGTGTCCGAAGCGTGCTGATGCGTCCGGAGCATGCTGATCCAAATCCAAACGTTCGGGCTTCAGGAGTTGATCCATTGTGTTGAAAAATAAGTTAATAAAATTGATGTGCCTCAATAATTCCGAGACTCGATGTTAGCGAAACAAAACAAGGCTTTTATTAACTTAGAAGGTAACACGTAGTGGAGAGAGGTACCTTCCATCCGGAGGGCTGCAGTACTGGATATGAGACCAGACTGAGCTTGCTTACATAGGGGCCAGGTATGGGCGGAGCCCTACACACAACACATTCCAATATACAATACAATGGTGAGGAAACAGAACTGGGGGAAGGGAAATGAAACTGAAGCCGACCACAGTCACAGGCAGTGATGAATGGAATATTTCATCACACAACAGAGTCCAGGAAAAATATATTCCGCTAAAAAACAAGAACAAGCTAAACACTAATGAGGCACCATGAATGAAAAAAGCCATAAGGGAACAATTTAGGTTAAGGAAAGAGGCATACATTAAGTACATAGACAGCAGGGGAGAGCACGATAAGGGAAAATTCAAAGAGATTACAAAAGAAGTCAAAAAAACAATTTGGAAGGCAAAGAGGAACTATGAAACTAAATTATCAAGGAACATAAAACAAAATCGTAAAATATTTTACAGGCACATCAATAAAAAAAAGGAAGGCCGGGATGGGAATAGAACCACTAAGGGATGGACAGGATAATACCACACGCAGTGATAGAGTGCTGGCAGAAATATTAAATAATTAATTTGCCTCAGTATTTGCCAGGGAGATAGAACAGGTGGACATGACATTGGATCATGAGATTAGTAATGAAATAACTGCATTTAAAATAAAAAGCAGAGATATATTAAATAAACTAATCAAACTCAAAGAGGCAAAAACAGCTGGTCCGGATGGATTACATCTGTGCATTTTAAAAGAATCTAGGGAAGAGATAGCAGAGGCATTACTACACATATTTAATAATTCATTAGAAAAAGGTGTGCCAGAGTACTGGCGGATAGCTAACATAATGCGTATATTTAAGAAGGGAAATAGAACATGTCCAGGGAACTATAGACCAGTCAGCTTAACATCGGTGGGAGGAAAAATAATGGATTCCCTACTAAAGGAGAAAATAGATAAACAGCTGGAAGCCAAAAATATAATAATGATTAGTCAGCATGGATTTCAAAAGGGAGAATCTTGCTTGACCAAACTCATTGAATTTTTTGAAGAGGTAACAGGGAATAGACAAGAGTAATGCAGTAGATGTAATTTATCTAGATTTTCAAAAGGCCTTCGATAAGTTACCACATAATAGACTAATGAATAACGTCAGAGAATGTGGAGTCAGGGGACAAATAGCAGAGTGGATAACTAGCTGGCTTCAAGATCGAAAGCAGAGCAGGGGTAAAGGGTAGCTATTCAGAGTGGTAGAAGGTGGGGAGTGGTGTTCCACAAGGATCAGTGCTGGGACCACTGCTGTTCACAACTTATATTAACGATTTAGACTTTGTAAGACGTTCAGATTGGTTTGAACTTCTGTCTGACAGTTTGTAGAGTTCAGACCCATGGAACAGACAACTCGAGACAAAGATTTCATGGTAAACCATTCTTTACTTAAGATCAGCAAGAGGTTACAAGTAAGCACACAAAATATAACCCGTACTCAAATCATTTACTTATCACAGGTAAGCATGCACGGATCATACAGTAAAACAACTCGTACTCAAATCATTTACTTATTACAAGTAAGCATGCACGAATCTAAATCATTTACTTTAAGCTCAAGTGATCATAAGCAATCATATACGTACTAACACCAGTGAGAGGTCGCCTTGGCGGTGATAAAGACGTATGACTTTAACTGGCAACTGACCAGGTTGCCCTCGACTGCAGCCCCGTGTTTTGAAGCAGCACCTTTTTACACCAAAAACTTGGCAGCTTGCCCACAGCATTTATGCCCCGAACTGTGTGAATAGTGTTGTTTTCTTTCTCTCAGTTTCCTATCTGAGCAGCACTTTGCAGGTTCATTTTGATTTGACCTTCCTTGCATCGATTTAGAAGAGACTTTGGGGGCTGCACTCTGAGCTCTTTCCCTGAGCCTCTCCATTGTTCTTTCCAGTAGAATTGATGTACAGGTCTCTCCAGGCCAAGATTCAGGGCTGCAATGAGCAGGGTGTGGATGGAGAGCAAGATCGACCCTCCCCTTTAAGAACTGGCCGGCGCCAGTGTGTCTGTGTTCCATCGCTAACTGACATCGCATGAGCTTCGCCAGCGCTCTGAGGTAGCACCTCGCTCCTCGCCGTTAGCGCCTTAAGAAAGGTGTGTCGCGCCTGATTTAGCGCTCAAATCACCTCCAGCGGCGATTGAAGCCAAGTTTGCATTCGGAGGCGATAATTAGCACCAGGCGCTAATCTTTGCGCCAGGCGATACCGAATTTCTCCCCCCTTTTGGAGGAAAAAAACAGCTTGCAAGTGCATCATTTATTTTACAAATGTTTAGCCAAGAAGCCTCTTGCCCTCAAAGCTTGTCAGTTCAGCAAATTTGGTCACTTTAGCTTCAGTCAGGTTTACTGTGAACGGTGTATTCTTACAACATTGGAATCATAAACACAATTTCTAAATTTGCGGATGACACCAAATTGCGGGGAATAGTTAACACTGAGGAGGACTGCAACAAATTACAGGAAGACATAATAAATTTGCAGAATGGGCATATAATTGGCAAATGAAATTCAACACAGATGAATGTGAGGTATTACATTTTGGTAGGAAGAATAGGGAGGTCACTTATTACTTGGAGGGTGCGAGTGAGGGTGAGTTAGAGGAACAAAGGGATCTCGGAGTACAAATCACAAAGTATCGACACAAGTTAGCAAGGCCATAAAAAAATCAAACCAGGCACGAGGGTTTTATTTCTAGAGGGATGGAATTGAAAAGTAGTGAAGTTATGCTAAACTTGTATCGAACCTTGGTTAGGCCACACTTTGAGAACTGCATACAATTCTGGTCGCCATATTATAAAAAGGTTATAGAGGCACTGGAGAGGGTGCAGAGAAGATTTACAAGTATGATACTAGAAATACGAGGGTATATATATCAGGAAAGAATGAACAGGCTGGGTCTCTTTTCGCTTGAAAAAAGGCTGAGAGATGACCTAATTGAGGTCTTTAAAATTATAAAAGGTTTTGATAGAGTAGATACAGAGAGAATGTTTCCACTTGTGGGGAAGAGCATAACTAAAGGCCATCAATATAAGATAGTCACCAAGAAATCCAATAGGGAATTCAGAAAAAACTTCTTTACCCAGAGAGTGGTGAGAATGTGGAACTCGCTACCACAGGGAGTAGTTGAGGCAAATAGTATAGATGTATTTAAGAGGAGGCTAGATAAGCGTATGAGGGAAAAGGGAATAGAGGGTTATGCTGACAGAGTTAGATGAGAAAAGACGGGAAGAGGCTCGAGTGGAGCATAAATGCCGGCATGGACTGGTTGGGCCGAATGGCCTGTTTCTGTGCCGTAGATCCTAAGTAATCCTATGTTGTTTTTTCTTAAATTATGCCAGTGTTTTAGCCTTCACCACTATGCCTAGAAATTTATTCCACGTGCTGCTCACTCTCTGCATAAAGAACCACCTGATAGCAGTCCTAAACTTGCAGTTTACTGGTTTGAACCTGTGTCCACTTGTCCTACTCCCACTGTTTAATTTAAAGTAGTATTCAAGATTCATTTGTTCCATACTGTTCGCCAGCTTATAAACTTGTATAAGGTCACCTCTCAGAACACCTTCTTTCCTGGCTGAGAAGTGCATACTTCACAGAAATCACAGAAACTCCACAGTGCAGATAGAGGCCATTTCGGCCTATCGAGCCTGCACCGACAGATATCCCACCCGATCCCCGTAACCCCTACACCAACACATATCCCACCCTATCCCCGTAACCCCACGTATTTAATCCCCCTAACACTAAGGGTCAATTTATCATAGCCAATCAACCTAACCCGCACATCTTTGGACTGTGGGAGGAAACCGGAGCACCCGGAGGAAACCCACGCAAACACGGGGAGAATGTGCAAACTCCACACAGACAGTCGCCCGAGGCCGGATTCGAACCCGGGTCCCTGGCGCTGTGAGGCAACAGTGCTAACCACTATGCCACTTCTCCAATCTTTCCTGACATTTCAGACCCCTGACACTAGGGATCAACCTCCTGCTTGTCTCTGCACCGCCTCCAGTGCTTGAACGTCACCCTTGTTTTTTGGTGACTAGAACTGGGCACAGTACTCAAGGTGTGGTCTGATCAGAGCATTATATAGTTTGCTCACGACTTCCTCTGTCTTTTCCTCTGTATTTTACTATTGGCTATGTAACTCAACATTCACTTTGTTGATTGCTGCTCTCTATTGAATGGGCATGTTGAGCATTGAGTCCACTGACTCTCCTAGGTATCATTCAACATCATCCTTAGCTATTAGAACATAATTCACGGAGTATATGTATCCTCCATTTTTCCATCCTATGTGCAATAATTTACACTCATCTGCATTAAATGTCATCTTCCATTGTTTGTCTCACATATTTCGTTTAGCTCATTTTGTAATTTCTGGGCTCCCTTCTCCAACTCTACTACCCCTCCAAGTTTGATATCTTCAGCAAATTTGTTTCACAATCTAAGTCATTGATGCAAATTAGAAATCATACTGATACCAATACTTAGCCCTGAGGCATCTCACTCAGCACTTTACCCACCCTAACATTACCCCTTTATCTAGTACCCATTGTTTTCTGCCCTTCAGCCAATTTCTTAGCAATACTCAAGTTTTGCCCTGAATCCCCGCAGCTTTGAGCTTAATTAGTAATCTTCTGCGTGGAACTTTATCAAATGCCTTTTGACATTTTAAGTGCACAACATTTTAGAGTTTATCACAGACAGCATGAGTTGTCAGTTCCTCAATGAAATCAAGGAGGTTGGACATGCAGGATCATTCCAGTCCAAAGCCACGTTGACTCCTAGTTACTCGGTTGTTGTTGTTGTACAGATAATTGGCAAGTTTACTCCTGTTAATCCATTCCATTATTTTACACAGAAATGAAGTGAGGCTGATGAGTCTGCAGTTGCTGTGTCTGTTTTGTCACCCTATTTCCAATCTATTGGTACCTCCCCAGTATCCATTGACTCCCCCATAATGATTGTGCTCTCATAATGATTTGACGCTCCTGAATTTCTGGGCCCAAGTGTTGCTTAAAAAATGTAAATGCTCCATGGGCAAATCTGATCACGATATTTCACACTGCAGTAGATAGTGCACCCCCTTGTAAGCTTTGCCCAGTATGGCAGCAGAAAACAAAAGTCTGGAGCTGACTTCTCTAAAAGTACATGAAAGGGCAAAAGGACTTCTTCAAGTGATTGGAGCTGCTGAGGTCAATTGGAGCTGCCGAGGTCAATTGCAGCCTTGGTATCCAGGCTCACAACCCTGATTAACTTGTGATCGCAGTTCACACAACCCTGTGGGGGTTTCTGTCTTGTGTTCTCCATCTGTGAGGGTCTCTATTCAGTATTCCCCAACTCTGGGAGTCTCTGATTTGAGTCCCATATCTGTGTGGGTCTCCTGTGTGTTGCTGGGGTGGGTTCTAAGACCTGTGTTTCCTGGCACCAATCTATATCCACCCTCTCCGAGAGCACGCATGGTGTTCGGCTGGGACTGATCACTGCTTGTCTGACAGTAGTTACTGAATACTGTTTGTGTTGTGACTGGGCTGCTGTCTTAGAAGCAGATGTTGGCACATCTGTTCACAGGCTGGCTGAACTCCAATTACAGAGCTGAGCATGTCAGCATTTCTGCCAGATTTCTACCTTACAGATCCTGCAAGGATACTTTGGCAGTGACTTCGTCACAAGCTGTTTATCCCATATGTCTGTTTTTAAAAGCAACACCCATATGTGCTCATTAACAAACATGAGCTCACCAAGTGAAGAAGATGGTATATCATTCCTTCCCAAACCTATAATCAGGAAACAAAATAAGATGGAACTACACAGCAGATGCATTGGCTTGCAAAATATTAAAAAACAGGTTAAATTATCTGATCAGAGCACAACATTAAAATGTTAAGTCATCTCTTATTTTTATTTCTGATTTTCAGTATTTCCTGTTTTTATTTTGGATCCCCAGCATTTTCCGCTTTGATTTGACAAAAAAAGTTATTTTTGAGTTGCTGACATGTTTGTATTAAAGTTTGTAGTTTCTTCGCTAATGTTTATTCTGCGCTAAGTAGAGCTTGGTCCTTCAGAGGGAGTGTTCTCATTACAATCTACACATCTCCATACATCCCATTCAGACAGAGCAATAACAGCAACATCTAAATCTCGCCAGTGGCTCCGTGACTAAATGATCTGCAGTACTCAGTCTAGAAGGTCTAAGTTCGATCCTCAGTCTACGCTCTGTTAAATAATCTTAGCTGGGAAGCAGTTAGGCACTACTGTTAGCCTTCGCACCCCTAGGTTAGGGAGGGGTAAACTAAGCTCCTGCTTGAAGTGGATGTCTTGTGAGGACAGGATCAGGCTAGGTTGTGGTTATATAAAATTAGCCCACCTTGTCAGGAGAGATGGGAAGAAAGTAGAAAAAAACAAAATGAAAATCTAATTGAAGTGGGCTCCTCTCTGAGATGGGTTCCTCTGAGTGGCACAGACAAGCAGCTCCTCAAGTTGAGTTCAATCCTACCAGCTCTCACTGCAGTATCGGTTGTGCGATTGGAATGATGGCATGAGCTGAGACAGGCAGATATGCTGAATGCTAGCTGACAGCCAATAGCATTCCAAGAAATCCTCATGGAGCAGTGCAGCAAAGGATTCCTCATTGTGCTCGTGCTCTACTGCTCATAGATTGTTAGTTCATTCATCACTGGGCTTTGTACCGATCAGAGCTATCGAGGAAACATGAGATTATTTGAATCTATTGTCCATATTGTACATTAACTTTTCATTTTAAATATTTTTACCCAATTTTCCCTCTTCCACTGGCTAACTGTTGCTGCAGTGCAATTCCGTTAGCAGCGTTCCAGTACCTCACTTTGGTGGCCATTCTTCATGTGCACCTAAGCAGTGAATGTCAGCGGGCTAGTTAATCATGGTGGGTAGCAGAGTATAGTCAATCTTTTCTTCATGTACACTTTCCACCAGGAGTTACTGTATAGCAACGAGGAGCAGGAAAACTGATTTTTTTCCCCTTCTTAGCCCAAAGCTGCAGACCCTAATTGTGGTGCCCAACTTCAGATCCTGACTTTTATCAGCTGTTAGAAATTGAGTCTTCACTAAATATTCTTCTGGAGTTAGCATCACTGGTCTCTCCCATAAGTGACTTTGCATCTCTTTACTGCCCAATATCTAATTTTATGATAATGTGACCTGGGAGTTGTAACATTGAAAATCCCTTGTTTGGTGAACTTTCCTCGCACACTGCTCCCATGTGCATTTCTCCTATCTTCTGGAAGGCAGACTGATGAACACTCTAGTCAGACAGGGCCAATTATAAACCAACAGGCGTTTGATAAAGTACCACATATTAGACTTGTTACGAAAATTGAAGCCCATGGGATAAAAGAGGCAGTAGCAGCATGAATACAAAATTGGCTAAGGGATAGAGTGGTGGCGAGTGGTTGTGTTTTTGGACTGGAGGGAGGTATACGGTGGAGTTCCCCAAGGTTCAGTACTACAACCACTGCTGTTTTTGATATACATTAATGACTTGACCTTGGGGGTACAGGGCACAATTTTGAAATTTGCAGATGGCACAAAATTTGGAAGTGTAGTAAACAGTGAGGAAGATAGTACTAGACTTCAAGAGGACATAGACAGGCTGGTGGAATGGGCGGACACATGGCAGATGAAAGTCAACGCAGCAAAGTGTGAGGTGATACATTTTGGTAGAAAGAATGAGGAGAGTCAATACACACTAAATGGTGCAATTTTAAAGGGAGTGCAAGAACAGAGAGACCTGGGGGTGTTTGTGAACAAAGCAGTTAATAAAGCACATGGGACGCTGAGCTTTACAAATAGAGGCAGAGAGTACAAAAGCCAGGAGGTTATGCTAAACCTATATAAAACACCAGTTTGGCCCTAGCAGGAGTATTGTGTCCAATTCTGGGCACCACACTTTAGGAGTGATGTGAAGGCTTTACTAGAATGGTTCCAGAGATGAGGGATTACAGTTACATCGATAGACTGGAGAAGCTGGGGTTGTTCTCCTTAGAGCAGAGAAGGCTAAGAGGAGATTTGATAGAGGTGTTTAAAATCATGAAGGGTTTAGATAGAGTAAATAAAGATAAATTGTTTCCAATGGCTGAAGGGTCGATAACCAGAGGACACAGATTTAAGGTGATTGGCAAAAGAACCAGAGGCGACATGAGGAAAAACTTTTTTACGTAACGAGTGGTTAGGATTTGGAATGCACTGCCCAATAGGATGGTGGATACAGATTCAATAGTAGCCTTCAAAAGGGAATTTGTTAAATACTTGGAGAAAAATGTGCATGAATATGGTGAAAGAGCAGGGGAGTGGGACTAACTGGATTGCTCTTCGAAAGATCTGGCGCAGACTCGATGGGCTAAATTACCTCCTCCTGTGCTGTACTATTCTGATTATATGATAACTGATTTACTTTACAAATGATAAATGAACAGAGTAATGTTTACAGTCAACTCTGGGCTGCTTGTTCCCTCCCAAATAACAACAAGCCATGACACAATGTACAATTACAAAGTGCTCTTTTTATTTTAACCACTGTCTGTTGTCTACATGAATTGTGACACTGTTTCTCCTTGTGACAGTTTGCATGTCATATGTTACCTGTTATATTTAAAGAAAGATCTCACAAAGCGCTTTAACAGCCAATGGAGTACTTTTTGAAGTCACTGTTGTAATGTAGGAAACGCAGCGCAAGGTTCCACGAAGAGCAATGAGATAATGAGGGGATAATCTGTTTTACTGATGTTGGTTGAGGGATAATATTGGCCAGGACACCAGGAAACGCTCTCCTGCACTTCCTCAAAGTGCCATAGGATGTTTTACCTATAGCTGTGGGCCCTCAGTTTAACATCTCATCCAAAAGACAGCACCTCCAGCAGTGCAGCACTCCCTCAGTACGGCATTATATGATTTATGATTTTTTTTTTCTTCACAGAAAGAATGTTGGGATTGAGTTATATTTAAAGTTGTGTTTTAAAGCAAAGTGTATTCACACAAGTTTTAACAAAGCACCGAGACCAAAGGTGGTTAAAATGCTAATAAGAGAAGCATTGCAGTTGTTGCCTCAAAGAAAATAAGCAATATGTTAGCCTGTCTTGATAATCAACAAATATCTCAGACATTGTGTTGAGAAGACTACTGTCCCAGGTGCTCAGCATGTCTCTAGTTGTGAACACTGGGAGATAAAGATAGGGATGAAACACAGGTTCTTAAACAGAAATGGCAAGGTTTTCTTAAGACCCAAGGGGGAAAAATTCGGTTGCTTTGTGCCTCCCGTTAGTGCCCTAAGAGGGCGCTAACGGGGCGCAAAGCAACTAGCACCCGGGTGCGGTGCCGCCAACGCCTCCTGTGAAATTCAGCAGGAGGTTAGCGGCAGTGCTGGCCGTTAGTGGCCCACGGCTCTGCGCCGCCACTGATGTCATCGCCATGCACAGTGCCCCGCTTGCGCCCCGGCCGCGATCTTCGGTAGCGGCCCCTGACTTACCGCTGGACGCTATGTCCGACGGGGTCAGGGGGGCCTATCTGCGGCCGGGGTGGTGCTATTTAAAGGCGAGGTGTCGGGTGGCCATTTTTGTTGCTGGCCGCCTGCCAGCACCTGCCTCTGCTGCTGTCCCCGGCCTCCTGACCCTCCCCCCCCCCCCCCCACACCCACGGAGTGCCGGCTGCGCGCCATGAGCCTGACACTTCTCTTGAGTGCTGGGCTCTTTTGCCGGCACTCTGATCCCTGGTGGCCCAGCTGGGCCCCGGGTCGCGCTGCGCAAGGCCCCTCCCCTTTAAGAAAGGGAGGAAGGCCTGCAATACCGCAGTGCCCCAAATCCCTCGCAGCGCCCCAAGAGGGGGGCGCCACTCTTCCAGTAGTGCCCCGCTTCCCTCTCTGGGCGCTACCACTCAATTTCGGCTGCAGGGGTGCTAATTTGTTTCCCGGCAAAGTTAGCGCCCCAAAGGGGGCGCAACTCAATTTTTCCCCCCAAATCTTGTAACATGACCCATAACCTCCGATTGTTGCTTTGTCATTCCAAAATGGAAGAAGCACATTTGCTGACTGGCTATGGAGTATTAATGCAAGTCTTCGAATGCTGGTAGTATCACATGGGCTGTAGGCAAAGAGGGCCCTGTCTGAGGCAATTATACCAACGATCGTTGTAGCTGACACTTGCTGAATGCGTTTTCATACTTTGATTGTCTCTTGCATGAGGAAGCATGATGGTCCAAGGGAGGCATTCATCTAGTCCTTGACAATGACCCATATACCTCTGCTAGAAAACATGCTGTCAATCCCAACCTGATGTGCCTGTAAATAGAATAGTGAGCATCTATGATGCTGACAGATCTTTGCCTCAAGGTTGTCTGAAGCTGTTCCCCAAGCATATGGAGGCCAGCTAAGAAAGCATTTTGCAGGTTGGCTCCCAATGCCTCCACAGCAGCAGTTTCAGCATTAATGAGAGATACTCCCACAACCCTGCAAAGCAGATAGCATATACTGCAAGGCAAATGCAGTGAGGACAACCTTTCCTCCATGGTTGCACAGATCATTGTGTTGGACTACTCCCTTATGTCCAAGCCTCAGTGTGTTTTACATAGAGACAAGTGACTTTTGTAGTTATTTCTGCTCTGATAGCGTTCTTTGTTCATAAGGAGGCCCGGTCAGGTCTGAAACTCCAGCACCTGTGCCAGGTTCCTTACATAGCAATTCCCTAGCCTTGGGCAGCCAACACCTTGCTGTTTCTCACCCATTCTTTGTGACTCACCCTGTGCTTCCCTGTCTAATTCACTATCATCATCATCCCTAATTCACTATCATCATCATCCATGGTGTATGTCACTGTGCTGAGTAGGCCGAGTTGGTGCTTGTTCCACAGGGTGTTTTGACGTGTCAGTTACCTGGCAGCCACGTGCAGAGACTTCACTCTATTCCTCAGTTTATCTAAACAAAAAGAGAGCAGATTGTCAGTATGTAAACCTGGATTTTTGGCTGGAATTACTCGAGATTTTTGCTTGTGGTGTATCGTGCTAGGAGCTGTTTTGCGGCCCCCTTGCAGCCTGTGGCCATTTCTGGGATTTGCTGCCAGATGTGATGGTGAAAGTTGAACACATTTACCCTCATATGGATGGTTGTATTTGAATGACACATTACTTATGTTAAATTATGATGTATATCCTGTTATTAATGCCATAACAACACTGGATGCTGGAAGTGTTGGTGCTTCACTGGCATACAGTGTTGCTATGGCAGATGGCAGTGGATTTAAAACTTAAATCCTCCCCCTCCCCCACCCCGATTGTGTGGTGATTGTTTGACTTACGCTCATTCAGCTCACAAATGTTTACATTTGAAATTAAAATTTCTTCAGCCCATTAGCGGCAACTGGCTCTGCTCTGCAACTCCCCCGAGTCCGGTAGAATCAATTTTCATCCCTCCCATGAGGCGAGCTCCCTGAAGCAAGTGGGAGCCAGCCAAAATTCTTCAAATGAGGCTGACCCCAGAAAATTTACTGGTGTTAGTGGCAGCATATTTTACTGGGTGCAAAGCTGGGCCTACCTATCTTGCACCGGGTTTCAAATGAAGTAAAAAATTCTGTCTGAAGCACATCACAATCTCAATTACATTGCAAAGTATTTATAGTGATGTGGCAGAAGGTCAGTGTGCCACTGACATTCAGCTGTGCTAATGTACTTGACACATTCATAATGAAGGACGACTATAAGCTCTGCGGCGGCCTCCAACTTCAGTATTATCCACTCCCTCTGTGCACAGCATTTCAATTGTCACCAGGTTGACCCCTTGATGGGATTAAGGCATCTGTATTCCCTTAGCCTTCCACCATGCACCTTTGATCCCTCCTTTTGAATGCCTTCTTGTTCTGCAAGTAGAAGTCATGAGAGATTGCAAAGGGCAGAAACCATCGACAGTGTCAGGGAGCTGCATAGTTTGTGTGGCGTTGCAAATGTATGGCCACAACAAGGGTAAATAAAATGGTTTCCTTGTGAGGTGTCTTCCTACGCACATAGCTCAGCAAATACACTTTCACAAATTGACTCTTTCATAAACTACTCTTGCCATTGAAAAAAATTAGCAAGACCACAAGACAATTTTGGTTGAGAAATCAATTCAGCCAGTCATAGTTCGCCCATCCAGAGGCACCCTACATTTCCCCATTGTAGCATCCAATTGCTTCTTAAATTATTTCATTGTTTTCAAGTTCTGGAGGAGCAAAAATTTTCTCCAATTAAATATTGGGAAAACCGAAGCCATTGCTTTCGGTCCCTGCCACAAACTCTGTTCCCTAGCCACTGACTCCATCCCTCTCCCTAACATCTGTGTGAGGCTGAACTACACTGTTTGCAACCTTGGTGTCATATTTGACCCTGAAATGAGCTTCTGGCCACATAGCCGCGGCATAACAAAGACCTCCTACTTCCACCTCCGTAACATCGCCCGTCTCTGCCCCTGCCTCAGCTCATCCGCTGCTGAAACCCTCATCCATGCCTTTGTTACCTCTAGACTTGACTATTCCAACACACTCCTGGCTGGCCTCCCACATTCCACCCTACGTAAACTTGAGGTCATCCAAAATTCGGCTGCCCGTGTCCTAACTCTCACCAAGTCCCGTTCGCCCATCACCCCTGTGCTCGCTGACCAACATTGGCTCCCGGTTAAGCAGCGCCTCGATATCAAAATTCTCATCCTTGTTTTCAAATCCCTCCAAGGCCTCACCCCTTCCTATCTCTGTAATCTCCTTTAGCCCCATAACCACCAGCCCCCACTCCGACCCACCGCCCCCCCCCAACCTGTCTGCCTCTCTACCTCTCTTTCCTCCTTTAAGACGCTCCTTAAAACCTACCTCTTTGACCAAGCTTTTGGTCACCTGCCCTAATTTATCCTTATGTGGATCGGTGTCAAATTTTTTTGTCTTAAAATACTCCTGTGCAGCGCCTTGGGACATTTTAGTACGTTAAAGGCGCTATATAAATACAAATGTAAGAAGTCACACAACACCAGGTTATAGTCCAACAGCTTTATTTGAAATCACAAGCTTTCGGAGCGCTGCTCCTTCTTCAGGTGAAGTGGAGAAATGCATAAAGACACAGCTTATATAGTCAGAGAATCATGTCAGATGTTTACAGGTAACCTTTCCAACTGCCATTTATCACACCTCGGCAGAGAGATAATCACAGCAGTCAAAGGTGTGAATGGTGTCCAAACAGGTCAGTCAGGGAAACATTACATCAAAGAACAATGAGGTGGGGTCACAAGGGGTCAAATATTGCAGATGCTGGGGTCTGTATGAAAAACAAAAAAACAGACAAAAAACATTTTTTTTGGCTGGAAATCACAGCAGGTCCGGCCGCATCTGTGTAGAGAGAACAAGCCAATGTCGACTCGAGTCTGGATGACCCTGCATCAGGTGGGGTTACATGTAGCGTGACATGAACCCAAGATCTCGGTTGAGGCCGTCCTCATGGGTGCGGAACTTGGCTATCAGTTTCTGCTCGACGATTTTGCGTTGTCGTGTGTCTCGAAGGCCACCTTGGAGAATGCTTACCCGAAGATCGGAGGCTGAATGTCCTTGACTGCTGAAGTGTTCCCCGACTGGGAGGGAACACTCCTGCCTGGTGATTGTTGCGCGGTGTCCGTTCATCTGTTGTCGCAGTGTCTGCATGGTCTCGCCGATGTACCATGCTCCGGGGCATCCTTTCCTGCAACGTATGAGGTAGACAACGTTGGCCGAGTCACATGAGTATGTACCATGTACCTGGTGGGTGGTGTCCTCACGTGTGATGATGGTATCTGTGTTGATGATCTGGCATGTCTTGCAGAGGTTGCTGTGGCAGGGTTGTGTGGTGTCGTGGTCGCTGTTCTCCTGAAAGCTGGGTAATTTGCTGCGAACGATGGTCTGTTTGAGGTTAGGCGGCTGTTTGAAAGCGAGTAGTGGAGGCGTGGGGATGGCCTTAGCGAGGTGTTCGTCGTCATCGATGACATGTTGAAGGCTGCGAAGAACATGGCGTAGTTTCTCCGCTCCGGGGAAGTACTGGACGACGAAGGGTACTCTGTTGGTTGTGTCCCGTGTTTGTCTTCTGAGGAGGTCTATGCGATCTTTCGCTGTGGCCCGTCGGAACTGTCGATCGACGAGTCGAGCGTCATATCCCGTTCTTACAAGGGCGTCTTTCAGTGTCTGTAGGTGTCCATCGCGTTCCTCCTCGTCTGAGCAGATCCTGTGTATTCGCAGGGCTTGTCCATAGGGGATGGCTTCTTTAACGTGGTTAGGGTGGAAGCTGGAGAAGTGAAGCATCGTGAGGTTGTCCGTGGGCTTGCGGTAGAGTGAAGTGCTGAGGTGTCCATCTTTGATGGAGATTCGTGTGTCCAGGAATGAGACTGATTCTGAGGAGTAGTCCATGGTGAGTTTGATGGTGGGATGGAACTTGTTGATGTTATCGTGTAGTCTTTTCAGTGATTCTTCGCCGTGGGTCCATAGGAAGAAAATGTCGTCGATGTATCTGGTGTATAGCGTTGGTTGGAGATCCTGTGCAGCGAAGAAGTCTTGCTCGAACTTGTGCATGAAGATGTTTGCGTATTGGGGTGCGAATTTTGTCCCCATGGCTGTTCCGTGTGTTTGGGTAAAGAACTGGTTGTCGAAGGTGAAGACATTGTGGTCAAGGATGAAGCGGATGAGTTGTAGGATGGCGTCTGGAGATTGGCTGTTGTTGGTGTTGAGTACTGAGGCTGTCGCAGCGATGCCGTCATCGTGGGGGATACTGGTGTAGCGTGCCGAGACGTCCATCATGGCGAGGAGTATTCCTGGTTCAACTGGTCCGTGGGTGCTGAGCTTCTGTAAGAAGTCTGTAGTGTCGCGACAGAAGCTGGGGGTTCCCTGTACGATGGGTTTCAGGATGCCCTCGACATATCCAGAGAGGTTCTCACACAGGGTTCCGTTGCCTGATGCGATAGGACGTCCAGGTGTGTTGGCTTTGTGTACCTTTGGGAGGTACACAAAGCCAACACACCTGGACGTCCTATCAAGTTCGAGCAAGATTTCTTCGCTGCACAGGATCTCCAACCAACGCTATACACCAGATACATCGACGACATTTTCTCCCTATGGACCCACGGCGAAGAATCACTGAAAAGACTACACGATAACATCAACAAGTTCCATCCCACCATCAAACTCACCATGGACTACTCCTCAGAATCAGTCTCATTCCTGGACACACGAATCTCCATCAAAGATGGACACCTCAGCACTTCACTCTACCGCAAGCCCACGGACAACCTCACGATGCTTCACTTCTCCAGCTTCCACCCTAACCACGTTAAAGAAGCCATCCCCTATGGACAAGCCCTGCGAATACACAGGATCTGCTCAGACGAGGAGGAACGCGATGGACACCTACAGACACTGAAAGACGCCCTTGTAAGAACGGGATATGACGCTCGACTCGTCGATCGACAGTTCTGACGGGCCACAGCGAAAAATCGCATAGACCTCCTCAGAAGACAAACACGGGACACAACCAACAGAGTACCCTTCGTCGTCCAGTACTTCCCCGGAGCGGAGAAACTACGCCATGTTCTTCGCAGCCTTCAACATGTCATCGATGACAACGAACACCTCACTAAGGCCATCCCCACGCCTCCACTACTCGCTTTCAAACAGCTGCCTAACCTCAAACAGACCATCGTTCGCAGCAAATTACCCAGCTTTCAGGAGAACAGCGACCACGACACCACACAACCCTGCCACAGCAACCTCTGCAAGACATGCCAGATCATCAACACAGATACCATCATCACACGTGAGGACACCACCCACCAGGTACATGGTACATACTCATGTGACTCGGCCAACGTTGTCTACCTCATACGTTGCAGGAAAGGATGCCCCGGAGCATGGTACATCGGCGAGACCATGCAGACACTGCGACAACGGATGAACGGACACCGCGCAACAATCACCAGGCAGGAGTGTTCCCTCCCAGTCGGGGAACACTTCAGCAGTCAAGGACATTCAGCCTCCGATCTTCGGGTAAGCATTCTCCAAGGTGGCCTTCGAGACACACGACAACGCAAAATCGTCGAGCAGAAACTGATAGCCAAGTTCCGCACCCATGAGGACGGCCTCAACCGAGATCTTGGGTTCATGTCACGCTACATGTAACCCCACCTGATGCAGGGTCATCCAGACTCGAGTCGACATTGGCTTGTTCTCTCTACACAGATGCGGCCGGACCTGCTGTGATTTCCAGCCAAAAAAAATGTTTTTTGTCTTTTTTTGTTTTTCATACAGACCCCAGCATCTGCAATATTTGACCCCTTGTGACCCCACCTCATTGTTCTTTGATGTAATGTTTCCCTGACTGACCTGTTTGGACACCATTCACACCTTTGACTGCTGTGATTATCTCTCTGCCGAGGTGTGATAAATGGCAGTTGGAAAGGTTACCTGTAAACATCTGACATGATTCTCTGACTATATAAGCTGTGTCTTTATGCATTTCTCCACTTCACCTGAAGAAGGAGCAGCGCTCCGAAAGCTTGTGATTTCAAATAAAGCTGTTGGACTATAACCTGGTGTTGTGTGACTTCTTACATTTGTCCACCCCAGTCCAACTCCGGCATCTCCACACCATATAAATACAAGTTGTTGTTGCCTCTTACTGTAAATGGCACTCTCTTCATGTGTTGATTACTCTGAGTGAAGACGAATTTCTCGACATCTGTCCTAAATTTGTCTTTTACTGGTTTGAGTCTGTGCCTCCTTGTCCTACTCTCACAATTTACTTTAAAATAATATTCTGGATTTACCTTTGCCAAAGCCTTAACTATCTGAGATGCTTTTTTTCCAGGCTAAAGAGCTTGAAATTCTCCAGTCTTTCTCATAACTCAGACCTCCAACACTGGGGATCAGCCTCACTGCTCTTCTCTGCACTGGCTGTAATGCGTGAATCCTTGGGCTGAATTTTGCCAGCGCTCAGAGGGCAGGTTCGGAGGTGGGTCCGCTGTCAAAATAGCAAAGATTGACAGTGGGTAGGGAACCCGCTGTCAACCCGCCTCCACGCGAGTCTCCCAGGTGGCGGGTCTGTCAGCACTGAGCAGACCCGACACCAAGTGGCGGGGGAGGCAACTGACATCATTAAATGGGTTGTTAACATCCAATTAAGTGTTATTTTATGCCTACATTTCAACTTTATGTGCTCCCCCATGGGTTACCTGCTGCTCAGTGAACATGTCAGCTCAGCATGTCATGAGTGGATTCAGCATTCAAAGATTTCATGACCTGACAGCTGCCAAAGTTGTATAAAAGATCCCATGTTATAGCTGTTCACTTTCAAAGCTCAGAAACTGTTGGTTACTGCATTTGGATGACACATTGAGCTTTCTGCAGCTTGCAAGTGTTTGGAGCAAACTCTCTATCCAGTGCCACCTCATTGGAACAACGTCTCTCACCATTGACGGATCACTTCTGTCATCTCAACCTCAACTGCTATCTATTCCATCAGCATCATTGCCCTTAACAAGCCCTATTAACGTAAAATCACTTGGAGAGTGCGGGCTGCAGTAGGCAACGGGCTGTGACTGCGACACCGCCCCGGACCCACCTCGGTTGGTGAAATCATGGCCCTTGTGCTCAGAATTGGACACAGCACTCAAGGTGTAGTCTAACTAGAGCACTGTAGAGTTTGATCACTACTGCCATTAGGTGTTAGCCTTGGCTGAGTGGAGGTCAGGAAAAGCATTCTATAAATGGAGGTCCTTTCCTTTCCTTTCCTTTGAGTAGTTTTTCAGGCCGCCTTACTTTTCTTCCTAGTTTTACCAACCTCAATCGATTCACTCTCCTCTTTCCTTGGCTTTCCTCAGCACACGTATCCAAATCTTGGCAAGCCTTGCCTTGATTGTCCTGATCTCTAATGCTGATTCCTGATGGCTCATTCCTGCTTATGTCTGTCCTTGTAAGTTCCTATACCTTCCTCTCAAGCCTTTCTTTAAGCTTGTTGATCAATAGGCAGTTTCCCCATCTTTTAGCCCATCTATTAAATGTGGCTTTTTCCTTATGAAAATAGACCTCATAACCTCCATCTTACTGTTACTCCTCTTTTCTGTTTCCCCTTTAGATCTTCTCTTATTCGCCTTCTTTAGCTTTGATTTATGTGTGGGCCCTTTATTTCCTTGTCTCTTCCATTTATCCCTTTTTTAATTAACATTTAATTGGGTGCACTCAGTATAAATTACTTAAGTCTTTACTTTCATAAGAACATCAGAAATAGGAGAAGGAGTAGGTCATTCGGCCCTTCGAGCCTGCCCCGCCATTCAATAAAATCATGGTTGATCTACCTCTACTCCACCTTTCCGCACTATCCCCATATTCCTTGATTCCCTTTAATGCTCAAAAATCTTATCGATCTCTGTCTTGAATATATTCAATAACTGAGCATCCACAGCCCTCTGGGGTAGAGAATTCCAAAGATTCACAACCCTTTGAGTGAAGAAATTTCTCCTCATCTCAGTCCTAAATGGCCAACCCCTTATTCTGAGACTGTGACCCCTAGTTCTAGATTCTCCAGCCAAGGGAAACATCCTCCCAGCATCTACCCTGTCAAGACCCTTAAGAATTTTATATGTTTCAATGAGATCACCTCTATTCTTCTAAACTCTAGGGAATATAGGCCTAGTTTCCTCAATCTCTCCTCATAGGACAATCCCCTCATCCCAGGAATCAGTCTAGTAAACCTTCATTGCACTCCCGCTAAGGCAAGTATATCCTTCCTTCGGTAAGGAGACCAAAACTGTACATAGTACTCCAGGTGTGGTCTCACCAAGGTCCTATATAATTATAGTAAGACTTCTTTACTCTTGCACTCTAATCCCTTTGTAATAAAGGCTAACCATTTTCTTTCCTAATTGCTTGCTGTACCTGCATGTTAACTTTCTGTGATTCGTGAACAAGGACACCCAGGTTATTCTGAATACCAACATTTCCCAATCTCACCATTTAAAAAAATATTCTGCTTTTCTATTTTTCCGACCAAAGTGGATAGTGGATAACATTACACTTCTCCACATTATATTCCATCTGCCATGTTCTTGCCCGCTCACTTAACCAGTCTATATCCCTTTGCAGCCTCTGTGTCCTCCTCACAGCTTACTTTCCCACCTAACTTTGTATCGTCAGCAAAGTTGGATACCTTTCACTCGGTCCCCTCATCTAAGTCATTGATATAGATTGTAAATAGCTGAGGCCTAAGCACTGATTCTTGTGGTACCCCACTAATTATAGCCTGCCAACGTAACTCAAAATGAAGTGCTAACCTGGTGAAGCTACAACACAGGACTACGTACATGCTAAATAGCAGAAACAGCATGCTATTAACTGAGCTAAGTGATCCCACTATCAATGGATCAGATCAAAGCTCTGCAACCCTGCCATCTCCAGTCATGAATGGTGGTGGAGAATTAAACAACTAACGGGAGGAAGAGGGTCCATGAACATCCCCATCCTGAATGATGGTGGAGCTCAGCACGCGAGTGCAAAAGACAACACTGAAGCGTTTGCAACCATCTTCAGCCAGAGGTATCGAGTGGATGACCCATATTGGCCTACTCCTGAGGTTCCCACCATCACAAAAGCCAGTCTTCAGCCAATTCAATTCACTCCACGTGATATCAAGAAATGGCTGAGCGCACTGGATACAGCAAAGGCTATGGGTCCCGACACCATCCCAGATGTCATGCTGAAAACTTGTGCTCCAGAACTAGCCACGCCTCTAGCCAACCTGTTCCAGTACAGCTACAACACTGGCATCTACCCAACAATGTGGAAAACTGCCCAGGTATGTCCTGTCCACAAAAAGCAGGACAAATCAAATCTGACCAATTACTGTGCCATAAGTGTACTCCCAATCATCAGCAAAGTGATGGAAGGTGTCGTCAATAGTTCTATCAAGTGGCACTTACTCACCAATAACCTGCTCACCGATACTCAGTTTGGGTTCCGCCAGGACCACTCAGCACCTGACCTTATTACAGCCTTGGTCCAAACATGGACAAAAGAGCTGAATTCCAGAGGTGAGGCGAGAGTGACTGCCCTTGACATCTCTGTAACATCGCTCATCTCCACCATTACTTCAGCTTATAGAAACATAGAAGAAAGGAGCAGGAGTAGGCCATTCGGCCCCTTGAGCCTGTTCCGCCATTTAATGAGATCATGGCTGATCATCCAAATTCAGTACCCTGTCCCTGCTTTCTCCCATATCCCTTGATCCCTTTAGCCTTGAGAAATATATCTTAACTCCTTCTTGAATATATTTAATGAATTGGCCTCAACTGCCTTCTGTGGTAGAGAATTCCACAGGTTCACCACTCTCTGGGTGAAGAAATTCCTCCTCATCTCTGTCCTAAATGGCTTACCCCTTATCCTTAGACTGTGACCCCTGGTTCTGGATTCCCCCGCCATCGGGAACATCCTTCCTGCATCTAGTCTGTCTAGTCCTGTTAGAATTTTAAAAGTTTCAATGAGATCCCCTCTCATTCTTCTAAACTCTAGTGAATACAAGCCCAATCGACCCAATCTCTCTTCATACATCATTCCTGCTTCCCAGGTATCAGTCTGGTGAATCTTCCCTGCACTTCCTCCATGGCAAGAACATCCTTCCTCAGATAAGGCGACCAAAACTGCACACAATACTCAAGTTGTGGTCTCACCAAGGCCCTGTACAACTGCAGCAAGACATCCTTGCTCCTGTACTCGACTCCTCTCACTATGAAGGCCAACATACCATTTGCCATCTTAACCGCCTGCTGCACCTGCATGCTTACCTTCAGTGGCTGGTGCACAAGGGCACCCAGGTCTTGTGCACTTCCCCTATTCCCAATCTATTGCCGTTCAGATAATAATCTGCCTTCCTGTTTTTGCCACCAAAGTGGATAACCTCGCATTTATCCACATTGGGCAGATGCATGGCAGATGCAGTATAATCACCCAACCTGTCCAAATCATACTGGAGTTTCTCAGCATCCTCCTCACAGCACACACGCCCACCCAGCTTTGTGTCATCTGCAAACTTGGAGATATTACATCTAGTTCCTTCATCTAGATCATAAATATATATTGTGAATAACTGGGGTCCTAGCACCGATCCCTGTGGTACCCTACTAGTCACTGCCTGCCACTCAGGAAAAAAAACCGTTTATTCCAACTCTTTGCTTCCTGTCTGCCAACCAGTTCTCTATCCAAGTCAGTACCTTACCCCCAATCCCATGTGCTTTAACTTTGCATGCTAATCTCTTATGCGGGACCTTATCGAAAGCCTTCTGAAAGTCCAAATACACGACATCCACTGGTTCTCCCTTATCTATTCTACCAGTTACATCCTCAAAAAATTCCAGTAGATTAGTCAAGCATGATTTACCTTTGTAAATCCATGTTGACTTTGTCCGATCCTGTCTCTGTTTTCCAAGTGCTCTGCTATTACATCTTTTATAATGGACTCTAGCATTTTCCCCACTACCGATGTCTATAATTCCCCGTTTTCTCTCTCCCACCTTTTTTAAATAGTAGGGTTACATTAGCTATCTTCCAATCCATGGGAACTGTTCCAGAGTCTATAGAATTTTGGAAGATGGAACAGCAATGCATCTACTATTTCTAGGGCCACTTCCTTAAGTACCCTAGGATGTAGATTATCAGGCCCTGGGGATTGATCAGCTTTCAATCCCGTCAATTTCCCTAACACCATTTCCCTACAAATACTGATTTCATTCAGTTCCTCCCTCTCATTAGACCCTATGTTCCCCGACATCTCTGGGAGGTTATTTGTGTCCTCCTTTGTGAAGACAGAACCAAAGTATATATTTAATTGGTATGCCAATTCTTTGTTCCCCATTATAAATTCCCCTGATTCTGACTGCAAGGGACCTACGCTTGGCGTCACCAATCTTTTTCTCTTTACATATCTATAGAAGCTTCTACAGCCAGTTTTTATGTTCCCTGCCAGCTCATATTCTATTTCCCCCTCTTAATTAATCCCTTTGTCCTCCTTTGCTGAATCCTAAACTGCTCTCAATCCTCAGGTATGCTGCTTTTTCTGGCCAATTTTTATGTCCTCTCCTTGGATCTTATGCTATCCCTAATTTCCCTTGTTAGCCACGGTTGAGTCACCTTTTTTGTTTTATTTTTATGCCAAACAGGGATGAACAAATTCTGTAGTTCATCCATGCGATCTTTAAATGTTTGCCATTGCCTATTCACCGTCAACCCTTTAAGTAACGTTCCCCAATCCATCCTAGCCAACACGCGCCTCATACCATCGTAGTTTCCTTTATTTAAATTCAGGACCCTAGTCTCTGAGTCAACTACTTCACTCTCCATTTTAATGAGGAATTCGATCATATGATCGCTCCTCCCCAAGGGGCCTCGCGCAAGAAGATTGCTAATTAATCCTTTCTCATTACATAATACCCAGTCTAAGATTGCCTGATCTCTAGTTGGTTCCTCGACATATTGGTCCAGGAAACCATCCCGTATACACTATGAATTCCTCCTCCACAGTATTGTTACTAAATTGGTTAGCCCAATCCATATGGAGATTAAAGTCACCCATGATAACTGCTGTGCCCTTATTGTACGCATCTCTAATTTCCCGTTTAATGCCATCCCCAAACTCAGCATTACTGTTTGGGGGTCTGTATACACATCCCACTAAAGTTTTCTGCCCCTTGGTATTTTTCAGCTCTACCCATACAGATTCCACATCATCAGAGCTAATATCCTTCCTTACTATTGTGTTAATCTCCTCTTTACCCAGCAATGCTACCCACCTCCTTTTCCTTATTGCCTGTCCTTCCTGAATATTGAATACCCCTGGATGCTGAATTCCCAGTCTTGGTCACCCTGGAGCCATGTTTGTGTAATCCCAATTATATGATATCCGTTTACATCTATTTGCGCAGCTAGTTCATCCACCTTATTACGAATGCTCCTCGCATTAAGACACAAAGCCTTCAGGCTTGTTTTTTAATACTCTTAGACATTTTAGAATTATTATTTACTGTGGCCCTGTTTGATTTACACCCTTGATTTCTCTGACTGCCACTTTTGCTTTTCTCCTTCCTGTCTTTTGCTTCTATCCTTGCTTCCCTTTCATCTGTCTCCCTGCACAGGTTCCCAACCCCCTGCCATTTTAGTTTAAACCCTCTCCAACAGCACTAGCAAACACTCCCCCTAGGACATCGGTCCCGGTCCTGCCCAGGTGCAAACCGTCCAGTTTGTGCTGGTCCCACCTCCCCCAGAACCGATCCCAATGTCCCAGGAATTTGAATCCCTCCCCCTTGCACCATTCCTCTTGCCACGTATTCATCTGAAATATCCTTCTATTTCTACTCTGATTAGCACGTGGCACTGGTAGCAATTTTGAGATTACTACCTTTTGAGGTCCTACTTTTTAAATTTACCTCCTAACTGCCTATATTCAGCTTTTAGGATCTCATCCCAGTTTTTACCTATATCGTTTGTACCTATATGCACCATGACAACTGGCTGTTCCCCCTCCCCCTCCAGAATGCCCTGCAGCCGCTCCGTGACATCCTTGACCCTTGCACCAGGGAGGCAACATACCATCCTGGAGTCTCGTTTGCGGTCGCAGAAACGCCTATCTATTCTCCTTACAATAGAATCCCCTATCACTATAGCTCTCCCGCTCTTTTTTCCTCCCATCCATTGCAGCAGAACCACCCACGGTGCCAGGAAGTTGGCTGCTGCTGCCATTCCTCAATAAGCCATCTCCCCCAACATTATCCAAAGCGGTATATCTGTTTGAGAGGGGGATGGCCACAGGGAACCCCTGCACTACCTGCCTGCGCCTACTACTCTGCCTGGCGGTCACCCATTCCCTTCCTGCCTGTGCAGCCTTTACCTGCAGTGTGACCAACTCATTAAACGTGCTATCCATGATGTCCTCAGCACCGCGAATGCTCCAGTATGTATTCATTCGCAGCTCCAACGCCACAATGCGGTCTGCCAGTAGCTGCAGCTGGATACACTTCCCGCACACATGATCGTCAGAGACACGGGAAGTGTCCCTGATTTCCCACATAGTGCAGGAGGAGCATGCCACGGGGCTGAGCTGTGCTGCCATGACTTACCCTTTAATTAATTTAAATTAAATCAAATCAATACCACTAATTACACTACAATTAAATGATACTCAAGGGCTCTTGTTTACTAGCACTCCCCGCTACACAACAGAGACCTTAGAAACTATAACCATAAAAATTACGACCTTCTAAACTTTATAAACTATTAACCTTAACTGTCAAACTATAGAGTAGTATAAATACTCACCTGATCAGCTGCTTCCTCTTGCCCACGTAACTTTTTGAATCGTGGCGTGGCTCTGGAACGTCGCTGCCACCGGTCTGCGAGATTGACCGGCCTCTGGGAATAAAAGCCAGCGAAAGTGAGTTTAGATACTCACTGCGTTCCTGCTGCTCCTGACACCAGCCTCTTGCTACAGGGTGAAAATTTAGGAAAAACAAAGGCGAAGCAAGGGAGCTCCTCTTTCCACTCCTCACCTTACTCCCTGACTCACCCAACTCGCAGCACTCTGTTGAAACCGCACCCAGTGTAAAATCGCACTTCAAAGCCTGTTTTTATAGGCCCTGAAAGAAAGGAGACTTGCTGAGGCCCGCTACAGGAGAACCAGCTTAATCTAGTTTCCCTAATTAACTGCCTTCAGCTGCTCTGAATTGTAGGCCTTGTATATCCCTTTATAACCCTGCTTAAAGCTGGGAAATTTAGATTTTAAACAGTAGAGAGTCACAGTCAATGTGGCGAGAGACACACAGGCTGCGAGATTCTCAGCAGCTCAGCTCAGCTCTGCTCGGTGCTGTGTGAACGGGCTGCTCCACACCCCGGCTGCTCACGGGGAATGCCAGTGCGGAGGGCCCAGTGCAGAAGGCCCAGGGTAGAAGACCCAGAGGAGAGTGTCCTAGGTGGGAGGCCCAGCACGGAGGACCCCAGGGCGGAGCGGCTGGTCGACAGAAGCGGAGTCGGGAGATGCTGAGGGTGAGCATGTTATACAATTTCTAAAGTTTAAGAACGGACTCCGGCCTGAATGAGTTCCAATGGCCCCGTCTGTGCTCCGTTTGGTGGCAGCTGTGAGGCTTTTTCCTCGGTGCCGGGTGCCGGTTTGTGCGCCGCCATTTTGGTGGAGGAAAGACAGACTGTTTCCATCTGTAGCATAACGCATGAGCGGTCATAAGATGGGAAAAGAGAACGAAATAAAAGTGGGAAAAAAAAAGGAAAATAAAAGGAAGATAAAAGACAAAACAAAGTAATATCGGCAAGGAATACTGAATATTTTGATGGTTGGGTCCTGTGAGCGATAAAAGCAAGTAGAAGAAAATTTGAGTATTCAGTCTTTTTACAGGATTTGAGAAAGTGATTGGCTTCTTTTCCGTGGAAGAGCTGAGGACCATGGACAAGGATTGTGACATTACATGGTTAGATAACATCAAGTGAAAACGAGGAGTTATTAGATTGCCAATAGGACTGGCGTAGAACTGGTATTCACTCGTTTTGTTGAAGAAGTTTCTGGTATTCTGGTTGAAAGCAGTCTACTTGAAGCTTTAATTGATTTCTGATAAGGCTATGGGACTTTGTACATTGTGATGTTAATTAGTGTTTATGTGGAATTTACTGAGATTATTGCCTAGTAAATGATATGTTTTACAAAAGGGAGGAAAATAAGTTAACGGGAAAGTTAAAAGGAAGGGGAAAAAATAGATAAAATTAATTATATTGGTAAGAAATCTGAGTACTTCGACGGCTGGGTTCTGGATCGAATGAACGCTCGAGTGAATGCATGCCACAGACACACATGATACGCATGCACGCACAATGGAACTTACGTTCGACCGAACGAACGGACGACCGAACGCACGCATGCTCGCATGTAGACACAAATGAGACGCACGCACGCATGCATGCACAATGGAACTTGCGAACGAACGAGCAATTGAACAATTGAATGGGTAAACGATGCCAGTAGGACTGGCGTAATACGGGGTTTTTTTTCTTGGTTTATTGAAATAGTGGTAGTTTGTACTGTAAATATTGATTTATTTGTAAAAAATTATCATTGCATTTATATTGTTAACCATAAAGCTGTTTTTTAAGGCTTTTTTCTTATTGTGGTCAATGGATGTAATGGATTTACTTTGTAATTGATGAGTTGTATAAGTACTGTTGTACTTGAATAAAGAATTTAAAAAAATCTAGTTTCCCTAATTAACTGCCTTCAGCTGCTCTGAATTGTAGGCCTTGTATATCCCTTTATAACCCTGCTTAAAGCTGGGAAATTTAGATTTTAAACAGTAGACAATCACAGTAAATGTGGAGAGAGACACACAGGCTGCGAGATTCTCAACAGCTCAGCTCTGCTCGGTGCTGTGTGAACTGGCTGCTCCACACCCCGACTGCTCACGGGGAATGCCAGTGCGGAGGGCCCAGTGCAGAAGGCCCAGGGTGGAAGACCCAGAGGAGAGTGCCCTAGGTGGGAGGCCCAGCACGGAGGACCCTAGGCGGGGGGCCCAGGGTGGAGCAGCTGGTCGGCAGAAGCGGAGTCGGGAGATGCTGTGGGTGAGCATGCTGCACGGTTTCTAAGGTTGAAGAACAGTCTCGGGCCTGAATGAGTTCCAGCGTCCCCGCCTGTGCTCCGTCTGGTGGCAGCTGTTAGGCTTTGTTTCGGTGATGGGATTGGGTTTGTGCGCCACCATTTTGGTGGAGGAAAGACAGACTGTTTGTTTCCATCTGTAGCATGGCGCATGAGTGGCCATAAGATGGGAAAAGAGAACGGATTAAAAGTGGAAAAAAAAAGGAAAATAAAAGGAAGATAAAAGACAAAACAAAGTAATATCAGCAAGGAATAATGAGTATTTTGATGGTTGGGTCCTGTGAGCGATAACAGCAAGTAGAAGAAATTTTGAGCATTTGGTCTTTTTACGGGATTTGAGAAAGTGATTGCCTTCTTTTCTGTGGAAAAGCTGAAGACCATGGGCAAGGATTATGACATTACATGGTTAGACAACATCAAGTGAAAACGAGGAGTTATTAGATTGCCAATAGGACTGGCGTAGAACTGGTATTCACTTGTTTTGTTGAAGAAGTTTCTGGTTGAAAGCAGTCTACTTGAAGCTTTAATTGATTTCTGATAAGGCTATGGGACTTTGTACATTGTGATGTTAATTAGTGTCTATGTGGAATTTACTTTGAGATTATTGCCCAGTAAATGGTATGTTTTATAAAAGGGAGAAAAATAAGTTAACAGACGAAAATTAAAAGAAAGATAAAGTAAATTATATTGGTAAGAAATTTATGAGTACAGGTAGACTATCCTTTATCCGAAAACCTCGGGACCAGCCGTGTTTCGGTTTTCGGAAAATTTCGGATTTCAGAAGGTATTTTATAAGACTGGGAAATTTGTCGGGGGTGGGGGTCAGCGGGGGGGTCGGCGTCGGCGGGGGGGTCGGGGGTGGGGGTCGGCGGGGATTGGGGTCGGCGGGGGGGTCGGCGGGGGGTCGGGGATCGGCGTCGGCGGGGGGGGCGGGGGTCGGCGTCGGCGGGGGGGTCAGCGGGGGGGGCGGGGGTCGGCGTCGTGCGCACGACTTACGCTGAACGAAAAAACTTTCGGTTTTTAGAGGTTTTCGGTTTTCGGAAGTTCGGATAAAGGATAGTCTACCTGTACTTCGGGTGTGTTCTGGATCGAACGGACACTTGCAGACACAAATGATACGCATGCACGCACAATGGAACTTATGTTCGACCGAACAAGTGAACGAACGGACGAACGAACGCACGCATGCACACATGTAGACACAAATGACATGCACACATGATGGAACTTGCGCTCGAGAGAACGAACGAACAAGCGGATGATTGAACGATTGAATGGGTGAACAATGTCAGTAGGACTGGCGTGATATGGGGTTTTTCTTGGTTTATTGAAATAGTGGTACAGGAAACTTTGTGCTATCCGGCACCGACAGGAATGAGCTGTTGCCGTTCCCTCAAAACTGCCGGACAAACCAGCGCTAATGTTGAAACATACGGAGATTTTGAGCTCCGTATCTTTTGAGCTCCGTATCTGGCAACAAACCCTGTTGCTTAGCAACAGCTTCTAAACAGTCTTGCAAGCATCTCTGTAGCTTAGCAACAGCTTCAGCGAGACCTTGCACAGCTTGACTGTTGAGAGAAAAAAGCAACGAAAAGAAAAGAAAAAAAAACCTAACGAAACGGCTCCTGATTTTTGCCGGTGGCTCGAGCATTCCGGACAGTTAACCTCCAGATAATACAAAGTTTCCTGTAGTTTGTACTGTAGATAGTATTGATTATTTGTGAAATTTATCATTGCATTTATATTGTTAACCATAAAGCTGTTCTCAAGGCTTTATTTTTTTCTTATTGTGGTCAGTGAATGTAATGGATTTACTATGTAATTGATGAATTGTATAAGTACTGTTGGACAATAAAAAAAAACAGTAAATGTGAAACAAACAAAAGTTTGATTTTAGCAACCAGTTAGGCCTCCCTGACTCACCCAACTCGCAGTACTCTGTTCAAACCACTGCTGAAACCCGCATCCATGCCTTTGTTACCTCTAGACTTGACTATTCCAACGCACTCCTGGCTGGCCTCCCACGTTCTACCCTACGTAAACTTGAGGTCATCCAAAACTCGGCCGCCCTTGTCCTAACTCCCACCAAGTCCCGTTCACCCATCACCCCTGTGCTCGCTGACCTACATTGGCTCCAGGTTAAGCAACACCTCGCTTTCAAAATTCTCATCCTTGTTTTCAAATCCCTCCATGTCCTCGCCCCTCCCCTATCTCTGTAATCTCCTTCAGCCCCACAACCCCCCTGAGATATCTGTGCTCCTCTAATTCTGCCCTCTTGAGCATCCCTGATTATAATCTCTCAACCATTGGTGGCCGTGCCTTCTCTTGCCTCAGCCCTAAGCTCTGGAATTCCCTCCCTAAACCTCTCTGCCTCTCTACTTCTCTTTCCTCCTTTAAGATGCTCCTTAAAACCTACCTCTTTGGCCAAGCTTTTGGTCCTTTGTCCTAATTTCTCCTTATATGGCTCAGTGTCAAATTTTTTTGTCTTAATGCTCCTGTGAAGAGCCTTAGGATGTTTTACTACGTTAAAGGCGCTATATAAATACATGTTGTTGTTGTTGTTGACATCAAGGCAGCATTTGACCGAGTGTGGCATCAAGGAGCCCTAGTAAAACTGAAATCAATGGGAATCGGGGGGAAAACTCTTCACTGGCTGGAATCATACCTAGCACAAAGGAAGATGGTTGTGGTTGTTGGAGGCCAATCATCTCAGCTCTAGGACATCGGTGCAGGAGTTCCTCAGGGCAGTGTCCTAGGCACAACCATCTTCAGCTGCTTCATCAATGACCTTCCCTCCATCATAGGGTCAGAAGTGGAGATGTTCGCTGATGATTGCACTGTGTTCAGTTCCATTCACAACTCCTCAGATAATGAAGCAGTTGGTGTCCGCATGCAGCAAGACCTGGACGACATTCAGGCTTGGTCTGATAAGTGGCAAGTAACATGCACTCTACACAAGTGCCAAACAATGACTATCTCCAACAAGAGAGCATCTAACCACCATCCCTGGACATTCAATGGCATTATAATCGCCAAATCCCACAACACCAACATCCTGGGGGGTCACCATTGACCAGAAACTTAACTGGACCAGCCACATTTTTGTGGCTACACGAGCAGGTCAGAGGCTTGGTAATTTGTGGCGAGTGTCTCACCTCCTGACTCCCCAAAGCCTTTCCACCATCAACAAGGCACAAGTCAGGAGTGTAATCATAGAATCGTACAAATTTGCAGCACAGAAGGAGGTCACTCAGCCCATCTTGTCCGTGCCCGCCGACAAAGAGCTATCCACCCTAATACCACTTTCCAGCACTTGGTCTGTAGCCTTGTAGGTTATGGCACTTCAAGTGCATATCCAAGTATTTTTTAAATGTGATGAGGGTTTCTGCCTCTACCACCCTTTCAGGCAGAGAGTTCCAGACCCCTACCACCGTCTGGGTGAAAAAATCTCTCCTCAAATCCCCTCTAAACCTCCGACCAATTACTTTAAATCTATGCCCCCTGGTTATTGACCCTTCTGCTAAGGGAAATGTGTCCTTCCTATCCACTCTAGGCCCCTCATAATTTTATACACCTCAATTAGGTTTCCCCTCAGCCTCCTCTGTTCCAAAGAAAACAACCACAGCCTATCCAATCTTTCCTCATAGCTAAAATTCCCCAGCCCAGGCACCATCCTCATAAATCTCCTCTGCACCCCCTCTAGTGCAATCACATCCCTCCTGTAATGAGCTAAAATCCATATAGACTACATCAAACGCACGAAACTCATCGACCTTCAAATCAAATCAAATCAACTTTTATTGTCATTGTTAGTGCACAAGTGCAGTACAACGAAATGTAGGCTTGCGGCTCCCGAGAGTGTACATTTAGATTAAGACATTTAAACATTCAACATACATTTGGCTTGTAATACATTAACATAAACATAACCATAATAAAGTGCATTGGCAGATGTGCAGGCTTTAGAGTTTATTTGTGGAGTTCAGTAGGATGACAGCCCTGGGAAAGAAGCTGTTCCTAAATCTGGTCGTACCGGTGCGAATGCATCTGTAGCATCTCCCAGATGGCAGGAGGGCGAACAGACTGTGGCTGGGGTGGGTAGGGTCTTTGATGATGGACCGTGACCTCCGTAGACAGCGTTTCTGGTATATGTGCTCTATGGTCGGTAGCCGGGTGCCGGTAATGCGTTGGGCAGTTTTGACTACCCGCTGCAGGGCTTTCCGGTCATAGTAGCTACAGCTGTCATACCATACTGTGATACAGTTTGTCAGGATGCTCTCTATTGTGCAGCGGTAAAAGTTAGAGAGGATCAGGGGTGACAGGTTACATCCCTTCAGCCTCCTTAGGAAATATAGGCGCTGCTGGGCCTTCTTCACCAGAGAGGAGGTATTGAGGGACCAGGAGAGGTCTTCCGTGATGTGGACTCCGAGGAACTTAAAGCTGTCCACCCTTTCCACCACAGCCCCATTGATGTGGATGGGGGTGTGACTTCCGCCTTTAGACTTCCTGAAGTCCACAATGATTTCTTTGGTTTTCTTGATGTTAAGGGCCAGGTTGTTATCGGCGCACCACTTCACGAGATGCTGGACCTCCTCCCTGTAGGCTGACTCATCGTTGTTGGTGATCTGGCCTACTACCGTGGTATCATCCGCAAACTTGATGATGGTGTTGGAACCATGAACAGCCACACAGTCGTGGGTGAAGAGGGAGTAGAGGAGGGGGGTCAGCACACATCCTTGTGGGGCCCCCGTGTTCAGGGTCGGGGGGGGAGGTGTGGTTACCTAATTTGACAGACTGGGGTCTATTTGTTAGGAAGTCCAGGGTCCAGTTGCAGAGGGAAGTGTTCAGGCCAAGAGTTTGGAGTTTGGTGGCCAGCTTGTTGGGGATGATAGTGTTGAATGCTGAGCTGCAGTCTATGAACAGCATTCTGATGTAGGTCTCCTTACCATCTAAGTGATTCAGTGCCGAGTGTAGAGCAGTTGTGATTGCATCCTCCGTTGATCTGTTTGCACGATAGGCAAACTGGTGTTGGTCAAGAGAGGCGGGAACACTGGCTTTGATGTGAGCCAAGGCCAGTCTCTCGAAACACTTCATTATGATGGGTGTGAGTGCGACAGGTCGATAGTTGTTCAGGCATGTCACAGCCGTTTGTTTTGGCACAGGAATAATGGTAGCGGTCTTGAAGCATGTAGGGACTACTGCTTGGGCCAATGACAGATTGAAGATGGCGGTGAAGACATCAGCCAGCTGATCAGCACATTCCTTGAGTACCCGTCCAGGGATGCTATCCGGTCCAGCAGCCTTTCGTGTGTTCACTCCGCGTAGAACACCCCTTACGTCGGAGGTCGACAGAGTGAGCACCTGGTCTTCCGGGGGTGGCAAGGCTTTGGTAGCCGGCTCCCTGTTGTCCCTGCTGAAGCGAGCGTAGAAGTTGTTAAGCTCCTCTGGAAGGGAGGCATCGCTAACCGGGGGGCTGGTGTTTTTGCCCTTGTAGTCAGTGATGGACTGGATGCCTTGCCACATGCGCCGGGGGTCCGAGTTGTTGTGGAAATGATCCTCTATCCGCAGTGTCTGTTTCCTTTTGGCAGTCCTGATACCCTTTTTTAGGTTGGTCCTAGCTGCACTGTAAGCCGCCGCGTCACCAGATTTAAATGCTGCGTCGCGTGCTTTCAACAGTGAGCGGACCTCTCCATTCATCCAGGGTTTCTGGTTGGGGTATGTCCTGATATTTTTATGGGTCGTGACGACCTCGACACAGCTGTTAATGTAGAATAGCACTGTGGATGCGTATTCCTCGATGTCATTATGGGCAAACATGACCCAATCAGTGCGTTCGAAGCAATCCTGAAGCTCCGATACTGCCCCCTCTGGCCATACTTTCACTGCTCTCACTGATGTTCTCCCTCTTTTGATGAGCGGTTTGTATGCCGGGGCTAGAAACAGGGAGAGGTGGTCAGACTTCCCAAGGTGGGGGCAGGGAATGGCCTTATAAGCGTCTACAATGCTCGTGTAGACTTGATCCAGTGTGTTCTCCCCTCTTGTGGGGCAGGAAACATTCTGGTGGAATTTCGGTAGTACAGTTTCTTCCTTGTTACCTCCTCAAAAAATTCAATTAAGTTAGTCAAACATGACCTTCCCTTAACAAATCCATGCTGACTGTCTCTGATTAATCCGTGTCTTTCTAAATGAAGATTTATCCTGTCCCTCAGAATTTTTTCCAATAATTTTCCCACCACTGAGGTTAGGCTGACTGGCCTGTAATTACTCGGTCTATCCCTTTCTCTAATTTAAACAACGGTACCACATTAGCAGTCCTCCAGTCCTCTGGAAATACACCTGTAGCCAGAGAGGATTGGAAAATGATGGTCAGAGCCTCTGCTATTTCCTCTCTGAGTGATGGACTACTCTCCACTTGCCTGGATGAGTGCAGCTCTAACAACACTCGAGAAGCTCGACACCACCCAGGACAAAGCAGCTCGCTTGATTGGAACCGCACCGTAAACATTCACTCCCTCCACTACTGGCGCACCGTGGCTGCAGTGTGTATCATCTACAAGATGCACTGAAGCAACTCGCCAAGGCTTCTTCGACAGCACCTCCCAAACCCGTGATCTCTACCACCTAGAAAGACAAGGGCAGCAGGCGCATGGGAACACCACCGCCTCAGAGTTCCCCTCCAAATCACACACATGGAAACATAGAAAAATAGGAGCAGGAGTAGGCCAGTCGGCCTTTCGAGCCTGCTCCGCCATTCAATATGATCATGGCTGATCCTCTATCTCAATACCATATTCGCGCTCTCTCCCCATAACCCTTGACGCCTTTTGCGTCTAGAAACCTATCTAACTCCTTCTTAAATATATTCAGTGACTTGGCCTCCACAGCCTTCTGTGGTAGAGAATTCCACAGGTTCACCACCCTCTGAGTGAAGACATTTCTCCTCATCTCAGTCCTAAATGTCCTACCCAGTGTCCTGAGACTGTGACCCCCTCGTTCTAGACTCCCCAGCCAGGGGAAACATCCTCCCTGCATCCAGTCTGTCTAGCCCTGTCAGAATTTTATATGTTTCAATGAGATCCCCTCTCATTCTTCTAAGCTCTAGTGAATACAGGCCTAGTCGACCCAATCTCTCCACATACGATAGTCCTGCCATCCCAGGAATCAGTCTGGTGAACCTTCGCTACCTCTATGGCAAGTATATCCTTTCTTAGGTAATGAGACTAAAACTGCACACAGTACTCCAGGTGTGGTCTCACCAAGGCCCTGTGTAACTGTAATAAGACATCCTTGCTTCTGTACTCAAATCCTCTTGCAATGAAGGCCAACATACCATTTGCCTTCCTAACTGCTTGCTGCACTTGCATGTTTGCTTTCAGTGACTGGTGTACAAGAACACCCAGGTCCCTTTGTACATCAACATTTCCCAATCTATCACCATTTAAATAATACTCTGCCTTTCTGTTTTTCCTACCAAAGTGGATAACTTCACATTTATCCACGTTATGCTGCATCTGCCATGTATTTGCCCACTCACTCAACTTGTCTAAATCGCCTTGAAGCCTCTTTGCATGCTCCTCACAACTCACAATCCCACCTAGTTTTGTGTCGTCAGCAAACTTGGAAATATTACATTTGGTTCCCTCATCCAAATCATTGATATATATTGTGAATAGCTGGGGCCCAAGCACTGATCCCTGCGGTACCCCACTAGTCACCGCCTGCCACCCCGCAAAAGACCCACACCATCCTGACTTGGAAATATATCGCCGCTCCTTCATCGACGCTGGGTCAAGATCCTGGAACTCCCTCCCTAACAGCACCATGGGAGTACATTCACTACATGGATTGCAGCGGTTCAAGAAAGCAGCTCACCACCACCTTCTCAAGGGCAATTAGGGATGGGCAATAAATGCTGACCTTGCCAGTGATGCCACATTCCATGAATGAATAAAAAAAAAACTGAAAATGACCCGTTTATTCCTGCTCTTTGTTTTCTGTCCATTAACCAATCCTCAATCCATGCTAATATATTACCCCCAATCTCATGAGCCCTAATTTTGTATAATAGCCTCTTGTGTGGCACCTTATCAAATGTTTTTTGAAAATCCAAATCTACCCTGCTAGTTACAACCTCAAAAAAACCTCCCAACAGATTTGTCAAATATGATCTCCCTTTCATCAATTCATGTTGATTCTGCCCAATCATATTAGGATTTTCTAAGTGCCCTGTTACCATGTCCCTAATGATAAATTCTAGCATTTTCCCTACTACTGATGTCAGGCTAACTGACCTATCGTTCCCTGTTTTCTCTCTCCTTTCTTGAATAACGGGATTGATACCTTCCAATCCACGGGAACCGTTCTAGAATCTAGGGAATTCTGGAAGATCAAAACCAATGCATCCACTATCTCTGTAGCCACCTCCTTTATAGCCCTAGGATGTAGGCCATCAGGTCATGGGAATTTATCAAATTTTAGTCCCATTCATTTCTCCAGTACTATTTCTTTACTAATACTAATTTCTGTAAGTTCCTCATTCTCGCTTGGTTCTACCGCTATTTCTGAATGACATCATAAAGTGCGCAGCGCCCCGTTATCGCCTTGGTTGGAAGATTGACTCTCACCCCCCTACCTTATCACCTCGTGCCGGCAACGCCAGCAAGAGGAGGCATTTTAAATTCGTCTGGACGCTTTGGGAGCGGTAATTAAAGGGGATGCTTTTTAGCTAGCACAACCTTTATTATTTGCACCAGCCTGGTGCCAGCGCAAAGTTTTTAATTTTTCATTGGTGCAAGATGTCCAAGTCCTCCACTTTGTGTGAGTGTTTGGGGCTGTAATGGCAGTCGCCCAGGTCGCAATGCAAAACAGAACTGACGACAACTAGCTTGCGCAGCATCATTGGCCCTTGCCTTTAAGCGAGGGAAGCAGATTCTGTGATGAAAGAGTGCCGTTTACAGCGTGCTTGAAATTGTTGAGCGCTGTGCCGTTACCGCCCCATTCTTGGACTTTAACACCCTCAGAGAAGTGGTTAGTGCTTGATTGAGTGCTCCACTTCCCTCTTGGAGCGCTTAAACTGAATTTCGTGGGAGGTGAGAATAATTAGCGCATGGCATTCATTTTTCAACTTTTAAAGTTTTAGCGCCCCAAACGGGGCGATACTGAATTTCTCCCCCAAAGTATTTGTTTAATGTCTCTGCCATTTCCTTATTCCCTATATTAATTTGTACTGTCTCTGACTCTAAGGGACCCACATTTACTTTCGCTAATCTCTTCCTTTTTACATACCTATAGAAGCTTTTATGCCTGTTGCTAGTTTACTCTCATTCTATTTCCTCTCTATCAATTTCTTGGTCATCCTTTACTGAACTCTAAAACCCTCCCAATCTTCAGGCTTACTATTTTTGGCAACATTATAATCCCCTTCCTTTAATCTAATATCTTTAACTTCTGATCTCATTGAATGGCGGAGCAGGCTCGAGGGGCTGAATGGCCTACTCCTGCTCCTATCTTCTATGTTTCTATGTTTCTCTTGTTAGCCACGGATGGACCACTTTTCCCGTGGGGTTTTTATTCTTTAAGGGAATGTATATTTGTTGCGATTATGAGTTAATTCTTTAAATGCTTGCCATTGCTTATTTACCATCATATCTTTTAATCTAGTTTCTCAATCTATCTTTGCCAACTTGCCCCTCATACTTACATAGTTTGCTTTGTTCAGATTTAAGACCCTAGTTTCGGACTTAACTAAATCACTCTCAACCTCAATATCAAATTCATATTATGATTACATTTCCCCAGAGGCTCCTTTACTAAAAGGTTATTAATTAACCCTGTCTCAATGCATAATACTAGATCTAAAATAGCCTGTTCCCTAGTTGGTTCCTCGTCATACTGATCTAGAAAACTATCTTGAATACATTCCATGAACTCGTCCTCCACACTATTACTGCAAATTTGTTTTGCCCAGTCTATATGAAGTTTAAAGTTCCCCATGATTATTGTATTACCCTTGTTAAATGCACCTTACCCTTGTTACATGCACCCTTTGATTGCTTCCCTGTTATTGCCTCACAATTAATTAGATAGCTCCAGATGGAGTGTATCCTCTACTGTACCTCATCTGTTGCTGGGGAATGATTTTTAGCATCTATCTGATTTGATGGTTATGGATCATCTTTACTTCTGCAATTGGATCTGAGGAACCATCCTGGAATGCAACCATACCACTGGATCAGATCTTGAAGCCTATTCTTCTGTCAGCAATGCAGTGTTAAATATGGTATTATTCTGCATGATGTAGCAGGAAAAGACGAGAGTTTGGTCATGACTAACTTTTAACTCATATTTACTTGTGATGAGGCAGAGCATAGCTAGTAATCCTTGAAACTAACCTTGTTTGTTTTTTCAAATCTCCCATTATCCTTCTCACATTCTTCTGTGATCTACGGATTACAGAGTTTCCATTCATCTTTTAGGCAATTTCTTCCCATGTCTGCTGAACCAGGTGTTTCTGGAGTTTACTTCTCTCTGCAATTTATGGGTTCCCTCCATTCACTCTTTTCTTGGGCCAGTACCACCAGAACCTGACCATTGAGACAGCTCTTTCTCTGTCATCTGTGCTCCAAAATTGCTTGTCATAATCAGATGCAGCTTTCACATGCATTTTAAACTAGCTGAATTATGGCTCTTGAAATTCTGGTTCAACACAAATTGCAGTCACAGTCTAGTTTCCTGCCTCGTGCAAATACTAAAGCAGACAAATATTGTACCTGGACAGAACAGGAAGATCCCTGATTCATCTGCATGCTTAACATGGCACGCAAACCAAAAATAACTTCTTGTTAGTGCACAAACAATAATTTACATGGTGTCATTTTTTTAAAGCATTCAGCTGATAGGAGAAGGGTTTTCTGACTGGTTGAAGAAAGATCTGTAAAACTCCCATCTATGCTTCCCTCCTGAGCTTATGACCAAGGTTTGGATTCTGTCCAATATTGCTCCCCCACCCCCCGGCTACTTCCTCTCCGGCACCCCACCACTTCAGGTCAATAACTGAGTTCTTCCTGCTCAAGTGAGAAGGACTGTTGTCAGCAGCTGCAGTTAGTGCCCAAAAGACTCCATAAACTACAAGTGAGAAGAGTGCAGCTGCAAGTGCTGTTAGTTAACTGTCCTGGCCATGCTCGATGGAGGTTCCTTGTCATTTGCATGCTGCTCCTGTGAGATCATTGGCTTATATCAAGAAATCACCATATCAATAAGAACATAAGAAATAAGAGCAGGAGTAGGCCATACAGCCCCTTGAGCCTGCTCTGCCATTCAGTACGATTATGGCTGATCATCGACCTCAACTCCTTTCCCACCCGATCTCCATATCCCTTGATTCCCCTAGAGTCCAAAAATCTATCTATCTCAGCATTGAATATACTCAAAGACTCAGCATGCACAGCCCTCTGGGGCAGAGAATTCCAAAGATTCACAACCCTCTGAGTGAAGAAATTCTTCCTTATCTCAGTCTTAAATGGCCTACCCCTTATCCTGAGACTATGCCCCCTAGTTCTAGACACTCCAGCCAGGGGAAACAACCTCTCAGCATCTACCCTGTCAATCCCCTTCAGAATCTTGTATGTTTCAATGAGATCACCTCTCATTCTTCTAAACTCCAGAGAGTATAGGCCCATTCTACACAATCTCTCATCACAGGACAGCCCTCTCATCCCAGGAATCAATCTAGTGAACCTTCTTTGCACTGCTTCCAAGGCAAGTGTATCCTTCCTTAGATAAGTAGTAGTTAACAGGCAGTTTTTAGCCTAATCCCTATTTTCATTGTTGAAATGTGGGATTCCCAATGGCTCCAAACCACGCCAAGTTAGCGAGGCAGGCCGTCGGGATGAAGGGCTTGGAGGGGTCGAGATGTCCGGTGTTCAGGTAAGTGATGGGTGCATGAGTGCAGCGGTAAGTGTGTTTGGTGTGTGTAAAGTGTTTAAAGAAGTTGTACTTACATTTACATACATTTACAGCCTTCCTTCCCTCAGGTCTCAGGAGTCCCTCATCTCACCGGCACAGAAAGCAGAATGGTCGCGATCTGTCAAAAGTTCCAGCATTCAGCTTTCTGTTCCGGGGAGATCTCTAAATCATCCTGAGAGGAAGGAATTAACTTAGAGTACAGATTGTCAGTGTTTGACAGCTTCAAACAGCTGTGAAACACTGATATTTCATCTGTCAAAAGGTCTTGACAGATGAAATATCAATCTGTGACGTCACCTGTTGCCGGGTGGACCTTAATTGGCCTGCTGAGCCCGCTAGGCGGGCTCATCAAGGTAAATCAAGTCAAAATCGCGTGGGTTAGCTAGAACTCGATGGAGGCGGGACTACAACTTTTGGGGTTCCTACCCGACTCCTCAACGAAAATCCAGCCCTTTGTGTTCTCCTCGCAGCTTACTGTCCCACCTAGCTTTGTATCATCAGCAAACCTGGATACATTACACTCGGTCCCTTCATCTAGGTCATTAATATAGATGGTAAATAGCTGAGGCCTCAACACTGATCCTTGTGGCACCCCACTAGTTACAGCCTGCCAACCTCAAAAAGATCCGTTTATCCCTACTTTCTGTTTTCTGCCCGTTAACCAATCCTCTATCCATGCTACTTTATTACCTCCAACCCCATGAGCCCTAATCTTGTGTAATAACCTTTTATGTGGCACCTTTTCGAATGCCTTTTGGAAATCCAAATATACTACATCCACTGGTTCCCCTTTATCTACCCTGCTAGTTACATCCTCAAAACATAGAAACATAGAAGATAGGAGCAGGAGTAGGCCATTCGGCCCTTCGAGCCTGCTCCGCCATTCAACGAGACCATGGCTGATCATCCAAACCCTAGCACCCGGTCCCTACACCGACAGCCATCCCACCCAAGCCCTATCCCCATAACCCCGTAACCCCACGTATTTAATCCCCCTAACACTAAGGGTCAATTTTTATCATGGCCAATCAACCTAACCCGCACATCTTTGGACTGTGGGAGGAAACCGGAGCACCCAGAGGAAACCCACGCAAACATGGGGAGAATGTGCAAACTCCTATAAAAAAAACTCTAATAAATTTGTCAAACACGATTTCCCTTTCATAAACCCATGTTGACTTTGCCTAATCATGTTAAGTGCCCTGATACCACTTCCTTAACAATAGATTCCAACATTTTCCCGACGACTGATGTCAGGCTAACTGGCCTGTAATTGCCTGATTTTTCTCTCCCTCCTTTCTTGGATAGTGGTGTTATGTTTGCGACCTTCTAATCCGCCGGGACCATTCTAAAATCTAGGGAATTTTGGAAGATCAAAACCAATGAATCCACTATCTTTTCAGCCACCTCTTTTATAACCCTAGGATGTAGGCCGTCAGGTTTTGGAAGATCAAAACCAATGAATCCACTATCTTTTCAGCCACCTCTTTTATAACCCTAGGATGTCGGCTTTTAGTCCCATTAGTTTCTCTACTACTTTTTCTCTACTTATATTAATCACGTTAAGTTCCTTATGCTCATTTGACCCTTGGTTCCCCACCATTTTTGGTATGCTTTTTGTGTCTTCTACTGTGAAGACGGATACAAAATATTTGTTTAACATTTCTGCCATTTCCTTATTTCCCATAATAATTTCTCCTGTCTCAGCCTCTAAGGGACCAAAGTTTATTTTTGCTACTCTCTCTTCCTTTTTACATACTTGTAGAAGCTCTTACAATCTGCTTTTATATTTCATGCTAGTTTTCTCTCATTTTATTTTTTCCCTTTTAAATCATTTTTTTGGTCAACCTTTGCTGGTTTCTGAAACTCTCCCAATCCTCAGGCTTACTATTATTCTTTGCAACATTATAAGCTTCTTCTTTCAATCTAAAGATATCCTTAACTTCTTTAGCTAGCCACGGTTGGATCACTTTTCCTGTGGAGTTTTTGTTTCTCAATGGAATGTATTTTTGTTGTGGATTATGAAAATGCTAGCCACTGCTTATCTACCGCCATACCTTTTAATCTATTTTTCCAATCTACCTTAGCCAACTCTCCCCTCATACCTATGTATTTGCCTTTATTTACGTTTAAGGCTCTAGTTTCGGACTTAGGCAAGTCACGCTCAAAATTAACGTGAAATTCTATCATATTATGATCACTCTGTCCCAGAGGATCCTTTACTATGAGATTGCTAATTAACTCTGTCTCATTACACAGTACAAGATCTAAAATAGCGTGTTCCCTGGTTGGTTCCATGACATATTGTTCTAGGAAAGTAACCAAATGCATTCCATGAACTCATCCTTCAGACTACCTTTGCCAATTTGATTTGTCCAGTCTATATGAAGATTAAAGTCCCCCAAGATTATTGCATTACCTTTGTTGCAAGCTCCTATTATTTCTTGATTAATATTCTGTCCAACGGTGCAGCTACTGTTAGGGGGCCTATATACTTACTCCTACCAGTGTTTTCTGCCCCTTGTTATTCCTTATCTCCACCCATACTGATTCTACTTCCTGATCTTCCGAGCCGCGATCCTTTCTCGCTACTGTCATTATGTCATCCTTTATTATCAGGGCTACGCCCCTTCCTTTTCCACTCTGCCTGTCTTTTTGAAACGTCAAGTACCCTGGAACATTTAGTTCCCAACCTTGGCCACCTTGCAACCATGTCTTTGTAATGGCTAGTAGATCAAACCCATTTATTTGTGCCACTCGTTCGTCTGTCTTGTTACAAATGCTTTGTGCAATCAGATAAAGAGCCTTTAATTTAAATTTTTTGCCATTATTCCCTGCTTTGACCTTATTCTCTGCTGCACTGCTACCGTTAAACTCTCTGTCCCTTCCTGTCACACTCTGCTTATTTTTACCCAAATCGCTACACTGCTCTATTGCCTTGACCTTTCTCTTAAGATTTCTAAATTTCCCCTCACATGACCCCCCCTTTTAGTTTAAAGCCCTATCTACATATCAATGATGTGAGTATAACCACCGCTTCATCACAGATTGAGTCAGCATACCAACCCACCTAACAACAGTCTTATTTGTCTCAGGTTGTTCCATACCCAGGTATCAGCAGTTAAAAATATAATCCATGATTGGCAGCCCTGCTCTTTACCAGGGAGGCACAGCCATTAAACAGAACTGCTCCTCCTTAAATGTGCTACAGAAAACTAGATTTGACAGTGGGAGAAAGTTTGTTGTCAATTATTTATCTACATTAGTGTCACACTCATTCCTATATACAGCAATCTGACAGGAACTGTTACGCATTGCATGATTTATCACTCTGTTCTTTCTCAGCCTGTTGTATTGCAGCTTTTTACAGTGGTCCCAAGTTGCCAGAGCTTGTGTTACCATTCGGTAAATCACATGGTAGACATCCTAATTCAGTGACTCTGACCCAGCAGAATCTGATCTGCTCCAATACCAAGGCCTCAGAATCTGAAAGATCACAGATTTGAATCTGGAAATTGCCTGACCCTTTAATCTGGCAATCTGGATTGGACTGGGCACTTGTGTCTCAGAGGGTGAGGAGTTCTAGCCTGTCCTGTGGGGTCAGACAGAACTTGAGAACATGCTGTAGGCTTGCAGCTCAATCTGGTACTGCAGAAATTCTGCATTGTTGGAGGTGCTGTATTTTGGAATGAGACATTAAAACAAGGGTCCATCTGGATGTAAAAGACCCTTTGACACCCGAATCATGAAAAGGCAGATTCCCATAATCATTCCCAGGTAGGGTTGCCAGGGTCATAAATGTTTGGTGGTATCTTAGCAGGTGTGACCAAACAAGCAACACTGGCTCCTGATCACATGGCATGCCTTTTTTCATGTAGTACAATGTGAAGTATGACATGTTGAGGTTGGGTGCTCCTAAAGAACCTTCCAGCAGAATGGTTAGATACATTGGTATCTGAGAGTGATATTTAGTTTCCTTTGGGAAGAGGAGCCTCCACCAACAATATGTCTGCCAGAGTGAGATATGTTATGTTTCTGCAGATGCAAGGGTATAGGTGCCAGCCGGAAGGTGCAGAGCACCTCTTGGGCAGCCCAGCCCTACCTGGCATTCTTCTACTGAACCTCTTCCTCTGAACATGTCAACTTGGAAGATCCCTATTAGCAAACTCTGGTGCCTGAGGAAAAAAGTAAATAATGAGAGTGGCACAAAGGCTCATGAAAACCCATGTGCCAGCACAAGAAGGGCTGTTAGTCAGCTTGAAACACTGGAAGAAATGTTTTATTCGTTCCTGGGATGTGGGCGTCGCTGGCAAGGCCAGCATTTATTGCTCATCCCTATTTGCCCTTGAGAAGGTGGTGGTGAGCTGCCTTCTTGAACCGCTGCAGTTCGTGTGGTGAGGGTGCTCCCATAGTGCTGTTAGAGAGGGAGTTCCAGGATTTCGACCCAGCAACTATGAAGGAACGGCCGATATATTTCCAAATCAGGATGGTGTGACTTGGAGGGGAACTTGGAGGTGGTAGTGTTCCCATGCGCCAGCTGCCCTTGTCCTTCTAGGTGATAGAGGTCGCGGGTTTGGGAGGTGCTGCCAAAGAAGCCTTGGCGAGTTGCTGTATTGCATCTGGTAGATGGTACACACTGCAGCCATGGTACACCGGTGGTGCAGGGAGTGAATGTTTAAAGTGGTGGATGGGGTGCCAATCAAGCGGCTGCTTTGTCCTGATTGGTGTCGAGCTTCTTGAGTGTTGTTGGAGCTGCACTCATCCAGGCAAGTGGAGAGTATTCCATCACACTCCTTACTTGTGCTTGTAGATGGTGAATAATTTTGGTGAGTCAGGAGGTGAGACACTTGCCGCAGAAAAACCAATCCTCTGACCTGCGGTTGCAGCCACAATATTTTTGTGGCTGGTCCAGTTAAGTTTCTGGTCAATGGTGACCCCCCAGGATGTTGGTGTTGTGGGATTTGGCAATTATAATGCCATTGAATGTCCAGGGATGGTGGTTAGATGCTTTCTTGTTGGAGATAGTCATTGCTTGGCACTTGTGTGAAGCGCATGTTACTTGCCACTTATCAGCCCAAGCCTGAATGTCGTCCAGGTCTTGCTGCATGCGGGCATGGCCTGCTTCATTATCTGAGGAGTTGTGAATGGCACTGAACACTGTGCAATCATCAGCGAACATCCCCACTTCTGACCTTATGATGGAGGGAAGGTCATTGAAGCAGCGGAAGATGGACACTGCCCTGAGGAACTCCTGCAACGATGTTCTGGGGCTGAGATGTTTGGCCTCCAACAACCACAACCATCTTCCTTTGTGCTAGGTATGACTCCAGCCAGTGGAGAGTTTTCCCCTGATTCCCATTGACTTCAATTTTACTAGGGCTCCTTGATGTCACATTCGGTCAAATGTTGCTTTGATGTCCAGGGCAGTCACTCTCACCTCACCTCTGGAATTCAGCACTTTTGTCCATGTTTGGACCAAGGCTGTAATGAGGTCTGGAGCCGAGTGGTCCTGGCAGAACCCAAACTGAGCATCGGTGACCAGGTTATTCGTGAGTAAGTGCCGCTTGATAGCACTGTCGATGACACCTTCCATCACTTTGCTGATGATTGAGAGTAGACTGATGGGGCAGTAATTGGCTGGTTGGATTTGTCCTGTTTTTTGTGGACAGGACATACCTGGGCAGTTTTTCACATTGACGGATAGATGCCAGTGTTGTAGCTGTACTGGAACAGCTTGGCTAGAGGCGTGACTAGTTCTGGAGCACAAGTCTTCAGCATGACAGCCGGGATATTGTTGGGACCCATAGACTTTGCTGTATCCAGTGCGCTGAGCCATTTCTTGATATCACGTGGAGTGAATTGGATTGGATGAAGGCTGGCTTCTGTGATAGTGGGGACCTCAGGAGGAGGCCGATATTGACCATCCACTCGGCACTTCTGGCTGAAGATGGTTGTAAACGCTTCAGCCTTGCCTTTTGCACTCGTGTGCCGGGCTTCACCACCATTGAGGATGGGGATATTCATGGCACCTCCTCCTCCCAGCACTATCTGCAGGCCGCCTTCCAACCAGAGGCACATTAACTGTGCTGGGGACTCGATGCCCAGCCTACCCACAGGCCAGAAAATGGTGTGCTACCCTTTTCCATCTCCTTTTAAATATGCAAAAAAAGGACCCACTTGTTTCAGACGGGACTTCTGTGTACCACAGATTCCTTCCCACCACCCCACCACCTCTCACCCCCTTCAGAAAATCATTTATTTTCCTGAAACTGGCACTATGTGGAGGGAGCCAAATCGAGTTCGATTTCCTGACTGTTAACATTATGTTTTTGATGAGGAGATGAAACTTAGCTCCATATTATCTGTCATCTACCCAGCCCTCTGCACACATGCCACATTTCACTTTTTCCCTACTAGGTAGCAACACAAAGGCACCCACGCTGGGGGCAATAGTTAGACAGAGGGGAATGTGCAAGATGATTCACTCAGTACAAGTGGCTAGGAGGAGCAGGAGGTAAAAGATTTGGAGCCTATCACTGCTGGCTAGAGGGTCAGGAAACAACATCCGTTGATAAGGAGCCATGGGAGCCATACCACAAGGGCCTATCATTTAAAAGAAGGCTTCTTGATGAGCATCAAAGTTATGTTCCGGCACTGGGGACAATGTTCCAGAATGTGCTTCAGCTGGTGGCTCAGTTGGAGGACTCCACTGCCTGCGCCATAGTGAATGTGTATAGATTCAAGCAGTCGATGCTGGTGTGTGTGACAGCTGTGGAATAATGCACAGCAGAGGCCCTCCAACAGAGTAACTAAGGACAGCTGTAGCTTCCAGCAGCTGCAATTGTTGCCTTTTATTCCTTGAGTGAGAGTGTAGAGGGGGTTATCCTTTTGGGCTTCAAAAATCTGAGTATTACCATTTGCACTGCTTTCATGCTTATCGCTGCCCAAGCAGAGCCAGAACCTAGAACTAGTGGCTTGGCAGATTTAGGCATACATGATGATATCTCTCGGGGCAGTGCTACATGTCAGCCTTGCCTCAGTGGTAGCACACTCACCTCTGACTCAGAAGGCCATGGGTTTGAAACTCACTTCAAGCCTTAAGCACATAAACCAAATGGATGCTTTAATGCTGCATTGGCAGAGATGCTGGCCTAGAAATTCGGTTTTGGCGCAGCGAGGGCTTTAGCGCTGGAAGTTAGTGCCGGCGCTAAGTCCCCCTGCGCGCGCCAAAAATTCAGTAGCGCCACGCCCAAACGGCTGCCGGCGCTACTGAGGGGTCTCAGCGCCTCAAAACTGGCGCCACGCGCCGCATTGCGGCGCTATTCCGGCGCTGCGGCGCCCGCTGCGGTGCGGCAGGCTCGGGAAGTGCAGGCCTCCTCCTTCCGTTAAGGAGGAGCTGCCTGCACCCGGCCGCGGCCCGCGATAATCTTTTTAAAAATGAGCCCGGCACCTCGGACAAGTGCCGGGCTTGCTTCTGTTCCGGGGGGGGAGCTGCGGCCAGGCGGCCGGCGGGAAAGCGGCCGGCCGCCGCGGGGCCTTTAATGCGCTGGCGCAAAGTTCTGTAAGGCACCTCTGCCAGAACGTTGCTTGCGGCTGCCACGGGCGAGGCGGCCGCAACTCAATTTCCGAGTTCGGGCGGGTTACCATGGCAACCGGGACGCTGCACACACCGATGACGTCATCGGTGCCGGCGCAGCGCTACCGGCCTAACGCCGATTTAGGGCCCCTGTCAATTTCTAAACTGGCCATAACTTCGGCGCTAGGCCCTCTAGCGCCTCAAAAGCGGCGCTAAGGCCAGTGAATTTCTAGGCCGCTGTCTTTCAGATGACCAAGGCCCTGTCTGCTCTCAGGTGGCTTTAAATGATCCCAGGGAATTATTTGTCCTCCCAGTGTCCAAGCCATAATTTATCCCTGAAACAGATTATCTTGTCATTACCTCCACTGCTGTACCTGGAAGTTCATTCCATATCTTGATCACTCCATGTGAAGAAGAATCTCCTGATATCAGTCCTAAAATTACCTTTTACTAGTTTGAACCTGTCTCCCCTAGCTCTACTTCTGTAGCTTCATTTAAAGTAATGTTCCAGGTGAACTTTTTTTTATAGCCTTAACAATATTATATACTTCCCTTCGACGCCTCCTTTCCAAGCTGAAAAGCCCCTCGGGCGGATATTTCCTTGGAGCACCTCCCCTTGACAGTCAATGGCATTACCATAGTCGAATCCCCCACCATCAACATCCTGGGGGTCACCATTGACCAGAAACTTAACTTGAACCAGCCACATAAATACTGTGGCTACAAGAGCAGGTCCGAGGCTGGGTATTCTGCGGCGAGTGATTCACCTCCTAACTCCCCAAAGCCCTTCTACCATCTAGAAGGCACAAGTCAGGAGTGTGATGGAATACTCTCCATCTGCCTGGATGAGTGCAGCTCCAACAACACTCAAAAAGTGTGACAACATCAAAGCAGCCCGCTTGATTGGCACCCCATCCGACACCTTAACCATTCACTCCCTCCACCACTGGCGTACCGTGTCTGCAGTGTGTACCATCTACAAGATGCACTGCAGCAACTTGCCAAGGCTTCTTCAACAGCACCTCCCAAACCCGTGACCTCTTCCACCTAGAAGGACAAGGGCAGTAGGCACATGGGAACACCACCATGTCCAGGTTCCCCTCCAAGTCACAGACCATCCTGACTTAGAAGCATATCACCGATCCTTCTTCATCGCTGGGTGAAAATCCTGGAACTCCCTACATAATAGCAGTATGGGAGTACCTTCACCACACAGACTGCAGCGGTTCAAGAAGGAGGCTCACCACCACCTTCTCAAGGGCAATTAGGGATGGGCAATAAATGGTGGCCTTGCCAGCAAAGCCCAGATCCCGGGAATATATTTTTAAAAAATTTGCTTGTGAAGGAATAAACCATAATTCAGAAAGATACACCATAATATGAACAGAATTCTGAAATTATTAATACATGATATACTGGGTTTAAAAGTCTGGAAAGTCTTGAAGACACAGGCTGCAAACAGAAAACAGGCTTCTGAGATAAAGATCAGTTGTTTAACAAAGTTGTAAACATAAAGGGCTAGATTTTCAGTTGCTTGCGCCAGCAGTTAGCGCCTTAAGAGAAGTGATTTCCGGGCGCTATGCGTGTAGCGCCCGGGCGCAGCGCAGTTTGCGCCCCGCCCCAAATTAAGTTGCCCGTTAGCGCCGGCGCAAAGTTTAGCGCCCGCCCGGATGCGCGCGCAGAAAATGACGTCACATCCTCGTGCAACGCCCTTTGGCCGCCCCGATTGCAAACTTCAGTCGGACCGCCCCATTGTGCGGCGGGCGGCCGGAGCGTTTGGAAAAAGGAACGCAACACAACCAGCGCGGGCCCCGGGGGGCGCTAATTAAAGGGAACGTCCTCTCCAGTATAAAGGCCATCCTTTTTTCAGAAAACAGTCTTGTGCAACGCATTTCTGGAGACACAACAAGGAGGATAGCTAACTGGTTTCAAGCAGCAAGAGCCAGGTATTTTTGGACTCAGGCAACAGCGCTGCAAGTGGCCATTTGGAAATTAGAGTGTTTGCCAGGATTTGATGGGGGTTGCATGGGGTGCCAACGCGGAGCTGCAGCTCCATGTCCGTAGGGCTCGCAGACGCATTGTGAGAGGGGCAGCCCTGGCTAGAGGCAGAGGGGGCTACAGGCGTCGGCCACGTAGGCCTTACCCAGTCAGGCTATACCGCCAGCAGCGCTCCTACCTAAACATGAGTGCCGCGCGATGTGTTAAAAGGCTCCGATTCCGAAAGGGGGTGATTGCAGAGATCTGCCACCTGCTTCGCCGAGATCTGCGGCCAAAGCTCAGGTGTAGGACGTCTCTGTCGGTGGAAGTGAAGGTGACGGTGCCATTGAACTTCTATGCCACCGGCTCCTTCCAATACGCTGCTGGGGACATAGCAAACATCTCCCAGTACGGCGCGCATCGCTGCATCCGCCAGGTGACCGAAGCACTGTTCAGAAGGAGAAGCCAATTCATCTCCTTCCCCATGGCCCTGGAGAGCCAGCATCAGCGCGCATTGGGATTTTCCAGACTCGGGGAATTCCCCTTGGTGCAGGGCGCCATTGACTGTACGCATGTGGCTTTGCGGGCCCCTCTGGAGCATGGCGAGCAGTATCGCAACAGGAAGGGCTACCATTCTCTGAATGTGCAGCTGGTCTGTGACCACAAGCAGCGCATCATGGCAGTCAATGCCAGCTTCCCAGGCAGCAGCCACGATGCCTTTATCCTGCGGCAGAGTACTGTGCATGACATGTTCCAGGCACAGCCTCCCCCAAGAGGATGGCTACTCGGGGACAAAGGCTATCCTTTGTGCACCTGGCTCATGACCCCGCTCCGCGCGCCCAGGACCGCTGCTGAAGAGGCCTACAACGAGAGCCATCAAACCACCCGCAACATCATCGAGCTAACTATTGGGGTCCTCAAGCAGCGGTTCCGCTGCCTTGATCGCTCCGGAGGAGCTCTCCAGTATTCGCCGGACCGGGTCTCCCAATTTGTGGTGGTTTGCTGCATGCTACACAACCTGGCTATCCGCAGGACTCAGGCACTGCCACCTGACGTTGGACCAGCACCTCAGGAGGAGGAGCAGGAGGAGCATGAGGAGGAGGAGGAGGAGGAGGAGGAGGAGCAGGAGTACGTTCCCAGGAGGGAGCGACCAGGGCCAAGGGCCGCACGACGCCACCTTATTACACGGTACTTCTAAGCCCCCTGTCAGGGAATGGCCAGGGGCCATGAGGGAAGATGAATGCAGCCGCTCCGCAAGCCCTCAGCCGGCGAAGCCAACAAACACTAAGAAGAACAACCATGGAGACTGCATGAATAAAGATAATTATTTATTAAACAAAAATGAAAAGCCCTTCCCACATGAATCCCCAAAAACAATAAACGGGCCCCACAAAAAGCCCAACAAACGACTCACTCCCACAAACTGGGGAGGAGCCACTCCACCTTTATTGAAACCGGGCCTCAACGTCGGCCTAACGCAAAAAAAAAGCCCTCCAAAAGCACAACCATGGGCAAAATAAAGATGGCCACCGCCATATTAAAGGAAAGCTGGCCACACCCTCTACTGAGTGGCCCGCGAGGGCGAGACCTTGGCCAGCATTTTGCCTCCCCTGCCCTGCCTGCTGCTCCTTCGCAAGCTCTGCCCAGTGACTGCTGCGAGGCTGGGGGAAGGCGCCTGAGGCTCAGATGCCCTTCCGCCAGATGCCGCTGGGGGGCGGCCTACACGGCGTTTGGGCCTCGAGGGGCCGTCTCCTGAGTGGCGCACCTGAGCCTGGCCACCATCAGCTGCAGCCGCTTGCCCTTGACGCCCCAGAGGGGGAATGGCGGCGACGGATGGCGCAATGTGGGCCAGCTGGCGTCTGGGATGCGCTGGCTGGTGCTGTGGCGCGGTGGCACTCGGCCGGGCCCGCACTGCAGGATCCGCAGCAATCAGCCGACGGCCGGCTTGCTGGGATGGTCCAGCGCGGCGCCTGCCCTGGCGATGCCTGCCTGAGACAGCGCGTGTGGCAGCAGTGAGTGGCCCTGTGGTCCTGGTGTGCGCGCGCATCACATCCGCCAGGGTCTTGACGGCATCAGTTAGCATGCGGCCAGTCGCGGCAGTTGCTGCCCCGAACTCGCGCACACTGGTCGCCAGCGACTCGATGGCCTCAGGCATGCGCCCCACCACGCTCATGAGCTCCGTGTGGCGCCGGTCCGAGTCGTCGGCCATCTGATCGAGCTTCCGCACCTCCTCCGAAGTGAAGGTGTCCGGACTGGAGACGCGACTCTCCCGCTGGGGAGGAGGGGGCCGAACTAGGGGACCCTTGCCGCGTTGGTGACGGCGAGTGTGCCGAGCAGCAGCACTCCCCTCTGATCCTTCCCCCCTTTGGGGGGAAGGCCGCGGGCCACGCGCACGGCTGCTGGGTGGCTGGACGCCACTGGTCCCAGAAGCTGCATTGCCCTGCGACAGTTCCTCCAGGCACTCGTCCAGTGAGGAGGTGTCGAGCATTTCCTCCTCTCCTGCGGGACGTGACTGTTCCCCCGAAGGTCCGGCTTGCTCCTCCTCCTCCTCCTGGTCGGAGGTGCTGTCACTGGCAGCCTCAGGGTCCTGGTCGTCACCAGCTGAAAGCAGGAATGCACAAGAGTAGCTTCAGAGTGAGGAGACGGCGTCAGCGAGGGAGTTAGGACTGGTGGGATTCAGCGCATTGGTGGGACAGTGGCAAAGGAGGTAGCTCGGATGGGCCAGTGCGACGCGCGAGGGCCAAAAGGCGAGGTCCTTACCATTGCCGGGCAGTGGAGGGTCGGATACACCGCACGCTGTGGGGACAATCACACGGGCTCCCATGAGCACACACACGCGCTCCTCCAGCCGAGTGAGCTTCTGCAGCTTGGCGCGGCCACCCCTGGCACGGGCCTGGCGATTAAACGCTACTTTAGCCTGCAAGAGAAAGGACGGGCTGTAAGTGCGCAGTGAAGCCCTGATGTAGTGTGCACTGCCTCCCATGGTGGAATAGCTTGGACAGAGTGAAGCCCTGATGTACTGTCCACTGCCTCCCATGGTGGAATAGCTGGGCCAAAGTGTAGAGTGCCGAATGGCCATTTGATGCTCATGACTGTCCCAATGCTGCTGGCTGAGGGCTGGCCAAAAGGACTTTCAGGTCCCTTTGCCCATCATGTCAGGTGTACATGCAAGAATGAGGAGGAGACTGGAAAGGCTACTCACCCTCACAATCCTGGTCAGATCGTTGTATTTCTTACGGCATTGTGTGTGGGTCCTGGGGGCCTCGCCGGTGAACGTCACCCTCTGGGCGATCTGCTTCCAGGCTTTGGTGTAGTCGTGGTGGGTTGGATTCCTCCCACTCTCTGGAAACAAGATCTTGCGCCTCACCTCCAGAGCTGTGACCATTATGTCCAGATCACCCTCTGAGAAGCGCAGGGCACGCTGACGGGCCTTCTCTGGCGTTGCCATGACTCCCTGGGGCTGAGCAGTAGTGTTGAGGCCTCTTTGCAAGGCTGCAGTGTGCAGGGCGTGGCAGCAGACCAATTCGTCCCTTCCCCCTTTAAGAGCTGGTCGGCACCACGGGGTCTGCTGTCAGTGCAAAAATGACCGCACCCGTGCTGCGCCCCGCCTGGGCGCTATCCCTCTGGACCGCCGGCTTAGCGCCTAAAGAGAGTAGTGGAACGCCTCTTTTAGCGCTCCACCAACCTCTTAGGGCGAAGCCACTGAATTCCCGGCAACGGGGCGCTACTTTGGGGCGGGCGCTAACTTCGGGCGGGCGCTAAGGTTAGCGCCCCAAAACTGCCTATACTGAAAATCTAGCCCATAAGCTTTGAAATGGGAATTAGTTAAATATACTAAACAGTGACCTATTGAAATGGCAGTTTGGCGCTTCCAGAGGGTCTGGGGTTTGCAACCAACACAATGAAATGCCCAGTTTAAGGTGTTATAAGCTAACACTCAGGGAAACAGAAACAGAATATTAAAAAACCATGGCCTAGAAATTCAGTTGGCTGCGCCAGGCGTTAGCGCCTTAGGAGGAGCAGATCTCGAGCGCTAGGCGCTTAGCGCCCGGGCGCTGCGCGATCTGCGCCTCGCCCCAACTTCAGTAGACATTTAGCGCCGGCGCAAAGTCTTTGCGCGCGCTCAGCTGCGCGCGCAGATCATGACGTCATTTCGTCGTGCAACGCCCTTTGTGCGCCCGGAACCGGAACTTCACTCGCGCCGCCCCATTGTGCGCCGGGCGGCCCTAACGACTGTGAAGTGGAACGGTACACAGCCGAGGCGGGCCGCGGGGAGCGCAAATTAAAGGGCACTTACCCTGCACTATAAATGGCAGCCATTTTGCAGCATTCACTCTTGTGCAACGGATTTTTGGAGAGAGACCAAGGAAGAGAGCTTACTGCTTTGGCCCAACACTAGGACAGGTCTTTTTGGCTTCAGGCCAGAGCTGTGCAATTCTCTTTGCCTTCATTGAGATCTCAGTGTTTGCCAGCATATTATGGGGGCTGCATTGGGTGCCAACGCTGAGTTTCAGCCTTATGTCAGAAGGGCTTACAGACGCCGTGAGAGAGTGGCAGCCCTGGCTAGACGCAGAGGGGGCAACAGGCGTCGCCAAGTGAGGCCTTACCCACCCAGGGTATACCGCCAGCAGTTCTCCTATCTCAACATGTCTGCCGCGCAGTGTGTTAGGAGGCTGCGATTCAGAAGGGAGGTGGTCACAGACATCTGCCAGCTGCTTCACAGAGATCTGCGTCCACAGCTGATGCGCAGGACGTCTCTGTCGGTGGCAGTGAAGGTGACGGTGGCTCTCAACTTCTATGCCACCGGCTCCTTCCAATCCGCTACTGGGGACATCGCTAACATCTCCCAGTTTGCCGTGCATTGCTGCATCCGCCAGGTGACCAATGCCCTTTTCAGAAGGAGACGTCAATTCATCTCCTTCCCCATGACCCTGGACAAGCAGCAGCAGCGTGCAGTGGGATTTGCAAGAATAGCGGGCTTCCCCATGGTGCAGGGCGCCATTGACTGCACGCATGTGGCTTTGCGGGCACCTCTGGAGCATGCCGAAGATTACCGCAACCGGAAGGGCTACCATTCCCTCAACGTACAGCTGGTGTGTGACCACAGGCAGCGCATCCTAGCTGTCAATGCCCGCTTTCCAGGCAGCAGCCACGATGCCTTTATCCTGCGACAGACAACTGTGGCTGACATGTTCCAGGCACAGCCTCACCCAAGAGGATGGCTTATCGGGGACAAAGGCTATCCTTTGTGTACCTGGCTCATGACCCCGCTCCGCGCGCCCATGAGCCCTGCTGAAGAGGCATACAACGAGAGCCATCAAGCGACCAGGAACCTCATCGAACAAACAATCGGCGTCCTGAAGCAACGGTTCCGCTGTCTGGATCGCTCCGGGGGAGCCCTCCAGTATTCGCAGGAGCGAGTGTCCCAATTCGTCGTCGTTTGCTGCATGCTGCACAACCTGGCTATCCGCAGGACTCAGGCACTGCCACCTCACGTTGGACCACCACCTCAGGAGGAGGAGCAGGAGGAGCATGAGGAGGAGGAGGACGAGGAGTACCAGCCCAGGAGAGAGGCAGAAGGTCCAAGGGCCGACCGTCGGCGGGTTATTGAACGTCACTTCTAGGCCCCCTGTCAGGGAATGGCTTGTGCCAATGAAAGAACATGATTTCAGCCGCTGCGCAAGCCCTCAGCCGGTTAAGGCAACAAACACTTCAAAGATCAAACATGGACAATGTGAATAAATAAAATGGTTTATTGTACAAACTCAGGGCCCTTCCCACATGAAAACCAAGAACACACGAAACCCCCAAGAAACACTCACACACATGAGTCACTCCCACAACCTGGGGAGGATTAACCAAAGATGTAAATAAAAATGGCCTCATCCTCGGCCTTCAAAAAACAACCATTCCACAAAACACAACATTTGGACACACCCTCTACTTTGTGTCCCGCGAGGGCGATGCCCTCTGCAAACTTTACCGGCCCCTGGACGCCCTGCTGCTCCTCCTCAAAGTGAGGCCAGTGGCTGCTGCAAGGCTGGGGGAAGGCTCCTGAGGGGCACATGTCGTGACGGCAGATGCCCTTGGGGGTTGGCCTAGACGAGATCTGGCCCTCGAGGGGCCGGCTGGTGAATGCTGCAGCTGTCGCTGGCCAGCATCAGTCGCTGCAGCAGCTCGTGGCAGCTCCACTGGGGGAGTGGCAGTGGTGGCTGGAGGAATGGGGGCAAGCTGGCGGATGGCAGGCGCTCGCTGGTCGCCTGAGACACTGGCACTCGCCCGGGCCAGCACTGCAGCATGCGCAGCAATCTGCCGAGGGACAGACCGCTGTGCTGCTGCAGCGCGCCGGGTGCCCTGGCGATGCCGGGCTGACACAGCGAGTGTGGCAGCAGTGAGTGCCCGTGTTGCCCTGTTCTGAGACCGCATCAGAGCAGCCAGTGACTGCACGGCACCACTGATCACCTGGCCAGTCGCTGCCTGACCTGCCCCGAATTCCGCCAAACTGGTGGCCTCTGTGGCCCCGAATTCGGTCACACTCCGAGACAGGGACTCGATGGCCTCAGGCATCCATGCCACTACCCCCATGAGCTCCGTGTGCCGGCGCTCCGAGTCCGCGGACATGTCCTCGAGGCGACGCATCTCCTCGGCGTTGACCGTCTCCGGACTGGAGGCCGGACTCTCCCTCTGGGGCGAAGGCCGCCGAGCTGGCCGACCCTTCCTGCGTTGCTGGACGCCGCTGGGCCCAGCAATTGGACTCCCCTCCGACCCTTCCCCCCCCTCTGGGGAGAAGGCCGCTGAGCTTCCACCCCCCTCCCGCGTTTCTGCAGGCCGCTGGTCCCAGGAGCTACACTCCCCTCCAACCCTTCCCCCACGCTCCCCTCCAGGGAAGACGTCTCCCCTACAGTGGCATGGCTTGCCGCGGCTGAGGGTTCCCCTGATGGGCCGCCTTCCTCTTGCTCCTCCTCCTCCTCCTCTTCTGAGGGGCTGTCACTGGCAACTTCAGGGACCTCCTCCTCACCATCTGAAAGCAGGAAGGCACAAGAGTAGCTTTAGAGTGAGGAGAGGGCGTCAGCGAGGGATGCATGAGTGGTGGCATTCAGCGCATTGGTCGGACAGTGGCAAAGGATGTAGATCTGATGCGCAAGTGGGACGAGAGAGGTCCAAAAAATGATGTCCTTACCATTGGTGCCCAGAACAGGGTCGGCATCTCCAGATGCAACGGGGCCAATCACCCGGGCACCCATGATGCGCTCCACGCGCTGTTGCAGCTCGGTGAGCGGCTGGATCTGGGGTCCGCCTCCCCCGGTCACAGTCCGGCTCTTATTATTGGCCAGCTTGGCCTGCAAGAGAAAGGACGGCCTCTAAGTACAGTGTGTAGCCCTGATCTTGTGTGCACTGCCTCCCATGGTCGAATAGCCTGGCCAGTGTGTAGCCCTGATCTTGTGTGCACTGCCTCCCATGGTCGAATAGCCTGGCCAGTGTGTTAAGTGTACAATGTGCAATTGATGTTCATGACTGACCCATAGCTGCTGCATGAGGGCTGGCCATTAGGGCGTTCAGGTCCCTTTGCCCATAATGTGAGGTGCACATGCAAGGATGAGGAGGACACTGGAAAGGGTACTCACCCTGACAATCCTGGCAAGGTCATTTAGTCTCTTGCGGCATTGTACCGCGCTCCTGGGGACCTCACTGTTCGATGTCACCCTGGTGGCGACATGCCTCCAGGCTCTCCGGTAGACGCGGGTCGGCGGCTTCCTCCCATTGTCTGGGAACAAAATATGGCGTCTCTTCTCAACAGCGCTAACCAGCACCCTCAGATCAAGCTCTGAGAAGCGCTGCGCTCGTTCACGGGCCTTCTCCATACTTTGAGGTGCTATATGGGTCCAGCAGCAGTGTTCAGGCCTAGCTGGAGGGCTCCAGTGTGCAGGGCGTGGCAGCAGACCAAGTCGACCCTTCCCCCTTAAGAGCTGGCCGGCGCCAGGGTGTCTGCTGTCAATCAAGAAATGGCCGCACCTGCGCTGTGCCCGGCCTCGGCGGTATCGCTCAGCACCTCCGGCTTAGCGCCTAAAGAGAGCCGTGCATCGCCAGTTTTAGCGCTCGAGCAAACTCTTAAGGCGAAGCTAATGAATATCGGCGAAGTGGCCTCGAATTTGCGCCGGGTGCAAACTTTAGCGGCCGCCCGACTTTACCGCCCCAAAAGTGGCTATAATGAATTTCTAGGCCCATGTGCCTTTGAAAAGATGACATCAAGTAAAAGAAACACCTGCTGGTCAAATAGTTTTTATGTTAAACTTGGAAGACAGGAAACACGATTAAATATGCAACCAATTGAGATAGCTAGAAAACAAGTAAACACTCAGTCAAAGGGCTAGATTTTCAGTTGCTTGCGCCAGCAGTTAGCGCCTTAAGAGAAGTGATTTTCGGGCGCTATGCGTGTAGCGCCCGGGCGCAGCGCAGTTTGCGCCCCGCCCCAAATGAAGTTGCCCGTTAGCGCCGGCGCAAAGTTTAACGGCCGGCCGGATGCGCGCGCAGAAAATGACGTCACATCCTCGTGCAACGCCCTTTGGCCGCCCCGAATCCAAACTTCAGTCGGACCGCCCCATTGTGCGGCTGGCGTCCAGAGCGTTTGTAAAATGGAACGCAACTCACCCTGGGGAGCGCAAATTAAAGGGCACTCCTCCTGCACTATACATGGCAGTCTGCATGTGTTGTGTGGACGGATCCAGTGTGTTGTTGTGCACGGTGTATGTTCCTCCTCCTCCTCCTCCTCCTCCTCCTCTTCCTCCTCTCCCCCAGACTCTGCCTTTGAAAAAAACACATGCACCCTTCCCCTTTAAGAGCTCACTGGCACCAGAGTGTCTGCCGTGCGCTGCGCCCGAGCTCGGGCGCTGCGCTCTGCACCGCCGGCTTAGTGCCTAAAGATAGTAGTGGAACGCCTCTTTTAGCGCTCCACCAACCTCTTAGGGCGAAGCCACTGAATTTCCGGCAACGGGGCGATACTTTGGGGCGGGCGCTAACTTCGGGCGGGCGCTAAGGTTAGCGCCCCAAAACTCTATACTGAAAATCTAGCCCAAAGTGTCTTTAATTTATACATAGTAAATATACCAACAAGAATACTTTGAAGATATGACTTCAATAGATACACCAAGCAATTACATTGTGTTTTTATTGAACTTGGAACACCACAGAGTCACAATGTTTGCTAAAAACCAGTTAAGCCAATATTAAGAATTGAATGGAAAATCTTCGATAAGAATGGCATCAAATAGAAACTATTGCTGTCATATTGTTTTTATGATAGTTTTTGAAACACCTAAAGGTAGAGACATAATTATGCATGCAATAGTTGAATTGACAGTAAGATAGAAAGCATTCCACAGAGGTATTAATAAAGACAATTAGCTTACATCAGCAGAGAACTTCAAAGAATAAACCACTGCAAAAAGGGTATAAAAGATAAACTTTTTCAAACAGAAAGTCAGAAGTCGCAGAACGGGCCAAGCATTTCTCAACATTACAGGCACCATCTGTAAGTTTTTAACTTTGAGTCTCGGGTAATCAAGATATTTGATTTTGGTGAATGTTCTGGATTTAGAGATAAGTTAGAAATGTAACGAAGTAAAGATTTGAGAATAAGGACCTCTGAGAAATAAGAAATGTAAGCTATTTGTATTTTGAATTGTTAATGTTGCGACTGACTAAACAGCTGTTAACTGAATGTCAGCTTATAAATAAAACTATATATTTTTAGAATTGGCTCAGAGTATTTCTGTATAAACTCACGAATCCAATTTCTGTACACTCTTTTGTAAGGAGTTGCAGAATTCTGGGGGGTATTCCAGACCCTCATAATATCCGGAAGGTTACAGTCTAGTTAAACTTATTAAAAGTGCTATCTGGAGGACAGTAACATCTTCAGTCATCCCTTTCCTTTAGGGAGAGATAGCCTGAAACTTTAGACCCATTTAAGCATCTTTTAGAATTCGGCTATCTCTAACTTAAGTTGAAGGTAAACGTCTGGGGAATACGCCTGATCTGGGGTAGCCCAAACAGGGCTAGGACTTGTAATTATCACTTCATGCTCTCGCTCCACTTCTCTGGAAATGTGTGTAAACGGGCTTTTCGCCACATGTCCGGTGAAGTTACGCTGGCGAAGCAGCAGCTGTTCCAAGAAAATTCCCAGCCCTAGTTTATCCAATCTTTCCTCATAACTCACTCCCTTGATCCTGGTGATCAGTCATCTCTGCACTGACTCCAGGGTTTGAATATATCGTTATTTCTTGGCAACCAGAACTGGTTGTAGTATTCAAGAGCACTGTACAGCTTGATCATTACCTCACCTGACTTATATTCTGCTGTTTTGGCTATGTAGTTCAACATCTTTTTATCTTTGTTGACTGCTGCTCTGCATTGGTTTAACATATTGAGGTAGATCTTGACTTTGTGCGATGGTGTAAAACAGGTGAATGCGAGTCAACAGCCCATTTTACATCTCTCCCAACAATCAGCTAGGATTTAAAACGGGCTGCTGACTTGCTATCACTCATTTTACACAATCGCATAAAGTCAAGATCTACCCCATTTAGTCTCAAGTCTACTAAGACTCCTAGGTATCTTTCAACTTCACTCTTGGCTGTTTCAACACCATTCATGGAGTATGCGTGTTGCCTATTTCTCCTTCCTATGTGTAGCACTTTGTCTGCATTAAATTTAATCTGCCATTGTTGAGCCTACTTGCATATTTTGTCCAACTCATTCTGTAATTTCTAAGCTGCCTCCTCTGATTCTACTCATTTTCCTAGTTTGACCACTTTGCATTGAGTTTCCGAATCCAGATTTTTTACATAATTTAAGTGATCCCAGCACCGAGCCTTGAGGTACTGCGCTCAGTACTCCCCCTTCTACTCTGATATAACTCTAAGGAGTACTCATTTTTTCCTAACCGTCAGCCAGTTTTAAAAAATCAATTTCCAGGCTTTACCATGAATCTGCACGGCTTTAAGTTTAAATAGCCGTTCATATGGACCCTTGCGAAAAGCCTTTTGAAAGTTGAAGTACGCTATGTCATAAGGTTTCCCACATTCCACTTGGGTTGTCACTTTCTCAAAGCAGTCAAAGAGATTGCTCAGGCAATCTTCTGAGTCCATGCTGACTGCTGTAAACTCGGTTATTGTTGTACAGATGATGCTCAAGCTTACCCCTGATAACTGATTCCATTATTTTACATGGAATGGAAGTAAGACTAATGGATCTATAGTTTCCCGTGTCTGTTTTGTCACCCTTTTTCAACATGGGAACCACATTAGCCTATTTTCAATCTACTATCCATTGACACCATTGATTGTCCATTGATTTTCAATCGTGTCCATTGACTCCCTCATGATTGTCAGTGCCTCATGCATTTCCTTCTGAGTCTCAGCATTCTTGAGATGAATACCATCTATCTTTTTTAATTTGTTTATGGGATCAGGACGTCACTGGCAATGCCAGCATTTATTGCCCATCCCTAGTTGCCCTTGAGAAGGTGGTGGTGAGCCGTTTTCTTGAACCGCTGCAGTCCGTGTGGTGATGGTACTCCCACAGTGCTGTTAGGTAGGGAGTTCCAAGATTTTGACCCAGTGACGATGAAGGATCGGCAATATACTTCTAAGTCAGGATGGTATGTGACTTGGAGGGGAACTTGGAGGTGGTGGTGTTCCCATGCGCCTGCTGCCCTTGTCCTTCTAGGTGGAAGAGGTTGCGGGTTTGGGAGGTGCTGCCGAAGAAGCCTTGGCAAGTTGCTGCCGTGCATCTTGTAGATGGTACACACTGCAGCCACTGTACGCCAGTGGTGGAGGGAGTGAATGTTTAAGGTGGTGGATGGGGTGCCAATCAAGCGGGCTGCTTTTTCCTGGATGGTGTCGAGCTTCTTGAGTGTTGTTGGAGCTGCACTCATCCAGGCAAGTGGAGAGCATTCCATCACACTCCTTACTTGTGCCTTGCAGATGGTGGAAAGGCTTTGGGGAGTCAGGAGGTGAGACACTCGCCGCAGAATACCTAGCCTCTGATCTGCTCTTGTTGCCACAGTATTTATGTGGCTGGTCCAGTTAAGTTTCTGGTCAATGGTGACCCCCCAGGATGCTGATAGTGGGGGATTCGGTGATGGTAATGCCATTGAATGTCAAGGGGAGGTGGTTAGACTCTCGCTTGTTGGAGATAGTCACTGCCTAGCACTTCTGTGGCGCGAATGTTACCTGCCACTTATCAGCCCAAGCCTGAACGTCGTCCAGGTCTTGTTGCATGCGGGCATGGACTGCTTCATTATCTGTGGAGTTGCGAATGATGCTGAACACTGTGCAGTCATCAGTGAACATCCCCATTTCTGACCTTATGTTGGAGGGAAGGTCATTGATGAAGCAGCTGAAGATGGTTGGGCCTAGGACACTTCCCTGAGGAACTCATGCAGCGATGTCCTGGGCTGTGATGGTTGACCTTCAACCACCACAACCATCTTCCTTTGTGCCAGTGGAGCGTTTTCCCCCTGATTCCCATTGACTTCAGTTTTACTAGGGCTCCTTGGTGCCAGACTCGATCAAACGCTGCCTTGATGTCAAGGGCAGGCACTCGCACGTCACCTCTGGAATTCAGCTCCTTTGTCCATTTTTGAACCAAGGCTGTAATGAGGTTGGGAGCTGAATGGTCTTGGCGGAACCCAAACTGGGCATCAGTGAGCAGGTTATTGGTGAGTAAGTGCCGCTTGATTGCACTGTTGATGACACCTTCCATCACTTTGCTGATGATTGAGAGTAGACTGATGGGGCAGTAATTGGTCGTATTGGATTTGTCCTGCTTTTTGTGGACAGGACATACCTGGGCAGTTTTCCACACCTCTGGTGATTTATTTGCTTTGAGCCCCTTCAGCCTGTCTCAAACTTCTAGCAACTATAGGGTGAAGTCAATGGGCTAGAAATTGGTTATAGCCAAGGAATGGGCAGTGACGTAAGAAAACTACTGAGCACTTGGTTTGAGTATAAAACAAGGCTTTAATCAACTGTTTCACAACCATGAGCTTTAGTTACATCACTAGTTCCTGGTTACAAAAACGTCCTGAGCAAGCTGGGCCCACGCCTGAGTATTTATACTTTCTTTGGACGGCGCCACCAGCTGGCCGCCCAGTGTTATCTCATGAGTCATTTCTACATGAATGGTAAGATTCATGACAGGCAGTGTCAGTAGAAAAGTTGGAGAAGTAGCACCAAGCGCAAATGCTTCAGACTGCACGAAAAATTTGTGCTCACTGCTCAATAAAATGATTGGAGTTCTAAATCAAGTCTTAAAACCCAAGCTCATTGGCGTAACACTTAAAGGGTGGACTAATATCGGGCACAGTCTAATAGCAACTCATTATTACCACAGGCTTTTTTCACTACTTAAAGGGGATGTTCTTTGATGCTGCAGCACCTCATTCTCAGCATTACTCCAATCAGTGAGGTAACTGGCGAGAATCAATTTTGCAAATCGGGCAGTCAGTGAGCGTTGCACTAACGTCACGATCTACCTGGCGTTGACATTCCCGGCGATACCTGTTACCGGTGGAGCTATGGGATGGGGGGAGGGCGGATTTGGCGCTGGATTCGCCTCGCCCTGGCGATACTGGTCATGTGCCCCATTAGCACCATCTACTGGCGCTAACGGGAGGCGCTAAGGGGATGAATTTTTCCCCCATTGATTATACTTGGGATAGGCTTCTTTGGAGAGGGCATGTAGTTTATGTCTTCCCTTGTGAATACTTGCAAGAAGTAGCCATTCAGAATATTTACTATTTTATGCTCATCCTACATTTCAAGCCCATTTGCTTTTTTTTTATCATTTTCACCTCTTTTCTCACTGCCTTATTAGTGTTGTGGTTGGGGATCACTGTGAGAAACATCCGCCTGAAACGTGCAGGAGATTTATTTACATTTTAATTTGGGGGATTGGACATCCTGTAAATCGGTTCCCGACACGTGAGTGCCCAGGATGTCCATTCATTATCATGCCCATGTGAAATGGGCATCCAAGGTTGCCTGGCAATAGTAAGTACATAGAAGACCATGCAAAAGGACAATAAGGTAAATATCTTTCAGATATTTCTACTTTTTCTTTATTTGTTTTTTTGTCTCATATTTAGGTTCGAATAAGCCTTTGTTCAGTTGTTCTAAAGTTTTCTATTCGTCCCCAATGGGGAATCCTGATATGTTTGAAAGAAGAAGAAGAAGAAGAAGAGTAATGTAGGGATTGGAAGCAGGTCGGACTGCACAAGTAGTACCCCTTGCACAACCGTCAGGACCCACACACCTGCCTCTGCAGACAGAGGTGTTTAAATACAATGACCCTGAAATTTCTGGGGCCCTACTACACCAGCATAAATGTGACAAAGTGGAACCCTCATTCGCTGTTCCCCAGGCCAGACAGCCCATCCCAAATCCTGGGGATGGGGGTCAATGCCATATCTGGGGTCAGCAGGATGCTCACCCCAGCCTGGCCCGATTTGCCCATTCGAGGCAGAGGAGTGCCATGCTGCCAAGACTCAAATGGTCCAAATATATTTTTAAAGTCTTTGGCTTCCACTTGGAGCCACTCAGCAATTGAGAAGGTAATTAATGCTGGAAATACTCAGAAGGCCAGGCAGTATCAGTGGAGAGGGAAACAAGGTTAACGTTTCAGGCCGTTGACCTTGCGTCGGAACTGGAAAATGTTACAGATGTAAGAGGCTTTAAGCAAGCACAGAGGAAAGGACAGCGGGAGGGGAGGACAGAACAAAAGGGAAGGTCTGTGATAAGGTGGAAGGCAGGAGAGATTAAATGAACAGCAGAATCCTTACCAGCACCTGCTGTCCGAAAAAAGGGGAGCAGTGGTTATGATCTGAAATTGTTGAACTGAGTCCGAAAGGTTGTAAAGTGCCTAATCGAAAGATGAGGTGCTGTTCCTCAAGCTTCCGTTGAGCTTCATTGGAACAGTGTAAGAGGCCGAGGTCAGAATGGGAGTGGGATGGAGAATGAAAATGGCAAGTGAGAGGTGAACGTACCTTGCTTTGGCAGACGATTAGTGCAGGCAGAGGTTCCTATATCCAAAGTAAGCTGGGACAGCAGGCACAATAGCACCACTAAGATATGTAAATGTTGACTAACTGTTGCAAGGATAACAGCATCTGCCATGCAGCATAGGGCTAGCACATTCAGTGACAGTTATGGACATTTGTAGGTTGAAATTTGACTCCAGCTCCTAGCAGGCATGCCACGATGCATGCAGTGACACAGCGGGCAACCCTTCTTGCAACCCTTAATTGTCCCCATCCTTTAAAACTCAATGATATGTAATTTTCCACTTCTATCACATGTCCAAATCTGCATCTGTTGCTATGTATAATTATGATAATGTGCTGACCTTGGAAAGTTGGGTCAAAAAAAATCACATTGCTGTTCGTATCAGTGCAAACTTGTCTCTAACCATTCAGGTGTAAACTGCAGCCATATCAGAAAATCTATATTTATGTTACAATTTCCAGCATCAGTTTCAACAGTTGTGGACTGCTGACAAGTGTTCTTTTTGTCCTGAAAATAATGACATTTAATTTTAGTCTCATCATGTTATTTTAAATTTTAGAAATGCCTTCATAAGACATTACGTTCTAAATGAGTTGTTGACCCTGAAATTTGTGGGGCCCTGCTACACCAGCATAAACATGACAAAGTGGAACCCTCATTCACTGTTCCCCAGGCCAGACAGTCCATCCCAAATCCTGGGGATGGGGGTCAATTCCATATCTGGGGTCGGCAGAATGCTCACCCCAGCCTGGCCCGATTTGCCCATTCGAGGCAGAGGAGTGCCATGCTGCCAAGACTCAAATGGTCCAAATATATTTTTAAAGTCTTTGGCTTCCACTTGGAGCCACTCAGCGATTGAGAAGGTAATTAATGCCAACCTGGATCGATGGCCTCATTCTAGTAAAGATTTTGGGACTCCTGCCAGGTCTTCGATGCTGTGAGTTCCACTGAGGTATTTCATGAGCGTAAAGGGAGAAATTCTTGTGATAGCTTGCAAACTCCTCTTATATGGCCCTTTGAAATAATGGGGCAGGCAGAAGATCCACCCACAGTCTCAGACTGAAATTTAAAAGTCTGGTCTAAATGCGACACAAATGGAACAAATGCCATTTGATAACCCAGGAATTTCAAAGTCAAGCACTATGGGCTAGATTTTCAGTTGCTTGCGCCAGCAGTTAGCGCCTTAAGAGAAGTGATTTTCGGGCGCTATGCGTGTAGCGCCCGGGCGCAGCGCAGTTTGCGCCCCGCCCCAAATTAAGTTGCCCGTTAGCGCCGGCGCAAAGTTTAGCGGCCGGCCGGATGCGCGCGCAGAAAATGACGTCACATCCTCGTGCAACGCCCTTTGGCCGCCCCGAATCCAAACTTCAGTCGGACCGCCCCATTGTGCGGCTGGCGTCCAGAGCGTTTGTAAAATGGAACGCAACTCACCCTGGGGAGCGCAAATTAAAGGGCACTCCTCCTGCACTATACATGGCAGTCTGCATGTGTTGTGTGGACGGATCCAGTGTGTTGTTGTGCACGGTGTATGTTCCTCCTCCTCCTCCTCCTCTTCCTCTTCCTCTTCCTCCTCTCCCCCAGACTCTGCCTTTGAAAAAAACACATGCACCCTTCCCCTTTAAGAGCTCACTGGCACCAGAGTGTCTGCCGTGCGCTGCGCCCGAGCTCGGGCGCTGCGCTCTGCACCGCCGGCTTAGCGCCTAAAGATAGTAGTGGAACACCTCTTTTAGCGCTCCACCAACCTCTTAGGGCGAAGCCACTGAATTTCCGGCAACGGGGCGCTACTTTGGGGCGGGCGCTAACTTCGGGCGGGCGCTAAGGTTAGCGCCCCAAAACTGTCTATACTGAAAATCTAGCCCTATGTTCCTCCTAATGAATAAAGCAAGACCTCTGGATGACTCAGGACTTAGTAACTGTCAGTCCATGTTTACTCGTTTGCTGTTTTTAAAAAATCTTCTGTGTCCCTTTTCTTACAGATAGAGCTTTATATACACATTCACGAGTTAAATTTGTTTCTCTTTATTTGTCACAGGCTTTGTCTTTGAAACAGAAATGCAAGTGAAGAATAAACATTTATCTGGATGACAAGATGTGTATCTTCCAGATCTGAAACTACTGGAAAAGGATCCAGCAGCAGGATGGTTACTTGGCTTTGCATATCTCCTGTGGATTGATAGCAGAAAGAGAGCTAGTGCAACAAGAGAAGAGCCTCCCTTCCCATGACCTTTGGATTTATTGCAGTTATAGATTGGCACCAAGGGTTTTTGGAATTTACATTGGTGAGAATCTGGTGATGTCATCGTGTACAATGTTGCTTTACACAAGATGGAGTTGTCCTGTATCCTTTTTGCGACGTGTACCCGCCATTTTCTTAAATGTAGACTGCAGTGCTGCTCTCTGGATATTCAGCTTTGCTGTCCGGGTCATAGTACTGGAGGGTCAGATCAATTACCCAACTGTGAATACGCATTATGGAAAACTGCGGGGGATCCGAATTCCCTTGCCAAGTGAGATACTTGGGCCAGTGGATCAGTACCTGGGAGTTCCATATGCTGGCGCTCCCGTTAGGGAGAAACGGTTCCAACCACCAGAACCTCCGCCCTCCTGGTCTGGGATACGCAATGTTACTCACTTCGCCCCTGTCTGCCCACAAAACATTCATGGTATGGTACCGGAAATCATGTTACCGATTTGGTTCACGGCCAATTTGGATATAGTTGCAACCTACATCCAGGATCAAAATGAAGACTGCTTGTATCTAAACATCTATGTCCCCACAGAGGATGGTGAGTCAGTGGAGGACAAACCAATGCTTCTTTTGTCTGGTTCTTTGTTATTGTTTTGTCTGTATGTTGCTCTTTAAGCATGAAGTGGTTCCCTATTCCCCGTCCCCCTCCTGCATGCAGATGTCATGTGGCTCATGTTGTGGCTTCTCCTTGCCTTGACCTTTCCATCTCTTACTGTCAATGGCACTGTTATGGTTCCTCTTTTGTTTCTTTGGCACAGTTTGACAGCCAAAAGCTAACCGTCACTGCAGAAAATCTGAAGCCAGGTGCATTGCCCGCAGGGTTAATTCTCAGTGTTTGGGGTTCACACTGTAATGTGTGAGGGGAGAAGTGGGATGGAAGGTTTGCGAAGGGTGATTGCAGAAATATTCTCCCAGGACATGTTTGGGATGTGACTGAATGTCTGATGCAAGATCACTCCCAATCCAGAGGGTTAGACTGTTATTTGGCCTTTACTGAGGCTTTAATTTGCTCCTTTGGGCTTATAATGTGATGGGGGTAAACTGATCATTTACTAAGACCCTGAACCAATTTCCCAAGAATCAGTACAGATTATCCATCAATCATTGTAAGTCAGTATCAGCTATCCACGAATCAGTGTGAATAACCCATGAACCAGTCTAAATTATTCATGAGCCAGTGCCAGTTAGTCATACTGTGTGATCTAACCCAGTAATATTCAGTTTGATCTTGTTTATATTTTCATCAGAAACTATTAAATCTGCTGATTTTAGACTCAGGCCTAACTATACGCTGGAGCTACTCTCTCAGACACAGGCCTCACTATGGCCTGGGGCTATTCTCTCAAACTTGGTCATGGGCATTGCTGTGTATGGATTGGGGCTAGCCACTCATACATAGGCCTCACAATGGACTAGGATTGGTCTAACTTGTTAATACTTTGTACTCATCAGTGTGAGCAATATCAACACTGGGGAATTTCTTAGAACAAGTATGCTAAGGTCTAAGTGCAAATCAGAGCTGCTGTTATGCCCCTCCAGGTCGACCTTAACTCCACACTCAGAACACTTCCAGTGCACCTGTGTAACATTTCCATTTCTCGTATAATTCATCCTTAAGAACTCCGAGTTAGTTTGCCAATTGATGTCTAACTTTGTGCTGTGGACATTTTTTGACATTTTCCAACTGGGAGCCAGAATGTCACAAACAGAATTCATTTTAAATCCAAGGCCGTTAACAACAGGGACTGGGCTGGATTCAAACTCAAGTCAGTGAGATGAGGTAATCATTCAATTTCCATTGGATCCATTGTTTACTTAATAGACACAAGCCGGAAACTTGGTCTTGCGCTAAAAACCGTGTGCTTCAGGGTTTTATTGAGAGTGAGTGTGTGCCAGAGAACTGGAGAGTGGCCAATTTAATACCCATTTTCAAAAAAGGAGACCGCTAACTCAGGTAATTACAATTTAACATTTGTGGTAGGGAAAATTTTAGACTCTTTAAAGATAAAATTACTAAATATCTAAATGGGATAAAATTATTAGAAGCAGCCAGCATGGATTTCAGAAAGGGAGATCGTGCTTCACAATCCTGATAGCGATCTTTGAAGATGTGACATCTCAGCGGATGTGGGAAATGTACATTAACTTTCTGAAAGCCTTTGGCAACGTACCACACAGGAGACTATTCAGGAAGGTTAACAATAACAACAATTTGATTTATATAAGCTCCTTTAATGTAGAAAAATGTCCCAAGGCGCTTTAGGGGTATGAAATTAGGAAAAGGGTAGACAATTGGATTAAAAACTAGTTAGAAGGGAGGAAACAGAGAGTACAAGTTAAGGGCAGTTTCTCCGAGTGGTTGGAAGGGGGTAGCAGTGCCCCACAGGGTTCTGTTCTGGGACCGCTTCTGTTCACTGTGTATATCAATGATTTGGTTATAGCACTAGGGGGAAATTGTGTCCAAATTTGCAAACTATACTAAAATAGCAGGCATAGTAATATTGGCTTTCATGGCAAGCGATATATATTATAAAAGTAGCAATGTAATGGTGAATCTATATAAAATCTTGCAGATTTGGGCTTCATGTTATAGAAAACATGTTGAGGCAATAGAAAGGATTCAGCGCAGATTCACTAGACTGCTGCCTGGTATGAGGAAAGACAAATTATGAAAAAAAGACTAGACAAATTGGGGCTGTTTTTAGAACAAAGGAGATGATGGGGTGATTTAATAGAGCTGTTTAAAATTATGAAGGGATGGGACCGAGTAGATAAAAACAGACTATTTCCATTGGTTGTGGGAACTAGAATGAAGATAAACATTAACCTGGACTGGTTGGACCGAATGGCCTGTTTCCATGTTGTAATTTCCATGTAACTTTTACGTAACTGGGGCAGCTTTAGGGGCACTACAATTATCTTCAATTTCCTCCACCATGGAAGGGGAAAAATCTACAGTGACTCCTGTTGGAAAATACTTGTATAATTGATATTAGCAGTAGTCACTGGATAGGGTTGACAGTTATTCAGACACAGAGGAGAGATCTGCTGTGATGTACCCCTTGCGAAAATAGCTGCCAACTCTCCCTCTCTATGCACACACATGAAGAATGGCCTCTTGGGTGAGGTTTAGGATGATGGCCAGTAACTATGGAACTGTACCTCAGCAAGTAGTCAGTGACTTTAGAAGAGAAAAATAATCTTTAATCTGTATCATGCAGCTTGGTCTGATTTCTGAGTAACTCATGGTGCAGAAAAGGATGAGTTAATTGGCAAAAATCAAACTTGTATTTACAGTAAGAAAAATGTACTGAATTAGAGGATGCAAAAATCATCATTATGGTGCGTGGGAGGATATAGGTGAAATCTGTAGGAAAGAAAGTGACTCCAGTGTGTTTTATTTGGCACACAGAATATTAACGCTTTGATTGTAGGGCAGTATCTTGTGGTTATGACCCGTGAGTAATGTGCCTCACTTGGACTGGGATTCCTGGGCATCACTGTCCTCCGTGAAGTAATCAGCAGCATAACACTGTTCAGGTGATGGTAAAACTGCTGGGATTCCGCACAGGCCAGCCCCATACACCACCAGTGACAGACAAACTGGTGAGACACGGCAGTTACGAATATGCTGGAGGAAGAATTGCTCTGGTCTTTTCATGTAGCAATATCATGAAGGCATTTGTGATGATTTCCTCCATTTGATGTTACTAGCAAATTTGTAAATGCATCCTTTTAGAGTAGAGCAAATCTTCACAAATGCATCTATGATGTTAAGGAACAGCAACCACAGCAGTTCTTTCCCAATGAACCAGATAAGAGAAACCTGTGAACACTGGAAATCTGAAATAAAAACAAGAAATGGTGGACATACACAGCAGGGCCATCAGCATTTGACAAAAGGGAAAGACAGGTTCACATTTCAGATAAGACCCGGCATCAGAATTCCTGGGGGGCATTCAGAGTTTATTCCTTAATCGGGGGAACATTTGAAAAGTTGGGCCTTATGTGAGGCAGTTTCTACCTGAATCTCTTAAAGTTATTAAATGTGGTCTGCCTCATCAAGAGAGGTGGGGGGGGGGGGGGTGGGGAGGTGAGGAGGAGAGTCATGATGCCCAATTTAAATTCTCTCTACACTCTCAAATCAGAGTGGTACTGCATTGGCAACTCCAACAGCGTGGACCAGCTGTGCCCTGGGAATGCTGAATATTTCTGCAAACAGATCTCTCGTGTGTGTGCGTGTGTGTGTGTGCGCGCGTGTGTGTGTGGGGAGGAGGGGTGAGACGGTTGTGATTGCATGCTCCTACTGTGTCTGATGGAGCCTCATGTTATTTTGTAGTATTTTATTCATTTTACAGTAAAAAGAATATCGAAGGAATGCACCAGAAAACCCAACAAGAAAATATGTAGAAAAGGAGGTAGGTAGAAACCTGGTATCACATGGGGAGGAGCGAGCATGCATTCTCAACGCAAGCAGCAAGCTTCGTCATCAAACTGCAATTAACCAAATGAAAACAGCAAGAAACAGCCAAAGCGTGTGCGTGTGACTTTTGATTAGAACTTGATGTATTTTATACTGATGTCATGCATTTGTTCATCAACCTTGTCAGTTGGACTGGTGCAGTTGTATACCAGGGAATAGCTCACGGGACACAGAAATGAACACACACTGGGAAACTGTCAATAGCTCCAGAGAGAAAGAGACTAAAAGTGCTTTAACATTGGTCGGCATGTTGATGTGTGTTTTCTTTGTTTCTGGATGGAGTTATTGAGGGAAATACTCAATCTCTAACTCTCCTGGTGTAGGCATTATTATACACTGCCAAACATTCAAGGTGAAATTGGATCTCATTTCACCTGTTTCTCAGGTGCGAAACGAGGGAAAATAAGGTCCAATTTCAAGGAGCTATGTCCTGCGTCTCAAAGGCGCCTGAAGCACATTGGCTCAGACGATATGCTAATTAGAGCCTAAAGTTAATTTGGGCTGAAATTGGTCAAAAATTAGACAGAGTTTGCACTGCGCAAGCTCTAACTAGTTTTTCAGGCTCTACAATGGCCTAATCTGCGGTTCTTAAAGCGACCTCTGGAGGCCGCCGAAGACAAGGTATGTAAACCTTTTTTCCACTTACCTTAATGTGGAGCCAGGAGGAGTAGGAGTGCCCCATCTGTCTCCATAGAAATACTGTGGGCTACTACCGTGCTTGCCTCCCTCCCATTGACCCACCCCCAGGACCTATCTGAGGGCCACTGCCAGCATCCGAGCTGGCCAATCTTGCTTTGTGCTCAACCGGCAAGCTGCGGGTGAAATTCTGTCACCATGATGCCGCTCGCCGGTTTCATGACAATGAGACCTGAGGACTAATTTTCGGCGATCCTTGGGCCAACCTTTTGGGTTTGTGTTGCAGTTGCAGCACGGGCAATAACCAATTTCTCCCCATCAGTATCTACACCAGGAGAAGGAGAGACTAGTGTATACTGCACCAGGAAGGAGAGATTGGGAAACAATCTGAGAAACACTCAGTACCTGTGTTGGGTACAAAGTCAATAGTTCTTCTTCCTCAGGCACTGTTTCCTTGCGATTGAAAAGTGCCATCATCGCCCCTTGCTAGGAAAAGATCAGCCTGACCTCTCCTTCTCCAACTACTGCCCCATATCTAACCTTTCTTTCCATCCAGCTCTGTGCTCAAGTCTCATCTCATTCCCTGTTCAAATCCCTTTAGTCCGGTTTATGCCTCAAGACCATCATGGTCACAGTATTACCAACGACATATTTGATGATTGCAACCATGGTGTGCTATCCCTTCCTGTCCTCCTTGACCTCTCTCCGGAATTCTACACTGTTGACCACTTCATCCTCTTCACCTGTTCCAGTGTAGGTAGTTCATTTCTACAAGGGCTTCCCTTCCCTCATATAGTTATCTTGGCAGTGTCATGAGATTCCATCCTGGGTTCACCCCTATTCCTCATCAGTGTGCTACAATTTGGTAACCTCATTTGTAGGTGTGTAGCCAGTCTACGTATGTATTTTGATGACAACTATCTCGCCCTCTCCTCCGCCACCCTCGACTCCATGACTACCACTGTGCTGTATGACAACTTGTTCAGCATCATTGTGGATGACTCAGAATTTCCTCCAACTTAATATCAGTAAGACTGAACCCATTCTGTTTAGTGCCCAACAGAAGTCCACATTGTTGTCCCAACTCCAGCTCCTTCCTCAATTGTTCACTCAGGCTGACCCTGACAATGCATAATCTCCCATGATCTGTCCTACATTAACTCCAACTTGGCCAAAACTCTGCCACCCATATCCTGTCCCACACTAGGTACTGCTTGCCTATCACTCCTATCTTCACCAACCACCATTGGCTCCCATTTCCCTAATTCAAAATCTTCAGCCTCATTTATGGCCTTCATGGCCTCGCCCCATCCTACTTCTACAATCTGCTCCCACCATGCTCCCTCTGCTCTTTTATACATCCCCCCCACTCCCCTTTCCCTACATTTCATCATTGTGGTAGATCCTTCAGGCATCTGTGCCCTACTCGCTGGAACTTTCTTCTTAAACCCCTTTCTTGGCTACCTCCATCCCAATTTAAAAGCCTCTTCAAAGCCTACAAATTCGACTATGCCTTTGGTCACCTACCTTAATTCTTCAGTCCTCAGCACACATTCTGTCTCCGTGAAGTGCCTTGGGACGCTTACTATTTTAAAGGCATTATATAAGTGCAAGTTCTTGTTGTAACACACATACTGAGAAATATTGTAGATACACCAGGACAGATACAGAGAGATTAACATACACTGGGAATTGCTCAGTACCTGCACTAGGAAAGAGATTAACACATATCTAGAGGGAGATGGATCTCGCATCTTTGGTTATAATTGCACTACTGCTTGAGAACACTGAATGTGGCTGAAAGAAGTGTATCCTGCCATTTATGGTATTAATGGGATGTCTATACTTGCGTGAGAAATGTTAACAACATTGTACAGAACTTCTGTGAGTGAGTTGACGTTTATAAAAATGAATTCCTCCTGAATGTTTTGAAAATCTGGTGGATCGTTTCAAACCAATTGCAGATGATTTTATGCTAAAAGAATATCCCTTTGAAATATGTGAGTAAAGTATTCTGTAAACATCAGTAACAGCCAATCTGATGCTACTCTTCCTGGAGCTTTCCAGTTTATCCAATACATTTGTTGTTTCTGTGGGAGTTGCAATTTGCTGTTGGAGTGAGGGTGGGGCATCTTGTCAGCATTCCAGTGCATGTGCTGGGTTGCCAATTTGTGTCAACAATTTGCTTGCATAATGAGACTTTCACCTTGGCTGTGCTGCTAAAGTGAAGTGATGAACAGCTGGAGGCCTCACTGCAGGAAAAGTGAATGTGCAACCTCCAGGATTGCCAGAAAGAGCAGCCTCTGCTGGCTGGTCCAAGATTGGGGTGGACAGGTACTGCGGATAAGGCCCCTTTGGATGAGCATTGATGTATGGGGGAACCTAAAAGAGGAGGACGTAGCAGGGCTGTGTGATAGGTTAGCTCTGGGACTTCCACTAAAGATTGGCATTTTTCCCAGAGGTCTGCACTGTCTTGACAGGATGAGATAGTTGAATGCAAGTATTATGTTTTTAGGAATTCACCGAACATTTCCTTCATGCTCAGCGCTGAAGACAACTCCCATAAGCAAGCTCTCGTTCCCAGCGAACTGGAGTACAATATACACACACACAATCTCTGGCGATGTAGCATTGCACACAGGTCAACAGAAACCCGTGTTACTGTAATTAGCTCACTAAATTTACTTCTTGTATTCTCCCAGCCTTTGGATGGTGGACGAATAATTACTGTTGGACTGTATGCCTAAGGCTATAAACTAAAATTTGGGCTTTTTAAAAGTAAACAGTAGCAGGAAACCCATACCACAGATTTCACTTGATTACAGAGATTTAACTTGTATAAGCTCAGATACAAAAATAATAATAAGACGCAACATTTCTATAACTCTCTTAATAAGGCTGAAATTTGGAATCCAGCGCTCCAGGTTTCATATAATCACCTGGCAGAATGAGAGTAACTGCAGCTGGGATAGTCCCTGTGAGTTACAAGCTCATTTATGCCTTAAGGATGGATCTGCTAAAAGAGTGCCGTGTTCTAAATCCACTTTCATGTTGTAAAACTACAGCCAATGGCATGTGCACAATTCTCTCACTGTCAACTGTACTTATAGAAATATAAGCTGCTTGACTAACTTTGTTTGGATGGTAATGAGTCCCATAAGTCTTATTAACCGTCATTGGATTCCCCAGTTCCACCTTTGCCTGATGTCTAACAGAGAACAGCACCAAGGTGCAAATGTAAGCGAGGAGAGTAGCATTAGAAGAACAGGAATTCTGCTGCTGTCTCGGGATCAGCACAGCAATGTTAAAGAGCCTTGCATGTTGCAGATGCAAATTACCGATCAGTTTGACCTTGTCCTCATGTTTTGAGTGCAGGGCTGTTTAATGACAACCCTTCTGTCCTGTTGTACTGACTCAATTATTGCAGTGATTGGTTGCACAGAAGCATTAATAATGGAGTGTTTAAAATTAAAGATTAGCAGTAGTTGGTTTTGCAGACTGTAATAAGGTGATTTGTCACACTCCCTAGTAATGAAATATAATTTTGGAGACTTGGTAGAAAATATTTGCCTATATTTTTTCAAAGTGTTGAATGTAATTGCTTCTAGAGACAGGCAGTAAAAGGAGTGTGAATCCATGTCAAAAGCAGCAACAAGAGTTTTCTGTTCTTACCAAAAAATGATACTTTTAAGGGAAAAAAATTGTTTCTTAAAACAAAATTCAATTTTCCACTTGTGGGTAGGGATGTAAACACCCAGGGAATTTTATGCTCACATGTAGAGCTGGAATCGTTGTAATGGAGGAACGGCAAGATTTGGAAGAATCAGCACAGCAGTGACAGAAGGAAGCAATGAGCCTCACAAAGCAAGTGCAAGAACCCTTGTCGACTATCATAGTGTTGTGGAGGGAGGAGAGGGTAGCCTGGGAATGTACACTGCATGGAAGAGTCACTGCTTACAGAGCAAACTATCCCAGGAAGTCAATCTAATGGAACAGATTTAGCAATCTGGGCTTCATCAAGGTGCATGATGAGGCTTAGAGTCAGCAGGGAGACTATGACTGGTGTGCGGTCTGATGCAGGGACACTCAATCATGTGCATTGCACTACCAGTGACAGTGAAGGACGCCACTGTGCTCTACTTTTATGCAACAGGAACCTTTGAGGTACCTAGAAGGGACATCGCAGACATAAGCTGTCATTGCCATTCATCCCTCGATTTAAAGATATTTTGAAGCCTTGTTTAGTTTAACCATGCAAACACTGCCATGCACTGACATGGGTTTGGATGTGGAGAGCTGCAAGTTATTGCAGAACGAGCGGAGGATAGAACATAGCAACCACCAACAGCTGAACAGCTAGTTCAGGCAGGGAGACAGCAGTTTAAGGAGATGATTGTTTGGTTCTTCTACTGAATGCTACAGTTGGGCTCTCTTTGGGGTACACGTACAGTGATAGAACTGCTATTTGCTTTACATGTGCAGAGAACTGCATAAGTTCTATTTGGACAAATGTTTTCTTTTCTGCACAAAGACAGTAATATATAAAAAGTGGGTTGAATTTGAAGTATCTGATGTGCTAGTTACTCATCTGGAAGAAGGAGTACAACAGTGGAAAGTATATTTAAAAAGCTACAGGGGGTGCAGCAGACCTGTTACCTTTACTAACTAACCCTAGAGATGTGCATCATGTGCCTAGGCTGTGCTGTGATGTAGTCATTCTGAGTTCTCTTTCTGAGGCAGGATTGTGTGCCACTTGTTTGTGATAGCACAGGACTACTGTTGACATGAGTACAAACATGGGCATACAGTGTCCACTGATTTGTGAAAGTAGAGATTGCTGGACATCTAGGAGTTCTCTGAATTCTGCCCCTCCGCCCCCCCCAGTTTTCTGCTATATATCTCCAAGTGAAGCTGACCATAACTGCCTCTTGTTTAGATCTCAAAACTTTCATAACTCCAGTGGAAGCATTCATGAGAGATGCTGCTACTGCACCTATGGTTTGCATAACTGGTTATCATGGCAGATGTCAAAGCTAGTGGCACTTGGTCAATGCCAGACTACAGTGCACAAAAACACTGATTCATTCAGATAGGAGATATCAGTGGCTATTGAGTTTTTGGACCATCTTCCAAAGTGATGTACATGGAGCCTATTAACTCTTCAATAGTGACTGTGTGTTATAATATTCTTTGATTGAAAACTGGTTCCCTCACGACTTTATCACTAGACAACTAAGGAGGAGTGCTCAGCTAGCTCTGGCTTCCTGGCCCTTCCAAACCCCCTCCCGTTGGTATGCCGTCCTCAGGAGTGACCCTGTGATTCCTCATTTGCATCGCTACTTCAGTGTCTCACAGTGTTGCTGCTTAGTGAGGGTGATGCGTATTGGTATGAGGAGTGGTACTCTTCTGCTGTGCCCGTGGACATGCATGGCTCCTCTTCATCTGTAAAGAAGGCAGATGGAACTTAATTTGTCCATAAACACAGATATGTACTTGTGTACTGTATTGCCAATAAATGCACTATTATACAATTAAGTACTATCTGTGATGTACTATATATGAACAGATTAATGAGAATTAGGAGCTCATTAACAGAGGACAAGGGGACAAACTAGCAAAAAGCAAATTTAGGACTAAAGTCAGGAAGTCCTACACACAAAAAGTGAGCAACACATGAAATTGACTTCCAATGGAGGCAAAATCCCTGGAATCAGGTAAGAAATAATTGGATGTGATGCTGGAGGGGACAGGAGGGTCCTGGCGTCTTGCTGGATCAATTGGCTAAGATGTGCCAAATGGCCTTCATGTGCACCTATCGTGTGAACATTTTTAGTGTGGATTCTGGAATAGTTGTACATTCATTCATAATTTGTTTTGCTTTTCTTTTAAAAAGAAGCCTTTTCAAACTGCGCACTGTGTATGGCTATCCCCTTCACATCTGACCCTTGTTATTTGACTACTGTTCTGCTATTGACGTACCTTGACGCTTTCCTCAAAGTTATGCAGCTTATTTTGGATGTCCTCCTAGATCTATACTGTTGTCAAGATCAATTTTACTCAGTCTATGGCATCTTACCAAGTTTAGGTAGTTATTCCTGTGGCTCCAAAAAGTTATTTCTTACGTGCACTTTATAATCAACCAGCATTTAATAGCCATGTCAGTGAACCTGGCCTTGTCAATTCGTTGCTGAGACATGATTGCTAACGTTCTGCACTTCACAGCTGACTTACTGGCTTTGCTATTATTATATTTGTTAAGTGACTGTTTGAAAAGTGAGAAATGAGCATTATTATAGGTTTGCAGTAATTGACCATGAGGCCAGTTTTCATCTTGCTAGTGTCCTGGAATGGTAGCGAGACGAAAATTGCAGAAAACAAATATACTGACTTAATGCTGGTCCCTCCCGTTCTGATTTTCCGGTGGATATTGATTTAGGTGTTAGCAATCCTGCCGGTTCCCAATTAAAATAGGGGTCAAATGACATAGTTAAGACCCCAACATGATTTTCATGTCAATCAGCACTGCCACTGCTACTTCTGCAACCCGCCCACAAATCAGGGGCTGTACAAGTTGGGAGGTAGCCATTTCCAGTGCGACTTAAAAGGATATTGACCTGCTCACATTTAAAATGATGCAACGGCTTGGGTTACATTTTGGAGGTAGTTTATCATGATTTTTAGCAAGTTACTCAATTTTAAAGCAGTTGTAGTGGCTATGAAACCTTTTGAAATCTTAAGGGGGTACTGACACACATATTTCTCAAAATGGGCATCCTTCTAGGAATTCCATTCTAGCTAGAGGAAAAGGAGCAGCAGCAAGAGTGGAAGGAGCACATGGAGCTGCAACTGCAGTAATAACAGATAGAAGGATTCATGATTGCAGGTATCCTTACCCTCCCAACATGGTCTACAGGCTTAGGGTAACATACCTGTACATAGAGTCATAACGGCACAGAAGGAGGCCATTCGGCCCATCGAGTCCGTGTCGGCTCTCTGTAGCGCAATCCAGTCAGTCCCATTCCCCCGCTCTATTCCCGTAGCCCTGCAAGTTTATTTCCCTCAAGTGCCTATCCTGTCTCCCCTTGAAAACATTGAGGCCTAGAAATTCGGTAGGCTTAGCGCCGCATTTGAGGCGCTAGAGGGCCTAGCGCCGGAGTTATGGCCAGTTGAGAAATTCCCTGGGGCCCTAAATCGGCGTTGCACCGGTAGCGCTGCGCCGGCACCGATGACGTCATCGGTGTGCGCAGCGTCCCGGTTGCCGTGGTAACCCGGCCCCAAGCCGAAATTCAGTTGCGCCCGCCTCGCCCGTGGCAGGCGCAACTAAGACTCTGGCAACAGAGTCTTCCCCCAGTGTGCGCCGGCGCATAAAGGTGGAGCGGCGGCCGGCCGCGTTCCCGGCGGCCGCCTGCCCGCACCTCCCTTCCCGGACTCCTGCATTCCCCCCCCGCGGCCCTGATCAGTGTCTGATGCGAGCCCGGCACTTCCCCGAGGTGCCGGGCTCAGATGTCGGGTCAATCCGCCGGACAGTTGTCGGCTGCAGGCAGCTCCTCCTTAACAGGAGGAGGAGGCCTGCAGTTCCCCCGCCTGCCGCACCGCATCGGGTGCCGCAGCGGGGGATTAGCGCCGGGAAACCCAAGTTCACGCCCGTTTTGAGGCGCTAAAGGAGGGTTTTAGCGCCCGCCGCCGTCTGGGCCCGGCGCACCCGAATTTTCGTCGCGCGCTGCCACATTACCGCTGGCGCAAACTTTCTGGCGCTACAGCCCTGGCAAGACCAAAACCCAATTTCTAGGCCTGAGTGTCTCTGCTTCCACCACTTCCATCGACAACGAGTTCCAGATCCTCACCACTCGCTGCGTAAAAAAGATTTTCCTCACATCCCCCCCTGTATCTCTCGTCCACATCCCCCCCTGTATCTCTCGTCCAAAACTTAAACCTGTGTCCCCTAGTCCTTGTACCATCAACTAGTGGGAGCAGTCTCTCCCCGTCTAGCCTGTCCAAACCCGTCATACTTCTCTGAGGAGCAGTTTATAGGGAGGCTGCGCTTCTCTAGGTAGGCTGTCAGAGTCGTGTTACCTTCTGCAAAAAGGCCTGCGGCCTATTGCCACAGCCTACCACAGTCAATATCACTACAACCCTGAATTTCTTTGCCTTCTGTTCCTTCCAGGCTGCCACAAGGGAATCAGTAACATCAGTCAATCTGCAGTACATGCTTGCATTAAGCAAGTGACTGATGCCATGTTTGGTACAGCAAACGCTTTCATCACATTCCCCAAGAACAGTTGGAAGCACCAGGATAGGGATTTGAGATTTGCACAGATTGCCGGCTTTCCCCAAGTCTTATTGAATGCACCCACATCAGCCCGTGGGCTCTTTCGAACAATCCCACTGTCTTCATGAATTGGAGGAAGCTTTTGTTTTTATTAATGTGCAACTGGTGTGTGATCACCAGCAACACAACTGGAAGATGTGTGCCTGCTTTCCTGGCAGCTGCCATGATGCTTTTATATTGTAGCAATCCTCCACCACCTGTATAACCACCCCCTCCCCCCCCCCCCCCTCCCCAACCAACGCCCAGTTCTTTGTGACTGCACAGCAAGTGAGTGGCTGGCTGCTTGGGGACTAGGACTATCCCCTGTACACTTAGCTCATGATTCCTCGGTGGCTGAGCTTCACTACAAATAGATACATGGCTCAACTATTGCCCTTGTTGAGTAGACTATTGGATTCCTCAAGCAACAACTTTGCTGCCTGGACAGGCCTGGTAGGTTTCTACCATACAGCTGAGGAAGCGTGTCCCATATGATATTGGCTTGTTGCATGCTGCCTAACTTTGCTCTGCAGTGGAGACAACACATGGAGCTACCACTGGTTGAAGACCTACAGTCAGATGAGGGAGATGACACTGATGGTATTAAGGATGGTGAAGAAACCAGAGAGCTCCAAAAGCCAGCCTGTAGCTAAAGTTCTTCAGCAGCAGCTCACCGAAGAATGCTTCAGCCAAAAAATCTCAGCTTTGGGATGTCCTGAGGCTATAAAATACAAGTTCTTTCTTCCTTGTCATTCCTCCCTCAACCAACTCCTCCAAAAATCAGATTAACTGGTCAGCCATCTCCTTATTGATTGTACAATGTTGCTGATGCAGAATGATTGCTGGGCTTGCCAACATAACAGGGATTGCACTCCAAGCATAATTCATGGTGTGAAGTGCTTGGAGATGTTTTGACAATGTGATAAGGTGGTGTATAAATGTAAGGATTTCTTTCTTTCTTGTTTTCTGACTAGCCATTAGTCTTAGTACACCATACTTAACCAGCCACAAGTGTGAACTCAATATGCCCCAAACAGCCTCTGACAAAATTAATACTTCCTGCCTTTGTCATTTTTTTATAGTTTATAAGCGAGGTTTTAAAATGGAGTCTAATCTTTTTAGCTAGTTACAAAATGGTGGGGCAGAGACATCAGAGGGTACTCTCAAGTCTTCACTATGCAATTCACAACTTGACTTCCGTCTCCCTACTTGCTAATAAAGAGATATTCACTCAAACAATTATCCACCTGAAGGTGGCAGGACATATTGAGAGAGTGGTTAACAAAGCATATGGGATCTTGGGCTTCATAAATAGAGCTATTGAGTATAAAAGTAGAGAAGTTATGCTGAACCTTAATAATGCGCTGGTTAGGCCACAACTGAAGTATTGTGTCCAGGTCTGGTCACCACACTTTAGGAAGGATGTGAAGGCCCTTGAGAAGGTGCAGAGGAGATTTACCAGAATGGTTCCGGGGATGGGGGAATCTTAGCTACAAGGACAGGCTGGAGAAGCTGGATTTGTTTTCATTAGAGCAAGAGGTCGAGGGGTGATTTGATAGAGGTGTACAAGATTATGATGGGTTTGGATAGGCTAGATGGGGAAAGGCTGTTCCCACTAGTTGATGGTACAAGGACTAGGGGACAAAGATTTAAGGTTTTGGGCAAGAGATGGGGGATGTGAGGAAAAACATTTTTACACAGCAAGTGGTGAGGACCTGGAATTCGCTGCCAACGGAAGTGGTGGAAGCAGAGACACTCAATGTTTTCAAGGGGAGACTGGATAGGCACTTGAGGGAAATGAACTTGCAGGGCTATGGGGATAGAGCAGGGGAATGGGACTGACTGGATTGCTCTATAGAGAGCCGGCACGGACTCGATGGGCCGAATGGCCTCCTTCTGTGCTGTTATGACTCTATGACTATGACCTTACCGCATGACATTTCCCCCACATGACTTTTTAAATAGTCATCACCTTAAGTCAGCACCAAATGGGGTAATTTTGCCTTTGGGTGATGGTGTAAAACGGGCAATATCGATTCAGCCGCTCATTATGCATCTCTCCCGATTTCTATTTCCATTGAAGTTGTTAATTAAGTATTAATGTACATCAATGATCCTCTGTGTAATCTTCAGATTGCACAAAACCTGAAAGACAGCCATGGCATTAAACTCACTATACTTTGAACAGCATAAGACACAAAGGGGTAGATTTTCACTTTGCACGGTGTTTAGGCGGGCGGTGGACTGGGTCATCGGCCGAGCCACCCGAAGTCATCAGTCTGAGGCACGAACTATTTTGATTATCGGGCTTCATTTAAATTTCATTGGCGGGCTGCCCACCCGTTTCCAGCAACGACAGTCCAATTGGGGGTGTGGGTCGGGGAGGTGGTATTTCCAGTGGACCTGGCTCCTATTTAAAACATGATTGCATCTCTTAATGTGAGGTGTCCTTTTACTTGCCTAAAATTATATTGGAAGATTTGGGCTGCAACATTTCTCAGGCAAAAGCGTCTCAATTGACGGAATCTGCAGTGGATGTCCTTGTTGAGTAGGTGAGGGCATACAGGCAGGTCCCCTTCCCCACAATGGCAGACTCTGCAGCAAGCCTGGAAGGAGATGGCTGAAAATGTCAATGTACGGACCATCACCCACAGCAGAGGGATTCATTGCCACAGTAACTGATGCAGACAGCGACGGTGAGAATGATGTCTTGCTATCTCAATTTCTCTATATTATATCTGGCCTCGCACTTCCGATTTCACCCCCCAACAATCTAAATGCTTTCCTTCCCCACATTCCACGTGCTTCTTCTCCAATCACAACGGGACACAGCACCAATTCCCCTTCTCATTCCAATCACACATACACCTGTTGCTACTGCCCTCACAACAGGCACTAACAGAATTCTGCTTTTATTTGGTAGCAACTGGAAAGCATTTCACTCCTCTGCTAACTGCTTTTACATTTCACACTGGAGCCACCTTCCCACACAAGACCACCTCCCGCTTCTTCATCTCAACATGCACACTATGAAGCTTCCTCACACTTTTCTCTTTTCTCTTTCCTCAAGCAATCCCACATACAGGCAATGTGGCAACCTGGTGCTGTATCGCGCTGCCCATCACCTGCTATTGCCTAACCTTTCTGTGGCATACTGACCCTTGTCGTTCTCCCTATTTTCTAGGTCAATGCCACAACTTGGATCTTGTAGAACAAGCCTTAGGGGACAAACCTCATGAAGAAGCACCAGCACTTACTCCATCCTCCCAAAGCACCCGCATAGATATTTGCATCCTGGGTGCTATAGATAGTGAATTAGAGGGGTCTTCACAAGGTGAATCACAGATCACAAGTGAGCAGGAGCAGAGATCAGTGAAAAAGATAATCCAGGAGATTGCTCGCCAGAGGGGAAGGTCAGGTCCTAGCTCTGCTGAGGTGGACAGAGATGCTCACGTTAAGGGCCCAGACATCAAACGAAAACTACTTTCTGCGCAGCAGCAATTGTTTGAGAAACTGTATAGCCTGCTTAGGAGTTGTTCTCCAACTGGATAGAGCAGCCTGCTTCCAGCTTGTGTGGCATTCTATACAAGAGTCTGTGTCACCAACTCTTATAGCTTTGATCCAGCTGGGTGGGACTGGACTCGCCTGGTTCCATTCTTACCTATTGTGGTAAACCACTGTATTGTATATTGCCACCTCTGGGTGGCGCTGTGTATGGAGGCATGCCTCAGCTGACTCCACCCACCACTGTGTGGGTTTCGTTCAGACTTGTTCAGTCACTCACGAAGAAGCATGGTCTCTTCTTAGCTAATAAAAGCCTTATTCATCTCTTCTTTCGACTCATCATCTCTTCTTCGACTCACCACCTTTTATAAAGTAATTGATAAGCGTATCAATTTTATTAGCTAAAAGTTAAATGGCGACACCTGAGGAGCAACAACAGCAACGGATACAGCAGACATTGCTGAGAGCCCTCAGACCACCACGCCTGGACCTCGACCCTCAAGATGTGGGTGCATCAGCCAAGTTTGAACACTGGCTGAGCTGCTTTGAATCCTTCCTCGCAATCTCACAGGTTACAGAGGAGGATCACAAACTGAAAATTTTGACCGCCCAGGTGAGCCATCAAGTATATATGCTAATCCGGGACTCTAATACGTACGTGGCGGCCCTCGAGCTACTAAAAGGGCAATATACGCGCCCAGTGAACACAATTTACGCCCGACACCTCTTGGGATCCCGCAGGCAGCAACCGGGAGAATCGGTAGGGGCATTTGCACGGGCGCTACTGGCACTCTGCAGAGACTGCGATTGTAAAGCGGTAACGGCTGTGGAGCACGCGCAGGGACTCGCCTGTGATGCCTTCGTCAGGGGCCTCCAGTCAGACCACACCCGGCAGAGACTGCTAGAAAGCAAGGAACCCGACCTGAAGACGGCCATTGCCCTTGCGCTCTCGTTAGAGGAGGCCCACCGAAACCTCGAGGCATACCCCCGTAACGGCGCCGAGACATGGCAATCGAAACCGTGGGACACGGGACCGCCGCCCCCGGCACCAACCGCTGCAGCGACCCAACCGAGACAGCAGCCTCCGGTAAGAACTGCTTCGATGCCCAGTAACCAGGCCCAAAAATGCTATTTCTGTGGCCAGTTAAAACATCCCAGAGCGCACTGCCCAGCTAAGACAGCTACCTGCTCGGGCTGCGGGAAGAAAGGCCATTACGCTAACGCCTGCAAGGGGAAGCCAGCCAGCAGCGCAGCGTGCGGGCCGTGGGAGCAGCCATCTTATCCGCCATTTTGTGTACCCCCGGCCGCATGGCATCCGCCGCCATCGTATCCAACGCACTCAACCGCCATTTCGTCACCGGAACCGACCACCGTCTCGGCGGATGACTATAGTGACTCACTAAGCCACATACTGGCCTCCGTGACGCTGGATCAAGGCCACCCTCACCATCTATCCAGCACCATGATGGATATCGCGGTAAACGGCCGCGCCACCAGTTGCCTGATCGACAGCGGGAGCACAGAGAGTTTCGTCCACCCCGACACGGTACGTAGCCACTCCCTCACGATTCTGCCAACGCACCATCGCATTTCTATGGCGTCCAAGTCCCAGTCAATGGACATCAGCGGCTACTGTGTGGTGACCCTGTCAGTAGGGGGCACTGAATATCAAAAATTTAAACTGCTAGTCCTGCCCCGTCTTTGCGCTGCCGTCCTGCTAGGGTTGGATTTTCAGTGCCACCTTAAGAGTGTCACACTAGCATACGGTGGACCCCTCCCCCCACTCACAGTCTGCAACCAACAACTTTTAAATCGCCCGCTGCAAACCACCTGCAGCCTTTCCACATTAAAAGTCCCCCCCCCTCCCCTGTTCGCTAACCTCACCCGCGACTGTAAACCCATCGCTACCAAAAGCAGGCGGTACAGTGCCGGGGACAGAGCTTTTATCAGCTCTGAGGTGGAGCGGCTCTTGAAGGAGGGCATTATCGAAGGTAGCACTAGCCCCTGGCGAGCCCAGGTTGTAGTCGTTAAAACCACTGCAAAACGCCGCATGGTAATCGACTACAGCCAAACCATAAACCGGTACACCCAGCTGGACGCGTACCCCCTCCCTCGCATATCTGATATGGTCAATCAGATTGCGCAATACAAAGTATTCTCCACCATCGACCTTAAGTCAGCGTACCACCAGCTGCCCATCCGCCATGAGGACCGCCAGTATACTGCCTTCGAGGCAAACGGCCGCCTCTACCACTTCCTTAGGGTCCCCTTCGGCGTCACCAACGGGGTTTCGGTCTTCCAAAGGGAGATGGACCGAATGGTTGACCAGAACGCGCTGCGGGCAACCTTCCCCTATTTGGATAACGTCACCATCTGCGGCCACGACCAGCAGGACCACGACGTTAATCTAGCAAATTTCCTCCGTACGGCCCAACGGCTGAACCTAACGTACAATAAGGAAAAATGTATGTTTCACACCAAGCGCCTGGCCATCCTCGGCTGCGTGGTGGAGAACGGAGTCATCGGGCCCGACCCCGACAGAATGCGCCCCCTAATGGAGCTACCCCTTCCCCACTGCCAAAAAGCACTGAAGAGATGCCTGGGGTTTTTCTCCTACTACGCCCAGTGGGTGCCCCTCTATGCAGACAAAGCCAGGCCCCTCATCAAAGCCACCTCCTTCCCCCTGACACCAGAGGCGTGTGCAGCCTTCACTCTTATCAAGAACGATATCGCGAAGGCCGCAATGCACGCGGTGGATGAGTCCATCCCCTTCCAAGTGGAGAGCGATGCCTCCGACTTCGCCCTAGCCGCGACCCTTAACCAGGCGGGCAGACCCGTGGCCTTTTTCTCAAGGACCCTCCAGGGCCCCGAGACGAGACACTCCTCCGTCGAAAAGGAGGCCCAGGCTATTGTAGAAGCGGTGCGTCACTGGAGGCATTACCTGGCCGGGAAACGATTTACCCTGCTCACTGACCAGCGTTCAGTAGCTTTTATGTTTAATAATAAGCAGAGGGGTAAAATCAAGAATGACAAGATCTTGAGGTGGAGAATCGAACTCTCCACCTACAATTATGATATCTTGTATCGGCCAGGGAAACTCAATGAGCCCCCAGATGCCCTATCACGTGGTACATGCGCCAACGCGCAGAGTGATAGGCTGCAGTCCCTCCACAATGACCTCTGCCACCCGGGGGTCACCAGGTTTTTCCATTTTATCAAATCCCGTAACCTGCCCTACTCCATCGAGGAGGTCAGGACCATGACCAAGAGCTGCCAAATCTGCGCCGAGTGCAAACCGCACTTCTATAGGCCGGACAGAGCAAGCCTGATCAAGGCCACCCGCCCCTTCGAACGCCTGAGCGTCGATTTTAAAGGGCCCCTCCCCTCCGCTGACCGCAATGTGTACTTCCTCAACATAGTTGATGAGTACTCCCGTTTCCCCTTTGCCATCCCTTGCCCAGACATGACCAGTACCACGGTCATCAAGTGTCTGAATGACATCTTCGCTCTGTTCGGGTTCCCCAGCTATATACATAGCGACAGGGGCTCATCGTTCATGAGCGACGAACTTCGGCAGTACCTGCTAACAAGAGGTATCGCCACGAGCAGGACCACCAGTTACAACCCCCGGGGGAACGGCCAGGTGGAAAGGGAGAACGCGACGGTTTGGAAGGCAGTCCTCTTAGCACTAAAATCTAAGGGCCTTCCGACCTCCCGCTGGCAGGAGGTCCTCCCTGCAGCGCTTCACTCCATTCGGTCACTGCTTTGTACTGCCACTAATGCGACCCCTCATGAGAAAATGTTCGTTTTCCCCCGGAAGTCTACATCGGGAACCTCGCTACCGGCATGGTTGACTTCTCCTGGGCCCGTCCTACTGCGGAGGCACGTGAGGACGCATAAAACGGACCCCCTGGTCGAGCGGGTGCACCTCCTACACGCCAACCCCCAGTATGCCTGGGTGACATACCCAGACGGGCGGGAGGACACGGTCTCCATACGAGATCTCGCACCCTCGGGTACCCCTGAATTACCACCGTTATCCCCCTTACCACCGTTATCCCCCTTACCACTGTTATCCCCCACCACCCCTCCCAACCCAACCCCTGCAGACGGCATGCCAAAGCCCCAGGAATCTTCGCCAACCACCCAGACACCAGACCCGACGTCGGATGCTGCAACACCACCGCCGCCACCACGACGATCAGGACGTCAGACAAGGCCTCCTGATAGACTTAACTTGTAGTACCCTTCACCCCGCCGGACTTCACATTAAACAAGGGGTGAATGTGGTAAACCACTGTATTGTATATTGCCACCTCTGGGTGGCGCTGTGTATGGAGGCATGCCTCAGCTGACTCCACCCACCACTGTGTGGGTTTCGTTCAGACTTGTTCAGTCACTCACGAAGAAGCATGGTCTCTTCTTAGCTAATAAAAGCCTTATTCATCTCTTCTTTCGACTCATCATCTCTTCTTCGACTCACCACCTTTTATGAAGTAATTGATAAGCGTATCACCTATCTAATTGTAACCAGAGAATCACCTGCAATGGCTTCTCTTCTCGCTCCCACATCGTTACCTCTGGTGTCCTCCAAGGATCTATCCTCGGCCCCCTCCTATTTCTCATCTACATGTTGCCCCTTGGCGACATCACCTGAAAACACAGCATCAGTTTCCACATGTACACTGACGACACTCAGCTCTAACTCACTACTTCTTCTCTCGACCGCTCCACAGTGTCTAAATTGTCAGACTGCTTGTCTGACATACAGTTCTGGATGAGCAAACATTTTCTCCAATTAAATATTGGGAATACCGAAGCCATTGTTTTCAGTCCCCACCACAAACTCCATTCCCTAGCCACTGACTCCATCCCTCTCCCTAACATCTGTTTGAGGCTGAACCACACTGTTCGCAATCTTGGTGTCATATTTGACCCTGAAATGGGCTTCTGACCACATATCCGCAGCATAACAAAGACCACCTACTTCCACCTCCGTAACATTGCCCATTCCGCCCTTGCCTCAGCTCATCCGCTGCTGAAACCCTCATCCATGCCTTTATAACCTCTAGACTTGACTATTCCAATGCACTCTTGACTGGCCTGCCACATTCCACCCTACGTAAACTTGAGGTCATCCAAAACTCGGCTGCCCGTGTCCTAACTCTCACCAAGTCCCGTTCGCCCATCACCCCTGTGCTCGTTGACCTACTTTGGCTCCCGGTTAAGCAGTGCCTCGATTTCAAAATTCTCATCCTTGTTTTCAAATCCCTCCATGGCCTCGCCCCTTCCTACCTCTGTAATCTCCTTCAGCCCCACAACCCCCCGAGATATCTGCACTCCTTTAATTCTGCCCGCTTGATCATCTCTGATTATAATCGCTCAGCCTTTGGTGGCCTTGCCTTCTGTTGCCTAGGCCCTAAGCTCTGAAATTCCCTGCCTAAACCTGTCCGCCTCTCTACCTCTCTTTCCTCCTTTAAGATGCTCCTTAAAACCAAACGTTTGGTCACCTGCCCTAATTTATCCTTATGTGGATCGGTGTAAAAATTTTTGTCTTAAAATACTCCTGTGCAGCGCCGTGGGATGTTTTACTACGTTAAAGGTGCTATATAAATACAAGTTGTTTTTGCTGATTGAAGCTCCGACTTGTGCAATTCAGTCTTTGTACTCCGCCACCTCCACTGCTTTTGAAAAGCTTCAGGAATGCATTGATAGAGGCTTCAATCACTGTTCTCTTGCAGTCTGCTTTCCTGCAGATCAGTGGGAATGATGAGCCGCAGCCCAATGGGAGTGGCACATATTGCCCTCTCTCAGGATGACAGCACATCTGCCCTCTCGCCACCCCATCAACCAATGCCAGCCACGTTGCCAGAAAGCCAGCTGGGCCAGACTTCCCTAGTAGAAGCTGAGATGCTGCAGTCTTGCAGCTGCGCACTCTCAGGCTTGTATCAAAATGGCAGTGGATAGATCAGGAGTGAAAACAGGGTGGTAAGTATAGCACCACAATCTTTACAGTGCTACCAACCCGTTCCCACTCAGCAGAGGCAATTACAGTCGGCCCTAAAAATTCATGTTAAATTAACTAGATTGAGAACTGCTCAACTATAGAAAGCAGGAAATTCATGCATAATGAGGGAATATCCATTTTCCAATAGTGGCAAAGTAGAAGGTTCTGGCTATGATTCTTGAAGATTATAAAGAGCGTGTATTTATATAGCACCTTTCACAACTTCAGGACATCCCAAAGCACTTTACAGCCAATGCTGTTATTGTAGGGAAACTCAGCAGCTAATTTGCACACAGCAAGGTCCTACAAGCAGCAATTAGATAAATGACCAGATAATCTACTTTAGTGATGTTGATTGAGGTATAATATTGGCCAGGACAGCAGGAGAATCTCCCTGCTCTTCTTCAAATGGTGCCATAGGCTTTTCATCCATAGGAGCACGACCTTGGTTAACATCTTACCTGAAAGGTAGCACATGGTGACAGCAGCACTCCTTCAGTAGTGCACGGATGTGCCATCTTAGATTATGCTGTTCAGTCTCTAGAGGGTGGTTTGAACCCATGATCTTCTGACTCAAGGCTAGAGTGCTACCACTATGCCAAGGCTGGCACTTTGCCTGTTAGCTTAAAGTATCCAATCAATATAAATCTGCAAGCAACAAAGTTAATCATGTGCTGACTAAAGGCATTTGATGATAAATGGAATTATTTTTTAAATTCCATCTAACTCATGGCTATATATGGGTAGCATAGTGGTTATGTTATTGGACTTCTAATCCAGAGGCCTGGACTAATAATCCTGAGACAGTGAGTTCAAATCCCACCGTGGCATTTTGAGAATTTGACTTCAGTTTAAAAAAAAATCTAGAAATAAAAAGCTGCTATCGGTTAGAAGTGGCCTGCAGACATATTGTCGTCAAAACCCAATTGGTTCACTAACGTCCTTTATGGAAGGAAACCTGCCATCCATACTTGGTCTGGCCTATATCTGGTCTGGACTCCAGTCCCACACCAACATGTTTCTCTCTCCACAGATGCTGCCTGGTCTGCTGAGTTTTTCCAGCATTTTCTGTTGTTATTCCACACCAACATGGCCCTGGTATCAACACGTGCCAAAAGTGCCAAGTGGATGATTCTTCTCGACCTTTTCCTGATGTCCCCACCATCACAGATGCCTGTGTTCAACCAATTCAATTCACTTCACCTGACATTAAGAAATTCTGCGTGCACTGACACTGCAAAGGCCCCAACAACATCCCGGCTATAGTGCTGAAGATCTGTGATCCAGAACTAGCACCCCTAACTAAGCTGTTCCAGTGCAGCTAAAACACTGATATCAACCCAACAATGCGGAAAATTACCCAGGTATGTTCTGTCCACAAAAAGCAGGACAAATCCAACTCAGCTATTACAGCTCTATCAACCTATTCCCAATCATCAGCAAAGTGATGGAAGGTGTTGTCAACAGCTTTATCAAGCGGCACTTACTCACCAGTAACATGCTCACTGATGCTCAATTTGGGTATAGTCAAACCACTCGGCTCCAGACCTCATTACAGCTGTGGTCAAAACATGAACAAAAGAGCAGAATTCCAGAGGTGAGGTGAAATCAAGGCAGCATTCGACTATTGGGTGACCACTTTGCGGAACACCTCCGTTCAGTCCGTAAGGGTGACCCCAAGCTTCCGGTCGCCTGTCACTTTAATTCTCTGCTCCACTCCCACTCTGTTCTCTCCATCCTCGGCCTCTTACACTGTTCCAGTGAAGCTCAACGTAAGCTCGAGGAACAGCACCACCTCTTTCAATTAGGCACTTTACAGCCTTCTGGACTCAACATCGAGTTCAACAATTTCAGACCATAACCTCGGCCCCTATGTTTTTTTTTCCCTTTTTTCCCTCACATGGTAGTGTTGAAGATTCTGCCATCGCCATTTACACCTCATCTAGAGTCAACTTTTGTTTCTTAACTTGTCCCATTACCATCTCCTTTTGCTTTGCACCATCATCCCTTTTGTCAGTCAATCTCCCCTGCCTTCCATCCTATCACAGTCCTTCCCTTTGTTCTTTCCTTCCCTCTTTCATGTCCCTACCCCTGCACTTGCTTAAATATCTGGTACTTCTCAAACCTTTTCCAGTTCTGACGAAGGGTCCCCGACCTGAAATGTTAACTCTGTTTCTCTCTCCTCGATGCTGCCTGACCTGCTGAGTGTTTCCATCATTTTCTGTTGTTATTGCAGCATTTGACTAAGTGTGGCACCAAGGACACTTAGTAAAACTGAAGTCAATGGGAATCCGGAGGAAAACTCTCCAGTGGCTAGAATCATACCAGGCACAAAGGAATGTGGTTGTGGTTGTTGGACGCCAATCATCTCAGCCCCAGCTATCGTTGCAGGAGTTCTTCAGGGCAGCGTCCTTGGCCCAACTCTCTTCAACTGCTTCATCAATGACCTTCCCTAAGGTCATAAATGTGGCTGTTTGCTGATGATTGCACAGTGTTCAATTCCATTCGCATTTTCTCAGATAATGAAGCTGTCCATGCCCGCAAGCACTAAGACCTAGACAACATCCAAACTTGGACTGAAAAGTGACAAGTAACATTCGTGCCACACTAGTGCCAGGCAATGACCATCTCCAACAAGATCCTGGGGGTCACTGTTGATCAGAAATTTAACTGGAGAAAACACATATATGTGGCAGCTACTAGAGCAGGTCAGATGCTGGGTACTCTGTGGCGAATGGCTCACCTCCTGACTCCACAAAGCCTCTCCACCACCTACAAGGCACAAGTCAAGTGTATGATGGCATATTCTCCACTTGCCTGGATGGGTGTAGTGGCAATAATACTCAAGAAGCTCAAAACCAACCAGGACAAAGCAGTCTGTTGGTTTTGGCGCTTTATCCAGTAGCATAAATATCCATCCAATCCACCACCAATTGTTGCCGCAGTGTGTACTATTTACAGGATGTACTGCAGCAAGTCACCAAGGCTTCTCCAGATGTACCTCCTAAAACTGCAACCTCCACCACCTAGAAATACAAGGGCAGCAGGTGCAAGAACATACCATCATTTCCACGTTCCCCTCCAAGTCACACACCATTCTGACATGGGCATATATCACTGTACTTTTGTCATTGCTGGGTCAAAATCCTGGAACTTCCAGCTAACAGCGTTGTAGAACCACCTTCCCCACATGGACTGCAGAGTTTCTAGAAGAAGGCCCACCACCACCCTTTGAAGGGAAACTAAGGATGGACAATAAAAGCCGGCCTTGCTAGAAACACCCACAGACCAAGAATGAAAAAAAACTAAAGCCCCATTTGAGATATTGGAATAACATGTCTCTATTGTTAGCAGTAACGTAAATATGTTTGTGAAGAGTCCCTCTGTTCTCTACTTCTTTGAGATGAATAAAGCTACATTGAATCAAGATTTTCATCTGTCCGTCAGATTGACTATGCAGGCAGAACTTTCTTGATTCTGATTCATCATAATCAGAAAAAGCTGTCTCTTGTAATAAAGGACTGTATAAATCTCTCTCTTGGTAAAATTACTGCTCTTCATTCATCTTAAGGGAACATGTATCAGTTCACATTTCTCCTTACAGTTATCTTTGGAATTGGTGTTAACTTATTTAACATTGTTTAAAGTTTAATAACTTTAATGAAATTAGGTTTCTTCGCCCCCGCCACCCACCCGCCCCTGGGCAAAGTCCTCCTTGGCTGAGTACTGACTAACATTACTGCTTTATCATTCTGTAAATATTCAAGGAAGTTGAAGTAGTGTCACAAGTGCCTGGTTAGCCAACCTTATAAAGCTCAAGAGCCAACAAAAAGAACATTTTATATAACAAAAAGCCACAAGTTTTTAGCCCTTTTACATTACAGCTCGAGTCCTGGGAAAGTAAAACCAAAAGTGGGACTCTGCTTGAGGCTTTTGGTTCTAGAGGTAAGGCCATTTATGTTTAGGAGAACTGCCTACAGTGCAAGAGCGATGCGCCTTTTTAATATTTTTATTCCCATTACTATGGAAGTACCTTAAACTAAAATATACAGTACTACCAGTTTTATCAATCTGGGTATTCTTAGTGTGAACTACATATGTGTGATAACAAAATTCCAGTGATCATTTTAATTAATGCTAATTAGATTCTAAAATTACAATTATCACAGAAACTAACAATTAATAATAAGCAATAATTTGATACATAATGTAATAACACCAGTGTTATTCTCACAGTAACTAAAGCAAAAATACATTTGAAATGCACAAGGAGTCAGGCACATAAGTCAATGCAACTTTTGACATGCTTTGTTTCACATTATTGGCTTGAAATCTGGTTTCTACTTGGTTATGCAAGGATGAACCAGATCTGAAATGTGAGCATCAGTAAAGAACAGTCTATCCTTGGGTTTCACACATTGAGGTGTAGAAATAAACAGATTCCCAAATCGGATGAAGGACAGCGGTCTTGATGTTTAAATACTTCCCACATGGCACATTCTCCAAAATTCAACTCCGTGCCAACATTTTTAAAACATTTTGTGGCGCACCATGAGCCTTGGACTTTATGAAGGAAATACTTCAGCTCAATACCAACCATTAAAACACTTGTGTGGTGCCCTCTGTGTGATTTCACCCTGTTTATCTTCCTCTTCTGTCACCTCTTCCAAGAAGGCCCCACTTTTACATTGTACTGAGACAGGAGGTAGCATTCCTTACCTCAAAAATATTATTTTCATTACAAATATATTATTCTATAGCAGGTTTTATTTCACTTCCCAAAACGATTCCAACTAACAGCACCTGGCATTTCACCAACACTCACTATTTTAGCATTTTTACACTTGTCCTGATATCCCCCTTCTGTGGCTCAGTGTCAAAAATGTTTTTATTAATGTCGCTCTTGTTAAACGCCTTGTGACGTTTTGCTACGTTAAATGCGCTATATAAATGTAAGTAGTTGTTGTTGCAACCCCATTTGCCATGATCAAAAATAAGTAATACTTCTGAAGCCAAAATCATTATGATCCTGATCCATAGCAAAGCTTTTGGGTAGAAATGGGTTCCGGCCTGTTTTCGGACCCAAAATAGGCGACATGCTGCAAGCGCGTGCCAGAAGCCGGATTTTGGGTGAGCCCTGGGCCTCATTTTAGTAAAGGAGGTGAGCAACCGGCACTTGTCGCAACTCCAGAGGCAACTCGTTCAACATCGGTGGTCGAATTTGGACCTGCTGCCGCGCCAGCAGTGGCGTCGTGAGGGGCGGAGGAGATCGTGGGCAGGGGGGCTGAGCACAGGCCGGCAGCGGCGTGCACTAGTGCTGTGGAGCCACATGAGGGAAATCAAAAAACAACTTTCCTTACCATTTCTTGATATATATTAATGACTTGGACTTGGGTGCACAGGGCACAATTTCAAAATGTGCAGATGACGCAAAACTTGGAAGTATGGTGAGGAGGATCGTGATAGACATAGACAGGCTGGTGGAATGGCAGACACGCGGCAGATGAAATTTAACGCAGAAAAGTGTGAAGTGATACAATTTGGTAGGTTGAACGAGGAGAGGCAATATAAACTAAATGGTACAATCCTAAAGCGGGTGCATGAACAGAGAGACCTGGGGGTATATGTGCACAAATCGTGGAAGGTAGCAGGGCAGGTTGAGAAAGTGGTTAAAAAAAGCATACGGGACCCTGGGCTTCATAAATAGAAGCATAGCATACAAAAGCAAGGAAGTTATGATGAACCTTTATGAAACACTGGTTCGGCCTCAACTGGAGTATTGTGTCCAATTCTAGGGACCGCACTTTAGGAAGGATGTGAAGGCCTTAGAGAGGGTACAGAAAAGATTTACGAGAATTCTTATCTATCTAATCGTAACCAGAGAATCGCCTGCAACGGCTCTCTTCCTGTTCCCGCATCATTATCTCTGGTGTCCCCCAAGGATCTATCCTTGGTCCCCTCCTATTTCTCAGCTACATGCTGCCCCTTGACAACATCGTCCGAAAACACAGCGTCCATTTCCAGATGCGCGCTGATGACACCCAGCTCTACCTCACCACCACTTCTCTCGACCCCTCCACGGTCTCTAAATTGTCAGACTGCTTGTCCAACATCCAGTTCTGGATGAGCAGAAATTTTCTCCAATTAAATATTGGGAAGACCGAAGCCATTGTTTTAGGTTACCACCACAAACTCCGTTCCCTAGCCATTAACTCCATCCCTCTCCCTAACATCTGCCTGAGGCTGAACCACACTGCTTGCAACCTTGGTGTCATATTTGACCCTGAAATGAGCTTCCAACCACATAACCGCGGCATAACTAAGACCGTCTTTTTCCATCTCCGAAACACTACTTGTCTCCACCCTTGCCTCAGCTCATCCGCTGCTGAAATCCTCATCCATGCCTTTGTTACCTCTAGACTCAACTATTCCAACACACTCCTGGCTGGCCTTCCACATTCTATCCTACGTAAACTTGAGGTCATCCAAAACTCGTCTGTGAGTGTCCTAACTCGCACCAAGTTCCGTTCACCCATCACCCCTGTGCTCGCTGACCTACACTGGCTCCCGGTTAAGCAATGCCTCGATTTCAAAATTCTCATCTTTGTTTCCAAATCCCTCCATGGCCTCACCCCTCCCTATTCCTGTAATCTCCTCCAGCCCCACAACCCCCTGAGATATCTGCGTTCCTCTAATTCTGCCCTCCTGAGCACCCCTGATTATAATCGCTCAACCATTGGTGGCTGTGCCTTCTGTTGCCTAGGCCCTAAGCTCTGGAATTCCCTGCCTAAACCTCTCTGCCTCTCTACCTCTCTTTCCTGCTTTAAGATGCTCCTTAAAACCTACCTCTTTGACCAAGCGTTTGGTCACCTGCCCTAATTTCTCCTTATGTGGCTCAGTGTCAAAAAAAATTCTTATAATAGCCCTGTGAAGGGCCTTGGGATGTTTTACTACGTTAAAGGCACTATATAAACATAAGAACATAAGAACATAAAAAATAGGAGCAGGAGTAGGCCAATCGGCCCCTCGAGCCTGCTCCGCCATTCAATAAGATCATGGCTGATCTGATCCTAACCGCCAATCTACTATCACAGAACCATCTCCTGAATCTAACAGAATTAGACACACGAAATAGGAGCAGGATCAGGCTACATGGCCCCTGGACCCGCTCCGCTACCCACAGGGCCATGTCCGATCCGATCCTAGACTCATATCCAAATCCCTGCCCGCTCCCCGTAACCCTTAATTCCCTTTACTTCTAGGAAACTGTCTATTTCTGTTTTAAATTTATGTAATGATGTAGCTTCTACAGCTTTTTGGGGCAGCATATTCCATGGACCTACCACCCTCTGAGTGAAGTAGTTCCCCCTCATCTCAGTTTTGAAAGAGCAGCCCCTTATTCTAAGACTATGCCCCCTAGTTCTAGTTTCACCCATCATCGGGAGCATCCTCCCCGCATCCACCCGATCCAACCCCTTCACAATCTTATATGTTTCAATAAGATCGCCTCTCATTCTTCTGAACTCCAATGAGTAGAGTCCCAATCTACTCAACCTCTCCTCATATGTCCATCCCCTCATCCCTGGGATTAACCGAGTGAACCTTCTTTGTACTGACTCGAGAGCAAGTATGTCTTTTCTTAAGTATGGACACCAAAGTTATTGTTGTTGTTGAGAATGGTTCCAGGGCTGAGGGACTTCAGTTACGTGGATAGACTGGAGAAGCTGGGGTTGTTCTCCTTAGAGCACAGAAGGTTGAGAAGAGATTTGATAGAGGTGCTCAAAATTATTAGGGGTCTAGGCAAATTAGATAGAGAGAAACTGCTCCCATTGCAGAAGAGTCGAGAACCAGAGGACACAGATTTAAGGTGATTGGCGATGTATTTGGCATGTATTTTTTTTAAGGCAAAGGCCAAAAATATATAAAACTTTAATCTTTTCTTAGCTGTTTTTCCTTCTTTACCATGACACCAGTGTTTATTTAAGCAGAACCTTTTGATAATTTATTTTAAATTCAGGACTTTTATTCAGAAGCTCCCTCCAAAATTGCCCTTCCAGAACTTTTCACTATATATATTAATAACTGTTTTTGAGTACTGAACATAAACCTAAATAAAGAAATAAAAACAGAAAATGCTGGAAATACTCAGCCGGTCAGGCAGCATCTGTGGAGAGAGAAACAGAGTTAACGTTTCAGGTCGATGACCCTTCGTCAGAACTGGAAAAAGCAGGAAATGGAACATGTTTTTAAGCAAGTGTAGGGGCAGGGAAAGGGGGGAGGGGAGGAAAGAACAAAAGGGAATGTCTGTGATAGGATGGAAGGCAGGAGAGATACCTAAATAAAGTATTGGTGTTAGCTTTTAGAGTGCATTACAGAATATAAATATTCCACTTTGAAATGTGGGCATTGTTTAAAGATTTTATTTGTCATACATGTACCATGTGAAAACACGCCCTTGGATACAGAAATCAACATAATTTTTCTCAGGAAAATTATCGCATAAACATTTGAAGACTTACTGCTTTGCCTTGGTTTTTAATTCTATAAAATTTCAGTTACTTTTACTGAGATTTTCATTGTCAATAACTTTTCATTTATATACCAGAATGGAGGAGTGATTGGGACTTACAAACAGCAGGTCTTGACAGGCTCTATTTATAGCCAGTCTTAATGTATATCATAAATATTTCTAGAAACTTTATGCACAGGTACATGCTGGAAGCTGTAGCCTAAAAGCTCAATCGGGTCTGGGAACCTGCACAAACTCAGAGCTCAGGCTTCTCACACAGGCTCTAATAGAAAACATTGTTACTGCCATTTGAAACACAGAAAATGCTATTGCAAAGTTAAGTTTTAACGTTAAATCTGTTTGAGCTTACCAAGGTGAGGGGTGTTAGTATTGTCAGTGGGGCACTTTTAATTTTAGGCACTAGGCCCTGGAACTTGCTGGAAAGTTTCAGCATTACTACACCATTGCGGCGTTTATTTTCGGAGAAAATTTGCATGGACCTGATTTATGATGGTTTTACACTGAAACATCGCTGCACTCAAATTTCCTCGATCATTTGTACCACTCTTGCGTTACGTCTGCCAAAACCCTACTTAGCTCACTAACATAGCTCTTCCCTCATGCAAAAGAACAGAGAATGCAATTTTCTGAATGGACGTAAATTTACACCCTAAATTTTAAACATAACAGTCACTATTATGTACCACATATGTTCCGCACTTTCTTCAGGCCCTGATTGTTTACGCTGATTTCCACTTGCTTTACTATGGTTTTTACATTTGGACATTTGTGGTTGAGATTCTCAGGAAATTGCATAAATTGCCGTCAGCAAGATCAGCATAGAAATCAGCGTAATTTCGGTGTAACTTGGATTGAGGAAATTCTGGCCATTAGCATCAGCAGGTCAGGTACAGCACAGTCTGGTAGCACTAAAGGTGGTTTCCAATGTTGCCAGATCCCTTAGCCTGCATTCTCCAGATCCTGGGGTTCTGCCCCCAGTGCAGATTCCAAGGCAGCCATCCCCCCATGCTACCAGTGTCTGAACACCCTAGTTCTCTAGGACCCTCCCCAGTGCTGCCACAATTCAGCCGTCCCTCCCTAGTATGCCCACAGCCCTGAATAACCTTTAATTCTGGGAGACTCTGAAACCCCAGGCTAAAGTGCTACCATAACCCTGGAAAACCCCCAGTGGTGCCAAATACCAGGAAACTCTAGTGTTGCCAGACTGCAATACCCATCCCATGTGAAATTGCAGCTATTCAAGAGATACTGATTGACACAGTGACAGAAATGTCTCCTTTTTAATCACAATATCCATCATTTGTTTTTCTATATCGAATATAAAAACACATCACCTCACCTACAAACTTGAGTGACTCTTTGATGATGCGTAGTGAAAACTGCGGCAGCATAGACTAATTGAAAGAGATGGGTTCATGTGGGTTGATTAAAGGAGCAGTGTTAGTGTGAGTTGATTAAAAGAGCGGTGTGGCCTGATTAAAATAATGCTTCGTCGAAGGCTCATTACAGAAATGGGTTAGCTTGGGCTCATTAAAAATGTGGGTCAATGTTGCTGAATAAATCAGCGGGGTCAGTGTGGACTGATTATGTCGGGAAGTCAGTATGGGCTGATTAAAGCCCAGGCTGTGTTGTATCCTCTGTGGAAGTGTACCCACCATAAGTTAGGATAGGAAAGTCTTTACAAAAAAAAAGATCAGAGAATAGTTTAGGTTCAGTTGTCAGCATGACATCAGTGAGCTCTTCTCCCATTCAGTGTGAGGTGAGCGAGCCCTTCTCCCATTCAGAAATTGTGGAAATCAAAGCCATTTTCAGAAGTAATAGAGTTGTAATAATGGGGGACTTTAACTATCCAGCGATAACCTGGGATAACCATTGTCAAAATGGCAGGGGATTTATAGAATCCATTCAAGTCTGTTTTCTAAGTTAGTATGTGTCGTGTATTGATTGCGAGTTTGACACCAGTCAATACGGTAATGTAATGTGCATTGCATTATGGGAATTACCCGGGAAAACAGCAGTCAGCCATTTTACGCAATAAAGTGAACATCGCAGTTATAAGCCTGTCTGCCTGACTCTGATTTAATTCGACGTATCTACATGCTTGATTGAACGCATTAAAGCATAGATACAACATTGGCGACGAGGGTAACGAACGGAATCATTTTAGATAGGTAGTTGCCCAAGTTTTAGTTAGCTAGGATGGAGAAGACAGGCATTCAAAATTTTGCATGCTTCGCCGAGCCAGCCACGTTGGGTCCAAGATGGACGAGGTGGTTAACGTCTTTTGAGCTTTATGCCGATGGCAAAGGACTCATTATCGACGATACCTCTGCAGGTGCCACAAAGCAGAGGAGAAGAGCTCTACTTCTACACCTAGCAGGACCAGATGTCCAGGATATCTTTTCGACTCTACCGGACACGGGAGAGCCAGCAGACTACACGGCGGCAGTTAGTGCTTTGAATCACTACTTCGTGCCCCAGGTCAACGCAGCATTTGCTAGACAGACTTTTCATAAGTTGTCCCAGAAGACAGGTGAGACTGTGCAACAATTTGCTACTCGCTTGCGGCAGGCTACTAAAGGCTGTGCTTTTGGGGGGGATGCGGATAATCAAATAAGAGACGCTATCCTGAGTAGGTGCACGTCAGCCTATGTGCGGAGGAAATTACTAGAGGAAGGGCAAGGTCTATCGCTCGCCCGCACGTTACAATTGGCCTCACAATGTGAAAACGTCGAGGAGCAGCTGTCAGCCATGTCATGTACAGAGAAGGCGGAGACAGATACTGTTCGTCGTGTTACACAGAAAAGAGGGTATTATGCGACAAGCTCGACAGGGAAACCAAAGGGAAATAGCGATAGGAACGAAAGGAAATGTTACAGATGTGGACACACAGACCACAAGGGCAGAGATCCGAAATGCCCAGCACGTGGACAAACGTGTCATAAGTGCAAGGGAAAGGATCATTTCTCCAAAGTATGCCACACAAAGGGTACAAAGAAACACAGTGTGAACAATGTAGAGGAACAAAATGACTTTGCATTTGCTGTTACTGGAAATAACGTGACAGAGAAACTTACCTTTTGTGTGGGGGGAGTAAACCTGAGAATGTTAATTGATTCGGGTGCAACTAGTAATGTGATAGATGAGAATACATGGGAAGGATTAAAGTCAGAACACATTAAGTGTCAGTCACATATCCCTAAGACAGAGAGAAAGTTATTCTCTTATGCTTCTAGCCGACCACTGTCAGTTAAAGGTGTATTCACATGTGGGATTACAATAGGTAAGAGAAATGAGCAGGCGGAGTTCATTGTGGTTAAAGGTCATGGAGAGCCGTTGCTAGGAAGGGAGACAGCCATGAAACTGGGAGTTTTAAAAATAGGCGCAGATGTCTCAGCTGTGGTAGATGTAAGACAGTTACTAGAACAGCGGTATCCAAAGGTGTTCCAGGGAGTAGGAAGGCTGAACACAAAACAGATCAGTTTGTATATCGACCCACAAGTGAAGCCTGTGGCCCAGCCACTCAGGCGTATACCATTCAACTTAAGGGGGGCAGTAGAGGCCAAAATAAAACAATTGAGGGACATGGACATTATCGAACCTGTAACTGGTCCCACCCCATGGGTAAATCCTGTGGTTATTGTACCAAAAGCGGATAAGGATGTAAGGTTATGCCTAGACATGAGACGAGCAAACCAGGCAATAGTGAGGGAACGATATCCAATCCCCACCATTGATGAGATACTCCAAGGTATGAATGGCTCGATGGGGTTTGTAAGCTAGACCTGAAATGGGGTTATCACCAGCTAGAACTGACCCGAGTCACAAGAAATCACAACGTTTGCAGTACATAACGGAGTATACAGGTACAAGAGGCTGATATTCGGTGTATCTTCAGCTAGTGAGAAATATCAGCATGAGATAGCTAATGCCTTAGCTGGAATAGAGGGTGTTGAAAACATCTCAGACGACATTATCGTGCATGCACACGACCAGGAAACGCACGACAGACGCCTGCAGACTGTCATGACCAGGCTAATGGAAAGTGGACTGACACTAAACTCAGAGAAGTGCCAATTCAACATGGACCGATTGATTTTCATGGGAATCCTGTTGTCTGAAAAGGGCATCGGACCAACAGCAGAGAGTGTGCGAGCGGTGGCAGAAGCTCGGGAACCAGAGAATGTTACAGAGGTGAGGGGTTTCTTGGGACTTGTTGGGTACAGTAGCAGATTCATCCCGCAGTTTGAAACGCTATCAGAGCCACTGCGACGCCTGATGAGAAAAGACACACCATTTAAATTTGGATCACAACAGAGACAGTCATTCAGTGCACTCAAGGAAGAGTTGGCCAGAGCCGGCACTTTAGCATATTTTGATAAGGACCCACCAACCAAGGTGATAGCAGATGCCAGTCCTGTAAGTTTAGGTGCAGTACTAGTTCAGGACCAACAGGGACAAGAGGTACCAATATGCTATGTAAGTCGTAGTTTAACAGACTGTGAGAGGAAATACTCTCAGAGAGAGAGGCCTTAGCTCTTGTATGGGCTTGTAAGAGGCTGCATCCATATGTGTATGGCCGAAAATTTAACTTGGTAACTGACCATAAGCCATTACAAGTGATATACGGCCCACACTCTAAACCCTGTGCCCGTATAGAGAGATGGGTACTTAGATTACAGCCGTACGATTTTAAGGTGATACACATTCCAGGCAAGCAAAACATTGCAGACCCACTGTCACGATTGCTGGGGGCGACAGCAAAACAGGAGAGACATTCTCATGGCTCAGATGAATACGTGAGATTTGTAGCTGTGAGTGCGACACCAAAAGCACTCACTACTAGAGAGGTGGAGGAAGCCTCTGCTACCGACCCAGAGCTGATTGAGGTACGGAAGGCAATCACAAATGGACATTTTCAGAACTGTAAAGCTTATGCAGCAATTGCAAACGAGCTGTGCGTAGTGGGGTACCTAGTTCTTCGGGGAGCACGCTACTCGAGAAACACTACGTTTGTGAAGAAATACAGAACCAATGGACCAAAGGAGACACTCCATGAGCAGGAGGAAACACAAGGGACTGAGGACAGTATAGTAGACCCTGACACACATACCACTGTGACACAGGCAATACAGACTGACACCAACATGTTAGACATACCCAATACAGCCAGACCTCAAAGGGTTAAAAAAAAACAAAGACTGTCTGATTATGTCACAACATAAACTGTGCGAGAACTGCATGGGTGATGTTAAATGTTTAAACCTGGGAATTATTTAGTTGTGTGGTAAGACACAAGTTTGTAAAAACTTATTTTGTTTATAAACTTATGCAGCATTATTGTAAGCAACTCTTTGTAAACTGCAAGTTTGTTTCCAAGGAAAAGGGGGATGTCGTGTATTGATTGTGAGTTTGACACCAGTCAATATGGTAATGTAATGTGCATTGCATTATGGGAATTACCCGGGAAAAATGGCAGTCAGCCATTTTACGCAATAAAGTGAACATCGCAGTTATAAGCCTGTCTGCCTGACTCTGATTTACTTTGACGTATTTACATGCTTGTTTGAACGCATTAAAGCATAGATACAACAGTATGTTATACAAGTCCAATGAGGAAAGATGCAGTCCTAGACTTGATTCTGGAAATGGACAGGCACAAGTAAGTAACTTGAATGTACAAGAGCATTAGAAGTCACTGATCAGAATTTAACTAAGTTTACAGTGCCAGCTTGACTCCTTGGGAGCACACATGCCTCTGAGTTAGAAGGTCATAAGTTCAAGCTCCCCTGCAGGACCTGAGTACATAATCTAGATGGACATTTCAGTGCAGTCTTGTGGGAGTGCAGCATTATTGAAAGTTGCTGTCTTTCAAATGAAAGGTAGAGTTTCTGCGTTTGGCACAATCGGAAAACTGGCCCCGAATTGTGCTTGCAGTTGCACTGATTTTCCGAAGTGAAGTTATGGTTTAAGTTTCCGCCCAAACTCATTTGTATATTCACAAACATAAACTCTTCCATGAACCAGTGCAATCGGGCAATGTGCTAGAACGTAAATTTTTTTCCCTTTGCATTAAAAAATATTCCTTGATGTATTTAAAAGTGGTAACCTGGTGCAGTTATATTAATACAGCTGAAAATGGGTTTATCACAAAAAGTAATCATGTTTAACAGGGGTGTCTTGGTCCTCCACCTGTGAGTAATCTCATTTAAAATCACTGAAAATAACTTTTAAAACTATAATAAACCATTTACTTGTTTCATTGGTGTGCACTAGTCAGTTTTGTAGTAAATTAAATATTTTTTAATATGTAAAAACTTTTAAAACATGCCTACTAATGCCTGCGCGCCTAAAAAAAGCTCAATTCGAAGAGCTTCCTCAAACGGCCGCAATGCGCAATCGTTGGAAACTCGCCATCCTCATTATTTCGATCTGCGGGCGTGGCTAGTTTTGTGGACGGGGCTGGCTTCAGGCTAGACGTAATTTACGCTTAAAATCACCTGATCTTTTGCACTGGTTTGACCGATTTCACCTATTTTGCGCTGATAATACTAGCGCAAGCTAGCGAAAACTCTACCCCGAGATGTTTAACCTAGACCCTGTCTGCCTATTCAACGTGATGGTAAAAATTCCCATGGCACTTTTTCCCCAGTGTCCGGCCCAGCATTTATCTCAATCAACACCACTAAAACAGATTAACTGGTCAGTTATCTCCTTGCTCTTTTTGGACCTTGGCGTGTGCACATTAACGGCCATGTTTGGCTACATAATGGAGACAATTTAAAAGTAATTAATTCGCTGAAAACATTATATAAATGTAAATTCTTTCTTTACAGTCAAAATAGATTAAAAGGTTTTGAACTGAAAAAGAATAAGCTTCAGAGCGAGAAAAGGAAATCAAACTCAGATTAACTGGATGGAAATGTTAGCAGATAAAGCAACAGGTCAACAGTTGGGAAATTTTAATTACGAGATGGGTTGGGTATAAACTGAAAAATATCCTGACCAGGAGTAAAGGAGTTGTGGCAAATGCCAGAGTCCCATCGATATATAAGGATATTAAGTCAAAAATGATGTGTAATAAAGAAATATACAGTAAAATCGAGGCAAGTAATACTGAAGAAAACTAGAAGTATCAAAAGCAGAGAAGCTATAAGTAAGATTAGAAGAGCTAAGATAGTGTACCAGTGACATAGTGAGGATAATGCTTTTATAAGCATAACGGAAGCAAGAGGGCAGTCACAGAAAGGGGGCATTAAGAGATTAAGAAAGCAATGTGGAGGAAACTCTCGAATATCAAAAAGGAATTGGTATTAAAAGTGTAACGTAACCAGTTCTGGACTACACTCCAGAATACTGAGAGGTTAAAGATGAAATAACAGAGTCACTACCCAGAATTTTCAAAATTCTTCAGAAACAGACATTGTACCAAAGACAGGAAAATGGCAAATGTTACACCCCGATTCAAGAGTTTTTTTTTGTATAGCCGAAGATCTGCCATGCTTACAAATCCATCACCATGTCACAGAATTTCTGTTTGCCCAATACCTGACCAGTGCTCCCTGCAAGTGCTGCTCCTTGCTTGGAATGTCCATCCAACATATTGAATAGGATGAGTGATGGTAGACAATCTTGCCTCACTTCTCTTTCATGAGTGATAAATTTGATAAACCTCTCATCTACCTTTACATCGATCTTGGACTTGGAGTGACATCTGGATAAAATCCAATATTTGGTCATTTACTTCCATAACTGCCTGCTGCTTCCTTAGAGCTGAATGAGGCACCAACAACAACAACAATAATACAAAAAGAAAATACTGCAGATGCTAGAAATCTGAAATAAAAACAGAAAATGCTGGAGATACTCAGCAGATCAGGCAGCACCTGTGAAGAGAGTTCAACAATTTCAGATCATAACCTGGCCCCTATTATATATATATTTTCTATCCACACTTTTTGTTTTGCCTTCTGTTCTCTCCCACATGGCAGCTGTCTTTCATTCTGCCAGCGCAATTTACACTTCATCTAGAGCCATCCTTTGTTTCTTAACCTGTCCCATTACCATCTCCTTTTGCCTTGAATATCTCTTAATGTCTCTTAACTTCTCCTGCCTTCTATCCTATCACAGACCTTCCCTTTTGTTCTTTCATCCCCTCCCCATTTCCCAGCCCCTACACTTGCTTAAAAATCTGTTCCATTTCCTGCTTTTTTCCAGTTCTGACGAAAGGTCATCGACCTGGAACGTTAACTCTGTTTCTCTCTTCACAGATGCTGCCTGACCTGCTGAGTATCTCCAGCATTTTCTGTTTTAACAACAACAACTTGTATTTATATAGCACCTTTAACACAATAAAACATCTCAAGGCGCTGCACAGGAGTATTTTAAGACAAAAAATTTGACACCAAGGATAAATTAGGGCAGGTGACCAAAAGCTTGGTCAAAGAGGTAGGTTTTAAGGAGCATCTTAAAGGAGGAAAAAGAGGTAGTGAGGTGGAGAGGTTTAGGCAGGGAATTCCAGAGCTTAGGGCCTAGGCAACAGAAGGCACGGCCACCAAAAGTTGAGCGATTATAATCAGGGATGCTCAAGAGGGCAGAATTAGAGGAGCGTAGATATCTCGGGGGGGGGTGGGGGGGGTTGTGGGGCTGAGGAGATTACAGAGATAGGGAGGGGCGAGGCCATGGAGGGATTTGATAACAAGGATGAGAATTTTGAAAACGAAGCGCTGCCTAACTGGGAGCCAATGAAAGTCAGCGAGCATAGCGGTAAAGGGTGAACGGGACTTGGTGCGAGTTAGGACACAGGCAGCCGAGTTTTGGATGACCTCAAATTTACGTAGGGTGGAATGTGGGAGGCCAGCCAGGAGTGCGTTAGAATAGTCAAGTCTAGAGGTAACAAAGGCTTGGATGAGGGTTTCAGCAGTGGATGAGCTGAGGCAAGGGCGGAGACAGGCGATGTTACGGAGGTCGAAGTAGGCGGTCTTTGTTATGCTGCGGATATGTGGTCGGAAGCTCATTTCAGGGTCAAATATGACACCAAGGTTGCGAACAGTGTGGTTCAGCCTCACACAGACGTAAGGGAGAGGGATGGAGTCAGTGGCTAGGGAACGGAGCTTGTGGCAGGGACCGAAAACAATGGCTTCGCCAACTTGAAAGCCTTATGAATATTAATGAAAAAAATGTAGGTAGGTTGCTAATGAGCTTTATAATGCTCTGCAATCTCAAATAAAGCCACAACCTGCCCCACAAACTTCTTACTCTGTGGGCCTCCAGAGCATCTGATATACGCCAACATGAAGAACCACCTTAAGATCCATTGATATCAGAGATTTTCCTGTAGTTTCAAGTCCAATAAAATTCTCCTTATGGATAGAAACCACAAATGTACACTGGAAAACTGAAGGGATGCATGCCTCGAACAGAATCCTGTTCACCAGTCTCAGAAGGCAGCTCCAAGCCAAAGCAGTATTTCCAAGCACTGTTCATTAAGACCATCACCATATCCTCTCTTGCCAAGACCACCCTTATCCTGCATATGCTAGTATTAACTAGGTGATACGGTGCATCTTCCTTTCACTGAAGCATCCAGCGATACTTCACTGCACTAAAAGTTTCATGCAAGTGCAAATCACAAAACTGATGTATAATCACAACTCACAGGCAAATAATGAAATGTCATCATATGAAGCTGAATATAAAACTAACTTGCATTTGTATGTAATGTAACTGGAAAACATGCCAAGAAGTTTCACAGAGGAGAATTGGACTAAAAGTATGATCAGAAAAAGGCTCCTCCTAAAGATGGGGAACTGAGGCTTTTAAAGCTGGAGAGAAAAGTAGCAAGGCAGAGGCATTCAGAGAGAAACAGTAGGGATAACGACTCTGCCACGAACAATAGAGTAGATGGAGGGGGATGCATAAGAGACCAGAGTCAGAGGGTCAAAGTAATTGAGCAATGATATAGGGCTAGAGGAGTTTGCTGAGGTAAGATTGGGCGAGGCCATGAAGGGATTTGTTAATGAAGATGAGCATTTTGAAATTAGTGCACTGGGAGACAGGGAACCATTGGAGATTGATAAGGACAGTGTTGTTGGCAATTTGTGCGGGCCAGGATGTGGGTGGTAAGAGTTTTGGATGAATTGGAGTAGGTACAGAGTGGAGCTCAGGAAGCTGGCAAGGAGACATGAAAGAAAGAACTTGTACTTATATAGCACCTATCACATTCTTAAGACATCCCAAAACACTTTACAGCCATTAAATAACTTTTGAAGTGAAGTCACTGTTGTTTTATAGGCAAACATGGCAGCCAATTTGTACACAGCAAGATTTTACAAAGAGCAATGAGATAAAAGCTGTTATTTTTTTTGGTGGTGTTAAATATTGGCTAGAGTACTGGGAGAAGTCTTCTATTTGACTTCAACTAGTACCATGGAATCCTTTACACCAACCTGAAAGGGCAGATGTGGCCTCAGTTTAACATCTTACCCAAAAGATAGCAACTCTGATAATGCTGCACTCCCTCAGCACTGCACCAAAGTGTTAGTCTAGATGATGTGATCAAGTCCTGTAGTGGGGCTTGAGCCCATAACCTTGATGACTCAGAGACGAGAGTGCTACCAATGAGCCAACATTGACATTAAAGGGTGCCAGTTTATTAGCTAGTGCCTGCAAGGGTAAGGTCAATGATGATGTGTCTTCAAGAGGGCTCTCCTCCTCTTTCTCTGCTGCAACTGGACTTGTTACTTGGGATGTACCTGGAAAGAGAAGAGAGGGACAAGGGTTAGTGGCAAGTTTGCAGAGACAGATGAATGACAGCTCAAAGCAGCACCACTTTGTTATGCAGAGTGAGGGAGAGAGTTCAGTGAGAAGAGAATATGGTAAGATAGCTAAACACCCTGCATAGCATATCCTCCAGCCTCGCCAGTTGCAACGCTCCAGACATGCTTATTGCCTGCGAGTTCCAGTGCTGCCCCTTCCAGTGGGCACAGGATATCTGGGAATGGAGACCCTCTTCCTGTCCTCGTCTTCTCCCTGGTATCGTGTGCCAGGTAGTCTTGCAAGAAGAAAGGGGGTTTGTTACTGTGGGTATGCTGCAAGGTTGTGAAGATGTGCATGTCAGGGTGGAACAGTGTTGCTGGTGCCAAAGAAATGCCACAGGTGTGGGGAAGTAATTGTGAGGACAGGAGCAGGTTCAGAGTGTGCAGGTAGCAGCAGAAGGAGGTTCAGTGAAGTGTCTGCTGTGATGGGAGGAGAGTGTTGGGAAGTGGGGGGAGGAAAGCTTGTGGGTGCTAGGGCTACAGGTGGTACAGGGGTAAGCAGAGAGTAAGAGAATTGAGAGCTGGGGTTAGAAATTCGGTGCTTTAGTTCCTCCCGTTAGCGCCTCTGGGGGGCAATAACGGGACGATAAGGAATAATCGCCCGGGCGCGGCGATGTTACCGCCACCTGCGAAATTCACCTGCTGGTTTGCGGCAGCATTAACTGCTAGCGCCACAATCTCCTGCACCCAGAGATCATGACATCATCCGGCTGCGCATCGCCCCGGTAGCACCCCGGACCCGAAATTCATTTCCACCCTCTGCAGCATCGCTGGGTGGTGACACCAGTAGCTGCCGGAGGCGTTGATTGGGAGGCGGGGCGCTTTGGGGGAAATACTTAAAGGCGAGGTGGCTGAGGTAGGTTAAAAAAAAAATCTGAAATTCCCTTTTTTTTTTGTTTCGTCCCCACTCATTGATCAGCCCGACACTCTGCTGCAGTGCATTGGGCTGCATCGTGGCTGCCGTCGGGGAGCAGGTAGGTTTTTTCCTTGCAGAGCCTACAGCGATGGCCCTTCCCTTTAAAGGAGGGAAGGAGTCTTCCAACGTGTCAGTGCTGCACGGCCCAGTGTGCAGCATTGCACAACTTCCGCCCCGCCTGCTGCCTGTTGCGCTCCAGGGATGAGGTGGCGCGCTTGATTTAGTGCTCCACTTCCTTCCTGGACCAAAAACCGAATTTTTTAAAAGTTGAGATAGATTAGTGCCTGGTGCTAATTCTCTCAACTTTTAAAAGTTAGCGCTCCAAACGGGGCTCTAATGAATTTCTCCCCCGAGGAGTCTTAGTAACTCTGGTCAGGTCATTGAATTTCCTGTGGCATTACATTCAGGTCCTGGGTGCAATTCTCCTTGCATTAACCTACTCTTCTACCTATGATCATTGCTGCCGGGCTATTTGCCTTGACAGTCTTCTCCCGTTTGCTGGAAAGAGAACATAAAAACATAAGAACTAGGAGCAGGAGTAGACCATTTGGCCCTTCGAGCCTGCTCCGCCATTCAACAAGATCATGGCTGATCTTCTACCTCATCTCCACTTTCCTGCACTATCCCCATATCTCTTGGTTCCCTTAATATCCAAAAATCTATCGATCTCTGTCTTGAATATACTCAACGACTGAGCCTCCACAGCTCCCTCCTTCTGGTCACTTCCTTCACGAGAACCTCCAGAGCAGTGTCTAAAAATCTTGAGTCCTTGCAGAACCTTTAGCCTCCGTATTCACTTTACAGAAGTGACTGAGAGCTTTGATCAAAAATAGCCAAAATGCACCACCCCTTTTAGAGGTGCAGGAATCCCCATTTCCTGCATCCCAATTGGCAAGCTGCCAAAAAACAGCATGAGTAACACTGGCAGCTTGCCAATCATAATCAAATGTAAAAAGTCACACAACACCAGGTTATAGTCCAACAGCTTTATTTGAAATCACAAGCTTTCGGAGCGCTGCTCCTTCTTCAGGAGAAGTGGAGAAATGCATAAAGACACGGCTTATATAGTCAGAGAATCATGTCAGATGTTTACAGGTAACCTTTCCAACTGCCATTAATCACACCTCGGCAGAGAGATAATCACAGCAGTCAAAGGTGTGAATGGTGTCCAAACAGGTCAGTCAGGGAAACATTACATCAAAGAACAATGAGGTGGGGTCACAAGGGGTCAAATATTGCAGATGCTGGGGTCTGTATGAAAAACAAAAAAACACAAAAAACTTTTTTTTTTATTTTTATTTTTTTTTGGCTGGAAATCACAGCAGGCCCGGCCGCATCCGTGTAGAGAGAACAAGCCAATGTCGACTCGAGTCTGGATGACCCTGCATCAGGTGGGGTTACATGTAGCGTGACATGAACTCAAGATCTCTGTTGAGGCCGTCCTCATGGGTGCGGAACTTGGCTATCAGTTTCTGCTCGACGATTTTGCGTTGTCGTGTGTCTCGAAGGCCACCGTAAGAACGGGATATGACGCTCGACTCGTCGATCGACAGTTCCGACGGGCCACAGCGAAAAATCGCATAGACCTCCTCAGAAGACAAACACGGGACACAACCAACAGAGTACCCTTCGTCGTCCAGTACTTCCCCGGAGCGGAGAAACTACGCCATGTTCTTCGCAGCCTTCAACATGTCATCGATGACGACGAACACCTCGCTAAGGCCATCCCCACGCCTCCACTACTCGCTTTCAAACAGCCGCCTAACCTCAAACAGACCATCGTTCGCAGCAAATTACCCAGCTTTCAGGAGAACAGCGACCACGACACCACACAACCCTGCCACAGCAACCTCTGCAAGACATGCCAGATCATCAACACAGATACCATCATCACACGTGAGGACACCACCCACCAGGTACATGGTACATACTCATGTGACTCGGCCAACGTTGTCTACCTCATACGTTGCAGGAAAGGATGCCCCGGAGCATGGTACATCGGCGAGACCATGCAGACACTGCGACAACGGATGAACGGACACCGCGCAACAATCACCAGGCAGGAGTGTTCCCTCCCAGTCGGGGAACACTTCAGCAGTCAAGGACATTCAGCCTCCGATCTTCGGGTAAGCATTCTCCAAGGTGGCCTTCGAGACACACGACAACGCAAAATCGTCGAGCAGAAACTGATAGCCAAGTTCCGCACCCATGAGGACGGCCTCAACAGAGATCTTGGGTTCATGTCACGCTACATGTAACCCCACCTGATGCAGGGTCATCCAGACTCGAGTTGACATTGGCTTGTTCTCTCTACACGGATGCGGCCGGGCCTGCTGTGATTTCCAGCCAAAAAAAAAAAAAAAAAAAATGTTTTTTGTCTGTTTTTTTGTTTTTCATACAGACCCCAGCATCTGCAATATTTGACCCCTTGTGACCCCACCTCATTGTTCTTTGATGTAATGTTTCCCTGACTGACCTGTTTGGACACCATTCACACCTTTGACTGCTGTGATTATCTCTCTGCCAAGGTGTGATTAATGGCAGTTGGAAAGGTTACCTGTAAACATCTGACATGATTCTCTGACTATATAAGCTGTGTCTTTATGCATTTCTCCACTTCACCTGAAGAAGGAGCAGCGCTCCGAAAGCTTGTGATTTCAAATAAAGCTGTTGGACTATAACCTGGTGTTGTGTGACTTTTTACATTTGTCCACCCCAGTCCAACTCCGGCATCTCCACACCAATCATAATCAAATAAGGCACGAATACCAGTTTAGCTCATGCCCCTCGCCGACATCATCAGGCATGTATGTTTGGCACTATGCCCATTTTTTTTGGCGCAAGTTGAATTTTTCTGCCAATTGTCGTTTTTGCGTTTGAGTTCCTTAATTAATTATTTTTACTTGAATGGCTGTTTTTGAATTTGTAGCATACAAAAACAACAGGTGCTGTAATCATCTCCTCTTTCTCTCTTCATCAGCCAGCTTCTCTCAAAAGTACCAAATAAGCATCTGGAGTTAGTTTTCCTGTCAAATCTTATCACAAAAAAGGTTTTCAAGTTCATAGTCCAGCTTGTTTTGAAATTGTTTGGAAAAATAAACACATAGGTGGTCATTTTAACCCCAATGAACGGGTGGGCTTGGGTTGGGTGGGAAGTTAAAATGTTATAAATTTCAAACCCGAGTCAAACCCTTCCACTTCCAGGATGGGAGGCGGGCGACCAATTCACTCTCAGGAGGTGGGTCCCTCATTTAAATATTTTAATGAGCTGCATGCCAAAGATTTTATCTCTGGTCCAGCTTTAACACTGGCCAACCAGGTTTCCTGGGCCTCGGGAAACCCAGCAGCTGAAGGGAGGCGAGGACTGCTGGATGGAACAGGTAAATGCCTTTCTAGCACTGCTTGTGGGCCAGGAGGAGCATGAGTGCTTTCCACCAGACCCCAAGCTAACCTGTTAACTTTCCCAGCGATCGGAACCTTCCCCCCCCCCACCCCCGAACTTTCCGATGCCTGACCTACCTCTTCCGCCACTCCGATGACTCGGTCCCGCAACCCATGATCTCTCAGGGCTCCCCACCGAGTCCACTCTGACCTCCGATCCTCTTTCCAGCTTGCAATATCTCTGGGCACCACCCACCGATGTCCCCCAAACCCATGATCTCTCCTTCCCTCCTCTACGTTCCCCAGCTGCGGCCTGGTGTCACAGCCAATCCACCTCCCAATCTGGCTAGCTGTGGCCGGGAAACGGAGTCCCAAAATGGTAATCAGGTTTTGCCGTTAAGTTCGGCAGGCCCTGAGGGAAATCTGTACTTCCAAGTTTCCCGACCGCTAAACTTTTCCCCGTTCCCTCCCTGCCTGGTGCTAGGACCCCAGCTATTCACAATATATATTAATGATCTAGATGAGGGAATTAGATGTAATATCTCCAAGTTTGCAGACAACACAAAGCTGGGTGGGTGTGGGTGCTGTGAGGAGGATGCAGAGAAACTCCAGTATGATTTGGACAGGTTGGGTGATTGGGCAGATGCATGGCAGATGCAGTATAATGTGGACAAATGCGAGGTTATCCACTTTGGTGGCAAAAACAGGAAGACAGATTATTATCTGAACGGCAATAGATTGGGAAAAGGGGAAGTACAACGAGACCTGGGTGTCCTTGTGCACCAGTCGCTGAAGGTAAGCATGCAGGTGCAGCAGGCGGTTAAGAAGGCAAATAATATGTTGGCCTTCATAGCAAGAGGATTCGAGTACAGGAGCAAGGATATCTTGCTGCAGTTGTACAGGGCCTTGGTGAGACCACACCTTGAGTATTGTGTGCAGTTTTGGTCGCCTTATCTGAGGAAGGATGTTCTTGCCATGGAGGAAGTGCAGCGAAGATTCACCAGAATGATACCTGGGATGGCAGGAATGGCGTATGAAGAGAGATTGGGTCGATTAGGCTTATATTCGCTAGAGTTTAGAAGAATGAGAGGGGATCACATTGAAACTTATAAAATTCTAACAGGACTAGACAGACTAGATACAGGAAGGATGTTCCTGATGGCGGGGGAGTCCAGAACCAGGAGTCACAGTTACAGTCACAGGAGTCCATTTAGGACTGATGAGGAGGAATTTCTTCACCCAGAGAGTGGTGAACCTGTGGAATTCTCTACCACAGAAGGCAGTTGAGGTCAATTCATTAAATATATTCAAGAAGGAGTTAGATATATTTCTTAAGGCTAAAGGGATCAAGGGATATGGGGAGAAAGCAGGGACAGCGTACTGAATTTGGATGATCAGCCATGATCTCATTAAATGGCGGAACAGGCTCGAGGGGCCGAATGGCCTACCCCTGCTCCTATCTTCTATGTTTCTATGTCTCCCTGTAAATATAGGGCCCATATTTACTGTTATAACCTGAAGACATGCATCAACTTGCATAAGAGAATCTCCACACTGCACACACTCAGACTGCAACATCCAGAAAATTATAAACAGTGCGGTTCTTAACTCTTACTTCAGCTGACAGTGATAGATCTGGGAATAGTAAGTATCAACTTCAACTCCAGATATTTGAATGAAATCTTGAATAAAAATGTTATTTACTCAAATGCATGAATGACAAATTTTATAGGTACATTTAATCAGAGTATTTTGTAGGTGCATGTCATGCTTCCAGCATCACATTTATTTATGTATATATATATAGATATATTTTCCGCAGTTCAAATTGTATATTCCTCAAGCAGCAGTAAAATAAAGATCTTGAATTTATACAGTGCCTTTCACAACCTTTACAGCCAATTCATTTTTTTTTTTAAAGTATAGTCATTGTGTAATGTAAACGCAGAGCAAGATCCCACGAACAGCAATGAGATAATGACCAGATAATCTGTTCTAGTGGTGTTGGCTGAAGGATAAATATTGGCCAGTACGCCAGGGCAAACCCTCCTGCCCTTCTTCGAATAATGCCATGGAAACTTTTATGTCCGCCTGAGAGGGTAGTCGGTGCCTCGGTTTAATGTCTCATCTGAAAGATGGTGCTCCGACATTGCAGCACTCCCTCAGTACTGCATTGAAGTGTCACCCTAGATGATGTGCTCCAATCTCTGGAGTAGGACATGAACCCACACTCTGAGTGAGAACTGAGCCACGGCTGACACCTTCAGAACTTCAGTGAATCAGAACTCATTTGGGGTGCATTTCAATTCGGGTGTATGTCAGGTTGGTGGTGGGCGGGGGCTCTGCTGTGCCGTCCAATGCGGTCGGTGGGAGGCTTGATCAATTTCTGTGGTCATGCCTCATTAATATTGAATCGTCAAGCTGCCAACAGTAATTGCACTCTTTATAGGCAACTATTGGGAGGATGGGAATTCTGACAGTGTGGTCAATCTTGATGGGCCTGCAGCAGCACCTTAAAGGGGACGAGTGGAAGTGAGTGAAAGGTTTATACTGGCAGAGATATTTTTGCAGTGCTTACAGCATCATGGAGATCAAATATTGGAAGCCTTTAAGATTCAAAACACACAAACTAAAAATGTAGAAAAATGGCAGATGAGAGGATTTAGATTTTTTTTGCAATTTGATTGATTCAATTTCTGGATTTTGTATTAGCAAATTTTCATTACCTCTCATAATTAGCAAGCTCTGATTTGTTACGGTTGAAAGTACTCTAGAAAAACGAATTGGTTCAATTTCTGTCTTTTTAAGAATAGGTTTTACTCACCAGTTACAGTAACAAAACTCTAATTTGTCACTTTTATGAAGATGAGATTTGAGCAAATAACGTGCAAATGCAGAAAAAAATTTGCACGTAGAATACGGTGATGCTGAAGTGTGACAGGAAAAACTGGTGCACACATATGTTTATATTACAAATGGATCTCCCATGGCATTGAACGTGTGAAGTCAATTACACACTATTTTATAAGGACAAGAGCATTATGCTGCATAACGCAAGCATTATTCTGCTACTAAGCTGAAGGATCCAATTAGGTCACAAAGTTTAATTGCTGTTAAGTAAACACTAGGTGAGTTATATCAGAATTTAATTGCTATTCATGCTGAACGTTGGAACAGAACGTTGCTTTTATTTGTCTCTTTTTAAAGTGTGATTTGTTAAGTCGATTACAAGGCTACATACGTCTTGACTCGGATAGTTTCAGTTCTGGAGAGTTTCTTTGTACAGTCCTAATATATTCCTTTGTGTATCCTTTTTATGTTCAGTGGACTGTGTTTCTCGAGTGCAAGGAGTAGGGGAGAGAGCTGCCAATGACAAGGAAATTCAGTCAGCATAGGGTGATGATCAACGTTCCCTTTAAAGCTGCGCAACCGTGCAGCTGTCACGAGGTCCCGTGCAGCCAGGGAGACGGATTCCCAATGCAAAAAACGCGTCTGCGCGGAAGTTTGAATGGGCCGCGCAAAAATTCCAAAATCCCAAAAATTAATGCGAACATTGGTGATGATGTGTTGAGGAAGAATTCAGATCAGCATGGAGAGGGGGATTGAGGCATGGGACAACTGAACATTGGAGGAGGAGGAGAATACAGGGGGAATTTTAACCCCCCACAATGAGATGGAGAGGGTCTGGGGTGGTTAAATTGATTTAAAAAAAAGTGAAACCCAACCCCAGGCCGCTGCAAGCGCGCCTACTTCTGGATTAACCCTGGCTGGTTTGGGGTCAGCCAAGTAACCCGCTATGGAGAGGTGGGTCACTGATTTAAATATGTTAATGAGGCTCTGTTCCTCAAATGGGAGCCATTTAAATTTAATGGCTACGGGCCGGGTTTCTCTGTGTTCAGGAATCCCGGCAGCTAAAGGGAGGCGGGAGCTGCCAGATCCAGCAGGAAAGTGCTTTTCCAGCAGTACTTGTGGGCCAGAAGGAGCAGGAGTGCTTCCCCCGGCTTCTCAAGCAAACCTCCCGCGATCTCTCCCCCCTCCCCCGCGCATTCTCGCCACCCCACCCTGCGATCTCTCCACCCCCTGCGATCTCCCCCCAGCGTGATCTCTCCACCCCCCCACCACGCGATCTCTTTCCCCCCCCCCCCCTCGATCTCTCTCCCTCCCCCACCCCTGGCGATTTCTTGGTCCCCACGATTTCTCCCTCCCTCCTCGATGCCGCATTCCGAGCCCGTGATCCCCGACCTTCTCAATTGTCAAAGACTATCCTTAAGAAATATATCCATAGAAACATAGAGGATAGGAGCAGGAGTAGGCCATTCGGTCCCTCGAGCCTGCTCCGCCATTAAATGAGATCATGGCTGATCATCCAAACTCAGTACCCTGTCCCTGCCTTCTCTCCATATCCCTTGATCCCTTTACCCCCGGCTGCTGCCTTGTACCGTATGTTTTCCCGCCCAGCAGCCAGCCAGCCTCTCAATTTGGCCAGCTGCTAGGTGGGAACCGGGGTGTAAAAAAATTATAATGAGGTCCTGCCATTAGATTTGATGGGAGCTCCAACTTCCCGGTATTTCCGGGTCTCCTGGCCATTGATACGTGCGCCTCTTCCCTCCCCACCTTCCCATAAATATCAGGGTCTACCAGTCAGTGGGGTGGATGGGGAGTTACTGTGGATGTGAAGTGCAGCTGGGGGAGCAGGACGAAGACGTTACACTAAAAGAGGAAATGAAGCACGTTAGGGTTAGCTTCTGAGAAGGAACTGCAGCCAGTGGGGAGCTGGGAGAGAGTGGATTGGCAGCCAATGGGTGGGTTGGAACAGATAATGCAGCCAACGAGGAGGGTTGGGGGGGTGGCGGACGGGTAAGTTGGTATCCTAATCTTGCTCGGTAACCATGGCTATGTTACTTGAGTTTCCATGTCCATTCTCATGTGCGTTTTGGCTGCTGCTCTGGACCCGAGCCTATCACTTCTATTTCCCCTTTTTTTCTTCATTTCTCTTTACCCCTCCTAGGCCCCTATCTCCTGTTCTCATGCTTCCTTTTATTTCTTCCCTCTCGGGTACTTTGCTCTCCCAAATCCCTACCCCGACCCTTCAGCACTCCTCGACCTTCCTACTCTCCCGCCGCCATCCCAGGCTTGACCCCCTCTTAGATAAGCCTACAGCCTCCCTCTGGGCATCCTCTGAAGGACCCATTGAGGAACTCATCGCTGCCTCCTTACAAGCTGCAACCCCAACTGCCCCATCCTACTCCCTCGCTGACCTTCCTGCCCAGCGTGCCCACTGGAGGCTAAGCTTTGCAATCTCCTTCCCATCCCATTCCCAGCGCTGACCTTGCAGATCAGCTATCACCGCCCCGTCTGCATGTCCCTCCAGAATGTTTGTTCACCTGTAAACAAAGTCTTATTGTGGATGATGACATCGACTACATGGCCTTGCTGGAAACTTGGCTGATGGATGATGACCAATGTTCCTCCTAATTTCTTTTGGGTGCGCGGCCGCTTTAAGGAGCTGCACAGCCCATTCAGTTTTGTGCATGCGCAAAATTTAACATTAGAAAAGCCAGTTCCAGGCTGCGTGGGATCAGCTGAGAGTTGTGCGGCCGCGCAACTTAGAGGGAACATTGGTGATGACACCTTCCCCCTTCATGAAGCCTCCCCACCTGGCCATACTCTTACACTACTTTCCCGTCCAGACCACCGCAGTGGCGGTGTGGCCCTTATCACCAAATCGCACTTTGGTCTGTCCCCCTATGCCTCTGGCACCTTCTCCTCCTTTGAGCATCTCACCTTGTTCCACCCCATCACCTCTCCTTTAAAATCCTCCGCCCACCCAACCTCCACACCAAGTTTCTCACCGAGATATCTTTACTGCTTTCCTCCCTCAGCCTCTGCACCAAGCGACTTATTATCCTCGGTGATTTCAACCTCCATCACAACTCATCATGCGCCCTCTCCTCTGAGTTCATTGCCTTTCTATTCTCATCTCCATATAAACTCCCCTACCCATATTCACGGCCACCCCCTCAACCTCGCCATCTGATGTGGCCTCTCTACTGCCATTGTGTCAATTACAGATAAGGCAATCTCTGATCATTTCCTTGCAACCCTCTCCATTCACATCCTCCTTCCCCCTCCCAACCCCACTTGCTTCTGTATCTGCCCCTGTAAAAACTCTCCCCCCAACTCACTTACAACGACACTTTCAAATCCTCAACTGTCTAACCTTTGGCTCTCCATTTACCCCACTGACTCTGATTCATCACGCTACTTGTCCAACAACCAGTACTGGAGGAGCAGAAATTTCCTCCAACTAAATGTTGGGAAGACCAAAGCCATTTTCTTCCCTGCCACAAACTCTGTTCCCTAGTCATCGACTCCATCCCTCTTCCTGGTCACTGTCTGAGGCTGAACCAGACCTTTCACAACCTTGATGTCATATTTGACCCTGAGATGAGCTTCCAACCTCGTGTCTGCTCCATCACCAAGACCGCCTACTTCCACCTCCGTAACTTCACCCGTCTCTGCTTTGTCTCAGCTCATTTGCTGCTGAAACCCTCATCCATGCCTTTGTGACCTGAAGAGTCAACTATTCCAATACTCGCCTGGCTGGTCTCCCACCTTACACCCTGCGTAAAGTTGAACTCATTCTAAACTCTGCTGCCCATATCCCGTTCACCCATCACCCCTGTGCTCGCTGATCTATATTGGCTCCCGGCCCAGCAATGCCTCGATTTAAAAATTCTTATCCTTGTTTTCAAATCCTTCCCTGTCCTCACTCCTCCCCATGTCTGTCACCTCCTCCAGCCCTACAACCCTCCGAGATCTCTGTGCTCCTCTAATTCTGGTCTCTTGCGTATCCCTGATTTTCATCACTGTACCATTGACGAGTGTGCCTTCAACTGCCTAGGCCCTAAGCTCTGGAAATCCCTCTCTACCTCTCTCTCCTTTAAGATGCTCCTTAAAACCTCCCTCTTTGACCATAAGTGGCTCGGTGACAAATCTTGTTTGATAGCGCTCCTGTGAAATGACTTGGGTCGTTTTATTATGTTAAAGGCGCTTTTTTTAATTCCGGGTGTGGGCGTCGCTGGCAAGGTCAGCATGTATTGCCCATCCCTAATTGCCTTCCAGAAGGTGGTGGTGAGCCGCCTTCTTGAACCGCTACAGTTGTTGTGGTGAAGGTAGTCTCACAGCGCTGTTAGTGAGGGAGTTCCAGGATTTTGACCTAGTGACGATGAAGGAACGGCGATATATTTCCAAGTCAGAATGGTGTGTAACTTAGAGGGGAACTTGCAAGTGGTGGTGTTCCCATGTGCCTGCTGCCCTTGTCCTTCTAGGTGGTAGAGGTCACGGGTTTGGGAGGTGCTGCCGAAGATGCCTTGGCGAGTTGCTACAGTGCATCTTGTAGATGGTACACACTGCAGCCACGGTGCACCAGTGGTGCAAGGAGTGAATGTTTAAGGTGGTGGATGGGGTGCCAATCAACCGGGCTGCTTTGTCCTGGATGGTGTTGAGCTTCTTGAGTGTTGTTGGAGCTGCACTCATCCAGGCAAGTGGAGAGTATTCCATCACAGTCCTGACTTGTGGATGGTGGAAAGGCTTTGGGGAGTCAGGAGGTGAGACACTCATTGCATAATACCCAGCCTCTGACCTGCTCTTGTAGTCACATTATTTATGTGACTGGTCCAATTAAGTTTCTGGTTAATGGTGACCCCCAGGATGTTGATGGTGGGGGATTTGGCGATGGTAATGCCGTTGAATGTCAAGGGGCGGTGGTTAGATTCTCGCTTGTTGGAGATAGTCATTGCCTGGCACTTGTGTGGCGTGAATGTTACTTGCCAGTTATCAGCCCAAGCCTGAATGTTGTCCAGGTCTTGTTGCATGAGGGCATAAACGGCTTCATTATCTGAGGAGTTCCGAAAGGAACTGAACACTGTGCAATCATCAGCGAACATCCCCACTTCTGACCTTATGATGGAGGGAAGGTCATCGATGAAGCAGCTGAAGATGGTTGGGCCCAGGACACTGCCCTGAGGAACTCCTGCAGTGATGTTCTGGGACTGAGATGATTGACCTCCAGCAATTACAACCATCTTCTTTTGTGCTAGGTATGACTCCAGCCAGTGGAGAGTTTTCCCCTGATTCCCATTGACTTCAATTTTACTATGGCTCCTTGATGCCACAGTCCGTCAGATACTGCTTTGATGTCAAGGGCAGTCATTCTCACCTCACCTCTGGAATTTAGCTCTTTTGTCCATGTTAGGATCAAGGCTGTAATGAAGTCTGGAGCTGAATGGTCCTGGCGGAACCCAAACTGAGCATCGATGAGCAGGTTATTGGTGAGTAAGTGCCGCTTGACAGCACTGTCGACGACACCTTCCATCACTTTGCTGATGATTGGGAGTATACTTATGGGGCGGTAATTGGCCAGATTAGATTTGTCCTGCTGTTTGTGGACAGGACATACCTGGACAGTTTTCCACATTGTCGGGTAGATGCCAGTGTTGTAGCTGTACTGGAACAGCTTGGCTAGATGGGCTGCTTCCACTGTTTAGTATGCATGTATTCCCCAGGTTGGCACCTCATTTTTTGGTACGCCTGGTGCTGTTCCTGGCATGCTCTTCTACACTCCTTATTGAACCGGGGTTGGTCCCCTGGCTCGATGGCAATGGTTGAGTGAGGGATCTGCCAGGCTTACAGATTGTGATGGAATGAAATTCTGCTGGCTGCTGATGGCCCACAGCGCCTCATGGATGCCCAGTTTTGAGCTGCTAGATCTTTTCTGAATCTATCCCATTTAACACGGTGGTAGTGCCACACAACACGATGGAGGGTGTCCTCAGTGTGAAGACGAGATTTTGTCTCCACAAGGACTGTGCAGTGGTCACTGCTACCAATGCTGTCATGGACAGATGCATCTGCGACAGGTAAGTTGGTGAGGACGAGGTCAAGTAGGTTTTTCCCTCATGTTGGTTCTCTCACCACCTGCCACAGTCCTAGTCTGGCAGCTAGGTCCTTCAGGACTCGGCTAGCAGTAATGCTACCGAGCCACTCTTGGTGATGGACATTGAAGTCCCCCATCCAGAGTATCATTCTGTGCCCTTGCTACTATCAGTGCTTCTTCGATGTGGTGTTCAACTTGGAGGAGTACTGATTCATCAGCTGAGGGAGGGCATAGGTTTCCTTGCCCGTGCTTGACCTGAAGCCATGAAACTTCATGGGGTCTGGAGTCAATGTTGAGGACTCCCAGGGCCACTCCCACCCAATTGCATACCACTGTGCCGCCACCCCTGGTGGGTCTGTCCTGCCAGGGATGGTGATAGAGGAGACTAGGACATTGGCTGAAAGGTGTGATTCTGACTATGTCAGACTGTTGCTTGACTAGTCTGTGGGACAGCTCTCCCAATTTTGGCACAAGTCCCCAGATGTTAGTGAGGAGGACTTTGCAGGGTGGACTGTTGTCGTGTCCGAAGCCAGTGCCGGGTGGCCGGGTGGTCTGTCCCATTTTATTCTTAATATTATTATTATTTGAGTGGCTTGCTAGGTCATTTCAGAGGGCAGTTAAGAGTTAACCACCTTGCTGTGGGTCTGGAGTCACATATAGACCAAGTAAGAACAGCAGATTTTCTAAAGAATTTTATGACAATCCAATAGTTTCATGGTCACCATTACTGATATTAGTTTTTTATTCAATTAACCGAATTTAAATTCCCCAGCTGCCGTCGTGGGATTTGAACTCACGTCTCTGGATCATTAATCCAGGACCTCTGGATTACTAGTCCAGTAATGTAACCACTATGCTACCGCTCCCTTAAATGCAAGCTGCTGTTATTGTTGTTGTAGGGGAATTGCAGCTTGTGATGAATAAATGGGAGTTTGAGCCATTGGAGCAGGAGAAATGAGTACAATCCACAACTCACTGCTCATGGTGGGGGCGGTCCACGATTCCTACTCAGCTGGGGGCTGTCTAAGTCAGAGTCGGAGCAGGTGTTTCTCTTTGCTGTTTGTTTCAATGCTGGCAATGCCACTAACAAAATCGTTGCTTGCAAGGACACACTGGGGGTGAAATTCAATAGCATGAGAAAATGGGCACGGGCACCGTGACGTGAGATTTTCCTGCGCGCGTTGAAAGGAGCTCAGGCAGCACATCAAATTTGTGCTACCTGCTGCTTTCCATTGCAGTGCACAGCCTAGCGCTGAACGCACTCAGCAGGGGCCGAAGTTCGCGTTGTTTGAGCGAAACTTACTTAAAGACAGCCTGCTCCTCTTCAAGGCAGCTCTTAAAGGTGAGCTGTCTTCTGCTGATGAAATTTTTTTAAAGTGCTTCAACACTAGGCAGTCTGCACCTCTTAAAGGTGAGTTGCTTTCTGCTGATGAAAAATGGTAAAAGTGCTTCAGCACTAACCCAAATGCCTTAACAGGCCAGGGAAAGGGCACCATGGGTCTCGGACGCAGCACTTGAGCTTTGTGCAGGGGGTCAACACTGGAAGAAAGATCTTCTACCCATCGGGGGCCAGGAGGCCCGCCAGAAAGAAGGATGTGGGACCAGATCGCAGAGGCCGTCAATGCCAGCAGTGTCACACCCAGGACCTGGCTCAAGTGCCCAAAGAAGTTTCATGACCTCAGATGAGTGGTCAAGGTCAGTGAATGCATCTTCAAAAGCCGTCCCCTACCAACTGCACCATAAGCGTCACACACTACTGAAGGCATGACCCCCGGCCACCACCCCCCCCAACCCCAGATGCCCCCGTCACTCACCTACCCACAATCTCTACCAAACATGAGGCACACCTCACATTCCTAGCCTTACCTCACCCCCTTGGAGGAGACAGTGCTGGCTATTCTTGACAGGGGCATGGCTGAGCCCTTGGCCAGTGGCGGGACTGAAAAAATACAAGACGCCGGTATCCTCATATGTTATCCTCCTTCTCACATCCCACTTCCTCCTCATCCCACAATATCTTCTGAAGTACAAGCTGCACATTGTGTATGCATGCACCTCTTGTTTAAACCCCCCTCCCCTCACCACAACCCTGCCCTTGTGTCTTCCTCATTTCAGACACCCAAGAAATCCAGCCTGCCCAGCCAGTGGGTCAACAAGAAGATGGAGAGGAGAGTGAAGAAGAAGAAACACCATCACTCGATTTCACACTTCCAGCCACCAGCTCCTCGAAGTCATCATACAAGGCCAGCTGCAGTGTCCCCCATTGAAAGTCAGCAGATTTCCACCAGCCATGCTGCAGCCACTGCGGTAGCACTGCGTAAGAGCACTAGGATAGGCAAAGGCACATGTAAGGCACTCACTAAGGCAATGCACAAGGATGATTAGTTTTTTTTGATGCAATATGGATGAAGTTGGATTGGAAAGTTTGCTTTGTGATGGCTTTTATTTCAACATTGTGGCCAAGAGGACATTGTGATGGTCAGTAACAGAGGGAAGATAAAGTGTGGGACAAATGCTAAAAGGGGAATTGGGGTTGTGTTCACTGGTACCGCAGGTGGATGATTCGATCTCAGATATCCCGCCAGAAAGCAGCTGTCTGGGTTGCCTCCTTCCTTCCACTTCTTCCTCTTCTGCTTCCTCTTCTTCTGGTTCTTCCTCCTCCTCCTCTTCCTCCCTCTGCGAGCAGCTTGTCCCCTTTGCTGCCTCTGCTCCATCTCCATGTCATGCTGCAGCCCAAGGGGGACTGCAACTAGAGTCCCCAGGACTGGGAGCAAGTGGTGTTCTCAGAGCCCTTCCTTTAAGAGCCAAAGCCTTTCAAATGTCCAGCAGCACTCCCTGCACTCCATTCACGCCTTAACAACTTTTTTAATGTATCACACCAAGCCACTAATCCAATAAAATGTAAAGAAACCAGTACAAAAGCAAAAATCTAAACTTACTTGAAAGTTGTGTGAGTCTCTTTAAGAAGTGCTGGTAGGGGGTCCGTTGTACTGCTGCTTGCACGCTCTGCCATGCGTGCTTTAGAGAGGGCGTTAAAAGGAGCGGCGACGTCCAAAATATCAGATCGTGCGTCAATTAAGCATTGCACACCGATTGACATCATGATCTGTCTCATTTCCATATTTGGAACGAGCACAGGCAACGGCAGCGCTGCCGACCAGTCCAAAAAGACAGCCGCCGCGTTCCGCGCCTGAAGTGGGTGGAAGCAAGGCAGCCACCATTTTCTCTTCCAAACTGGCCTTAACAGCCGGCGCAAACGGGTCGAATTTCACAGCCACTGTCTTCCAACCATTGTAACCACAAATTTTGATGGCTCTTATCAATTATGCATTGGGGAACAACTTGCTCACGATGGGGAGCCTCGGGACCAAGGCCAAAAACTTGTTCAGCGGGGGAAGGGGCAGCAGAAGGAGCCAAAGACTTGGTGTGTGAGGGAGGTTTGCTGGCCAAAAGTTGCTCAGTATTTGAGGGTTGGGGAGAGTAATTCCAGCTAAGAGTGCATCCTGCTGGAGTTATGTGGCTTTAGGAACATTTCTTCTTTATGGTTCTCTGCCACTATGAGGCCACGGACAGATACCATTTATTGTCATTCTTCACCTTCTGAGGCCATTGTTTTGAATTTGTTATGCTAAGTTACATTGACAGTACCACCTACAAGAGTAGTACCTTTAGAATTTTAAAAAACCATTCACATTTTTAAAATATATTTTAGATTATAAATATATAAACAGATAGATAGATTGATACCTGCTTGTTATGTAATAATGTTACTTCCTCCAGGCTTCAGTTGTCGTGGTAACAGTATTACATTTTGTATTCCAAGCTTTTCTTCAGGAAAAATGTATCTGTATTTTCTACAGCTTTGTTCAACATTAACATAAATGTTGAATTTCAGCATTTTGTTCAGAGACAACATTGCCTGCCCTGTGTCTGAAAGAGGCAAGCTGCGTTATGGAGACAAGGCAACACTGCATTTTCACCACTGGTGGGGGAGGGGGTGGCGGGGAAGGGGTGGTTATTATTGCTTCTCCATCTTGCAGAGCATTCTGAGTGGGATTACCTCAATGCATGCTACCACTGTAGGACTTTTCACTAAATGTGGGACCTAAGGAAATGACACATATGCTGAAGCACAAGCCAAGCGTAGAGGTATTGTCCAGCATGCATTGGAAAAGCTGTAGAGCACAAGGCAGGCACAGTGATATCATCCTGTGGAATGTAGCATTCCAAGCTTGATATTCCAGAATAATAAGAACATGTTTCCAGACTCTTGGCAGAGGATCATGTTGTGAGATTTAAAACAGAGTAAGTACTGTCCAGACCCATACCAGCTATAGACACTGTCACAGCAAGTAGTTCAGCTAGTGGAAATGTTCAGTAGTTATATGCAGCCAGATGCTCACATTTAATTCAGTTACTGTTGGTGAGCAGAGAAACCATTTGAAACCTCCTCTCCACTCCTACTGATCTGGTTTAATGCAAGCTCATTTCAGGACATGTATGCTGACGACACAAAGCTCTACCTCACCACCACCTCTCTCGACGTCTCCACTGTCTTTAAATTGTCAGATTGCTTGTCTGACATCCAGTACTGGATGAGTAGAAATTTCCTCCAATTAAATATTGGGATGACCAAAGCCGTTGTCTTTGGTCCTCACCACAAACTCCCTTCCCTAGCCACCAACTCTATCCCTCTCCGTGGCAACTGTCTGAGGCTGAACCAGACTGTTCGCAACCTTGGTGTCATAGTTGACCCTGAAATGAGCTTCCAACCACATAGCCGCGCCATCACTAAGTTCACCAACTTCCACTTCCATAACAAAATTCCTCCATGGCCTCGCCCCTCCCTATCTCTGTAACCTCCTCCAGCCCTACAACCCTCCGAGATATCTGCTAATTCTGGCCTCTTGCACATCCCCGATTTTAATCGCACTACCATTGGCAGCCATGCCTTCAGCTGCTGAGGACCTAAACTCTGGAATTCCCTCCTAAACCTCACCACCGTCTACCTCTCCTCCTTTAAGACGTTCCTTAAAACCTACCACTTTGACCAAGCTTTTGGTCATCTTCCCTAATATCTCCTTATTTGGCTCGGTGTCAATTTTTCTTTTTACGCAGCGAGTGGTTAGGATCTGGAATTCACTGCCTGAAAGGGTGGTGGAGGCAGATTCAATTGTGGCTTTCAAAAGGGAGTTGGATAAGTACCTGAAGGAAAAAAATTTGCAGGGCTGCGGGGAAAGGGCGGGGGAGTGGAACTAACTGAAGTGCTCTTTCAGAGAGCCGGCACGGGCTCGACGGGCCGAATGACCTCCTTCTGTGCTGTAACCATTCTATGATTCTATGATAACGCTCCTGTGAAATGCCTTGGGATGTTTTACTACATTAAAGGTGCTATATAAATGCAAGTTGTTGTTGTTGATATGGGGCATCTGCAGTCCCTCAACAGCAATATTCCCGGTCAAAACAGGAAATCATTTTGATTTTCCAGTAAGTTTGCATCATTATCTGATACAGAATGTCCGTTAATACATGGGAGCTCAGTCATTCCCTTTAGAGGAACTGTGAGATATGATGGTTCAGAGTGGCAGGCAGGGGCAAGGCAAGTTGGATGCTTTAATACAGCATGACCCCAATTTTGCACCCTTGTATCTACCCACATTTGTGATTATTGACTAATGGACTGTGATGTCAGGGCTCGGAAAGAGGGAGTATGGCAGATAATGGAAGTTTCACCTGATGTGAACCAAGAGATGACAGTAACATAAGCTGGTGCTATTAATGCTGGGACCTGTGCCTGACACATGTTACCAACTTGACCCGATCCCATGATCTGAGCAGAAAATAAAATGGCCTTTGTGGTTAGGAATGAATCAACAGATGTCTTGTCAAAACTTTAATGGTACTCTGCAGAAAGGCGGTTTGTGAAAGTCTGTCAGAGTTCTCCGTGTACAGAAAGATAACAGTCAGAGAGCTGGGCCCTCAGCTCCCTCAGATCAATACATAGATACATAGATACATAGAAGATAGGAGCAGGAGTAGGCCATTCGGCCCTTCGTGCCTGCTCCGCCATTTAATGAGATCATGGCTGATCCTTTAATTCAGTATCCCGTCCCCGCCTTCTCTCCGTAACCCTTAACCCCTTTTGCCCGTAGAAATATATCTAATTCCCTCTTAAATATATTTAATGAGCTGGCATACACTGCCCTCTGTGGCAATGAGTTCCACAGGTTCACCACTCTCTGAGTGAAGAAATTCCCCCTCATCTCTGTCCTAAATGGTTTAGCCCTTATCCTTAAATTATGTCCTCTAGTTCTGTTCTCACCCGCCAAGGGAAACATTCCTTCTGCATCCAGTCTGTCTAGACCTGTCAGAATTTTATACACTTCTATGAGGTCCCCTCTCAATCTTCTAAACTCCAGTGTGTACATCCCTAAACTACATAGTCTCTCCTCATAGGTCATTCCCGCCATTCCTGGTATCAGCCTGGTGAATCGCCGCTGCACCCCCTCCATGGCAAGAACATCCTTCCTCAGATGAGGCGACCAAAACTGTACACAGTACTCGAGGTGTGGTCTCACCAGTGCCCTGTACAGCTGCAGCAAGGTATCCCTGTTCCTGTATTCTAACCCTTTTGCTATGAAGGCCAGCATACCGTTTGCCTTCTTGACCGCCTGTTGCACCTGCATGCTCGCCTTCAGTGACTGGTGTACAAGAACACCCAGGTCTCTCTGTACTTCCCCCTCTCCCAATCTATTGCCATTTAAATAATAATTTGCCCTCCCGTTCCTGCACCCAAGGTGGATAACTTCGCACTTGTCCACATTATAGTGCATCTGCCATTTATCCGCCCAATCGCCCAGTCTGTCCAAATCGCTCTGGAGCTTCCTGGTCTCTTCCTCTGAGCCCACCCCCCCTCCTAGTTTAGTGTCGTCTGCAAATTTGGAAATGCTGCATCCGACTCCCTGATCCAGGTCATTAATGTAAATTGTGAACAGCTGGGGGCCCAGGACAGATCCCTGTGGTACCCCACTTGTTACTGCCTGCCATTCAGAAAATGAGCCGTTTATTCCAACTCTCTGTTTTCTATCTGACAGCCAGTTCCCTATCCACGCCAAAACTTTCCCCTTTATCCCATGAGCCTCAATTTTCCATGCTAATCTTTTATGTGGGACCTTATCGAAGGCCTTTTGGAAGTCCAGGTACACCACATCTACTGGCTCTCCCCCATCTATTCTACCAGTTACTCCCTCAAAAAATTCCAATAGATTAGTCAAGCACGATTTACCCTTTGTAAATCCATGTTGACTCTGTCCTATCCTGTCCCCATTTGCTAAGTGCTCCGCTATTTCATCCTTAATGATGGACTCCAGCATTTTGCCCACAACTGATGTAAGGCTTACAGGTCTGTAATTACCTGCTTTTTCCCTACCCCCCTTTTTGAATAGTGGGGTAACGTTAGCTACCCTCCAATCCATCGGCACTGTTCCCGAGTCTAATGAATTCTGAAAAATCATCCTTAGTGCATCCGCTATCTCTAGGGCCACCTCCTTCAGTACCCTAGGATGCATGTTATCAGGCCCTGGGGATTTGTCCACCTTCAATCCCTTTAGCTTCCTTAACACCATATCCTTAGAGATATTGATTTGCGTCAGTTCCTCCTTTGCCAATGTCCCTATTTTTCCCGATATCCCAGGGAGGTTTTTTGTGTCTTCCTTCGTAAAGACTGACCCAAAGTATGCATTTAGTTGATCTGCCATTTCCTTATTTCCCATTATATATTCCCCCGTATCTGACTGCAATGGACCAACTTTGGTTTTCACCAGTCTTTTCCTTTTGATATACTTATAAAAGCTTTTGGAGTTAGTTTTTATATTTTCCGCCAGCTTGTTTTCGTAAGCTATTTTGCCCCTCTTGATTATGCCCTTTGCCCTCCTTTGCTCTATCTTAAACTGTTCCCAATCTTCCGCTCTGGCGCTTTTTTTGGCTATTTTATACGCCCTATCTTTGGATTTTATGCTGTCTCTAATTTCCCCTGTTATCCACGGTTGAGTCACCTTTTTAGATTTCCTTTTATGCCAGATTGGTATAAACAATTTTTGCAATTTTGTCATTCTATCTTTAAATGTTTGCCATTGTTTATCTACCTCCAGTCCTCCCAGGAACGTTGTCCAATCAGACCTACTCAGTTCCCGTCTCATGGCATCATAATTCCCCTTGTTTAAATTCAGGACCTTAGTCTCTGAGTCAATTTCTTCGCTCTCCATTTCGAGTGAGAAATCGATCATGTTATGATCGCTCTGACCCAAGGGTCCCCGTACAACAAGATTACTGATTAGTCCCTTCTCATTGCACAGTACCCAGTCCAATATAGCCTGTTCCCGAGTTGGTTCCTCGACATATTGATCCAGATAACCATCCCTCAAACACTCAAGGAATTCCTCCTCCTCATTATTTTTACTGATTAGGCTAGTCCAATCTATATGTAAGTTAAAGTCACCTATGATGACAGCTGTGCTCTTATTGCACGCTTCTCTAATTTCCCTCGTGATGCCCTCCCTAACCTCTATTTTACTATTTGGAGGCCTATATACCACTCCTATTAATGTTTTTCGCCCCTCGCTATTTCTTACCTCCACCCATATAGATTCTGTATTAACTGAGTTAATATCCTTCCTTTCAATTGCATTTATCCCCTCTTTTACTAGCAATGCTACCCCTCCTCCCTTTCTTTTTTGTCGATCCTTCCTAAATACTGAATACCCCTGTATGTTAAGCTCCCAGCCCTGCTCACCCTGCAACCTGGACTTGTTTCACATTAAAGTGTTCTGTTAAAAAAATGAATTGTATCAGGCTATGCTGTAGTAGAGCTTGGCATTTTTGAGACGAGGGGTACAGTTGGTTAAGGAAATATTTCAGGTTCAGTGTTTCTAGAATGATCTTTGAGGGGATGCTGTTCACAGTCATGCTATTTTTGAATTCTCTTGTTTCCTTTCACCTTGTCTTTCCTCGTTTCGATTCTAGGGGCCAACGCAAAGAAACAGGGCGATGATCTAGCTGATAATGATGGCGATGAAGATGAAGGTATTTTTCGGTGCTCGAAACTGGTGCATGAATGCAGAACAGAATCCTTTTTATACTTTTTGATTTTTAAGTTTCCTTTTTTGGGGCAATTTTTGGGAGGACAGTGTGCACGTTTCCTTGCACTTTTTTTCTTAATCCTTCAGTATATTTTTTTCATGCAATACATGCCTTTACAAAAGAATAAGATATGGTGATTTCAGTTTGTGTTTGTGTGACTGGAACCCAAACTGCATCACCGGGAAATAAAACAATAGCACTTAAAGAGATCCAACCTTATCGCTGTCCCATAGTTTCACTGTCCGGAGAGCTGGAGACACGTTCCTCCCATATTCACCCCTCTGGTTCTTTACCTCTGCACCAGTTTTGTTTTAAACTGTGAAGTTATTTTCAACTTTCTTTTACATAAATTTTGATCCTCATAATTTTCATTAAAAACATCTTCCTCCTGCTTTATAGGGCTGTCTAATCTACAGACCATTGCCCACCTGAGAGATTGGGTAGGTAAATGGCCTTTGCCACTCTGAAGCACTAGGCAGGGTAAAGAAGCACTCTAATCCTAAAGCGTAGGCTCCTCCTTGTGTTGCCTGTGTGGCTGAGACTGAAGGCTGATTGTGCACAGGCTCGTGTTCTAATTCAAGCAAGTGGCAAGTGTTGCTCTGATTTTGTGGGTTTCTTCATTTGTTCCTTTCAATAATCTAGTTAAACTCAGAAATTGATAGTAAAATGTGTTCTGATTCAAGCATTGGAATGGATGTACTGTGCCTCCGAACATCAGAATCTTTCTCCAGCTCGTGCCCATGGTGCATCTGCAACAATAACTCTGAAATATAGTGACATTCTTAGTGTTTTATTTTAATTATTATACCACATTTGTGGATGGACAGAGTGTGATTAAAAGAAGATTCTCTCATTGCCAACTAATCTTTCATAATAAAACACAAGAGTATCAGAAGACTTTTTTTGACCTCAAAGTTCTGGCTGGTTAAGTGTTTAACTTGGCTTTACACATTTAAGTGTCGGTTGAGATCTGTGCTCACCCTGTGTCTACCAGTGTCTGAGTCTGTATGTGTGGAATAACCCAAGGACCCAATAAACAGCAATGCTGAGGGCTTTTTTTATTCGTTTATGGGATGTGGGCATCGCTGGCAAGGCCAGCATTTATTGCCCATAGTGCATCTGCCTCATGATTAGGATACTGATGATATAATGATTCTCCCCCTCTCACGAGTTGTGTAATTAAACAGTGCATCACGCTGCCCCACTCTCATGATTTGTTTGGCGTTGAACTGCTGGGATTAATAGTGCATGCCGCTCGACACTGCATGCTGTACATTATTCTGAGCGCAAAATTGAAAAAGAAACCGATGGCTTCTTGCATAGAGTATTGGAAATATTGTGTGAGTTCCATGGGTTTCAGCATTAGAAAAAATCATCACCTACCCATCTGAGATTAATAATGAAATACGGTTACAGAGCAATGTATCTTAAATATGTTTTAAAGGTTTCATAGTCTGGTTGAATGAAAACCCCTTGAGCAGGCTGTACTGGCTGAAAAGGATAATCAATTATGTCAGAGAAAAAGGCGGTTTAGACAGGCAATAAATCTCAACACGCAATTGGACCAAAAGAAATAGGAGGGGAAACAGAAAGAGATGGCTATTACTCCATGTTGTCTATGGTAGGAACGTGAAGGCCCCCAAGGAGATTGCATGTGTAAATGTGAATCTTTGAAGGATATCTCACTGGTAATCCAAATATTGAAAGTATGAAGCATGACTCACTAGTCATAGTGAGTTCAAGGTGCTCTATATCTATGATGATGTGGTATCAGCCTTCTTCACTGCTCACCTGGTGGAGGGGGAAGGGAAATGTTAAGGTGCGGTCGTAAACAGTGACCTTGGGGGTAACTTTCACCTTTACGGCTTGGGTGGTGAACTGGGAGAGCGGATCACCCATCCGATTTACCACCCAAGCATTAAAGATGAAAATTAACCTACTTGTGTCTGATCCTTAAAATTGGTTAATTGCATTGCGAATTATCTGTTGGGAAAATGACTGTTGAATTCTACAAATGGGAAAACAGGATGCACTGTAATGAATGTAAGCCTGGAATCTGCACTATACCTGTCAGCCAATCTTCAGCTCCTAGTTGGTATGTGACCTTGCTTTAAAATTCACAGATGTGGTGCCAAATGTACACACAAATTATAGAAGTATATGTGCAATAGACACAGGCTGTGCCCAGCTAAGTGGAAATCTCAGCAGTCATTGGCCAAATATAGGTGATTGGTTCATTATGTTGTCAATCAATGGCTAGGTTAGACCAGGTGACATCACTGCTGGCTTTATACTGCTTTATCTGGAAATTTATCTTAACTGATAACTGAATGCCTGCCGGTTAGAATGGTCACTCGTGATGGAAGAGGTCAGATACAAGAGCTAGTTTTCTGTCAATTTTAAGTTTCTTTATTCAAATGATGTATAATGTCTCAATTGAAAAATATTTAAAATATAAGATATTTCCTGGTATTTCCTGGTGTGAAATACTTCAGCAAAATACAAGGCCTTGGGTGCCACTGACATTAAGAGCCTCCTTCATTGTCATAGGGAAGGTTATGGAATTTCATGTTTCAAAAAAGCTGTGTCATCTTCATTGCTGATTATAAAGCCCATCTCAGGATGACTCTGGGGCTGATTGCGCTTCAGTTCACAATTTGAAAAGCCCAGCTCTTAGGCAGCCTTGTCAGAAAGATAAAGAGAGGTGGGTTGTGAAAGAACAGCATGTGAAACAGCATGTTTCCCAGGTAGGTAACAGCCTGCATCTGTGAATGACAAAAGAAGCAGCCAGTAAGGGAATTCCCTCTCCTCTCCCTCATTCATTCTGTTCAACAGTGGCTGCTGCCTGTTACTTGATATCCAAGGCAGTTACTGAACCCTCATCTCTTCTTTGTGCACACCCCTTTCTACCCTTGCCTATGTTTTGTGTGTTCACACCTTGGTGTTAAACGTCTGTTATGTATGTGTAAAAAAACAAGAAAACTTGCTGCAGACATGCGCAGGCGCCAGGTACCAAAGTAGGGGGCAGTAACCCTTAGACTAATGCAGATAGTGCACACTGTTGAGAACACATGCACCATTTCACAAAGTTATAGTCAAAGGTAAATTGTTTTCTTCCCTGCCAAGGCTAATAAACATCCATGTTGCCCACCCCCAAGAGCTGAAAATACTTAATTATATTACATAGAAACAGAAACATAGAAGATAGGAGCAGGAGTAGGCCATTCGGCCCCTCGAGCCTGCTCCGTATTCAATGAGATCATGGCTGATCATCCAAACTCAGTACCCTGTCCCTGCCTTCTCCCCATATCCCTTGATCCCTTTAGCCTTAAGAAATATATCTAACACCTTCTTGAATATATTTAATGAATTGATTGGTTTACTCTCCCCACCAGATAGTTTTTTTCCTTTTCCTCCTCCCTATCCCCCAACTCCCTGCTCCACTGTTCACTTATTTAACAATCCAACAACTAGATTCTGATTTGTATCACTGGAAACCTGACATTATGACCTTTTTTCTTTTTCCCCAATTTATTCCCATCTAATTCTTGCTGGGTACAGTTCCATTGCACCAGCAGCCCTTTGGTACCCTCGTCCAGGTGGTGTTTCTTCATGCCGAGTCCAGACAGTGCGCATTGGGAGACTGTTCAACCATGGGAGCATTTATGCATTTTGAGCAACAAGCACTGGATGGTGATCAGCAGCAGGGATCCTGGCCAATTGAGGTGTCCCTACTGGGAAAATCAGAATGGAATCAGGAAATTCTAATTTCTTGTCACTCAAGATTATTGGTTTTAAATTAGAACAAACATTAAGTGCATTAAATCATAGTAAATCGTTAGTGGACAGTACCAGTCTTCAATGATCATCATATATCAAGAACAACATTATCCAAAACTGATGATTGGATTCCAGCCTGTAACTCATTCTTGGCGATCCATTATTCTAGTTATATAGCATCCAAACCCTTCTACTCGATTCCTGTCTGTAACGCATTCCTGGGGATCTTGGCTTTTTCCAGTTGCTTTTGTTTTTGTTTCTACTCTATGCTGGAGTTGCTAGATTTTGGTATTTATTGCCTGGGCTCTGAAATTCCTTCTCCACAAAAATAGAAGCAATGCTGATTATTACCTGACATTCAGCAAGTTACTCTAGCACTGTTTAGGCATGTAGTTGACAAAGAAAGTGGTAACTGTTGGCATTCACTATTAAAGTTTTGAATAATAAATGTTGGCTGTGGTCATATCCATTGTTTTTCAGAATGGGTTTTGGGTTGCCAGCTATGGAGTACACCCCTCACAACTGAAACTGAGGTATTTTAAACTATTAGATCGGGTGGCAGGAGGGATTTGGGTGGGGTTGTGACATGGTTTATGTGATTCATGAACGAAAAATGATATGACTAACAGCAGTGTTGCATCATTGTCTTCATCTGGTGCTAAATGTCATCTATGAACTTAAGGGAGAGCCTGAAACCCACATAAAAAATGGAGACTAACAGCTTTCGAAAGACCAGGCTGAATGATGATCCACTCATTATCCACTGAGATTATCCATTCAACTGGGAACTGTCAGTGAGAGTGACCTACAGTATAAATTTCACCTCTTTTTGGACTATGACTTTGATGCTGTCTTCACCATTTAAGTTATTTGAAGCATATAAATTCATGGCACTACCTTTGATTTTCCATCTGCGTCAGAGTTACCCTGTACTTAACGCCTGGTATCTGCAGTGTGTCTGTTGGCACGTTTTCTTGTGCCTGGTGATTGTGGTGTATTGTTGCCCAATGTTTGGTGCCCACTGTGGCGCATTTGTGCCTGGTGACTGCAGTGTGTGAGTGCTCGATGTTTGTCATGTGTTTTTGTCCTAACATTTGCGATGAATTGGTGCCCACTGATTGTGGTGTGTTGATGCCTGGTGTTTGCAATATTTTAGTGCCTAGTGGTTGTGGTATGTTGGTGCATGGTGAGTGCAGTGTGTGCCTGGTAAGTTGGTGCCTATTTTTGAAGTGTCTATGTGTCAGGTGATTGCAGTGTGTTCATGCCCATTATTTGAACTGTGCTTGCCTTCATCATGGCTATCGTCTGAGCGAAGTGTCACTTGGCTTTCCTGCTATTTCTTCTTTTGCAGATATTCGTGACAGTGGGCCCAAGCCAGTCATGGTGTACATTCATGGAGGGTCATACATGGAGGGGACGGGAAATATGATTGATGGCAGCGTATTGGCAAGCTATGGCAACGTTATTGTTATCACGCTCAACTACCGCGTGGGTGTCCTGGGTAAGAAAAAGCTGACTTCAGGTCTTAACTTATACTCTCCGATATTTAAATAGATTATGTGGTGATGTGAGTGATGTGGCAGCTGAAGTCTCTTGGCCTCCAGCATAATGTCTAGCATGAGGAAGTGAAAACTTTGTTAACTCAAGAATTAGACTTCAGTCAGGCTGGTTAGTGACTTGCTCGGAATCTGAATGTCCTTTCTTTTAAAATTCTGCTTTAATATCTGGGTAACTGAGTGGCAAAGTCTGTTGCAACACTTTCAACTCACCTCTGGGATCTGGGCTTGAGTCCAGCCCAGACTTATTGGATAAAGATGTGAACTGATTTTAGGCAATCCTGACTTATTTCCTATTGGATGTCATCTAAGGGAATGTAAAAGTGGTGAGGTATCCTTGAGTGTACAGTGGGGTAGTGCATCAGACTATTGAGTCTCTGCTCAGTAAAACTGATTGGGAATCTAGAAATTATGTTTTAAGGCCTGATCCAGTATATTGGCAGAATTTTTTTTAACAGTATAATCTGATAGGAGTTAATGTAATTGTTACAAGTTGAGGTCTGTCTTATATATTCTCTTGTGTACAGTGGTGCTGGTGATTCCTGTAAGCAGTCTGAGCATTTTACGTTTAGGGTAGTGCCTGTACTCTCCAATAACTAACTATACGATAGCAGATCCCAGAGGTGTAACAATAGGACCCCCTTGTGATCTGAACTAGATATTGTGTCTTTCGCACAACCTTGTGTGCTTCTCCAATCTTTTCAAAGGTGTACTGAGAAACACTTGATGAGATGAGGCCAGATACAAATTGTTAATCTGCTTTATTTCACAGACAGCAAGATAACACACAGAGTAACAGTTAAAGCAAATGCAGGAAACTTTGGTTTATCCGGAGGTTAAAAGTCCGGAAAGCTCTATCTACTGGCAAAATTCAGGAGCTGTTTCCTATAAGTTTTTTTACTTCTCGTTGCTTTTTTTTTCCCAGTCAGGCTCTGCAAGGTCTGTAGCTAAGCAACAGTTTCAGCTAGAGACGCTTTTAAGCTGCAGCCAACTGTTTTGAAGCTGTTGCTAAGCAACAGGGTTTGTTGATTCATACGGAGCTGAAAATCTCCGTATGTTTCAACATTAGCGCTGGTTTATCCGGCAGTTTTGATGGAACGGCAACAGCTCGGTCCCGTCAGTGCCGGATATCACAAAGTTTCCTGTATCTTACTTAGCTCACTCTCACCTTCTAAGCATGAAAAAAAAATAAACTGCGCACCCTATCACTTTCATGAGCCGACTTACTTATTTTTGACATTACCTTGCTTTCAGATTACTTCTACCTGCAATAACTGACCTGCTGCATTTTTTATCTTCTAGCTCTGGGTTTCAGGCCTATACCTCAAAGTCTCTTGGTTAAAACCTCAATGTGCAAATCTTTTTCCATTTGTGTGTTCCCCACCGGCGGGCTAAGACACAGGCAATGGTTCAAGTCCTCAGTGGGTACATAGCAGGGTCGTCACCAACCAGCAATTAGCGTGATGGTAGAGTCTAGAAATGTTCAACTTTGAGTATCTGGCTGGTCTGCACAGAACTCTATATGACCTTTTACTATGATAGATTTGCCATAACCCAGGGAACAAAGCTCCCAATGAACACCTCTGTTGGATCAGTTACTCACACCCTAACAGAGTGGTCCTCAGTGAATTACTCACCAATTGGTTGGGGATGGAAGTCTTCTGATGCTGAAGATTTGAGTTTTACTGAATGATGAGGTGCAGTTTGCATTAAACAGTCATGCCATTCAAATTCCTTCTGATCCTAGATTAAGAGATGGGAAGAGTCAGGCCTGTGATAGAGATAGGTGCATAGCGCATTGGACCCTTTAGACTATGACCACTGTCACTTAGAGAGCTGCTTTTAAAAGAACAGTCTCAGTGTTTACATGACTTTTCACTATGTTTTGCATGTGATGGATAAAACCGAGGTATATTATTGTGCAGCTGGCTATGTCGGAAACAAATTATTTGTTTTGGCAGATAAAATATGAACAATGTAGTGATACTGGAAAAATGTTCCTTGATGATCAATACTGTGGTATTTCAAGTGAATTTTAGCTGCTCCAGCCAAACCTGGATGGGAACTTGTCTGGAAATAGTGTTGTCGGTGCTGCTGAGAAGCTGCGGGGACTCACAAAAAAGCAGAGGATGCTGAGTATTGGTTAATATCACAGTCGACAGGAATATGGTTGCTACATGACAAATTCAGGCACTCTTGTCAGTGAGATTTATACATCTGTGCTAAATTACACTAGTGAGATTAATGAGTCATGTGTAGCAGCTATGTCAGCAGACAGCCTGCGTCAAGACACATTTGAGAAATTAAAACTTCGAACAGGTGCACAGATATCAGCTGGGAGCCGCTGACTAGATTAGTGCAGACAGATAGCTTCAGTGGGGGAGTGTGCGAGTCATTTGGGCAGCACAGAACGTGGGGTAAGCTTCTACTCAACAGCAGAGTATTCCAAATAAAAGCTGCAAGACTCTGCCAGAGGGTGCTGCAATAAAATAAATCTGTAACTGCTTTTGTGTGCCAAGGTGGGGGTGAGAGTTGGAGTTCAGTTAAACTCTCCACCAGCCAGCTGAAATTCCCTACCACTATCACAGGAGGAATAGAGGAAGCTGGTAAGCTGGTAATGTACAGAATATTCTGAAAACAAAAATTGCTTTTTTTCACCCATGTAGTGTTAGGGGTGGGAAACAATTTGACTCTGTATTGTCTTACACTGAGTCGGAAGGTCATGTGAGATATTACTAAGGTTTCTTCTTAGGCAGTCCCTCGGAACCGAGGATGACTTGCTTCCACATTAAAAATAAGTTCTCAGGTGGCTGATGAGTCCAATGCGGGACCTACAGTCTCTGTCACAGGTGGGGCAGACAGTGGTTGAAGGGGCGGGTGGGTGGGGTGTGTGGGTTGATGTGCGCTCCTTGCGCTCCTTGTGCTTGGCTTCCGCTTGCTCCCGGCGAAGAGACTCGAGGTGTTCGGCACCTTCCTGGATGCTTCTCCTCCACTTTGTGCGGTCTTGGGTCAGGGATTCCCAGATGTCGGTGGGGATGTTGCACTTTTTCAAGGAGGCTTTGAGGGTATCCTTGAAGTGTTTCCTCTGCCCACCTGGGGCTCTCTTGCCGTGTCGGAGCTCCGAGTAGAGTGTTTGATTTGGGAGTCTCGTATCGGGCATGTGGACGATGTGACCCGTCCATCGGAGCTGATCGAGCGTGGTCAAAGCTTCGATGCTGGGGATGTTGGCCTGAGCGAGAACATTGACGTTGGTGTGCCTATCCTGCCAATGGATTTGCAGGATCTTGCGGAGGCAGCATTGGTGGTACCTCTCCAGTGCTTTGAGGTGCCTGCTGTACATGATCCATGCCTCTGAGGCATACAGGAGGGCGGGTTCCTTCGGTCGCCTGAGGAAGAGAGTGTTTGAAGACCAGGACCTCAAACCCAGCACCAAGCTCATGGTCTACTAAGGTTTAGTAATGCTGTGTCTTGGTGTCACGGTTGACCCTGAGCTGAGTTTCAAGTTCAGATCCAGCACATCAGCAATAACAACAGAAAATGCTGGAAAAACTCAGCAGGTCAGGCAACATCCGTGGAGAGAAATTTGAGTTGACGTTTCGGGTTGGACCCTTCTTCAAAACTGGAAAGAAAAGAAACTAGATCGAAGGCAGGGCTGCGATCGGACAAAAGAATAAAAGAAACAAAAGAAGTAGAAGAGATTAGAAGCTAGACGAGATGGTAATAGGCTGGGATTAGGTGTAAAGTGTACTGGCAGGGCAAAAGATAGCTGCCAGGTGTGAGAGAGAAACAAAAGGAAAGGGGGGGGGGGAAAGGAGTGGAACAATTACAAGAGAAAATGAAATGGGGGCCGAGCTTATGATCTGAAATTGTTGAACTCGATATTGAGTCCGGAAGGCTGCAGACTGCCTAATCGGAAGATGAGGTGCTGTTCCTCGAGTTTACGTTGAGCTTCCGTGGAACAATACAAGAGGCCAAGGACGGTGAGGTCCGAGTGGGAATGGAGCGGTGAATTAAAATGACAGGCGACCGGAAGCTCGGGGTCACCCTTACGGACTGAACGGAGGTGTTCCGCAAAGCGGTCACCCAATCTGCGTTTGGTCTCCCCAATGTAGAGGAGACCGCATCGTGAGCAGCGAATACAGTATACTAGATTGCGAGAAGTACAAGTAAATCGCTGTTTCACCTGGAAGGGGTGTTTGGGGCCCTGGACAGTGGGAAGGGGGGAGGTATAGGGGCAGGTGTTACATCTCCTCCGCTTGCACAGGAAGGTGCCAGGCGAAGAGGAAGGGCTGTTTGGGGTGATAGAGGAGTGGACTAGGGTGTCTCGGAGGGAGCGGTCCCTGCGGAATGCTGAAAGGGGAGGGGAGGGGAAGATACGTTTGGTGGTGGGATCACTTTGGAGGTAGCGGAAATGCCGGAGGATGATCCGTTGAATGTGGAGGCTGGTGGGGTGAAAGGTGAGGACAAGGGGAACCCTATCGTGGTTCCGGGAGGGAGGGGCAGGGGTGAGGGCAGAAGTGCGGGAGATAGAACTGACACGGTCGAGGGCAGTGTCAACCGCAGTAGAGGGGAATCCTCGGTTGCGGAAAAAGAAGACATGTCTGAAGCACTGGTGTGGAAGGTGGCGTCGTCGGAGCAGATACGGCGGAGGCGGAGAAACTGGGAGAATGGAATAGAGTCCTTACAGGAAGCGGGGTGGGAGGAAGTGTAGTCCAGGTAGCTGTGGGAGTCAGTGGGCTTGTAGTAAATATTGGTCGATAACCTATCCCCAGAGATGGAGACGGAGAAGTCGAGGAAGGGAAGGGAAGAGTCCGAGATGGACCATGTGAAGGTGAGGGAAGGGTGGAAATTGGAGGCAAAGTGAATGAAATTGTCAAGTTCGGGGCGAGAGCAGGAAACGGCACCGATACAGTCATCAATGTATCGGAAAAAGAGGTGAGGGAGGGGACCCGAGTAGGACTGGAACAAAGATTGTTCCACATAGCCCACGAAAAGGCAGGCATAGCTAGGACCCATGCGGGTACCCATGGCAACACCTTTGATTTGGAGGAAATGAGTGGAGTTAAAGGAGAAGTTGTTCAATGTGAGAACAAGTTCAGCCAGGCGGAGGAGGGTCGTGGTGGATGGGGACTGGTCGGGCACATCAGCAAGACTGCTTACTTCCATCTCCATAGCATTGTCACCCACCCACGCCTTCACTGTGGGGATGGTGCTTGTTGTGGAGGGAGGGAGACCAGGGACAACAATGAAGCCAGATTGAAATATGTCAAAGTCAGAGTATAGTCTTTCTAAATGGTATGACCTACATTTGTGTGCTTAAGCATGTGGGCATGTGCAAGAAATGGACATGGACTGGAGCATGTACATTTTTTTAATGGGTTTGGATGAATGTGATGATGAATAAGGGCTAGACTGAGGATTGGACTTGGTCTGATGATGGACAGGGAATAAATTGGGCTAGACCTGGCCTGTGGTGACTCGGGAATTAATTGGAGGTTAGAATTGATTTGATGATCAGTAGGAAATAGCTTTGGGGTTGGACTTGGTCTGTTGATGGACAGGAACTGGAGTGGGACTTCGCTCATCTTTCCTTGCTCTTTCTGAAGACTTATGAGGGTCACATTGGAGGACAGAACTTCAAACCCAATAAAGTCTGGAACACAAAGCAGCCTGGAATAATGGCTTGATTTTTGAACTTTTGATTTACAAATCCCATTTTTTGTGGGGCTCTAAATTCAAATGAAACTGAAGGAATCATAGAACCATATAAATTTACAGCCCAGAATGAGGCCATTCGGCCCATTGTGCCTGTGCTGGCTGAAAAAGAGCTATCCAGCCTAATCCCAGCTCTTGGCCCGTAGCCCTGTAGGCTACGGCATTTCAAGTGCATTTCAAAGTACTTTAGTCATAGACTTTGGAGAAGGTAAGAGTTAAATAAATGGAGCACAAAAACATATTCTGAAAACACAGCACAACTAATATTTGTTTGTTTAAAATGCTGAGCACAAACGTTTTCTTTAAACCAAGAATAAAACCAATGCTGGACCAAGTGTGGGGTGGATTTGGGTAAGGGGGAGTTATTGTGGTAAATAAAGAGGATTAATAGTTTTTCTTTGGAGTCTCTGTGTAAGCACTAATGAGCGGAAATGGTAGCACAAATCTCCGTGGACGAATGAATACCAAATCAATGCATCTGGCAATTCGAGGAGAATGTCTTAGGACACAATATACGCTGTTCACTATTCATTTCCCAGAGAGGAAGCAATGACTTGTTTACCCACATAGAGATTTGAACAGTCACAGCCTGCTCTACTGGCCTGGAGAGCCCCAGAATTAATCCCATCATCACAGAAAGACAACTCAAATACACAGTGCATCAGCATAAGAAAAAATGCAAATGCTGGAAATCTGAAAGAAAAATGCCAGAAATCCTTCCACCTCCAAGCCTGGCTTTAGTTCCATTAGTGTGTAGTATAGAAGGTTAGAACACTTTTCCTTAAGGCTTGAATGTTAACCCAGGCCCTGGGTAACATGGTGCATGACAAGATTGGTTCTGTCTCCAGATTCTTGGTGCCAGCCCAGGGTGGTGGTGGCAGGGGGTTGGGGGGGGGGGCTGGATGCTGACACAGTGTATTGCACAGATACTAGCCAGCTCTTTGTGAATCAACAGCCTATACTTCAGTTTCAGGGTTCCGGTCATATCCTGAACAGACTGCAAAAATGCTGTAGTTTATGATCATGATTTGAACCCTGAGATTGCACCCTGAAATTCTTGAGGGCTGTGTTATTTGTGCATCATGTACACTGGTGATTTTTGTTAAGGTGGTTGGTTTTGTTACTGTCTGACAGTGTTATGGGAGTGGAGGAGAGGGAAGGTGCCCTGAAAGTGGATTGCATTTGTGGTATATAACCTGTCTCCACAGGCATATCTCAACTCCCTCCTTAAACTCTGCTGAATATAGGTTTGAATCCAGACCCAAAGACCAGGCAGAGGAGCATAATGCAGTCTCGCTCTTCTGTTTGTGTTTTGTGTCTTGTGGCATTCACTGATGTGACTGTAATGTCAAAAGTTACTTTTAACGTACTGCTGCACTTGTGTACCATTTAACTGTTAGTGCATTAAATGTGTTTTCACACAGTATTAGCATACTCTTACACAGGTACTGTACTGTTATACTATGCTCATGCACTTAGTTTACAGTTACACTGTGTTAATATACTATTATAAAAACAGAAAATGCTGGAGAAACTCAGCAGGTCAGGCAGCATCTGTGAAGAGAGAAACAGAGTTAACGTTCCAGGTCGACGACCTTTCGTCAGAACTGGAAAAAAGCAGGAAATGGAACAGATTTTTAAACAAGTGAAGAGGCTGGGAAAGGGGGGAGGGGATGAAAGAACAAATGGGAAGGTCTGTGATAGGATATAGAAGCATCTGCAGTATTTTCTTTTTGTATTAATATACTATTACCTTGTTAGTCCAGTTACATTGCTGTCATATTGTTACATTGTGGTGTACTGTTACACTGTTGGTTTGTTGTTACACTTTTACACTGCATCTATACTGGTCATACCCCATTTACATTGCCTGGATTGAACTGCAGTTCTGCACAGGAGAACGTGCTGCATAACTACCCTTCACCGCTGTTAAATTTAAGTATTTACCAAGTGCAATGGGAGTTTTGTAAACATTTAAATGAACACCAGGGGTTTAAACGGTGCTAAAGAAGACCACAGGCCCAATAGTGCATCATTACTCTGTGCTAGTATAATGTTAGTGTTCGCATACTGTTACACTGTGATATATTGTTACACTGTGTTGGTATGCTGTGCCAGTTTTAGTATACTGTTACAGCATTAATATATTGTTGCACTGTGATGTATCATTATGCTGTGTTCATATACTGAATCAATGTTAATGTACTGTTACAGTGTTAAAATATTATTGTACTGTTACACCATGTTAGTATACTGGGTCAATTTTAGCATACTATTACTGTTGGTATACAGTTACAGTGTGTTTGTGTACTTTTTACTCCTAGTGTACTGTTACACTGTTAGTGCATTGTTATATTGGTAGTATAATATTAGTGTTTCTGTATTGTTAGTGTTCCTGTTGCTCTGTGTTAGTGCACTCTTGCTCCATATTACTACACTGTTACACAGTTAGTGTAACCTTAAACTATTGGGCCCAGAATTTCCTCAATGTGATTTACACCACTATTGTACCTTTAAAAAAAAAGTATTGGCCCAGATTTTACGATGGTAATGACGGCGAAACTGTCACAATTCGTCATCATTACCCCTTTGAAACTGGCAGCAACTTCAGGATTTAGCGCATGCTCAGATAAATGAGGAAATCTTGAAGTTGCGGTCAGTCATTCACTGCTCCGCCACAGGTTGCACTGTGGAACTCCCCAGAGCTTCAGTTAATTCAAATCACTTGAACTGATGATAACTTCCCCTTTTACAATGGAATATCCCTTTTTAAAAAAAACCTAATACGTTAAGCCTTGTTGAAAGGTGTGTAACTGGGCTTTCAACAGCGTACTGACTGCTGAACAACTGCTCTGGCCCTGAAAAACTAATTTTATATTTGTGGAATGTCATTTTTTCCATTAATATGATTAAGAATTACAAGTTTTTAATATAAGAATTTGTAAAAAAAAAGTTTGTTTATGATATTTCAGCTTCTACCTTAATCATATGTGCATGTCTCAATCTTTATTTTGCGCTCTAAAATTTATAAAAAGTAAATTAGAATCTGTGCATTTTACTTCCTGGTTTGCTGTCTGTCAGAATTCTTCAATGTGATTGGCTGCTTAGCCAGCTTGATGAAATCACTGTTGCTGGACACTTAGGGCTGGATTTTGCCAGCCCAGGGGAGGTGGGTTTGGAGGCGGGACAGCCGGGAAAATGGCAGAATCTGGGGGCGGGTACCCATCCCGCCCCCAACCCACCTCCGTGCCATCTTCCCAGGAGGCGGGTAGCCGACCCATGCTGGGTCCCGTCTCCTGGCGGCGGGAATGGGATTACAGCCACTTAACTGCCTGTTAACAGGTAGTTAACAGGCAGTTAAAAGGATTATCCCCATTTTTCCACCAGAGGCGCCGGCTTCCCGATGTCGGGAAACCCCGCCAGGGTCACCGAGGTGAGCAGTGGGTCTGCGGGTGTTGGAGGGGTGCAAAAGTGCGCTGTGGAGGTAAGTGATGGGTGCAAGTGTGGAGAGGTAAGTATGTGAGGGGAGTGGAAAGTGATAGAAAATGTTTATTTACCTTTGTTTCTTCCTGTAGGCTTCAACAGTTGGGGATGCGGAGAGTCTCGCATCTCACCGGCAGAGATGACAGATGGCTGCAGCATTCTCCGATGCAACAGCCATCTAATTTCTGCTCACAAAAGAGGTTTGATGAGCCTTGAATACAACAGAAAATGTCAGTGTTTAACAGCTTCACAGAGCTGTCAAACGATTCACAGATGATCATACGCTGGCGTTCTCTGTAATCGGCTACCCCTTAATTGGTCTGCTAAGCCCGCTGGGTGGGCTTAACAAGGTCAATCAAAGGAAAATAGCGTGGGTTGGCCGGACATCGATGGAGGCGGGACTAAACCCCAATGAGCAGCAGTCCCACCTCCAATGCGCCCCCATTGGCAAAATCACTCCCAAAGGATTCACTTGATTTGGCTCCAGATTCAAACAAAAATTGGGAGAGCTGAAATCAACACCACAGAGATTGCTGGATCTTTGTAGGCAACTTTCCTTGAAGTCAGTGGCGAGCGCTGTCACTTTGCCACTGACCACAAATACCGAGCCATTATATCTCCCACTAGCCTCTAGAGAGAGATACACAGAGATTTCCTGGGTATGGCTATTTGCATATCTATTGGTGCAAGCATTGGTGCTAGCAACTGAACCAGCAGGAAGCTTTGTGCAGCCTTTTAAATGTACTGTTCAGCAAAAAAGAGGGGATAAGAAGATAAGGCAGGAACCCTGATTGGCTCTTTTATTTATTTCTTCAATTACTTCGCTGCATTTCTTACCAATATTTTATTACAGAATTATGAATATTCAAGTGCCATCTGTGCCCAGAGGAGAGCAGGGCCTGGCACCAAGCCACAGATGAAGAAGCACAACTTCACTCCTACAGAACTCCAAGGCATCCAAGGGGGCACTGAAGGCAAGATAAACAGAATTCTGTGTGTGGTTGCCAATAAGTCTGTAAGATTGATTGCTTGAGCCACCTGCAGGGACTGTCAACCCCTCACCTGTAGAACTTTTGATCAGCGCTGCTTGAAGTTCCCCAGCCTCAGCAGAGCAGGCAAAGCAACACACTGCACATCTCTCTCATTTGTTCCTTGCCCACCCCGGGCACACTCTTCCTCTTAAAGCAGCACTTCCACAACTAACCCTTCAAAATGCTTTCTGGTTAAGGGTACTGTAGGGGGTTTTGGTTTGGGGTTTGTGTCTGGTCAGTCAGTCGTGTGTCTGAGCTGCTCCAGCCCCGTGCGGTTTGAATCGCTTCCCCTTTGGTTCTGACCACCGGACTTATTTACAAGTAGCGATATAGACAAAACGAGACCAGTGGTTCGGTGCAAAGAAAACCAATGTTTATTAAAATAGAGAACAATTACTATACAGAGAAAATCACTATGGATGCAGCACAATTACACTTAACGGGGGAGGAGAAACGGACACATCGAGGGAAAGTGACTAAAATTACACTTTAGCAATTCCCCTTAACTCCCACCCTTTACACCTATCTAGATTATCTTGTGATGGGCCAGAAAATTGATGCTCACCAGTCTAGGATGTTGAAACGCCTGCTCCGTGCCCTTTTGCCTGCCGATGACTTAGGTTTTCACCGCCCAAAGCAGAGATACCCAAGTAATTTAAACGTAACTGCGGGTATTCTACTTCCCTGGACGGGCTCTTCGTCGACGATCCTCTTGCTGGGTTGATGGTAAGGCAGGGCACCGGAGGCGGGGCGGGAGAGAGAGAGAGAAATGGCCTCCCGAGGGACTAGTTATACCCTTCCCGGTAGCCCTTATCTCCCGCCAGATCAGCTAATTTCTTTTGTCTAATCTGGACGTATTGAAACTCATACAAAAGGTACCGATCTGGGCCCATCGACCTGGATGGCCGGTAATCAGTTTTACTGGCCTCATCAGTGTTCCCCTTTGTCCAACTGGTTCCTTCTCACAGTCATCAGAATACAAGCTGTCAGTCCAAACTGAAACTTACAGGCTTTGGCCATGAGGCTGACCACAGCCATCTTGTTGTGCCCTGGATTTTAAACTCAGTCCAACCAGGGTTTCTTTAATAAACCAAAAGTAAATCCTCGGGGGAGACATGAAATTTGCAAATCTTTTCAGTCCTCCCTAGGATACTGAAACTTGCTTGAAGTGTCCAATCAAGGTGAGCAAAATTTCTGACCCCCCACAAACAACCTTCCCCTATATTTATCTATCCACGATCCCCGACACATACATTCCCCTTACTTAGAGAAAACCGCAATGCACGGCAGGCATCTATCGATAGAAAATATAATTTGTTACAATAATCCAAGCACAGAGGGGGTCCAATACCCCTGCACTACTTGGGACATCATAAAACTTTATTACAACACACATCTTTAATAAAATTAACATCAGGCCAAAACCATATTTATTAAAAATAACGAACGGAAGGAACGAGCTTTATTAAAAATAACAAACGAATCTGCCATCACTCGGTAGTGATACGACACAAAGCTCACACGGGTGTTTCTTCTTCCACCCTGGCATACCGGTCCTTCCACAACCTTTTCGCTTTAAATTCTACCCCGGGACACTTTCTCCTATACTGGACACAAACCAGGTAGAGGATGATCCCTAGCTGACAGACTACTAAGATGTGGGATGCCATACGAATCCAGGAGGGGACCTCTATACTTTCAAAAACGTCCCACCAGGGCGGGGTCGTAATATCTAAAATGTCGGCCCCTATCTGTACAGTCTTCTGTTCCAAAGTGTAGAAGTGCTTTTGTGATACTAGAACGGCTTTTAATAATTTGGTAAGGTGCTCTGGGAGAGGGGGAATCGGGTAACCGAAGTGGGTGACATATTTCTGGAGGTGGGTAAAACTCTCCTCCACAGTGAGGTGAACAGTGGACGGTTCAGGAATGGGGACAATTCGCATCTGTGCCACTTGAACTTCTGCCTCGGGTTTGAAGCAGAAGCTGCTGTCACTCACCACGTACCAGCTGTGCTGTCCGTGCTGGTAGTGAATGCTCCTGTGGTGATGCAATATGTCGCACCTCCTATATATGCTACCTGTGGGGGAACATGGCCTTGTGCCATGGCTTCCATGGTACAATTTATAGGTTTTGCGTCAGCAGCTCTGAACCCGCATTGTGGTTGTGAATAGGCATTCAAGTGCTGGGGACACAGGATGATGTGTGCTCCCCGGCTACGGCACCCCGAGAGGTCAGTACCCGTCATAGCGTGCTCCCACTTTATGACATAGGACGGGACCGCTGTAAAATGAATGTGTGCACCCCCTTGAATGACTCCAATGTTCTCCACCCTGTATACCGGTGTGGGTCGGGCCGTCCCGCCCATGACCTGCATTCTTACAACTATCCCCATGATGGTGTGGTTGGACCGCCCACAGTCCACTGGGACTGGGTAGGCCTCAGAAGCTAGCCGGAGCTGGCACGGGCTTAATGCATTCTCAAAAGGGTGGAGGGCTGCGAGGTGTTTGTTGCTGATCCAGGAGGGGACTAAACCTTGTTTTAAATCCTCCAGATTACTACGGCCCTCGCCCAGCAACCATGCCCCATACAGCACGCACACCTCGTTCTGCGCAGCCTGGTTAGAAGCGTTTCTGTCCTCCCTGATGAGAGCATTTACCGTCTTTGCATGTTTTTCCAGTTCCGCGATGATCTCCTTCAAATGGAGAGTCATGGCCTGGTCTTCATGCAACTCAGAACTTACCACCTTATTCTCATCAGTTAAAATACACTTTAATTGCATTTTTAGACCATTAATCTGGGTCTGCAGCTCGATGTCATCTAAACTGTTGATGACCGAGGACCCCGTGTTAAAACCAGTTAAAACATCATTAAAAACACCCCTTCTTTGCCTCCCAATCCCGTCCCAAATCTCGTGGTGAGTATACAATTCAGCCTTAGCGACCTCCGAAAAGTCAAATTCACGGAATTTTCGAAACATCTCTGTTAATAGGGCTTGATACAATTTGGCAGTCTCTGCGGGGCACCATGCGGGTAAGTGTACCTCAGTGAGGTTTTAAATCACCGAGGCCACCGTGTAATGCACCCCTTGATACAGCACCTGGTCTGTGGGTACTAGCACCAGGCCATTCCCTGGTCCCTTGGTGGTGGCGGGGCATCCCTCTGCTACTGTCCGTGACATCGGGGTCATGGGCAGGGGCCGTCAGGGGCGGGTCACTAGTTCAGTGGCATTAACCGAGATTGGGGAGTACGGGATCGCGCATGCGTCCAGGCGGGACTCCCAGTCCATCCCCCTCCCGTTATTTTGCCACTGGCTGCGGAAAATGATGAAAATGCATGTGAGGCAGACTTTCTCTGATCCCCACATACAGACGTAGATCCCCTGATCCGGTTCCCGCCATTTATCCCAGCACACACTTAACCCTCCCTGGGTCCCTGTAATGGTCCTGTGAGTGTCATTCCCTAACCTTTCCCCATGTCTTTGCTTAACTTTCTGAGCCACCACCACCTATCCAGGGGAATGTTCCCTTTACACGTCAAACATATTCTTTTGCCCACAGTGACGCTAATCCTTGGGGTGACGATACGTATCCTCGGGCACTGGAGGGAGGCCTCCCCATACGTGAAGCCGGTCTCACTAGAATACTGGGTCGAATTGGATCCCAGCCATCCTGGCCAGCTCCCCTCGTGGACATACGAGGTGATTTCATCTGCCTCCCGTAGACCACTTCCATCATGTGCTAGGGGCGCTCTCTTCCCCGAGCATCCGAAGATATGATGGTCCTCGACATCGCCCCTTCTCGCGAGGCTCAGCCCGAACAGGGCGAGCAGGATTATGCCTCCACACATTCAGAAATTCTGAAGAAGATATAAAAGCATCTAGCCAGGTTCCCTGGAGGCTCCCTGGCTCGGGGGAAGTGTGATCGGGTCCCGCGACCTCGGCTCACGTAGACAGCACTCTGGAACGGTTCCATACTTAAAACTTATAGACTACCGGTTCCTTACATAGAATTAAATTAAAACACCCTAACTCAACCTTATACACATTACTAAACTTAAACAAAGCTATGTACATCTGCCGCCCGTCTCCGAGCGGCCAGTCTAATCTCTGTTAGAACTGTTGCAGGCTACTACCTGCGGTGAAGCTGGACTGATCTCCACTTCTGGTCCCTCGCAGCTTATGGCTGCTGGCTGGGGACCTCTGTCTTTCGGCTTCTCCCTGACTCGGGAGGCCGCCCTTTTGAACTGAAGAGCCGGTGACCGACTGCGGTGGCCGAGGAGACCTCCTAGGGAGTGCTACTGGTGGGGCTACCCTGACGAGTGGACCCTTGGCTCGGGTCACAGTCCTCGCTGGCTGGGGCCTTCTCCCTCGGGTTCCTCCCCTCCCAAACCTGAACTGGGGACGGGCAATCCCTCGCCACCGGCTGCCGGTGCCTGAGGGTCTTCCCCTCCAGGTTCAAAACCCGGTTCGGGGGCGGGGCCATCTGGTTCGGGCTCCTCCTCCTCGGAATCCCATAAGAGAGGGGGAGTGGTCTGGACAAAATGCTGGGGAACTTCTCCCTTGCCTGCGTGTGCAGCCTGCGTGCGCGTACCCGCTGTGGGCTGAGAATTTCTAACCTCGGGTTGAATCCCAGCTGCCTGTTTCCCTGCCATCGGCTTAAACAACTTACATTGATTCACATGGAACCATTTTGTGCGCCGGGGCATTTTTACTGCTTAAACCATGGGGCTGGCTTTATCGACTATGCTATAGGGTCCCATGTACAGTGGCTCTAAACTCCCCACTCGGGCGTAGTTCCTAACCATCACTTGGTCCCCTATCTCCCACTGGTGCCTCTTGCTAGGCTCGAGCAGCAACCGGTTATTCCGATGCTGCTTCCCCATGCTACCTGCTGCCTGTTCGTAAATCTGTTTCAGGCGCTCGAGGAGTGTTCGGGCGAATTTATCCCAATTTACCTCCCGAAGCTGCCTTTCAGTAAGAACTGGGGCTAGGACATGGGTGGGGGTCCTCATAACCCTACCGGTCATGAGTTCGTGCGGGGAATACCCTGTACTCTTGGACTGGCTGGCCCGGATCCCCATGAGGACTAGAGGCAGGACCTCCGCCCATTTTTGGGGCGAGCCCACTGTCTCCTTCCTCAACTTTTCTTTAACGGTGCGGTTCATGCGCTCCACAATCCCTGAGGACTGTGGATTGTGGGCTACATGCCACTTCCCCTGAATACCGAGCAGCGTAAGGGTGTTCTGCATGACCTGGCCGGTGAAGTGGCTTCCCTGGTCGGACTCCACAAACTGGGGTAGTCCCCACTGCGAGAACACCTCTCGCACCAAGATCCTTGCAGTCCCCAATGCTGTGGCCATTTTGCAGGGGAAGGCTTCCTCCCACTTGGAAAATACGTCTACCAGGACGAGGCATTATTTGTAGCCTCCCTGGGTGGTGGGCAGGGGCCCGATGTAGTCGATCTGGATCGACTGCCATGGTCCCTCTACCCTCCTAACATGTCCCATGGGCACCTTCCTTCTGTGGGGGGTCGGGGTTATTTGCAGCGCACACAAAACAGCTAGCACAGAACTCGCGGACGTCTTCCCGGAGTCCTGGCTACCATCCCGCCTGTTCCACCTGTTGCCAGGTGGTCTCAGGCCCGGGGTGTCCCGCTCCTGGACCCTCATGGGCCAGTTGAAGGAACTCCCTCCGGTGTTGCTGGGGTACTACCCACTGTTCTTCTTTGAACAGCATGCCTTCCCTTATGGAGAGGGCCACTGCGCCGTAAGGGCCTTCTACCTTCCTGCCCTCCACTGCTGCGCTAATGACGGTTTTCAGGACAAGGTCCTGGGCTTGGACTGTTTTAAGGTCCGGGGTTAACACTACTCCTAAGCTCCCTTGGGTCCCATCCCTGCCTCTAACTGCCGCCACGGGCCCGGACTCACACGGGTCCCAGAAAGTGCCTGCGCATGCACCCTCCTTGGCCAGCATGTCAGCTTGCTGGTTGCCCTGGCCGCGGGGTTCTGTGGAGGAATGGGCCTTCACTTTGTGGATGAAGACCTCACCTTCTTCCCCGACAGCTGCCAGGATTTTCTCCAGCAGGGGCTTTACTGTTAAGGGCCTCCCGTCGGCGGAGGTATACCCACAACGGGACCAGATGGCCAGGTATTCCGTACACGAGTTGCAAGTGAACATGCTGTCCGAGCAAATCGTGTATGGGGTGGGGAAGATTTCAGGGTGGGTAACCACATACACCACCGCGGAGAGTTCAGCCTGTTGGGCGCTCATGGTGCTGGGGAGCTTGATCACCAGGGCAATGTTTGCCGTTGGGTCAAAAACTCCACAAACCATGAGTCGTTCGCCAGCAGATACCATGCTGGAACCGTCTACATAGATTTCGCGGCCTGAGGGATGTATCCCGGCCCGTAAACCTACGTTCACCTCCCATACCCCTTCTATGGAACACCGATGGGCTGTTCCAGGATATACCATATTGGCCGTGAGCTTTGGCTCGCAAAGGCCCCTCACCTTCAGATCCATCTGCGAGAGAAGGAGGGTCCAGTGTGCAATGCGTACACTGCTGACTGTCCCATCTTTAATCCTCCCATCCAGAAGCATCTGGGTGGGTGTGTGGTGTGTGAGGAGGGTGATGGGAGAGGTGCCTGTGAAGATCAAGGATCTTTTCACAGCCCAATACGTAGCCAAAAGATGCCGTTCGCAAATTGAGTAGCTCCTCTCCACATCAGTGAGTACTCTGGAGGAGTAGACCACGGGCCTTAGCCTACCGTGCCGCTCTTGGAGCAGCACAGCACTCAGGCTATCCCCGCTAGCCGCTGCCTCCAGAAAGAACTCTTTCCCCCCATCTATGGCTCCTAGGGCTGGTGCGGTCTGCAAGTCTCCCTTGAGCTTGACAAATGCTGCCTGGCAACCCTCATCCCAAGACCACTCCACTCCTCTGTGTAGGATTCGGAGCAAAGGGGCTGCTGTGGCTGCATAGTCTTCAATGAAGTCCCTGCAGTGCCCCATTAACCCTAGGAATGACCTCACACCTCTCACTGTGTTGGGGACCGGCAACTCTTGGACCGCTTCCCTCCTAGCCTTGTCTATGTCTCTCTCTCCTGCGCGCACGGTTAGGCCCAGGAATTTAACTTCCCGCTGGCCGATCTGCGCCTTTTTCGGGTTGACTTTGAACCCCTTACTCTGTAGCAGCTCCAGCAGTTCGGCCAGTAGCGGGACATGCTCCCCGACTGAGTCGGTAAACAAGAGCAGGTCATCCACATACTGCAGCAACTGGGTGGGCTGACTAAATTCCTTTAAGCTATCCGCCATACACTGGTGGAAGATGCTGGGGCTGTTATGAAAGCCTTGTGGCAAGCAGTTCCAAGTATACTGTTGCCCTTTAAAAGTAAAAGCGAACTTATACTGGTCCTCCCTCCTCAAGAGGATGGACCAAAACCCATTTGAAATATCCAGCACCGTGAACGTAGTCGTGGATGCTGGAATACTCCCGATGAGGTCGGCCACTGCTGCCACTGTGGGGGCACACGCAGGGATATTGCTGTTGAGCACCCGATAGTCCACCGTGGCTCTCCATGAATTGTCCGGTTTTCTGACCGGCCAAAGCGGAGAGTTAACATGGGTGGCTATGGGCCTCAACATTCCCTGCTGTACTAAAGAGGACATGGCTGCCTCCATGTCGGGCTCTGCTTCTCTGGGAAAGTTATACTGCTTCTGGGGCCGAGCCATGGGGTCCCCGTCCACTCTGACCTCAAACCCGGTGACCCTCCCACAGTCGTGTTTGTGCATGGCAAATGCAGCTCGGTTAGCCTGCACGAATGCCTGAAATTCCCCCGGGACACCGTCGACTATGAGCCCGAGGTTGTAAACTTCTTTCGGCTTCACAGTACACAGGGTCCCCTTCCCTTCCTTGCTCGGGATGACTGCTACACCTCCCTCTTTACCCGTGTTGGCTCCCCAAAGGCAATGATTGCAGAGATCCACGAGGATCCCGTGGCCCACGATGAAGTCAGCCCCTAGAATCCCCTTTCCTCCCTCCGCTTCCCACCTTGCCAGAATGCACGTCCACTTGGTCCGGAGCGTGCCCAGGCGGATTGAGAGCGGCTTGGAGAATGCTCCTGCCTGTTCCTTACCGGTGAACCCCGATAGAGCGTATGGAACCCCTCTAGACAGAGGTGAGGTGGTGGGTCACGGTGCATGATGCTCCCGTATCCAGCAGATAAGTCCCTTTAACCTTCTCTACCTCCATCTGCACGAGTGGTCTCTTCCATCCGTCATACCGGAGAGCACACAGGTAGACAGGCTGCGTGGGCTCCAGTCATTGTGGGGCGTCAGAGGGGGCCGAGGGAGCCACCACACCGGTGGTGGCTGCTATTCTCCCCTGGCTGGTTATAAGAGATCGCATGGTCTCTAAAAATGACTCGATCGCAGCGGGAGCAATTGCCATCTCTGCCTTCTGGGCTGGGGCTGTGGAGTTCTTTACTTTATTGACTTTCCATGGATTTTTACAATCCTTGTGCCAGTGGCCGTCCTTCCCGCTCCCGTAACAGTTTAACTTAGTCTGGGAGGGACGGTTCCCCTGCTGGTGCCACTCTTTCTTATTCTGGCCCCCAGAATTAACCTCATGGACTTTTCCCTTGGGTTGGGGCGTCTCGATACCCCTCATATTCCTAAACGCTACCGTGAGCTGGCGGATCACCATTTCTTCGGTGGTCTGGGGGCTTCGGGGGTCAAACCAGGCCGCAGCCTGGGCTCGGATTTGGGGCAGGCAGTTTGTCATTAGACAACGGAGCCAGTGGGTCAATTGGACTTGGTTCAGTAATGTCCGCACTGGCATTCCCAGGCATGCGCTCCGGTAGACTGGCCACAGCCTGTCTGCGAACGCCTGCGGGGACTCCCCTGGGAGCTGTACCGTTTTTTCCGTCCTGGTGAACGGACTACCGTCATTGAGTCCCATGGCCTCCAATATCTCGTTCCTCCAATCCTCATAATCTTTCTGCCCCTTTTTACATTCACCAGATAGGGTCTGGAGGAGATCACTCCCCAGAGAAAACAGCAGCATCTTAGCTTGCTCTGCGTCATCGCAGTCATTAACGCACGCTGCCTGTTCTATCTCCCTGAAGTGCAGAGAGGGGTCTCCCTTTTCGGTGAGCTTGGGGATGTGACTAACCATGGCCCTGAGCTGTTGGGTGCCATGCGGCACCAAAAACTGATTTTGGATGGCCCCTGGGTCCTCTTCATCAATGGGCGGGCCGTACCTCCGTTGTCAGAGGGGGTACACCGGTCCTGGTCCCGGCCTATCTAGCGGGGCCTGCTGTGCTTCCCCTACCACTTCATCCTCCACCCCCCCTTGCTGCCAGAACTCCTGAAAGCTCGGAGCTATGGGTGGCGGCCGTGGGACCTCTGATTCCCTAGCCAACTTTGTTCTGGGTGCTGCCTGTGGGACGGTTCTGTTTGGGTTGCCGGTAAAGTCCGACTGGCCCGCCTTCGGGCTGATGAGGCATACCATGCCCTTCGCCCTCGATAAGGCCATGCCAAAGCTTTCTATCTCCTCCCTACAGGGCCCGTGATCTGCCTCCTCGAACCCCTGGTCGCAGGCTAGCTTGTATGCTGCCTTTACCTCCCTTACTTTCTCCTCCTGCTCTTTTAATTCTTGGGTGAGGTCGCAAATCGTGTCCTGCAGCCTTATCTCGCTGCCCCTCACCTCTCTGACCTGGTATTCCAAGTGCTCCACCTTGTGCCTAGCGCTGGCTTTAATTTCAGCGGTCTGGTATTCCAGGCGCTCTACCCTTGCCTGATGTTCCCATTGCACTTTGACGGCCCGGGCCTCCAGGCGCTCTACCTTTGCCTGGTGTTCCTTTACCATCTGCGCTCTTTCTTGGCTTAATGCCTGAAGCGCCACTCACACTTTCTCTTCCGCTAAAATGTTATCCTGCATTTCTAGGGCCAATTTCTTGAGCTTGGCAGCCTGTGCTGCTACAACACTGTCCAGCACTAGGACTTGTTTCTTGTAACACATTAACGAGACTGCCTTTTCAATTGCCCTCTTATGCTGTTTACTCGCCGTCCACTGGGCGGCGGTGTCTATGGGACGCTTGGCCTTTAACATAGCGCCCACCCATTTCTTGGCGATATTGACCTTTCTGCACACATAAGTGGACAACCTCTCTTCGATTGCGGTTTCTCCCTCCGCACCACTGTCTGTCATATCGCATACTGTCGCCGATGGTCCTGCCGCGGTCACCATTTCTGTAGGGGGTTTTGGTTTGGGGTTTGTGTGGTCAGTCAGTCGTGTGTCTGAGCTGCTCCAGCCCCGTGCGGTTCGAATCGCTTCCCCTTTGGTTCTGACCACCGGACTTATTTACAAGTAGCGATATAGACAAAACAAGACCAGTGGTTCGGTGCAAAGAAAACCAATGTTTATTAAAATAGAGAACAATTACTATACAGAAAAAATCACTATGGATGCAGCACAATTACACTTAACGGGGGAGGAGAAACGGACACATCGAGGGAAAATGACTAAAATGACACTTTAGCAATTCCCCTTAACTCCCACCCTTTACACCTATCTAGATTGTCTTGTGATGGGCCAGAAAATTGATGCTCACCAGTCTAGGAAGTTGAATCGCCTGCTCTGTGCCCTGTTGCCTGCCGATGTCTTAGGTTTTCACCGCCCAAAGCAGAGATACCCCAGTAATTTAAACGTAACTGCGGGTATTCTACTTCCCTGGACGGGCTCTTCATCGACGATCCTCTTGCTGGGTTGATGGTAAGGCAGGGCACCGGAGGCAGGGCGGGAGAGAGAGAGAGAGAAATGGCCTCCCGAGGGACTAGTTATACCCTTCCCGGTAGCCCTTATCTCCCGCCAGATCAGCTCATTTCTTTTGTCTAATCTGGACGTATTGAAACTCATACAAAAGGTACCGATCTGGGCCCATCGACCTGGATGGCCGGTAATCAGTTTTACTGGCCTCATCAGTGTTCCCCTTTGTCCAACTGGTTTTGTGATGGGGCCATTCCAGTCTGAATGCCCCGTTGATCGTTTTGAAGTACTTAGGTAAACAATGTTGACGTTCTCTAAACGAAGGCCTGAATGCAGCTGAGCTTGTCCCACTACATATTCAATAGGCCCTGTCTGCTCTTGATTGTTTGTGCAAACAACCTTGATGGCTTTTAATCAGAGGCCCGAATGCCACTGGGTTTGCTTCTAATGCATAAGTGCAGAAGGTCTGTCTGCATTCAAGTTCTGGAAAGTTCCTTATCACAGTCATCAGAATACAAGCTGTCAGTCCAAACTGAAACTTACAGGCTTTGGCCATGAGGCTGACCACAGCCATCTTGTTGTGCCCTGGATTTTAAACTCAGTCCAACCAGGGTTTCTTTAATAAACCAAAAGTAAATCCTCGGGGAGACATGAAATTTGCGAATCCTTTCAGTACCTCCAACTCACTATCCTGCAGTATAGCTGCACATCTCCCCAAACACACAACAACTGCTTTGCATAATTCCAAAACCTCTCCCTCCATTTAAAACCCTCACAATCACACATCTATTACTTCACCTCCCCTGTGTCACTTGGCATATACAGATCAGCCATGATCTAACTGATTGGCGGAACAGACTCGAGGGGCTGAATGGCCTACTTCTGTTCCTATGTTCCTCCTTAACTGCCAGTTTACCCTCATTTACTTATCTCTTTGAAGGAAAAATTGGTGCGCAATGCTTGCCAAAGGCAGGCCACCGGAAGAGGCTTCCCCTCCTTTAAATCCTCAGGTTCTTCAAGGACAAGGCCAGGCAGTTCATGGGAAGATGCTCAGCTCTTGTCATGAGAGGCGCTGAGGTCAGCGGCATCGTGCTAGTACCCGATTACTGACTGAGGACCTGCACTGTCACCCTGGTATCTCTGTGAAGCGCCACATAGACAAAACCTTCCACCCTGTCTCCTTAATTCCATTCTTGCCTTCTACCCTCCCTTCCTGCAGATCCATCACAGCAATAGGCAGCACAGGAGAAGGAAGATGACAATGAAGGTGACAGTGAGCACCAAGCCACATAGAAGTCACAGCTGCATGATATTGCCATCCCTTAGGAGAGCAGCACATGTCAAGACTCCAGCCATCTGCCTCAGAGTGCCATGCAGTGGAACGTGGGAGGTGAGACCAGGATGCCCAGAAGGACCTTCCAGGGATGCAGCCAGCAGTGGCTTCATGGCACAAAGACCACCTCAGTCTCATAACTTCTCTGTGCAGAATGAGGAGCCAACCATTTTCCCCAATCCTAGATCCTTAGCTGGCACCTAGAAGAAACACAAGAATAGGTGCCATAGGGAATGCCATACCCGCCCCTGAATACCACTGGTGTTGGGTAGGGGGGAGTATGGGAACATCTGCAAATGTGCCAATGCAGTCAGAAGCAAGTGCAGGTGTCTTCAGGCAGACTGGGGGTGAAAAACACTTTACAAAGTCTTCAGAAATCTTCAATAAAAATCCTCTGCCTTTATTATTGCAGGAACTGCTTACTTGCACCTTTAATCGTTGATTCTGACAGGTGCTGCACCTAATGGAAACAGTTGTAATTTACCCCAAGTTCAGGAGCGGGGTAAATCCTGGAAATTCCCACTCCCATCACCACTGGCTGTGCTGACTAGGAGGCAGATCGCGGAATATATCCAGGATCACAAGGAAACTCGGGAAAGCCTTTTAAATGCACACAAGTGTTAGAACCGGTTTCCCCACAAATTTCTTCACAGGAAAAATTCCAACACTGTTCCAGCTCTGCTAAAGCACTGGAAACAATGAGGAATTCACCCTCTTAGTATATTGTTATGTTGTGTTAGTGCATACACTAGTACACTGTTACCTGTGTTCGTATACTGTTAGTCTGTCAGTGGAGTTATACTATTGCACCATTACACTTAATATGTTGTAACACTGTTAGTGTACTGTTTTTTAACTGTTACATTGTTAATGTACAGTTATGCAGTGTACTGTTACACTGTTGTACTGTTCCTCTGTGTACTGTTACACTGTTAAGCCTATAAATTAGTGTTGGTGATATTAGTAGATGAACAACTTCATGTACTTGTGCAACATTCCTTTGTCTGTTATTTTAGCACAGGAGTTAACCAGTTATCATTAAACATTCATCCTCTCATTACGGCAACAGTAAGTTGTAAGCTCCACTATACAGTTACTGTTATTTGCCGAATACACCAAATTAGGGAACATGGCAAAATGTGGGGGAGACTATGGAGGACACAGATAGGTTGGGGGAGTTATGTGCCAATACAGTTCAATATAGACAAATGTGAAAAATAATTTTAAAAATTACCTAAATGGTAAAGCTCTTGATGAAGTAGAGTAAAATAAAGAATAGATTTGCCTTTCTAATCTAGGCTTTATTAACTTAAAAATCCTGTAGCACATCTTCAACACCCAGTCCCAACTAAAGGCTGGAAAGAACTGAATTTAAGATGGCCACCACAAATCACATGACATCAAGTACCAATGAGATTACAGCATATATCCCAAGGCAGGAAACAAACAACCAATCACAATACTTCTTACTAAACATAAAGAATAATCACCACATTCACCCCTCCTTTTAAAATATACTCCAACCTAAATAACCTTTACAATTTATAATTAATTATTTACAACTAAAACTATGCACAGACAAAATAAAACTATTCAACATGACACAATACTAAGTGAGCAACAACAATTAGTAACATTGCACATAAGTATTAAGTATCTCTCAACTAAAACAATATAATAATATTTCAACAATTTTAAAACATTACTATCAATTTAAAAGTCCATTTTCAATCGGTCGACCGGATATCTTGTTCGTGTCGACCTTCTCAACCTTGGTGAAATTCCTTGCCCTCCCACACCAGGAGACACAGAAGTATCTTCTGCAGGAAGGCTATCCATATCCCGGTTTTCAACGGTTTCCGGATTAGAAATCCCATCAGGAGGTAAACTGGGACGGTCCTGAACATCCATCGAGGGCTGACTAATAGAAGTATAATTATCTGCAGTCGGATTGGAAATATTCGTAGTATCTGTAACAGCATCCACATTATCTGAATCATGACTATTGTTAATATCCTCAGAAGAGGGCTGGCCACCACAAGGAGCCAAGTCTTTAATTGAAACGGTACTTTCTTTCCCATCTTGGAATCGAATATGAGCATATTGGGAATTTGCCTCCAACAGCTCCACCTCCTCCACTAAAGGATCATATTTTGACAATCTAACATGGCGTCGAAGCAGCACAGGTCCCTGCATAGTAAGCCATGAAGGTACCGAATATCCCGTAGTAGATCTCCGCGGATAGTTAAAGAGCCTTTCATGGGGGGTCACATTAGTAGCCGTTGAAAGCAATGATCTAATGGAATGCAGGGCATCAGGCAGTACCATTTCCCACTGTGTATTCTTAAGGTTCCGGGATGTCAAAGCCAACATAACTGCCTTCCAGATCACCCCATTGTATCGTTCGCACTGTCCATTACCCTGGGGATTATACGGGGTAGTTCTGCTAGTAGAAATTCCCCGACTCTGAAGGTATTCCTTCAACTGGGAAGACATAAAAGAACTTCCCTGATCCAAATGGATATACGCAGGCATCCCAAAGATGACAAAAAGTTGAGTCAGACATTTGATAACTGTCGCAGCTGATACATCTGCGCAAGGAAAAGCAAAAGGGAACCTTGAAAACTCATCCACAACAGTAAATATATATCGGTTTTGAGTAGTTGAAGGAAGAGGCCCCTTAAAATCGACGCTCAAACGTTCAAAAGGAGAAGTAGCCTTTATAAGATGAGCTCGTTGAGGCTTAAAGAAATTCGGTTTACACCGAGCACAGATAGAACATGATGAAGTCATCCGCTTGACGTCTTCAACTGAAAAGGGCAAATTCTTACTGCATACGAAGTGTATCATCCTCGTAACCCCAGGATGGCATAAGGCATTGTGAAGATTAATAAGCGTATCTCCGTGAATCACAGAACAATAAGCCCTCGACAGCGCATCAGCAGCAACATTATCCTTCCCCGGACGATAAACTATATCAAAATGGTAACATGCCAACTCAATCCTCCACCTCATTATTTTATCATTCTTAATCTTTCCAAAATGTTTGACATCAAACATAAAGGACACAGACTTTTGATCAGTTACCAACGTAAAATGTCGCCCCGATAAATAATGCCTCCATTTACGCAGTGCTTCTACTATTGCATACGCCTCTTTCTCTATTGAAGAATGCCTTTTTTCACTATTGTTCAAGGTACGTGAGAAAAAGGCCACAGGTCTTACATTTTGGTTCAGAGTAGCCCCAATTGCAAAATCAGAAGCATCCGTCTCAATCACAAAAGGAACCTGCTCATCAATAGAATGCACAACTGCTCCAAGGATATCCTTTTTAAAATTATCAAAACACGTCCTGGCCTCCCATGACAGAGGATATGTCGTAACCCGAATAAGAGGCTGGATCTTCTGTGAAAAATTTGCAATCCAATTAGAATAGTAAGAAAACAGTCCAACAACTCATTGCAAAGCCTTAGAATTAGTAGGACAAGGTAAATCAATCAATGGTCGCAGACGTTCTGGGTTTGGTTTAATCTTGTTTCCCGAGATAATATACCCCAGTAGATTTACCTCAGTGGTCGAAAAGGTACATAGTAACATAGTAACATAGAGATAGGAACAGGAGTAGGCCATTCGGCCCTTCGAGCCTGCTCCGCCATTCAATGAGATCATGGCTGATCCTCGTCTGAGATCATAGCTGATCTTACCAGTTCAGTACCCCGTCCCCGCCTTTTCTCCGTAACCCTTAATCCCCTTAGCCTTCAGAAATATATCCAATTCTCTCTTGAAAATATTTATTGAATTAGCCTTCACAGCCCTCTGTGGCAGGGAATTCCACAGGCTCACCACTCTTTGAGTGAAGAAATTCTTCCTCATCTCTGTTTTAAATGATTTGCCCGCTATTTTTAGACTGTGGCCCCTGGTTCTGTGCTCCCTGGCCATTGGAAACATTCTCTCTGAATTCAGCCTGTCCAGGCCTGCCATAATTTTATATGTTTCGATGAGATCCCCTCTCAATCTTCTAAACTCCAGTGAGTACAAGCCCAAACTATTTAATCTCTCTTCGTAGGTCATTCCCGCCATTCCAGGTATCAGCCTGGTGAATCGCCGTTGCACTCTTTCCATGGCAAGAACATCCTTCCGCAGATGGGGCGACCAAAACTGTACACAATACTCCAGATGCGGTCTCACCAGCACCTTGTACAGCTGTAGTAAGGTATCCCTATTCCTATACTCGAACCCCCTTGATATGAAGGCCAACATACCATTTGCCTTCTTAATCGCCTGTTGCACCTGCATGCTCTCCTTCAGTGACTGGTGCACAAGAACACCCAGGTCCCTCTGCACTTCCCCATCTCCCAATCTATTGCCATTTAGATAATAATCTACCCTCCTGTTTTTACCCCCAAAGTGGATAACCTCGCATTTATCCACATTATAGTGCATCTGCCACGTATCCGCCCATTCCCCCAACCTGTCCAAATCGCACTGTAGCCTCCTGACATCCTCATCAGAGCCCACCCCTCCTCCTAGTTTAGTGTCGTCAGCGAATTTGGAAATATTGCATCCAATTCCCTGATCCAGATCATTTATATATATTGTGAACAGCTGGGGTCCCAGGACAGATCCTTGCGGCACCCCGCTGGTCACTGCCTGCCACTCTGAAAACGAGCCGTTTATTCCAACTCTCTGTTTTCTATCCGCCAGCCAGTTCTCTATCCACGTTAATACTTTGCCCCCAATCCCATGAGCCTTAAATTTGCATGACAATCTTTTGTGTGGAACCTTATCGAAGGCTTTCTGGAAGTCAAGGTACACCACATCCACTGGCTCTCCCCCATCTATTTTACCAGTTACTTCCTCAAAAAATTCCAGCAGATTAGTCAAACACGATTTACCCTTTGTAAATCCATGTTGACTCTGTCCGATCCTTTCCCCATTTGTCAAGTGCTCCGCTATTTTATCCTTAATAATGGACTCTAGCATTTTGCCCACAACCGATGTAAGGCTTACTGGTCTATAATTCCCTGCTTTCTCTCTACCCCCCTTTTTAAATATTGGGGTAACATTAGCTACCCTCCAATCCACGGGTACTGTTCCCGAGTCAATGGAGTTCCGGAAGATGATCCTTAGAGCATCTGCTATCTCCAGGGCCACCTCCTTAAGTACCCTAGGATGTAGTTTATCAGGCCCCGGGGATTTGTCGGCCTTCAGTCCCCTCAACTTACCCAACACCATATCCCTAGAGATACTAATTTCTGTCAGCTCCTCCCTCTCATTAGTCCCTATGTTTGCCGATATTCCTGGGAGGTTATTTGTGTCCTCCTTTGTGAATACAGAACCAAAGTATGAGTTTAATTGGTCTGCCATTTCCTTATTCTCCATTATATATTCTCCCGAATCGGACTGCAGGGGACCGACTTGGGATTTTACCAGTCTTTTCCTCCTGATATACCGATAAAAGCTTTTGCAGTCTGTCTTTATTTTTGCTGCAAGTTTACTTTCGTATTCTATTTTCCCCTTCCTGATTAATCCCTTTGTCCTCTTCTGCTGTATCCTGTACTGCCCCCAATCTTCCGGTCTGGTGCTTTTTTTTGCCAGTTGATATGCCCTTTTTTTTGATTTTATGCTGTCCCTAATTTCCCTCGTTATCCACGGTTGAGTCACCTTTTTAGGTTTATTTTTATGCCAAACCGGTATAAACATGTTCTGGAATTCTTCCATTCTATCTTTGAATGCTTGCCATTGTCTATCCACTGTCAATCCCCCCAGAAACACCACCCAATCAATCTTACCCAATTCCCGTCTCATACCCTCGTAATTCCCTTTATTTAAGTTCTGGACCTTAGTCTCTGATTCAATTTCCTCACTCTCCATCTCGACTGAGAGCTCGATCATATTATGATCGCTCTGACCCAAGGGGCCTCGTACAAGAAGATTGGTGATAAGTCCCTTCTCATTGCACAATACCCAGTCTAAAATGGCCTGATCTCGAGTCGGCTCCTCGACATATTGGTCCAGATAACCGTCCCGAAAACATTCCAGGAATTCCTCCTCCTCAGAATTTTTACTAATTTGGGTAGTCCAATCAATATGTAAATTAAAGTCACCCATGATGACAGCTGTGCTCTTATCGCACGCTTCTCTAATTTCCCTTTTTATGCCTTCCCTCACCTCCATATTACTATTTGGAGGCCTATATATCACACCCACTAACGTTTTTCTCCCCTTGCTATTTCTCATTTCTACCCATACAGATTCCGTTTCATCCGAGTTAATATCCTTCCTTTCCATTGCATTAATCCCCTCCTTTACCAGCAATGCTACCCCACCTCCCCTACCTTTTTGCCGATCCTTCCTAAATATTGTATATCCCTGGATGTTAAGTTCCCAGCCTTGCCCACCCTGCAGCCACGTTTCTGTAATCCCAATCAAATCATACTTGTTTACCTCTATTTCCACAACTAATTCATCCACCTTGTTCCTAATGCTTCTAGCATTAAGATACAAAGCCTTCAGGCTTGCTTTTTTCACACTCTCATTATGAATTAGTTTGGCCCTTTGTGTTTCTCTCCTTTGCTTATTGCTTCTCACCTTTCTACCATCTATTTCTGACTTCATATGACTTCCCTCTTTTCCACTACCTAGGTTCCCATCCCCCTGCCAAATTAGTTTAAATCCTCCCGAACCGTCCTAGAAAATATTACCCCGAGGACATCGGCTCCCTCACAGTTCAGGTGTAGACCGTCCCCTTGGTACAGGTCACTCCTCCCCAAGAACTGGTTCCAATGCCTCAAGAATTTAAATCCCTCTCCCTTGCACCACTGCTCAAGCCACGTATTTAGCTTATCTATCTTACTCTCTCTAATCTTATTAGCTCGTGGCACTGGTAGCAATCCAGAGATTACTACCTTTGAAGTCCTACTTTTCAATTTAGCTCCTAACTCCCTAAATTCAGCTTGTAGGACCTCCTCCCTCTTTTTACCTACATCGTTGGTACCTACATGTACCACGACAACTGGCTGATCCCCCTCCCCCTTCAGAATGCTCTGCACCCGCTCCGAGACATCCTTGACCCTTGCACCAGGGAGGCAACATACCATCTTGGAGTCTCGGTCTCGGCCACAGAAACTCCTATCTATCCCCCTTACAATTGAATCCCCTATCACTATAGCCCTATCCCTCTTTTTCCCTCCCTTCTGTGCAGCAGAGCCAATCATGGTGCCCTGAACCTGGCTGCTGGTGCCTTCCCCTGGTAAGTCATCTCCCCCAACAGTACCCAAAACGGTAAACCTGTTTTGGAGGGAGATGACCACAGGTGACTCCTGCACTACCTTCCTGCCTTTACCCTGCCTTTTGGTCACCCATTTACTGTCTGAGCTAGCCTTTACCTGCGGTGTGACCAACTCACTGAATGTGCTATCCACAACATCCTCAGCATCGCGTATGCTCCAGAGTGAGTCCATTCGCAGCTCCAGCGCCGCCATGCGGTCCGCTAGGAGCTGCAGCTGGACACACTTCCTGCACACATAGTTGTCAGAGACAGTGTCCCTGATTTCCCACATGGCACAGGAGGAGCATGACACGGGTCTGAGCTGCCCTTCCATGACTTAACCCTTACAATACCCTTTTATTTACTACGATTTAGCTTAATTATTGAATTCTACTTAGAATAAGTTTGTGAAAGTACTCACCAACCAGTCACCTACCTGTTTTCTGGTGTTGTATTTTCACTGCCGCCTCCTGTCCTGGAACCTTTTCCACCGAGGTTAGGCTCCTGAAATAAAATAAATTGAACCGACCTTTTCAACTTCCCCTAACCCCTAAAAGGTTAGAGGAGGTGGAAGGGTGGGAGACACTACACTGTAGTGTTTCGGGTTTAGCAACAGCTCCACCTATATAAGAGTTACTGGCCTCCTGCTCTCCCGACTGCACCAGCTGTGAAAGAAAAAGCCCGCGAAAGGTGAGCTTTTAAACTCACCAGTTACTGGCCTCCTGCTCTCCCGACTGCACCAGCTCACTCCCCGACACTTCTCTTTATTGAAAGTTAAACCAACTTTTTCCGCAGCTTGAAGGAATCTTTCTAAATTAGAATCATGCTCCACCCTTGATTTGCCACACACCGTGATGTCATCTAAGTATGAAAAGGTGTCAGAGAGAGAGTTATCACTTATAAAAGCATCCATTGCCCGTTGAAAACAAGCAACACCATTAGTAACACCAAATGGTATTCGGCAAAACTGATACAGCTTTCCACCAGCCTCAAAGGCCGTATATGGTTGATCCTTCTTAACAATAGGGATTTGATGATAAGCACTCTTTAGGTCAATAGTACTAAAAACCTTATACTGAGATACTTTATTGATACGCTCATCAATCTTAGGCAAAGGGTACGCATCTAATTGAGTATACCTATTAATAGTTTGGGAATAGTCTATCACCATTCGTTTCTTATGTCTCTCGTTAGTCGTGACAACTACCTGTGCCCGCCAAGGCGAACAACTAGGTTCAATGATTCCTTCCAATAAGAGACGTTGAACTTCAGAATTAATAAATTCTCTATCCTGACTGCTATACCTTCTTGACTTGGTAGCAATTAGCTTACAATCCGGCATCAAATTGGAAAAAAGTGATAATGGAGAAATGGATAAAGAGGTTAATCCACAAATAGATAAAGGTGGCTTAGTCCCGCCAAATGAAAGACTGAGAGACTCGTGTAACTGAAGCACATCATGACCAATCAAAATATCCGCACAGAGATTAGGCAAAACAGATAGGCGTATATCAGTATACGTATTACCTAGAAGAATCAATTTCACAAGGCAACAACCAGCTACTTGTGAAGTGAGAGTCGTCTGAGCCATACACACCTGATAGGAAACAGGCGAAATTTTCAAATGCTTCTCCTTTACAAACTGAAGACTTATAAAACTCTTGGTACTGCCCGTATCTATAAGGGCCTTCACTTCCAACCCATTAACTTGGGCCGTAACTATAGCTTTGTTTAGGCCATGAGCAAATACAGCAGAAATTGATGCAATAAACGCCCTATCTAAAGGCTGAATAGTCACAGAGGAGGTAATTGAATCTAATGATTTACACACACGTGCGTAATGACCTCTCTTGCCGCATTTACTACACACAGCCTCCCGAGCAGGACACTTCAGACGAGGGTGCCAGACGTTCCCACAAAAATAACACTTCTGAATCCTAGAGGCAACAGCCGCTGAAGTAGAAACTGTTTCAGAATCTAGTAAACCACTCCTATTAAGTCCACATAATTCCTTTTCATCCGGAACTGCCGAAACCACAGTCACAGGCCGATTAAAAAGAGCATAAGAATCCGAACTTCTCTGAGCCACATCCAATGTAGAAGCTTGCTCAAAAGCACTCTTAAGATCCAAAGTCTTATTTTCTAACAACCGCTGACGAATTGATCTAGACAGTAATCCATTAATAAAAGCATCCCATACCGATTCTTCCTTATATTCTTCAGCCGTCACGGCCTTATAATTACAGTTAACACTAAGGCACTGAAGTGCTTGTAAATAAGTATCCAAAGATTCTCCCACCTGCTGCCTACGGGCAGATAGAAGGTGACGTGCAAATACCTCATTCTTTGGTTTAACAAAAATCTTTTCCAATGTAGAAATAGCCACTTCGTAAGTTTTACAGTCCAAAATGTACTTATACACATCCGGAGCAATGTAGTTGATCAGCATATTCAGCTTATTTAGAGACTCTTGATCCAACACGCCCAAAAAGTTTTTAAATGTACAATACCAATGTTTCCATTTATCATCCACTCCTGCAGAATTAGGGTCAGCATTGAATCGTTCTGGTTGAAGATATCACTCCATTCTGACATAAAGTTAATAAATTGAAATAAAGAATAGATTTGCCTTTCTAATCTAGGCTTTATTAACTTAAAAATCCTGTAGCACATCTTCAACACCCAGTCCCAACTAAAGGCTGGAAAGAACTGAATTTAAGATGGCCACCACAAATCACATGACATTAACTACCAATGAGATTACAGCATATATCCCAAGGCAGGAAACAAACAACCAATCACAATACTTCTTACTAAACATAAAGAATAATCACCACATAGAGGAACAAAGAAATTATGGGTAGATCTTTAATGACCGGATTAGAGATGGAAAAAGCCATAAAACTGACAAATAGGATTATAGATTTTACATATAGTTGAATTGAATATAAAAGCAAGGAAGTGATTGATGATGAATCTGTAATTGGTTTGGCCACCATTGCAATACTGTGTGTAGTTTTGGAGCCCTGCGAAAGATGCAATTTAGGACCTTTTTCATTGGGGGCTCCATTACAATTGCCTATGGAGTTCCCAAGTACTGACAAGTCTTCCTCCCTGACTGCACAGAAGCGGCTAGTGAAATCATAGAATCATAGAATGGTTACAACATGGAAGAAGGCCGTGACGACTCTCAGTTAGTCCCTTTTCCCGTAGCCCTACAATTTTTTTCCTTCAGATACTTATCCAACTCCCTTTTGAAAGATAACATTGAGCCTGCCTCCACCACCTTTTCAGGCAGTGCATTCCAGATCTTAATCACTCGCTGCGTAAAAAAGTTTTTTCTTACATCGCCTTTCGTTCTTTTGCCAATCCCCTTAAATCTGTGTCCTCTGGTTCTCTATGCTTCTACCAATGGGAACAGTTTCGCTCTATCTACTCTGTCCAGACCCCTCATGATTTTGAACACCTCTATCAAATCTTCTCTCAATCTTCTCTGCTCCAAGGAGAAAAAACCCCAGCTTCTCCAGTCTATCAACATAACTGAAGTCCCTCATTCCTGAAATCATTCTCGTAAATCTTTTCTGCACCTTCTCTAAGGCCTTCACATCCTTCCTAAAGTGTGGTGCCCAGAATTGGACACAGTACTCCAGTTGGGGCCAAACCAGTGTTTTATACAGGTTCATCATAATTTCCACACTTTTGTATTCGATACCTCTACCTATACCCAGGACCCCATAAGCCTTTTTAATTGCTTTCTCAACCTGCCCTGCCACCTTCAACGATTTGTGCACACGTACCCCTAGGTCTCTTTTTTCGTGCACCCATTTTAGGATTGTACCATTTCGTTTATATGTGCTTTCCTCATTCTTTGTACCAAAATATATCACTTTCCTGCATTAAATTTCATCTGCCACGTGTCCGCCCATTTCACCAGCCTGTCTACGTCTTCCTGAAGTCTACACTCTCCTCCTCACTGTTCACTACACTTCCAAGCAAATTTTGAAATTGTGCCCTGTATACCCACGTCCAAGTCATTAATATATATAAAGAAAAGCAGTGGTCCTAGAACCGACCCCCGGGGAACACCACTGTATATCAACACTACTCTCTGTTTCCTGTCACTTAGCCAATTTTGTATCCATGCTGCCACTGTCCCTTTTATTCCATGGGCTTCAACTTTGCTGGCAAGCCTATTATGTGACACTTTGTCGAATGCCTATTGGAAATCCATGTACACTACGTCAACTGCATTATCCTCATCAACCCCCTCTGTTACCTCATCAAAAAACTCGATCAAGTTGGTTAAACACGATTTGCCTTTAACAGATCCGTGCTGGCTTTCCTTAATTAATCCACACCTATCCATGTGACTGCCATCGACAATCATTACTATTCTGCAGCGCACTTTCAACCACTCTAAATGACTTCATAAGGTAACTGTACATTCTTTATAAGCATGCCCAGGTGTTTTTAGACTCCGCAGCTAAGGAAAGATGCAAGCTAGCCTCAGGCCACCAAGTTCATGCTCCTCCCTCAGCCCCACCACTTGCTCCCCTTCACACATGATTCATGGTGTGATTCCCTCCTTGACCTCTCCCACTTGTGTACCTGTGCTAGTGTTTGAAAGAGGTGGAGTGAGTGATGCAGGGTCCTGTGATGTGCAAGCATGTTCTGGGCCATTGTTATTTTGGCTTGTATCTTGGGGATATCTAATGAACCAGGAGAGGAACATATGTTAGAACGCTAGCTGTAAGACACCATTCCAATGCTACTTACATTCCAGTATAGAAACATAGAAACATAGAAGATAGGAGCAGGAGTAGGCCATTCGGCCCCTCGAGCCTGCTCCGCCATTCGATGTGATCATGGCTGATCAACCAAACTCAGTACCCCGTACCTGCCTTCTCCCCATATCCCTTGATACCTTTAGCGCTAAGAAATATATCTAACTCCTTCTTGAATATATTTAAAGGCTTGGCCTCAACCGCCTTCTGTGGTAGAGAATTCCACAGGTTCACCGCTCTCTGGGTGAAGAAATTCTTCCTCATCTCTGTCCTAAATGGCTTACCCCTTGTCCTTAGACTATGACCGCTGGTTCTGGACTCTCCGACCATCGGGAACATTCTACCTGCATCTAGTTTGTCCAGACCTGTCAGAATTTTATAAGTTTCGATGAGATCCCCTCTCATTCTTCTAAACTCCAACGAGTATAAGCCCAATCAACCCAATCTCTCCTCATACGTCATTCCTGCCATCCCAGGGATCAGCCTTGTGAATCTTTGCTGAACTCCTTCCATGGCAAGAACATTCTTCCTCAGATAAGGCGACCAAAACTGCACACAGTACTCAAGGTGTGGTCTCACCAAGGCCCTGTACAACTGCAGCAGGACATCCTTGCTCCTGTACTCAAACCCTTTCGCTATGAAGGCCAACATACCATTTGCCTTCTTAACCGCCTGCTGCACCTGCATGCTTACCTTCAGCGACTGGTGCACAAGGACACCCAGGTCTCATTGCACTTCCCCTTCTCCCAACCTATTGCCATTCAGATAATAGTCTGCCTTTCTGTTTTTGACACCAAAGTGGATAACCTCGCATTTATCCACATTATATTGCATCTGCCATGCTTCTGCCCAATCGCCCAACCTGTCCAAATCATCCTGGAGTTTCTCAGTATCCTCTTCGCAGCACACACGCCCACCCAGCTTTGTGTCGTCTGCAAACTTGGAGATATTATATCTAGTTCCCTTATCTAGATCATTAATGTATATTGTGAATAGCTGGGGTCCAAGGACTGATCCCTGCGGTACCCCACTAGTCACTGCCTGCCACTCGGAAAAAGACCCGTTAATTCCTACTCTCTGCTTTCTGTCCGCCAACCAGTTCTCTATCCAAGTCAATACCTTGCCCCCAATCCCATGTGCCTTAACTTTACACGCTAATCTCTTATGCGGGACATTATCGAAAGCCTTTTGAAAGTCCAAATACACCACATCTATTGGTTCTCCCTTATCTATTTTCCCAGTTACATCCTCAAAAAATTCCAGTAGATTAGTCAAGCATCATTTACCTTTTGTAAATCCATGTTGACTTTGTCCGATCCTGTCACTGTTTTCCAATTGCTCAGCTATTACATCCTTTATAATGGACTCTAGCATTTTCCCCACTACCGATGTCAGGCTTACCAGTCTGTAATTCCCCGCTTTCTCTCTACCACCTTTTTTGAATAGTGGGGTAACATTAGCTACCCTCCAATCCATGGGTCCAGTTACAGATTCCAGCGAATTTTGGAAGATGATCAGCAATGCATCTACTATTTCTAGGGCCACCTCCTTAAGTACCCTAGGATGTAGATTATCAGGCCCTGGGGATTTATCGGCTTTCAATCCCGTCAATTTCCCTAACACCATTTCCCTACAAATACTGATTTCTTTTAGTTCCTCCCTCTCATCAGACCCTATGTTCCCCAACATCTCTGGGAGGTTATTTGTGTCCTCCTTTGTAAATACAGAACCAAAATATGTATTTAGTTGGTCTGCCATTTCTTTGCTCCCCATTATAAATTCCCCTGCTTCTGACTGCAAGGGACCTACACTTGATTTCACTCATCTTTTTCTCTTCACATATCTATAAAGGCTCTTACAGTCAGTTTTAATGTTCCCTGCAAGCTTACTTTCATATTCTATTTTCCCCTTCTTAATTAATCCCTTTGTCCTCCTTTGTTGAATCCTAAACTGCTCCCAATCCTCAGGGTTACCGCTTTTTCTGGCCAATTTATATGCTCTCTCCTTGGATCTTATGCTATCCCTAATTTCCCTTGTTAGCCACAGTTGAGTCACCCTTTTTGTTTTATTCATATCCCAAACTGGGATGAACAAATTCTGTAGTTCATCCATGTGGTCTTTGAATGTTTGCCATTGCCTATCCACCGTCAACCCTTTGAGTGACATTCCCCAATCAACCCTACCCAATTCGCACCTCATACCATCGTAGTTTCCTTTATTTAAAATCAGGACCCTAGTCTCCGAGTCAACTACTTCACTCTCCATCCTAATGAAGAATTCTATCATATTATGATCGCTCTGACCCAAGGGGTCTCGTACAACAAGATTGCTAATTAATCCTCTCTCATTACATAATACCCAGTCTAAGATGGCCTGATCTCTGGTTGGTTCCTCGACACATTGTTCCAGCAAACCATCCCGTAAACATTCTAGGAATTCCTCCTCCACGGTATTTTTACTAATTTGGTTAACCCAATCTATATGTAAATTAAAGTCACCCATGATGACTGCTGTGCCCTTACTGCATGCTTCTCTAATTTCCCTTTTAATGCCATCCCCAACCTCCGTATTACTGTTTGGAGGTCTATATACCACTCCCACTAACGTTTTCTGCCCCATGATATTTCTCAGTTCTACCCATACAGATTCCGCATCATCAGAGCTAATATCCTTCCTTTCAATTGTGTTAATCCCCTCTTTAACCAGCAATGCTATCCCACCTCCATTTCTTTTTTGCCTATCCTTCCTAAATATTGAATACCCCTGGATGTTGAGTTCCCAGCCTTGGCCACCCTGGAGCCATGTTTCTGTAATTCCAATCAAATCATATTTGTTTACCTCTATTTGCGCAGCTAATTCATCCACCTTGTTCCGAATGCTCCTTGCATTAAGACACAAAGCCTTCAGGCTTGTTTTTTTAACGCTCTCAGACCTATATGAATTAATATTTACTGTGACCATGTTTGATTTAAACCGTTGAGTTCTTTGCCTTCTAATTTTGTTTTTCTCCTTCCTGTCTTTTGCTTTTTTCCTTGTTTCCCTTTCCTCTGTCTCCCTGCTCAGGTTCCCAACCCCCTGCCACTTTAGTTTAAACCCTCCCCAACAGCACTAGCAAACACTCCCCCTAGGACATCGGTCCCGGCCCTGCCCAGGTGCAAACCATCTCGTTTGTACTGGTCCCACCTCTCCCAGAACCGGTTCCAATGTCCAAGGAATTTGAATCCATCCCCCTTGCACCATCCCTCTAGCCACGTATTCATTTGAAATATTCTTCTATTTCTACTCTGACTAGCACGTGGCACTGGTAGCAATCCTGAGATTACTACCTTTGAGGTCCTATTTTTTAATTTACCTCCTAACTCCCTATATTCTGCTTTTAGGACCTCGTCCCATTTTTTACCTATATCGTTGGTGCCTATGTGCACCACGACAACTGGCTGTTCGCCCTCCCCCTCCAAAATGTTCTGCAGCCGCTCCGAGACGTTCTTGACCCTTGCACCAGGGAGGCAACACACCATCCTGGAGTCTCGATTGCGGCCGCAAAAACGCCTATCTATTCCCCTTACAATTGAGCCCTCTATCACCATAGCTCTTCCACTCTTTTTCCTCCCAGCCTGTGCACCAGAGCCACCCATGGTGCCAGGAAGTTGGCTGCTGCTGCCTTCCCCTGATGAGTCATCCCCCCAACAGTATTCAAAGTGGTATATCTGTTTGAGAGGGGGATGGCCACTGGGGATTCCTGCACTACCTGCCTGCGCCTCTTACTCTGCCTGCTGGTCACCCATTCCCTTCCTGCCTGTACACCCTTTACCTGTGGTGTGACCAACTCGCTAACTGTGATATTCACGACGTCCTCAGCATCGCGAATGCTCCAAAATGAATCCATCCGCAGCTCCAGTGCCGCAATGCGGTCTGTCAGTAGCTGCCACACTTCCTGCACACATAGTCATCAGGGACGCAGGAAGCATCCCTGATTTCCCACATAGAGCAGGAGGAGCATACTACGGGGCTGGGCTGTCCTGCCATGACTTACCCTTTAATTAATTAATTAAAATTAAATGAATCCCACCAATTTCACTTCAATTAAATGATATACTTAAAGGCCCTTACTTAATAGTAGTCCCCGCTGCACAACAGAGACCTTAGAAACCACAAAATTTAAGTTTAGAAAAATTTAGAAAGAAAATACTCACCAACCAATCACTTACCTGCTTCTTGGTGACGTCACACTTCGATTACTTTTTGCTTCCCTCTCCCAGAACCTGGATTGGTAAGCCGCCTCTGGTGTCCCCTCGCAGGTCCGCCGCCGCTCCGCTCTCGGGGCTCCGGGCCTCGCTGCTCGCTGCCTCGGGGCTGCTCCTTATGTACTGCCGCCGCCTCTGGTGCTCCCTCGCAGATCCGCCGCCTCTCCGCTCTCGGGGCTCTGGGCCTCGCTGCCTCGGGGCTGCTCCTTATGTACCGCCGCCGCCTCTGGTGCTCCCTCGCAGGTCCGCCGCCTCTGTGTAATTAGTGGGATTCATTTAATTTTAATTAATTAATTAAAGGGTAAGTCATGGCCAGACAGCCCAGCCCTGTAGTATGCTCCTCCTGCTCTATGTGGGAAATCAGGGACGCTTCCTGCGTCCCTGACGACTATGTGTGTCCGATACGAGACTGCCAAAAGAAGCGCCCTACTCGGAGCTCCGACACGGCAAGAGAGCCCCAGGTGGGCAGAGGAAACGCTTCAAGGACACCCTCAAACCCTCCTTGAAAAAGTGCAACATCCCCACTGACACCTGGGAATCCCTGGCCCAAGACTGCACAAAGTGGAGGAGAAGCCAAACACCTCGAGTCTCTTCGCCGGGAGCAAGTGGAAGCCATGCACAAACAACGCACGTCAACCCAAGCACCCCACCCAACCGCCCCTTCAACCACCATCTGCCCCACCTGTGATAGAGACTGTAGGTCCCGAATTGGACTCATCAGTCATCTGAGAACTCATTTTGAATGTGGAAGCAAGTCACCCTCGGTTCCGAGGGACTGCCTAAGAAGAAGAAGATACTGTGTGCCACGTTGTTGTACTTGAGTGCATGCCTGTTACTGTGAGTGAGATGGGGCAAATGAAATAACAAGAAGTGTTAGCCTTGAGTTTGAGGATGGACTCTGTCTTCTGGATCTCTGCTTTGTGCCAATGATTTTGAATGTAGTAGTCTTTTTGAAAGAACTGAAGGCAAATTAATAAGATGTAGAGATTGGGGAAAAAAATCCGAATTTGGGGAAATTCTAGCTGACACACCTGCGAATTTTAGTGTTGGCACCGAAGAATGTGCAAATGAGAAGGATCAGCAACAAAGCCACTAACTGGGAAGGATCCACTCACCAAGCCACTAGCTGAGCAGGATTCACTGACGAAGAAGTGAATTTATTTACAATTTCACATGCTTAAGTATAGTTTATATCAGAGTCTAGGTAACAACGAGGCAACAGTAATGTAGCATTGCTGTTGAGTTCAGCAATTACCACCATAACAAATAAATCGCACCTTTAGTGGCGGGATCAATACATTGGCCATTGGCTGCACTGCTTCTGATTTGTTGCTACGCCTGCTGCAGCGTATTCAGAATTGCATGAAAATTGGAGTAAGCCATCAACACACTAGACAGCGACTGGTACGGTCTATGTCACCAAACTAGCCGTTGCAGGAAAATCTGGGCTTTAAAGTGATAAATGGACTCGATTGGGTAGGTACACAGAAACTATTTCCTCTGGTGAGAGAATCCAGAACAAGGCGGCATAATCTTAAAAATAGAGCTAGGCCATTTAAGAGTGAAATCAGGAAACACTTTCACATAAAGGATAGTGGAAATCTGGAAGTGCCTACCCCAAGAGGCTATGGATGCTGGGTCAATTGAAATTTTCATGACAGAGCAATAGATTTTGTTAGGTAAGTGTACCAAGAAATGTGGAACAAAGGCAAGTAAACGGAGTTGAGGCCTTGGGCTAATTCAATGGCGGAACAGGCTTGAGGGGCTTAATGGCCTACTCCTGTTTCTATGTTCCTACATACAGAGTGAGACAAAGAATAAAAGACAAATGGAACGGCAGAGCCAAGAGCCCCAATATTTAGGGGGAGGCGGGGAGGGTGCGGAGGATGCCGAAAACGGCCAAAGGACTCAGCAAGACCGGGGATGTGGAGGTCCTGCTGAACTTAATGGCAGGACAACATTATAATTTTTTTGTTCCATTTCCGGCCAGCCCCAGCTAATGGCCAAATTGACAGCTTGGCCGGCAGCTGGGAGGGAACACCAGCGGCAGGAGGCTGCAGTCCTGGCAATTGGGAGGGGTGGAAGATTGGTGATCGTGGCTGGAAGGGGAAAAGTGGGCATTCGGGGCTGGGAGGGAGCAAGGCCACATTGTGATGGGGGAAGAGATTTCGGCCATTGGAAGGGCAGAGGCCAAAAGCTTCCTTGTGAGGCCTGTGGGGGGCATTGCTGATCCTCTTGGCCCACAAGGAATGCTGAGAAAGGCACTTAGCTTGTGGAATAAAAACAGAAAACGCTGGAAATACTCAGTAGGTCAGGCAACATCTGTGGAGAGAGAAACAGAGTTAACGTTTCAGGTTGAGAAATTTGTGTGTTTAGCGCCACGCATCACCATGAGATGGTGCTAAAACGCCATTCAGAGCTCTACTGCCAGCTGATGGCAGTTCCACTGCCGCACGCCATATCCGTCTTGCCGGTAATGCTGCCAGTAAACTCGATCACCAGGGACGTCGCAATCACAGAGATCGTGACATCAGTGAGTGTGCAATGCTTGCTCTCCCAACTTTGTTTTGTCCATTGAACTTACCGGCTGGAGAAAGCAGCGACAGGTTGAGGTGGCGGCAGCAGGTAGCTGGCTCCAGCGACGATATTTAAATCACTCGCACCTGACAGGGTTTTGAAGTTTGAGTGGCTGTGAGCTAATTCCTGCTACTGCAAGAGTTTTCTTTAGTCATTTCCAGGTTATTTGGTATCAGGGAGTGTTCTGGCAAGTACAAAACTCCCTCATTATTTTTGAAACGCTTCAAACTACAACACTTGCTAAAAGTCATGGAGGCTGTACTGGCAGTCGAACTCACCCTCCAGGATCTATGGTGGAATGAGCGGTGGCAACGAGAAAGATGGGAACATGTGCGCAGAAGGAGGCGGAGGGCCATCAGAGCTCTCATCAGGAGGCCTTACCCCCCCCCCCGAGTGTCTTCTGACAGCACTTCTACCTTCAATTAATCGAGGAGCAATGTATTAGGAGGCTTCGCTTCACTAAGGAGGTGGTCACAGAACTCTGCTACCTCCTGCAACCAGACCTCCAGCCTCAGCAGGGCGACCACAGTTCTCCCAGCCGCAGTCAAGGCCGCCGTGGCCCTCAATTTCTTTGCCAGCGGATCCTTTCAGTCTGCAGCAGGAGACATAGCTAACATCTCACAGTTCGCCATCCATCGCTGCATCTGGGAGGTCACTGAAGCTCTCTGCACCAGGAAAAGGGATTACATTGCCTTCCCAATCACCAGAGAGAAGCAGGACGAGCATGCATGTGGCTTTGCCAGGATAGCGGGCTTCCTCATGGTGCAGGGCACAATCAACTGCACCCATGTGGCTTTGCGGGCACCGCACAACAATCCTGAGATCTTCCATAACCGCAAAGGCTACCACTCACTTAATGTGCAGCTGGTGTGCAACCACACACAGCAAATCCTCAATGTCAATGCCCGCTATCCTGGCAGCAGCCTCGATGCCTTCATCCTGCGCCACACGGTGTGCCAGTACTCTTCCAGCCACCAACCACATCAAGCTCGAGGGTGGCTGCTTGGAGACGAGGGCTATCCGCTCTCCACCTGGCTCATGACTCCCCTCCGCAACCCCAACACTTACGACCAGCACTCATATGGGAGCCATGCTACCACCAGGAACATCATTGAGCAGACCATTGGCCTACAAAAGCAACGGTTCCGCTGCCTTGACTGCTCAGGAGGAGCCCTCCAGTGCTCGCCAGAGCGGTTGTCCCATTTTGTGGTGGTCTGCTGCATGCTCCACAACTTGGCCATCACGAGGGCGCAGCCCTTGCCACCAGGGATTGTGGGATCACCTCAGGAGGAGGATGAGGACGAGGAAGAGGAGGAGGAGGACGAGGAGGAAGGGTAGCAGAAGGGAGGGAGGAGCCAGCCAGATAATCGGCCTTCCGGACGGGCGGTTCATGACTGGCTCATCAGACTCTGATTCGAATGAATAAAACCCCAGATCCCCATTGCTCACCACATCCCCATAATACCATCCCTGTCGCAGGCCATATCACAGGGTCCTCCTGGGAGCAAAGCTGAAATGAGAGACACCACCAAAGATTCCAAACACAATTAATAAATTTATCTATACACACATCACACATATTACATCAACACTATTAACTAATCACCTTTGTGCAACCCCTTAGTGCCTGTCGTTTGTGTGCTTTCTCCTACTCTAGTGCTCCTATGCAGTGCGCCCCCAGTGGCTGCAGCATGGCTGGTGGAAGGCTGCTGAGTGTCCGTGTGGGAGACTTCAGATGGCCCTGCAGGATGACCTCGACCAGCTCTGGACCTAGAAGCAAGGACCCCTGCATGGGTGGCAGCAGTCTGGGCTGGCTGGATGACAGGCAGTGACAAGGTGAATGGTGGAGTGACAGTGGTGGGAGCAGGAATGCTCTCATCCTGTGAGAGGACAGCAGGTTCCTGCTCCACTGACTGACTGCCACTCCCCCGGGGCAACACCTCAGCATTCCTAGCAATCCAGTCCTTGTTCCGGTCCTGCTCAAGTCCCCTCCCTCACCTCATTTTCTGGTACAGTACATTGATGACTGTATTGGTGCCATTTCCTGCTCTCATCCTGAACTAGAAAATTTCATTCACTTTGCTTCCAATTTCCACCCTTCCCTCACCTTCACATGGTCCATCTCCGACTCTTCCCTTCCTCAACTTCGCTGTCTCCATTTCTGGGGATAGACTATCGAAAAACATCCACTATAAGCCCACTGACTCCCACAGCTACCTGGACTATACTTCCTCCCAACTCGCTTCCTGTAAGGACTCTATTCCATTCCCCCAGTTTTCCATCTCCGCCGCATCTGTTCTGACGATGCAACCTTCCATACTAGTGCTTCCGGTATGTCTTCCTTTTTCCTCAACCGAGGATTCCCTTCTACCGTGGTTGACATAGCCCTCGACGGTGTCCATTCAATTTCCTGCACTTCTGCTCTCACCCCTTCCCCTTCCTCCCAGAATCATGATAGGGTTCCCCTTGTCCTCACCTTTCACCCCACCAGCCTCCACATTCAACGGATCATCCTCTGCCACCTCCAGCGTGATCCCACCACCAAACACATCTTTACCCCCCCCCAAAACACATCTTTACCGCCCCCCCCTTCAGCATTCCGAAGGGACCATTCCCTTCGCGACACCCAGGTCCACTCCTCTATCACCCCTTCCCCTTCCCACGGCACCTTCCCGCGCAAGTGCAGGAGATGCAACACCTGCCCTTCTACATCCTCCCCACTGTCCAGGGCCCCAAATACTCCTTCCAGGTGAAACAGCAATTTACTTGTACTTGTATACTGTATTCGCTGCTCACAATGCGCTCTCCTCTACATTGGGGAGACCAAACACAGATTAGGTGACCGCTTTGCAGAACACCTCTGTTCAGTCCGTAAGTGTGACTCCGAGCTTCCGGTCGCCTGTCACTTTAATTCTTCGCTCCACTCCCATTCTGATCTCTCTATCCTCGGCCTCTTACACTGTTCCAACGAAGCTCAACATAAGCTCTAGGAACAGCTCCTCATCTTTCGATTAGGCACTTTACAGCATTCTGGACTCAAGATCGAGTTCAACAATTTCAGACTATGTTTTCTCTTTTCTCTCGCATGGCAGCTGTTGATTCTGCCAGTGCCATTTACACCTCATCTAGAGTCATCTTTTGTTTCTTAACTTGTCCCATTTCCATCTCCTTTTGCCTTGCATCATCATCCCTTTTGTCTTTTAATCTCTCCTGCCTTCCATCCTATCACAAATCTTCCCTTTGTTCTTTCCTCCCCTCCTCCCTTTCCTTGCCACATACTTGCTTAAATATCTGTTACTTCTCCAACTTTTTCCAGTTCTGACGAAGGGTCATCGACCTGAAATGTTAACTCTGTTTCTCTCTCCACGATGCTGCCTGACCTGCTGAGTATTTCCAGCATTTTCTGTTGTTGTTCCTAGCAATCTGTTAGAGCACAGTTTGCTGGCCTGCTGCGACACCGTGAAAGCCCCAGTTGATGGTGGTAGACCCAGCCATGATGGCAGCAGTCAGAGCTTGGGTAGCATCATGCTGAGACTGCATGAGAGCAGCCAGAGCTTGGATGCCACCAAGCAAAGACTGCATGAGAGCAGTCTGAGCTTCCGCTGCAGCACTAAGACATTGGGTCGCTTCTGCCTGTGCTGCAATGGAAGCTGCGACAACGCTCATCATGCATACCATCACTTCTGCATCGCCACGGTCTCTCTGGGAGTGTACCATCATTTGCAGACTGGAAATGATGGGTTCCATGCTCTGCACAGAGCCGTGTGTAGTTTTGGAGGCAGACTCCTCCATGCTCCTTGCTATTGCTGAGAGGCTCTCTAGCAGCCTTGCCATTGCACCGATCATTCCCGTGTGCATGCCCATAACCCTTCTTCTAAAGGCCTCCCCACATCGAGGTCCTCATCTGAGTTCTGTGGAGCAGAGCTCGTGCGCGAGCTTGCCCTCCGGGGAGCTGGTCCCCGAGTTACCCTTTCCCCCTGGCCTTGTTGCAGCCCACTCATGCCCGGTGCCTCACCCTGTGCAAATCCCACTACTGCACTAGCCTCTAAAGACTGCGTAGTGCCAGTATCTAAGCTGGTGTCTGCGAGTGACCGATGCAGTAACACTTCTACCCCCTCGCTCTCTGCGGTGCCCTCAGGGACAGGCTGCTCAGGTGCTTGCTTATTATCTGAAAGCGGTAAGGCACAAGAGTCAACTTATGGGGAGGGGAGGTGGGCAGGAAGGGAGAAATGCATGCATACAGTATGAGTAGCTTGAAAGTGAGAAAAGATTGTGGGGTGAGGGGGAAGTGGGATGTGAGAAGGAGGAGTAGGAATGAACATATGGTTGTTGTCCCCAAGGGGGTCAACGTTGCCGGTGGCCACGGCGCCCACGACCTGGCACCCAATGATCTCCAGCACTCTACTCTCCAGCTGGCTCAGCTGTTCAATGTGGGCTCGGCCCCCGCCTGTCCACTCCCGCTCTCTCCGGTTGTGAGCCACCTTGGCCTGCAAGAGAAAGGAAAGAGTGTGAGCGAGTGTGGAGCAATGTGTTTAGGAGATGTGCCTGCCATAGTTGAATAGCACTCTTTGTGTGCAAGGTATGAGATGTGGGTGTGAGTGTTGCTAGGTAGAGATTGTTGGTGAGTGAGTGCTGGGGTGTGGTGCATTGAGCAGTGTGTGAAGCTTGTGGTACAGATGGTGGTATGTAGCATTTGTTGAAGCCTTCATTCACTCTGACCATCTGTGTGAGGTTGTTAAACTTCTTCCTGCACTGGCTGTGGGTCCTGGGGAACACAGTGCTGCCTATCATGTGTTGTGCCACCTCCCTCCACATAGTGCGGGACATTTGTGGCGAGGGCCTCCTGCCAGTTGGCGGGTACAGGACCGCCCGCCTTCTCTCAACCGCGTAAACCAAAGCCTTCAAAGCTTCATCGGAGAACCTCTGGGCTTTCTCCCTGGGGTGACGATCTGCCATCACGATTTGTTAGTAACTGATCCTCCTCCTCCTCCTGATCCTCCTTCTTCTCCTTCTCCTTCTTCTTCTTCTTTGGATTGTTGGGGCAGCTGCACACCCAACAATGATGCGAATGAGGTGCTGCAGCATCAATGAACCTCCCCTTTAAGTATAGAAAAAAGCCGGTGGCAATCATTACTTGCGTTTAGACTGGCCCCGATATTGGTCCAGGTTTTAAGTGTAATGAGCTTGGGTTTTTGGACTAGCATCATGACTGCAATCAGGAGTGAGCACGAATTTTGCAGCCTAGATGATTTTCGGGTGGCACTACTTAACCATTTTAAATCTAAACACTGCCCATTTCTTGGCAATAATGAATTTCTAGCCCTAAAAGTATTGAATTGAGTGGCTTGCAGAGATAAGATCATATGATAGAGAAGCAGAAACCTGTTACGTGGCCAAAGTGAGAAGATCTTGTATTCCTGCACTCATTTTCATGCTTTTCCTGAACCTGAAAAAGAAAGTTAATTCAAACTTCTGATGAAATGGAAATGTTTTTTTGAAAGGCATCATTTGAAATTCTCTTCAAGGTCTGCTTTGAAGCTGTCATCAGATAAATGTATGTGTGCATCCAGACATCTAAAGAGGATGCTTTTGATTTAATTGGATGCACTCTTACCAGTCAAGTAGATTGGTTTTAGCCAATGGCGACTGACCTTGACCATTCATAAAGAATATATATAAACAATGCGAATGTATATTTATACACTCAGGGATATACCTGTTTATACACTGTATGAATAGAACTGCGTTTATGTGGTAAACCATAAATGTATTTTGATGCTTTGGCAACATAAGATGTAACTTATCATGCCAATAAAGCGATTTGAATTGTGAATTGTGAATTGTGTCTTTCTTACTTTGCCAAGATGGAATTCACACGCATAGCACACTAATTATAGATGTGTATTTCCATTAGTCTTTCAGATCATCATCCTGTGTTTTTTCCTTGATAGATTTCTCTGTGAGTTTTACCCATTACTGAATGTATAAAAATGATCATTCTGGGTATGAATTCAGAAGGTCCAAAATTCTGATTCTCTGAATTCTAAATTTTAAACATTACTATTGTGAGTCACAATCTGCTAAAACCTCCAACAACAGAAATTACCCTGTCACATTCTGTACATAGAGTGTAAAATAGACAGAAGATAGATGGTTGTCCTACCTTGTATGCACACTTCCATTTTCTTCTACCTATTTGAAGCATATCCAAGACCAGACTGGGCTAGAATTCAATTTTGAACTTATTTCAATTAGTACTTTTGGATTCTGTACAAAACCATACAATATTATTTTTCATTCATATTGATGAAAACTATGAAGACAGCTCTTCAAGCTAATGGCTGAAACAGATTGTTTTATGGAGAGGTTACTGAATGTCACCCCTTCTTTGGGTAATGCACTGTATTCTGCAGCACTGTCTAAAATACAGTGAATTGAAATTTATGAGGCAAAGTAATTAAGAAATATTTAAATAATCCAGCTTTCTTTCAGACCAATTACAAATTTCCTGTCTCCATAGGTTCCCAGTTCTCTTGGGTCCAACCTGGGCTTGAACTCTTTCCAGGGAAATGACCAACCAGTGTCAGTGGGGGTAATTTTGACTTTGGGCAGTAGTGTAAAACGGGCAATATTGGATCGCTGCCTGTTATACATCTCTCTCAATTTCCATTTCCATTGAGGTCAATCAGGAGAGATGTATAATGGGCAGCTGATCTGATAGTGCTTGTTTTACACAATCGCTCAAAGTCAAAATTACCCCCAGCGTGTCAAACTATTCATGGAAAATTCAGTGATCTCTGCTGCAGCAGGGCTAGATTTTCCTGGAGCTGTCAGGCGGGGTTTCAGGCATGTGGGGGGGGGGGAAATCCCGAATTTGGGGGTCCCGACACCATCCCGCCCAAAACCCCGCCCCACGCAACTTTCAGGGGCGGCGGGTACCCGCCCGCACTGGGACCCGCCGAAACCAGGCGGGAAGGGATTAGTGCCAATTAACTGCCTGTTAACAGATAGTTAACAGGCAGTTTTTAGCCTAATCCCTATTTTGAGGGGTTTCGTGTGGGATTCCCGACGGCTCCAAACCACGCCAGGTTAGAGCAGGTGGGCCGTCGGGTTGAAGGAGTTGGAGGGGTCGCAATGTCGGTGCTCAGGTGAGTGATGGGTGCATGAGTGAAAGGTAAGTGTGTTTGGTGTGTCTAAAGTGTGTAAAGAACTTTTACTTACCTGTACTTACCTTAACAGCCTTTCTTCCTGTAGGCGTCGGGAGACCATCACTCAGCCGGCACTTAAAGCTGAATGGCTGCGATCTATGAAAAGTGACAGCCTTCAGCTTTGAGTGCTGCTGAGAGTTCTAACTGAGTCTGTGCAGAAGGACTGATGTTAGAACTCAGACTGTCAGTGTTTCACAGCTTCAAACAGCTGTGAAACGCTGATACTTCATCTGTCAAGAACTCTTGACAGATGAAATTGCAGTCTGTGATGTCACCTGTTGCCGGGTGGCCCTTAATTGGCCTGCTGAGCCCACTGGGCAGGCTTAGCAAGGTCAATCAAGGGAAAATTGCGCAGATTGGCCGGACGTCGATATAGGCGGGTCAAAAACCCTAAAGTTGTAGACCCGCCTTCTTCCCGACAGGTTCGGGAAAATCTACCCCAAGGAATCACGGATTAGTCACAGATTGCTGCAGGAACTGAGAGGGAAATAATTGCCAAAACCTGCAGGCTTGTATGGTGAAATTGCCTTTCTGAAAAGAGTCAGGAAAACAAATGTGGCAGCAAGGGAGCAATTTCAAGATTCAAACTTAATAGAAAATGTTTTACAGAACATTTGGAAACAGTCATATCTCCACAACTATGTAGAACAATGCTGAGCTTGGGAGCAACCACTGACAGTTGTATTTTTTAACGTCTCATCTGAAAGACGGCACCTCTGACTGTACATTACTCCCTCAGTACTGCACTGGAGTATCAGCCTAGAATTTGTGCTCAAGTTTCTGGAGTGGGACTTGAACGCACAACTTTCTGACTCAGAGGCAAGAGTGCTACCCACTGAACCATGCTGACACCTTGAGAAGCTGTGAAGCTGAACATACGAACAATGATGGACAGGTAAAGATCATCTGGTTCATCGAGCCTGTCCCACACAATTGCGATACCTTGTGTATCACAACATACACACTCCACCCCAAACCATGTGATCTCCTGGGAGAGGCAAAAAAATATTAAAAACCCATGCCAATTTGGGAAAAAAGAATCTGGGAAATTCCTCTCTGACCTATCCAGGCGATCGAAACTAGTCCAGGAGATCACTCTGGCCCTGAATTCCCTGCAGTAACTACCTTCTGTAAGAGGTGATCTCCGCCCCAGCCAGAAACAAATCCAGCTCTCGCTTGAAGGAATTCAGCGAGTCCACGTCCACCACACGAGATGGCAGCTTGTTCCAGAGGTCCACTATTCTTTGGGAAAAGAACCACTTCTTGACATCTAACCAAGATCTAGCCTATACAACTTAAATTTGTGACCCCTGGTCCTGCCTAACCTATTTATAATTGAAATAAATTGAGCTGATATTTACTTTCCATTAAGAATTGTGCAGCCTGCAGCACATGAAGTCTCAACCCTTCCTGGCCTGGTGCCTGCTGCCTCTTCTGGGATGCGCTCACTTGTCTCAATAATAGCTGGGTCATTGATACTTCTGGACTAGATGCAATGGATAGTTTATGTTTGCAGTCTCTCCCTCACTAATGGGAACCCTTCATTCCTCCATTACTGTGTTATGAAGAGGAAGAGGAAATGAAATAGGCCAGATTGGAGGAATTTAGAGTACAGTATCATGGAAGATGTTTGTTTCCAACACATAGATACCCAGACAACAAGGTTTACAAACCTAAAAGGTCTTAGAATTCTTTGCTCGTCAATGTCTCAGAAGGCCGTGCATCCCCCCCAGATGCTATTGAGGAGATGACAACTGCTGACTGAAAACCTGCAGACCAGTTCAACAAGGAAAATTCAACACTGGATCTTTTCAGACAGCCTTAGGTGACCCTTGTCACATCAGTCAGGCAACAGCTCACCATTGTATAAAGAGGGCAACTGATGCTCTATTCAGATTGGCCTCACTGTTTATTACCTTCTCCACAGAACCTATGAATCAAAAAGAGAGCAATTAAATTCTACAGATTGGCAAGGTTCCCATAGGTACAAGGAGCAATTGATGTAACTGACGTTGCACCGAAAGCCCCATATGACAACCCCCTCAATTTAATTTTCAGAAAAGGGGTTTCAGCAATCAACATGCAGATTGTGTGCAGTGCCATTCATTTCACACTGTATGTTAATGTCCACCTACCCTGGTAGCTTTCATGATGCTTTCATCGTGCACCAATCCATCATACCAGCCCTGATAATTCAAAACCATGTATCAGGGTGATTGATTGGGCATCAGGATTATCACCTGCAGTCATGGCTTTTGACTCCATGATGGCATCTGCAGACAGAGGGAGAACAAATATAGTGAGGCCCAGGAGACTACAAGAATTGTGCTAGTTGAGACTATTGGCGTTCTGAAGTCTCCATTTAGGTACCTGGATGAATCTGGCGAAGCCCTGCAGTACAGTCCAGCGAGAGTCCCCAAAATTATTGTTGCTTGCTGCATCCTGTATAATAACGATATATTGTTAGGGTTACTACTTACTAAATCTGATAGGAAGGATGATTATAAAGATGGGAGAAGGCCCTCTATCACCACATCAGCAGGAGGGTGCTTGGACCGAGAGAAAATGGAGCAGAAGAGCCATAAGTCTGCAGCCAGAGAAAGGAGGCCTCAATTTATAGCCAAACCGGGCAGGCCGTATGGGTGGGCGATGTGGTCGACCGCTCAGGGCGCTGTGGTCAGGGGGGCTCCATGGTCAAGAGGGTCTGATATTAACAGCATTGACCTCTGCGAAGAACTTGGCTATTTCCAAAGTCTGCTTCCAATGGACTGTAGTGCTCCTCAAAAAGAGAAAACTTCAAGTTTCAAGACCAAGTTCCCAAACACATAGCACTCTGGAACCTGTTAACCATGCCCGTATCGGTGGAGAGCAGCGAACGGAGCTTCTCGAAATTGAAGCTGACAAAAACATATTTGTGACCGACTATGGGAGACAACAGGCTATCTTCGCTGGCCATCCTGTCTATCGAGCATGATGTTGCTCAAAATATCTTGGTGAACAAAGTTTTTTTATTTGTTATTGTTATTTATTTAGTGTTTAATGTTTAGTTTATTTGTCATTTAGCTATAACGTTATTCTTTGTGACTTATATAGTTTATTATTTAAATTAGAAAAAACTTTTGACATTACAGCTTTATTTCTGAAACTTTTGTTAATACTACTACTTACTTAAACTCAAAGGGCGCCAAAATACAAGTTTGCCCAGGGTGCCATTTTCCCTAAGGCCGGCCCTGTAGCCAAGTACTTCCAGCAAATAAAAGTTGAGAAGCCAAATAAAACTTTTCTCCCCCTGCCTGTTCCTCTCTCCATCCATTAGTTGCCTCCCAAAGGCTTTTGAACCTTACTACATCTGCAGTAAGTGTCTGCAACTTGAGGAACGAGCTGCATACATTGCAATTCATCAGGGAGGGGGAGAGTTACCTGGAAATTTTGTTCCAGGAAGCAGTCACACCCTTTAGGTTAAGTAGTACTTTAGAGTTTGCCAGTGGTCAGGGTAGAGGGTGTGACTGTGAGTCAGGAAGGTATGGGGACCCAGGATGTAGTGATGGAGGAGCCTCAGCCCTGGACCTTGTCCAACAGGTACGAGGTACTTTCTACCTATATCGATGAAGAAAAGGACTTCATGGAGGATGGGCAAACTGACTGTGGTACAGGGGGCCATCCAAGTGGGGGGAGAAGGAAGGATTGTGGTAGTAGTAGGGGACAGTATAGTCAGGGTGATAGATACTGTTCTCTGAAGCCGCAAAAGAGAGTCCCGAAGGCTATGTTGCCTGCCTGGTGCCAGGGTTAAGGATATCTCCTCACAGCTGGAGAAGAACTTGGAGTGAGAGGGGAAGGATCCAGTTGTCGTGGTCCATGTAGGAACTAACGACATAGGTAGAATTAAGAATGAGGTTCTGCTGAAGGAGTTTGAGAAGCTAGGGCCTAAATGAATAAGCAGAACCACAAGGATAATAATCTCTGGATCACTACCTGAGCCACGCGCAAATTGGCATAGGGTCAAGCAGATCAGAGAGTTAAATGCGTGGCTCAAAGAGGGGTTTCAATTCATGGGGCACTGGCACCGGTACTGGGGAAAGAGGGAGCTGTTCCGTCAGGACGGGCACCACTTAAACCGGGCTGGGACCAGCATCCTGGTGAATCGAATAACTAGGGCTATAGATAGGGTTTAAACTAAAAAAAGGGGGAGGGGGAGGGTGGGGGGAAATTTAGAAATCTAAAGAGAAAAGGTCAAGGCAATAGAGCAGTGTAGCGATTTGGGTAAAAGTAAGCAGAGTGTGACAGGAAGGGACAGAAAGTTTAATGGTAGCAGTGCAGCAGAGAATAAGTTCAAAGCAGGGAATAATGGTAAAAAATTTAAATTAAAGGCTCTTTATCTGAATGCGCGAAGCATTCGTAATAAGATAGACAAACTAGTGGCACAAATAGAGATAAATGGGTTTGATCTAATAGCCATTACAGAGACATGGTTGTAAGGTGGCCAAGGTTTGGAACTAAATGTTCCAGGGTACTTGACATTTCAAAAAGACAGGCAGAATGGAAAAGGAGGGGGTGTAGCCCTGATAATATAGGATGACATAAGGACAGTAGCTAGAAAGGATCTCGGCTCGGAAGATCAGGAAGTAGAATCAGTATGGGTGGAGATAAGGAATAACAAGGGGCAGAAAACACTGGTAGGAGTAGTATATAGGCCCCCTAATAGTAGCTATACCATTGGACAGAATATTAAACAAGAAATAGTAGGAGCTTGCAACAAAGGTAATGCAATAATCGTGGGGGACTTTAATCTTCATATTGACTGGACAAATCAAATTGGCAAAGGTAGTCTGGAGGACGAGTTCATGGAATGCATTCGGGACAGTTTCCTAGAACAATATGTCATGGAACCAACCAGGGAACAGGCTATTTTAGATCTTGTATTGTGTAATGAGACAGGATTAATTAGCAATCTCATAGTAAAGGATCCTCTGGGGCAGACTGATCATAATATGATAGAATTTCACTTTAATTTTGAGAGTGACGTGCCTAAGTCCAAAACTAGAGTCTTAACCTTAAATAAAGCCAATTACATAGGTATGAGGGGCGAGTTGGCTAAGGTAGATTGGAAAAATAGATTAAAAGGTATGGCGGTAGAGAAGCAGTGGCAAACATTTAAAGAAGTATTTCATAATTCTCAACAAAAATACATTCCATTGAGAAACAAAAGCTCCTTGGGAAAAGTGATCCAACCGTGGCTAACTAAAGAAGTTAAGGTTAGCATTAGATTGAATGAAGAAGCTTATAATGTTGCAAAGAATAATAGTAAGCCTGAGGATTGGGAGAGTTTCAGAAACCAGCAAAGGTTGACCAAAAAATTGATAAAAAGGGAAAAAATAGAATGAGAGGAAACTAGCAAGAAATGTAAAAGCAGATTGTAAGAGTTTCTACAAGTATGTAAAAAGGAAAAGAGTAGCAAAAGTAAACGTTGGTGCCTTAGAGGCTGAGATAGGAGAAATTATTATGGGGAATAAGGAAATGGCAGAAACGTTAAACAAATATTTTGGCCTAGAAATTCAGTTGCGTTTGCGCCCACTTATTGGCTATAAAGTGGTTTGCGCCTGAAGTTTTTTATCGCCCGAAATTCAGATGGACCCTAACATCGGCGTTAGCCGGTAGCGCCGCGCCGGCACCGATGACGTCATCGGTGTGCGCAGCGCCCCGGTTGCAATGCTATTCCGGCCCGATGGCCAAATTCAGTTGCGGCCGCCTCGCCCGTGGCAGCCGCAAACAGCGTTTGTGAAACGGGGTCTTGCAGCTCCGAAAGGCCGGCGCATAAAGGTGGAGTGGCGGCCGGCCGCTTTCCCGGCGGCCGCCTGCCCGCACCTCCCTCCCCGGACTCCTGCACCACCCCCCCGCGGCATTGATGTCTGAGTCCCGCGAGCCCGGCACTTCTCCGTGGTGCCGGGCTCATTTGCCGGGGGAATCCACCGGCGATCTGACGGCTGCAAGCAGCTCCTCCTTAAGAGAAGGAGGAGGCTTGCAGTACCCCAGCCTGCCGCACCGCATCGGGTGCCGCAGCGGGAGCTGGACGCCTGAAAGTGACATTCATCGCCCCTAGTGAGGCGGCCAAACCCTGCAATAGCGCCCGCCGCCGTCTTGGCCCGTCGCAACTGAATTTTAGGCGGGCGCTACGGGAATCCTGGTGAGCGCAAAATTTCGGGCGCAAAAGACCTGGCGGGGCCATACCGAATTTCTAGGCCTTTGTATCTGTCTTCATAGTAGAATACACAAAAAGCATACCAAAAATGGCGGGGAACCAAGGGTCTAATTAGGGTGAGGAACTTAACGTAATTAATACAAGTAGAGAAAAAGTGCTAGAGAAACTAATGGGACTAAAAGCCGACAAATCCCCTGGACCTGATGGCCTACATCCTAGGGTTCTAAAAGAGGTGGCTGAAGAGATAGTGGATGCATTGGTTTTGATCTTCCAAAATTCCCTAGATTCTGGAATGGTCCCAGCGGTTTGGAAGGTCGCAAATGTAACACCGCTATTCAAGAAAGGAGAGAAAGAAAAAACAGGGAACTACAGGCCAGTTAGCCTGACATCAGTCCTCAGGAAAATACTGGAATCCATTGTTGAGGAAACGGTATCAAGTCACTTAGAAAATCATAACATGATTAGGCAGAGTCAACATGGTTTTATGAAAGGGAAATCGTGTTTGACAAATTTATTAGAGTTTTTTGAGGATATAACTAGCAGGGTAGATAAAGGGGAACCAGTGGATGTAGTATATTTGGATTTCCAAAAGGCATTCGAAAAGGTGCCACATAAAAGGTTATTACACAAGATTAGGGCTCATGGGGTTGGGGGTAATATAGTAGAATGGATAGAGGATTGGTTAACAGACAGAAACAGAGAGTAGGGATAAACTGATCTTTTTCAGATTGGCAGGCTGTAACTAGTGGGGTGCCGCAAGGATCAGTTTTGGGGCCTCAGCCATTTACAATCTATATTAATGACCTAGATGAAGGGACCGAGTGTAATGTATCCAAGTTTGCTGATGATACAAAGCTAGGTGGGACAGTAAGCTGTGAGGAGAACACAAAGGGGTCGATTTTCCCGAAGCTGTCGGGAAGAAGGTGGGACTACAACTTTCGGGTTTTTGACCCACCTACATCGACGTTCGGCCAATCCACGCTATTTTCCCTTGATTGACCTTGTTGAGCCCGCCCAGCGGGCTCAGCAGGCCAATTAAGGGCCACCCAGCAACAGGTGATGTCACAGACTGCAATTTCATCTTTCAAGAGTTCTTGACAGATGAAATATCAGTGTTTCACAGCTGTTTCAAGCTGTGAAACACTGACAGTCTGAGTTCTAACATGAGTCCTTCTGCACAGACTCAGTTAGAACTCTCACCGGCACTCAAAGCTGAAGGCTGTCACTTTTCACAGATCGCAGCCATTCAGCTTTAAGTGCCGGCTGAGTGATGGGCTCCCGACGCCTGCAGGAAGAAAGGCTGTTAAGGTAAGTACAGGTAAGTAAAAGTACTTTACACACTTTAGACACACCAAACACACTTACCTTTGCACTCATGCACCCATCACTCACCTGAGCAACGACATCGCGACCGCTCCAACTCCTTCAACCCGACGGCCCGCCTGCTCTAACCTGGCGTGGTTTGGAGCCGTCGGGAATCCTACACGAAACCCCTCAAAATAGGGATTAGGCTAAAAACTGCCTGTTAACTACCTGTTAATAGGCAGTTAATTGGCACTAATCCCTTCCCGCCTGGGGTCGGCGGGTCCCATTGTGGGGCGGGTACCCGCCGCCTCTGAAAGTTGCGTGGAGCGGGGTTTTGGGCGGGATGGTGTCGGGACCCCCAAATTCGGGATTTCCCCCCCCCCCCCCCCACACGCCTGAAACCCCGCCTGACGGCTCCACGAAAATCGACCCCAAAGAGTCTGCAAAGTGCTATAGATAGACTAAGTGAGTGGGCAGTAAGGTGGCAGATGGAGTATAATGTAGGGAAATGTGAGGTTATTCTCTTTGGTAGGAAGAATAGAAAAACAGAATATTTTTTAAATGGTGAGAAACTTTCAAATGTTGGTGTTCAGAGAGATTTGGGTGCCCTTGTGCAAGAAACACAGAAAGCTAGCTTGCAGGTACAGCAAGCGATAAGGAAGGCAAATGGCATGTTGGCCTTTATTGCAAGGGGGCTGGAGTATAAGAGTAAGGAAGTCTTACTACAATTGTACAGGGCCTTGGTGAGACCACACCTGGAGTACTGTGCACCGTGTTGGTCTCCTTATCCATGGAAGGATATACTTGCCTTGGAGGCAGTGCAACAAAGGTTCACTTGATTGATTCCTGGGATGAGAGGGCTGTCCTATGATGAGAGATTGTGTAGAATGGGCCTATACTCTCTGGAGTTTAGAAGAATGAGAGGTGATCTCATTGAAACATACTGATTCTGAAGGGGATTGACAGGGTAGATGCTGAGAGGTTGTCTCCCCTGGCTGGAGTGTCTAGAACTAGGGGGCATAGTCTCAGGATAAGGGGTAAGCCATTTAAGACTGAGATGAGGAGGAATTTCTTCACTCAGAGGGGTGTGAATCTTTGGAATTCTCTGCCCCAGAGGGCTGTGAATGCTGAGCCTTTGAGTATATTCAAAGCTGAGATAGATAGAATTTTGGACGCTAGGGGAATCAAGGGATATGGAGATCGGGCGGGAAAGTGGAGTTGAGGTCGATGATCAGCTATGAGCTTATTGAATAGCGGAGCAAGCTCGAGGGGCCGTATGGCCTACTCCTGCTCTTATTTCTTATGTTCTTATGTTCTTACCTTCATAACACAAAACTTTGCATTCTCACATGTCGACATTCAATTCCAGTAAATGAACTTTGATGTCTAACTGGTCATACAATTTTTAGTTTCCAGCATAAAATTCAACAAAAGCTTCCAATAATGTCATGAACTCTAACTGCAACTGTGCCTACTACCTTACTTGCTCTAGCTTCTAATCTACTGCTTCTACAAAGTACTCCCTGAGTGATGGAATTTTGAGAAGTGAGTGGCTGGGAATATTTCTCTGGAGCATTTGATTACTGAGGTGACTCTCATCTCAGTGAAGATGCTGTACCTGTGCGACCTGCTTCTATTTAACATACTCTTGTTTTGTCAAGGGACGGAGGCATAATAGTTGCCACTATTATTACAATGAAGCCTGAGGCCCATTTTTTGCCAAGTCTCCTGCCTCCCGATTCAGGCGTGCCTGGAAGTGTTCAATGAGTTAAGCAACCGAAAATGAGCCATAACAAATTTTTACCATAAACTGTCCAGTACTCAGATGTCATTCCAACTGGACAATATAGGTGTCAGTAACATGTTTGGTAATACTATATTTAAAGCAAGTTAGAGACATTTAGGAAAAGAATATAATCACTGTATCAACTTTTCTTTTACTGCAACTCCTGAGATCCAATACTACGAGATCAAAAATCCACAGCTCTTCTAATGGTCTCCCAATAGTCGCCTGCTGGGAATCCACCAGAATAGCTACAAACTCCACTGGGGCCCTGATATGCCAAGTCTCAGCCTTGGCGATTCCGTGATGACACAGCAGAAGCAGAGTCTCTGCCTGCCTTTACAAGGCCATTGATATCAGGGGGCGGGGTGGGAGGGCAGGGACTGTGGAAAGCCCGAGTTCCTGTAGCCAAGCCCTGAGTTGGAATCCAGCATAGCATTGACCAAACATATCTCCCCAACCCCCTGGTGGAAGAGGGACCCACCATGGGTGAGACTAGAACTAGGGGGCATAATCTTAGAATAAGGGGCTGCCGTTTCAAAACTGAGATGAGGAGAAACTTCTTCACTCAGAGGGTAGTAAATCTATGGAATTTGTTACCTCAGAGAGCTGTGGAAGCTGCGACATTAAATCAATTTAAAATGGAGATAGACAGTTTCCTAGCTGATAAAGGAATTGGGGTTACGGGGAGCGGGCAGGGAAGTGGACATGAGTCTAGGTTCGGATCAGCCATGATCCTATTGAATGGCGGAGCAGGCCCGAGGGGCCGTATGGCCTACTCCTGCTCCCACTTCTTATGTTCTTATGTAGGGGTCTAGGCCAGGATCCAAGCTTGGACCCTGAAGTGGAGGAGGCATTTTTTTTTGCAAAATATATAAACGCTCCCTTGCTCCCTTACAAAGGATATATATCTGCATCGGGGAAGAGGACAGAATGTCCCTTGACCGACCACGCACGCTGCTGTATGCTGTTTTTTCTGCTGGGGTTGTGGAGGCGGCACCCAAATGCCCCCATCAGCTGCTAAAGGCCCTTGACCTGCAACCTTTGGTGGGGTCAGCAGTGGTGGCCACGGGTGGGTGCATCTGGCACTTAGGCTGGGTAGTGGCCCTAACCCCATGGATCTTTGGGGCCTATTTTCCTGACTAATGGACGTGAATAGATCTAACCGTGCTAAATTAAAGCAATTCTTTTAAAGGTTTATTGACACCTCAACTGCAGTGTCGGTGCAAAGAGATTTCATTCTCACAGTAGAGTGTAAATGGTGACTCAATCTGGATCCTGGTCTGACCTGACACCAGAGTGAAGCAGAATGAGACTGATTGAAGGAGGCAGTGTCATTCTACTTTGCTTCGGAGTCAGATGAAGCCTTCATTCAGATTTGTACTGTTAATGCCCAAGAGAAGTAGCACACAGCCTGGTGTATATATTGCATGAATCTAAAAGTCTCTCCCTCCTTCCCTTGTATTCAGAAATTACAATAACCTAAGGTACAGTTTATTCAGCAACTGTCACAGTACATGTCCTGAAAGGTTTGTGCCCCATGCTTGTGCTTTATGGAGGTTGTACACAATGCTCTCTGTTCATTGCAGGTTTCCTGAGCACCGGGGATCAAGCTGCAAAAGGCAATTACGGACTGCTGGATCAGATCCAGGCCCTGCGCTGGATCAGTGAAAACATTGCGTTCTTTGGAGGGGATCCTCTGCGGATTACAGTTTTTGGATCTGGAATTGGAGGCTCATGTGTCAGTCTTCTCACTCTGTCCCATCATTCAGAAGGTAGGCCACAGAAAAATGAAAATCATCTTATTTTTTTCCACCTCGTTTCCACACCTGATTACTTCTGGTAGGAAGAGTATAGGATTACAAGGGGAAAAACTTGCTGGGACTTGGAAGGGGGTGGTGGGGGTAGCAGGGGGATGGGGGCGGTGGCAGACAATGAAGATTTTAAAAGAGAGGCGAGATGGTGGGAAAAGGTGAGGTGCTCGAAGAAGACAAAGCTACCAGAGGAGTAGGGGGAGAGACCAAGATGTGACTTGGTAATAAGGGTCATATCACCAAAGTGGTGGTTTGGGCAGGGCAGATGGTGGAAAGTCTAGTCAGCCAGAGAGGCTTCAGTAAGGAGCAAGATGTCACCACCCATGAGCCAAGTTTCTGTTAAAGCCAGGATATCAATGCAATCATCCACAATGAGGTCATAGATAGCAAGAGCTTTGCTCAAGAGTGATGAATTACTAGGCAGCCATTAGAGGGCAAAGGGCAAATCCACAGAGTCAGTGCAGATGAGTGAGATGATCCCAAGGAACAGCTGTAGGGAGGCAAGGAGCACACAAGATCAGGAGAAGGAGCTTGTGGAGCTGGATCAAACCAAGTCCAGCAAAAGATGATGAAGGATTTCTAAAGGACAAGCGGAGCACAGTTGCCATGGGAAGCAAGCAGATAGCAGCAAATCAGAGATCCTTCAGCAGCATGAGAGCAACATTCAGAGCAGGAATGGTAAATTGACAAGTCTCAGTGAAAAGGATGAAACTGATCCCACAGGTGCAGGCCAGGTAGCGGAATAGAAACTGTCTAACAGAGGATGCAGTCTCATTAACATAAGAACATAAGAAATAGGAGCAGCAGTAGGCCATTTGGCCCTTCGAGCCTGCTCCGCCATTCAGTAAGATCATGGCTGATCTTCTACCTCATCTCAACTTTCCTGAACTACAACAACAACTTGTATTTATATAGCACCTTTAACATAGTAAAATGTCCCAAGGCGCTGCACAGGAGTATTTTAAGACAAAAAATTTGACACCGATCCACATAAGGATAAATTAGGGCAGGTGGCCAAAAGCTTGGTCAAAGAGGTAGGTTTTAAGGAGCGTCTTAAAGAAGGAAAGAGAGGTAGCGAGGTGGACAGGTTTAGGCAGGGAATTCCAGAGCTTAGGGCCTAGGCAACAGAAGGCACAGCCACCAAAGGATGAGCGATTATAATCAGGGATACTCAAGAGGGCAGAATTAGAGGAGCGCAGATATCTCGGGGGGTTGTGGGGCTGAAGGAGATTACAGAGATAGGAAGGGGCGAGGCCATGGAGGGATTTGAAAACAAGGATGAGAATTTTGAAATCGAGGCGCTGCTTAACCGGGAGCCAATGAAAGTCAGCGAGCGCAGGGGTGATGGGCGAACGGGACTTGGTGAGAGTTAGGACATGGGCAGCCGAGTTTTGGATGACCTCAAGTTTACGTAGGGTGGAATGTGGGAGGTGTAGTGTATGTACCCGTCTACCTTTAAGGAAACTATTGTATGTAACCGTTCACCTTTAAGAGAACTACTTTAGGTGTGGCACTACTTGTTTGGCTTCTGTATACTGTAATACCGACAGTGACCACACCAGTATATAAGTGTTGTGGCAGGATTGCTGGGGCAGATTCGCCCTGACCTTCGAATAGTAAAGACCCGTTTGTTTGTTACTCCTGAAGTCTGTGTCGTTATTAACAGTACAACCCACAGACTTTACAGTGGCGACGAGTCCGATCGTACCCTGCGGCAAGATGACCAAAGCAACTAAAGAGCGTCGAAGAGAGGCAACCGCCCTCGTCGTTATGCTGGGAGAAAACACGAGGCTGCAGCAATAGAAAGGAAGAAGACTTAGCAACAAAAGCTTCCATCAGCAACAGGCACTGACTACCCTTCTACCACGGTGCGGAGTGAGCCGATCAGCAGGAAACAAGGCGGCCGCGGAGACTGAGTAGGGGAAAGTGTAACGAAATCCGGAGGATAAGGGCTGTGCACTCGACCACGGTCGAGGGGGAGCAGAGCTGGTCAGGAAGGCGGGTCCAACGGCGTCGTGAGATAGCCGGACCGCGATCGGCGGGAAAAGCCGGGCAGCGACCGAAGCCACGAAGCGCTGAGACCGGGAGCAGGCGCGGGAAGAGAGAAACTCAGCCGCAGCCGGGGAGGGAAGCACCGGACTGCGTGAGGGCTGGGAGGCGAACGGGAGCCGGGCATGTGGGAGAGGCAGAGCCGACCAAAGGAGGTTGCGCGAGAGCCAGTCCAGCGGCTGAACTGTTCTCCGTGAACGGGGTACCCAGCGCCGGTAGAGCCGTGCGAGCGGGAGAGAAAGACAGAGCCGAGTAAGGGGAGCTGTGCGGAAGCCAGCCCAGCGGCTGAACCTGTCCGCTGTGGGGAAAGCGTACCCCTCCCACCAGGGAAGAAACGCGGGAAGCCGCCATTAGGCGGAGAAGACGACAGACGTGGGAGACTGCCATTGAAGGGGCGGGGAGAGAAGGAAAGAGCGGGAAACCGCCATTTTTGCGGGAAAAACCGCCATCTTAGAAATAAATAAATAATAAATAAGAATTTAAAGAAATACTTGTGCTGCTCCCAAGGAAAGGAAGATGCCTAAGCGAGGGAATATTAACGATTTTAATTCTGAGATAGAAGACTGGGCCACGTACGTGGAACGCATCGAGATCTATTGTGAAGCCAACAAAATAGAGGAAGACGACAAAGCGATAACATTGCTAAACTCGATGGGCGCAAAGACATACGGGCTCTTGAAGCATCTACTAGCACCAGCTAAACCGGCGGATCAGACTTTCGAAGGGATTGTGGCTGTTCTGAAGGACCACTTGAACCCCACACCGTTGATGTTGGCTGAACGATTCAAATTCTATGCAAGAACGCAACGGAAAGACGAAAGCAACGCGGAATATTTGGTCGAACTGCGTAGGCTAGCGAAATGCTGCCAGTTCGGAGGGAATCTGACAGAGGCACTGCGAGACAAGTTCGTATGTGGATTGTCCAAAGAAGGGACGCAAAAGCGACTACTGGAAGAGAACGACCTCACACTAGACAGGGCTGTTCTTATAGCTGCATCGCACGAAGCCGCAGCGAAAGGAACGGCAGAAATGCAGCTGAAGGCGGCGGCACTCGGGGTGGACCAAATTACCTCGAATACAACAAAATGCTATCATTGTGGGAAGACAACGCACGACCAGAATCAATGCTGGTTTAAGAACCAAGAATGTAGGAAATGTGGCAAACTGGGTCACATCGCAAAGGTATGCCGGTCAGGGAAGAAGACCAACAACTAAAGGAAGCCACCACAAGAAAAGTACAGCAAGGTACACAAGGTGGCTGAGAAGAGTTCAGACGAACAGAATTCAGACTCAGACCCAAACAACCAGGAGCTGGGTAGTCTGAGAATTCACAATGTGGGGAGGGAAGCTGATCTACAAACTATCTGGGTCATGCTAAGAATAGCTGGAGTCCAAGTAAGAATGGAGTTGGACACTGGATCAGCTCTATCAGTCATCAATCGAAGGGACTACCACCGGCTATTCTCTCACATACCCTTAAGGAATACCAAGTTCGTATTACAGACATACACGGGGCATAAGGTATACCCCATGGGGAAGATAAGAGTCAAGGTGAGAGATAGGGGTAAAGAACACCCAAGAATGAACTTGTACGTATTATCTGAGGGAGGACCACCACTTCTAGGACGAGAGTGGATCAAGAAAATAGACATGGAATGGCACTATCTAAAAGCCATAATGAGTGAGGACTCGGTGCAAGCTATCAGCTCAGATTCTGAAACGGATGACGATAAGACCAACTCAAATATGGAAGACAAGGCTAAAATGAACTTGCCGACTATGGTGGAGAAAACGAAGACATGCATAAAGGCTTATGCTACCGAGAAGAATAAAGCTTCAGAGCAGAACTCCAGTTTGACAGAGAATTCTGAGCCTGTTCAAGTTAAGGACTTATCCACAATGGAAGAACACCGAACTCGGACTCAAACTTATTTCAAAGTACGACAACAATTAGAACAGTTGAGTTACCGTCTCGTACAAGAGATGAAAACAATGGAAAAGTTCTGGGACACCGAATGGGAGAACCTGGAAAGACAGCAGAGGCAGCTAGCTCAAGCAAAGAGCGACCATAGAGCCATCGTGACCAATTACCGATCACATCTCCCTTATGATGTTCAGGAGTTAGAATATTTGCATGATCTAGAGATACAGCATAAAGGCAAACCACGCTACACTGAGGATTTTGTTCTGCAATTGGAGACGGAGCTAGTGCAAGCAAGGTTAAGAGAAGCTGAATCGCAGTGTGCACTTAAAGATATGCAGAAAAAAATCTTGGACATGGAAAAGAGAAACGCTTCTTTACCTGATGTGAATAATGTGGCCATGTTGCAAGAGGAGCTTATAGGGGCGAAACTGAAAGAAGCTAAGCAAAGGATGTTGGAACTTGAAACACAGAACCAAATCAGCAGTAACCAGCTATGTCGAGCAGAGAAGGAGTGCTATGGTCTACATGAGAAGGTGCAATATCTCTCAGCCCAGAATGAGGGACTACTCACTCAGTTAAATGAAAGTAATCGGAAAATGGCTGAGATAGACTGCAAGAATAAAGAAGATTTGATGGCAGTGAGACTTCGAGAGGCAGATAGCATAGCAGCCTTGGCTGAACTCCAACAGGAAATTGCGAAAGAAGCAAATGAAGAGGAATCTTCAGGAAGCCAGGATGTTATTCCAGTTCTTCTCTACGACTCCTTACAAGCAGAGTGTGAGAAGTTGAAAGAACAGTATGAACAGGCCCAGGCTACAATTCTGGAGGGGGTTAACTCGGCAACCTCCGAAAAGCTAGTTTCAGTAGAAGCATATGAACAACTAAAGGTTGAACATGAGCAAGAAGTCCAAAGGCTGCAGGAAATTCTTGATGAGCTCAAGGCCAAGACAGACTCATCGGTAGAAGTTCCATCCATAGATGAGAAATTAGAGGTGAAAGACATGGCAGAACATGAAAGACAAGATGTCCAAGAACTCATAAAAATATTGAAGGAAACCCAAGACAAATATGAGGCGGCAATGTCCGAGGTTCAACAACTTGAAGAACAGATTCAACTGGGAATCCTTTCAGTGGAAGAAAAGGAAACTGTAAGAAACACAGAGACTGTAAGAATGGTCCCTGAACATGAGCTAGAGAGCATCAGGGCGCAACTTTTCCGAGCGCTGAAAGCCAAAGTACAAGAGGAACAGAAGGTGGAAGCATTGGAGGAAAAGGTGGATGAAATGGAGAAGACTCTGATCCACAGTGTTCCCGTGGAAGAGTTAACGGTCAGCCAACTCCTTCATATGCTGAGGGACAAGACTCTGCAATGGGAACAATCTGAACACGAGCTTCAATCTTCAAAGGGCAGGAGTTCGGAGCTCTCAAAAGTTTGGGAAATAGCTGAGGTTGTAAAACAGACTTTACTGGGATGCCAAAAGTACGCTGAATCGTGTCTATGTGAACAACAGAATGTTGAAACAGCTGCTCCAGTAGAAGGATTGAATAGCCCGATCAATCAATCCCCGAGGGAAGGGGAAGTATTGAAATCACAAATGAGGTCATTAGTGAAGGATTTGCAGGAAACCCAGGAAGAGCGGGATGAAGATGAATGCATGAAGAAGTCTTTTCAAGAAAGATGTCTAGGGAAGGAACCACAGTCAGCTAACGTCCAGATGGGTAAGGAGGAAGTAGAAGGCCCTCTCGCTGGCCTAACTCAGGACGAACCCGAATATTACCATGACCTGTTGAGTGACACTGAATATTACGAGGATGTGGTCTGCTCAAGTTGTGAGGAAAACTCCCAAAGTGCTGAAATCAGGATGAAACACTTAAGGTCTAAGGAACATAGAGAGTTGGTGGCGCTACAGCTGGCAGCCGAGAAAGGAGTCCCGAGAGTCTCAAAAAGGCAGAAAAGAAAAAGAAGAGGCAGAAGACAATAACTATCTAAAATATTATCACTTCTACCAGCTCAGGAGGGGACCTACGAAAGGAGCTAAATTAGTTGAAAAGTGGGAAATTATCAAGACAGCCAGTTGGTTATAAAAGTCGGCACTGCCGGTTCAACAGGATGAAAGTTCAAGCTGTTACGTCAAGGAAAAGGCTATGGAGGAGTCACACTATCCATGTGAACCGGCTACACCAAAGAGATGTTGTTCGGACCAAGTCAAGATCGGAGACTGAATCTGTGAACTGTTCCCGCAGAGACTGACTTTGTGGACTGTTTCCCACCGAGATTATATCTGTAAAGTGTTTTATATGAAGTTGAAGATATGTATGTTAATGGGACTCTGTAAGTAATAAGCTAAAAAGGGAGGATTGTCGTGTATGTACCCGTCTACCTTTAAGGAAACTATTGTATGTAACCGTTCACCTTTAAGAGAACTACTTTAGGTGTGGCACTACTTGTTTGGCTTCTGTATACTGTAATACCGACAGTGACCACACCAGTATATAAGTGTTGTGGCAGGATTGCTGGGGCAGATTCACCCTGACCTTCGAATAGTAAAGACCCGTTTGTTTGTTACTCCTGAAGTCTGTGTCGTTATTAACAGTACAACCCACAGACTTTACAGGAGGCCAGCCAGGAGTGCGTTGGAATAGTTAAGTCTAGAGGTAACAAAGGCATGGATGAGGGTTTCAGCAGCGGATGAGCTGAGGCAAGGGCGGAGATGGGCAATGTTACGGAGGTGGAAGTAGGCGGTCTTTGTTATGCTGCGGATATGTGGTCGGAAGCTCATTTCATAGTTAAATATGACACCAAGGTTGCGAACAATGTGGTTCAGTCTCAGACAGATGTTAGGGAGAGGGATGGAGTCAGTGGCTAGGGAACGGAGTTTGTGGCGGGGACTGAAAACAATGGCTTCGGTTTTCCCAATATTTAATTGGAGAAAATTTTTGCTCATCCAGAACTGGATGTCAGACAAGCAGTCTGACAATTTAGAGTCCGTGGAGGCGTATCGATCTCTGTATTGAATATACTCAATGACTGAGCCTCCACAGCCCTCTGGGGTAGAGAATTCCAAAGATTCACCACCCTCTGAGTGAAGAAATTTCTCCTCATCTGAGTCCTAAATGGCTGACCACTTATTCTGAGACTGTGACCCCTGGTTCTAGACTCCCCAGCCAGGGGAAACATCCTCCCTGCATCTACCCTGTCAAGCCCTGTAAGAAATTTGTATGTTTCAATGAGATCACCTCTCATTCTTCTAAACTCTAGAGAATATAGGCCTAGTCTACTGAATCTCTCCTCATAGGAACCAGTCTGGAGAACCTTCATTGCACTCCCTCTATGGCAAGTATATGGTAAGGAGACCAAAACTGTACACAATACTCCAGATGTGGTCTCACCAGGCCCTATATAATTGCAGTAAGACGTCTTATACTCAAATCCTCTTGTAATAAAGGCCAACATACCATTTGCTTTCCTAATTGCTTGCTGTACCTGCATGTTAACGTTCAGTGATTCGTGTACAAGGACACCCAGGTTCCTCTGAACACCAACATTTCCCAATCTCTCACTATTTAAAAAATACTCTGCTTTTCTATTTTTCCTACCAAAGTGGCTAACTTCACATTTCTCCACATTATATTCCATTTGCCATGTTCTTGCCCACTCATTTAGCCTGTCTATATCCCCTTGAAGCCTCCTTGGATCCTCCTCACAACTTACATTCCCACCCAGCTTTGTATCATCAGCAAACTTGGATATATTAGATTTGGTCCCCTCATCCAAATCATTGATGTAGATTGTGAAGGGCTGAGGCCCAAGCACTGATCCTTGCGGTACCCCATTAGTTACAGCCTGCCAACCCGAAATTACCCGTTTATTCCTACTCTCTATTTTCTGTCCGTTAACCAATCCTCAATCCATAGTACCCCAATCCCATGAGCCCTAATTTTGTTTAATAACCTCTTGTGTGGTACCATGTCAAATGCCTTCTGAAAATCCAAATACACCACATCCACTGGTTCCCTTATCTATTCTGTTAGTTACAACCTCAAAAAATTCTAACATTAGAAAGAAGTGGTGAAGGTAGACATCACAGAAAGCCCAGAAGCCAGCGGAGAAATGAAATTCGACCCAGAACCCAATGCAACAGCAGAGTAAAGCTGAGAAGCCAGATGTGAATTAGAGTACAGTCCTGAAGTCCCGCAGGCAACAGCAGCATAGGAACAGGAATAGGCCATTTAGCGCCTCGAGCTTGTTCCGCCATTCAATGAAATCATGGCTGATCTGTGACCTAATTCCATATGCCCGCCTTTGCCCCATATACCTTAATACCTTTGGTTAACAAAAATCTATCAATCTCAGCTTTAAAATGAACAATTGACCTAACATCAACTGCCATTTGTGGAAGAGAGTTCCAAACTTCCAGCACCCTTTGTGTGTAGAAGTGTTTCCTAACTTCACTCCTGAAAGGCCAGGCTCTAATTTTTAGGCTATGTCCCCGAGCCCTAGACTCCCTAACCATCAGAAATAGTTTCTCTCTATCTACCCTATCAACTCCCATTAATATCTTGAAAATCAGCCTTACTCTTCTAAATTCCAGGGAATACAACCCTAGTTTGTGTAACCCCTCTCCTCGTAATTTAACCTTTGGAGTCTAGGTATCATTCCAGTAAATCTACGCTGCACTCCCTCCAAGACCAGCAGATGGAGAATTGACACTCTAGACTAGAACAAGTTACCTTCATTTTGAAGGTACAGGTAGACTATCCTTTATCCGAACTTCCGAAAACCGAAAACCTCTAAAAACCAAAAGTTTTTTCGTTCAGCGTAAGCCGTGCGCACGACATGACCAGAGTGGCGCACGACTTACGCTGAGCAGGGCAGAGGGTCACAGAGTTCCCTCCTGGGTAGGAGATTGCAGGCCAAGCCGGGCAGTGTGAAGGAGGTACCGGGAGAGTGAACCCAACAATACAGCGGCCCGTCCGATAGCTGCAGCGGCCCGTCCGATATTCTTTTCTCCCCCTGACCCGACCCGAACCGAACCGCGGCCCGTCCGATATTCTTTTCTCCCCCCCACCCGACCCGACCCGAACCGCGGCCCGTCCGATATTCTTTTCTCCCCCCCGACCTGAACCGCGGCCCGTCCGATATTCTTTTCAACCCCCCCACCCGACCCCCGACCTGATTTGCGGGCCAGCTTAGTAGGAGTCAGCTGATATCCGGCTTTCCAGAGAAGCAGGAAGGGGAATGAGACACGGAACAGTCGCAAGAGGTAGCCTGAACTTTTAAAATTTATATTAAATACAAATTTCCCAGTCTTATATTAATACCTTCTGAAATCCGAAAAATTCCAAAAACTGAAACTCAGCTGGTCCCAAGGCTTTCGGATAAGGGATAGTGCACCTGTATTGAGGTATATGAAGAAATTGCACGGCAGTGCAGAGTCACGACAGCCGAGACATACAGCAGAGCACCACAATCCTGACGGCAGAGTCCAGGGGGAAAAATTCAGTATCGACCATTTTGGGGCGCTAACATCATCTGGGCATTAACTTTAGCGGCCGGCGCTAATTAGCGCCATCAACTGCGAAATTGAATTTTAGCACCCCAAGAGGGAAATGGAGCGCTAAATCAAGCACTGCACTTCCTTCTTAGGCGCTAACATCGGAGAGCGGGGCGGAGTCATCAGCAGCGCTGCACACTGGGCCATGCTGCGCTGCCGTGTTCAAAGGCTCCTTCCCTCTCTTAAAGGGAAGGGCCATCGCTGCAGGCTCTGCAATTTAAAAAGTACCTACTTGGACCACCAAGGCAGCCGCGATCCCGCGCGATCAGCCCAGCAATCAAGCAGAGTACCAGGCTGATCGATCGCGGGCAGGAACTCACGAAAAAAACTAGAACAGGAAAGGTAAGTTTTTTTTCCACTTACCTCGGCCACCTCGCCTTTAATCATCACCCCTGAAGTGGCCGGTCGCCCAATGCATGCCTCCTGCAGCTGTCGGTGTTTTTGACTGGCGCTGCTGCAGGGGGCGGAAGTCAATTTCGGGTCCGGGGGCGCTACCGGAGCGATGCGCACGGCAATGATGTCACGATCTCCAGGCAAAGGAGATCGAGTCGCAACGTCGTAGCGCTGCCACAAAACTCCTGCCAAATATGGCGGGAGTCGATGTCAGCGCTGCGCCCGGTCGCAAAACCATTTGCGCCCTGGGGGCGTTAACGGGAGGTGCAAAGGCACCCAATTTCACCCCACAGAAATTCAAATTTGAGTAAGGTCCCAGCTGGGATTGCCAACTCTGGTTGGATGTATTCCGGAGGGTTGGTCACGTGACATTTGATCACCTGACACCCACTGTTTGGAAATATTACTGCATTTACCTTATAAAGGTTGGGTCCCCAGTAGTTGAATGTCTTTGCTCACTGGGAGCCTATATTAAGATTTTGCTCACTGGCAAGGGCAGACTTGTTCTCAGGAAATGGGGAAATTTTCCCAGTGTCCTCATGAATGGTTCCCCAATGCTCCTGAGAGATGCACTCTGTGATCCCCCACCACCTCCTAGAAATCAAAGGTGGGCAATTCTTTATAATCTCAAACAGAAGCAGAAAATGCTGGAAACACTTAGCAAGTCAGGCAGCATCTGATGAAGGGCTATTCCTGAAATATTAACATTTCCTATTCTTTGCAGATACTGCCTGACTTGCTCAGTGTTTCCAGCATTTTCTGATTTTTGTTTAGAGATTTCCAGCATTTGCAGGATTTGGGGGGTTTTTCTTTATAATTTCAATTGACTAAAGAAACCTGGAATAAAAATCAGGCTCATTTAAAGTAAAAAATATCAACAGGATTTAGTGAAACTTCATTCTCACCCACAACTCCGAGCGCATGTAACTCCCCTTTAAACAAAAAGCATTTTAAGACACATCATGCAACAAAAATATACAGTAGCATCTGCTTGCAGTGTTCGCCGCTTGTAGCAAAGAAATGGATTTTGAAATGTTAAAAACCACATTTGATTCAAGCTGTATTTGTACACCTGCTTGTGGTACTCACTACAACTCAAAGCTCAGTAGGAAAAACATTTCCAGGGTACATATTGGGTGGACTCGAGAAGGATTTTGTTTTAATCCTGGTAATCTTGCTGTCAGGAAAATTACATTTTTGGTGGTGACTTGGCTTGACTCTGCTCCTACAAGCATCAGCTCTGAAACCCAAGAGAGCAAGCAGTGAAAAAAATGCGAAGGTTTGGATCACTGAGCTCTTCAGAAGATACAAACTGTCTTTGCCTCCACTGTAAAGGTCAAGTTGTGGTCACACGGTGGGTTGTTGGAGAGAGCAGCTTTCAGGAGCCACTTAATGCATAAAAAAATTCACTATGCTTGAATGGCCTGTTTCTATGTCACGGCTTCTACATATAAATCTTTGAGAATTAGGGCTCGATTTTCACTGAGCTGTGGAGGCAGGCTTGGAGGCGTGCGGGGGGTTAAAACCGCAAAAACTGGCGGGCGGGGACCCCCCCCCTACCGCCTGGTTCCCGACTCCGAGCAATTTTAACTCAGGCGTGTCTGATGGTCCCAACTCCGTCCCGCATCCAACAGGCGGGACTGGTCTTTAAGGCCCTTAATTACCACTAAATGGCCTCTATAATCCTATTTTAACAGGCCCTTGCAAATTTAACCCTTTTCCCGTGTAAAACACGCCTGATGGGAATCACGAATGTGAAACCTGGCGGGAGCACTATTGGATTGCTGACAATCAACTGCAGGTCAACCATTAAAGAGGAGATTTGATCAGCCATCATTTGCAGGTGGCAAGACTTAGTGGTCTCAGGTCTGGGGGGACTTTTACAAGGCTTAACCACACCTGTGGAAGGTTGGAGCCTCACACCCATCTCCAGTGTGGCCTCCTGGGAAACCCCTCTCGCCACCTTCACTCAGCGCTTCCTCAACGGAGGCATATACCAGAAGCACGGGAGCCATTTATTTCCTTCCCATCTGGGCATTAGAGGAGCTCGAGCACCAGCCGTGGCAGCAGCAGAACCAGGAACAACAGCAGCACCAGCAACTGCAGCAGCAGCAGGAGCGCCAGGCTGCTGCTCACCCACCTGAGGCTGCACAGGCCAGAAGGGGCCAGCGCCTGGAAGCCCGTCGGCACAGGAGATACCCCCCAAACAGGGTCTACAGACACAGGGTCACCTATCTCAACATGTCTGAGCAGCAGTGCCAAAGGCGGCTCCGACTTTCGCGCGAGGTAGTGACTGACATCTGTGCAATGCTACAGCAAGACCTGCTGCCCAGAGGACCAGGTGGAGAAGCATTACCAGTGGCCGTCAAAGTCACCACCGCACTCAGCTTTTTTGCCTCAGGCTCATTCCAGGGATCAGCAGCAGACATCAGCGGCTTCTCCCAGGCGGCCGCACACACTTGCATCACGCAGGTAACCGATGCCCTCTTTGACCTCGCGCACAATTACATCCATTTCACCAAGGATCGAGCAAGTGTCATGGCGCGAGCGGCTGAATTAGCTCACCTGGCAGGCTTTCCAAGGGTGCAGGACATCGCTGACTGCACACATGTGGCCCTTAGGGCACCCCATCGCAATCCAGGTATTTTTGTCAATCGCAAGGGCTTCCATTCCCTCAACGTTAGGCTGGTGTGTGACCACAAGAAGGAAATTTTGCATGTTTGTGCCATGTACCCTGGCAGTTGCCATGACTCCTTCATACTGCGCCAGTCTAGTGTGCCTCCGCTATTCAGTCTGCCAGACCAACTTAACGGATGGCTACTTGGAGACAAGGGCTATCCCCTGAGGACGTGGCTAATGACGCTGCTGAGGAGGCCAGCCAACGAAGCTGAGGAGCGCTACAACTCCAGCCACATTTCCACCAGATCCATTATCGAGCAAACCATCGGCTTGCTGAAGATGCGCTTCAGATGCCTGGCTAGATCAGGTGGAGCCCTGCAGTACTCAGCAGCCAGGGTCTCCAGAATCGTCGTGGTTTGCTGTGCACTTCACAACATGGCACAGCGTCGTGGCTTGCAGATTACTGAGGAACAAATGGCTCCTCACATACCCTCCTCAGATAATGATGATGATGAGGAGGAGGAGCAGGGCGAAAACAAACATCCTGCAGAGGCCCATCAACCAGCGGCAGCATTACGCGAGAACATTGCTGCCCGGGATGCAAGGAACGCCCTCATCCTGGCCAGATTTGCTTAGCCTAGTCAATCAAACACTTTTACCTCGCAGCTTCTTACCAGAGCATTGACAATGTCCAAGAACCAGAGGATTCCTAGCACTCTGACCACCATACTGACAGTTGCAAGTATTCCTAAGGCCTCAATGTGGAAGTCCCAATAGCCAAATGACAGATGCCACAACTGCAACATTTGCCATCAGAATTTTTATGCACAATTACAACATAATGGCATTTTTACACAAAACACAAAATTCCACCCAAGTGACTCCCCTTGTGACTACTTGTGCTTTATCTTCCTTTTACGCATGCTCCTACGTAGTGCTTCCCCTGTGGCTTCAGCAGATGTGGAGGCTCCTTGCTCACTTTCCTGCTGCTCCTGTCTTGACACCTTTGGCGGGCGTCCTCTGGGATGGCGAGCCTGTGAGGGCTCGTCAACAGTCTGCTGCTCCTGCGGATGTGCAGGGGTTGAGACGCCTATCTTACTTGGGTGTGGACTCCGGTGGGGCTCTGACCGAGGGCTCTGCGGTGGCATGGAAGTGTGAGCGCTTGGAGAGGAGCCCCCACTTCCTTGAGGTCTGCCACCAACCTCCCTCTCATGGGTCAGGTCCCCCTCAGCGCCTGCAAGTGGCTGGACAGCACCTTGCTACACATCAGGGGGGCCATGGGGTCCCGTATCTGCAATGGCAGTCCTACTCAGAAGGACTTCCATGAAGGTCTGGTTTCTCTGTTCAATAGATGCCCATCGCTCCTCAAGAGTTGTCATTCTATTCTGAACAATGACCATGTTTTCCATAACCTGGCGACTAAGCTCCACCATGGCCATAGCCCTCCTCTCCTCTACCGTAGCCATCCTCTCCTCTACGGTAGCCAGCCTTACCACGGAGGTAGCAAACGTTTCCACGGAGGTAGCCATTCTTTTCGTGGTGATGCGTTCATGCGCCAGTGACTCCACAAAGGCTCTGCTCATGTTCACTATGGACTCCTCCATTCGCTCCACACTCGCAGCGACCCTAGAGACAAAACGTGCCAGAGACTCCTGCATCTGTGCCTGGAGTTCCATCACCTCTGATCTTATGGATGGACCCAGAGGCAGAGGGTCGACATGCTGCTGAGCCGAGCTGGCAGATTCCTGCGCCCTCCGACTAGGACTCTCCACTGCTGTTCCTGTCTCCAGAATCTGCTGATGCTCACTTGTGAGCTGTGATACACCAGGTGACAACACTACTCTATGTCCCGAAGATCCCACCGAGGTGTGAGTGTCTGCGCTGGTGCTGGGTGCGCAGATTTCTGGTGACACTGCGCCCTCAGAGGTTGCAGCTTTCTCTGAGGAGTCTGGCTGCTCAGCCTCTTTTTCCTGGCTAGGGGGGACGGATGCTTGTGATGGTCCTGTGGGGGAGTAAAGGAAAGAGTCAGAGATGTGATGCAAAGGCTAAATGCACATTGGTTTTTGCAGATGCTCATAAGTGCATCTGTTACAGCTTCACAATCATTATCAGCGACTCATGCAATGTCAAAGAGAGAGATGGGAAACTTTTCTGTCACCAGCTTGCTGTGTTGCACCGCCTGTCCGCCCCTCACGCGCAAATCATCCTCAATGCCCATAATTTCCAGGACGGCCTCCTCCCAGGGCATCAGGTGCGCTATTGAGGGTGGCCTTCCTCCTGTCCTGGCTCGTTCTCTTTTGTTGTGAGCTCTCTTTTCCTGCAATGAGGGAGACAAGTGGAGGTAGAGTGAGAATGAAGGAGTGAGTATAGAGATTGCATAGCATAGATACTTAGAAGGAGACAAAGATAGAGTGAGGTTGCAAGACCAAGGGCCCTCCCTGTGTGCTGTAAGTTGTGTTCAAAGTATCAGAGTGATAGGGAGTGTGAGGGCTGCATGGTGGAATAGTTATGTGAATGTGAGCATAGAGAGAGAGGGAATGGGTAAGGGTGCATGGATGTCAGTGTCAAGTGGGATGTGGAGGAAGAGATTGCTAAAGCTGAGTGCTGGTGAGGAAAGGCAATGGGGATCAGATTGAGGGTGATGGGAAATTAATACTCACTTTTCCAGTGCGCTGAAGGTCATGAAATCTTTTCCGGCACTGTATCCAGGTTCTGCAGGTGACTCCCAAGGAGTTGACCTCCTCAGCCACCTGCATCCACACTGCCTTGGTCTGAGTGGGAGGCCTCTTCCTCCCTGATGCAGGGAACAGGACCCCCCTGTTGGCCCTAGCCCCATTGACTAATGCCTGCCGTGCCGCCTCGTCAAAGCGAGGAGTTGCTCTTGTCCTCCCGCTTGCCATCTTTCCTACAGGTGCCTCTGACACCAAATGGAGAAAGCTTGGAAGCTTGCAGAAGAAGCAAGGCTTGCTGTGGACCTTAAATGCCGCAGCAATGATGATGTCATCGGAGGGGACTTTCAGTCATGAGAAACCCATTTGCAAAGGCTTCCCACACGTTGGAAATCAATTGGCCACTTAAGTTAAAATTGCATCAATCTCCCACATCCATTTAGATTCGTGTGGGAAACACGAAATTCGGATAACATGGCACCATCCCGCACCTGAGTAAAAATCGAGCCCTTAGTCTCTCTGGGAGTGGGAGTTGCTGCCCTTGGCATCTCCATTGGTGAGAGGAGAGGGAGTAGGAGCTGAGGGCTACTCTCGGCTGCATTGAACATGGGGAGAGAGAGAGAGGCTGACACTAGGGGGTAGAGTTTCTGCTTTGGACACAATCGATAATCCGGGTGCAAATTGCGCCCGTTTGGAGAAGCTCACAAACAAGCGCTGTTAGCAGAAACTCCCAATGGTGATTAATTCAGAGTGGGGGCGTAGCCTGATTTGTAAGTGGGGCCAGCTTCTTGCACGATGTTTTTTTAAACAAGAGCTGAATGTAATTTGCGTTTAAAATTTCGTGATCTTTTGCGCGGGTTACGCTGCTTTCGGGCAAATTGTGGAAAAAAAACAGCGCAACCGAGCGGAAACTCTACCCCCATGTCTGCATCATGCATTTACACTAGTCTGAGTGATTTTTTACCACTGTGCTTCTCCTTGCAAGTCAGTACATGAACTGATAAATCTAATCGAGTGTTTATCATAGAAACATAGAAGATAGGAGCAGGAGTAGGCCATTCGGCCCCTCGAGCCTGTTCCGCCATTTAATGAGATCATGGCTGATCATCCAAATTCAGTACCCTGTCCCTGCTTTCTCCCCATATCCCTTGATCCCTTTAGCCTTAAGAAATATATCTAACTCCTTCTTGAATATATTTAATGAATTGGCCTCCACTGCCTTCTGTGGTAGAGAATTCCACAGGTTCACCACTCTCTGGGTGAAGAAATTCCTCCTCATCTCAGTCCTAAATGGCTTACCCCTTATCCTTAGACTGTGACCCCTGGTTCTGGACTCCCCCACCATCGGGAACATCCTTCCTGCATCTAGTCTGTCTAGTCCTGTTAGAATTTTATAAGTTTCAATGAGATCCCCTCTCATTCTTCTAAACTCTAGCGAATATAAGCCTAATCAACTCAATCTCTCTTCATACATCATTCCTGCCATCCCAGGTATCAGTCTGGTTGCTACCTGATTGGTAGGTGTGGATGATGTGGTTGGCTGCTCAGCAGTGTTCCCTGTAGGCCGCGCACTGCTCCAGGGAACCCGCGCAGCCGGCTTGGCGGCATTTCACTGTAAAAACCACGCATGCACGGTATTTTGAATGGCCTGCGCAGCCCCTTATAGGGGCCAGACAGGGCCAAAGAAAATTACAGGGAACATATCTGCTCAGTATCAATGTGAGCATCCTGGAACTGAGGTGGCCCTTGTCTCACAGTAGCTACGTTTTGAGATGGATTTGCTGCAGATTGCTCCTCCTGAGCTGCTGCATGGGTGATGTGACCATGCTTCCTTTCAACCACAGGTGCAGGCATCGGACGAGGCTGGCAGGAGGGAACAATCAGTGAAGCCCTGAAAGATACTTAGCTATATCCCAGCCCCAATCACTTGGAGGCTGCAAGAAACAGCTGTCTCCAATCTGGCACCCCAATTCTCTGTGGCAGCAGTCCGAACATCCATTGAAGAAGTGTAGACTGCGCCTAGGGCCAACATCATGGGTGCCGTCTTCCAGATGTGCCGTTGAGCTGCCTAGGTGTCAGCATAGTGCTAGTGATAGGTGGGCTGCAACACTAGAGATGTAGTTGAGTCATCATCTGCTGCACAATGTCGGACATCACGTATGTTTGATGCTGTACAAGCATCCTTCTCTTAAAAGTAGGACCCGTGAGATCTGCACCCGAGGCTCTTGAGCTGAGGAGCAATGTGCCTTGGCACTCTAATCAATAACATCATGTTGCACCCCAACTACCCCGTACACTTGTGACATGTGCATCATCCAGTCTATCTCCCTCTGGATCACTCGATCAAGGCTGGTGCTTGCGAGTGACAAATTGAATGACAGCACATGCTCTGAAGTGTTGGCGAGGTTGTGTACTGGGGCCTGGCTTGTTGTCCCTGGAAAAATGTGAAAAAGAAAAAATGAAGAGCGGTCAAAATGGAGCTCACAATTTGATTTCAGTAGGATGATATGAGGGTTTCATGATGCAGCTCACTGGCAATTAATGCAAGAAGCAATAGGAAAAGAATTATAAAGACATGGAGAACCCTGTTGATGTATGTCCTTCCATGTCATCATCTCTGCCCCAGGATCTGCATTACTTCCCTTTCCTAGCAATGACAACTCACAAGTTTGTGGCCTGCCACCTGTTTGTGATCTTTCCCACCTGCTATAGGCTATCTTGTCCTTGACGAAATAATGCAAAAGGTGAGAATTACTTTCCAGTTTTTGGAGAGATTTATTTTACAGCAGCACTGGTCTACAGTTTTGGCATAAGAGAGTCTCTCTCTCTCTTATACTGAAACTTAGCCAGGGGGGTTTGTCGGGGTCAGTCTCATTGAAATTGTGTACTGCCTCTTTGCAGTGCCCTTCTTTAGCTGCCTCTGTTAGATCCTCCAGTCAAAGACATTTTTTAAAAGTGGCACAAAATCACATATAAGCCATTTAGTCCAGCTACCTGATTAACTTCACTAAGCCAAGCATTTTCCTACTTACAGTACCTGCTGCTCCTCCAGGCTGCAGCTGTTCTCTTCAACCAGACTTAAAGGCTGCACTTGAATTTTGAAGATCCCGTGGCACAGTACTTCCATTTTACATAGGATTTGCGCTACAGAACTGCCAAGGTTTCCAAATGAGCCGATCCACAAATTTATGGCAGGGTTAGCACTGCAGCGGATTGGCGGAAACGAATCCCGGTTTTGGAACTCAAAGGCAGTGCCAGCGTAAGTGGCTCGGTGGAATTGCAGAGTCAGGCTGCCCAGAGGGTGCTTGGGCAGAGAATACTGAAAGGGTTAAACGTCCTTCAGCAGTAAATTTCCTGCAATTATTTATTATTTGAATTGCCTTCCTTACAGGCATAGAAACACTTTTGATCCTGAAATTTATGACTTTCAGTTTGCTTGTTTCTTTATTAATTGACAGGCTGTGAGCATTAATGATATTGCAATGGTTTAGAGACCACTAGGGCAGTGTTTTCGTGCAGTCTCTACTAAAAACATTATAATGTGATTTGTAACAATAGGAACCCATAATGAATCATGTACTCTAAGCTATAATCACAAGAAGGTCTCATTGCCTCCCCTCTGTCATTTCATTCTAATTCAGTCACCTTGAAAGCTGTTAGAATGCATCCCCTTTGGAGGGGCTATAATTGTGAAACAGAAATGATCAGTCATTACCCAAAAGCGAATTGTGTAGAACTACATCACCAGCAGTGACCATGGGATCAACAGTATCAATAGCAATAGTCAGGCGATCTTATGGGAAGAAGCCAATGACAGGGCACTGCTCTTAAAGGAGGGGAGCCAATCCAATTGGGAGTAAGGCATGGAGGGACCAGCAGCAGGTCGGAAGATTTTTGTGCCTTTTTGTTGAGAAGCTTGCAGCAGTCGCTTTAAGGGTTTGGGAGTATAAAGGGAAAAAGAAAAGAAAAACTGAAAATGATATAAATCTGAAATAAAAACTGAGAATACTGGAAAAACAAAGCATGTCAATCAGCATCGTAAAGAAAAAAGACAGATTCTGATGTTGCGGCTGTGTATCCTTCTAAAACCTTACTAAAATAACTGTTTCACTCAGCCTTCAGTCTGATGAAGGGTATGCACCCAGACATCATAACCTGTCCTTTTTCTTTAGAGATGCTGACTGACCTGCTATGTACTTCCAGCATTTCCTGCTTTTATTAAGGATTTGGGAGTAATGTTTGATTATACTCTGGAAGTATTTGGTCTGTGTGTGAAGCCATTATTAATAGGCAAATGTTGAACTGCAAGCCAGAACAAACTGTATTGACATTGTACAGATCGCATCACATGTTAGACCAATTCTAGAGTAGAGTATATAGTTTTGGCTACCCTACCTCAAAAGGAACATGGATGCATCAGAGAGGGTTCAAATAAGAGTGGCCAGGATGATTCCAGGCCTTAGGGATCTGAATTATGAAGGAAGTCTCAAGCTGGAGAGAAGATTGCGGGAAGACTTCATATTGATCTTCCAAATAATGAAAGGTATAAGTGAAGTGGAAGTAAAAAAGCTACTTAACTTGGACAATGAGCATAAGACTAGAAGACCCAAGTGCAAAATTCACCAGACTTGAACAAGATTTGTGATTAGCGGAAACTCCCTTCCACACAGGACAGTGTATAAGTGGAACAAACTTCCTGAGTAGGTTGTTGATTCGGGATCAGTTTTCACCTTTAAAAAGGATCTGGATTGACCTCTGCTGAGAAGGGTGATTGAGGGTTATAGATATTAACACTGCTGGATTCTTTTTCAGGGGCTCAAATTCTTGAGTATTAATCGTATTCGCGCTTAAACTTATTTCAGTACCTGAAGCCTAGCTGTTACTAATTGGAACTGAATAGTCCCTCCAATGTGAGGTATATTTCAAAACCACAAAAGCATTTCCGAATCTTAGTGACCTAGTGCTGCTAGGTGATGTTATTGGCTACAGCCATAACTGCCTGAATATGCTTGATCTGGTATGATATGTGATGGTAAGTGGAGTGAGTCTGGTTAGCACTCAGAAGAGCAGTAGCCCAAGAATGCCAAGTGCTGTAGGCTATGCTTTGAATTATGACCACTGATTCTGCACTGTAATGGGCAGAAATGGGCCTGGCATGCAATTTAGCACAGGTCTCACTGTGTAAAGTTTGCGTCAGTAAGAGGAGTGCAAGTGCATACCAGCAGGCCTCTGTCTGAATGTGCTGGCCAGAAACCCTCCATCAACCTATAAGAGCTGCTGAGGGGGTCAATAGGAGACTGAACTAGACTGAAAGTCGAACGACCACATTCCTTGGTAATAACAACAGAAAATGCTGGAAAAACTCAGCAGGCCGACGAAGGGTTTCGACCTGAAACGTTGACTCTATTTCTCTCTCCACGGATGTTGCCTGGCCTGCTGAGTTTTTCCAACATTTTCTGTTGTTATTTCGGATTTCCAGCATCCGCAGTATTTTGCTATCGTACCACATTCCTTGGACTGTGGCCACTTTTGTGCAGATACATCAGAATTCCTTTTCCCTTTTTCTATCGGACGAGTATCCTTGCTGTGTTGGGGAGTGGGCTGGGAAGGATGATCCTTCGTGCTGTCATTCAGTTTCACATTCTCACAGCTACATTCTGGCACCAATGTGTATGCAGCTGGCAGGAAGTGGGGGGGGGGATTAATTGTGTGCTAATGCTTCACTTGATAAAGTCAGAGGACATTTGGACATTTGCATAACACCCCTTGGTGAAAGGCTGTCTCTTTAGGCACAGCTCCCGCAGCTGCCAGAATACAGAGCTTTTCGTGAATTCACATCACATCAGCCTGCTGTTCAAGGTTTTACTCAAACTAATGTCTTCTTTCAATTTTCACAATCTTATGTCCGTAACTGAGCAAACAGGACTTGGCTCGGGTTGCTTGTTGATTTTTGCCTTAGCCCTAGAAGCAGTCGGGCACAGTTCATCTCAGTCTTTACAGTCTAAATTGACTCGACGTTCCCACTGAGGTAGAACTTTGATTTCTGTTCTGCTCTTACAGAGATGTCTTGCACCCCTTTAAAACATACAGGACTATTTCAATGCCACTCTAGATCCACCTGACCACCCAGTTCAGTAGAGAAAGAAGAAAGACTTGCATTTATATAGTGCTTTTCACGACCTCAGGGCATCCTAAAGCGCTTTACAGCCAATGAAGTACTTTTGAAGTGTAATCATAGAATGGTTACAGCACAGAAGAAGGTCGTCGAGCCACCGGCGGCTCTCTGCATGAGCACTTCAGCTAGTCCCACTCCCCCGCCCTCTCCCCGAAGTCCTGCAAATTTCTTTCCTTCAGATACTTATCCAACTTCCTTTTGAAAGCCGTGATTGAATCTGCCTCTACCACCCTTTTAGGCAGTGCATTCCAGATCCTAACCACTCGCTGTGTAAAAAAGTTTTTTCTTACATCGCATTTGGTTCTTTTGCCAATTACTTTAAACCTGTGTCCTCTGGTTCTCGACCCTTCTGCCATTGGGAACAGTTTCTCTCTATCTACTATGTCCAGACCTCTCATAATTTTGAACACCTCTATCAAATATCCTCTCAACCTTTTCTGCTCCAAGGAGAACAACCCCAGCTTCTCCAGCCTATCAACGTAACAGAAGTCCCTCATTCCTGGAATCATTCTTGTAAATCTTTTCTGCACCCTCTCTAAGGCCTTCACATCCTTCCTAAAGTGTGGTGCCGCGAATTGGACACAGTACTCCAGCTAGAGCTGAACCAGTGTTTAATGCAGGTTCATCATAATTTCCACACTTTTGCCCTCTTTACCTCTATTTATGAAACCCAGGATCCTGTAAGCCTTTTTAACTGCTTTCTCAACCTGCCCTGCCACCTTCAATGATTTGTGCACACATACCCCCAGGTCTTTCTGTTCATGTACCCCCTTCAGGATTGTACCATTTAGTTTATATTTCCTCTCCTCATTCTTTCTACCAAAATGTATCACTTCACACTTTTCTGCGTTAAATTTCATCTGCCACGTGTCTGCCCATTTCACCAGCCTGTCTATGTCTTCCTGAAGTCTATCACTCTCCCCCTCACTGTTCACTATACATCCAAGTTTTGTCTCATCTGCAGATTTTGAAATTGTGCCCTGTACACCCACGTCCAAGTCATTAATATATATCAAGAAAAGCAGTGGTCCTAGAACCGACCCCTGGGGAACATCACTGCATACCTTCCTCCAGTCCAAAAAACAACTGTTCACCACTGCTCTCTGTTTCCTGTCACTTAGCCAATTCCGTATCCATGCTGCCAATGTCCCTTTTATTCCATGGGCTTCAACTTTGATGGCAAGCCTATTATGTAGCACTTTGTCAAACGCCGTTTGGAAATCCATGTACACCACGTCAACCGCATTGCCCTCATCAACCCCCTCTGTTAGCTCATCAAAAACTCAATCAAGTTAGTTAAACACGATTTGCCTTTAACAAGGATGTTGCCGGGAGTCGAGAATCTTAGCTATGAGGAAAGACTGGATAGGCTGGACCTGTTTTCCTTGGAACAGAGGAGGTTGAGGGGAGACCTTATTGAGGTGTATAAAATTATGAGGGGCATAGATAAAGTGGATAGAAATGACCTATTTCCCTTAGCAGAGGGTCAAAAACCAGGGGGCACAGTTTTAAAGTAATTGGTGGAAGGTTTAGAGGGGATTTGAGGGGAAATTTCTTCATCCAGAGGGTTGTGGGGGTCTGGAACTCACTGCCTGAAAGGGTGGTAGAGGCAGAAACCCTAACCACATTTAAAAAGTACTTGGATGTGCACTTGGGATGCTCTAACCTGCAGGGCTACGGACCTAGAGCTGGGAAGTGGGATTAGGCTGGATAGCTCTTTGTTGGCCGGCGCAGACACGATGGGCCGAAATGGCCTCCTTCCGTGCTGTAACTTTGTATGATTCTATTGTATGATTCTATGAAATCCGTGCTGGTTTTCCTTAATTAATCCACACTTGTCCAAGTGACTGTTAATTTTGTCTCTGATTACTGTTTCTAAAAGCTTCCCCACTACCAAGGTCAAACTGACTGGCCTGTCATTGCTGGGTTTACCTTTACATCCTTTTTTGAACAATGGTGTAACATTTGCAATTCTCCAGTCCTCTGGCACCGCCCCCATATCTATGGAGGATTGGAATATTATGGCCAGTACCTCCGCGATTTCCTCCCTCAATTCCCTCAGCATCCTAGGATGCATCCCATTCGCTCCTGGTGATTTATCTACTTTAAGTACAGCCAGCCTTTCTAATACCTCTTTATCAATTATTATCCTATCAAGTATCTCCACTACCTCCTCCTTTATTATGCCTATGGCAGCATTATCTTCCTTTTGTGAAGACAGATGCAAAGTACTCATTTAGTACCTCAGCCATGCCCTCTGCATCCATGCAAAGGTGTCCTTTTTGGTCCCGAATCAGCCCCACCCCTCCTCTTACTACCCTTTTACTATTTATATGCCTATAGAGGACTTTTGGATTACCTTTTATGTTGGCTGCCATTCTATCCTCATACCCTCTCTTTGCCCCTCTTATTTTCTTTTTCACTTCTCCGCTGACCTTTCTATATATGTAGCCTGATTCTCAGCTGTATTTGCAACCTGACTTTAGTTGCCCTGCCTTTCCCCCTAGTGGGAATGTACCTCAACTGTACCTGAACTATTTCATCTTTAAAGGCAGCCAATTGATCCATTACAGTTTTGCCTGCCAATCTTAGATTCCAGTTTACCCAGGCCAGATCTGTTATCATCCCACTGAAATTGGCTTTCCCCCAATTAAACATTTTTACCCTAGATTGCTCCCTGTCCTTTTCCATAGCTAATCTAAACCTTATGATACTATGACCACTGTTCCCTAAATGCTAACCTACTGACATTTGCTCCACTTGACCTACCTCATTCCCCAGTACCAGATCCAGCAATGCCTCCTCAATTGTCGGGCCAGAAACATACTGATCAAGAAAGTTCTCCTGAACACACTTAAGAAATTCTTCCCCTTCTCTGCCCTTAACACTATTACGATCCCAGTCTATATTAGAATAGTTGGGGGGAAAAATTCGGTTGATTAGTGCTTCCCGTTTGCGCCGCTTGCGAAATTGACCAGACATTTTGCGGTGGCATTAAACACTACCGCCACGATCTCCTGCGCCCACAGATCGTGACGTCTGTCGAGCGCGCAACGCCCCGGACCATATATTGAGTCGCGCCCCCTGCCTTTCCGCCTGCCGCTAGCAACGACAGATAGAAGGGAACGTTTTGCAGTCGGGAAGGGGCTGGGGGAGCGCTATTTAAAGGCAGCTGCTTCCTGCCTTTTTTGTCATCGACATTTTTGCACCACGCATTCTGAGAGGGAGACTTCTGGAGAGATTCAACGCTGTGTGAAGGAGTTTTGGGTCCTAAGCAGCACTTTGCAGGTTCATTTTGATTTGACTTTCATTGCAGCGATTTAGAAGAGATAATGGGGGCTGCGCTGATTCGGGGCGTCGGCCTGCACCTGCAGAATCGGAGGCATCAGAGACGCAGAGAGAGAGTGGCAAACAAGGCCAGAGGGAGGAGGGCCAACAGGCCTCTGCACAGGAGACCTTACCCTCCCAGGGTATTCAGGGAGCAGTTCTCATACCTTCATTTGTCTGAGGAGCAGTGTTTGTGCAGGCTGCGCTTCAGCAAGGAAGTGGTCACTGAGCTCTGCCACCTGCAGCAACCAGATCTGCAGCCTCAACTGAGGACCAGGACATCTCTGTTGGTGGCAGTGAAGGTGACAGTTGGTCTGAATTTTTATGCCAGTGGCTCCTTTCAAGCATCTACTGGGGACATCGCCAATATCTCCCAGTTCACTGTCCATTGTTGTATCCGGGAGGTGACAAATGCCCTGTATAAAAGGAGACGCCAGTACATCTCTTTCCCCATGACCCGGGTCAAACAGCATGAACGCGCATGTGGCTTTGCTACGATAGCGGTCTTCCCCACGGTGCAGGGCGCCATTGACTGATTGACTGCACCCATGTGGCATTGCGGGCACCGCATGAAAATGCAGAGGTATTCCAAAACTGCAAGGGCTACCACTCCTTAAATGTGCAGTTGGTCTGTGACCACAGACAGCTGATACTCGCTGTCAATGCCCACTATCCTGACAATAGCCACGATGCTTTCATCCTGCGCCAGACTGGTGTGCCAGACCTTTTCCAGGCACCGCATCACCCAAGTGGATGGCTCCTCGGAGACAAGGGTTATCCACTCTGCACTTGGCTGATGACACCGCTCCGTAACCCCAACACCTGTACCGAGCTGCGGTATAATGAGAGCCATATCGCCACCAGGAACATAATTGAGCAGACGATCGGCGTGCTGAAGCAACGGTTCTGCTGTCTAGACCACTCAGGAGGAGCCCTGCAGTACTCTCCTGAGCGAGTCTCCCTCTTCATAGTTGTGTGCTGCATGCTTCACAACCTGGCAATTCTGAGGACCCAGCCAATGCCACCAGGGATTGGTGCATCACCTGAGGAGGAGGAGGAGGAAGAGAAGGAAGAAGAGGAGGAGGAGGATGATCAGCAGCAGCACCAACGTGGGAGGGAGGCGCACAATGTTGCCAATGCAAGGGCCGTCCGTCAACAGCTGATAAGGAGCTGCTTCTAGGCCCCTACTCAGAAGATGGCTTCTGGCATGGAGAACAACATCATGGAAAGCAACTCGCACCCACTATTGCCGGCCAAAGCTGGAATGATTACAAAGGCCAAAAATGTACATTTTGAATACAACAACTTTTTTCTTTAACAAACTCTGTGTGTGTCATTTATTCAGGACAAACAATAAAAACAAACACAACAAATCATGAACTAACAGAACTGGTTCTCACAAGATGGAGATAAACGGCAAAACAGTAAACAAATGTAATCAGACAAACCTCGACCTTTACTATAAACATTCCCCCCATTTATTTAGACCTCCTACTGTTTGTCCTTCGAGGGTGATCTCCATCTCCTGCGGACTTCCCCCCTTCCCACCCTACTGCTCCTCCGTAATGGGGCCCCAGTGGCTGTAGCAAGGCTGGTGGAAGGCTGCTGAATGTCAGATGCAGAGAATACAGATGTCCTTGAAGGATGCCCTCGACCAGCTGTGGGCCTGGAGGCCCCGGCTACAGACTGCACCAACTCTGCATGGGCGGCAGCAGTCTGGGCTGGCTGCTGCAGGCAGTGGCAAGTGCAATGGGGAAGTGCCAGTGGTGGGAGCAGGAATGCTGTCAATCTGAGAGAGGACAGCGTCTTCCTGTTCAACTAACACACTGGCACTCCCACGGGGCAGTACCTCAGCATCTGGAGCAATCTGCTCGAGCATAGATTGCTGGCCTGCTGCAGCGCCATGAGAGCCCCGGGGTAATGTGGCCGACCCAACGAGGATGGCAGCAGTCAGTACTTGTGTGACATCAATCTGAGACTGCATGAGAGCAGTCTGAGACTGGATGGCACCAGCCAATGACTGAATTGCTGCACTAAGCCATTGCATCGCGTCGGCTTCTGCTGCAGCGGACTGCTCCACACTCCTAGCCAGTCCACCCATGAGCTCAGTGTGCATGCTCAAGGCCTGGCTATTCATGGCCACGATGACGCGGTCCTCCTCTGAGTCCAGTGCAGCAGGACTCACTAGCTTACTCGCCCTCCGGGTAGTTAACAGGCAGTTAAGAGGATTATCCCCATTTTTCCATCAGAGGTGCGGGCTTCCCGATGTTGGGAAACCCCGCCAGGGTCAGCGAGGCGAGCAGTGGGTCTGTGGGGGTCGGAGGGGCCCAAAAGTGCGCTGTGGAATGTTTGACAGATGAAACGTCATACGCTGACGTTGTCTGTCACCGGCTTCCCCTTAATTGGCTTGCTGAGCCCGCTGGGCGGTCTTAACAAGGTCAATCAAGGGAAAATAGCGTGGGTTGGCCACAAGTCGATGGAGGCGGGACTAAAACCCACCAAGCAGCAGTCCCGCCTCCAACGCGCCCCCATTGACAAAATCACCCCTGTGGTCTGACTAGAATCTATAGTTTTCTGGTTACCTTTGTCTCTTTGTGTTGTCTGTTCATAGCATAAGTAGTGGATTAGAAGATGAGAGACAGGACTTTTGTGAGACAAATTTCTGATGCTTAAGCCAGGCTTACATGTTTATGCAAGAAGATGTAGATGAGATAATAGTTAAGAACTGCAGTAGCTGTACCTCAACAATCTGTTATTAGTCCAAAAAAAGTCCGCAAGGAATACTAGTGGCGTAGATTCACACAACATTTCTCCTGCCTGTGGAACTCTCATATGTCAGTGAAGCTTCACAAACCACTAACCCTACTTGTGGAACTCCAATTCAGATAGCATCAGTGGAGCATCACGCACTACTACCCATACCTGTGAAATTCTCTCCCAGATAAAGCTTTGTTCCTTTTATGCAAAAGTTCAAATGAAGAGTTAACCACATCTTTCTGAACCTTTGGTAATAAATGTATTAGAGTACGGGAAATCTGTCACCTATTTCTCCAGCTGCTAGGTCCAATTTAATTGACAGCTGTCCTTGTCAGAACATCTAAAGCTGAACCCTGCTGTTATTCAAACTAATGTACAGATAAAAAAAGACACTGGATCTTGTTGATGAGAGCTTCAACAGTAGATGAGATAAGAGTTGAGAGCTGCCAGTGAGAGTCTGGATGTTGCAGATAAGAGCTGGAACCTTGTAAATGAGAATTGGGGCCAGAGAGCATGGATTTGTAGATGCAAGTTAGAACTTGGTAGACAAAAGTTGGGAGTTGGGATCAGAGTACTTAGACTTTGTATATGAGGGAAGATAACTGCACTTTGTAGATGGGAACTGGGGATTTGATGTGGGGAGAAGTAGAACCGAAAGTCACAGAAAAAATAACTTCAAAATATGGATTTTTTTTAAAAATTAAAAGTATTTGTTATACTGTTCATGAGACCTGGGAACTGAAATCTTGTTCGGCTAACTGGGTTATAAATTGGATAATTTTCCACATAGTATAAAATTCTCATTGGAATTATTCCAGACAAAGTCATTAAGATTAGGCAAAAATTTGATAGCTGGAGGCTAGTAACACAAACATGCAGACTACCTTCCATTTTATTACATTAAAGGGACAGTTTTAACCCTAACCGCCTGGCGGAAACTGGGCAGGTGGGCAAGGCATTATAGTCAGCTGGGTGACTTTCCCGCCGACGTCCCACACCAGTGCCATTGTCTTGAACCTTAATCTGCTGTTTTGAGTTGGTGGTACGGACACCCACCTGAAGCCCACCAAAAGCGTTCGCCTCGCCCCTTCCCCCGCTCCTCGCCCCCACGCTTCCCCCCGCTGCCCCCCCCCGCCACGCCCTGCCAGTCTAATACCCATTCCAGTTTAAAATCAGGGTTTAAGAGTGTGCAATAGGACATTTATTAATTCTGTGAAGAAATTATAAGCTGCGTAATATCTCTCCTGGGTTTTAAAAGTGGAATTCTCAACTGTTATTACAAGCAGGAATTTTGAAGAATCTTATGAATGAGCGAGAAATCACTAAAATGGAGGAAGGGACTTTGCTGGTCATCGTCGCACGTGTCTTCACACTGTTCCTTTTGGGGAACTGTATGAAGGATTTCTGGCCGCGATTAACGCTCCTTCTGTGACCGTAACCATCTTCGTACCAGCCATTAGGATGGTTAGTCCTATGGCGGGAGGATTTTACGGGCTCCCACAACCCATACGAGGGGGGGGGGGCCACCCACACCCACGGACGCAAGTATCCCGCTGGATGTCAACCCAGAATTTAGAGCCGGAGCTCTGACTCCACTTGCCGGGACTGTCTGGAGCGGGGTTCGAAACCCTACGCCTTCTGGCCCAGCGGCGGGGATGCTACCACTACGCCAACGGCCCACTCCACTTTGCTGGTAGATAATAGAAATTGGTAGCTGAGCAGGTGTTCCCAATATTTTAATTTACACATATGGGCCTAGAAATTCAGTTGCGTTCGCCAGCCGTAAGCGCCATAAGAGGGGTAGATTTCGAGCGCTAGGCACTTAGCGCCCGGGCGCAGGCCGATCTGCGCCTACGCCCAACTTCAGTTGACATTTAGCGCCGGCGCAAAGTGTTTGCGCCCGCTCAGCTGCGCGCGCAGCTTATGACGTCATTTCGTCGTGCAGCGCTGTTTGTGCGCCCCAAACCGGAAATTCAGTGGCGCCCGCCCAATGTGGGCGTGGCGCTGTTAAGAACTGTGAAGTGGAACGCAGCAGAGGCCCTGCGGGCCTCGGGGAGCGATAATTAAAGGACACTTAGACTGAACTATAAAGGCCAGCCATTTTGCTGCAATGACTTTAGTGCTTTGGATTTCTGGACAGAGACCAAGGAACAGACCCTACTGATTTGGGACAACATAGGAGAGGTATTTTTGGCTTCTGGCCAGAGCTTGGAAATTTGACTCATTGTGATTTCACTGTTTGCAAGTTTATTATGGGGGCTGCATGGGGTTCCAACCCTCAGTTCCAGCATTATGTGCGAAGGGCTCGCAGACGCTGTGTGAGAGGGCCAGCCATGCCTAGACGCAGAGGGGCCATCAGGCGTCGGCAACGTAGGCCTTACCCACTCAGGGAATACCGGCAGCAGGTGTCCTATCTCACCATGACTGCCGCGCATTGTGTTAAGAGGCTGCGCTTCAGAAGGGAGGTGGTTGCAGAGATCTGCCAGCTGCTTCACAGAGATCTGCGTCCACAGCTAATGTGCAGGACGTCTCTGTCGGTGGAAGTGAAGGTCACAGTGGCTCTGAACTTTTATGCAAGCGGCTCCTTCCAAGCTGCTGCTGGGGACATAGCGAACATCTCCCAGTTCGCCGTGCATCGCTGCATCCGGCAGGTCACCGATGCCCTTTTCGCAAGGAGACACAAATTCATCTCCTTCCCCATGACCCTAGAGAGGCAGGAGCAGCGTGCAGTCGGTTTTGCCAGGATCGCCGACTTCCCCATGGTGCAGGGCGCCATTGACTGCACGCATGTGGCTATGCGGGCACCTATCGACAATGCCGAGGATTACCGCAACCGGAAGGGCTACCATTCCCTCAATGTACAGCTGGTGTGTGACCACAGGCAGCGCATCCTAGCTGTCAATGCCCGCTTTCCAGGAAGCAGCCACGATGCATTTATCCTGCGCCAGACTACTGTGGCTGACATGTTCGAGGCACAGCCTCCACCAAGGGGATGGCTTATTGGGGACAAGGGCTACCCTTTGCGTACATGGCTCATGACCCCGCTCCGCGCGCCCAGGACCCCTGCTGAGGAGGCATACAACGAAAGCCATCAAGCCACAAGGAACATCATAGAGCAAACGATTGGCGTCCTTAAGCAACGGTTCCGCTGCCTGGATCGTTCCGGCGGATCTCTACAGTATTCGCCGGATAGAGTCTCCCAGTTCGTCGTCGTTTGCTGCATGCTGCACAACCTGGCTATCCGCAGGACTCAGGCACTGCCACCTCACGTTGGACCACCACCTCAGGAGGATGAGCAGGAGGACCATGAGGAGGAGGAGGAGGAGGAGGAGTACCAGCCCAGGAGGGAGCCACAAGGTCCAAGGGCCGTCCGCCGGCGGCTTATTGAACGACACTTCTAGGCCCCCTGTCAGGGAATGGCTTGTGGCAATGAACGCACCTGAATGCAGCCGCTCCGCAAGCCCTCAGCCGGTTAACGCAACAACCACTTGAAACATGACACCTGGACAAGCTGAATAAATAAAAAGCTTTATTTAACAAACTCAGGGCCCTTCCCACATGAAACAGAAAAACAGACAAGACCCCCAAAAAACAGTCAAAAACATATCTCACTCCCAGAACCTGGGGAGGAATAACAAAACTTGTCCATCCAATTGGCCTTCATCCTCGGCCTAACCAAGACAAACCCCCCCATACAGAACACAAACACCCCCATATAAAAAAACAGTTGCCTTCATCTTTGGCCTTACCAAAATAAGCCCCCGCCATACAGAACACAAACACCCCCATATAAAAAAACAGTTGGCAACACACTCTACTTGGTGTGCCGAGAGGGCGAGTCCTTGTGCAGGCTTCTCCGGCCCCTGCCCGACCTGTTGCTCCGCCTCAACCTGGGCCCTGTGGGTGTTGCAAGGCTGGGGGAAGGCTCCTGAGGGGCACAATGCGTGACGGCAGATGCCCTTGGGGGTCGGCCTAGACGAGGTCCAGCCCTGGAGGGGCCGGCTGCCGACTGCTGCAGCTGTGGCTGGGCAGCATCAGTCTCTGCAGCAGCTCGTCGCAGCTTGGCTGGGGGAGTGGCAGTGGCGGCTGCAGCAATGGGGGCAAGCTGGCTGATGCCAGGCGCTCACTGGTCGCCAGAGACACTGGCACTCGGCCGGGCTGGCACTGCAGCAAGCGCAGCAATCTGGTGAAGGCCAGACCGCTGTGCTGCAGCAGGGCGGCGGGTGCCCTGGCGATGCCTCCGTGACACAGCGAGTGTGGCAGAAGTGAGTGCCCGAACTGCCCTGGTCTGTGCCCGCATCAGACCAGCCAGTGTCTGCACGGCACCACTCAGGAACTCTTGACTCGCGTCCTGTGCTGCCGCGAGTTGGTCGACACCCCTGGCCTGTGAGTCCCCGAAATCGGCCACACTATGAGCCAGGGACTCAATGGCCTGACGCAACTGTCCCACAACCCCCATGAACTCGGTGTGGCGCCGCTCCGAGTCCGCGGACATTTCATCAAGGAGGCGCACCTCCTGGGCGAGGACCGTCTCCGGACTGGAGGCCGGACTCTCCCTCTGGGGAGAAGGCCGCCGAGCTGCCCGACCCTTCCCGCGTGCCTGGACGCCACGGGGCCCAGCAACTGCCCTCCCCTACAACACTTCCCCCCTCTGGGGAGAAGGCCGCCGTGCTGCCCGACCCTTCCCGCGTGCCTGGACGCCACTGGGCCCAGCAACTGCCCTCCCCTGCAACACTTCCCCCCCTCTGGGGAGAAGGCCGCCGTGCTGCCCGACCCTTCCCGCGTGCCTGGACGCCACTGGGCCCAGGAGCTACACCCCCCTGCAACACTTCCCCCTGGCTCTCCTCCAGGCAAGACGTCTCCCCTCCATTGCCATCCCCTGGCGCGGATGAGGGTTCCCCCGATGTGCCGCCTTCCTCTTGGTCCTCGTCGTCCTCCTCTTCCGAGGGACTGGCACTCTCAGCTTCAGGGACCTCCTCCTCACCAGCTGAAAGCAGGAAGGCACAAGAGTAGCTTTAGAGTGAGGACAGGGCGTCAGCGAGGGAGGCATGAGTGGTGGCATTATGCGCATTGGTGGGACAGTGGCAAAGGATGTAGATCTGAAGCGCAAGGGGAACGAGAGAGGTGCAAACGGTCATGTCCTTACCATTGGGGCCCAGCACAGGGTCGGCATCTCCAATAGCTACGGGGCCAACAACCCGGGCACGCATGAGTCGAGCCACGCGCTCCTCCAGGTCACTGAGCTCCTGGAACTGGACACGGCCTCCCCCGGTGACAGTCCGGCTCTTCAGATTCTGCGCCAGCTTGGCCTGCAAGAGAAAGGACGGCCTCTAAGTACAGTGTGGTGCCCTGTTCTTGTGTGCACTGCCTCCCATGGTCGAATAGCTTGGCCAGTGTGGTGCCCTGTTGTTGTGTGCACTGCCTCCCATGGTCGAATAGCTTGGCCAGTGTGTAAAGTGCAGAAAGTGCTATTGATGATCATGCCAGTGCCATAGCTGCGGGAGGAGGGCTGGCCATTAGGCCTTTGAGGTCCCTTTGCCCATAATGTGAGGTGCACATGCAAGGATGAGGAGGACACTGGAAAGGGTACTCACCCTGACCAACCGAGTGAGGTCGTTGTACTTCTTGCGGCATTGGTCACCAGTCCTGGGGACATCGCTGTTGGCTGAGACCCTCTGGGCGATTTCCCTCCAGGCTCTCCTGTACTGCCTCCTGGGAGCCTTCTTGCCACTGTCCGGGCACAAGATCTCTCTTTTCTTTTCCAAACCCCTAAGCAGCACCCTCAAAGCATGCTCTGAGAAGCGCTGCGCTCGTTCACGGGCCTTCTGCATGGCTTCAGGCGCTATTTGGGTCCACCAGCAGTGTTCAGGCCTAGCTGCAGGGCTCCACTATCCAGGGCGTGGCAGCAGACAAAGTCGACCCTTCCCCCTTTAAGAGCTGGCCGGCGTCAGGGTGTCTGCTGTCAATCAAAACATGACCGCACCTGCGCTGCGCCCGGCCTCGGCGTTATCAGTCTGCACCGCCGGCTTAGCGCCTAAAGATAGGAGTGCAACGCCAGTTTCAGCGCTCGCCCAAACTCCTTGGCCAAAGCTACTGAATATCGGCGAAGTGGCCTCCACTTTCCGGCGGGCGCTAAATTTAGCGCCCGCCCGACTTTACCGCCCCAAAAGTGGCTATACTGAATTTCTAGGCCATGGTATAGTGATATCCTCAGCATGGGAATGTAGAGGTATAATACAAATAAAAGAAATGTTATGTAGTTTTAATGCCTCATGCAAAGCTTTGTGCTGCAAAACCTTTGGAAAATGGTGGATATTGGGAATGGGAATAGTATTTATACCAAGGTATCAAGATTAATATGATAATACTGCTGTAGTATAGAGCATAACACTATACAGGAAACTTTCGATTTACCGGCACCTAAATAACCGGAAATCTCGGTTAACCGGCAAAATTCAGGAGTAGGTTCAGGTAACTTTTATTACTTGCCTTCCTCCATTTGTTGCTGTGCAAGGGTGTGGCTGCAGCTGTTGCTAAGCTACAGAGACGCTTGCAACTTGTGGCCATTGTTTTGAACCTGTTGCAGGGTTTATTGCTTTATACGGAGCTCTCAGCTCCGTATCTTTTACTATAGCTTTCGGTTATCTGGAATTTTTGATGAACCGGCACCACGTCGGTCCCGTCCGTGCCGGATAAAAAAAAGTTTCCTGTACTAACAGTAACAATTTAGTACTAGTATTTATCATTGGGAACAACAGAAACTATATAGCACTTCACCATCAGAAACAACTAAGAAATAACCAAGACTCATTGTGCAGGACACCAGCAAGGTTGAAATAATAAAATAAAAATTAGGTGAATCAGGAAGAGGATTGATTACTCTAAACTTGGGTTTTCCGCCTCTCTACCTCTCTTTCCTCCTTTAAGACGCTCCTTAAAACCTACCTGTTTAACCAAGCTTTTTGTCACCTGCCCTAATTTATCCTTATGTGGATCGGTGTCAAATTTTTTGTCTTAAAATACTCCCGTGCAGCGCTTTGGGACGTTTTACTACATTAAAGGCGCTATATAAATACAAGTTGTTGTTGTTGTTTAAATCCTTTGGGCAACAGGAGGAAGGGAAGGCAGGGAGATAAAAATTTCCACAGTTTTGAAGTCTCATGAAAGAATACGTTACAGTAGGAGGCGGGAGATGGACCCTGAGATCAACACAGTGAGGTTGCAAGAAGGAGGAAAAGCATGCAGCACCGTATATTTGGAGAACCAAAATCATAGAAATTTACGGCACAGAAGGAGGCCATTCGGCCCATTGTGTCTGTGGCAGCCGAAAAAGAGCTATCCAGCCTAATCCCACTTTCCAGCTCTTGGCCCGTAGCCTTGTAGGTTACAGCACTTCAAGTGCATATCCAAGTACTTTTTAAATGCGATGTGGGTTTCTGACTCTACCACCCTTTCAGGCAGTGAGTTCGAGATCTCCACCACCCTCTGGGTACAAAATGTTCTCCACAACTCCCCTCTAATCCTTCTACCAATTACTTTAAATCTGTGCTCCTTGGTTATTGACCTCTCTGCTAAGGGAAATAGGTCCTTCCTATCCACTCTATCTAGGCTCTGCATAATTTTATACACCTCAACCAAATCTCCCCTCAGCCTCCTCTGTTCCAAAGAAAACATCCCCAGCCTATCCAACCTTTCCTCATAGCTAAAATTCTCCAGTCCTATCAACATACTAGTAAATCTCCTCTGTACCCTCTCTAGTGCAATCACTTTGTTCTGGACCGATGGACATTGTGACATCCTGGATGTTTGTACATGCAATAGCACCCTCTGGTGGCGGTTACTGTGTTAACAGTTTGTAAGCTGGAAAGGTCATCTGTTCCTTTCTTCCTGTGAGAGGTCATTTGACCTTCTTACCTTTCTTCCTGTTGACCCCAGGAAGCAGTTTTACCAGGAAGAACCTGACTTGAGTAATGGAGAATTTGCTATGAGAGGTTCCATTACAATCTAATGTAATCTGACTTCATATGTTAGGCCAAACGCAATATCTTTTCACAAATTTGTTCAAGTAAAAGCTTCAAAACAGCAACCGCTTCAGGAAGAATTATTATGAATGAGTGTTTAACTTGCTGGAGAGCTAGATAGGAGCACGTCTAGCGTGGCCAGTACACACTTATTTCCTGTATTGTGGTGACCAGAACTGTACACAGTACTAGTGGCCTAACTAGTGTTTTATACAGTCCAAGCATAACCACCCTGCTCTTATATTCTATGCCTTGGCTTATAAATGAAAGTATCCCGTTTGCCTTCTTAACCACCTTATCTACCTGTCCTGCTACCTTCAGGGATCTGTGGACATGCACTCCAAGGTCCATCTGTTCCTCTACACTTATCAATATCCTACCATTTATCGTGTATTCTCTTGCCTTGTTAGCCCTCCCCAAGTGCATTACCTCACACTTCTCCAGATTAAATTCCATTTGCCACTTTTCTGCCCACCTGACCAGTCCATCGATATCATCCTGCAGTCTACAGCTTTCTTCCTCACTATCAATCACACGGCCAATTTGTGTATCATCAGCAAACTTCTTAATCATGCCCCCTATATTGAAGTCTAAATCATTGCTATATACCACAAAAAGCAAGGGACTTAGTACTGAGCCCTGCGGAACCCCACTGGAAACAGCCTTCCAATCACAAAAACACCCGTCGACTATTACCCTCTGCTTCCTGCCACTGAGCCAATTTGGGATCCAACATGCCACTTTGCCTTGGATCCCATGGGCTTTTACTTTTCTGACCAGTCTGCCATGTGGGACTTTGTCAAAAACCTTGCTAAAATCCATGTAGAGTACATCAAATGCACTACCCTCATCTACCCTCGTTACCTCCTCAAAAAATTCAATCAAGTGAGTCAGACATGACCTTCCCTTAACAAATCCATGCTGACTGTCCTTGATTAATCTGTACCTTTCTAAACAATGATTAATAGTGTCCCTCAGAATTTTTTCTAGTTATTTGCTCACCACCGAGGTTAGACTGACTGACCTGTAATTACTCGGTCTATCCCTTTCTCCCTTTTTAAACAAGGGTACAACGTTAGCAGTCCTCCAGTCCTCTGGTACCATGCCTGTAGCCAGAGAGGATTGGCAAATAATGGTCAGGGCTTCTGCTATTTCTTCCTTTGCTTCTCTTAACAGCCTGGGATACATTTCAACTGGGCCTGGTGATTTAGCTACTTACAAAGATGCTAAACCCCTTAATACTCCCTCTCTCACTAGGTTTAACTCATCTAATATTTCATACTCCTCCTCCTTAACTACAATGTCTGCATCATCCCTTTCTTTTGTGAAGACAGACACAAAGGGGTCAATTTTCCTTAAGCTGCCGGGAAGAAGGCGGGACTACAACTTTCGGGTTTTAGACCCGCCTACTTCGACATCCAGCCAATCCGCGTGATTTTCCCTTGATTGACCTTGTTGAGCCCACCCAGCGGGCTCAGCAGGCCAATTAAGGGCCACCTGGCAACAGGTGACGTCACAGACAGCAATTTCATCTGTCAAGCTGTTTGAAGCTGTGAAACACTGACAGTCTGAATTCTAACCTGAGTCCTTCTGCACAGACTCAGTTAGAACTCTCAGCAGCACTCAAAGCTGAAGGCTGTCACTTTTCACAGATCGCAGCCGTTCAGCTTTAAGTGCCGGCTGAGTGATGGGCTCCCGCCGGCTACAGGAAGAAAGGCTGTTAAGGTGAGTACAGGTAAGTAAAAGTTCATTACACACTTTAGACACACCAAACTCAATTACCTTTGCACTCATGCACCCATCACTCACCTGAACACCGACATCGCGACCCCTCCAATTCCTTCAACCCGACGGCCCGCCTGCTCTAACCTGGCGTGGTTTGGAGCCGTCGGGAATCCCACATGAAACCCCTCAAAATAGGGATTAGGCTAAAAACTGCCTGTTAACTACCTGTTAACAGGCAGTTAATTGGCACTAATCCCTTCCTGCCTGGTTTCGGCGGGTCCCAGTGCGGGGCGGGTACCCGCCGCCCTTGAAACTTGCGTGGGGCGGGGTTTTGGGCGGGATGGTGTCGGGACCCCCAAATTTGGGATTTCCGCCCCCCCCCACCACATGCCTGAAACCCCGCCTGAAGGCTCCAGGAAAATCGACCCCAAAGTATTCATTAAAAACCATACCCAAGTCTTCCGCCTCCACACACAAGTTACCTTTTTGGTCTCTAATAGGACCTACTCTTTCTTTAGTTATCCTCTTGCTGCTTATGTATTTATAAAACATCTTTGGCTTTTCCTTGATTTTACTTGCCAATATTTTTTCGTGCCCTCTCTTTGCTTTCCTAATTTCCTTTTTAGTTTCACCCCTGCACTTTCTATACTCCTAGGCTTTCTGCAGTATTGAGCTCTCAGTATCTGACATAAGCTTCCCTTTTTTGCCTTATCCTACCTTGTATGCCCCTTGACATCCAGGGGACTCTAAATTTGGGAGTCCCACCCTTTTTCTTTGCAGGAATATATTTGCTCTGAACCCTCACTATCTCCTCCTTGAATGCCTCCCACTGCTCTGACACTGGTTTACCTTCAAGTAACTGTTTCTAGTCCTCTTTTGCTAAATCACATCTCAGCTTAATAAAATTGGCCTTTCCCCAATTGAGAACTTTTACTCCTGGTCTATCTTTGTCTTTTTCCATAACTACACTAAATCTAACTGAATTATGATCACTATCACCAAAATGCTCTCCCGCTGATACCCCTTCCACCAGCCCAGCTTCATTCACTAAAACCGAGTCCAGAACAGCCCCTCTCTTGTTGGGCTTGCTACGTACTGGCTAAAAAAGTTCTCCTGAATGCATTTTATGAAGTCTGTGCCCTCTATACCTTATACCTTGATTCTATCCCAGTTAATATTAGGGTAGTTGAAATCCCCTATTATTACTGCCTTATTGTTTTTGCACTTCTCAGAAATTTGCCTGCATATTTGCTCTTCTATCTCCCTCTGACTATTTGGGGGTCTATAGCACACTCCCAAGCAGCATGATTGCTCCTTTTTTGTTCTTTAGTTCAACCCATATGGCCTAATTTGATTATCCTTCTAACATATCATCCCTCCTCACAGCTGTAATTGTTTCTTTAACCAATATTGCGACCCCCCCCTCCTTTTATCACCCTCTCTATCTCATCTGAAAACCCTGTAACCAGGAATGTTAAGCTGCCAATTCTGCCCTTCTTTCAGTCATGTTTCAGTAATATCTGTGATATTATACTTCCACATGTCAATCTGTGCCCTCAGCTCATCTGAGGGCACAGATAGACATGTGCAAGTATAATGTAACGAGAAAGGATTAATTAGCAATCTTGTTGTAAGAGGCCCCTTGGGTCAAAGCGATCATAATATGATCGAATTCTTCATTAAGATGGAGAATGAAGTAGTTGACTCGGAGACTAGGGTCCTCAATTTAAATAAAGGAAACTATGATGGTCTGAGGAGCGAGTTGGGTAGGATTGATTGGGGAATGACACTCAAAGGGTTGACGGTGGATAGGCAATGGCAAACATTCAAAGACCGAATGGATGAACTACAGAATTTGTTCATCCCAGTTTGGCATAAAAATAAAACAAAAAAGGTGACTCAACCGTGGCTAACAAGGGAAATTAGGGATAGCATAAGGTCCAAGGAGAGGGCATATAAATTGGCCAGAAAAAGCAATAATCCTGAGGATTGGGAGCAGTTTAGGATTCAACAAAGGAGGACAAAGGGATTAATTAAGAAAGGGAAAATAGGATATGAGAGTAAGCTTGCAGAGAACATAAAAACTGACTGTAAAAGCTTTTATAGATATGTGAAGAGAAAAAGATTGGTGAAGTCAAGCGTAGGTCCCTTGCAGTCAGAATCGGGGGAATTTATAATGGGGAACAAAGAAATGACAGACCAACTAAATACATATTTTGGTTCTGTCTTCACAAAGGACACAAATAACCTCCCAGAGATGCCGGGGAACATAGGGTCTGATGAAAGGGTGGAACTGAAAGAAATCAGTATTTGTAGGGAAATGGTGTTAGGAAAATTGATGGGACTGAAGGCCGATAAATCCCCAGGGCCTGATAATCTACATCCCAGGGTACTTAAGGAAGTGGCCCTAGAAATAGTAGATGCATTGCTGGTCATCTTCCAGAACTCGATAGACTCTGGAACGGTACCCATGGATTGGCGGGTAGCTAATGTTACCCCACTATTCAAAAAAGGTGGTAGAGAAAAGGCGGGGAATTATAGACCGGTAAGCTTGACATCGGTAGTGGGGAAAATGCTAGAGTCCATTATAAAAGATGTAATAGCAGAGCACTTGGAAAGCAGTGACTGGATCGGACAAAGTCAACATGGATTTACAAAAGGTAAATCATGCTTGACTAATCTACTGGAATTTTTTGAGGATGTAACTGGTAAAATAGATAAGGGAGAACCAGTGGATGTGGTGTATTTGGACTTTCAGAAGGCTTTCGATAAGGTCACGCATAAGAGATTAGCGTGCAAAATTAAGGCACATGGGTTTGGGGGCAAGGTATTGACTTGGATAGAGAACTGGTTGGCGGACAGAAAGCAAAGAGTTGGAATAAACGGGTCGTTTTCCGAGTGGCTGGCAGTGACTAGTGGGGTACCGCAAGGAGCGGTCCTAGGACCCCAGCTGTTCACAATATATATTAATGATCTGGACGAGGGAATTGGATGTAATATCTCCAAATTTGCAGATGACACAAAGCTGGGGGGGAGGGTATGCTGTGAGGAGGATGTCGTGAAACTCCAGCACGATTTGGACAGGTTGGGTGATTGGGCAGAAACATGGCAAATGCACTATAATGTGGATAAATGTGAGGTTATCCACTTTGGTGGCAAAAACAGGAAGGCAGATTATTATTTGAATGGTAATAAATTGGGAGAAGGGGAAGTGCAAAGAGACCTGGGTGTTCTTGTACACCAGTCGCTGAAGGTAAGCATGCAGGTGCAGCAGGCGGTTAAGAAGGCAAATGGTATGTTGGCCTTCGTAGCAAGAGGGTTCGAGTACAAGAACAAGGATGTCTTGCTGCAGTTGTACAGGGCCTTGGTGAGACCACACCTTGAGTATTGTGTGCTGTTTTGGTCACCTTACCTGAGAAAGGACATTCTTGCCATGGAAGGAGTGCAGCGAAGATTCACCAGGCTGATTCCTGGGATGGCAGGAATGACGTATGAAGAGAGATTGTGTCGATTGGGCTTATACTCACTGGAGTTTAGAAGATTGAGAGGGGATCTCATCGAAACCTATAAAATTCTGTCAGGCCTGGATAGACTAGATGCAGGAAGGATGTTTCTGATGGTCGGGGAGTCCAGAACCAGGGGTCATAGTCTAAGGATAAGGGGTAAGCCATTTAGGACTGAAACGTGGAGGAATTTCTTCACCCAGAGAGTGGTGAACCTGTGGAATTCTCTGCCACAGAGGGCGGTGGAGGCCAGTTCATTAAGTATATTCAAGAAAGAGTTGGATATATTTCTTAAGGCTAAAGGGATCAAGGGATATTGGGAGAAGGCAGGGACCGGGTACTGAATTTGGATGATCAGCCATGATCTCATTGAATGGCGGAGCAGGCTCGAAGGGCCGAATGGCCTACTCCTGCTCCTATCTTCTATGTATCTATGTATCTGCCTTATTTACTAGACCCTTTATGTTGAAATATATACCATTAAAAACTGCCAAACTCTTTTGTTTTCTATTTTCTAGCCTTTGTTTCCTCTGCCTTCCAAACTCACTTACTAATTTTCTGCCTTCCATTTCCAGCTTTGCTTCTCTCCCTTCTGAACCTACGCTCAGGTTCCCATCCCCCTGCTAAGCTAGTTCAAACCCTCCCCAACAGCACTAGCAAATCTCCCCGCGAGGATATTGGTCCTGGACCTGTTGAGGTGCATCTCAACCAGCTTGTACAGGCCCCACCTCCCCCAGATGCCTCAGGAATCTAAAGCTCTCCCTCCTGCACTATCTCTCCAGCCACGCATTCATCTGCTCTATCCTCCTATTTCTGTACTCACAAGCACGTGGCACCGGGAGTAATCCAGAGATTACTACTTTTGAGGGTCTGCTTTTTAATCGCTTTCCTAGCTCCCTAAAATCTGCCTGCAGGACCTCATCCCTCTTTCTATCTAAGTCATTGGTATCGATATGGACCACGACCTCTGGCTGTTCACCCTTCCCCCTCAGAGTGTCCTGCAGCTGCTCAGTGACATCCTTGACCCTGACACCAGGGAGGCAACATACCATCCTGGAGACATGTCTGCGGCCGCCGAAACATCTCACTGTTCCCCTAACTGTTGAATTCCCTATCACTGTTGCTTTTCTGACCTTCCTCCTCCCTGCCCCCGGTACAGCTAAGTCACCCATGCTGCCTTGGACTTGGCTCTGGCTGTACTCCCCAGAGGAGCCATCACCCTCACCAGTATTCAGAACAATACCAATTAGAGAGTGAGATGCACTCAGGGCACAAATGCACTACCTGCCTGGTCCTCCTTGTCTGTCTGGCAGTCACCAATTCCCTCTCTGCCTGCAAACCCTTAAGCTGCGGGGTGACCACCTCCTGAAACATGCTATCTACGTAGTTCTCAGACACGCGGATGCACTGCAGTGACATCAGCCGCTGCTCAAGCTCCGAAAGCTGGTGCTCCAGCTCCTCCAGCTGACAGCACTTCCTGCACATGTGGTTGTCCGGGACATGAGAACCATCCTGGGCTTACCACATGGCACAAGATTTGCATTCGACTGGATTAAGATGCCCTGCCATGACTATATTTATTAGACTACTAACTAAACTTCTTTGTTTAACCCACTGCCCTAACTTAGAGAGAAAAAAGACAAAGTTATTTACAAAAGTTTAACAAGAACCACTGAGATACTAAACACAAAGGGCTAGAAATCCGTGTTAGCCAGTAAAGTTGCCGGTGACACCGGATGGCGGTGCAGGATGGAGATTGTTGGCGGAGCGTTTACCTGCCGTGCAACGTCGTCCTGGTGGCATTGCTAGAGGCATCCAACCCGAAGTTCCTGTCAAAGTGCGGCGTTCCAGCCTCACACAGCCTCTGGAAACGAGGCTGTGGAGCTCGCAAGGAATTCTGGGCAAAGAAAAGGCCTGAGAATTAAAGGGACCAAGCACACTGAAGCAATACAAATTAAAATGAAGTGAAACAATACAGCTTTCAGCCCTTTCTGTCTTTTAAAAAAAATTAACATTAAAAAGAAGTCCCAAATGTGAATATTCAGCTCTTAAAGCTAAATTCCCTTCCAGCCTTAAAAAACGGGAAAAATGTCTCAGCACTAACACAAATGGCTCAGTAAGGCATGGAAGGGTCACTCAGGGTCTCACACACTGCACTCCAGCTTTGTGCAGGGGGTGAAAACTGCAAGACATGCCCTCTACCTACAGGGGCCAGGAGGCCTTCCAGAAAGAATGATGTGGGAGTACATCCTCGAAGCCGTCACTGCCAGCAGTGTCGTCCCCACCAACTGGCTCCGGTGTCCAAAGACGCTCCATGACCTCAGGCCACTGATAGGAGCGTGACTGAGCCCTTGGCCAGTGGCGAGGCTGAAAGGATACAAGATGCTTGTATCCTCATACGTTATCCTCCTTCTGGCATGCACCTCATGCTTTCCTGCCCTCCCATCACCACAACTCCACCCTTGTGCCTTCCTCATGTCACACACTCAAGAAATGCAACCTGCCCAGCCAGTGGGTGACCAAGAAGAGGGAGAGGAGAGTGAAGAAGAACAAGAAAGAAGAAGATTGATTTGACACTCCCAGCCACCAGCTCCTCAAGGTCGACCAGCAAGGACCTTCCACCAGCCATGCTGCAGCCACTGGGGTAGCACTGCGTGACATCAGTAGGATAGGCAAAGGCACACACAAGACAGTCACTAAGAGAATGCATACGGGTGATGAGTTGATTTCTTGATGTCACATTGGATGGATAGATGTATATAGGTGGATTGGAAAGTTTGCTTTGTGGTGGCTTTTATTTCAGCATCATGGCCAAGAGGACACTGTGATGGTCAGTAACAGAGGGAAGGTGAGGTGTGGGACAAATGATGAAAGGAGAATTGGGGTTGTGGTCACTGGGACCGCAGGCGGATGATTCCATCCCAGATATCCCGGCCACAAAGAGGCTGTCTGGGATGCATCCTTCCTTCTGATTCCTCCTCTTCTGCTGCTTCCTCCACTTCAGCTTCCTCCACTTCTGCTTCCTCCTCTTCAGCTTCCTCCTCTTCTGTGTCTTCCTCTTACCTCTGCAAGTGGATGCTGTAAATGTGAAATGACAGCATAAAATGCTGGAAATACTCAGCTGGTCAGGCAGCATCTCAACCTGAGACGTGAACTCTGTATTTTATTCCACGGATGTTGCGTGACCTGCTGAGTATTTGTAGCATGTTCTGTCTTCTCAAAGGCCTTCATTTACCATCCAAGCCCTTGCAAGCATCCAGCAGCATTCCCTACACACTTAAAAAACTTTTCACATCTATTGCAGCAAGCCACCACTTAAATATAATTTTAAAAAAACAGTCCAAAACCTTAAATCCAAACTTACCTGAATGATGTGTGTATCCTTTTAAGAGGTGCTGACATTGCCACTGTCAGCCTGCTTGCACGCCAAGTTAACCTGGGGTGCTTAAGACCCAGCGCAGAATTCAGTGCTAGGGTCGAAGTTCTTGTTTGTGATGTAAAGTTGGCGTTACACACCGATTTACATCACAACGCCGCCATTTTGTTGGAGATGGTGCTGCCTGCTACCAGCAGCGCAAAGGTATGGACCAAAACGGTGACTGCCACAGGACCCGCCAGCAGCTGGCGAAAGAGTGGCGGCCGCAGTTTTAACGCTATTTAATGGCACTACGGAGTGATGCTGATGCCACTACGGAATGATGCTGATGCCATGAATTTCTCGCCCAAGGAACCTAAATATTAAATATCTAGATACTTAACTTAGAATCCTCTGATTCTGTGGCTCCACTCCTCCTTTTGAATTGGACGTGAGAAACCGCCTTCCTCCTCTCCACCAAATTCCTACTGTCACCCAATTCTTCCACTCTGCTTGCAATCCAGCTCTGTCTCCAAGCTCTATGCTCAAGCTCAGAGAAGCACTGATTATAGTAATATTGATGAAATAGAGACAGGAAACGTGGCAAAGAGAGAGAGGGACCAGAGGCTAGAGGTGAGATGGATGACAAGCTTTTTCTTGTAACCTGTTCAGGAGTGCGAGAAAGCTGTTACAAGAGCTCAGATATGGGAAGAGCATTTAAACCTTGGAAGGAGTTTGGCTTTATAGAGGATTAAGAGTTATTGAGGGCAAAAGTGTTTGGTATGGAAGAGGAAACCAAGCTACTTGGAGGCAGCTGTACTCCTGTACCACTGAGAGCAACATAATAAATGACTTTAGAGCTGTAGCCATTGTTGTCCTGTAACAAAGGATAAAGTCGTTCTGCGATAGCTACAATCCACAAACATCAGTAAAACGTTAATTTGCTTATTGATGGTGCTGACTGTGGAAGGAATGTTTCTCACTAGAGGAATATTTCTCATTGAGAGGAACAAATCAATAATACCATTGTACCACCGGGTTAAAAGTCAAACGTTCTTTGAAATAGCCTCAGAGGTCACACTGCAGCGCTTGGTGATTATCAGTCATGTGTGCTTATTTAAATATGTAGCATGATCCATAAAATATCAAAACTTAATGTGATCCTGAATCCATTTTTGATTGCCGTGGGTTTTTTTGAAGAAAGGGTATTGTACAGATAGATCACAGTTACCATCGGCTTGTTTCTGAAATAAAATTGAAGCTAACGGGACTAAATCAAAACTATAATTGCATTGTAGCAGAAAGGAGAGGCAGACAATCTCATTAAATAAAACATTAGGAATTGGAAACTATTGGGAATTGGAAAAGCTCAGACCTTTTCTAATCCAATTAATTATGAATGTGACATTCATGCCATAGATGTGTAATGCTTTGATAATCCCCTAATTATAATTTTTGTCACTTAAGTGAAAACGTAACTCTGTGGGTGAGGACTGTGAATGTGAATTCGCTCTCAGTTTTCTAGCTTTTCTGTAATCCACAGTTGTGGGCTCAGAAGTTGTCTCTTTCATTGATGAAGACAAGAAAAGGGTACACCCTGCTGACATCAGTGAGGGGTGTTTACTTAACTATAATTATATACTTTGTGGATTAAAAAGATACCGCTCCAATTTAACAGCAGAGTTATAGGTTGTGTGTTACATGTTATAATATTTCTGCTTCAATGTAACTGGTAACTTCTTCCCCAATTCTGTAACTCTTGGTTCAAATATCAGGGGCACAAGTTAGGAATAAGAACAACTTCTAAAAGGCTTATTTAATATATAATATAGCATTTTTAATGTAACAGGAACAGGAAAGAGCAACCTATCAGGAAGTGGGGGAGAAGTTAAGGGAGGTGACAGAAGACACATTTTGAAGAGGCTTTTGAAGTTGATGAAAGGCATAGCAAGGTGAATAGAGAATTCCAGAGCATATGTCATGGGGGCTGATGACTTTGCTACCGAGAATGGAGCACAGGGAGGAAGTGGCTCTGACTAGACTAAAGTCGGATGGGTGCTAGGTATGAGTTGGGACATTGAGCTGGAGAAGAATTCAGAGGAAGGTTAGCACAAGGTAATACAGGAATTTGAAAACAAGAATAAGGATTCCTATGCTGCAAATCAAGGAGCTATAAAGGTTGGCAAGGACATTATTAATGAGTGTGCAGGCCTTTGTGCGGCATAGCATATATGGTACAGAGTTCTAGATGAGTTGATATTGGTGTAGGATTGAGCTGTGGAAGCTGATGACAACTATATTGGAGAAATTAAGCCTTAAGGTGCTAATTGCCGAGAGCAGGGATGTGATGGCTGAAGGAGTGGGAGGAGCTGACACACTGTAATCCAGACTCAGAAGAGTAGAGGGTGTAAGCTGGGATGTAGGGCTTGCAGAGGGTGAGGAATCAGAAATCAATGTATTGGGATATTAAAAACCAATGGAGGTTGGCAAGGACAGAATGATAGATAAATTAAATATAGTATGGAATAGTACGCAGGTGGCAAGGTTCTAAATGAGTTGGAATTTATGTAGGTTGGAGTTTTGGGGGGCCAACAGAAGCGCATTGGGGAAGTCAGTTAGAAGTTGCAGCAGCAGTTGGGTGAGTTGGGATGGAGGCACGCAATGTTACTGAAGTGAAAATAGGCAATTGTGGTAATGGACAGAATGTGAGATATGAAGTTCAGCTCATGGTCAAACATGACATGGCATGTGCACAGTTGAGTTTAGTCTGAGCAAGTTGCTGTGGAGTGAAATAGAATTGGGCAAGGGTATGGAGTTCCTGCCAAGAACTAAACCAGGAATTAAATTAAAAGGAAGCTATCCTTGGAAGGCCATTAAAGTGGACAGTATAATTTCTGAAGAATGAGGAGATGATTGAGGGATATAGGGAGAAGGCAGGCAAGTGGGGTTGGCCTCTGACAAAACGGTTCCTAAAGTTCTTATTTTTCATTTTCCGTTTTCTCTGATTTTGTCTTCAGGCCTTTTCCAAAGAGCAATTATTCAGAGTGGGTCAGCCTTATCGAGCTGGGCAGTGAATTACCAGCCTGCAAAGTACACAAGATTACTAGCGGAGAAGGTGGGCTGCAACATGCTGGATACCCTCGACATGGTGGAGTGTCTGAGACAGAAATCCTACAAGGAGCTAGTAGAGCAGGACATCAAGCCGGCGCAGTATCATGTTGCGTTTGGCCCAGTCATTGACGGAGATGTTATACCAGATGATCCTGAAATTCTGATGGAGCAGGGAGAGTTTCTAAATTACGACATCATGTTGGGTGTCAACCAAGGAGAAGGATTCAAATTTGTGGAATGGATAGTGGATCAGGAGGATGGGATCTCTGGAAGTGACTTTGATTTCACTGTTTCTAAGTTTGTAGATAACCTTTACGGCTACCCTGAGGGTAAGGATACCCTCCGGGAAACAATCAAATTCATGTACACTGACTGGGCGGACCGCGACAATCCTGAGACACGACGGAAAACCTTAGTCGCTTTGTTTACTGATCATCAGTGGGTGGAGCCTGCAGTGGTGACAGCTGATCTGCATGCTCGTTATGGCTCTCCTACATATTTCTACGCTTTCTACCATCACTGTCAGAGTGACATGAAACCAGCCTGGTCTGATGCATCCCATGGCGATGAGGTACCCTATGTCTTTGGGATCCCCATGGTTGGACCGACTGATCTATTCCCTTGCAACTTTTCCAAAAATGATGTGATGCTTAGTGCTGTCGTCATGACGTACTGGACAAACTTTGCCAAAACAGGGTAAGCAGCATATTTATTTATGTTACTAGCTACTGGTTCTGTAAGTGTGACTCAAGGATACCAACGGAAGAATATTATTATCTATATATATAAAAGGATACTTCTGTCTGTCATTCCGCCTGTCTTTCTGTCTGTCTGTCTTGAATTAACTCGAAAGTTATAGAGCGTACCTACACGTGCGTTACGTCGAAAGAAAGCTGACGATTCCAGAACCGTCCTAAGCGTATCTACGTTTCGGCCGGACAAAAATTGCGCCCGCAGTATCCAAAAAACGTTCAACATTCCGCTCATTATCCGCTCATTAGCATCGAGTGACGTCGAGGTCGACCAATCGTACGGCGGGTTCCTGGCGCGTGCGGCCGGGCCCTCCTACGGTCGAGTGACGGGACGATTGACCAATCCTACGCTTCGGTGACCTGACGGTCCACCAATCGGTGCCTGTGTGGGCGGGCCTTATCGTTCTGAACCGAGGTGAGTCGCCGCCATCTTGATTCCAAACTTTTCCTTTCTTTTTCCCGCTTTCTGCATCTTTAAAAAAAAAGTTGCTTTTAAAACACATAGGCCTAGAAATTCAGTTGCTTGCGCCACCAGTTTGCGCCCAAAGAGGCCACTCAGAGGCTTTAGCGCCACTGGCCACAACCACCGCGATATTTAGCGGGGCGCTAATGGCAGCGTTAGCCTGTAGCGCTGCGCCGCCACCGATGACGTCATCGGTGTGCGCAGCGCCCCGCTACCGCCCCGAGCGCCATATTAGGTCGCCACCGCCTCTTCCGCGCCAGCCGCAAATAGCGACCGGTACACAGGGGCCTACCTGTGGCGGTAGTGGGGCGAGTTAAGGTGGAGGTGCGGCCGGCTGGTTTTTCGGCGGCCGCCTGCCCGCACCTCCGTCCCCGGCCTCCTACACCCCCCCCCCCGCGGCATTGCCGGCTGTTTCCCGAGAGCCCGGCACTTCTCCTTGGTGCCGGGCTCATTTGCCGGCACTCGCGAGCGGGGATCGCGCTGTTGCAGGCACCTCCCCCTTAACAGTGGGAGGAAGGCCTGCAGTACCGCAGCCTGCCATGCCGCAGCGGGTGGCGCTGCGGCACTTTGCGCGCCGAAATTCAGTTTCAGCGCCCCAAGAGGGGCGCCTAAAGCCTTGTTTAGCGGCCGGCTTCCATTTGGGGCGCTGAAACTGAATATCCCGATGGCGCAAGTGGCTCCGCGCGCAGCGGTAATTCCGGCGCCCAGGCGAGCTTGGCACCCCAAACTGAATTTCTAGGCCATATTGTTTTTTAAAAAAGTTAATTACTTTCTAAATCTTTTATTTAATCTCATTAATTTTCCTACCTTTCCCCGTTTTTCCAGGTAGGCCTCGAAGCCTGGGCATCTGTTGCCAGCCATGCTGGACCCTAGGCAATTGTTTTCTGGCAAGCTCCTCCCACCCCTCACCCCCCCGCTGGGCCCGATTCCGAACCAGCGGCCAGCCATCTTGGTAAAGACTGGCTGGGCTCACTGCAAGCTCCTGGCGGTTCATTCGGGGGGGGCGGGGCTCGGGAGGGGAGGGGGAGCAGAGAGGGTTACCCCGGCAACCGGGCTCGCCAGCCGCAATCGGCCGCTCAGGCCCGGAGATCGGGAGGCGGAGAGGGGAGGAGGGTTACCAAGGCAACCGGGGCTCAAGAGGGGAGGGGGAACAGAGAGGGTTACCCCGGCAACCGGGCTCGCCAGCCGCAATCGGCCGCTCAGGCCCGGAGATCGGGAGGCGGAGAGGGGAGGAGGGTTACCAAGGCAACCGGGCCCGGCCAGCCGCAATCGGCTGTCTCAGGCCCCCCTTCCCCCCCTCCCCCTCCCCTCCCCCCCTTTCTCGCTCTCTCTCTTCCCCCCCCAGTCGCTCTCACTCTTCCCCCCCAGTCGCTCTCTCTCTTCCCCCCCAGTCGCTCTCTCTCTTCCCCCCCAGTCGCTCTCTCTCTTCCCCCCAGTCGCTCTCTCTCTTCCCCCCAATCGCTCTCTCTCTTCCCCCCAGTCGCTCTCTCTCTTCCCCCCAGTCGCTCTCTCTCTTCCCCCCAGTCGCTCGCTCTCTTCCCCCCAGTCGCTCTCTCTCTTCCCCCCAGTTGCTCTCTCTCTTCCCCCCAGTCGCTCTCTCTCTCTCTTCCAACAACAAGATGCCCTCAAAAGACCCTCGGCACCGCCGGGCACTTCAGCTAGTATATATATATATGGATATATACATGGGGACATTAGTCTTGTTGCACTTGGTGCAGCAGATCATTGTAAGAGCTCCCTCTGCTGGCTCAGTAAGAAATTGCATCACTATGTGGTACTGAGCCCTACAGACTAAAAAGTCTCTGAGGTAGAAGTTTGACTTCATTGTGCCAGGTTTATGGGTGTAAAATGGGCAGAATGATGAAAAATTTAGCAGTGGGAAGGCCCGGGCCAGATTTGCGAGTCTGCCCAGGCCACTGCTCAACTCAGCCGGGCCGTTTTTTAGGCAGCAATAGCGGTTGCCTGAAATGAGCGCAGGCCGCATTTCAATATTGAAATTGAGCTTACTGGGCCTACTAGCCTTTCTCGGTTCCATTTTCCACGCACCCATTTCCGGACCCACTTGCAAAATCAGTTAAAAGTAGTCGGACCTTGTGTTGCCTCAAGCTATGACTACTTTTTCAGGCTCTACAGCAGCTTAACCAGCGGCCCATAAAGGGACTGCTGAAGGCCACGGAAAAAGCCTGCAAGTAATTGCTTTTAAACATACCTACTGCCAGCCCTTTGGAGGTCAACTAACACAGAGCTCTAGTTGGTAAGGGGCTCAGTTCCACAATGGGCACGTACCAACTGAGCCTCGGAGGAGTGGGGGAGGGCAACTTGGGCTGCAGTGCTACCAAATTGTTTTTAAACTAAACTCTCCAGCTCCCACTGCGTTAAGCCTTGTTCTATCTAGAGGCCAAGTACTAATATGTGCTTCCAGAACAAAAGAGAACATCAGTGCTATGGACATGTGGGGAGGGGAAGCGGGGATTGATGCTCATGTTTGGGCAGAGAAGTGGACACCACATATGACAAAGTGTGACTCATGACAACAGGGTGGGTAGCAGCTGGGTCAAACATCCAGGTACAATGCACCACTCACGCCCAGATGCACAGGCGCGATTTAGACAACAACTGCAGGAAATTGCTGCTAATTCAATGCCAGGTTGACAATACAGCAACAAGACTCTCAGAGAAAACATTTTTCTGGGATTTAGAGTCAATTCTATGAGTAAGAATAAGTGTATTATTGAGAATTATTTTTTAGGTGTTTATATTATGTTGTAAATGTTACTTTTCCCTATAAATCTTTAGTGGGGGGGGGAAGAATTCAAGATGGTGGCTCAAATCAACGTCACAATTTTTTTTCAGTGAATTGTTTGTCCAGCTTCTGGTTTCCTTTATTCGTAAACTTTACTCATTGATCATGCTTGACTCATTGCTTTCATCTATGTTTTAACCTTTTAAAGGATTGCAAAAGAGTTTGAAGTTATTTACAGTGTGCTTGTCAACTTTTGAGATTTTTCCCTCTTTAACGTAGGAGGGATTTTGAGTTAATTAAGATATTGCTATTAAATTACATTTGGCAAAAAGGGGATTAATTCTCTACAACATATAATAGCTGTCTGGTAATGTGGCTTAAATCCAGTAGCTGGAACTAGATGAAGGGCTCGAATTTGCCAGGCCCGAGGAGGTGGGATTGGAGGCGTGTAAGGTGTTAAAATTGCAAAAAATGGCCCGATCCCACCTCCGAGCAATTTTCCCAGAATCGGGGTTTCAGACCCCATTTCCATCCCACCTCCAAGAGGCAGGATAGGCCCTTAAGGCCCTTAACAACCACTTAATTGCCTCTATAATCTAATTTTGAGTGGCCTTTCTGATTTTTAGACATTTCCCCCATCCTACACGTCTCCTCTGAAACACGCCAGGTAATCCTAGCGGCCTCACAAGTGGATTGCTTACGAGCAGTTGCAGCTCCACCATTAAAAAGGAGTTTTCAGCAATCATCATTTGCAGGTGGCAGAACTTTGTTGTCTCAGGTCTGGGGGAACTTTTAGCAGGCCTACTCATTGTTGTGGAAGTTTGGAGCCTGACACCCATCTCCAGTGTGACCTCCTGGGAAACCCCTCTCCCCACCTTGACTGAGCACTTCCTCAACTGAGGTGTATAGCAGAAGTATGGGAACCATTTATTTCCTTTCCTCCTGGACATCAGATTCGGACAAAGACCAGCCGCGGCAGCAGCAGAACCATGAACAACAGCAGTGTGATGAAGTATGCCATTCATCAGGCACTGTATTCTCTGTGTTTAGTTTAGTTTCAGTTTCATTTCCTTACCTGGATTGTATTGTGTGTAGGGCTCCGCCCATACCTGGCCCCTACTTAAGCAAGCCCCAGCGTGTCTCTCAGACAGTACAGCAGATCTCTGGATGAGAGACACTTCTCCAATGTGTATTACTTTCTGAGTTAATAAAAGCCTTGCTTTGTTCCGTTAACATTGAGTCTCGGATTCATTGAGGCACATCAATTTTATTAACTCAATTTTCAACGCAATGGACCAACTCTTGAAACCCGAACGTTTGGATTTGGACCCGCATGCTTCGGACGCATCGGCACGATTCGGACACTGGTTTAAGTGTATGGAATTCTTCCTGGACAATTCCGCAGCCATCACAGGCGCTACGGATGCTGAAAGTATGAAACTCGGAATCCTGCGGAATTGGGTAAGCCACCGGGTTTACCCCCTCATCCAAGACGCCAACACGTACCCGGCCGCCTGCGACATCCTAAAGGCGCATTACCAGCAGCCTACGAACGAGGTGTATGCTAGGCATCTGCTCGCTACTCGCACACAGCGACCTGGGGAATCGCTGGATGAGTTCCTAGTCACCCTGAAAATGCTTGGCAAAGACTGCAAGTGCCAAGATGTAAAGGCCGCAGTGTACACTGACGAGCTTGTTCGTGATGCCTTTATCGCAGGCCTCAGCTCCACTTACATCCGGCAGAGACTACTGGAAAAAACGGGATTGGACCTGAAACAGGCTGTGGACACAGCGCGATCCCTGGATGTGGCCCAGAGAAACTCGGATGCCTACTCTTCGGCCCGCGCCGCCCACGCCGCCATGTGTGCACCAAGGGCGCCGCCATCTTGGAAGGCATCTTCCCCGCCCGGCAGCCCGACACCGTCGGGGCCCCGTTCTCCCCCCAGAAGCCCTACGACAGCCGCGACGCGTCGGGGCCCCAACTGCTACTTCTGCGGGCAGCCGAAGCACATCAGAAACCTGTGCCCGGCGAAAGGCACCACCTGCTTTAAGTGCGGTAAGAAGGGGCACTTCGGGAAGGTGTGCAGAGGGAACCCCACTGGAAAACCCGCCACCGCCGTGTGTGCGCCGTGGGAGCGGCCATCTTGGACGCCATCTTGCCCGCACTCGTGGGGTCCGCCATCTTGTGAGCAGACAGCGTGGACGCCATCTTGTCTCGATCAGGGCCCTACAGTGGCATCGGTCACAGTGGACCAGACCAGACCGCACCCGCTATCCAAATCAATGGTGGACATCGAGGTAAACGGGTGCGGGGTTTAATTGACAGTGGAAGCACGGAGAGTTTTATCCACCCTGAACTAGCACAACAACTCTCTCTAACGGTGGTCCCTGCTCGGGGCACCATCTCTACGGCTGATAAAACCCAGACATCGACCATTATGGGTTACTGCGCGGTACAATTGTCCGTTAACGGAACTGTATACGATAATTTTAAATTACTAATCATGAAGAATCTATGTGCGAGCATGATCTTGGGCCTGGATTTCCAGTGCCACCAGCAAAGCATCACGCTCAATTACGGTGGGTCCCAGCCACCCCTCACAGTGTGCGGTCTGGCTACCCTGAAGGTAAAGCCGCCTTCGCTATTCGCGAACCTTACTCCCAACTGCCGGCCAATAGCGACCAAAAGCAGGAGGTACAGCTGGGAGGACAGGCGGTTTATCGCAACCGAGGTAGACAGGCTCCTGAAGGAGCGCATTATCGAACGCAGCAACAGCCCGTGGCGCGCCCAAGTGGTGGTGGTGAGGGGTAGCGAGAAGAAGCGGATGGTGATAGATTATAGCCAGACGGTTAATCTATACACCCAGCTAGACGCCTACCCGCTACCCCGCATATCCGAGATGGTGAACCAAATCGCCCAATACCGGGTGTTCTCCACCATCGACCTCAAGTCAGCGTACCACCAGCTCCCTATCAGACCAGAGGACCGCCCGTACACCGCCTTCGAGGCGAACGCACGCCTCTACCAATTCCTCAGAGTCCCCTTTGGGGTGACGAATGGGGTCTCGGTCTTCCAGAGGGAGATGGACCGCATGGTCAATGACCACCACTTGCAGGCAACCTTCCCCTACCTCGACAACGTCACCATCTGCGGTCACAACCAGCAGGATCACGACTCGAACCTCGAGAGGTTCCTGAAAACCGCACAAAAACTCAACCTCACTTACAACGAGGACAAGTGCGTTTTCAACACCACGCGCCTCTGCATACTAGGCAGCGTGGTGGAGAATGGGGAAATCGGACCAGACCCCGACCGATTGCGCCCCCTACGGGAGCTCCCCCTGCCCAACACTCCCAAAGCCCTGAAAAGGTGCCTGGGGTTATTTTCTTATTATGCCCAATGGGTCCCCAATTACTCCGACAAAGCCCGCCCCCCCTTGAAAGCATCCTCTTTTCCACTCTCTGCTGAGGCCCACGCTGCCTTCAAAAGCATTAAGCGGGATATTGAGCGGGCCACGCTACAGGCAGTGGACGAGAACACTCCCTTTCAAGTGGAAAGTGATGCGTCTGACTTTGCCTTGGCGGCCACCCTCAACCAGGCGGGGCGGCCCGTAGCTTTCTTTTCGAGGACCCTCCAAGGGCCCGAGATCAGACACTCCTCCGTGGAAAAGGAGGCCCAAGCCATCGTGGAGGCAGTGCACCACTGGCGCCACTACCTAGCCGGCAAACGCTTCACCCTACTTACCGACCAGCGGTCGGTAGCGTTTATGTTCAATAATAAACAGAGGGGGAAGATTAAAAATGATAAGATTCTTAGGTGGCGGATCGAGCTCTCCACCTTCGAGTATGACATCATTTACCGGCCAGGGGCCCTTAACGAATCCCCCGACGCCCTCTCACGAGGGACGTGTGCCAGCGCCACCGGGGATCGGCTACAGACCCTCCACAACGACCTCTGCCACCCAGGGGTCACACGGCTGTTCCACTTCATAAAGTCCCGCAACTTACCCTACTCAATTGAGGAAGTTCGGTCTCTGACCAGGAACTGCCGCACTTGCGCTGAGTGCAAGCCTCGGTTCTACCGCCCAGATAGAGCCCACTTAATCAAAGCTACACGGCCCTTTGAGCGGCTCAGCTTAGATTTCAAGGGCCCCCTCCCGTCAGTCGACCGCAATGTTTACTTCCTGAACATTGTGGACGAATACTCCCGTTTCCCATTCGCCTTCCCCTGCCCAGACATGACCAGCGCCACGGTCATTAAATGCCTCAACAGCCTGTTCTGCCTGTTCGGTATGCCGAGCTACATCCATACGGAGAGGGGGGCGTCTTTCATGAGTGAAGAGCTACGCCAGTACATGCTGTCCAGGGGGATCGCCACGAGCCATACCACCAGCTACAACCCCCAGGTGGAGCGAGATAACGGGACAGTATGGAAAGCAGTCACCTTAGCTCTAAGGACCAAGGGCCTCCCTATCTCCCGCTGGCAGGAAGTCCTCCCAGATGTGCTGCATTCGATACGGTCGCTATTGTGTACTGCCACTAATGCCACGCCTCATGAACGAATGTTTGTCTTTCCCCGGAAATCCACCTCAGGCGTATCCATGCCGTCATGGCTCTCCACCCCAGGTCCGGTATTTGTACGAAGGCATGGGAGGGGCCACAAGACGGACCCTCTCGTGGAGTCAGTGCACCTACTCCACGCCAACCCCCAATACGCGTATGTCCGGCACGCCGACGGAAGGGAGGACACCGTGTCCATAAAAGACGTCGCCCCAGCCGGTAACGACAACAACCACGACCACAACAGCAACAACGATCACAGCAATTCTTACCCACCCACTATCCTTTCATCACCCCCGGAAGAACATCGACCAACGGTGCCCCCACCAACTACCCCTTCAACAACCCTGGCGGCACCCCCGGCAGAGACCCAGGAGGCCACCGGGGACACCCAGCCGACACCCGCGGCACCACAACAGCCACGTCGGTCACAGAGGACTATCAAACCCCCGAACAGACTAAATCTGTAGAAGGGGTGAATGTGATGAAATATGCCATTCATCAGGCACTGTATTCTCTGTGTTTAGTTTAGTTTCAGTTTCATTTCCTTACCTGGATTGTATTGTGTGTAGGGCTCCGCCCATACCTGGCCCCTACTTAAGCAAGCCCCAGCGTGTCTCTCAGACAGTACAGCAGATCTCTGGATGAGAGACACTTCTCCAATGTGTATTGCTTTCTGAGTTAATAAAAGCCTTGCTTTGTTCTGTTAACATTGAGTCTCGGATTCATTGAGGCACATCAATCAGCACCAACAGCAGCAGCAACAACAGGAGCGCCAAGCTGCTGCTCATCCATCTGAAGCTGCACAGGCCAGAAGATGCCAGCGCATGACCACATTGCTGCCCGGGATGCAAGGGATGCACTCATGTTGGCCAGATTTGCTTAGCCTGCATAATCAAACACTTTTGTCTTGCACCTTCTTACCAAAGCATCGACAATGGCCAAGAACCTGCGGATTCCTATCACTCTGACCACCATACTGACAATTGAAAGTTGCCCTAAGCCCTCAATGTGAAAGTCCCATTTACGAAATGACACAGGCCTCAACTTCAACAGTTTGCCATCAAATCTGTTTATGATGCCATGACAAGGATGGCTGGTCCAAATACAATACATCACAGCACCCAAGTGACTACCCTTGTGACTGCTTGTGCTTTATTTTCCTCTAACGCGAGCTCCTATGTGGTGCTTCCCCCGTGGCTTCAGCAGACGTGGCAGCCCCTTGTTCACTTTCTTGCTGCTCCTGTCTCGACGCCTTTGGCGGGCGTCCTCTGGGGTTGCGAACCTGTGAGGGCTCGGCAACAGTCTGCTGCTCCTGCGGCTGTGCAGGGGCTGAGACGTCCATCTCAATTAGGTGAGGACTCTGGTGGGGCTCTGACCGAGGGCTTTGCAGTGACATGGTCGTGTGAGCGCTTGGAGAGGAGCCCCCACTTCCTTGTTGTCTGCCACCAACATCCCTCTCATGGGTCAGCCCCACTTCAGATCTAGCAAGTGGCTTGACAGTACCTTGCTGCACTTCAGGGGGGCCATGAGGACCCATTTCTGCACTGGAAGTCCTACTCCATGAAGATCTGGTTTGTATGCTCAATAGCTGACCATCGCTCCTCAAGAGATGTCATTCTATTCTGAACAATGACCATGTTTTCAAGACCCTGGCGACTAAGCTCCTCCTCTACCGTAGCCATCCTCTCCTCTACCATAGCCATCCTCTCCTCTATGGTAGCCAGCCTTTACCACGGAGTTAGCCATCCTTTCCACGGGGGTTGCCATCCTTTCCGCGGTGATGCGTTCATGTGTCAATGCCTCCACAAAGGCTCTGCTCATGTTCACGATGGACTCTTCCATTTGCTCCACACTCGCAGCGACCCTGGAGACAAAATGTGCCAGAGATTCCTGCACCTGTTCCTGGAGTTCCAGCACCGCTCTCCTTCTGGATGGACCCGGAGGCACAGGGCAGACACAGCTGGCAGAGTCCTGTGCCCTCCGACGAGGACTCTCCACTGCTGTCCCTGTCTCCACCATCTGCTGATGCTCACTTGTGAGCTGCGATACACTAGGTGACAATACTACTCTATCTCGCAAATGTCCCATCGAGGTGAGTGTCTGCGCTGGTGCTGGGTGTGCTGAATTCTGCTGACGCAGCGCCCTCAGAGGTTGCAGCTTCCTCTGAGGAGTCTGGAAGCTCAGGCTGTTCCTCCTGGACAGTGGGGACGGGGGCTTTCGATGGTCCTGTGGGGGAGTAAAAGAAACATAGAAACATAGAAGATAGGAGCAGGAGTAGACCATTCGGCCCTTCGAGCCTGCTCCGCCATTCAATGAGATCATAGCTGATCATCCAAATTCAGTACCCTGTCCCTGCCTTCTCCCCATATCCCTTGATCCCTTTAGCCTCAAGAAATATATCCAACTCTTTCTTGAATATATTTAATGAACTGGCCTCCACCGCCCTCTGTGGCAGAGAATTCCACAGGTTCACCACTCTCTGGGTGAAGAAATTCCTCCTCATTTCAGTCCTAAATGGCTTACCCCTTATCCTTAGACTATGACCCCTGGTTCTGGACTCCCTGGCCATCAGAAACATCCTTTCTGCATCTAGACTGTCCAGACCTGACAGAATTTTATAGGTTTCGATGAGATCCCCTCTCAATCTTCTAAACTCCACTGAGTATAAGCCCAATTGACACAATCTCTCCTCGTACGTCATTCCTGCCATCCCAGGTATCAGCCTGGTGAATCTTCGCTGCACTCCCTCCATGGCAAGAACGTCTTTCCTCAGGTAAGGTGACCAAAACAGCACACAATACTCAAGGTGCGGTCTCACCAAGGCCCTGTACAGCTGCAGCAAGACATCCTTGTTCTTGTACTCGAACCCTCTTGCTACGAAGGCCAACATACCATTTGCCTTCTTAACTGCCTGCTGCACCTGCATGCTTACCTTCAGCGACTGGTGCACAAGAACACCCAGGTCTCTTTGCACTTCCCCTTCTCCCAATCTATTGCCATTCAAATAATAATCTGCCTTCCTGTTTTTGCCACCAAAGTGGATAACCTCACATTTATCCACATTATGGTGCATTTGCCATATTTCTGCCCAATCACCCAACCTGTCCAAATCGTACTGGAGTTTCATGACATCCTCCTCACAGCATACCCTCCCACCCAGCTTTGTGTCATCTGCAAATTTGGAGATATTACATCCAATTCCCTCATCCAGATCATTAATATATATTGTGAACAGCTGGGGTCCTAGGACTGATCCTTGCGGTACCCCACTAGTCACTGCCTGCCTCTCGGAAAACGACCCGTTTATTCCAACTCTTTGCTTTCTGTCCGCCAACCAGTTCTCTATCCAAGTCAATACCTTGCCCCCAATCCCATGTGCCTTAATTTTGTATGCTAACCTCTTATGCGGGACCTTATCGAAAGCCTTCTGAAAGTCCAAATACACCACATCCACTGGTTCTCCCTTATCTATTTTACCAGTTACATCCTCAAAAAATTCCAGTAGATTAGTCAAGCATGATTTACCTTTTGTAAATCCATGTTGACTTTGTCCGATCCTGTCACTGCTTTCCAAGTGCTCTGCTATTATATCTTTTATAATGGACTCTAGCATTTTCCCCACTACCGATGTCAGGCTTACCGGTCAATAATTCCCCGCTTTTTCTCTGCCACCTTTTTTGAATAGTGGGGTAACATTAGCTACCCTCCAGTCCATGGGTACTGTTCCAGAGTCTATCGAGTTCTGGAAGATGACCAGCAATGCATCTATTATTTCTAGGGCCACTTCCTTAAGTACCCTGGGATGTAGATTATCAGGCCCTGGGGATTTATCGGCCTTCAGTCCCATCAATTTTCCTAACACCATTTCCCTACAAATACTGATTTCTTTCAGTTCCACCCTTTCATCAGACCCTATGTCCCGCGGTATTTCTGGGAGGTTATTTGTGTCCTCCTTTGTGAAGACAGAACCAAAATATGTATTTAGTTGGTCTGCCATTTCTTTGCTCCCCATTATAAATTCCCACGATTCTGACTGCAAGGGACCTACGCTTGACTTCACCAATCTTTTTCTCTTTACATATCTATAAAAGCTTTTACAGTCAGTTTTTATGTTCCCTGAAAGCTTACTCTCATATTCTATTTTCCCTTTCTTAATTAATCCCTTTGTCCTCCTTTGTTGAAACCTAAACTGCTCCCAATCCTCAGGATTATTGCTTTTTCTGACCAATTTATATGCCCTCTCCTTGGATCTCATGCTATCCCTAATTTCCCTTGTTAGCCATGGTTGAGTCACCTTTTTTGTTTTATTTTTATGCCAAACTCGGATGAACAACTTCTGTAGTTCATCCATTCGGTCTTTGAATGTTTGCCATTGCCTATCCACCGTCAACCCTTTGAGTGCCATTCCCCAATCAATCCTACCCAACTCGCTCCTCAGACCATCGTAGTTTCCTTTATTTAAATTGAGGACCCTAGTTTCTGAGTCAACTACTTCATTCTCCATCTTAATGAAGAATTCGATCATATTATGATCGCTCCGACCCAAGGGGCCTCGTACAACAAGATTGCTAATTAATCCTTTCTCGTTACATAATACCCAGTCTAAGATGGCCTGCTCTCTGGTTGGCTCCTCGACATATTGGTCCAGGAAACCATCCCGTAAACACTCCAGGAATTCCTCCTCCACAGTATTGTTACTAATTTGGTTAGCCCAATCTATATGTATATTAAAGTCACCCATGATGACTGCTGTGCCCTTATTGCACGCTTCTTTAATTTCCCTTTTAATGCCATCCCCAACCTCCGCCTTACTGTTTGGAGGTCTATATACCACTCCCACTAATGTTTTTTTCCCCTTAGTATTTCTCAATTCTACCCATACAGATTCCACCTCATCAGAGCTAATATCCTTCATTACAATTGTGTTAATCCCTTCTTTAACCAGTAATGCTACCCCTCCTCCCTTTCCTTTTTGCCTATCTTTCCTGAATATCGAATACCCCTGGATGTTGAGTTCCCAGTCTTGGCCGTCCTTGAGCCACGTTTCCGTAATCCCAACCAAATCATATTCGTTTACCTCTATTTGCGCAGCCAATTCATCCACCTTATTACAAATGCTCCTCGCATTAAGACACAAAGCCTTCAGGCTTGTTTTTTTAACGCTCTTAGACCTATTAGAATTATTATTTACTGTGGCCACGTTTGATTTAAACCGTTGATTTCTCTGACTGCCACTTTTGTTTTTCTCCTTCCTATCTAAAGAGTTAGAAATGTGAGATCAAGGTTACATGCATATAAGTCAATCTGTTAGAGCATCAGAATCATTATCAGTGACTCATGCAATGTCAGTGAGAGAGATGCCAAACTATTCTGTCACCAGCTTGCTGTGATGCACCTGTCTGTCCATTCCCCACTTGGGAATCGTCCTCGATCCCGGCGATTTCCAGGGCCGCCTCCTCCCAGGCGGTGAGCTGGGCTACTGAGGGTGGCCCTCCTTCTGTCATGACTCTTTCCCTCTTATTGTGGGCTCTCTTTTCCTGCAATGAGGGACACAAGTGGAGTTTGAGTGAGAATGAAAGAGTGAGTTTAGAGAATGCATAACATAGATGCTTAGAAGGAGACAAAGGGCCCTCCCTGTGTGTTGTAAGTTGTTGTTGTTGTTGCATCACAGTGATAGGGCTACATGGTCGAATAGTTAAGTGAATGTGACCATAGAGAGAGAGGCAATGGGTAAGGGTGCAGGGATGTAAGTGCCAAGTGGGATGTGGAGGAAGAGGTTGGCAAAGCAGACTGCTGGTGAGGAGAGGCGATGGGGATCAGATTGAGGGTGATGGGAAAGTCATACTCACTTTTCCTGTGCGGAGTAGGTCATGAGACTCTTCCTGCATTGCAGCCAGGTTCTGCGGCTCATCGATATGGAGTTGACCTCCTCGGCCACTTGCAGCCACACAGCTTTAGTCTGCTGGGGTGGCTTTTTTTCTCCCTGAGGAAGGGAAGAGCACCTCCTTATTAGATCTTGCTCCCTCCACCAGAGCTTGGAGGGAGGGCTCATCGAAGTGTGGAGCACGCTTCTGCCTGCTGTGGATATAGTCGATCAATGAAGTCCTTACTACAATCACCATAAAGTTTGCAGTCTCCAGAAGAAGCAAGGCTGCTTGCAGGCCTTAAATCCAGCAGCATTGATGATATCATCGGAGGCGACTTTCTGTATGAAAAGACTCATTGGGCCAGGGTTCCCACATGCTGGAAATCAATTGCCCAATTAGGAGAAAATCGCACTTTTTCCCCACTTCACTTCGGAGTCGGGATCCTGACACGAATGCCATCTGACACACCCCAGCCCGCCCACACTGGCAAAATCGAGCCCGAAGTGTCTAGTAGCTTGTGTTTCTTACATACCACATCAAATATACACACGACAAGAGGATTTAATGTTATGGCCCTCAGGTCATGCTATTATATAGCTAGATATTGGCCAGTAAAGATATGTTCTTGATCGTAGGAGACACGTGGTCCACTTATGGAAGTGACCAGTGATGCGGAAATCAAGAGAGTAAGAAATGTGACATCAAGGTGTGACAGATAGGTGTGGGGAAAGTAAAGGTAACACAAAACCTTGTCAGGAAGTGCCCGTCATATGCAAAACCTGTAATATATTATTAGTGGATCTCCATGGAGTTTCTCATGGCAAGTCATGTTTTTTAAAAGTTATTTTTATTTGTTTCCAAGATGTAGACAATCCCTGCAAGGCCACACTTATTGCCCATCCCTAGATGGTCTAAGAAAGTCTGAGTGGACCTTCTTCAAGCAATTGGTTTTACAACTGAGTGGTTTCCGAGGGCTTTAAGAATTAACCATGTGGTGTTAGGACTAGAATCATATGTAGGCTAGACCAGGTAGCAGTGGCAGAAGTTCGCTTTGCTGAAGAACATCAGTTGAGATTTTGCAGCAGCCAATAGGTTTCATGGTAATTTTATTTCTGGCCCACAAATGACCGGAATTAATTGTATTCACTTTTCCAATGTGCAATGGTGGGATTTGAAATTTTGGGTTGATCGTCCAATACCAATCACTACATTTTTGTATCCTGTCTACATTGGGGTTTAACTAGGAATGAAATTGCAGTCAAAATCTGTAAAAACAATCTGTTACCTGGGTTACACTAAGTCTATTATATAGATGTTGATGGAGAGTCCAGTAATCCTGTGATTCATTCTGACTTTACCGGTGTATTTGCCAACTTATTCAGGACCTTAAAGTGCCCTCAGTTGGCTTTAGTGCAGCAGTTACAAAGTACTGTATATTCAGCCCACATTTCTCTTCTACCTTCCACACTTGCAGACAATACAAGATCCTTTCTTTCTGTCCATTTGGACAGTTCTGTCTGGAAGATTCCAGCTGAAATCACTGATGGCGGATCATACTGATTTCTTGCATACTCTGTGTGCAATCTTGTGTTTCGATCAATCACTAATTTCACTGTCCACAAGGTGGATAATTCGCCTAGTCTGAAAATCTGCAGAGGTAAATTGGACATGGGAATTAACCATGTAACAATAGTGATCCATATAAAGTGTTTGGGAACTGGTTTAAGCAGTTTAGTCAAACAGAATACTGAGCCAGTGATGAGGAACACCAGTCAATTGATAGACAGCAAAGACACACACACAGAGACACACACATAATGTGAGAAATAGAGAGCGAGAGACAGAAACGTTCAAAGAAAACACAGTGACAGCAAGGAATAGACATACTGACAAAGAGAGATGATGACATAGACAGGGAGAGAGACACACAGGAACAGGAAATAAATATATACAGGCAGTGGATGTGCTTACAGAAAGTCAGCAAAGATGATTCATGGATTTGGTCACTGAGCTATGAAGAACAGCTGAGAAATATGAATAGAATCATTTGCAAATAAAAAGGATTAATGAGGGGATCCCGGATATTTGTTCCTCCGTTTTCTCTACTCCTTTCCTGAAGGCACTAACTCTTATTAGAGTCTGGTTCAATGGATGCCAGCTGCACTCTGTTGTGTCCATTCTTAGTGTATGAGCCTTGATAGTGTCAGCTGCCTATTCTCCATTGAGGGCACCACAATCAAGCCCAATGCTATCCACACTAAGGCTGCAATTTCCCCTACCTCGGTGGGTCTGTGGCGGGTCCCGACCCTGCTGCTGGCTCCAGTCCGCTCTGTAGAATGATTTTACGTTGATTGGGTTTGTTAAGCCCAGCGCGTTTGCCGGCCAGTTGAAGGAAGCTGCTCTGATGACGTCATTTGATGACACGTCATCAGCCGGTTTCCTTAAAGGGACCATGTGCAAATTGATTTTGACAGTTGTGCTGTCAGTGTTCTACAGCATTGAGATGCTGCAAACACTGACAAGCACTGCACAGAGGTGGATGGCTGCACACCCAGGCTCTCCCATGACTCCCTCCATATGCTTATGGAGGGAGTCACAGCACTCAGGGAAGTTCTCTTCCCTTCCAATGGGCAGAAGAAAGCTCCCCAGGAGATCAACGTAGCCTGGTTGCACATTGCACAGGAGGACACAAGCAGTGATGTGGTCAGGAGGACCAGGCTGCAGTGGCGCAAATCTTTCAATGATCTCAGTAGATCACGAACTGTTACTGCAAAACCACACTCAACCTCATCCTGCTGTGCTTCTCATCACATCCCCATCACCCTTCCTTCCCTACCCTACTCCTGCACATCCTTACTCACACCAACTTACCTTGCACCTCCACCCATCCCTCTCTATCTACTTTATCACTTCCCCATCTCACTAGCTACGCCTCACCCTCATAATAATAATAATAATAATAATCAACTTTATTGTCATTGTTAGTGCACAAGTGCAGTACAACGAAATGTAGGCTTGCGGCTCCCGAGCGTGTACATTTAGATTAAGACATTTAAACATTCAACATTCATTTGGCTTGTAATACATTAACATAAACATAATAAAGTGCATTGGCAGATGTGCAGGCTTTAGAGTTTATTTGTGGAGTTCAGTAGGATGACAGCCCTGGGAAAGAAGCTGTTCCTAAATCTGGTCGTTCGGGTGCGAATGCATCTGTAGCGTCTCCCAGATGGCAGGAGGGCGAACAGACTGTGGCTGGGGTGGGTAGGGTCTTTGATGATGGTCCGTGACCTCCGTAAACAGCGTTTCTGGTATATGTACTCTATGGTCAGTAGCCGGGTGCCGGTAATGCGTTGGGCAGTTTTGACTACCCGCTGCAGGGCTTTCCGGTCATAGTAGCTACAGCTGCCATACCATACTGTGATACAAGGGTAGGCACTTGGGTGTTTTAGCCAATGTTCATGTAAAGTTTCTATTAATGTGCTGTCAAACATTGAAACCTTTATTTTCAACACTTGGACAGATTTGTGTGCACCTTTGGAAGTGGCTTAGTGAGTTGTAGTGAATGGTGAGACATAACGATATCCCCCGCAATGGTCATGAGTGTGAAAAGAATGGCTTGGACATTGTAGGGATGCTTTATGGTGTTGGTGTGGGGCGGTGCCGACCTGGCGCATTATGTGGCAGCCAGGGTGTACAGCATCAAATGAAGTAAATCTGGCCATAGCAAGGCCATCCCTGGCCTCCTGGGCAGCAACGTGGTTGGGTGCTGATGCCCTGTGTCCTGTGCAGCATCAGTTGATTACAGAGAAGGTTGGTGTTGTTGTTGGTGCTGATCGTGTTGGGATTCTGAGGACCAAGGTGAGATAGTTTCAAGGGCACCGATGCTGATGTAATAGATGGCAGGTGAACTTCAAATGACAGAAGCAATCTATCAGTGGTGAGAGAGGTTGTTCCAATGAGATGACACTGGATAGAGAATTTGCTCCAAAACCCTTGCAACCTGCCTAAAGCTCAATCTGTCTTCCAAATGCAGTAAGCAACAGCTTCTGAGCTTGGAAAGTGAACACTTGTGAGATGGGAGCTTTTGTAGCACATTTGCAGCTGGCAAGTAATGAGATGATTCCATGGTCATACAACTCCCGACCTCCTTACCTGTCGTGATCCTCGAGTGTGTGGGCCCTGTGGGCGACCTCGTAAAATGGTAAGGTGAGCTCAAAATACTTAATGGGCGGTTAACAAGGTCATAATGATCTGAATTGCCTCCCCCGCCGCTGCGTGTCAGGTCTGTTCAGCCCTGACAGACCCGACATCCGGGAAAGTCGTGTGGCGGCGGGTTGGCAGCGGGTCAAAAATTCTTTTTTTCACCTAACCTGGCACTGAACGCGCCCGCTGACACACACAGAAAAATTCCCCACATATACTTTCCAGCAGGAGTCACTGACTAGTGATCAGGAGTAGGAACCTTGGATGTTATTTTGCTCCATAGCCCAGGGGCTGGATTTTGCCAGCCCTGTGGAGGCGGGTTTGGAGGCGGGACTGCCGGGAAAATGGCAGAATTTGGGGGCCCAACTCACCTCCATGCCATCTTGGCAGGAGGCGGGTAGCCGTCCCGCGCCGGGTCCCATCTCCTTGGAGGCGGGAAGGGATTACAGCCACTTAACTGCCTGTTAACAGGTAGCTAAAAGGCAGAAAATAGAATTATCCCCATTTTGCCCACACAAGTGCGGGCTTCCCGAAGGCTCCGAAACCCGCCAGGATCACCGAGATGAGTAGTGGGTCTGCGGGGGTCGGAGGGGTCCAAAAGTGTGCCGTGGAGATAAGTGATGGGTGCAGGTGTGGAGAGGTGAGCATCTGAGGTAAGTGGAAAGTCTTAGAAAAAGTTTACTTACCTTTGTTTCTTCCTGCAGGCTTCACTCGGTGGGTATGCAGAGAGTCTCGCACCTTCGCGGCAGAGATACTAGATGGACGTTGCATTCTCCAATGCAACAACCACCTAATTTCTGCAAAAGAAAGAGGTTTAATGAGGTCTTGAATTCAAGAACTCATCAAACTACAGAGAATGTCAGTGTTTGACAGCTTCACAAGGGCGGGCTTAACAAGGTCAATCAAGGGAAAATAGCGTGGGTTGGCCAGAAGTTGATGGAGGCGGGACTGAAACCCGACAAGTGGGAGTCCCGCCTCCAAAAGCTCGCCATTGGCAAAATCCAGCCCCAACTGTCTACCACTTGTGTTAATAAATTAGGTTTTCTAAATAATGAAGGGAATGGATAATGTGTATGTTAAGAGAGCTCCTATGAAAACCTGTGATTCATTCTGACCTTACCGGTGTGTTTGCCAACTTATGGTTTTGGTCTCCTTTCCTGTGATTCTTAACTCAACCCCTCGGAATTACTTCAGATTAAGAGTTGTTAAGTTACTGAAGAGAACATCCCCTGGGGCAGTAACCAGCATCTTTTCTCCTGACTCTTTCCCCCTCCCTGGCTACTCGAGCTGAACCAGATAGTGCACAGCCTGGCTCTTGTTTGACTCTGAGCTAAGCTTCAAACATCATGGCCTAGAAATTCAGTTGTTTGCGCCAGCTGCTAGCGCCTTAGGAGGAGGAGATGTGGGGCGCTAGGCGGCTAGCGGCCGGGCGCAGCGCGAGCTGCGCCTCTCCCCAACTTCAGTAAAGATTTAGCGGCGGCGCAAAGCCTTTGTGCGCGCTCAGCTGCGCGCGCAGATCCTGACGTCATTTCATCGTGCAACGCCCTTTATTTGCCCCAAACCGGAAATTCAGTGGCGCCGGCCTATTGTGCGCCTGGCGCCCCTAGCGACTGGTAGAGGGGAACGGTTCTCAGTCGCTGCGGGGCGCGGGGGGCGCAAATTAAAGGGCACTCCTCCTGCAGTAGAAAAGGCAGCCATTTTGCAACACTCCTTCTTTGTGAGAGACGGATCTTTGCAGAGAGACAAAGGTAGAGAGCTTTCTGGTTTGGCTCAACACTCGCACAGGTACTTGTGACTTCAGGCCACAGCTTTCCACTTGTCTTTAACTTCAGAGCCATATCATTGATTGGAAACATATAATGGGGGCTGCAATGGGTGCAAACGTTGGCCTTCTCCATTGCATTCAAAGGGCTCACAGACGCCGTGAGAGAGTGGCAGACATGGCCAGACGGAGAGGAGGCAACAGGCGTCGGCAAAGGAGGCCTTACCCACCCAGGGTATACCGCCAGCAGTTCTCATATCTGAACATGTCTGACGAGCAGTGTGTTCGGAGGCTGCGATTCCGAAGGGCGGTGGTCACTGAGATCTGCCACCTGCTTCGCGGAGATCTGCAGCCACATCTGAGGAGCAGGACATCTCTGTCGGTGGCAGTGAAGGTGACGGTGTCTCTCAACTTCTATGCCACCGGCTCCTTCCAATCCGCTACTGGGGACATTTTCAACATCTCCCAGTTTGCCGTGCATTGCTGCATCCGCCAGGTGACCAATGCCCTTTTCAGAAGGAGACATCAGTTCATCTCCTTCTCCATGGCCCTTGTCAAGCAGCAACAGCATGCAATGGGCTTTGCAGCATTAGCGGGCTTCCCCATGGTGCAGGGCGCCATTGACTGCACGCATGTGGCTTTGCGGGCACCTCTGGAGAATGCCGAGGATTACCGCAACCGGAAGGGCTACCATTCGCTCAACGTGCAGTTGGTGTGTGACCACAGGCAGCTCATCCTAGCTGTCAATGCCCGCTTTCCAGGCAGCAGCCACGATGCCTTCATCCTGCGCCAGACTTCTGTGGCAGACATGTTCCAGGCCCAGCCTCACCCACGAGGATGGCTTCTCGGGGACAAAGGCTATCCTTTGTGCACCTGGCTGATGACCCCGCTCCGTGCGCCCAGCACCCCTGCTGAAGAGGGATACAATGACAGCCATCAAGCAACCAGGAACATCATTGAGCAAACAATCGGCGTCCTGAAGCAACGGTTCCGCTGTCTGGATCGTTCCGGAGGAGCCCTACAGTATTCGCCTGAGCGAGTCTCCCATTTCGTGGTCGTGTGCTGCATGCTGTACAACCTGGCTATCCGCAGGACTCAGCCACTGCCACCAGACATTGGAGGACCACCAGAGGAGGAGGAGGAGGAGGAGGCGGACCAGCACAGGAGGGAGGCAGAAAGTGCAAGGGCCGCCCGTCGGCGGCTTATTGAACGTCGGTTCTAGGCCCCCTCTCAGGGAATGGCTATGGCACAAGAAGAATGTAGCCGCTCCACAAGCCCTCAGCCGAGCAGGGCAACCAGGACTTCCAAAAGAAAGCATGGACAGTGCGATTTAAGAACATTTATTTCTTTGAAACCTCTGCCCATCCCACATTACAAACTAATGGAGAGAAGCCCCCTCAAAAAACACAAATCGACCAGTCTCGGCCTTTCAAAAAACACAAATACACCAGTCTCGGCCTTTCAAAAAACACAAATACACCAGTCTCGGCCTTTCAAAAAAACAAATCCACCCTCCCCCTTTAAGAGCTCACCGGCGCCAGAGTGTCTGCCGTCAATCAGCAGCTCGCCGCACCTGCGCTGCGCCCGCCCTCGGGGGTTTCGCCCCGGGCCGCCGGCTTAGCGCCTAATGATAGTCGTGCATCGCCTGTTTTAGCGCAGCAACAACCTCTTGGGGCGATGCCACTGAATATCGGCGAAGGTGGCGCGAAGTTGCGCCGGGCGCAAACTTTAACGGCCGCCCGGCTGTAGCGCCCCAAACGTGGCTATACTGAATTTCTAGGCCCATATCCTGTCCATCCCTAGGATATATCCACAATAATGCATGCCTTCACTCCTCTCACTCCCTCCAACAAAACCACTATCCACATTTTGGACTCAACTTGGTATCAAGGAATGGTATCAAGTTACATCGAGTCTACAGCACAGAAACAGACCATTCGGCCCAATCGGTCTATGCCGACATTTATGCTCCACCAGAGCCAGTTCTGGCTTATAGGGGAGTACAAGGGGTTAGGTTAGAGATGGGCAAAAATAATTGAACTGGTGAGACAGGGTCCTGGAGCAGATCATTACAGAGAGAAAGCCAGTGGGTCAGTGTGGCCATTCCTTGTAACTACATTCAATTTTCTTATTTAAGTGTGTCACTCGGAGCCACAGCACTGAGCATATTAATGTAAGAATGTGATGGTTCACAGCCATCTTACTAGATACAAGAATCACAGACTCAGAGCATGGGACTGTGGATGATGGGGCGAAGGGTTTGTACTTCGGTAATGTTTTGTATAAACCTGGTTTAAGACTGCACAGAATGAACCTGAAAAAAGCTAAGAAAGGAAACTTCAAATAAAGAAAGCAGAGACACATGTATTGTCCACAGACACGGGGTCAGTTTCCATAAATGTGCTGATGGCACACAGCTCTACTTCTCCACTACCACCCTCAATTTTGCAGCCATTTTGGTTTTATCAGACTGCATATTTGACATCAAGTTCTGGATGAGCTACAGCTTCCTCCAGCTGAGGATTGGAACAACTGAAGCCAACTTATTCAAGTCTTGCCAAAAACTCAGCATCTTTTCTCCTGACTCTTTCCCCCTCCCGGCTACTCACTCGAGCTGAACCAGATAGTGCACAGCCTGGCTCTTGTTTGACTCTGAGCTAAGCTTCAAACATCATATCCTGTCCATCCCTAGGATATGTCCACAATAATGCGTGCCTTCACTCCTCTCACTCCCTCCACCAACAAAACCATTATGCACATTTTGGACTCAACTTCTCAAGTCCCTGCCTTGCCAGCGTTCCAAACTACTCTTTATACAAATACAAACTTATCCAAGCCTCTGCCACCAGCATCTTGTCTCACTCACCCATCACTCTCGTTCTTGCTGACCTCCACTGGTTCCTTGGCTACCAATACACTGAATTCAAAATACTTATCATCGTTTACAAATCTCTCCATGGCCCTACCTCTAAAACAGCCTCCAGCCTTACATCCCAGCTCGTACCCCACGGTCCTCAGACTTTGGGCACCATTGCACCCACGCCACCCGCATTCCTCACTGGTAGTAGACCGCTCAGCCATCTTGATACATTGTGCGGCTCCCCTGGTTTCAGGTAATATAGGTACATAGTTATTTTCTGCAGGATGATTCTTGATGGAAAATAGGAAACAACTTCTCTTTGGTACTCTTTGTCACCACCAAGCACTCCCAGGCCAGGTACAGCCTGGTTACAAAGTGAAACTCCTTTTCACTGTCTCATAAAGCGCTAGTAGGTCAGGTACAGCATGGGTTAGATGTTACTTCATGAAATTTCTTACTTCATCCCTGCTAGCAGTTAAAGAGATGAGGGGTGGAAAATTGGCTCGCGCCCCCTTTGGGGCAATAACTACTTTTAGCGCCCCGAAAACATTAGCGCCTCGGCACCCGAAATTCAATGGTAGCGCCCCAAGCAGGAGGTGGGGCGCTACTGGAAGCGCTTCCCCTCCCTCTTGGGCATTCCTATTGAATATCGCGGCGCTACGTGCAGCAGTGTCACGTGCGCCGGCACATAGCGCCGCGGTACTGCAGGCCTCCCTCCCCTGAATAAAGGGGAGGGGCCTAGCATAGCACACACTGGGGCCCTACTGGACCACCGGGGAGCGGGGTGCCGTCAAAAGGGCCCGGCACTCAAGAGGAGTGCTGGGCTGACGGATCGCGGCCGGCAACCCACAGCAGGAGGCCAGAGGGGGCAGGTGCTGGCAAGCGGCCCAAAAAAAAATGGCCGCCCGGCACCTGCCCTTTAATTATCACTGCCCCAGCCGCAAAAACGCCACCCTGACCCTGTTGGACATAGTGTCACATAGCGGGAGGCATTAGCGGCGCGTGCCCGGGTGCTAGTTGCTTTGCACCACATTAGCGTCCCCTTGGGGCGCTAACGTGCAAAGCAACCAAACTTTCCTCCCGTGATCTTTATAGAGACAAGCAAAATGTTATCTGTGACAGTACCAGTGAGCACAAAGGCCAAAGGAGCTGTGTGATATGTTTGGGATCAAGTGAATAGTGCGTGAGCAGTGTCTATGAGCAACATTTGCGAGGTAATCTTGTAAGCAGCCTTTACCAGCTGCTCTTTTGAATACAGGAAACTCTTTGATATCCGGCACCGACGGGACCGGGATGGTGCTGGTTGATTAAAAATTCCGGCTGATGGAGAGGGTTATCTACCAAGGCTATTTTTAACAAACAAAAATTAAAAAATCAAGAAATGTGCAGTATAATTGGGTACTCACCTACAGAATGTTGTGTTAAATGGATGGTGGAAGATGCTTGATTAAGTACAGTACTGCCAGTTGAGGGTAATCCATAACTTTTTAATTAAAAATGGCGGATCGGAAGAGACTACCGGCAGCGCGGCAGAGTCAGACTCCTGTTATTGAGGTGTTCAGACTTCCGACAGCACCAAGAAGCCGAGTAGTGGCAATTTGGAGATCTACCCCCACTGACTAACTCGGCCACCGCAGGAGACTTGGACTCGGCAACATTGCCAGTTATTGAGGTGTTGTTTTTGGAGTATGAATTTTGCCGGTTAATAGAGAATTCCGGATATTTAGGTGCCATTTAAATGAGAGTTTCCTGTAGCTTTGATAAATATATTTCTGATCATACTAAATGTTCCCAATGAGCCGACCTCCTGGTGGAAGGCTGGGTTTGGTAGTGATGCCAGAATCCTCCTGAATGGACACATGGCTACAATGGGTCAAAGATGAGGAACCTGATTGTGGATGCCCCTATGCGTGACTGGAATATGATAGTCGAAGATTCGTGTTGGAGATGGAGTACATCCTCCATTAGTAATACTCTCTCCTTTCTTTTTGAAGTTCACCTATAATGTGCATCAGCAAATGATGCAGAAGGCACATTAATCATGTGTTGCTTTCCAACTGGCATGTTCAGTGATGATGGGAAACTTCAGACGACTGACCACAGTTACTTTCTTCATTAAGAAGACAGCCCTTAGCTGTCTTGGGACTAGATGATGTACTTACAATAAAGGTGGCTGCCAAATCAGAGTTGCTGAGGGCATCTGTGCTATAAGTGATCAGGCCTGTTACTCATCCACTAAGCAGTACCTTTGTAAGGTAACTGCAAAGGGAAAGAGAGCTGCTAGGTGCAAGAAGTTAAAGCTGTAGTTGAAGCCTCTTGAAAACAATCAAGAGCTACTGCAAAATTAGTTGGTGCAGTGCATCATTATAATAGGAGGATCAGTAGAGAGGTGAAGCAGAATCACTGAGTTACAGTCATCAGTCAGGGCATGCGATTTCACAAAACAAATTCTCAATCATTTTTCTATCGAATAAAATCTGTTGTGATGAATGATCAAAAGGTTTCTTTAGGCTACTGCCCATGATTGACAAGTCCAGTGCTCTACAGGAAACACGTAAAGTTATCCACAAGATCTGGAAAGAACACTATACTGAGTTGGCATCTGACCCAACAGGATACAAGGACCTATTTACAAGGAGTGTGTGAAAACTGCTGGACTGTGGTGCACAGATAGAAGTCCTTAATTAAGTAGTTTTTATTAGAATATATATATCCCTGTAGTACCAGGGAATAGATAGGAGACAATAGGATGGAGTCCAGAGTTAAAGTCAGAGGTCCCGTGGTGGGATAAGGTTGACATAGGTAGGGTGGAGTTGGCATGGACCATCGACGAACTGTTGTCCAAGTTCGGAGACAGGTGAGGTGGGCGAGTGAAGTCCAGAAGCTATTTAAGGGGTAGAGAATTGGAGGACGCACTTATGGAGGTATTTCCATGGGAATGAAGATCCAGGAGATGTGCAGAATGAGTTACGGGGAAAAAAGATGATGGCAAAGTTGAAGGTCACCGTAAGATCCAGGGCTTGACAGGGTAGATGCAGGGAGGATGTTTCCCCTGGCTGGGGAGTCTAAAATGACATCCTTTGTGACTGTGACATAGGTAAACTATCCCTCCTCGCCCTTCTTGACTTGTCTACAGCCTTTAACACGGTTGACCATGTTAAGTCCGTGAATGATTGAGACACGGACCAGCAGGAGTGAAAACAAACAAGTCTTTACTGGTGGAAGTCAATAGTGAAAAACTAACAAACAGAGGCTCTCTAGCGCCTTTTATACAGGGGTGGTCACTGCCGGTACTGCAGTCTGAGACCAGTTATTCTCTTAAAGGTACATACACAACAATTCCTCCCCTTTTAGATAAACAGTACATAACATTCATTTAACAACTAAATGATAACGAATTACAATCACAATTACTGTTGCTAGATACATTGGTTAAGTTTAAGCAATTATAAGTTCAGTCTTTGAGGAGGCTTCCTGATTCTGTCTGGATAATGCCTCTTTGGGGTATCAGGTTCTTCGGGCAATGTTGCGTCGGGATCAATGTCTTTGTTTGGTTCATCTGCTTCCAATATTACCGGTTCTGCGGTAGCTGCAATTGGAACGTCAATTTCATTACCAGGTGTATCAGATCGTGGTGTGGAGTTGACGTTTTCCAGTGACTCTAGAATCTGGTCAGCATGGCGTCTTACAATGCTCTCCCCAACGTCCACGGTATACATGAGAGGTCCTTGTCGTGTACAAATCGTTCCTGGCTGCCATTTCTCAGTGCAGTAGTCCCGGGCCAAAACTGGTTGACCTATCTTAAAACTCCTGGTCGGCCTTTCATTCATATTCTGAAACTGCCTGTTCTCCACATCTCTTCGGACGTTTGGCTTAACCAAATCCAAGCGGCATCGTAGTCTTCGATTGAAGAACATCATGGCTGGAGTTTGGTTGGTAACCGCATGTGTCGCATTCCGGTAAGCAAACAAGAAGTTGTCCACCTTTTGTTGTAGGGGTATATCTTCATTACACATTGCCTTGATAGCCTTCTTGAATGTTTGGACAAACCTCTCGGCCAATCCATTAGTAGCTGGATGATATGGGGCAGATGTGTAATGCTTAACGCCATTGTTCTTTAAGAACCTCCGGAACTCTTCAGACACAAACTGTGGTCCATTGTCAGAGCAAATCTGTTCAGGCAGCCCATTCCTGGCGAATATGGTTCGCAAAACTGTGATAGTTTTTTCCGTGGTGGTTGAGGACATTTTTATTACCTCTGGCCACTTTGAATGTGCATCCACCGCAATTAAAAACATCGAGTCCATGAAGGGACCAGCAAAATCAATGTGCACCCGTTGCCATGGAGATGAGGGCCACTCCCATGGATGCAGAGGAGCTTGTGGTGGGGCGTTTTGGACCTTCTGGCATCCTGCACAGCTCTTGGTCATCTCTTCGATTTCTCTATCGATTCCCGACCACCACACAAACGCTCTGGCTAAGTTCTTCATTTTTACCCCACCCAGATGACCCTCATGAAGCTCATTGAGTACTCTATCCGTCAACTTAGGTGGAATTACTACTCTGGATCCACACATCAAGGTTCCTCTGCACACTGACAGCTGTTCTCTTCTCGGCGAGAATGCTGGCAGCAGTGGTTCGCCATGTGCTGGCCATCCCTTCACCGTTAAATCATAGACCCGTGATAGTGTCGGGTCATTCCGTGTTTCCTTTTCTATGTTTGCATTCGTCACAGGGAGACATTCGACTATGGTCGAGTGGAATAACTCCATTGGATCCACTGCAAGGTCTTCTTCTTCCACCGTCGGCAACGGTAGGCGTGACAATCCATCAGCATTTCCATGCTGTTTAGTTCCTTTGTACTCGATGTCATATTGGTGTGCCCCTAGGAAAAGGGACCATCTCTGCAGCCGTTGTGCCGTCATTATCGGTACGCCCTTCTGAGGGTTGAAAATGGAGACAAGAGGTTGATGATCGGTTAGTAGAGTAAATTTTTGACCGTGCAGATAGTGATTGAACTTCTTCACCCCCCACACTAGGCTGAGGGCCTCTCTGTCAATCTGGGCGTAGTTACGCTCGGCAGAAGTTAACGAGCGTGACGCAAAAGCTATCGGCCTCTCTAAACCATCAAGGAATTTATGTGACAGTACCGCCCCAATGCCGCAGGGAGACGCATCACACGCCAGCCTGATTGGCAGTGCTGGGTTGTAGTGAGCCAATACTTCCCTTGAAGTGATTAAGTCCTTACTCTTCTGAAAAGCACGCTTACAATCATCGTTCCATTTCCATGCTACCCCCGTTCGTAGCAGGGCGTTCAGTGGGTGCAGAATTGTCGACAAATTCGGCAAAAACTTACGATAGTAATTCACCAACCCGAGGAATGACCTCAGTTGCGACACATTTTCAGGCGCTGGGGCCTTAACAACCGCTTCAATTTTGTCAGGGGACTTATGTAACCCCTCTTCATCAATCACGTGGCCACAATACGATATCTGTTTCTTAAAAAATTCGCACTTGGGGCGGTTGGCTCGCAGCCCATGTTCCCGTAATCTAGTGAGCACCTGTTCTAGGTTGTTAAGGTGTTCACTGTCATCTTCACCTGTTACAAGGATGTCGTCCAAGTAACACTGAGTCCCCGGAATCCCTTGCAGGACTTGTTCCATCGCTCTTTGCCATATCGCCGGAGCCGATGCTACTCCGAATACCAATCGATGATACTGGTAAAGACCTTTGTGAGTGTTTATCGTGAGATACTTCCTAGAGGACTCTTCAACCTCCATCTGCAAATATGCTTGTGCTAGGTCAATTTTTGTAAAACGCTTCCCTCCAGACAGTGAGGTGAAGATGTCTTCTATCCTTGGAAGAGGATATTGTACTGTGTGAAGGACAGGGTTCACCGTCACCTTGAAATCCCCACAAATGCGAATCTTCCTTGGCTCTCTGGACTTATTGCTTAACGTTTTCTTCATGGCAGGAACGATGGGTGTCGCCCACTCGCTCCAGTCGACCTTAGACAACACGCCCGCCTTCTCCAGATTCTCCAGCTCTGCCTCGACGGCTGGGCGAATTGCATATGGTACCGGTCTTGCTTTGAAAAACTTGGGAACTGCATTCTCTTCTATTTTTATCGAGGCGGTTACGCCTTTAAGCGTGCCCAGTTCTTGTTGAAATACCTCTTTGTCGTTAGCTAAGATTGTTGACAATCGTCCAGGAGTGACGTCTTCATCTTTTTTACCGTCCACCGTCATTGCATGAATGGAATGCCAATCTAAGTTTATCTTCCTGATCCATTCCCGTCCCAATAACGGTGGTCCACCATTTGGCAGCATGTAGAGATACAATTTCCGTATTTTCTTGCCATTGTATTCGACAGGCACCCTTATTTTTCCTCTGGGGTATACTTTTTGCCCCGTATACGTCGTCAAGACGATGGATGTCTCTCTCAAGGGTATGTGTGAAAATAGCCGCTCGTAGTCTCGTCGATTCATGACGGTTAGCGCTGATCCTGTATCCAATTCCATTTTAACTTGGGACCCTGCTATCGTGAGGGTGACCCAAATGGTTCGGTGATCCTCTTTTGTGATTACATTGTGAAGTTTGAGACAGCTTAGTCTCCTGTTCTCGGATTCACTACCGCTCATCTGGTCTTCGGAACTACTGTCCGTCATCTTTTGTACTTTCTTGTACGGTTCCTTAGTAGCCTTTTTGTTGTCGCTGGTCTTCTTCGCAGACCTGCAAACTCGTGCAATGTGTCCAATCTTCCTGCATTGTCTGCATATTTTGTCTTTGGACCAGCAGTCCTTCTGGTCATGGTTAGTTCTGCCGCAGCGATAACATTTTGCAAATCCCCGTGTCATTTCGTGGGTGCCGTATTCCTGTGGTTTTTGTTGAATTTCTGCAGCTCCCCTGGCTGCTGCTTCATACGATACTGCCATGCTGAAAGCCTTATCTAGCGTCAGCTCTTTTTCTGAGAGTAACTTCTTCTGTGTTCCTTCACTCAGGAGTCCACAGACAAATTTGTCCCATAGGGTATCTGCCAGTCCTGCTCCGAACTGGCAGTGCTTTGATAGCTTGCGTAGTTCCGTAAGATACTCAGCATTGCTCTCATCTTTGTGCTGAGTTCTCCTGTGGAATTTAAATCTTTCTGCTATCAACAGCGGTGCAGGGTTTAAGTGTTCCTGTAGGACAGCAACAATTTCGTTAAAACTCTTCGCCTTCGGTTTGGCTGGAGTAATCAGGTCCCGCAATAGGCCGTACGTTCTAGCGCCCATTAAATTTAGCAATATCGATGCCTTTTTCCCCTCCGCTATTTCGTTTGCCTCGAAATATACCTCGACTCTTTCCACATACGTGGTCCAGTCCTCTAATGTATTATCAAAAGCAGTGATACAGCCAGTCTTCGGCATCTTGCAAATCTAAAATGGCGCCTCCCGCGCTTTGCCTTCTTCCCCGATTTAACAAAATGGCGCCTCCTGCGCTTTGCCTTCTTCCCCGCTGTTGTTAGCGCTGCTTTCCACGGTTTCTTGCGCGTTAATTATTGATTCTTTTTCTTTTATTATTTTCCCGTCGTGGAGCGGACCCTCTGGGACACTTCCCTCCCTCTTCTTAGGTCCGAACGCTGCCCGGCTTCGAAGCACCGGCCGCGCCCTGTGTGCGCCACCCTCTCTCTCTTTGCCTCCCGACTCGCTGCCCGGCCCCGTTGAAAAGCCACCCGATCGAGCTTCAACCCGCCGCAGCCCAGGAAGGATCAGAGCACTACCTGCCACCAGCCCGACTAGCTGGGAAACCACAGACTGGTGAACCGAACCTGGCTCTTGTCAGTCTCTCCTGCAAGTTTTCAAACCGATGATTGACGGTCAACGCCCGTTTCTCGAGTTTCTTTGGACTCAATTTTTTTTTTTTTCTTTCTTCTGTCGGACCTTCAACAACGTCGTCTGAGGTGCTGCCGAGTTGCAGGCAAGTTCGTTTCTTACTCGTCGCCAGTGTTAAGTCCGTGAATGATTGAGACACGGACCAGCAGGAGTGAAAACAAACAAGTCTTTACTGGTGGAAGTCAATAGTGAAAAACTAACAAACAGAGGCTCTCTAGCGCCTTTTATACAGGGGTGGTCACTGCCGGTACTGCAGTCTGAGGCCAGTTATTCTCTTAAAGGTACATACACAACAGACCACTCCATCCTTCTCCAACGCCTCTCCACCATCGTCCAGCTGGGTGGGACTGCACTCGCCTGATCCCATTCTTATCTATCTAATCGTAACCAGAGAATCACCTGCAACGGCTTCTCTTCCCGCTCCCGCATCATTACCTCTGGTGTCCCCCAAGGATCTATCCTTAGCCCCCTCCTACTTCTCATCTACATGTTGCCCCTTGGTGACATCATCCGAAAACACAGCATCAGTTTCCATATGTACGTTGACAACACCCAGCTCTACCTCACTACCTCTTCTCTTGACCCCTCCATGGTGTCTAAATTGTCAGACTGCTTGTCCGATATACAGTTTCGGTTGAGCAAAAATTTTCTCCATTAACCGTTGTTTTTGGTCCCCAGCATAAACTCCGTTCCCTAGCCATTGACTCCATCTCTCTCCCTAACATCTGTCTAAGGCTGAACCACACTGGTTACAACCTTGGAGTCATACTTGACCCTGAAATGAGCTTCCGACCACATCCGCAGCATAACAAAGACCGCCTACTTCCACCTCCGTAACATCGCCCATCTCCGCCCTTGCCTTAGCTCACCCGCTGCTGAAACCCTCATCCATGCCTTTGTTACCTCTAGACTTGACTATTCCAACACACTCCTGGCTGGCCTCCCACATTCCACCCTATGTAAACTTGAGGTCATCCAAAGCTCAGCTGCCCGTGTCCTAATACTCACCAAGACCTGTTTACCCATCACCCCTGTGCTCGCTGACTTACATTGGCTCCCAGTTAAGCAACGTCTCGATTTCAAAATTCTCTTCCTTGTTTTCAAATCCCTCCATGGCCTCGCCCCTCCCTATCTCTGTAATCTCCTCCAGCCCCACAACCCCGAGATATCTGCGCTCCTCTAATTCTGCCCTCTTGAGCATCCCTGATTATAATCGCTCAACCTTTGGTGGCCGTGCCTTCTGTTGCCTAGGCCCTAAGCTCTGGAATTCCCTGCCTAAACCTCTCCGCCTCGCTACCTCTCTTTCCTCCTTTAAGACACTCTTTAAAACCTACCTCTTTGACCAAGCTTTTGGTCACCTGCCCTAATTTATCCTTATGTTGATCGGTGTCAAATTTTTTGTCTTAAAATACTCCTGTGCAGCGCCGTGGGATGTTTTACGACATAAAAGGCGCTATATAAATACAAGTTGTTGTTGTTGTCTAGACCCAGGGGTCACAGTCTCAAAATAACGGGTCGGCCATTTAGGACCGAGATGAGGAGAAATTTCTTCACTCAGAGGGTGGCGGATCTTTGGAATTCTCTACCCCAGAGGGCTGTGTAGGCTCAATCGTTGAGTATATTTAAGACAGAGATCGATAGATTTTTGGATATTAAGGGAATCAAGGAATATGGGGTTAGTGCAGGAAAGTGGAGTTGAGGTAGAAGATCAGCCATGATCTTATTGAATGGTGGAGCAGACTTGAGGGGCTTAATGGCCTACTCCTATAAGAACATAAGAACATAATAAATAGGAGCAGGAGTAGGCCATTCAGCCCTTCGAGCCTGCTCCGCCATTCAATGAGATCATGGCTGATCTTCTGCCTCAATTCCATTCACCGACCTTATCGCCATATCCCTTGATGCCCTTTGACGTAAGAAAACTACTAGGCACTTGGACTGAGTATTAAACAAAGCTTTAATCAACTGCTTTTCAACATGGAGATCTAGTTGTGTCCTTCACTAGTTCCTGTTAAAGAATGTCCTGAGCAAGCTGGGCCCATGCCCGAGTATTTATACTCTCCCTGGACAGCGCCACCAGCAGGCAGCCCAGTATTACTTCATAAGTCATTTCCACATGAATGACAAGATTCCTGTCAACCTTACTAGTCAGAAATTTATTGACTTCTGTTTTGAATATACCCAATGACTGAGCCTCCACAGCCCTCTGGGGTAGAGAATTCCAAAGATTCACCACCCTCTGTGTGAAGAAATGTCTTCTCATCTCTGTCCTGAATGGCCTACCCTTTATCCTGAGGCTGTGGCCCCCGGTTCTAGACTCCCCAGCCAAGGGAAACATTCTACCAGCATCCACCCTATCAAGCCCTGTAATAATTTTGCATGCTTCAATGAGATCCCCTCTCATTCTGCTGAATTCAAGAGAATACAGGCCTAGTTTACTCAATCTCTTCTCATACGACAGACCCACCATCCCAGGAATCAATCTTGTGAACCTTCGTTGCACTCCCTCTATGGCAAGTATATCTTTCCTTAGGTAAGGAGACCAAAATTGTACACAGTACTCCAGGTGTGGTCTCACCAAGGCCCTATATAATTGGAGTAAGATTTATTTACTCCTGTACTCAAATCCTCTTGTAATGAAGGCCAGCATACCATTTGCCTTCCTAATAGCTTGCTGCACCTACACATTCACTTTCAATGACTCATGTACAAGGACACCCAGGTTCCTTTGAGCATCTGCATTCCCCAATCTTTCACCATTTAGGAAATACTCTGCCTTTCTGTTTTTTCTACCAAAGTGGATAACTTCACATTTATCCACATTTAATCCATCTGCCATGTTCTCACCCACTCACTGAGCCTGTCGAGATCCCCTTGAAGCCTCTTCACATCCTCTTCGGAACTGACACTGCCAACTAGCTTTGTGTCATCAGCACATTTGGAAATGTTACATTTAGTCCCCTCATTCAAATTACTGATACAGATTGTGAATAGCTGGGGCCCAAGCACCGATCCTTGCGGTACCCCACTGGTCACAGCCTGCCATCCTGAAAAAGACCCGTTTATCCCTACTCTTTGTTTTCTGTCTGTTAACCAATTCTCAATCCATGCTAGTATATTACCCCCAATTCCATGTGCCCTAATTTTGTTCACCAACCTCTTGTGTGGGACCTTATTGAAGGCCTTCTGAAAATGCAAATACACCACATCTACTGGTTCCCCTTTGTCTACTCCACTAGTTACATCCTCAAAGAACTCCAATAGGTTTGTCAAACATGACTTCCCTTTCATAAATCCATGTTGACTCTGCCCAATCTTAATATTAGTTTCTAAGTGCCCAGTTATTGCATCCTTTATAATAGATTCCAGCATTTTCCCAACTACTGATGTGAGGCTAACAGGTCTGTCGTTCCCCGTTTTCTCTCTCCCTCCTTTCTTAAATAACGGGGTTACATTTGCTATCCTCCAATCTGCAGGAACCGTTCTAGAATCTATAGAATTTTGGAAGATGACAACCAATGTGTTCACTATCCCAATGGCCACCCCTTTCAAAAACCCTAGGATGTAGGTCATCCGGTCCTTGAGATTTATTGACTTTTAGTCCCATTAATTTTACTAGTACTGTTTTTTTACTACTAATAAACTCTTTAAGTTCCTCATTCTCGTCACACCCTTGGTTTTCTCGTATTTCTGGGAGGTTTTTTGTGTCTTCCTCCATGAAGACAGAAACAAAGTATTTATTTAATTTCTCTGCCATTTCCTCAATCTTGCTCCTATTTCTTATGTTCTTATGTTAAATGTACTTCAGCCCAGGAGAGTGAATTTCTGGCCAGGCACCAGACTGTAGCTGAAGCTGAAAAACCCATAGAATCAGTAGGCCAATCACAGGCTCAGCAGATTACATAGGATATACAGCACAGAAACAGGCCATTCGGCCCAACCAGTCCATGCCAGCGTTTATGCTCCACTCGAGCCTCCTGCTGTCTTTCCTCCTCTAACTCTATCAGCATGACCCTCTATTCCCTTCTCCCTCATATGCTTATCTAGCCTCTCCTTAAATGCATCTATACTATTCACTTCAACCACACCCTGTGACAGCGAGTTCCACATTCTCACCACTCTCTGGGTAAGGAAGTTTCTTCTGAATTCCCTATTTGATTTCTTGGTGACTATCTTATAACTTCTCTACTTTTCAATTCTATCCCTCTAGAAATAAACCCTAGTGCTTGGTTTTCTTTTTTTATGGCCTTGTTAACATGTGTCAATACTTTTAGTGATTTGTGTATTTGTACTCCTAGATCCCTTTGCTCCTCTACCCCATTTAGATTCTTATTTTCCAAGTAATATGTGACCTCTCTATTTTTCTTACCAAAATGCAATACCTCACATTTATCTGTGTTGAAATTCATTTGCCAATTATATGCCCATTCTGCAAGTTTATTAATGTCTTCTTGTAATTTGTTGCAGTCCTCCTCAGTATTGACTATCTCCCCTGCAATTTGATGTCATCCACAAATTTAGAAATTGTGTTTTTGATTCCAAAGTCTAAATTGTTAATATAAATTGTGAACAACAGTGGTCCCAGCACTGATCCTTGTCGAACACCACTTCCCACCTTCTGCTACGCTGAATAGCTACCCTTTATCCCTACTCTCTGCTTTGAAGCCAGCTAGCAATCCATTCTGCTACTTGTCCCCTGACTCTGTATTCCCTAACCTTATTCATTAGTCTAGTATGTGGTACCTTATCGAAGGATTACAGTTACATGGATAGACTGGAGAAGCTGGAGTTGTTCTCCTTAGAGCAGAGGCGATTTGATAGAGATGTTTAAAATCATGAAGGGTTTAGATAGAGTAAATAAAAGGAAACTGTTTCCAATGACTAAAGGGTCGATAACTAGAGAACACAGATTTAAGATGGAGAGGCGACATGAGGAAAAGCTTTTTTACGGAACGAGTGGTTAGGATTTGGAATGCACTGCCTGATAGGGTGGTGGATACAGATTCAATAGTAGTCTTCAAAAGGGAAATGGATAAATACTTGAAAGAGAAAAAAATTGCAGGGTTATGGGGAAAGAGTGGGAGAGTGGGAGTAACTGGATTGCTCTTCAAAGGCACCGATGCAGACTTGATGGGCCGAAAGTGCTGTACGATTCTATGGGGTAAAAATTGGGTTGATTTGCGCCTCTCGTTAGCGCCCCCGGGGGCACTAATGGAGCAGAAATCCCTTAGCAACCGGGCGCAGCGCCGCTCACACCTCCTGCAAAATTCAGCGGAATGCTAATGGCGGTGGTAGCCGGTAGCACCCCGCGGCGCTGCACCGCCGGCGATGACGTCATCACCGTGTGCAGCACCCCGGCCACAAACTTCCCTTGCGCCCCCTGACCTATCGCCAAATGATATGTCCGACAGGGTCAGGGGGCGATTTTGCAGTGGCGGCGGCGGTAGTTAAAGGGGCAGGTGTCGGGCGGCCATTTTTTTTTGCCCACCTGCCCCCTTTCCCTTTTTTTTTCGGGGTGCTGGCCTCAGTCGCTCAGCCCGGCACTCCTCTTGAGTGCCAGCTGTTTTCACAGCACCCCGCTCCCCGGTGGTCCAGCAGGACCCCGGTGCGCACAACGCTAGGCCCCTCCCCTTTAATCAGGGGAGGAGGCCTGCAATGATGCGGTGCTACGTACTGCCGCTCATGGCACTGTTGCACGTAGTGTTGCGATTTTCAGTAGTAGCGCCCCAAGAAGGAGGTGGAGCGCTTTCCAGTAGCGCCCCACCTCCTGCTTGGGGCGCTACTACTGAATTTTCGGCAGAGGGGCGCTAACTTTTTTGGGACGCTAAAACCCAGCGATGTTAGCGCCCCAAAAGGGGCTACACCCAATCTTTCCCCCTATGATTCTACGAACTTAGCTGAAGCCCTTTAAATTTACTGTTGACTGACTGGTGGATTTAAACCAATCAGGCAACAGCTCTTTCAGGGAGTGGAGACTTATTTACTAGCATTAAAGTTTGAGAAAGGGCAGGGATTGATGTGAGGATAGGGCAGGGAGGAAGAAGGATGGGAGTGAGAGGGGATTATGTGAGTGAGGATGGCGGGGGCAAAGGATGGGGAGGAGGGGAAAATGGAAGTGAGGATGAGGTCACAAATGATGGGAGTGTGACCAGGGGTAATGAAAGATTGGAATGAGGATGGATAATCAGATTGGAGTTGCAATGGGGAGAAGGATGTGGTGAGGATAGTGGGAAGAGGGGAAGGCCTTGATTTTTTTGTGTATGGGTCTTTGGCCTAGAAATTCACTTTGGGGCGGCCAGCTCGCTCGCGCCCAAAAGTTAGCGCTGGGCGGGGAGGCATTAGCGCTCGCCAGATATTCATCTTCTGCGCCCCAATTCGGAAGCGGGCGCTATACCAGGGTGTGCCCGCCTCCGCTTGGGGCGCTGCAACTGAATATCGGCGCGCTAGTTGCCGCAGCGCCACCCGCAGCGGAGCGGCAGGCTGCGGTACTGCAGGCCTTCCTCCCGCTCTTAAGGGGGAGGTGCCTGCAACAGCCGGAGCCCCGATCGCGAGTGCCGGCAAAAGAGCCCGGCACAACGGAGAAGTGCCGGGCTCGCGGAAAGCAGCCGGCAATGCCGCGGCGGGGGGGGGGGTGGAGGAGGCCGGGGAAGGAGGTGCGGGCAGGCGGCCGGCCGCACCTTCCGCTTTAAAGCGCCCCACTAAGGCTGCAGGACGGCCCCGTTTTCTGGTCGCTGTTTGCGGCCGTTTCAGAGGAGGCGGCCGCAGCTAAATATGGGGATCGGCGCGGTCTCGGGGCGTTACCGGGGCACCGCGCACACCGATGACGTCATCGGTGCCGGCGCAGCGCTAACGGCTACTGCCGCCATTAACGCTGCACTCAATTTCCGCGCTACCAACCCCGCCGGCGCAGAAGACCTCTTTAGGCGCTAAGTGGGCGCAAGGCCCACTGAATTTCTAGGCCTTTGTGTCTGAGGGATATAGCTGACTGTGTATAAACATCTGGGTTTTTATTTAGGTTTGGGTAGTTATTTCTTTCTTGTGTCGGGGGGGGGCACAATTCTTGTGTGTGACTCGTCCTGTGTTTTGTGTATGGGCAATCTCACTTCATTTTTGTCTATGGGGCTGTTTGAATTTTTTGTGTAGGCGTTACTTCAATTTCTGTGCTATGGGGTGTTTGAACTTTTAGAATATTGAGGCTTTTTCTTGCAGAATCATATGTGCCCCACTCCACATACTGGTTTTGACATGAGTTCCAGGCCCCAGCTCCCAATTGTTGGGCATCCTTGAGATAAATGGGTTATGTTCCAATGGTAAAAAAGTAGGTATCCCATGTTGGGCAAACACATTCTTCAGGTGTAGGTTTCTTAATAGTTTGCTTTGAAGAATTTTATGATGCTTCACACTACAACCATAACATCAGTGTGAAGCAGGTTGGCTCCACACTGATGTTGCAGGTTTTTTTTAATTTGTTCCTGGAATGTGGGTATTGCAAGGCCAGCATTTATTGCCCATCCCCAATTGTCCTTGAGAAGCTGGTGGTGAGTGGCTTGCTAGGCCATTTCAGAGGGCAGTTAAGAGTCAACCACATTGCTGTGGGTCTGGAGTCACATATAGATTTCCTTCCCCAAAGGACATTAGTGAACCAGACGGGTTTTTACAACAATCCAATAGTATCATGGTCACCATTACTGATACTAGCATTTTATTCCAGATTTAATTAGCTGAATTTAAATTCCCCAGCTGCTGTAGTGGTGGGATTTGAACTTGCATCTCTGAGATCAGTAGTCTAGGTCTCTAGACTACTAGTAACATTACCACTATGCTACCGTTCCCGGTTATAATGTAAACAGAGCTGAATCCGGAGTCAAACTCTGAGCCAATACTGGAGTGAAGCAAAATGTAACTCCCTGCAGAAGTCAGTCACACACAATCTCATTTCATAGTCATTTGTGGCTTTGACACCTTTTTCACTACTTGAGTTTGGTGTTGGTGTAAATCTAAAAGAACTTTACCCCAAGTCCAGTAAACTTGTTTTGTGAATTCACCATCAAGCAGGGTTTCTGCATGTCAGATATTTGACTGATAAAAAAAAAATTGGAAATTGAGTCCTACTTCTGATGCAGGCTCTCTGTAACAAAGGGGATATGGGTGACATATGGAGCTGAGTGGTTGGAGATTTTGGGAATTCAGGAAAATACCCAGCTTTAAGTAGCATAGAACAGCATTTCCACTGATGGCACTATAGCTAGTGAGAGGATACTTGTCAGCATCAATCTGGCTCTGCACACACTTATCTGGCCTGGAGTGCTTTGGAAGGAAGACTCGAGAAGGCGCGTGCTGTTGTTAACTCTGCAGAGTCATGAGTCGGGGACATCAAATGTGATGTGTGAGCCACTCCTCCTTATGGGGCTGTCATCGCTCAGCCCACTCACATGTACAATCAGTCAGTGAACCTGTAAGTATTGCCTGGTACAGCCGAGGCGACTGTATTCTGACCAAACCATCTTGTCATTGCCTGTAGTGTCTATGGAATAGTGTCTGGATTTTGATTACTTTTTGTTTCAGGCTAATGTTGCAATAATAATGCGAGGAGAGTATGTGGCGCTCTGTTCCTGTGTTTGACTCCAACTCAAGGACCCAGAATTTCCTATGAATTAGCACCCAAAGACATTTGCAATCGTGACATAAAGCCAGTTTCTGGTGCAAAAGATTGAGGAAATTCGGACGTAAGTGTGTTACACACGTACGTACGATACACCCGAATTTCCCCAATCTTTTGCCGAGGCCTGCACCTGAAGCACGTGGCTCATTATAATGCCTCCCCCCACCAATGGTAGAGAGAGTTACACTTGAATTTCCTGTGATTACGCTGCTTCATAATGAAAGTAAAGTTCTGTCTAACATTTTAGACGCAGCAGGACCAAAATCATATTTCTAGTGGTTCATGGCAGTTATTTTAAGCATTTTTTTTATTTCTTCTCACTGAGACCTGCTCTGTTTTTTTCTGTTTCTTTGAATGCATTTTATGGCATCAGAATGAGTTACATTAAAAATTGAAAACCTTCCTAGATAGCATTTTCTTAAACATTATGGGGTCTAAATTCAACATTAATATGCCCATTTTACAATGACCAATTTAGCAGTGGGACTGTGTGGGCATTTGGACCACTGCTAAATTCGTCAGGCCCATTTTTCAGGTGTCCCTGGGATAGGGCTGCCAAACCTGGATTGCCCTGGAATCCCCAGGAACTGCTTTTGTTTTCCATTTTTATATAAATAATTTAGACCATAGGTACAAGATGAATGATACAAACATTTTCTAGATCAGGCAAAACATCCAGATATTTATATAGGAAGAAGTTTTTACAGACCTACTGCAGGTCTCCAAACGACACCAACTGGGATTTATAAAGCATCTTTAATGTTAAAACAGTTCTAAAGTACTTCACAGACATGTCGGTTGCTGCCTGCGAATCCCTGTTCACCTTATGTTGAGCAGAGAGTGACTGCATGGGTCCGTTGTCCAGGGCCTGGCAATGTTCATGAAAAAGGCAGGCGTTGATAGATCTGCATATATATTTCATGCTCCATTAATTGCTCTTGATTTATACAGAACTGGATCAAGCTCCCGGCAACGACCCCAGTAAGTAAACTGAAAGAAACCCTTTATCTGACAGTAACTGTTTTCTTTCCGTCTTTAGTGATCCCAACAAGCCAGTGCCGCAGGACACCAAGTTCATCCACACAAAGGCAAATCGCTTTGAAGAGGTGGCCTGGTCCAAGTACAACCCACGGGACCAGCTTTACCTCCACATCGGTCTGAAGCCACGGGTGCGGGAGCACTACCGTGCCACCAAAGTGGCCTTCTGGAAGCACCTGGTGCCTCACCTGTACAACCTGCATGACATGTTCCAGTACACCTCCACCACCACCAAGGTGCCTCAGCCCAACACCACTCCCATCTCCTATGCGACTAGGCGACCCAACGGCAAGGTATGGCCCTTCACCACCAAGCGGCCAGGCTCTGGCATGTCTCCGGCTTTCAACTCCAACGAGCAGCAGAAGGAGAACTGGGACTCGGAGCAGGACAGCGGCTCCCTGCTGATCGAGAATCCCCGGGACTATTCCACTGAGCTAAGCGTCACCATCGCGGTGGGAGCCTCTCTGCTTTTCCTCAACGTCCTGGCCTTCGCTGCCCTGTACTACCGCAAGGACAAGCGCCGCAATGACCCCCACCAGCAGCCGAGCCCACAGCACAACGCCAGTAATGACATGGCACATACACAGGAGGAAGAGATCATGTCGCTACAAGTGAATCAAACCCACCACGAGTGCGAGAACATCCAGGCTCATGAGTCCATGCGACTTCCTTCACTGCCAGACTACACCCTGACTCTCCGCCGCTCGCCCGATGATATCCCCCTCATGACCCCCAATACCATCACCATGATCCCCAACTCCTTGGTTGGGATGCAGTCCTTGCATCCTTACAACACCTTTGCTGCTGGTTTTAACAGCACAGGGCTGCCTCATTCACACTCCACCACCCGGGTATAGTCCTGGGCAGTAACCCTCCAGTAGGCAGGAGCGAATGAACCGCTGGGTAGAAACCCCCTCACACAGACCACTCCAGACTGCTGGATTTTAACAAGAGTCTGATTAACATGTGCACTGTTCCATCCTTACAAGAAGGCTCTCTTCCCTGGGAACTTCAAAAGACATATATTCACATCGGGCCTTCTTGTTCGAAGAGACAACCTGAAGTTTTATAAAATAATCAAATTAAGAAAAAGTTTTAAAAAAAATACAAAAAAGAGAGAAAATGAAAGTGCTTTTGTTACCAGTGTGGGGAAGCAGCGGCAGACGGTTGCCCACCTTTATCTCATTGTTCACATGCCTTAGCCCCGCAGGCTGCTGTGCTCCATGCATTTTTTAATCACTTTTAGCGCAGCTTAGAACAAACATATTAGCACCGAGGGGATTGGAGGAAATGCGCGCACTCATGGACTGAAACACCGTCGCCAGGAATCTCCTCGGGGGTTCTCCCGATCGGCTGCCATAACTTCAGCGGAAGATTAAGGGAACACCGGTAGACATAAAACTGGATTTTCCGCCGAAGTTACACCGTTCGATCAGGAGCGCCCCCTAGAAGATTCCCAATGCATTTTTTCTTCAGTAAGCATTAAGGATTGTTGAGAACAGAGAGAGAGAGCGCCTCCTCAGCCTCCCCTTTGGGGCTCAGTTATTGTTTTGGGTTCAGTTAGGTTCTTTTTGTTTGGACGGTCCTAGAGTCAGTTAATACTGAAGTGGAAACAGATCTCGATCCAGCACCTTCCTACAGTGAATGTCCTGCTGTACCACCAACCACTCTTAATGGTTAAGAATTCGAGAGAGAGGCCGAAATCAAGAGTGAAGCACTTTTAGCTTTCTAGAAGCCACCAGTAAAGCTGACCAAGTGTTGTTTTACTGCCATTGCATTTTAACTTGACCACCATGGGAGCATTTGTGTCCACCCATTGCCGCCTACACTTCCCTTCCTCGTGTGACGTGTTCACGTTCATTTATCCGGGGAAGCACTTTGTATTTTTGTGACTCGACAAAAATCTAACAAACTTTTTACAGATCTGTTTCTTTTTTCCGGGGTTGGGTGGTGAATCTTCAAGTACAACAAATAATGCAGCTTTAGATAGTGTGCACCCCTTAATTTTTTATACACGGTGAATTGTGACACGTGCCAAATTAGAACCAGCATTTCTTGGGGGGTGGGTTGTTTTTAACTGTGTCTGTTTTGTATTTTGGTATAAGCAATCTGTTGCTGTATGTTACTTTTGTGTAAAGTCAGTTTGCGATTGAGAGAGTGCAGAGGGAGACAGCGCCACAAATACACTCCATGTTCTGACACTTATCAATTCAGATCCAGGCTAGCGAGGACCGTGCTGTCAATGGAATGTTTTCTTCAACCACACCCCACACCCCTCCCACAGCAGCCAGATGCCAGGCAAGTGTGAGACCAAACACGTTAACCGATGGGGATTCTCAGATGGAAAATGTGAATAGTCCCTGTCCTCCAGCATTCCTACCAGTCACGTACACTCTGCCTCGTCTTCTTGGCCCAGGATTTTTTTTAGTGAATTTGGAACCTAGTTTATGTTGTGAATGTGTGTTCAGTGGGAGTGGATTGAAAGCTTTATTTTTAAATTGGTTCTCATTGTGCCCGTTTTCTGGGTGAAAAACAGGTGCAAAAAGTGCCAATTTCTGGGGGCAATGTCCTGACAGACGTCCGACTGCACATTAAAACAGGCATTTAGGCCTCTTACATATGTAAACGGCTGTTTTAGAAACCCTCTGCTAAATTGGCCTGCTTCACTCAGGACCCTTCAGCAGTCACTGCGGTTAAGTAGTGGCCGCCAACAAAACAGGCTGTAATTTTTGAACGTGGAGCCGGGAGAAGCAGGAGTGATCATCCGGGCACCACTGCCCTCCCAAGGACTGCTGCTGGTCATGATCGGCCCCTCTCCCATTGCCCTCACCAGCAAGACAAGCAGCCCAAAATTCATGCTCCTTAAATGGGCAAGCTGCTGTTGAAGGCACAACAGGCAGCTCGTCCAACGTATTGAAATGAGGCCCAAGGCCCCATTTCAGGTAAGCTTCAAGGCTCTGTTGGTTATGCACACAAAAATAGGCCATAACCAGTTTTTAATTTTTTAATCCATAATCTCTGTCTCTTCGGTGCTCCCAAGTGTATTCTGGGGGGGAGGGGCGGAGCAATAGACAGTCTCCACCTGATTTTGTACCCAAGCCCCAATTATAAATAACACCAGGTACATTACTAGCAGCCCCTCCCAATAAATCTGGATGAATACAAATGAGGTTTGACTTGTTCCTGACCCTGTTCACCAGCAGTTGAAAGCCAGAAAGTATCGGGAATAATAACACCAAATTCTGGTTGGAAACTTCAACCTCAATTTGCAGTGATGACAAATAATCAAAATACTGTCGTAGAAAAACATATGATCAACATCCATAGTTGTGGTCAATCTTGGCTGAGATCTATGTACTGTGCGCTGGGTGGAAAATTCCATTCGCCAGCAAGTCGGGACTCAGTGTGCAGCTTTAGGTGAAATTGAAAGAAGAAAGACTTGCATTTAGGACCATTTAGCGCCTTTCAGGACCACCGGACATCCCAAAGCGCTTTACAGCCAATTAAGTACTTTTTGAAGTGTAGTCACTGTTGTAATGTAGGAAACGCGGCAACCAATTTGCGCAGAGCAAGCTCCCACAAACAGCAATGTGATAACGTCTAGATAATCTGCTTTTTAGTGATGTTGGTTGAGGGATAAATATTGTCCAAGACACCGGGGATAACTCCCCCGTTCTTCTTCAATATAGTGCCATGGGATCTTTTACATCCACCTAAGAGGGCAGACAGGGTTTAACGTCTCATCCAAAAGACAGAAACACAAACCAACTTTCCCACGTGTAAAAAATTTCAACATATCTGTGATTCCCTATCCATGTCTCTATTCTTCTATCTCTAACCCTCCATCTTCAATCTTTAATTATGTCTACCTCTCCATATCCAATTCCTTAGCGTGTGTTTATCTCTCCATTTCGGTCCTTCAGCCTCTATCCCTCCATCTCTCATTTGTCACAGTGTCTATCCCCATCTCCAGTCTCTCTGTGCATCCATCTCCAAACCCTGGTCTTCCCATTTCTCCTTTTCTACTATATCTGATCCTTTTGTGTGTTCTTTGTGACCCTACTAACCAACCGCTAGTTTGTATTAAACGTGGATTCTATTGCAGCTAGATTCATTTCCTTTGGTTAAGGTTCAAATAACCTTATTTTTATGATCGACAAGTTATTTTAGTTACACTCTAAAGAAGTTCCACTAACCAAACACGGTGTAAATTCTAAACTTTTTTCCCCACTCCGGACTGCGGTAAAGTACTTGAAGTAAAGTTTGCTCTTGCATGCCTTCCATCTAAACTGTGACCTCATTTTATAGCTGGACAAAGATTCCCCCGATCATCAGGTATTTCAGCCAATTACACCAGATAGATCCTCCTCTGGGCTTCTTGATGAATGCAGCAGAGCAAACGCCGTGGTTGGCTTATAGGACCCCTGCCCCGGTGGCTTTTGTTGAGATCTGAGTACAGAAAGCCGATGCCATGTGTGGAAACGATTACTGGGGTATCAGTGATTTGTCAAGAAGGAGGCACCTCACTGTGGTAGGTTTTATATCTTCTTAGGGTATATTGGGTTGAGTTAAATACTTAAGCCCAACGCCAACTCCCATTCTGGGAGAGTCTGCAATTGCTCGTTAGTGGATTGAAGTTTGTGAAACCTGTTTGGGGTCTTTATGGCCTTTCAGTTTTACTGTGTGTGCTTTAGTATTGGAGGTGCGCTGTGAGATGAGATGTAGAGTTCTGTTGGATGCTGAAGGACTTTAATAACTCTGAAATGACTGCTCCCTACTGCCCCAAAAGCATCTCACTCAAACCTCTGGGTTCAGATCAACAGAGACTGTGCTTTACCTGTTTGTGATGTTAAAACTTGTCAACACGTGCACATCTGGGGCAATATAGGATGAGGGGAAAATATTCCATTGTATGTTGTAGATGACCCTTTGAGTACTGAAGGTACCCAGTACGCAGATACCTAGATCCTTTTCTATCCTGTTTGAGCTGCATTGACTCTACATTTCTAGTTTGAGGCTGAGTCTTTGCGCAGACCCTCTAAATATTTCTTAATTCACATTATTCTCAGAATAAACTGAACAATTAATAATGGAATTTGATTTTTTTTTATTTTGATGCAGAAATGCTCCTGCAGAACTCAAAGGGTTAACAGCCACTCTGACTCAGGAGAAACAGCGCAAGAGAAAAGCCTGTCTGGAGTGTGCCCCTGGGTCTTTCTATATATAAAGATATATAAATACCAATAATGATTTTATCATATCAAATATAACATTTTTACTGAAATATCTTATTCACTCCATATCAGTCTGAAAATATATTTTCAAATGTACAGCGAAGGTAAAGGTGTAAAGAGTCTCGGTGGGATTGCTCACTGCATCGTCCAGCCTAAATGACGATAACCAATTTACAGGTGCTGGATACAAGCCACCAGATCAGGTTATCCTGAAGGAGATTCAGGAACACTTTATAATTTCATCACAGCATCTCTGATATTGTAATAAATTGCTTGTGATATCATGAAGGAGGCTGGCTAGACTCCGCCTACGTGTTTCTACCGTAATGGATGTTTCAATGCCTTTAAATACTAGCCTATGTATCAGAATTGTTCCGTGTGCTGTAACAGGGTCGCACAGTAAAGCGGAGCCCGGAGCCATTTCTTAATAAGGACCAACTGGAACTTACTCCCAGTTTACGAGATCTTTCCTGGCCCTGGTAAGCGTTCCACCTCACTTTGATCCGCTGTGTGTTCTACGTTTAACCCATCTTTTCTCCACCCTACCCTAACCACAATGTTTCTTTTAATCTCTGACTGACGGTGAAGCGTTTCTGCATCGAAATAAAATGATAACAAGACACTGGAGCTTCTGTTTATTCTCTGAGCCGCTACATTCATTTAAGGAAAATGTTCACATATTTTTGTTCAAATGTTTTCTTCTAGATTTCTTATAACACTGGAAAAGTAGGAAGATCACAGATATGTTTCTTGTTATTAAAGCAATGAGATTTCTTTATCAATCAGAAGAGCACCTTATCCTTTCCATGCATTTATTCCACAGTTTCTCATCTCTCCTGAAGGTGCTAACTCTCGTTAGGGTACAGTTCCATGCGCGGCAGCGATTTACATAAGCCCGGATTTTGCAGTGGTAATGATGGTGAACTGCCAGCGTTCACTGTCATTACCCCGCTGAAACTGACCGTAACTTCAGGATTTAGCACATGCGCAGATAAAAGCACAAATCCTGAAGTTACGGTCAGTCATTCACTGTTATACCACAGGCTGTGCTGTGGACCCCCACCCCACCCCACCCCCTTAGCCGGCAATCAGTGAAATCAGTGGAACTGACTAAAACTTAAGCTTTTCCATGCTAATATCGCTGTTAAATACCCCATTAAATGTTAAGCCTTGTTGGAATAGGTATAATTGGGGTTTTAACAGCGTATATACTGCTGAACAGCTGTACTGGCCCTGAAAAACTAATTTTATATTTGTGTAATGTCAAATTTCTCCATTATGATAAAAATTACTAGATTTAAAAATCTATATATATATTTAAAGTTTGTTCATGATATTTCAGCTTCTACATTAACCCCATGTGTATGTTGCAATCTTTATTTTGCTCTCTCTAACATTTTTTAAAAGTGCAGAGAATCAGTGCTTTTCATTTCCTGGTTTGCTGTCTGTGCGAATTTTTCAATGTGATTGGCTGCTTAGACAGCTTGATGACATCATTGCTGCTGTTCACTGGAGTTCCCCTTTTGACAGCGCTACAATCAATTTCACGTCAAGGAAACTAAAGTTCTTGCCACAGTTCTCGCGAGATCTCTGTGGGCAGCTTTCTTCGAGGTCAGCAGCAATCGCCATCACTTCACCACTGACTGCAAATTATGGACCATTATGTCAACCAAGTGGTCACTTTCATGTGTGAACCTAGACAATGGATCATTTCACAGCCCAACCAAATCTTTATGTCACCTGACACCAGCACTTTACAGCAAGGGTCACTGGATGGTGATTGAGTGTGTGAACCCTTGCTGATTTCTGCACTGTACCCCCCAACCCCCACCATGATCAAAAGGCAGGAACTGCTGGGATCCTCAGTTATACAATCAGGTGATACTATACACCCAGGCTGCAGTGTTCACTGGGTCATCAGCGATGTATTAACTGAAACAATAGCAAAATACTGTGGATGCTGGAAATCTGAAATAACAACAGAAAATGCTGGAAACACTCAGCAGGCAAGGCAGCATCCGTGGAGAGAGAAACAGAGTTAACGTTTCAGGTCTGGGACCCTTCATCAGAACTGGAAAAAGCTGGAGATGTAATAGATATTAAGCAGGTGCAGAGACAGGGAGGGGAGAAAGGAATTGAAGGAACATACTGTGCTAAGGTAAAAGGCAGGAAAGATAAAATGCTGCAAATGGGGATGGCAAAATCATACAGCATGAAAAATGGGAGCAGGGGTTATAGTTTGAAATTGTTGAACTCAATGTTGTATTAACTGGTAGGTTATGAAAAAATATTGCCCCATAATCATCAGTGTAAAAATACTCTGGAAGAAATACTTGCACAGTACAGGCTAACGGTGTTTAATTCAGCCTTATATAGCATTGTGCATCAGTCATTTTACTGGTTTACTGTCAGGGTAACTATTACCAGCGTTCACATCATGGAATGGATGAGGAAATGATTGGCAACGCCTCAGCCTGTACTGCACAGAAACACCTGTGCTGCAACCAACTCTACTTCTCTGCTTTCCAATTGCCATGGGTTTTGTCAACATAATATATAAAAATAAAGACAATATATGATTTTAAAATGGACATCGAATTTTGCCTACACTCCTTCGTCCAATTATCCTCCATCCTTTAATCTCCTTTCACCCGAGAACTACACTTAGGCCTAGAAATTGAGTTGACGCCGCGCCAGGGCTTTAGCGCCGGAAATTTAGCGCCGGCGCTAATTCCCTTGCGCGCGCCAAAAATTCAGTAGCGCCGCGCCCAGACGGCTGCCGGCGCTACTGGCGGGCGTGAGTGCCTCCCAATGGGCGCTGAGTGCCGCATTGCGGCGCTAATCCGGCGCTGCGGCATGTGGTGCGGCAGGCTGGGGAAGTGCAGGCCTCCTCCTCCCGTTAAGGAGGCGCTGCCTTCACCCGATCGCTGGCCGTTTGATTTTTTCAAAAATGAGCCCGGCACCTCGGACAAGTGCCGGGCTTGCAGGCCAGACGCATCTGTTCCGCGGGGGGGGGGGGTGGAGGAGTCCGGGGAGGGAGGTGCGGGCAGGCGGCCGACGGGAAAGCGGCCGGCCGCCGCGCGACCTTAATGCGCCGGCGCTAACTCGGGGAAGACTCGGTTGCCAGAGTCTTAGTTGCGGCTGCCACGGGCGAGGCGGCCGCAACTGAATTTCGGCGCTGGGGCCCGTCGGCATGGCAACCGGGACGCTGCGCACACCGATGACGTCATCGGTGCCGGCGCAGCGCTACCGGTCTACCGCGGCGTAAGGGCCCCAGGCAATTTCGGCGCCGGCGCCAAATGCAGCGCTAGGCCCTCTAGCGCCGCAAAATCGGCGCTAAGGGCACTCAATTTCTAGGCCCCAGTGTGTATCAGCATGTGAGATTGACTAAACAGGCACCACTCAAAAGTAATTAATACCTAAATATAGCATCTTTGAGTGCTTCAAAATGCTTCACACAATTAGTTACCTTTGAATTCCAGTGACTGCTATTATGTGGACAAATGTGGTAGCTATTTCACACCAGCAATGTCCCACACAGTATTTTATTGAGATAAATGTCTTAATTCACACCTATAAATAAAAGTTTGGGGTAACTTTGGAACAGATACCAGGACAACAGCAAGGTATTGCACCTGACCCCATTCAGCTTGTTTCCTCATCCAGATTCTGTTGTAGTATCACAACCTGACCAGTTTCTGTCATTTTCCTAGCTCAAATTCACACCCATATCCTTTAGACGTAGGAGCTCAGCCACTAACTGTATCAGGAAATAATTGCTTGCAGCTTTTGTATCTCTGACTGCGGTAAGCACCGTATCAGGAATCGATCGCCTGCAGTTCCGATATATCTGACTGCGGTAAGCACCGTATCAGGGATCGATCGCCTGCAGTTCCCATATATCTAACTGCGGTAAGCACCGTATCAGGGATCGATCGCCTGCAGTTCCGATATATCTGACTGCGGTAAGCACCGTATCAGGGACCGATCGCCTGCAGTTCCCATATATCTGACTGCGGTAAGCACCGTATCAGGGACCGATCGCCTGCAGTTCCCATATATCTGACTGCGGTAAGCACCGTATCAGAGATCGATCACCTGCAGCTTCTGTGTGTCCCACTGCAGTAAGTGCTGTATCAGACATAGATCACCTGCAGTAAGCACTGTTCTTAAAAAAATCATCTAGGCTCATGTTCCAAACAGAAGTTATGTTATTACAAATTGATAATTATTGGAAATATTACTGAGCCACACATTCCAGGAAGGTCCGATCTCAAATTTGTGCTGAATTAGCTGATATCAGCTGGAGTAGGGAGCAGTGCAATTGGCCTTACTGTCCCTGACATATGGAAGAGCAAAACAGCCAGGATTCCTGCTCCTGGTTGATAGCCAGTGATGCGAGCTGCAAAGTGCACATGTGGGTGTTGTGTGAAGACAAGATAGGGCCCAGCTATGATGTCCCTCCAGTTGATTAGCCTACCAGCATTCACTGTCTAGGTTTACGCATGAAGAATGGCCATTTGGGCAAGATCCTGTAGGGCAACTGACACCTGTGGACTCATACTCCAGCAAGAAGTCAGTGCATTCAAGAAAGGAGAAGGAAAACGACTTGCAGCAACACTCAATGTCTGTGGAAAAGAGCGCGGGGAGAAATCTGGGAAAAATTCAATTACTTTTAGTTTCAAGATTGAGAAAGAAGCTAATTAGATTCATGATAAATAGATTCTCATTCTTCTGTGTGATTGTGATCTGTAGAATGATAATAAAGTGGTTCTAACTGTGATAGATGAATGGATAGAGGGATCAGATAACTAAAAAGAATTGGTGGATAATTGGATAACCAATTGCAACTGCATTCATCTTTTGACAAATTGGAAAATAATGCTAGAAATGTCTGGAATATCTGGAGCACTGGGAATTGAACACAGCTGTTGGTTTATCTTTAAATTGTTTTTCAGTGAATTGGAATAATTGTGACTTGAAGGTTAATTATTCTTAAAGTGAATCTTGGTACCACTTGGGAGTTGTGAGGCTGGCACAATGGCAAAGTGAAAAGCAAAATACCACAAAGTCATGTGACTTAGCCTACTCCACAGCTACAGTGTATGATGTCATGCTGTGCTCTATCAAAAGCAGTTCACCCTTGCAGCCTGTACCTAGACAATGTTAGCCAATGAGTTAGCTGCATCAGCTATGTCTGCAACTAGCACACTCAGGTATCACAGAACCGACCAACAGCCACTCACACTCAATCAATCACACCCGCACACATTCACATTCTCATATTCATTCATTTTAACATTCACACTCACTCGCCCACATACTCACCCACATGTGTACATACGCTCAACCATCCACTCACACCAACTCATGCATTCTCACCCACTCACACACAATGACACGCACTCACACTCATTCACCCTTATATACATGCACTCACTCATACTCAACCACGCACTCACTAACTCACCCATACACACAATCTTACTGGACTAATAATCCAGAGGCCTGGACTAATGATCCAGAGACATGAGTTCAAATCCCACTATGGCAGGGAATTTAAATACAGTTAATTAAATAAATCTGGGAAAAGTAAGCTAATATCAGTAATGGTGACCATGAAACTATCAGATTGTTGTAAAAACCCATCTGGTTCACTAATGTCCTTTAGGGAAGGAAATCTGATGTCCTTACCTGTTTTGGCCTATATATGACTCCAGACCCACAGCAATGTGGTTGACTCTTAACTGCCCTTTGAAATGGCCTAGCAAGCCACTCAGTTGTGCACAACCACTACGAAAAACAATAATAAGAATAAAACCAGACATACCACCCGGCATCAACCTCGGCACCGGCTTCGGACACGACAACGGCACACCCAGTCCCGTCGCCCTGCAAAGTCCGCCTCACCAACATCTGGGGACTTGTGCCAAAATTGGGATAGCTGTCCCACAGACTAGTCAAGCAACAGTTTGACATAGTCATACTCACAGAATCATACCTTTCAGCCAATGTCCCAAACTCCTCCATCACCACCCCTGGGTATGTCCTGTCCCACCGGCAGGACAGACCCGCCAGAGATGGTGGCACAGTTTTTATACAGCTGGGAGGGAGTGGTCTTGGGAATCCTCAACATTGACTCCAGACCTCATGAAGTCTCATGGCTTCAGGTCAAGCATGGGCAAGGAAACCTCCTGCTGATTACCACCTACCGCCCTCCCTCAGCTGATGAATCAGTACTCCTCCATGTTGAGCACCACTTGGAAGAAGCACTGAGGGTAGCAAGGGCACAGAATGTACTCTGGGTGGGGAACTTCAATGTCCATCACCAAGAGTGGTTCAGTAGCACTACTACTGACCGAGCTGGCCAAGTCCTGAAGGACATAGCTGCCAGACTAGGACTGCGGCAGGTGCTAAGAGAACCAACATGAGGGAAAAACCTACTTGACTTCATTCTCACAAATCCACCTGTCGCAGATGCATCTGTCCATGACAGCATTTGTAGCAGTGACCATCACACAGTCCTTGTGGAGACAAAATCTTGTCTTCACACTGAGGAAACCCTCCATCATGTGTGGCACTACCATCGTGCTAAATGGGATAGATTCAGACCAGATCTAGCAGCTCAAAACTGGGCCTCAATGAGGCACTGTGGGCCATCAGCAGCAGCAGAATTGTATTCCACAACAATCTGTAAACTCATGGCCTGGCATATCCCTCACTCTACCATTACCATCAAGCCAGGGGACGAACCCTGGTTCAATAAGGAGTGCAGAAGAATATGCCAGGAGCAGCACCAGGCATACCTAAAAACGAGGTGCCAACCTGGAGAAGCTGCAACACAGGACTACATGCATGCTATAAACAGAGCTAAGTGATCCCACAACCAACAGATCAGATCAAAGCTCTGCAATCCTGCCACATCCAGTCGTGAATGGTGGTGGACTATTAAAGAACTAACAGGAGGAGGAGGCTCCAGGAATGTCCCCATCCTCAATGATGGTGAAGCCCAGCACGCGAGTGCAAAAGACAAAGCTGAAACGTTTGCAACCACCTTCAGCCAGAAGTGCCGAGTGGATGATTCTTCCAACTGAGGCCCCATCATCACAGAAGCCAGTCTTCAGCCAATTTGATTCACTCCATGTGATATCAAGAAACGGCTGAGCGAACTGGATACAGCAAAGGATATGGGCCCTGACAACATATTGGATGTCGTGCTGAAGACTTGTGCTCCAGAACTAGCCGCGCCACTAGCCAAGCTTTTCCAGTGAAACTACAACACTGGCATCTACCCAACAATGTGGAAAACTGCCCAGGTATGTCCTGTCCACAAAAAGGACAAATCCAATCTGGCCAATTATATTCCGTCAATCTACTCCCAATCATCAGCAAAGTGATGGAAGGTGTCGTCAATAGTGCTAACAAGTGGCACTTGCTCACCAATAACCTGATCACCGATGCTCAGTTTGGGTTCCGCCAAGACCACTCGGCTCCTGACCTCATTGCACCCTTGGTTCAAACATGGACAAAAGAGCTGAATTCCAGAGGTGAGGTGAGAGTGACTGCCCTTGACATTAAGGCAGCATTTGACCAAGTGTGGCATCAAGGAGCCCTAGTAAAATTGAAGTCAATAGGTATCGGGGAAAACTCTCCACTGGCTGGAGTCATACCTAGCACAACAGTTGTAGTTTTTGGAGGTCAATCATCTAAGCCCCAAGACATCGCTGCAGAGTTCCTCAGAGCAGTGCCCTAGGCCTAACCATCTTCAGCTGCTTCATCAATGACCTTCCCTCCATCATAAGGTCAGGACTGTGGATGTTTGCTGATGATTGCACCATGTTCAGTTCCATTCGCAACTCCTCAGATAATGAAGCAGTCCATGCCCGAATGCAGCAAGACCTGGACAACATTCAGGCTTGGGCTGATAAGTGGCAATTAACATTCGTGCCACACAAGTGCCAGGCAATGACTATTTCCAAAAAGCGAGAATCTAATCACCGCTCCTTGACATTCCAAGGCATTACCATCACTGAATCCCCCACCATCAACATCCTGGGGGTCACCATTGCCCAGACACTTAACTGGACCAGCCACATAAATACTGTGGCTACAAGAGCAGGTCAGAGGCTGGGTATTCTGTGGCTAGTGTCTCACCTCCTGACTCCCCAAAGCCTTGCCACCATCTACAAGGCACAAGTCAGGAGTGTGATGGAATACTCTCCACTTGCCTAGATGAGTGCAGCTCCAACAACATTCAAGAAGCTCGACACCATCCAGGACAAAGCAGCCCGCTTGATTGGCACCCCATCCATCACCTTAACCATTCACTCCCTGCACCACCGGCGCACTGTGGCTGCAATGTGTACCATCTACAAGATGTACTGCAGCAACTTGACAAGGCCTCTTCAGCAGAACCTCGCAAACCCACGACCTCTTCCACCTAGAAGGACAAAGGCAGCAGGCGCATGGAAACACCATCACCTGCGAGTTCCCCTCCAAATCACACACCATCCTGACTTGGAAGTATATCGCCGATCTTTCATCGTCACTGGGTCAAAACCCTGGAACTCCCTCCCTAACAGCACTGTGGGAATACTTTCACCACACGGACTGCAGCGGTTCAAGAAGGCGGCTCACCACCACCTTCTCAAGGGCAATTAGGGATGGGCAATAATACTGGCATTGTCAGCAACGCCCACATCCCAGGAACAAATTTTTTAAAAATCTGTCACCCACACACACACTGACACACATGCACACTCACTCACCCACACTTTCTATCTCTTACTCAGCATGGTTAGTGGCTGGTTTCACCAACATCAGTTGTCTGCCTGCTATTTGTAATGTAGCAAAAACAGAAACAGGATACCCCTTGCAACACAAAAAACCAGAGAGGGTCTGACAATAAAAATTGAAACTAGAATAATAAACATTTTATCAGGTGGTAGAGCATTAAAACATTTACTTTGAATTGAATTAATAATGTGTATTTATTGATGTCTGTAAATAAAAGTTTAATTTGTCTGGTCTCAGTAATTTGGGACATTCCCATCAGTATCTCTCCCTATTCACCTATCCCTTTTGTACTGGCCCTGTTACTAATCTCTGTACAAACACTGAAACATTTTATAAACAGACATTCACTCCAAAGTTTGTTATTTGAAGGGCTTTTTGTGAGTGATTGCTGCTCCATTTTACTGCCAGAAAGACCAAGCAGTGGACAGGGAGATGGGGAATGCTGCTGCCAATCATTTTTTCCTACCAGTTTCTTCTCTCACTCCTCTACTGAAAATGTTGGTTTCTCACCAGGTTATAGTTCCATGCATTGCATCTGGTCTCTGGTACCTAGCCCAAGTGGCCACTCTTCATATATGAGTTCAGACATTGCGTATCAACAGGCTATTGTAGTGATTCGTGTGCATCGACACTAAATAATCGAGTTCGACTTCGACGAACTATAAATAAGTTGTTTATTTACAGGAACAGGTTAAATTCAACAGGTAAGGTTGCAGGTAAGATGGCTGACTGTAGGAGCACCGTGGTGTAGGTCTTTCCCCAGCGGGAACGTCACGAGGACTGACTAGAAGTTTCCGAGCTCAACTGCTGGCAGGTTCCGAGCTCAACTGCCAGCAGGTTCCAAGCTCTCACGTCATCACGTTCTTCCTGCCATTGAGGAGTCACGTGATGGACGGCGTGACGTCATCATGCAGAGTACAGGAATGAAGCCTGAGTGCAGTAACAGATACATTTAAAGGTAAGTTAAAGGGAATTATGTATCTCAATGTAAGGGACAACCGGTGGTACCGCCACATAGGCCCCCCCAGAATTCGCTTTAACGATAGTCCAAGGATGAGATGGTCTGACGAGCTGATGGTCACAGCGGTCGTGCTGTCTCGACTTGGTAGGCGAGGTCTGAAGATGCTGCTTGTGAGCGGATCCTTACGCGCGTCATGGCGAATAAAGTGTATCCGTCAGGTGAAGGAACATGGAAATGTGCAAAACAGCAGGCCTTGTCAGAGTGATGGTCAGGTTGGGTGGACGCGGACGATCGCTCTGTTGATGTTGGAACAAGTCCTTGTTCTGACGAACCCTGCCGGAAAGCCAAACGAGCGATCCAGAAGGACTTGACAGGCGAGGTCGATGAACTCGCCGACAGGTGAGCGAAACCTTCAGGAGGCTGGAACACGTGGAACGGTGCGTGCCATAGTGCTACGACGTTAACACAACAGAGGGTGAAGAGTTGCTGCGTTGATCAGTGATCGGTGAGGCCAGCAACTTTCACATGGTTGATCGCGGCTGCAGGATGCCCGTTGGACCCGTCCTCGATGAGTGCAGCATCAGTAGAGGTTTGCGTTTGTTAAAGGGAAACTGGAGAAAGGGCAGCAACGGTCCGGGTTGTTGTTGCTTACAGGAGGGGTCAACTCTGCCTGGAGGGCGGCAACACTTGTAACTGTTGTAGATTTAGGAGAAAACAGCCGTGAGGGTGGCAACACTTTTCGTTCGCGCCGAAACGTGTAGTAGGTAACACAACCAGCAGGATGACGGGCTGGTGCGTCGTCAGCGGGGAAGGAGTCTTCATTTTTCACGAGGTCGCGAGGGATGGGTCCTCGTGCGCGAGGAGTGCGTCCTCGTGTTTCATGGGGGTGAGTCCTCGTGATATTCCCGCAGGGTGCGCTCTGATTTTGTGGGCCCGAACATGCTGTACCTCGCGCTTGGAGAGATGAATACTTGCTGTTGCTTTGGACGTAGAGGCGGACGATCCATGTGGCGGTAGGAAAGACGAATACGGGGACCGTAAGCAAGTGCATGGTCGGCGCCACATCGATGTTCCCGTCGAACGGGGCTTCTACCTTTATAAAGCACGAGGGAGACTGTGGCTCCCTGGATTGCGGTAGCGACAGCAAAACGGCTGGTGCTTCCATGGCGTGCTTCTTTTGTGAAAATTGCTCACAAAATAACGGGGTCCGGTTGAGTTTTGTCCGTGTCAAACGGGATCTGCTCCAGGCTGCACTTACCTTGCGAATACATTCGCAAAGACGGGGTCGCCTTTGAAGGAATCGGTGTTAGGCGGTTGCTGTTCCGTGGTTGTTCGTCGGTTGTGCGTCGGTTGTCTTATGGGAAGACGAGGTTCAGGCGCGCGTTGCTACCGTGAAAATCATTCACGGATATGGGTTCACCAATTGTAGTGTTGGAATTGATGAGCTCCCGTACTCGCGTCGTTGGGTCACCAATGTAGCGATTCGTGTGCATCGCCACTAAATAATCGACTTCGACTTCGACGAACTATAAATAAGTTGTTTATTTACAGGAACAGGTTAAATACAACAGGTAAGATGGCTGACTGTAGGAGCACCATGGTGTAGGTCTTTCCCTAGCGGGGACGTCACGAGGACTGACTGGAAGTTTCCAAGCTCAACTGCTAGCAGGTTCCGAGCTCAACTGCCAGCAGGTTCCGAACGCAACTGCTAGCAGGTTCCGAGCTCTACTGCCAGAAGGTTCCAAGCTCTGATGTCATCACATCATCACGTTCTTCCTGCCGTTGAGGAGTCACGTGATGGACGGCGTGACGTCATCACGCAGAGTACAGGAATGAAGCCCGAGCGCAATAACAGACACAATTAAAGGTAAGTTAAAGGGAATTATGTATCTCAATGTAAGGGACAACCGGTGGTACCGCCACACTATTCTATTTCGGGGGGCATTGCAGTTACACCCAATCCAGTCCTCACCCAACATCTACATGTGCACTTTCCAGCAGAGGTCAGTAAGAGTGATATGTAAAAAATATCCAAAAGACACAGGCTCTGAAATTCTGTGGGGGCTCCATCAGTCTCCATGTTTGAAGACAGAATATAGATAACCTTGAGTCAGGGATTCACAATCATCTTATCTGCACTGACTTCTGATCTCAGGCAGACAGGACATTTCAAGGGAGCACAGGTGAAGCAGCTGGCTCTCAAAATGAACGCGCTTTCAGGGCATCAAACATCCTGCACAAGTGACAGTATATGTGCCAAAAAGCAAACAGGACCAGACAGTCACAACAGCACTGGTTAGAATCCTGACTCTTACAACACAGAAGGAGGCCATGCCGGCTCTTTGAAAGCTGTTGAATTTAGTCCCACACCCCAGCATTTTCTCCATAACTCTGCAAATTAGTCCTCTTCAAGTCCATGACCAATTACCTTTTGAAAGTTCCTATGGAATCTGCTTCCACCACTCAAGCAGTGCCTTCCAGATCTCAACAACCCGCTGTGTGAAGAAATGTCTCTTCATTTCCCCTCTAGTTCTTCTGCCAATTATTTTATATCTATGACCTCTGATTACCGACCTACTTGCCAGATTAAACAGTTTCTCCCTATTTGCTCTATCAAAACCCTTCATAATTTTGAATACCCCTATTAGGTCTCCCCTTAACCTTCTCTGCTCTATGGAGAACAATCCCAGCTTCTCCAATCTCTCCACATAACTGAAGAACCCCATCCCTGGTATCATCCTGGTAAACCTCCTCTGTACCATCTCCAAGATCTTAACATCCTTCCTAAAGTGTGGTGCCCAAAATTGTACACAATACTCTAGCTGAGGCCGAACCAGAGATTTGTAAAGGTTTAGCATGACTGTTGTTTTTGTATTCAATGTCCCTATTTACAAAGCCAATTATCCCATACGTTTCTTAACTACCTTATCGACTTGCCCTGCCATCTTCAAAGATTTGTGAATTTGCACCCCCAGCTCCCTCTGCTCTTGCACCCTCTCAAAATAGTACCATTTAGATTATACTGCTTCTCCATGTTGTTTCTCCCAAAGTGCAACACATAAGAACATAAGAAATAGGAGCAGGAGTAGGCCAATCGGCCCCTCGAGCCTGCTCCACCATTCAATAAGATCATGGCTGATCTGATCCTAACCTCAAATCTTCTATCACTCTGCATCCACCCGAACCCATGTGATCTCCCGGGAGAGGCGAAAAACCAGATAAAGACCCAATGGCCAATTTGGGAGAAAAAAATCTGGGAAATTCCTCTCCGACCCATCTAGGCGATCGAAATACTTCCAGGAGATCACTCTGTCCCTATATTTTCTACAGTACTTACCTTCTGTAAAGGTGATCTCCACCCCAGCCAGAAACAGGAATAAAACCATCTCCTGAAATCTAACACAGAATTAGAACACAGTAGGAGCAGAACCAGGCTACACGGCCCCTGGGCCCACTCCACTACCCACAGGGCCATGACCATTCCGAACCTAGACTCATGTCCAATTTCCTGCCCGCTCCCCGTAACCCTTAATTCCCTTTACTTCTAGGAAACTATCTATTTCTGTTTTAAATTTATTTAATGATGTAGCTTCCACAGCTTTCTGGGGCAGCAAATTCCACAAACCTACCACCCTCTGAGTGAAGAAGTTTCTCCTCATCTCAGTTTTGAATGAGCAGCCCCTTATTTTAAGATTATGCCCCCTAGTTCTAGTTTCACCCATCATTGGGAACATCCTCACCGCATCCACCCGATCAAGCCCCTTCACAATCTTATATGTTTCAATAAGATCGCCTCTCATTCTTCTGAACTCCAATGAGTAGAGTCCCAATCTACTCAACCTCTCCTCATATGACCACCCCCTCATCCCCAGGATTAACCGAGTGAACCTTCTTTGTACTGACTCAAGAGCAAGTATGTCTTTTCTTAAGTATGGACACCAAAACTGTATGCAGTATTCCAGGTGCGGTCTCACCAATACCTTGTACAACTGCAGCAATACCTCCCTGTTTTTATATTCTATCCCCCTAGCAATAAAAGCCAACATTCCATTTGCCTTCTTAATCACTTGCTGCACCTGCATACTAACTTTTTGAGTTTCGTGCACCAGGACCCCCAGATCCCTTTGTACTACAGTACTTTCCAGTTTCTTGCCATTAAGATAATAACTTGCTCTATGATTTTTCCTGCCAAAGTGCATAACCTCACACTTTCCAGTATTGTATTCCATCTGCCAAATCTCTGCCCACTTACTTAGCCTGTCTATGTCCCTTTGCAGGTTTTTTATGTCCTCCTCACTCACTACTTTCCGTCCCATCTTTGTATCATCTGCAAACTTTGATATGTTACACTCGGTCCCCTCCTCCAAATCGTTAATATAGATTGTAAAGTGTTGGGGACCCAGCACTGACCCCTGCGGAACACCACTAGTTACTGGCTGCCAATCTGAGAACGAACCATTTATCCCAACTCTCTGCTTTCTGTTAGAGAGCCAATCCTCCACCCACGCCAGAATATTACCCCCAATCCCGTGATTTTTTATCTTGAGCAATAATCTTTTGTGTGGCACCTTGTCAAATGCCTTTTGGAAGTCTAAATACAATACGTCCACTGGTTCCCCTTTATCCACCCTGTATGTTACTTCCTCAAAAAACTCAAGCAAATTTGTCAAACATGACTTCCCCTTCATGAAGCCATGCTGAATTTGTCCTATTAAATTATGTTTATCCAAATGTCCCGTTACTGTCTCCTTAATAATGGACTCTAACATTTTACCAACCACAGATGTTAGGCTAACAGGTCTATAGTTTCCAGCCTTCTGCCTACTACCCTTTTTAAATAAGGGTGTTACATTAGCAGTTTTCCAATCTGCCGGGACCTTTGCTGAGTCCAGTGAGTTTTGGAAAATTATTACCAATGCATCCACAATCCCTACCGCTACTTCCCTCAAGACCCTAGGATGCAAGCCATCAGGTCCAGGGGATTTATCCACCTTGAGTCCCATTATTTTACCAAGTACCACTTCCTTAGTGATTTTAATCGTATTTAGTTCCTCCCCCCCTAGAGCCCCCTGTTTGTCCAGTGTTGGGATATTCTTAGTATCCTCTACTGTAAAGACTGATACAAAATAATTGTTCAGTGTTTTTGCCATCTCCATGTTTCCCACCATTAATTTCCCGGTCTCATCCTCTAAGGGACCAACATTTACTTTAGCCACCCTTTTTCTTTTTATATAACTATAGAAACTTTTACTGTCTGTTTTTATATTTTTTGCTAATTTACTTTCATAATCTAGCTTCCCTTTCTTAATCAATCTTTTAGTTATTTTTTGCTGTCTTTTAAAGACTTCCCAATCTTCCATCCTCCCACTAGATTTGTCTACCTTATATGCCCTTGTTTTTAGTCGGATACTATCCTTAATTACTTTACTTAGCCACGGATGGCTATCTTTTACACCCTTTTTTCCTCAGTGGAATATATTTTTTTTGGAAGTTGTAAAATAACTCCTTAAATGTACACCACTGGTAATGTACCATCTTACCCTTTAATCTATTTTCCCAGTCCAATCTAATTAATTCCACTCTCATACCTTCATAGTCTCCTTTATTCAAGCTCAGCACGCTTGTTTGAGATCCAACCTTCTCACCCTCTAATTGAATATGGAACTCAACCATGTTATGGTCACTCATTCCAAGGGGATCCTTTAGTAGGACATTTTTAATTAATCCTGTCTCATTACACAGGACCAAATCTAAGGTTGCTTGCCCCCTGGTCGGTTCAGTTACATACTGCTCAAGAAACCCATCCCTAATACACTCAATGAACTCTTCCTCAAGGCTGCTCTGCCAAATTTGATTTGTCCAGTTAATATGATAATTAAAATCCCCCATAATTATAGCTGTTCCCTTATTACAAGCCTCAACTATTTCCTGATTAATACTCCGTCCAACAGAGTTGCAACTGTTCGGAGGCCTATAGACTACACCCACTAGTGTTTTTTTCCCCTTATTATTCCTTATCTCCACCCAAACTGTTTCACTATCCTGCTCCTTTGGCCCAATATCATTTCTCTGTATTATAGTGATTCCTTCCTTTATTAACATAGCCACCCCACCTCCTCTCCCTTCCTGCCTGTCCTTCCTGATTGTTAAATAACCTGGTATGTTTAATTCCCAGTCATGGTCACCCTGCAGCCATGTTTCTGTAATGGCCACAAGATCATACCCATATGTCATTATTTGTGCCGTTAACTCATTCATTTTGTTACGAATGCTACGTGCATTCAGATAAAGAACTTTCAAATATGTTTTGTAACACTTAGTTCCTGTTTTTTCCCTTTTTAGTACTTTACTTTTTACTCCATACCTTCTGTCCCTTCCTGACACATTCTGTTCTTTAATTCCCCCACTGCTACCTAAGTCTATGACCTTCTCTGTTGTCATTTCTATTATTTGCTCTCCAGAAACCTCCCCCCCACTAATTAGTTTAAAGCCCTCTCTACAGCCCTAGTTATATGATTCACCAGGACTCTAGTCCCAGCACTGGCCAAGTGGAGTCCGTCCCAACAGAACAGCTCCCTCCTGTCCCAGTACTGGTGCCAGTGTCCCAAGAAGCAAAACCCATTTCTCCCACACCAGTCTTTGAGCCACGCATTTAAATCTTTAATTTTATTTATCCTAGCCAAATTCGCTCGTGGCTCAGGTAATAACCCAGAGATTATTACCCTTGAGGTTCTGTTTTTCAATTTGACCCCTAGCTGCTCATACTCCTTTAACAGAACCATCTTCCTTGTCCTATCTACGTCGTTTGTACCAACATGGACCATGACAACTGGAAATTCCCCCTCCCACTCCAAGTTTCTTTCCAGCCCAGAAGAGATGTCCTTAACCCTAGCACCAGGCAGGCAACACAGCCTTCGGGACTCCCGCTCTTGACTGCAGAGAACCCTATCTATCCCCCTAATGATACTATCCCCTACCACTACAACATTTCTTTTTACTCCCTCCACTTGAATGGCCCCCTGTACCATGGTGCTGTGGCCAGGTTGCTCATCCTCCCTGCAGTCCCCGCTCCCGCCCTCACAGGGAGTAAGAACCTCGATCCTGCTGGACAAGAACAAGGGCTGCGTCTCCTTCAACACTACATCCTGGATCCCTGTACCTTCCTCACTCATAGTCACACCATCCTGTCCCTGACCACGGACTACATCTGCAGTAATTAACTTCATAGGTGTGACCATCTCCTGAAACATAGAGTCCAGGAACTTCTCCCCCTCCCTGATGTGTCGCAGTGTCTGAAGCTCGGTCTCAAGCTCCATAACATGGAACTTGAGTTCCTCTAGCAGCAAACACTTGTCGCAGATGTAATCACCGTGAGCCTCAATGGGGTTCACCGGCTCCCACATCTCGCAACAATAACACATCACCTGCTCCATTCTATATAATTAATTTAATTTCTTATTATTAGTTATGAAGACCCTGCCCGGATATATATGATAATATCACACCACTATTCAATAGGACTTACCAACTTAAAGGTATAAAAGAGAAGAGAAGGAAGAAAACCAACCAACCAGCTGATCACCAACCTCCTCCTTGAATACTGTCTGTGGAGCCTGTTTGGTTGACTCGTCTCGCTGCTCCGCCTCCGCAGTGCTGTCTAAGCCTGGGAGTGGGGAACAAAACAGAGCAAAAAACACACCCTCACCTCCCACTTATCCGAACTCTCCCACTGAGCAAAACTCCAACAGCACTCAATGCACAAAGCACACTTATCTGCATTAAATTGCATCTGCCATGTGCCTGCCCATTTCAGCAGTCTGTCTATATCCTCTTGAAGTCTGCTGTTATCCTGCTCACTATTTACTATGTTACCAAGTTTTGTATCGTCTGCAAACTTCAAAATTGTACTCCTGAAACTCAAGTTTAGGCTATTTACATATAACAAGAAAAACAATGGTCCTAATACTGAATACTGGGGGACCCCACTGCATACTTAGAGTCATAGAGTCATAACAGCACAGAAGGAAGCCATTCGGCCCATTGAGTCTGTGTCGGCTCTCTGTAGAGCAATCCAGTCAGTCCCATTCCCCCGCTCTATCCCCGTAGCCCTACAAGTTTACTTCCCTCAAGTGCCTCTCCAGTCTTCCCATGAAAGCATTGAGTGTCTCCGCTTCCATCACTTTCATTGGCAGTGAGTTCCAGGTCCTCACCACTCGCTGCATAAAAAAGATTTTCCTCACATTCCCCCTGCATCTTTTGCTCAAAACCTTAAATCTGTGTCCTCTAGTCATTGTACTATCAACTAGCGGGAACAGCCTTTCCCCATCTAGCCTATCCAAGCCCGTCATAATCTTGTACACCTCTATCAAATCACCCCTCAACCTCCTTTGCTCTAATGAAAACAAATCCAGCTTCTCCAACCTGTCCTTGTAGCTAAGATCCCCAGAACCATTTTGGTAAATCTCTTCTGCACCCTCTCAATTGCCTTCACATCCTTCCTAAAGTGTGGTGGTCAGAACTGGATGCAATACTCCAGTTGTGGCCTAACCAGCACTTTATAAATGTTCAGCATAACTTCTCTACTTTTGTACTCAATACCTCTATTTATGAAGCCCAAGATCCCATATGCTTTGCTAACCACTCTCTCAATATGTCCCACCACCTTCAGGAACCTATGCACATTAACTCCCAGGTCCCTTTGTCCCTGCACACTCTTTAAAACAGTGCCATTAAGTGTATATTGCCTCTCCCTGTTCCTTCTGCCAAAATGCATCACCTCACACTTCTCTGTATTAAATTCCATCTGCCACTTGTCTGCGCATTCTGCTAGCCTTTCTATGTCCTGTTGCAGTCGATTGGTATCATCCTCACTGTTTGCCACACCACCAAGTTTGGTGTCATCGGCAAATTTACAAATTCTACTCTGTATTCCAATATCTAGGTCATTTATATATATCAAAAAAAGCAGTGGCCCCAGCACTAACCCCTTCTCTCCAGTCAAAGAAACATCCATTCACCACTTCGCTCTGCCACCTATACCATAGCCAATTACATACCCAGTTACCACCGTCCCCTTAATCCCATGTGGTTCTCTTTTCCGGATAAGTCTGTTGTGTGGTACTTTATCAAATGCCATTTGAAAGTCCATATATACAACATCTAATACATTAACTTCAGCAGCCCTCTCTATTATTTCATTAAAGAACTCAATTACGTTAGTGAGACATGATATGCCTTTAACAAATTTGTGTGGGCTGTCCCTTATTTACCCATGCTTCTCCAAGTAAGAATTAATTTTGTCCTTGACAATGGTCTCTAGTAGTTTTCCTACCACTGACATTAGACTGATTGACTTGTAGTTACCAGATTTATCCTTCTCCCTTTTTTTGAACAGTTGTGCAACATTTGCAATCCTCCAGTCCTCTGGCACCACTCCCATATCTAAGGAAGATTGAACGATTGTGGTCAGCTTCTGCAATCTCCACCCTAGCTTCCTTCAGCAACCTAGGATGCAACCCATCTGGACCAGGTGACTCATTAACTTTGAGTGACGCCAACCTATTTAGCACCTCTTTTCTATCTATTTTATCCTATCCAATATCTGTACTCCCACCTCCTCCATTGTGACATCAACTCATCCTGTTCTTTTGTGAAGACAGATGCAAAGTACTCATTCAGTACTTCAGTAATACCCTCTTGCCTCCACAAGAAGCTTTACCTTTTTGTCCCTAATTCCTTTGACTATCCTTTTACTTTTGATATGTTTATAAAAGATTTTGGGTTTCCTTTTATGTTATCTGCGAACCTTTTCTCATACTCTCTCTGCCCTTATATCCTTTTTCAATTTCCCCCTGCACTCTCTGTATTCTGCTTGGTTTTCAATTGTATTCTGTACCTGACATTTGCCAGAAACCTTTTTATTTGGTTTTTTTTACACCTCTATTTCCTTTGTCATCCAGAGAGCATTTTCCTCCTTATGATTGTGTGATTCAGATTTAGAGTTATTGCAATGCACACCATAGGGAGGTCTAGGATTACCAGAATTCCAACATCTGTGCAATGGATGCAAATGCAATACACTTGATTTTAACACTGCTGAGCAATATGTGCCATTTGGTTAAGTAAAGCAGCAAAAGATGAGAACAAATGGCATTTGATGCACTGCAGGTGAATGCGTCATAGAAGGTGGGTTGGGGTAGCATAATTTGTAGATTTAAGAAATGGGGCAGTTCTGGCACTCATTGGAACACATTGAATTAGTGTCTGTCTCACCAGTCTTCATTTCTGCCTTGGTGGTTCAGTAGCTAAACTCCTTATTGTCATTTTCAGCTTCCTGCTCTATCATGATTTTGGCATCCTGTTCTTCCGTGGTGAAGCCTTTGCAGAGTAAAGTTATGGAATATTCAACATGTGACAATTATTTATGAGGCCTTGCAGGGATTGAACTGTAAGATGTTCTTGATGAATTGAAATATCTGAAGCATTGCTTAAGGATTCCAATGTTACATTCAATGATAATTCTGGATGTAGCATGAACCACATTGGCCACAATTTTCTGGAGGGGTCAGTGGGCGGGGTCGATGGCAGCTCGGGTGGGAAATGTAATTTTTTTGACAGTGGATCAGGAACCCACTGTTATCCCGCCACAACGCACCTTTCCCAATGGCGCATCTGTGATCTCAATCGGATCTGACCCGCAGAGGCGGGCAAACCAATTAAAGCAATAATTGTCTTGTTGACAGACCCTTAATAATGGTTTTAACCTTACCTTTTAACTTTAACTGCTCACCCACGGGGTCCATGCTGCTTGTGGACCACATCTGTTAACCTGAAGCGGGAGTTGAATGGCCATTGAATCAGCTGATTAGTTAACAGCTTGAAATGTACTATAAAAGCTCCCACCTCACAGCTGTTTACTTTCCAAGTGCAGAAGCTGTTGCTTACTTCAGTTGGAACACAGATTGAGATATATGCAGGCTGCAAGTGTTTGGAGCAAACTCTCCATCCAGTGTCACCTCATTGACTGATTGCTTCTGTCATCTCTACTTCACCTGCCAACTATTCCATCAGCATGGGTACCATTTATACTGTTTCACCTTGGTCCTCAGAATCTGACCATGATCAGCCCCAACACCAGCACCAACAACACCAGCAGCACCAACAACACCAGCACCAACCTTCTCCACAATCACCTGGTGCTACACAGGATGAAGGGTATCAGCACCCGAGCACATTGTTGCCCGGGAGGCCAGGGATAGCCTCACCATGGCCAGATTTAGAGTCATAGAGTTTTACAGCACAGAAAGAGGCCCTTCGGCCCATCGTGTCTGCGCCGCCCATCCATCCCTGTCCAGTCTAATCCCATTTTCCAGCATTTGGTCCATAGCCTTGTATGCAATGGCATTTCAAGTGCTCATCCAAATGCTTCTTGAATGTTGTGAGGGTTCCTGCCTCTACCACCCTTTTAGGCATTGAGTTCCACATTCCAACCACCCTCTGGGTGAAAAAGTTCCTCCTCAAATCCCCTCTAAATCTCCTGCCCCTTACCCTGAATCTATGCCCCCTTGTTATTGACCCCCCTACTAAGGGGAAAAGTTCCTCTTTGTCTACCCTATCTATGCCCCTCATCATTTTGTACACCTCAATCAGGTCCCCCCTCAGCCTTCTTTGCTCCAAGGAAAACAACCCCAGCCTGTTTCGTCTTTCTTCATAGCTGAGGCGCTCCATCCCAGGTAACATCCTGGCGAATCTTCTCTGCACCCTCTCCAAGGCAATCACATCCTTCCTATAGTGAGGTGACCAGAACTGCACACAGTACTCCAGCTGTGGCCTCACCAGCATTTTGTACAGCTCCATCATAACCACCCTGCTCTTATATTCTATGCCTTGGCTAATGAAGGCAAGTATCCCATATGCCTTTTTAACCACCTTATCTACCTGTTCCGCTGCCTTCAGGGATCTATGTACATGTACACCAAGGTCCCTCTGACCCTCTGTACTTCCTAGGGTCCTACCACTCATTGTGTATTCCCTTGCCTTATTTGTCCGTCCAAAATGCATCACCTCGCACTTTTCAGGGTTAAATTCCATTTGCCACTTTTCCGCCCATCTGACCAACCCGTTTATATCGTCCTGTAGCCTGAGGCTTTCCTCCTCGCAATTTACCACCCCACCAATTTTCGTGTCATCTGCGAACTTACTGATCATACCTTTCACATTCTCATCCAAATCATTTATGTAGATCACAACCCAGCACCGATCCCTGAGGTACCCCACTGGACACAGGCTTCCAGTCACAAAAGCAACCTTCGACCATCACCCTCTGCCTCCTGCCACTCAGCCAGTTTAGGATCCAACGCGCCAAGGCACCCTGGGTCCCATGGGCTCTTACCTTCTTGACCAGTCTCCTATGCGGGACTTTGTCAAAAGCTTTACTGAAGTCCATGTAAACCACATCCACAGCATTTCCCTCATCCACCCCCCTAGTCACCCCCTCGAAAAATTCAATCAGATTTGTCAGACATGATTTACCCTTGACAAAGCCATGCTGACTATCCCCGATTAATCCTTGCCTCTCCAAGTGGAGACTAATTTTGTCCCTCAGAATTTTTTCCAATAATTTCCCTACCACAGACGTTAGGCTCACTGGCCTGTAATTCCCTGGTTTATCCCTGCTACCCTTCTTGTATAATGGTACTACATTAGCTGTTCTCCAGTCCTCTGGTACATCCCCTGTGGCCAGAGAGGTTCTGAAAATTTGTGTCAGAGCCCCTGCAATCTCCTCCTTTGCCTCCCACAGCAGCCTGGGATACATCTTGTCCGGGCCTGGGGATTTATCCACTTTTTGGCCTGCTAAAACCGCTAGCACCTCCTCCCTCTCGATGCTAATATGTTCAAGTATGTCACAGTCCCCTTGCCCGATTTCTATGTCTGCATCGTCTTTCTCCATAGTGAACACAGATGCAAAAAATTCATTTAAAACCCCGCCTACATCATCTGGCTCTACACACAGATTGCCACTTTGGTCCCTAATGGGCCCTACCCTTTCCTTGGTTATCCTCTTGCCCTTAATATACTTATAAAACATCTTAGGATTTTCCTTTATTTTGCTCGCCAGTGTTATTTCATGGCCCCTCCTCGCCCTCCTAATTTCTTTTTTAAGTATGCCCCTGCACTTTTTATACTCCTCTAGGGCTTCTTCCGTCTTTAGTCTTTTGTAACTGCCAAAAGCCCCCCTTTTATTTCTAATGCATTTTTGTATATCCCTTGTCATCCAAGGTTCCCTTTGCTTGTTGGTCCCACCCTTGACCTTTACAGGAACATGTTGGCGTTGTACTCTCTCTATTTCCCTTCTGAAAGTCTCCCACTGTTTTGATGTGGATTTTCCTATAAGTAGCTGCTCCCAGTCCACTTTGGCCAGATCCTGCCTTATCATATTAAAATCGGCCTTCCCCCAATTTAGAACCCTTATTTCCGGGCCGTCTTTGTCTTTTTCCATGACCACCTTAAATCTCACCGAATTATGGTCACTGTCGCCAAAATGCTCTCCTACTGATACTTCCACCACTTGCCCGGCTACATTCCCCAGAATTAGGTCCAGTACCGCCCCCTCTCTTGTAGGACTTTCTACATGTTGGCTCAAAAAGCTCTCCTGGATGCACTTTAAGAATTCTGCACCCTCTAAGCCTTTCACACTCTGACTATCCCAATTTAAATTGGGGAAGTTGAAATCCCCCACTATTATTACCCTATTATTTTCGCACTTCTCTGAGATTTGCCTACATATCTGTTCCTCTATCTCCCCCTGACTGTTTGGGGGCCTATAGTACACTCCCAGCAAAGTGCTTGCCCTCTTTTTGTTTTTAAGTTCTACCCATATGGCCTCATTAGAGGAACCCGCTAATATATCATCCCTCCTTACAGCAGTAATTGACTCCTTAATTAATATTGCAACACCCCCTCCCCTGTCTCGCCTGAAGATTCTATACCCCGGAATATTGAGCTGCCAGTCCTGACCCTCCCTCAACCATGTCTCCGTGATAGCAACAATATCATACTCCCATGTGTTCAACAACAACTTCATTTCATCCACCTTATTTGCAAGACTCCTTGCATTAAAATAAATGCCTTCCAGCCTTGCCATATTCCCTTTTGCCCTCACATATTTTCTCTGCCTTCCCAGCTGACTTGTTTTTTCCTCTGTATTTGGCTGTAAATCACCCCCTACTATAGCTCCACTCTGTACCCCATCCACCTGCCAAGTTAGTTTAAACCCCCCCCAGCAGTGCTAGCAAACCTCCCCGCAAGGATATTGGTTCCCCTCTGGTTCAGGTGTAAACCGTCCGACTTGTACAAGTCCCACCTTTCCCAGAAGCAGACCCAGTGATCCAGGAAACTAAAGCCCTCCCCCCTGCACCATCCCTTTAGCCACGCATTCATCTGTTCTATCTTCCTATTCCTATACCCACTTGCACGTGGCACCGGGAGTAATCCAGAGATTACAACCTTTGAGGTCCTGCTCTTTAATCCTTCACCTAGCTCCCTAAATTCTTGCTGCAGGACCTCATCCCTCTTTTTACCTATGTCGTTGGTACCAATGTGGACCACGACCTCTGGCTGTTCACCCTCCCCCTCCAGAATGCCCTGCAGCCGCTCAGTGATATCCTTGACCCTGGCACCAGGGAGGCAACAAACCATCCTGGATTCACGTCTACGGCCACAGAAACGCCTATCTGTTCCCCTTACTATAGAATCCCCTACCACTATTGCTCTCCCACTCTTTTTCCCCCCTTCCTGGGCAGCAGGAGCACCCCCAGTGCCAGGAAGTTGGCTGCTGCTGCCTTCCCCTGGTGAGTCATCCCCCTCAACAGTATCCAAAGCGGTATACTTGTTTGAGAGGGGAATGGTCACAGGGGTCTCCTGCACTACCTGCCTGCTTCTATTGCTCCGCCTGGTGGTCACCCATTTCCTGTCTTCCTGTGCAGCCCTTCCCTGCGGTGTGACCAACTCACTAAACGTGCTATCCACGACCCTCTCAGCATCGTGAATGCTCAACAACCCATCCACCCGCAGCTCCAGCGTCTCAATGCGGTCTGCTAGTAGCTGCAGATGGATGCATCTCTGGCACACGTGGTCATCAGGGGCACCGGGGTCCCTGAATTCCCACATAGAGCAAGAGGAGCATATCACGGGGCTGGGCTCACCTGGCATGACCTTCCCTTTACTTAATTTAAATTAATTTACTATCACCAATTAAAAATATCTCTAAGGTGCTTGTATAGTCTACCAACAGTCCCTGCTACACCAGAAAAGACCCTAGTAACTATAAACTACAGAGTTAAAGTTTAAAAAAGAGAAATACTCACCAACCAATCACTTACCTGCTCCCTGGTGACGTCACACTCTGGTTACTTTTTACCTCTCTCCTCTGCTGTTCATTTGGTATGCCTCGCTGCTCCCTCTGGTCGGGCCTCGTTGGTGGAGCCGGTTTTTAAGCCGGGCTCCGCCTCACCTCGCCTCGCTGCTCCCTCTGGTCGGGCCTCGTTGGTGGAGCCGGTTTTTAAGCCGGCCTCCGCCTCACCTCGCCTCGCTGCTCCCTCTGGTCGGGCCTCGTTGGTGGAGCCCGTTTTTAAGCCGGGCTCCGCCTCACCTCGCCTTGCTGCTCCCTCTGGTCAGGCCTCGTTGGTGGAGCCGGTTTTTAAGCCGGGCTCCGCCTCACCTCGCCTCGCTGCTCCCTCTGGTCGGGCCTCGTTGGTGGAGCCGGTTTTTAAGCCGGGCTCCGCCTCACCTCGCCTCGCTGCTCCCTCTGGTCGGGCCTCGTTGGTGGAGCCGGTTTTTAAGCCGGGCTCCGCCTCACCTCGCCTCGCTGCTCCCTCTGGTCGGGCCTCGTTGGTGGAGCCGGTTTTTAAGCCGGGCTCCGCCTCACCTCGCCTCGCTGCTCTTCACTTCACTTGATGCTGTACACCCTGGCTGTCACATGATGCGCCAGGTTGGCACCATGCCACACCAACACCATAAAGAATCCCGACAATGCCCAAGTTATTCCTTTCATACTCATGACCATTGCGGTGGGTGCCGTTATGTCTCACCATTCACTGCAACTCACTAAGACATTTCCAAAGGTGCATACAAATCTGTCCAAGAACACAAAGGGCAGGATTTTCATTGGGCCGTGGAGTTGGGATTGGAGGCGTGTGGGGGGTTAAAATCCCGAAATCAGGGGTCCCGACCCCATCCCATACCCAACCCGACTCCATGCCAGTTTCAAAGGAGGCGGGTACCCGCCCCGCACTGGGACTCGCCTACCCGAGGCGGGAAGGGATTAGTGCCAATTAACTGCCTGTTAACAGGTCGTTAACAGGCAGTTTTTAGCCTAATCCCTATTTTTAATGCTGAAGTGTGGGATTCCCGATGGCTCCAAACCACGTCAAGTTTGCGAGGCGGGCTGTTGGGTTGAAGGACTTGGAGGGGTCGAGATGTCGGTATTCAGGTGAGTGATGTGTGCATGAGTGCAAAGGTAAGTGTGTTTGGTGTGTCTAAAGTGTTTAAAGAAGTTTAAATTACCTTTTCAGCCTTCCTTCCTTTCGGTCTCGGGAGTCCCTCATCTCACCGGCACAGAAAGCAGAATGGCTGCGAACTGTCAAAAGTGACAGCCTGCAGCTTTCTGTGCAGGAGAGATTTCTAACTGAGTCTGTGGAGAAGGACTCAGGTTAGAAGTAAGACTGTCAGTGTTTGACAGCTTCAAACAGCTGTGAAACACTGATAGTTCATCTGTCAAAACCTCTTGACAGATAAAATTTCAGTCTGTGATATCACCTGTTGCCAGGTGGCCTTTAATTGGCCTGCTGAGCCCACTGGGCGGGCTCAACAAAGTCAATCAAGTTAAAATCACATGGATTGGCCACATCTCGATGGAGGCGGGACTACAACCCCGAAAGTTGCAGTCCCACATCCTACCTGAGACTCCTGAATGAAAATCCAGCCCAAAGTGTTGAAAATAAAGGTTTCAATGTTTGACAGCACATTAACAGAAACTTTACATGAACATTGGATAAAACACACAAGTGGCTACCCTTGTGTGTTGTTAGTTGGTATGATTGCACGAGGATGAGGGTGAGTGTGAGGGGTGGTTAGTGAGGTGGGGATGTGATAATGTAGATAGAGAGGGATGGGTGGAGGTGCAAGGTAAGTTGGTGTAAGGATGTGCAGGAGTAGGGTAGGGAAGGCAGAGTGATGGGAATGTGATGAGAGGCACAGCAGGATGAAGGTGAGTATGGCTTTGTACTCACATAAGAAATAGGGGCAGGAGCAGGCCATTCAGCCCCTCGAGCCTGCTTTGCCATTTACTGAGATAAGAACATAAGAAATAGGAGCAGGAGTAGGCCAATCGGCCCCTCGAGCCTGCTCCGCCATTCAATAAGATCATGGCTGATCTGATCCTAACTGCCAATCCACTATCACAAAACCATCTCCTGTATCTAACAGAATTAGACACACGAAATAGGAGCAGGATCAGGCTACACGGCCCCTGGGCCCGCTCCACTACCCACAGGGCCATGACCGATCCAAACCTAGACTCATGTCCAAATTCCTGCCCGCTCCCCGTAACCTTTAATTCCCTTTACTTCTAGGAAACTGTCTATTTCTGTTTTAAATTTATGTAATGATGTAGCTTCTACAGTTTTTTGGGGCAGCATATTCCATGGACCTACCACCCTCTGAGTGAAGTAGTTCCTCCTCATCTCAGTTTTGAAAGAGCAGCCCCTTATTCTAAGACTATGCCCCCTAGTTCTAGTTTCACCCATCATCGGGAACATCTTCCCTGCATCCACCCGATCCAACCCCTTCACAATCTTATATGTTTCAATAAGATCGCCTCTCATTCTTCTGAACTCCAATGAGTAGAGTCCCAATCTACTCAACCTCTCCTCATATGTCCATCCCCTCATCCCCGGGATTAACCGAGTGAACCTTCTTTGTACTGACTCGAGAGCAAGTGTGTCCTTTCTTAAGTATGGACACCAAAACTGTACGCAGTATTCCAGGTGCGGTCTCACCAATACCTTGTACAACTGAAGCAATACCTCCCTATTTTTATATTCTATCCCCCTAGCAATGAAAGCCAACATTCCATTGGCATTCTTAATCACTTGCTGCACCTGCATACTAACCTTTTGAGTTTCGTGCACCAGGACCCCCAGATCCCTTTGTACTTCAGTACTTTCCAGTTTCTTGCCATTAAGATAATAACTTGCTCTACGATTTTTCCTGCCAAAGTGCATAACCTCACACTTTCCAGTATTGTATTCCATCTGCCAAATCTCTGCCCACTTACTTAGCCTGTCTATGTCCCCTTGAAGGTTTTTTATGTCCTCCTCACTCACTACTTTCCCCCCCATCTTAGTATCATCTGCAAACTTTGATATGTTACACTCGGTCCCCTCCTCCAAATCGTTAATATAGATTGTAAAGAGTTGGGGACCCAGCACTGACCCCTGCGGAACACCACTAGTTACTGATTGCCAGTCTGAGAATGAACCATTTATCCCAACTCTCTGCCTTCTGTTAGATAGCGAATCCTCTATCCATGCCAGAATATTACCCCCCATCCCGTGATTTTTTATCTTAAGCAATAATCTTTTGTGTGGCACCTTGTCAAATGCCTTTTGGAAGTCTAAATACACTACGTCCACTGGTTCCCCTTTATCCACCCTATATGTTACTTCTTCAAAGAACTCCAGCAAATTTGTCAAACATGACTTCCCCTTCATAAAACCATGCTGACTTTGTCCTATTAAATTATGATTATCCAAATGTCCTGTTACTGTCTCCTTAATAATGGACTCCAAAATTTTACCTACCACAGATGTTAGGCTAACCGGTCTATAGTTTCCAGCCTTCTGTCTACTGCCCTTTTAAAGAAAGGGTGTTACATTAGCAGTTTTCCAGTCTGCCGGGACCATTGCCGAGTCCAGGGAGTTTTGGAAAATTATTACCAATGCATCCACAATCCCTACCGCCACTTCCCTCAAGACCCTAGGATGTAAGCCATCAGGTCCAGGTGATTTATCCGCCTTGAGTCCCATTATTTCACCGAGTACCACTTCCTTAGTGATTTTGATCGTGTTTAGCTCCTCCCCCCCTTTAGCCACCTGTTTGTCCAGTGTTGGGATATTCTTAGTGTCTTCTACTGTAAAGACTGATATAAAATATTCATTCAGTGTTTTTGCCATCTCCATATTTCCCACCATTAATTTCCCGGTCTCATCCTCTAAGGGACCAACATTTACTTTAGCCACCCTTTTTCTTTTTATATAACTATAAAAACTCTTACTATCTGTTTTTATATTTTTTGCTAATTTACTTTCATAATCTATCTTCCCTTAATCAATCTTTTTGTTATTTTTTGCTGTCTTTTAAAGTTTTCCCATCCCTCTATCCTCCCACTAGATTTGGCTACCTTATATGCCCTTGTTTTTAGTCAAATACTATCCTTAATTTCTTTACTTAGCCACGGATGGCTGTCTTTTCTTTTACACCCTTTTCTTCTCAGTGGAATATATATTTTTTGGAAGTTGTAAAATAACTCCTTACATGTACACCACTGATCATGTATCGTCTTACCCTTTAATCTATTTTCCCAATCCACTCTACTCAATTCCGCTCTCATACCTTCATAGTCTCCTTTATTGAAGCTTAGCACGCTTGTTTGAAATCCAACCTTCTCACCCTCTAATTGAATATGGAATTCAACCATGTTATGGTCACTCATTCCAAGGGGATCCTTTACTAGGACATTTTTAATTAATCCTGTCTCGTTACACAGGACCAGATCTAAGGTTGCCTGCCCCCTGGTCGGTTCAGATACATACTGCTCAAGAAACCCATCCCTAATACACTCAATGAACTCATCCTCAAGGCAGCCCTGCCCAATTTGATTTGTCCAATTAATATGATAGTTAAAATCCCCCATAATTATAGATGTTCCCTTATTACAAGCCTCAACTATTTCCTGATTGATAGTCCGTCCAACAGAGTTGCCACAGTTCGGAGGCCTATAGACTACGCCCACTAGTGTTTTTTTCCCCTTATTATTCCTTATCTCCACCCAAACTGTTTCATTATCCTGATCTTTTGACCCAATATCATTTCTCTGTATTACAGTGATTCCTTCCTTTATTAGCATAGCCACCCCACCTCCCCTTTCTTCCTGCCTGTCCTTCCTGATCGTTAAATAACCTGGTATGTTTAATTCCCAGGCATTGTCACCCTGCAGCCATGTTTCTGTAATGGCCACAAGATCATACCCATATGTAGTTATTTGTGCCATTAACTCGTCTATTTTGTTATGAATGCTACGTGCATTCAGATAGAGAACTTTCAAATATGTTTTGTGACACTTAGTTCCTGCTTTTGCCCTTTTTATTACTTTCCCTTTTACTCCATTCCTTCTGCCCCTTCCTGACACGCTCTGGTTTGTAATTTCCCCACTGCTACCTAAGTATATGACCTTCTCTGTTGTCATTTTTATTATTTGCTCTCTAGGAACCTCCCCCCGACTAGTTAGTTTAAAGCCCTCTCTACAGCCCTAGTTATATGATCCGCCAGGACTCTAGTCCCAGCACTGGCCAAGTGAAGCCCGTCCCAACGGAGCAGCTCCCTCCTGCCCCAATACTGGTGCCAGTGTCCCAGGAAGCAAAACCCATTTCTCCCACACCAGTCTTTGAGCCACGCATTTAACTCTCTTATTTTATTTGTCCTAGCCAAATTCGCTTGTGGCTCAGGTTATAATCCTTACCCTTGAGGTTCTGTTTTTTAATTTGACCCCTAGTTGCTCATACTCCTTTAACAGAACCGGCTTCCTAGTCCTATCTACATCGTTTGTACCAACATGGACCACGACAACTGGATCCACCCCCTCCCACTGCAAGTTTCTTTCCAGCCCAGAGGAGATGTCCTTAACCCTGGCACCGGGTAGGCAACACAGCCTTCGGGACTCTCGCTCTCGGCTGCAGAGAACTCTATCTATCCCCCTAATAATACTATCCTCTACCACTACAACATTTCTATTTACTCCCCCCTCTTGAATGGCCCCCCATTCCACGGTGCTGTGGCCAGGTTGCTCATCCTCCCTGTAGTCCCTGCTCCTGTCTCCACAGGGAGTAAGAACCTCGCACCTGTTGGACAAGAGCAAGGGCTGCGGCTCCTCCAGCTCTACCTCCTGGACTCCCGTACCTGCCTCACTCGTAGTCACACCGTCCTGTCCCTGACCATGGGCTACATCTGAATTAATTAACTTCATAGGTGTGACCACCTCCTGATACACAGAGTCCAGGTACTTCTCCCCCTCCCTGATGTGTCGCAGTGTCTGAAGCTCAGACTCCAGCTCATCAACACGGAGCTGGAGTTCCTGTAGCAGCAGACACTTGTCACAGACGTAATCACTGTGAGCCTCAATGGGGTTCACCGGCTCCCACATCTCGCAACAGTAACACATCACCTGCTCCATTCTATGTTATTAATTTAAAATTTTTATTGTTAGTTATGGACACCCTCTGCCCGATTTTAGATGCTAGTATCCCCTCTAATTAATTGGATTTAAATTAAATCAATCCCCCTAGTTACACCAGTTAAATGGTTTACCAACCAGAAAGGCCTTATTAACTACAACCCACAGAGTTAAAGTTTGAAAAGAGCACCTAACACCCCACTTACCCTAACTCACAGCACTCTTTGATGACTCGCACTCAGTGCTTGCTCGCACTAGGACTGGTCTTTTTATACTGTTTGTTTGTTTACAGCCAAATGAGTCACCCCAGCTGATTGGTTAGAAAACTGGTTTCCACTGCCTGCTGTGCCAATTTACTCCTACTGCAGTTTAACCTTGTTTTACTCTTCTTAAACCAACAGAATCCCAAATATTTAACTTTTCCCCTTTACTTAAACTGCTTAAGTAATCTTATCAAGAATGATTTAAAGAGAAATAACAATTAAAGAACTCGCACACTTACCCAAACTCACAGCACTCTTTGATGACTCGCACTCACTAAGAACATAATCAGAGAAGGCCACTGAATCCATCAAACTCATGCGCAATCCATTCTATCATGAGTTCTATCTCATCTATTTAATCTCCTGAACAAAGGTTCAGCAAAATTTGTCCTGTCCTCAAAGGTAAATTAAGCAAAACTTCAGAAAGCCTATCTAACCTTTCAATCTAATTTTGCACCCTGAAATTGCAAAGCTCTCCTGGCAATGTCGAGTTTCGATGGGGCAAGTAAGGGTCACAAAATTGGGCACACAGGCTATACTGATTGCTAACAAGTCACATGTTCCAGCAAAGAAAAATCCTAGCATTTTTGAGGCTTCGCTGATGGCCAGGGCAAGCCTCATTCCATATATTAGTTGCATGTAAATTCATCCCTCATTGAATCTTGTAGCTTTCTTGCCATTTTCCCACTGGCAGCGCTGCTTGGTCATTTGAAACAGGTTTCAAATGTTTGAAACAACTTTCAAAGATGTTTTGAGACACTTAGTTCCTGCTTTTGCCCTTTTTATTACTTTACCTTTTACTCCATACCTTCTGCCCCTTCCTGACATGCTCTGGTTTTTAATTTCCCCACTGCTACCTAAGTCTATGACCTTCTCTGTTGTCATTTGTATTATTTGCTCTCTAGGAACCTCCCCCCCCCACTAGTTAGTTTAAAGCCCTCTCTACAGCCCTAGTTATATGATCCGCCAGGACTCTAGTCCCAGCACTGGCCAAGTGAAGCCCGTCCCAATGGAACAGCTTCCTCCTGCCCCAGTACTGGTGCCAGTGTCCCAGGAAGCAAAACCCATTTCTCCCACACCAGTCTTTGAGCCACGCATTTAACGCTCTAATTTTATTTGTCCTAGCCAAATCATGGCTTATCCGATTTTTGCCTCAACTCCACTTTCCTGCCCGCTTCCCATAACCTTCGATTCCCCTGTTGCTCAAAAATCTGTCTATCTCAGCCTTGATTATATTCAATGACTGGTAAAGAATTCCAAAGATTCGTGACCCTCTGAGAGAAGACATTCTTCCTCATCTCCATCTTAAATGGGTGACCACTTATTCTGAGACTATGCCCCCTCGATCCAGATTCCCCCATGAGAGGAAACATCCTCTCAGCATCTACCCTGTCCAACCTCCTCAGAATCTTATGTTTCAATAAGACCACCTCTCATTCTTCTAAACTCCAATGAGTATAGGCCCAACCTGCTCAACCTTTCCTCATAAGACAACCCTTCCATCCCAGGAATCAACCTAGTGAACCTTTTCTGAACTGCCTCCAATGCAAGTATATCCCTCCTTAAGTAAGGGGTCCAAAACTGTACGCAGTACTCTAGATGTGGTCTCACCAGCCCTGTACAGTTGTAGCAAGACTTCTCTACTTTTGTACTCTATCCCCCTTGCAATAAAGGCCAACATTCCATTTGCCTTCCTAATTACTTGCTGCACCTGCATGTTAACTTTTTGTGTTTCATGTACGAGGACCCCCAGATCCCTCTCTACCGCTGCATCCTGTAGTCTTTCTCCATTTAATAATATTTTTCTGTTCTATTCCTACCAAAGTGGATAACTTCACATTTTCCCACATTATACTCCATCTGCCAAATTCTTGCCCACTCACGTAACCTATCAATATCCCTTTGCAGACTCTTTGGGGGGGAAATTGGGTTGCTTTGCACCTCCTGTTAGCGCCCTAAGGGCGCTAATGGGGTGCTAAGCAACTAGCGCCTGGGTGCGGTGCCGCCCAAGCCTCCCGCGAAATTCAGCAGGAGGTTAGCGGCAGTGCTAACCGGTAGCACCCTGCGGCACTGTGCCACTGACAATGACGTCATCACCATGTGCAGCGCCCTGGCCGCGATCTTCGAGAGTGCTCCCTGACATACCGCTGGACGCAATGTCCGACGGGGTCAGGGGGACCTACCTGCGACTGGGGAGATGCTATTTAAAGGCAAGGTGCCTGGTGGCCATTTTTTTTGCTGGCCGCCTGCCAGCACCTGCCTGTACTCCCGTCCCCAGCCTCCTGAACCGCCACCCCCCCCCCCCCCACAGAGTGCCGGCTGCACTCCAAGAGCCCTTGAGTGCCGGGCTCTTTTGCTGGCACTCCCAATCCCTGGGGGCCCAGCTGGGCCCCGGGTCGAGCTGCGCAAGGCCCCTCCCCTTTAAGAAGGGGAGGAAGGCCTGCAATACCGTGGTGCTGCGACACGTGGCGCCGCGATATTCCCTTGCAGCGCCCCAAGAGGGATACGGGGCACTTCCAGTATCGCGCCGCTTCCCTCTTGGAATGCAACCACTCAATTTCTGTTGCAGTGGTGCTAATTTTTCCAGGGCACTAAAAGTAGCGCCCCGGCGAAGTTAGCGCTCCAAATGGGGCGCTACTCAATTTTTAGCCCTTTATGTCCTTCTCACAACTTGCTTTCCCACCTATCTTTGTATCGTTCACAAATTTGGCTACAATACACGTGCTTCCTTCATCCAAGTCATTAATATAGATTGAAAATAGGTGAGGCCCCAGCACTCATCCTTGTGGCACCCCACTAGTTACAGATTGCTATCCTGAAAATGACCCATTCAGCCCGACTCTTTGTTTTCTGTTAGTTAGCCAATCCACTATCTAATTTAATATATTACCCCCAACACCATAAGCTCTTATCTTATGCAGTAACCTTTTATGTGGCAACTTGTCGAATGCCTTTTGGAAATCCAAATACACTACATCTACTGGTTCCCCTTTATCCAATCTGCTCATTACCTCCTCAAAGAACTCTTAATAGATTTGTCAAACACGATTTCCCTTTCATAAAACCATGTTGACTCTGTTTGATTGTATTATGATTTTCTAAATGCCCTGCCACTACTTCCTTAATAATAGATTCGAGCATTTTGCCAATGACAGATGTTAGGCTAGCTGACCTATAGTTTCCTGCTTTCTGTCTCCCTTCTTTTTTGAATAAGGGCGTTACATTTCCAGTTTTCCAATCCACAGGGACTTTTCCAGAGTCAAGGGAATTTTGGAAGATTACAACCAATGCATCCACTATCTCTGTAGCCACTTCTTTTAAGACCCTAGAATGCAGGCCATCAGGTCCAGGGGACTTGTCTGTCTTTAGACCCATAAGTTTGCCTAGCACTTTTTCTCTGGTGATAGCGATTGTTTAAAGTTCCTCCCTCCCTTTTGCCCCTTGATTTTCTACTATTACTGGGATGTTTTTAGTGTCCTCTACTGTGAAGACAGATACTAAGGGGGAGAAATTTGGTTGGCAGCGCCTCCAAGTAACGCCTAAAGAGGCCGAGAAGTGGGGCGTTAGCCAATTTTCGGCCGGGCGCAGTGAACCCAGCGCCTCCTCCCATATTGAGTGGGCATTTTGCGCCAGCGCTAAACCTTAGCGCCCGCTCGTGGGCGCAGGCAGATCATGACGTCATTTCAGTGTGCAACACCTTTTGGGTGCCCCGGACCGGAAATTCAGTGTTGCGCCCCTCCGTTCCGCTGGGCGCTAATAAGGACTGCTTACCTGGAACGTTCCCCAGTCACTCTCGGGCTAGGGGGGCGTTCTTTAAAGGGGACTGCACTGGTATAAAAGCGGCAGCCATTTTGGGAGCACAACTTCCTCGAGACTTTCACAGAGTTGCTGAGCTGCACTCTGAGAGCCATTGCACCAGTGAGCCAGCGCTGGCCAGAGGAACTTCAGCCTTCTGACCATCACCTTGCAGCTGGTGAGCATTTACAATGTTTACAATTTCTTGTGCGCTATTACTATGGGGGCTGCATTGGAGGGGAACGTCCTGCTGCTGAACCATCTGGAAAGGGCACAGAGATGCAGGGAGAGAGGGGCAGGAATGGCCAGACGGAGGAGGGCCAACAGACGTCACCGCACCAGACCTTACGCTGCCAGGGTTTTCCGACAGCAGTTCTGTTACTTGAACATGTCAGAGGAGTAGTGTCTTAGAAGGTTGCGCTTCAGAAAGGAGGTGGTGACTGAGCTGTGCCACCTGCTTCAGCCAGATCTGCAGCCTCAGATAAGGTGCAGGACCTCTCTGTCGGTGGCTGTCAAGATGACTGTTGCCCTGAATTTCTATGTGAGCAGCTCCTTCCAGGCCGCAACTGGGGACATCGCTAACATACCGCAGTTTGCGGTGCATTGCTGCATCCGTCAAGTAACAGATGCCCTATTTAAAAGGAGGCGGCAGTACATCTCCTTCCCTGTGACACTGGAGAAGCAGCGGGAGCACGCAGAGGGCTTCGCAGCAATAGCGGACTTCCCCATGGTGCAGGGCACCATTGACTGCACGCACGTGGCTTTGCGGGCGCCTGTTTTGAATCCGGAGGAGTTCCGCAACCGCAAGGGGTTCCATTCCTTGAATGTTCAGCTGGTCTGTGACCACCGACAGCTGATCCTTGCAGTCAATGCACAGTTCCCTGGCAGCAGCCACGACGCCTTCATCCTGCGCCAGACTTCAGTTGCAGACCTATTCGAGGCCCCGGCTCACCCAGGAGGCTGGCTTCTCGGTGACAAGGGCTATCCTCTGTGCCCATGGCTGATGACGCCGCTCCGTTTGGCCAGCACTCCTGCTGAAGAGCGCTTCAGTGCGAGCCATCAGGCGACAAGGAACATTGTGGAGCACACAATCGGTGTGCTGAAGCAGCGGTTCTGCTGTCTGGACCATTCCGGAGGTGCCTTGCAGTACTCACCAGAGCGAGTCTCCCACTTCGTCGTAGTCTGTTGCATGCTGCATAACCTCGCCATCCTATGCACCCAGCCAATGCCACCAGCCATTGAAGCACCAGCGGAGGAGGAGGAGGAGGAGGAGGAGGAGGACCAAGACGGGAGGGAGGTACAAACTGGAAGGGCTGTCTGTCAGAGGCTGATAACAAGCCGCTTCTAGGCCCCTCTGACGGAATGCTTGGTGCCATTCGATGAGGAGGAGTGGAACCGTCCGGATAACCCAAAGCCTATGAAGGACAGTGAATGTAAATATCAGACATGGCCAATATAAATAAAAAAAGTTGTTTATTTTGCTAAATGTGCTTCCTTCCAACATGACAAAGCAATGGCAACAGAAAGCAAAACTAACACACTAACACATAAGTGACTCGCACACCCGGGAGACTATCCAAAACATTACTAACATTCCGACCAGCATCCACGGCCTTGATTTCTACAAATAAGACATCTCAGCTGCACCTTCCACTCTTTCCCCCTTGATGGTGATCTACTTCTCTTGCGAGATTGGCCTCTTCCCTTCCTGCAGCTCCTCCGTAATGGGACCCCAGTGGCTGCATCAAGGCTGGGGGAGGCCTGCTGGCTGTCCGAAAGCGCAGATGCCCCTGAGGGACGTCCTGGATGACCTCTGGCCTTGGAGGGCCTGGATGCTGACTGCTCCAACTGTGAATGGGTGGAAGCAGTCTGTCCTACAGGTGGTGGCAGCTGCAGTGGAGACGTGCCAGCGGTGGCATCAGGAATGCTGACATCCTGAGAGCGGACAGCAGCTCCCTGGTCGAACGACACACTGGCACTCTGACGGGGCAGCACCGCAGCATGCACACCAATCGGCTGGTCCACAGATTGAGGCCCTGCTGTGGTGCTGCAAGAGCCCCGGGTAATCCCGCCTGATCCAGCGAGGGTGGCAGCAGTCATTAGTCGCATGGCCTCAATATGCGTCTGCATGAGACCAGCAAGTGACTGCGTGGCAGCACTCAGCATTTGCGTGGCAGGTGCCAGTGCTTCGGTGAAGCCCTGGACAGTCCTTTCCAGTGCTTCGCTGAAGGCCAGGACAGTCCTTTCCACTGCTTCGGTCAAGTCCTGGACAGTCCTTTCCAGTGCTTCGCTGAAGGCCGGGACAGTCCTTTCCACTGCTTCGGTCAAGCCCTGGACAGTCCTTTCCAGTGCTGCCCCGAAGCCGTGGACAGTCCTTTCCAGTGATGCCCCGAAGTCCTGAACAGTCCTTTCCAGTGCTGCCCCAAAGTCCTGCGCACTCCTTGCCTGTGCTGCCCCGAAGTCCTGCGCTCTCCTTGCCTGTGCTGCCCCGAAGTCCTGCGCACTCCTTGCCTGTGCTGCCCCGAAGTCTTGGACACTCCTTGCCAGTGTCTCGATGGATTCAGGCATCCTTGCCACTGCAGCCATGAGCTCAGTGTGCCTGAGCCAAGCCTGGGCACTCATTTCTGCGAGGGAATGCACCTCTTCTGCACTCTGTGCAGCAGTACTCGCGGCCTGACTCGCCCTCTGGGGAGACGGCCCCCGAGCTTCCCTACCCCCCTTGCATTGCTGCAGCCACTGGTTCCTGGAACTGCTTCCTCCTCAGAGCATTCCCCCCCACTCCCCTCCAGGGAAGTAGTCTCCCCAGTCTGCAGAGGGGCTGGCTCGCCTGAGGGTGGCAGGGATGGTCCAACTTCCTCCTGCTCGTCGCCTCCGGAGTCAGTGGCAGTGGCAGCTTGAGGGCCCGGCTCCCGAGCTGGTGATGCAGCATCTGAAAGCAGGGAGGTTGAAGAGTGGCTTTAGCGAAAGGACAGGGTGGCAGCAAGGGATGCATGAGTGCTGCAATGCTCTGACATGGGTCCAGAGTGAAAAAGCATGCTGGTGGGAGGAAGAAGTGGAAGGAGAGAGTTCAAAAAGGTGATGACCTTACCATCGCTGTGCACAATGGGGTCGGCAGCTCCAGTGGTGACAGGACCAGTCATCCGGCCTCCAACAATCTGGTGGACTCGTTCCTCCAGGTCCGTCAGTGTCTGCAGCTGAGGAGGGCCTCCTCCGGTGCGAAGCTGCTCCCTCCGGTTCCTGGCCAGCTTGGCCTGCAGGAGAAAGGACGGGAAGTGATGAAACATGCTGGCCTGAGCTGACATCACATGCCCCCATGGTAGATTAGCCCTTCCATTATGCATTGAGCTGACATCACATGCCCCCCATGGTAGATTAGCCCTTCCATTATGCATTGAGCTGACATCACATGCCCCCATGGTAGATTAGCCCTTCCATTATGCATTGAGCTGACATCACATGCCCCCCATGGTAGAATAGCCCTTTCATTATGCATTGAGCTGAATGTGCATGTGTGTTTCCAGAAAGGGCCATGGGTGCTGGCTGACAGATGGCCATTGGGGCTTCACACACCCTCTGGCCATAATGTCAGGTGCAGATGGTGGGATGAAGAAGATGGCAAAAAAGGCACTCACCCTAACGACCCGAGTGAGGTCGTTGAACTTCTTCCTGCATTGCACAGGAGTCCTGGCCACCACGCTGGTTGAGGTGACTCTTTGACAAACTTCCCTCCAAGCCCTGCGGTACTTGCTCTGATAAGGCCTCCTGCCATTGTCGGGGTACAACACAGCTCGCCGGCGCTCCACTTCACCAACCAAAGCATCCAATGCCCCATCGGTAACGCGCTCCGCTCTCTGCCTCACCCTCTCCATATGTTCAAAGTTTGGAATGCCACAGAAAGCACAGCGCCGATTTTGAGGCCTACAAGGCGCAGAGTGTGGCTGCTGCTCCTAATTGACCCGCCCCTTTAAGAGCTGGCCGGTGCCAGCATGTCTCAGGGTAATCGATTATTGACAGCACCTGCGCTGCGCCCGGCTGCCGACATATTGAGTAGCACCACCGGGTTAGCGCCTTAAGACTCCCGTGCAGCGCCTGAATCAACGCCGCAATCACCTTTAGGGGCGCAGCAACCTAATATTGCTCGAGGTGGCGATAAGTTGCGCCTGGCGAAAAAATTTGCGCAGCGCCAATTCTAATGCCCCAAACGGGGCTATACCCAATTTCTCCCCCTAAATATTTGTTCAGTGCCTCTGTCATTTCCTTATTTCCCATTATTATTTACTCAGTCTCGTCCTCTAAGGGACCAATATTTACTATAGTTACTCTCTTCCCTTTGATATACTTGTAGAAGCTCTTACTGTCAGTTTTTATATTTCTTGCTAGTTTGCTCTCATAAGCTATTTTCTCCCTCTTTAATCTTCTGGCCTACCACTAACCTTTGCAACATTGTATGCCTTTTCTTTCAATTTGATACCATCCTTAACTTCCTTGGTTAGCCATGGTTGGTTCATTCTTCTCTTCGAGTCTTTCTTTCTCACTGAAATATATCTTTGTTGAGAGTCATGAAATATCTCTTTAAATGTCTGCCACTGCTTTTCTACCATCTTATCTTCTAATCTATTTTCCCAGTCCACTTTCGCCAACTCTCTCCTCATACCTTTGTAATTGCCTTTATTTAAGTTTAATACTCTCATTTCAGACCCAAGTTTCTCACCTTCAAACTGAATGTGGAATTATATCATGTTATGATCCCTCTTCCCTAGAGGATCCTTTACTATGAGATCATTAATTCATCCTGTTTCATTACACAGTACCAGATCTAAAATAGCCTGTTCCCTGGTCGATTCCACAATGTATTGTTCCAAGAAACTATCCTGAATACACTCTATGAACTCATCCTCAAGGCTAATTTTGCCAATTTGATTTGTCCAATCTATATGAAGATTAATCGCCCATGATTATTGCAGTACCTTTCTTACAAACTCCCATTATTTCTTGATGTATACTCTGTCCTATAGTGTAGCTACTGTTAGGGGGCCTATAGACGACTCCCACCAGTGCCTTCTTTCCCTTACCATTTCTTACCTTCACCCAAATTGATTCTACATCTGGAACTTCCGAGCCAAGATCATTTCTCACTATTGTCCTGATCTCATCCTTTATTAACAGAGCTACCCCACCAACTTTTCCTTTCTGTCTATCCTTCCGAAATGTCAAATACCGCTGAATATTTAGTTCCCAGCTTTGGTCACATTACAACCATGACTCTGTGATGGCTATTAGATCATAGCTATTTATTTCTATTTGTGCCGTCAATTCATCTATATTTATCTGAATGCTGCAGGCATTCAGGTAAAGAGCCTTTAATTTTTTCTTTTATCATTTTTCCCTACTCTGACCTTATTTGCTGGTGCACTCTTATGTTTGTACACTCTGTCCCTTCCTGTCACACTCTGGTTTTCATTGCCCATATCGCTACCCTGCACTATTGCCTTGTCCTTTCTCTTTAACTTTCCAAATTTCCCTTCACTTGAACCCTCCCCCCCACTATTTAGTTTAAAGCCCTATCTACAGCCCTAGTTATTCGATTCGCCAGGATACTGGTCCCAGCATGGTTCAAGTGAAGGCAAATCCAATGGAACAGCTCCCTCTTTCCCCAGTACTGGTGCCTGTGCCCTACATTTCCTGAGAGATCATTGACCCACTGCACCCAAGTCCTCCTGATGACATCTCTGCTTATGACCTTTGTGCAATGTGCAACCAAGCTGTCTTGGTCTCCTGGGGAGGTCTCTTCCACCCATGGGAAGGACCTCCCTGCGTGCTCTGACTCCCTCCATATAGGGAGTCATGAGAGAACCTGGGGTTAGCCCTGCACCTCTGTGCAGTCATTGTCAGTGTTTGCAGCACTTCAGTGCTGTAGAACACTGACAGCACAAACGTCAAAAGTAAGGTGGCCAGGGTCCCTTTAAGGAAACCGGCTCAAGGCGCATCATGAATGACGTCACCAGACCCGCTTCCTCTAATTGGGCCAGGAAATGGGCTGGGCGGGCTTAACAAGCCCCATTGAGGTAAGTTCATTCTAGGCAGTGGGATATGGCCAGCAGCGGAGCCGTGACCCGCCACCAACACCTGCCACACCGGACCCGCTGAGATGAGCAAAATCACGGCCACTGTATCCGCATCCCACTTCTGTTTGCAGATAGGACAAAAATGTCCTGAGTCATGATGGCAGAGGATATCCGTGTCCCAGAAGCCATCCTTCCACTCTTCCTTGTTATTTAAATAAAGGTAACACAGATGACTGCCTTAAAGTGAAGGCTATGTGGAAGTCATGGGGAAGCAGCCATCTGTCTACAATATTCTCTGCAACTGGTTGCATACCAGCTGGACATTGATAGAATTAAATCTTATGGTCAACGTAGGGCAGGGACATCCAACCTTGCAGCTGGAAGCTGAACACTCATGCCAAAACCAGAGAGTGGGTCACATGATTTTGTAGAAATGCAAACCCTGATACACAGAAAATTCAAACACTTCCATTCACAAAATTTCAAATTCCATACACAATAATTGGGAACTGGGAATACTCAACCTCAGCTCTTTGAACTTCCTGAGCTGGAGGACAGATTGGTATAAAAAGGATGCTCCCTGATTGGTCTGAATTCACCAGAGAGCAGTATTTTCTAGTCCTTCAAGACCAGGAAATTTAAAGGGCTGCACCTGCGCTGTTTATCCAGCACCCACTTCTTCTCATATTAAAGACACAAAGCCAATTTTAAACTATGGTTACATCCAGCTCTCAATTATACTAAATTATAGTTAAAGCCAATTTTGTATGTTTAATTGGAGAAGAAGTGCAGACTGAATGAATGGTGCTCGCAAGTTGGATTGACTTGTGGGCCACCTATTAGACACTTCCACACAGTATTGCACACAGTATTGAGTGCAGGGGCTACAATGGCCACATGGGAGCAATCAATGTCCCTCTGGAACTTTGGAAAGCCAGCAGACCTGTAAAATTGTTGTGATGCTCTATCATTCTGCTATTGGTGATCAATGACAAAAGTACTAAAATTGCTGGCCCTACTGAATAATACATCTGTGATCTCCTTGATATATCTGACTGGCACTACTGACATCCTGAAGCACCCTGATGCAAATCTATGGTGACCATCGATGGCTACTGACAGTGCAGTATGGATGGTGATCATATCCAAAGGTCTTGATCAATTAGGTGGCACAGTTCTGTCACAGTCTCCTTGCTTAGCCTCCTAAGGCACTGCTGTTGAATCATTCTCAGGTAGCTGTGCCTGGGATGGTGTTCCAGCTGACATTACATGCAGCCCTTTCCTACACTTGTTGGTCCTTCTCAGCCAATTTCAGTACGAGTGGAGTACCGAATTTAATACCCATTTTATACAAAATATCCAAGGATGCGGTTTAGCTATGTAACAGCTCACCTGTCCACACAGCCAGGAAGTCCACCACATCTGCTGCAACACCAGTTTCATAGGATGGTTAGCAAAGGACCAATCGAACAAAAAAGAACGGTTTGGCTTCAAAGATCTGTTATGCTGACAATCATTATCTCAACACGCTAAACATTTATTGAGTAAATATATTTCTTGAGTAAACATATTTCTTGACTAATTCAGTGCCAACAAGTCACTTCCTCCAAGGAGCAATTTAGCAACAAGTAAGAACTAGGTGTCCCTTTGCATTCCCTATATTATTACTCGATGACACATGAACAGCGCAGGCATTCATTGTAACACTAATTTCCAGGCCACTGCACAATTCTGGGAATCTATTATTTAAAATGTATGATTCCCAGCAGAACTGGAAATGACAAGTATTCTAATCAGCAATTGAATAAGCTTTATGAGAATTTGAAACATTTATGAGATTGCACCATGTCTATTTAAGCAACCAAAAGGTGTCAAAACTGCTACACCTGTATGGGCAAAATACTAAAATACTTAATGGTCTTCAGTTTGAGGCAAATGAAAACAGGACTGATGTAAAGTTAGAACAATTTTGCATTAGACAGATCAATGAAACCAATGAGCAGGAGTTCCCGCCATGCAATTCGCCTGAAATCGGCCAAAGCAGCGCAAAAGATCACGGAATTTCAAGCGCTAATTCTGTCCAGTGCAAATCAATATTCCGCGATCTTTTGCTCTAGTTTAAAAAACATCACGCTAGAAGCTGGCCCTGCCCACAAAACTGGCTGTGCTCCCAGATGAATTAATCACCATGGTGAGTTTCCACTAATTGCGTCCGTTTGCGGGTCTTCGAGGAGGCTCTTAAAATTAATCTGTTCTTTTTAGGCGTATGGACACTAATAGGCATGTTTTAAAAGCTTTTGAATATAATTTTCTTTTAAATTTACTAAGAAATTGACTACTGTACACCAATATAACTAGCAAATGGTTCTGAATACATTTTTAAGTGATTTTCCGTTATTTAAAATTGGGTTACTCACAGGTGGTTTGATTAAAAATGCTTATTTTTTGTGATAAACCTATTTTCAGCTGTATTAATAAAAATTGCACCAAGTAACCACTCTTAAATATATCAATTTTCTAATGCAAAAAAATGTTTTAAAAGAATTACATTCTAAAACACTGCTGGATTGCACTGGTTCATGGCAGATTTTACATTCGGCGATATGCAGATAAGTTTGAGCAGAAACTTGAGAGAAAAAACACTTCTCAAAACTTAGGCAATTTTGGGCATAACTTGTGCCCGGATCACTGATTGTGCCCAAAGCGGAAGCTTCAGGCCACAACAACCAGGATAAAGATCCTGATGAAAAATAGACGTGAACATATTGGCCCATATTTTCCAATCCCTGCGAGTGTGTACGAGGTGTGTACACACCCGTAGGAACCTCGCAAATGCCGTTTTCAGACATGCGCTGAAAACCGGCATTTCCGATCTGTCAAGAATCCTCTTCACAGATCGGACGCCTGCCCTGGAGAAGGGCCTTTGCGGGTGGTTGAGTTCTGCTTTCTGCACAACCTCCGCCCGCTGAAAACCCTTAGAAATTTTACGCCTGGTAAAAGCAGGCATAAGGCCTGCTTTTACCAGCATAAGTGTTTAAAAAAGTACTCATTTATAATTTAAAAATACTTTTAAAAAAGGTAAGTTTATTTTTAGCCCCATAAAAATCTTTAATTATTTTTTCAAAAAATTAAATTTTTGTTTAAAATATTTAATTGAATGTAATGTTAACTCATTTTAAAAATGTGATGTTTTAAAAAAAAATTATTTAATGTTTTGATGTCTTTTTTCAGAGTTCCCCATTCATACTTTTGACAGGTCTATCTGTCAAAAGTATGGTGTGGAGATGCCGGAGTTGGACTGGGGTGGACAAATGTAAGAAGTCACACAACACCAGGTTATAGTCCAACAGCTTTATTTGAAATCACAAGCTTTCAGAGCGCTGCTCCTTCTTCAGGTGAAGTGGAGAAATGCATAAAGACACAGCTTATATAGTCAGAGAATCATGTCAGATGTTTACAGGTAACCTTTCCAACTGCCATTTATCACACCTCGGCAGAGAGATAATCACAGCAGTCAAAGGTGTGAATGGTGTCCAAACAGGTCAGTCAGGGAAACATTACATCAAAGAACAATGAGGTGGGGTCACAAGGGGTCAAATATTGCAGATGCTGGGGTCTGTATGAAAAACAAAAAAAGACAAAAAACATTTTTTTTGGCTGGAAATCACAGCAGGTCCGGCCGCATCTGTGTAGAGAGAACAAGCCAATGTCGACTCGAGTCTGGATGACCCCACTACATGTAACCCCACCTGACGCAGCTGGGCAGCACGGTGGCATAGTGGTTAGCACTGTTGCCTCACAGCGCCAGGGACCCGGGTTCGAATCCGGCCTCGGGTGACTGTCTGTGTGGAGTTTGCACATTCTCCCCGTGTTTGCGTGGGTTTTCTCCGGGTGCTCCGGTTTCCCCCCACAGTCCAAAGATGTGCGGGGTTAGGTTGATTGGCCATGATAAAAATTGACCCTTAGTGTTAGGGGGATTAAATACGGGGATAGGGTGGGATATGTGTTGGTGTAGGGGTTACGGGGATCGGGTGGGATATGTGTCGGTGCAGGCTCGATGGGCCGAAATGGCCTCTATCTGTACTGTGAGGTTTCTGTGATTCTGTGATCTGATCTGCCAGTTCCATTGATTCAAGGTGGGCCTGAATGATCCTATGAAGAAGAAATAAGACCCCTGTCAGTGCCTTGATCAATATTCCTCCCTCAGCACCTGAAATCACTATAACCAACAAAAAAGATATTCATCTCTTGGCTGTTAGTGGGATGGTATTAGCATGAGTGACTTCCTCATTTGACTCCATAATAGGGGCAATTTTAATCTAATCCGCCCATCAAGAAACTGATGAGATCAGGTGCAATGCTGGTTTCACACCCCACCTGATTTTACTCTTCATTAAAGTCATCCAAGCCCTTGGGTTTCCTGCCCTGCAAGTTCAGTTAAAATTACCCCCAAACTGTCACCGCATTCCAAATTATTTAATTGGCTGAAGGACTTTGAGTTTTTTGATTTGATAAAGTACCATATAAAAGCATGCTTAAGCAAAGAAAGATATCCAGTTATTCTTTTTCCCAAATCTGAAAGGCCCTAAGGAAGTTTAGATCCAGTAAAAGCCAAATCCCTTTTTCATAGGCCCCAGTTGCTCAGCCTCTTATCATATCCCTCAATCCCTTTTGCTCTAGAAACATCTAAGCTTCGACATTCCTGTTCCCAAACAAATCGTGGAAAGGGGATAAACGCTGTGTTTACTCATTTTCTTTCTGATAATGTGGAATAAGGTAGCAGCTCAGCAAGGATGGACACTAATGTTAGCTGAGCAAGTACAGAGGAGAGTGTTAGATATCTTAATGTTGTGTCCTTCAATAATCAGACTGCAGGGAATGATTCAACAGGTGTTTACTGAATGAGGGTTACTCTAGAACTAACTGTACAGATCACTACTCAGGGTTTATATACAGGTGTGGTCACTGCCGGTACTACAGTATACAGGAGCTGTAAAAAGTAGTTCTCCCATTAAAGGTACATACATTACAATTCCTCCCCTTTTAGATTAACAGTACCATAACACTCATTTAACAATTAAATATCAAACTAATTACAATTAACACTTTTAACATGCAACATTAACTGAAAATAGTCTATTTATAAATTCAGTCTTTGGGTCGGCTTCCTGATTCTTTCTGGATAACGCCTTTCCCGAGTGTCTCGCTCTTGGTGCGGAGGCGATTCTAACACCCTGTCGTCAGTTGATTCATCAGCTTCCAATGCTATTGTTTCTGAGGTAGATGCGACCTGTACATCGGGTTCCTCACCAGGTACGTATGGCCGAGACATGGGGTTGACTCGTTCCTGTGACTCTAGGATCTGGTCAGCATGGCGTCACACAATGTTCTCCCCAACATCCACTGTGTACATTAGTGGCCCCTGCCGTGTGCATATCGTTCCTGGTTGCCATTTCTCTGTTCGGTAGTCGTGGGCCAAGACTGGTTGCCCTACATTGAAGCTCCTTGTCGGCTTCTCATTGATGTGCTGGAATTGCTTACTCTCAACATCTCTTCGTACATTTGGTCTGAGCAAATCCAGACGAGATCTCAACCTTCGGTTAAAGAACATCATGGCCGGGGCCTGGTTGGTGACTGCATGTGTCGCATTCCGGTAGGCGAACAGGAAATTGTCCATCTTGTGCTGCAGCAGAATGTTGTCATTGTACATAGCCTTTATTGCCTTCTTAAAGGTTTGTACGAACCTCTCGGCCAATCCATTTGTGGCTGGATGATACGGGATGTGTAATGCCTTACCCGATTCCTTTTCATAAATCTTCGAAACTCTTCGGACACAAACTGTGGTCCGTTATCAGAGCAAATCTGCTCTGGCAAGCCGTTCTGGCAAAAATGGTCCGTAGGACTGCAATAATTTTCTCCGTGGTGGTGGAGGACATTTTGATGACCTCAGGCCATTTCGAGTGCGCATCCACGGCTATTAAAAACATTGAGTCCATGAATGGACCAGCAAAATCAATATGCACCCATTGCCATGGAGTGCTTTGTGCATTGAGGGAGTGCTTTGTGCATTGAGTGCTGCTGGAGTTTTGGTAAGTGGGAGAAAAATCATTTAAGAGTATTTTGTGAATTTTAGTGTGTTAAAAAGTCAATTATTTGAAGTAATTTTTTAAGGGTATATTAAACTATTGGGCAGTTTAAACCAGAAGTAGAATCCGGGTATAAAAGGGGAGGGGCTAGTGCTGTGCACGGAGTACTTTGTGCATTGAGTGCTGCTGGAGTTTTGGTAAGTGGGAGAGTTCGGGCAAGTGGGAGGTGAGGGTGTGTTTTTTGCTCTGTTTTTCCCCCCACTCCCAGGCTTAGACAGCACTGCGGAGGCGGAGCAGCGAGACGAGTCAACCAAACAGGCCCCACAGACAGTATTCAAGGAGGAGGTTGGTGATCAGCTGGTTGGTTGGTTTTCTTCCTTCTCTTCTCTTTTATACCTTTAAGTTGGTAAGTCCTATTGAATAGTGGTGTGATATTATCATCTATATCCGGGCAGGGTCTTCATAACTAATAATAAGAAATTTAATTAATTATATAGAATGGAGCAGGTGATGTGTTACTGTTGCGAGATGTGGGAGCCGGTGGACCCCATTGAGGCTCACGGTGATTACATCTGCGACAAGTGTTTGCTGCTAGAGGAACTCAAGTTCCATGTTATGGAGCTTGAGACCGAGCTTCAGACACTGCGACACATCAGGGAGGGGGAGAAGTTCCTGGACTCTATGTTTCAGGAGATGGTCGCACCTATGAAGTTAATTACTGCAGATGTAGTCCGTGGTCAGGGACAGGACGGTGTGACTATGAGTGAGGAAGGTACAGGGATCCAGGATGTAGCGTTGAAGGAGACGCAGCCCTTGCTATTGTCCAGCAGGATCGAGGTTCTTACTCCCTGTGAGGGCGGGAGCGGGGGCTGCAGGGAGGATGAACAACCTGGCCACAGCACCGTGGTACAGGGGGTCATTCAAGTGGAGGGAGTAAAAAGAAATGTTGTAGTGGTAGGGGATAGTATCATTAGGGGGATAGATAGGGTTCTCTGCAGTCAAGAGCGGGAGTCCCGAAGGCTGTGTTGCCTGCCCGGTGCCAGGGTTAAGGACATCTCTTCTGGGCTGGAAAGAAACTTGGAGTGGGAGGGGGAGGACCCAGTTGTCGTGGTCCATGTTGGTACAAATGACGTAGATAGGACAAGGAAGACGGTTCTGTTAAAGGAGTATGAGCAGCTAGGGGTCAAATTAAAAAACAGAACCTCAAGGGTAATAATCTCTGGGTTATTACCTGAGCCATGAGCGAATTTGGCTAGGATAAATAAAATTAAAGATTTAAATGCGTGGCTCAAAGACTGGTGTGGGAGAAATGGGTTTTGCTTCTTGGGACACTGGCATCAGTACTGGGACAGGAGGGAGCTGTTCCGTTGGGACGGACTCCACTTGGCCAGTGCTGGGCCTAGAGTCCTGGCGAATCATATAACTAGGGCTGTAGAGAGGGCTTTAAACTAATTAGTGAAGGGGAGGTTTCTAGAGCGCAAATAATAGAAATGATAACGGAGAAGGTCATAGACTTAGGTAGCAGTGGGGGAATTAAAAAACAGAACATGTCAGGAAAGGACAGAAGGTATGGAGTAAAAAGTAAAGTACTAAAAAGGGAAAAAACAGGAACTAAGTATTACAAAACATATTTGAAAGTTCTTTATCTGAATGCACGTAGCATTCGTAACAAAATGAATGAGTTAACGGCACAAATAACGACATATGGGTATGATCTTGTGGCCATTACAGAAACATGGCTGCAGGGTGACCATGACTGGGAATTAAACATACCAGGTTATTTAACAATCAGGAAGGACAGGCAGGAAGGGAGAGGAGGTGGGGTGGCTATGTTAATAAAGGAAGGAATAACTATAATACAGAGAAATGACATTGGGTCAAAGGAGCAGGATAGTGAAACAGTTTGGGTGGAGATAAGGAATAATAAGGGGAAAAAACACTAGTGGGTGTAGTCTATAATCCTCCGAACAGTTGCAACTCTGTTGGACGGAGTATTAATCAGGAAATAGTTGAGGCTTGTAATAAGGGAACAGCTATAATTATGGGGGATTTTAATTATCATATTAACTGGAAAAATCAAATGGGGCAGAGCAGCCTTGAGGATGAGTTCATTGAGTGTATTAGGGATGGGTTTCTTGAGCAGTATGTAACTGAACCAACCAGGGGGCAAGCAACCTTAGATTTGGTCCTGTGTAATGAGACAGGATTAATTAAAAATGTCCTAGTAAAGGATCCCCTTGGAATGAGTTACCATAACATGGTTGAATTCCATATTCAATTAGAGGGTGAGAAGGTTGGATCTCAAACAAGCGTGCTGAGCTTGAATAAAGGAGACTATGAAGGTATGAGAGCGGAATTGATTAGAGTGGACTGGGAAAATAGATTAAAGGGTAAGACGGTACATGATCAGTGGTGTACATTTAAGGAGTTATTTTACAACTTCCAAAAAATATATATTCCACTGAGGAAAAAAGGGTGTAAAAGAAAAGATAGCCATCCGTGGCTAAGTAAAGTAATTAAGGATAGTATCCGACTGAAAACAAGAGCATATAAGGTAGCCAAATCTAGTGGGAGGATGGAAGATTGGGAAGTCTTTAAAAGACAGCAAAAAATAACTAAAAGATTGATTAAGAAAGGGAAGATAGATTATGAAAGTAAATTAGCAAAAAATATAAAAACAGACAGCAAAAGTTTCTATAGTTATATAAAAAGAAAAAGGGTGGCTAAAGTAAATGTTGGTCCCTTAGAGGATGAGACCGGGAAATTAATGGTGGGGAACATGGAGATGGCAAAAACGCTGAACAATTATTTTGTATCAGTCTTTACAGTAGAGGACACTAAGAATATCCCAACACTGGACAAACAGGGGGCTCTAGGGGGGGAGGAACTAAATACGATTAAAATCACTAAGGAAGTGGTACTTGGTAAAATAATGGGACTCAAGGCGGATAAATCCCCTGGACCTGATGGCTTGCATCCTAGGGTCTTGAGGGAAGTGGCGGTAGGGATTGTGGATGCATTGGTAATAATTTTCCAAAACTCCCTGGACTCAGCAAAGGTCCCGGCAGATTGGAAAACTGCTAATGTAACACCCTTATTTAAAAAGGGTAGTAGGCAGAAGGCGGGAAACTATAGACCTGTTAGCCTAACATCTGTGGTTGGTAAAATGTTAGAGTCCATTATTAAGGAGACAGTAACGGGACATTTGGATAAACATAATTTAATAGGACAAACTCAGCATGGTTTCATGAAGGGGAAGTCATGTTTGACAAATTTGCTTGAGTTTTTTGAGGAAGTAACATACAGGGTGGATAAAGGGGAACCAGTAGACGTATTGTATTTAGACTTCCAAAAGGCATTTGACAAGGTGCCACACAAAAGATTATTGCTCAAGGTAAAAAATCACGGGATTGGGGGTAATATTCTGGCGTGGGTGGAGGATTGGCTCTCTAACAGAAAGCAGAGAGTTGGGATAAATGGTTCGTTCTCAGATTGGCAACCAGTAACTAGTGGTGCTCCGCAGGGGTCAGTGCTGGGTCCCCAACTCTTTACAATCTATATTAACGATTTGGAGGAGGGGACCGAGTGTAACATATCAAAGTTTGCAGATGATACAAAGATGGGACGGAAAGTAGTGAGTGAGGAGGGCATAAAAAACCTGCAAAGGGACATAGACAGGCTAAGTAAGTGGGCAGAGATTTGGCAGACGGAATACAATACTGGAAAGTGTGAGGTTATGCACTTTGGCTGGAAAAATCATAGAGCAAGTTATTATCTTAATGGCAAGAAACTGGAAAGTACTGTAGTACAAAGGGATCTGGGGGTCCTGGTGCACGAAACTCAAAAAGTTAGTATGCAGGTGCAGCAAGTGATTAAGAAGGCCAATGGAATGTTGGCTTTTATTGCTAGGGGGATGGAATATAAAAACAGGGAGGTATTGCTGCAGTTGTACAAGGTATTGGTGAGACCGCACCTGGAATACTGCATACAGTTTTGGTGTCCATACTTAAGAAAAGACATACTTGCTCTCGAGTCAGTACAAAGAAGGTTCACTCGGTTAAGCCCGGGGATGAGGGGGTGGTCATATGAGGAGAGGTTGAGTAGATTGGGACTCTACTCATTGGAGTTCAGAAGAATGAGAGGCGATCTTATTGAAACATATAAGATTGTGAAGGGGCTTGATCGGGTGGATGCGGTGAGGATGTTCCCAATGATGGGTGAAACTAGAACTAGGGGGCATAATCTTAAAATAAGGGGCTGCTCTTTCAAAACTGAGATGAGGAGAAACTTCTTCACTCAGAGGGTGGTAGGTTTGTGGAATTTGCTGCCCCAGAAAACTGTGGAAGCTACATCATTAAATAAATTTAAAACAGAAATAGATAGTTTCCTAGAAGTAAAGGGAATTAAGGGTTACGGGGAGCGGGCAGGAAATTGGACATGAGTCTAGGTTCGGAATGGTCAGGGCCCTGTGGGTAGTGGAGTGGGCCCAGGGGCCGTGTAGCCTGGTTCTGCTCCTACTGTGTTCTAATTCTGTGTTAGATTTCAGGAGATGGTTTTAGTTCCTGGCTGGGGTGGAGATCGCCTTTACAGAAGGTAAGTACTGTAGAAAATATAGGGACAGAGTGATCACCTGGAAGAATTTCGATTGCCTAGATGGGTCGGAGAGGAATTTCCCAGATTTTTTTTCTCCCAAATTGGCCATTGGGTCTTTTATCTGGTTTTTCGCCTCTCCCGGGAGATCACATGGGATCGGGTGGATGGAGAGTGATAGAAGATTTGAGGTTAGGATCAGATCAGCCATGATCTTATTGAATGGTGGAGCAGGCTCGAGGGGCCGATTGGCCTACTCCTGCTCCTATTTCTTATGTTCTTATGAGGGCCACTCCCATGGGTGTAGAGGGGCATGTGGTGGTGCATTTTGGACCTTCTGGCATCCTGAGCAGCTCTTTGTCAGGTCCTCGATTTGCTGCTCGATCCCCGACCACCACACATAAGCCCTAGCAAGGCTTTTCATTTTCACCCCTCCCAGATGACCTTCGTGAAGCTCATTGAGCACTCTCTCCCTTAACTTGGGTGGAATTACCACTCGGGATCCACACATCAAGGTCCCCTGGCATACTGACAGCTGTTCTCTTCTGGATGAGAATGCTGGCAACAGTGAGTCGCCATATGCTGGCCATCCCTTCACCGTCAAATCATATACCCGAGACAGTGTTGGGTCATTTCGGGTCTCCTTCTCTATACCAGTGTTAGTTACTGGCAAGCATTCAATTATAGTCGAATGAAATATTTCGACAGGATCCACTGCTGGTGCTTCCTCCGCAGTAGGCAGTGGCAGGCGTGATAGCCCATCAGCGTTTGCATGCTGTTTCGTGCCCTTCTACTCGATTTCATATTGGTGCGCCCCTAGAAAAAGGGACCATCTTTGTAGCCGTTGCGCAGTCATCACCGGAACGCCCTTCTTTGGATTAATGATGGAGACAAGTAGTTGGTGGTCAGTCAGCAAGGTGAACCTCTGCCCGTGCAGATAGTAATTGAACTTTTTCACTCCCCACACTAGGCTGAGGGCCTCCCTGTCAATCTGGGCGTAGTTACGCTCGGCTGAGGTTAGTGACCGAGACGCAAAGGCTACTGGCCTCTCCGAGCCGTCCGGGAATTTGTGCGACAGCACCGCTCCAATGCCATAGGGTGATGCATCACACGCCAACCGAATTGGTAGTGCTGGGTTGAAATGAGCCAACACCTCTTTTGATGTGATCAATGCTTTGCTCTTCTGGAAAGTTCGTTTACATTCGTCACTCCACTTCCATGGTACCCCCGTTTGCAGTCAGGTGTTCAGTGGGTGTAGTACGGTAGACAAATTCGGCAAGAACTTAGGTAGTAGTTCACCAGCCCGAGGAACGACCTCAGTTGTGACACATTTTCCGGTGCTGGAGCCTTGACTACTGCCTCAATCTTTTCTGGGGACTTATGTAACCCCTCTTTATCAATAACGTGGCCACAATACGAGATCTGCTTCTGGAAAAACTCGCATTTGTGGCGATTAGCTTGGAGCCCATATTCCTTCAATCTAGTGAGCACCTGCTCCAGGTTATCGAGGTGATCACTGTCATTTTCGCCCGTGACCAGGATGTCGTCCAAATAACACTGGGTCCCTGGAATCCCTTGCAGGACTTGTTCCATTGCCCTTTGCCAAATAGCCGGAGCTGATGCTACCCCGAACACCAGCCGGTTGTATTGGTAGAGACCTTTATGAGTGTTGATCATGAGGTACTGTTTCGAGGCTTCTTCTACCTCCATTTGCAGGTACGCCTGGGCCAGATCAATCTTCGTGAAGCGTTTCCCTCCAGATAGCGAGGCAAACATATCTTCAATCCGCGGAAGCGGATATTGTACAGTGTGAAGGACTGGGTTCACTGTCATCTTAAAGTCCCCACAGATGCGAACCTTCTTTGGTTCCCCAGGCGTATTACTCAACGACCTCTTCATTACAGGAACGATGGGTGTAGCCCACTCGCTCCAATCCACTTTGGACAGTACTCCTGAACGTTCCAAACCTTCCAGCTCTGCTTCGACGGCTGGGCTGATCGCATAAGGTACCGGTCTGGCCTTAAAAAAAACTTTGGGCTTGCATTTTCCTCTATTTTGATCGTCGCTGTTATGCCTTTTAGTGTTCCGAGTCCCTGCTGGAACACTTCTTGTGCGTCAGTTAGCATTTTTGACAGTCGTCCAGGTGTGACGTCGTCATCCTTTTTGGCATCTACAGTCAGTGCTTGTATGGAATGCCAATCTAGCTGTATCTTCCGGATCCATTCACGTCCTAGTAGTGGTGGTCCTCCATCTGGCAATACATATAGGTCTATTTTTGGTGTTTCCTTGCCGTTATATATAACGTTCACCCTTATTTTTCCTTTGGGGTAGACTTTTTGCCCCGTGTACGTCTTCAAGACAATCTTTGTATCTCTCAGGGGTATATGTGAGAATAGCTGCTTGTAGTCCCTTCGGTTTATGACTGTTCGGGCTGATCCTGTGTCCAATTCCATTTTCACTTGGACTCCTGCTATCTTGAGCGTGACCCAGATAGTTTGGTGATCCTCCATTTTGATCACATTATGTAGTTTCAGACAACCCAGCTCCTTGCTTCTGGAGTCTGTATCACTTTTCTGTTCATCTGAACTACTCTCTATCACCTTATGTACCTTCTTGTACTTCTCCTGTGGAGATTTCTTGCTGCTGGTTTTCTTTCCCGACCTGCAGACTCTTGCTATGTGTCCTACTTTTCCACACTGTCTGCACACTTTGTCCTTGAACCAGCAATCATTATGGTCGTGTGTTGTTCTGCCACAGCGATAGCACTTCACTGTTCCGTATGACATTTCATTTGTGCCATATTCTTGCGGTCTCCGTTGTATCTCTGCCGCGCCCCGTGCTACTGCTTCGTGTGATACTGCAATGCTGAAAGCCTTGTCCAGCGTAAGATCCTTTTCTGATAGAAGCCGTTTCTGGGTTCCTTCACTTTGAAGCCCACACACAAACTTGTCCCTTAACGTATCTGCTAGTCCCGTTCCAAACTGGCAGTGTTTCGATAGCTTGCGCAGTTCCGTTAAATACTCAGCATTACTTTCATCTTTATGCTGGTTCCTTTTGTGAAACTTAAATCTTTCTGCTATCAGCAGCGGTGTGGGGTTTAAGTGGTCCTGTAGGATTGACACTATGTTTTCAAAATCCTTTTCTACTGGCTTCTCTGGGGTTACTTGGTTTCGTAGTAAGCCATACGTTTTTGCACCCATTGAATTCAACAATACCAGCACTTTCTTGTCATCTGGCACTTCATTCGCCTTGCAGTATACTTCTATGCATTTGACATATGTCGTCCAATCTTCAACTTCATTGTCGAACGCTGTGATACTGCCACTCTTCGGCATTTTTGGGTGTGGCTAGACTGGCTTAAAATGGCGTCTCCCGCGCTTTCCTTTCTTTCCCGCTGCGGCTTAAAATGGCGTCTCCCGCGCTGCTGCCAACGCCGCTCTCGGCGGTCCTCGTGACAAATGGCGACGCCCTGTGGGTGTCGTGCGTTGCTCCTGCGCTGCTGCCAATGCCACTCTCTGTGGTCCTCGTGGCAATGGCAGCGCCTCGCGTTTTCCTGCATGCCTCTCTCCCCCGTTGACGCTGCTCAGCCCTTGAACACCGGCTGCGCTCTGCTCTCTCTCGCCTCTCTCCTCCGTTGACGCCGCTCAGTCCTGAACACCGGCTGCGCCCTGTGCGCTCTACCCTCTCTCTCTCCCCTGTCGACGCTGCTCGGCCTTTTTCTGTGCTGGTCGGTCGGCTCTAGCCGCTGCTGTCCGGGAAGGGTCTGTGCAGTACCTGTTGCCAGCCCGTTTCGCTGGACCACCGTGACTGGAAAGCCAAGGCTGGCTCTCGACAGCCTCCCCTGCGATGCTCAAATCTCCGCTGGATGACTGGGGGGTTGCCCGTGATCGACGCCCGTGCTTCTGGACTCTGCCTTCTTCCACTGTTCTCCAGGAGCGAATCCCTGGGAGGTGATGCAGAGTTGCAGGTAGGTTCGAATCTGCTCGTCACCCATGTTAGATATCTTAATGTTGTGTCTTTCAATAATCAGACTGCAGGGAACGATTCAACAGGTGTTTACTGAATGAGGGTTACTCTAGAACTAAATGTACAGATCACTACTGAGGGTTTATATACAGGTGTGGTCACTGCCGGTACTACAGTATACAGGAGCTGTAAAAAGTAGTTCTCCCCTTAAAGGTACATACATTACAGAGAGTGTTACAGAAGGTCCTTGGAGCTACTTTCTTAGTGTCCTCTGGAGAGAACAGTTGCCTAAAGAGCAGTGCAGATACCTAGCAGAATGTCTCTTGGATGTACGCCTGGTGCACCAGTCTGCACTGAAGTTTCCACAGTGACATTATTTTGGTCAGTGTCTATGTCCTGATCTAACCTTGATTGTAGGATTCCTCCCTAATTGTTAGGCTGCTTTGCATTGTGGTGTTATGGAGCATGCAGCAGATGAAGATGATATTGGAGACTTGGCGGGAAGCTTTACTGTACGGTAACTCCAATGTATCAAGACAATTAAAGCATTGCTTCAAGATGTCAGTAGTATTCTCAATAATTATCCTGGTAGCTGTCTGGCCCTGTATGTGCACTCTATTATGCCGTAAAGATGTCATTAGCTGAACTTGAAGTGGTCTTTATGATACATTGTAGGTGATCATTGGCCAGTTGTACATTGATGGAGTAGAACCCCTTACTGATCAGATAAACTATTGTATTGTGCCTAAGGGCACAAATGGCCCCACGGTGCTATCAATGATCACAAGTACTTTGCGCAGTGTAATATGACAGCCCTGTCATGCAGGTGTTCCTGGGAAAGAAGGTGAAGGTGTTAATCAGGTTGTTCAATGCATCTGTCATATATATTATATACATCTGTCAACAGAAAATTGGTCGATCATGTCCCCTGTGCTAGCCTGGAACAAGTTGAGCCATAAAGGGTGAGACCAGCATCGGACCTAGGAGTGAGCAGCGAGGTCAGGAGGAGGAGCTATAACCCGGCATAAAAACCAGCGGCAGCGACCAGAGGCCCGAGACCAGCATCGGACCTAGGAGTGAGCAGCGAGGTCAGGAGGAGGAGCTATAACCCGGCATAAAAACCAGCGGCAGCGACCAGAGGCCCGAGACCAGCATCGGACCTAGGAGTGAGCAGCGAGGTCAGGAGGAGGAGCTATAACCCGGCATAAAAACCAGCGGCAGCGACCAGAGGCCCGAGACCAGCATCGGACCTAGGAGTGAGCAGCGAGGTCAGGAGGAGGAGCGATAACCCGGCATAAAAACCAGCGGCAGCGACCAGAGGCCCGAGACCAGCATCGGACCTAGGAGTGAGCAGCGAGGTCAGGAGGAGGAGCTATAACCCGGCATAAAAACCAGCGGCAGTGACCAGAGGCATACCAAATCAACAGCAGAGGAGAGAGGTAAAAAATAATCCAAGAGCGACGTCACCAGGAAGCAGGTAAGTGATTGGTTGGATTGGTTGGTGAGTATTTCTTCTTTTTATTACAAGCTTAAATTCGGTGGTTTTTTTCTAGGGTCTGTGCTGTAAGGGAGACAGTTGGTTAACCATTAAACTGGTGTAATTTAGAGGGATTGATTTAATCTAAATCCAATTAATTAAATAAAAATTTTTATAATTAATTACATAGAATGGAGCAGATGATGTGTTACTGTTGCGAGATGTGGGAGCCGGTAGACCCCATTGAGGCTAACGGTGATTACATCTGTGACAAGTGTCTGCTGCTACAGGATCTCCAGCTCCGTGTTGATGAGCTGGAGTCTGAGCTTCAGATACTGCGACACATCAGGGAGGGGGAGAAGTACCTGGACTCTGTGTTTCAAGAGGTGGTCACACCTATGAAGTTAATTAATTCAGATGTAGCCCATGGTCAGGGACAGGACGGTGTGACCACGAGTGAGGCAGGTACGGGGATCCAGAAGGTAGTGTTGGAGGAGCCGCAGCCCTTGCTCTTGTCCAACAGGTTCGAGCTTCTTACTCCCTGTGGAGACGGAAGCAGGGGCTGCAGGGAGGATGAGCAACCTGGCCACAGCACCGTGGAGAGGGGGGCCATTCAAGAGGGGGGAGTAAATAGAAATGTTGTAGTGGTAGGGGATAGTATTATTAGGGGGATAGATAGAGTTCTCTGCAGCCAAGAGCGAGAGTCCCGTAGGCTGTGTTGCCTACCCGGTGCCAGGGTTAAGGACATCTCCTCTGGGCTGGACAGAAACTTGGAGTGGGAGGGGGAGGATCCAGTTGTCGTGGTCCATGTTGGTACCAACGACATAGATAGGACAAGGAAGGAGGTTCTGCTGAGGGAGTTTGAGCAGCTAGGGGCCAAATTAAAAAGCAGAACCACAAGGGTAATAATCTCTGGATTATTACCTGAGCCACGAGCGAATTTGGCTAGGACAAATAAAATAAGAGAGTTAAATGCGTGGCTCAAAGACTGGTGTGGGAGAAATGGGTTTTGCTTCCTGGGACACTGGCACCAGTACTGGGACAGGAGGGAGCTGTTCCGTTGGGACGGGCTTCACTTGGCCAGTGCTGGGACTAGAGTCCTGGCGGATCATATAACTAGGGCTGTAGAGAGGGCTTTAAACTAATTAGTGGGGGGGAGGTTCCTAGAGAGCAAATAGTAAAAATGACAACAGAGAAGGTCAAAGACTTAGGTAGCAGTGGGGAAATTAAAAACCAGAGCGTGTCAGGAAGGGGTAGAAGGTGTGGAGTAAAAGGTAAAGTAATAAAAAGGGCAATAGCAGGAACTAAGTGTCACAAAACATATTTGAAAGTTCTCTATCTGAATGCACGTAGCATTCGTAACAAAATAGACGAGTTAAAGGCACAAATAGCTACATATGGGTATGATCTTGTGGCCATTACAGAAACATGGCTGCAGGGTGACAATGCCTGGGAATTAAACATACCAGGTTATTTAACAATCAGGAAGGACAGGCAGGAAGGAAGGGGAGGTGGGGTGGCTATGTTAATAAAGGAAGGAATCACTGTAATACAGAGAAATGATATTGGGTCAAAGGATCAGGATAATGAAACAGTTTGGGTGGAGATAAGGAATAATAAGGGGAAAAAAACACTAGTGGGCGTACTCTATAGGCCTCCGAACAGTCGCAACTCGGTTGGACGGAGTATCAATCAGGAAATAGTTGAGGCTTGTAATAAGGGAACATCTATAATTATGGGGGATTTTAACTATCATATAAATTGGACGAATCAAATTGGGCAGGGCTGCCTTGAGGATGAGTTCATTGAGTGTATTAGGGATGGGTTTCTTGAGCAGTATGTAACTGAACCAACCAGGGGGCAAGCAACCTTAGATCTGGTCCTGTGTAACGAGACAGGATTAATTAAAAATGTCCTAGTAAAGGATCCCCTTGGAATGAGTGACCATAACATGGTTGAATTCCATATTCAGTTAGAGGGTGAGGAGGCTGTATCTCAAACAAGCGTGCTAAGCTTGAATAAAGGAGACTATGAAGGTATGAGAGCGGAATTGAGTAAAGTGGATTGGGAAAATAGGTTAAAGGATAAGACGATACATGATCAGTGGTGTACATTTAAGGAGTTATTTTACAAATTCCAAAAAAAGTATATTCCACTGAGAAAAAAAGGGTGTAAAAGAAAAGACAGCCATCCGTGGCTAAGTAAAGAAATTAAGGATAGTATTCGACTAAAAACAAGGGCATATAAGGTAGCCAAATCTAGTGGGAGGATAGAGGATTGGGAAAACTTTAAAAGACAGCAAAAAATAACAAAAAGATTGATTAAGAAAGGGAAGATAGATTATGAAAGTAAATTAGCAAAAAATATAAAGACAGATAGTAAGAGTTTTTACAGTTATATAAAAAGAAAAAGGGTGGCTAAAGTAAATGTTGGTCCCTTAGAGGATGAGACCGGGAAATTAATGGTGGGAAACATGGAGATGGCAAAAACACTGAATGAATATTTTGTATCAGTCTTTACAGTAGAGGACACCAAGAATATCCCAACACTTGACAAGCAGGGGGCTATAGGGGGGGAGGAGCTAAATACGATTAAAATCACTAAGGAAGTAGTACTTGGTAAAATAATGGGACTCAAGGCGGATAAATCACCTGGACCTGATGGCTTACATCCCAGGGTTTTGAGGGAAGTGGCGGTAGGGATTGTGGATGCATTGGTAATAATCTTCCAAAACTCCCTGGACTCAGCAAAGGTCCCGGCAGACTGGAAAACTGCTAATGTAACACCCTTATTTAAAAAGGGCAGTAGACAGAAGGCTGGAAACTATAGACCGGTTAGCCTAACATCTGTGGTAGGTAAAGTTTTGGAGTCCATTATTAAGGAGACAGTAACAGGACATTTGGATAATCATAATTTAATAAGACAAAGTCAGCATGGCTTTATGAAGGGGAAGTCATGTTTGACAAATTTGCTGGAGTTCTTTGAGGAAGTAACATATAGGGTGGATAAAGGTGAACCAGTGGACGTAGTGTATTTAGACTTCCAAAAGGCATTTGACAAGGTGCCACACAAAAGATTACTGCTTAAGATAAAAAATCACGGGATTGGGGGTAATATTCTGGCATGGATAGAGGATTGGCTATCTAACAGAAGGCAGAGAGTTGGGATAAATGGTTCATATTCAGACTGGCAATCAGTAACCAGTGGTGTTCCGCAGGGGTCAGTGCTGGGTCCCCAACTCTTTACAATCTATATTAACGATTTGGAGGAGGGGACCGAGTGTAACACATCAAAGTTTGCAGATGATACTAAGATGGGAGGGAAAGTAGTGAGTGAGGAGGACATAAAAAACCTGCAAGGGGACATAGACAGGCTAAGTAAGTGGGCAGAGATTTGGCAGATGGAATACAATACTGGAAAGTGTGAGGTTATGCACTTTGGCAGGAAAAATCGTAGAGCAAGTTATTATCTTAATGGCAAGAAACTTGAAAGTACTGAAGTACAAAGGGATCTGGGGGTCCTGGTGCACGAAACTCAAAAGGTTAGTATGCAGGTGCAGCAAGTGATTAAGAAGGCCAATGGAATGTTGGCTTTCATTGCTAGGGGGATAGAATATAAAAATAGGGAGGTATTGCTTCAGTTGTACAAGGTATTGGTGAGACCGCACCTGGAATACTGCATACAGTTTTGGTGTCCATACTTAAGAAAGGACATACTTGCTCTCGAGTCAGTACAAAGAAGGTTCACTCGATTAATCCCGGGGATGAGGGGATGGACATATGAGGAGAGGTTGAGTAGATTGGGACTCTACTCATTGGAGTTCAGAAGAATGAGAGGCGATCTTATTGAAACATATAAAATTATGAAGGGGTTAGATCGGGTGGATGCAGGGAGGATGTTCCAGATGATGGGTGAAACTAGAACTAGGGGGCATAGTCTTAGAATAAGGGGCTGCTCTTTCAAAACTGAGATGAGGAGGAACTACTTCACTCAGAGGGTGGTAGGTCCATGGAATATGCTGCCCCAAAAAGCTGTCGAAGCTACATCATTACATAAATTTAAAACAGAAATAGACAGTTTCCTAGTAGAAAAGGGAATTAAGGGTTACGGGGAGCGGGCAGGAATTTGGACATGAGTCTAGGTTCGGATAGGCCATGGCCCTGTGGGTAGCGGAGCGGGCCCAGGGGCCGTGTAGCCTGATCCTGCTCCTGTTTTCGTGTGTCTAATGCTGTTAGATTCAGGAGATAGTCCTGTCATAGTGGATTGGCGGTTAGGATCAGATCAGCCATGATCTTATTGAATGGCGGAGCAGGCTCGAGGGGCCAATTGGCCTACTCCTGCTCCTATTTCTTATGTTCTTATGTTCTTATGTAATGATTACCTTGACTGCCAGAGATAATGCAGCTCCTTTGAGGATGGGTGGCTAGAGGTCTTCTTGAAGAAGAGGGCATATCTCTATAGCTGCTTCCCTGCTCAACCTGAGCCTCTGGAGGCAGTTCCCCACCTCTGTGCCTGAGCCTGGAGATACAATTATTAGTATATTGATGAGTGTTGTCAGCCCAGCTCTGGTGCCATCTGATATTTTTCTTTGTTTCTCTTGATTCCTTTCATCAATCTAATTGAAAGAGCACTGAAAGCAATCCCCATTAGTTTATAACTGTCTCGCCAACAAAAATGAAACAATGCATCCCTAAGGCATCAGCTCCCAACAGGTGAGAACCTGGCTGACTTTTAACAACCATTTGAAATGGACAAAATTGGTCCACTGCAAATGCAGGTAATGGGAACAAGAAAATTGCAAGCTTCCCTTTAAGCAATACACATTAGCAGATTTGCACTTGTAATGAAGTTAATGCATTCTGTCGGAGGGCACACACCAATGGCAGAAAATCATTCCAGGAATTTAAACCACAATGTTCAACAAGCAGGAAGCGAATGTGTTCCAGGACTTGCGATTTTCCGACTTCTGTGATCTAACTCCATCCCCGTGCACAGTAAACATTTATGTCAGCATAAATTTCCAGACTCTAATTGTCTCTTGAACCCATTTGTAAATTCCACTTTGATGACTTGGTAGCTTACTCCACAACTCTATTACCCCTTGACTGAAAAAGTTCCACTTGACTTCCTTTCTTAAAAACATCAGGAAGCACTTTAGATAAAGTGTGATCAACAACTGAAATGGATTGACAGGAAGAGTGATTGAAGTCGGAAACCTGGACTCATTTAAGAAACAGCTAGATACTGAAACAGGAAGATGTTATGGTTAGTATTCTGGGAGGATGAGATCAAATAAGCTGAACAACCTTCTTCATCCAAAGCTATCTTGTGATCTTACTCCTAACTTTTTCATTTTTAACTTGTATCCCCTGGTAGTTGAATCTTTTATCAAAGCGATGAATTTTCCTGTATCAACCTTGGCAATTCTCTTCATAATATCAAAAATTTAAATTATGTCACCTTGAAGTCTCTTTTTAAAAATAAACTTTCTTAACCTTTTTCAAAACTTAAGTCCCTGATGCCCAGAATCATCTTTATTGCTCATCTCTGTACCCTCTCAAGGATAGCAGTATCTATAAAAAAAAATCTGGTGTTATCATCAGTATGGTGTTATATTCAGATGTGGCCTTTTCTGAATACGTTCCTGTAGGGATTGACTGATCTCTTGATTCTGTGATTCATTGCATTATTAACTTTCTATAGAATAGAGGTACAAGACACCATCAAAACATTGATATGAGTTAGCAGACAAAAGGATACACTGGCAAAAATATTCCATAAATGTTTGTTTCCAAAATAAATGGAGACACTAAAACCTTCGAGACTATCGCCTTGGGCTAGTGAGGAAATACTTTGTAGTTTTCTATCTTTTAACCCGGTTTTCTTTGTTGTTGGTAATTATATTTTGGTTTCACATTCTATTTTTCACTGATTCAAGCGAGTGTTCAGAGTTTCACTGGCAAGAATGATAGAGTTTCACTGAGGGGAGTGCTGAGAGTTTTACTCGTAGGAGTTAATGGCCTGGAATTTGCGGTCAGCGGCGAAGCAAAGGCATTCACCGCTGGCTCCGAAGAAAGCTGCCCACAGAGATCTCTCAATTTCTGTGTCGAGAAGCTTGCCTTTTTCGACGCGTAAGTGATTTCAGCGCAGTATAGTGGGGATTCCCTCGTGCGAGCTGCTGTGATGTCAACAAGCTGTCTAAGCAACCAATCACAATGCAGAATTCTCAGTCAGGGGAGCAGGAAATGAGAACATGCTTATGTCCTGACTTTTTAAAAATGTTACAGAGAAAAAAAACAAAGATTTTGTCTCTCACATGGGGATAAGATAGAACCTGAAATATCACGAACAAACTTTTAAAATAAATGTAAAAAAATTTTTTTTGAAAGTTTCTTAAAAATTGTAATTTTTATCATAATGGAGTAATTTGACACTCCACAAAATTAAAATTAGTTTTTCAGGGCCATAACCTCTGATTAGCAGTCAATACTCTGTTAAAACCCCAGTTACACCTGATCCAACAAGGCCTAACATTTAATGGGGTATTTAACAGCTATATTACCGTGGAAAAGCCCAAGTTTTTGTCAGTTTCACTAATTTCACTGATTATACTGATTGCTGGTGATTCATCTTTGCACTGACTCACATCCAATTTGGGACTAGTGGGGCACAGCACAGCCAGTGTTGGAGTAGAGAATGACTGACTGCAACTTCAGGATTTCTGCATTTAGATGCGCATGCGTTGCATCCTATCGGATTGTCGTAAAAATCCATCTGGTTCATTAATGCCCTTTAGGGAAGGAAATCTGCCGTCCTTACCTGGTCTGGCCTATATGTGACTCCAGACTCACAGCAATGTGGTTGACTCTTAACTGCCCTCTGAAATGGCCTAGCAAGCCACTCAGTTGTAACAAACCGCTACAAAACACAATAATAAGAATGAAACCAGATGGACCACCCAGCATTGACCTTGGCTATGGACACAACAATGGCACACCCAGCCCAGTCGACCCTGCAAAGTCCTCCTCATCAACATCTGGGTACTTGTACCAAATTTGGGTGAGCTGTCCCACAGACTAGTCAAGCAACAGCCTGACAGTCATACTCACAGAATCAGACCTTTCAGCCAATGTCCCAAACTCCACCATCATCATCCCTGGGTATGTCCTGTCCCACCGGCAGGACAGACCCACCAGGGCTGGCAGCACAGTGGTATACAGTCGGGAAGGAGTGGCCCTGGGAGTCTTCAACATTGACTCTGGACCCCATGAAGTCTCATGGCTTCAGGTCAAACATGGGCAAGGAAACCTCCTGCTAATTACCACCTACCACCCTCCCTCAGCTGATGAATCAGTACTCCTTCATGTTGAACACCACTTGGAAGAAGCACTGATAGTAGCAAGGGCACAGAATGTACTCTGGGTAGGGGACTTCAATGTCCATCACCAAGAGTGGCTCAGTAGCACCATTACTGACCGAGCTGGCCGAGTCCTGAAGGACATAGCTGCCAGTCTGGGCCTGCAACAGGCGGTGAGAGAACCAACACAAGGGAAAAACCTACTTGACCTCATCCTCACCAATCTACCTTTTGCAGATGCATCTGTCCATGACAGTATTGGTAGCAGTGACCACCGCAAAGTCATTGTGGATCTGAAGTCCCATCTTCACACTGGGGACACCCTCCATCGTGTTGTGTGGCACTACCACCATGCTAAATGGCATAGATTCAGAACAGATCTAGCAGCTCAAAACTGGGCATCCATGAAGTGCTGTGGGCCATCAGCTGCAGCAGAATTGCATTCCATCACAATCTGTAAGCCTGGCAGATCCCTCACTCTACCATTACCATCAAGCCAGGGGACGAACCCTGGTTCAATAAGGAGTGCAGAAGAGCATGCCAGGAGCAGCATCAGGCGTACCTAAAAATGAGGTGCCAACCTGGGGAAGCTGCAACACAGGACTTCATGCATGCTATAGACAGGGTTTAGCAATTCCACAATGAACGGATCAGATCAAAGCTCTGCAGACATGCCACATCCAGTCGTGAATGGTGGTGGACCATCAAACAACTAACGGGAGGAGGAGGCTCCATGAATATCCCCATCCTCAATGATGGTGGAGCCCAGCACGTGAGTGCAAAAGACAAGGTTGAAGCGTTTGCAACCATCTTCAGCCAGAAGTACCGAGTGGATGATCCATATCGGTGTCCTCCTGAGGGCCCCACCATCATAGAAGCCAGTCTTCAGCCAATTTGATTCACTCCACGTGGCATCAAGAAACGGCAGAGCGCACTGGATACAGCAAAGGCTATGAGCCCTGACAACATCCTGGCTATTGTGCTGAAGACATGTGCTCCAGAACTAGCCGCACCTCTAGCCAAGCTGCTCCAGTACAGCTACAACACTGGCATCTATCCGACAATGTGGAAAACTGCCCAGGTATATCCTGTCCACAAAAAGCAGGACAAATCCAATCCGGCCAATTACCGCCTCATCAGTCTTTTTTTTAATTCGTTTATGGGATGTGGGCGTCACTGGCAAGGCCAGCATTTATTGTGCATCCCTAATTGCCCTTGAGAAGGTGGTGGTGAGCTGCCTTCTTGAACTGTTGCAGTCCGTGTGGTGAAGGTACTCCCACAGTACTGTTAGGGAGGGAGTTCCAGGATTTTGACCCAGCGACGATGAAGGATCGGCGATATACTTCTAAGTCAGGATGGTGTGTGACTTGGAGGGGAACTTGGAGGTGCTGGTGTTTCCATGTACCTGCTGCCCTTGTCCTTCTAGGTGGAAGAGGTTGCGGGTTTGGGAGGTGCTGCCGAAGAAGCCTTGTTGAGTTGCTGCAGTGCATCTTGTAGATGGAATTCAGCTCCTTTGTCCATGTTTGGACAAAGGCTGTAATGAGGTCAGGAGCCGAGTGGTCCTTGCAGAACCCAAATTGAGTGAGTGTTTAGAGTTTTATTGCTACAAGGGAGTGTTCAGATTATAGATTAAAAGTACCTTTCCTCTGAAAAGCAAAAGTAGTGAAGGATGCTGTGAGGAAAGGCACCAGACAACAATGGCCCGTATTTTCCGATCCCTACGACTGTGTACGGGCTGTGTACACACCCGTAGGGACATCGGAAATGCCGGTTTCAGGCATGCGAAGCGCGTGCGCTGAAAACCGGCATTTCCGATCTGTCAAGAACCCCCTTGACAGATCGGACGCCTGCCCTAGAGAAGGGCCTCTGCGGGGGGAAAGTTTCACTTTCTGGAGAACCTCCGCCCACTGAAATCACTTAAAAATCTTACGCCTGGTATGATCAGGCGTAAGACCTGCTTTTACCTGCATAAGAATTTAACAAAGTTAAAAAAAAAAAAAAATTTTCACTCATTTATAATTTCAAAATACTTTTATAAAAGCTAAGCTTATTTTTAGCCCCGTAAAAAACTTTAATTATTTTTTTCAAAAAATTACATTTTTGTTTAAAATATTTAATTTAATATAATTTTAACTCATTTTAAAAACGTGATGGTTTTTTAAAAGTGTATTTAATGTTTTGATGTCTTTTTTCAGTGATCCCCATTCATACTTTTGAAAGGTCTATCTGACAAAAGTATGAAGGGGGATTCCCTTCTCCCATTGGCTCGCCTGGCCCACGTGATCACAGGGATGCTTGCGAACTGCATGCGCCCCTGGGATACGTGGGCCCTGCGCATTTCGTCGTGGAGAGACCCAGGATCGGAAATGGCCGGACCTCGGGAGCCCTCAGGTAAGGGCATAGATTTTTTTCCCGATAGGAGGCATCCGCACGCAGGAAGCCTCCGATCGGAAATTACAGGCCAATGTTTCTCAACAGCAGACGCTGGTCCCAAACAAAGTGAGTGCTCTTTATGCTTAGTGGGCTTCATACTCCTTTGCTAGCTTATCTGACACAGAACTGAACAATGCCCATGACCAAGGCAAGAAAGTAAATAACATTTCTTCATACTAATATATATTATGCCTTACAGATGACCACAGAATGAAAGGAAGGTCAACGATTCATCTTTGCCACTGACTCACATCCATTTTGAGACTAGGTGCAGATTTGTAATTGACCCCAACATCTGCTCACCTAGATATAAAAGCATTAGACAGTTTTGCAGTCACGCGCTGTCTTTGAGGAGTGCAGACAACAAAGTGAGCTGTGAGTCTCGAACTCCCTGTCTCCTGGATCATCAGGAGAGTGTTTTGCAGAAAAATCTGAATTCCCACATCCTTGCCTTTGTTTATCATCTTGTTGAGTATTTAAGCAGAACTGTTGATTAAGAAGGAGATGATCACGACAATTGGCTGATTTCATTAAGAAGGAAAGGTGGAGTCAGATGATTAATGTGCAAGCCGCAGCAGTATGATAGCTGTAATTGTATGACCATTAGTAAAAGTAATGAGGCTGATTGTTGTTCCAACACAGCTCTGATTAAAGAAGGTCAAAGTCTGGAACTTGCTAGGCACTATACTGACAACCAATAGACTTATTAACTCCGAGGAAATAAATATTGGGACTGATGGAATTGGATCAGAAATGTAGTCAACCTGAATTCCTCTCTGAATTATTTTCTCTGCAATGTGAACTGGCCAGGTTTGCACATGATACATTACATAGAATTTATAGCACAGAAACAGCCAGTTCGGCCCAACTGCTCTTATCCAGCGTTTATGCTCCACACAAGCCTCCTCCCACCCCTCTTCATTTAACCCTATCAGCAAATCCTTCTAAACAAGGAGGGGTAGTCGTGTCAGAGGAAGCAACAAAGGACCTACAGAAAGAATTAGATAAAATATGTAAATAGACAGAACAGTGACAGATGAAGTTCAATACAGACAAGTGCAAGTTACTATAGATTAGAAGGAAAAATGGGTGTTACCAGTGTGCTATAGATTGTGAAGAAATAGTTAAAGGTGAAGTTGAGAGGGTTCTGGGTGATAGTACATTCAACACTTAATGGCCTGGATTTTCCAATCTGGTGCGATGGAAGGGCATCACTTGCACCCATCAGTCTCCATCTGCCCTGACTCCAGCAGATCCTCTAAGCCACTAATTATATTAGTTAACATGGGTTTGCAATGGCACGCTATTTCCAGTCTTGTTGGATTGACCATCTCTGGCATAGTAGTGTGGCTGGCAATGCCGGTCAAACTTTACATTAAAAAAAAAGTCCCCATATTTTGTGTAGTGCAATTGATTGTTCTGTGACTGAAAGTTCCCTTTGCTGATTTAGCAACACAGAATGACAGGAACAAATTGCTAAGGTGTTAATGATGCATTCCCACACCTGCAGAAAACTCGTGGTAAATTCTTGGAAAAGCAAGGCCAACATGTCAGAACATGCCACAGGCCCCAATGAAATTGGGGACCACATGGTTCAAGGGTTTCTGCTCTCTGATGGTGACTGGGCAGTACAGTAGCCAAGTTCATTCTTAGACCTGGGATTTGAATTAAGCTCAGGTTGGAGTTGGGGTTGTACATAGAAAGTTCACTCTGCATCTAATCTGTGTTGTTCTTGACACTGGTTTTTTTTTTGAGACAATGTAGAAAGAGCTTCATTCCGTACCTAACCCATGCTGTACCTGACCTGGGAGTATTCCTGGACAGGTAGAGGTAGCATTACTCTGCATCTAATACATGCGATACCTAATTTGCTGGTGTTTAATGCTGGGACATTTTATTACGTTAAAGGCGCTATATAAGTATAGGTTTTTGTTGCTGTTGTTGAGGTCCTTGACTTCAGTAAGGAATACAGTAATCCACATTAAAAATAGATACTGTTCAGTTGACCACCGATGACCTGTGGTATCCTCTAGACAGGCCTAGTTAATTCCATTTCATCCATTCTTCAATGAGATTTCTTTAACATGCACTGAGACTAACATTATTCTTAAATATTCCATAAAACATCATTCCTAAGTATTCCCTAAAAACAAGGATTTACATTTCTGTTGCATTGATCTTTGATAGAGCTCAGAATAATAGAGGTAACTGCAAGCTGATGGCACTGAGGAGGCATTTAGTTCAAGTGTTGTACAACTGAGAAAAGGTTAATATGATGTGTTCCATTTAATGTAAGGAATTAACCCTCATTAACCAAGTACTGAATTTGAATTGACATGTCTTGTTTTGATGGACTCACTGACCTTATCCAGAGTAAAAAATTTACAATTAGCTCTTACTATTGCGAGCTATATGTGTGATACTGGGTCATCTGTGGGCGTATTGCCGAGAAGCCAAATTGCACTTCAGTGAATGCTCTCACTGCAATATTTACTGATGTACCCCACACTTCTCTCTGTACTACTCTGTACTTTACTCCACACTCCTCACTATAACACTCCATGATACACCTAAATGCCCCAGTCTCTGATATATCCCCACCCCTTACTATAACAATCTGTGATACAAACCACATCTCTCACTGTAAGATTCTCTGATACAGCCCACGCCCCTCACTGCAGCATTCTCGATATAGCCCGTACCCCTCACTGTAACGCTATGCTAATACTCACACCTCTCACTGTAATACTTTGTGATACATCCCGCACCCCTCACCATAACACTCTTAGATGTAAAGCATGCCCCTTATTGTAATGATCGTTGATGTATTCCACACCGCTCACTGTAACACTTTTTGATACATCTCACACCTCCCATTCTAACATTATATGATATAACTCACAGTACTCATTGAAACAGTCTTCAATATATCATGAATCCCCCACTTTAACACTCTCCAATATACCCTGCACCCCGCACTCTGATACTTTTTGATATACCCCACATCCACCACACCTTTCACTGTAACAAATCTCCGATATAACCTATGCCTTTGTTATCATTTGGTCTCTCTCTCAACTTTGTTTATTCAAACGCAAAGAAAGTTTTCCATAGGCAGACAGCGCCTCTATAATCCAAAGTTGATATCATTTTGCTTACCATGAATGGGAGTAATGTCTCACAGGATTATAATTACCTTTTTCCTGCGATCATTTGGATTGGAGGTTGCCTGTGCTGCCCAGAATGCACTCCTGAAGGCGGAAAACACCACACTCTTAGACCATATTGTTCAGGTTAAAATTAGTAATTTAACTTACAGCAGATAATCAGCAATTTAATGTTTAGTTGGCTCACAGAACAACCTCATAGTCATCAACATGTGCACGCATTTAATAATTCGACAACATAAGGGAATTTCTATTGTAATCAACTTGTAATAATAATCAATCAACAGCACATTGGGAAACGAGATTGTTACCACCCCCTGAAACTATCTCTCCACGGATGTTGCCTGGCCTGCTGAGTTTTTCCAGCATTTACTGTTGTTGTGCATTGTCTTACTTCCCCAACACAAAGACAAAGACAAAAAAAATCTTTCTTAGAAGGCAGATAACAGAGTTCCATTTTCAAGTCACAATATATTGGTGTTACAAATTTCGGGTCTGTCTTAATTATTCCCTTAGGTACAGCAGTGTTGGTTACTTCTGTTGTATCCGTGTGGTAATGGAGACACGGAATGCAGGAGTTGGTTTAACAGGTGTTTACTGAACAAAGTCTGGAGGTGAACTAAAAGATACAAGACGCTATACAGGCTTATATACCCGAGTGGTCACTACCGGTATTACAGTACACAGGGGCTCTTAAAGGTACATACACTACAATTCCTCCCCTTTTAGATAATTAGTACATAACATTTTAAGTAATCATTAATTAACATGTTTACAAGAACAATAATCTACACATTTGCTGCAGTTAATCAATTATAAGTCAGTCTCTCTGGAGGCTTCCTGACTCGGTCCGGATAACGCCTCGGTGGTGAGTAGTTTTTGGTGGTGTAGTAGGTTCTTTTGGCAAGGTCGATTCGGCTTGAATGCCAGTGTCGGGTTCATCTGGTTCCAGTATCACTGGATCAGAGGTAGATACTATGGGTATCTCTGCTTCATCATTAGGCGTATAGAGTTGTGGTGTAGGTTGTCCCTTTTCGGATGACTCTATGATCTGGTCAGCATGGCGCCTTATTATGCTTTCTCCAATGTCCACGGTATACATCAGCGGCCCTAGTCGTGTGCAAATAGTTCCAGGCTGCCATTTCTTGGTACGGTAGTCCTGGGCCAAAACTTGTTGACCTATCTGGAAGGTTCTAGTTGGCCTTTCATTCATGCCTTGAAATTGCCGGTTCTCTACGTCCCTTCTGATGTTTGGCTTGATCAAATCCAGCCGGCATCTTAGTCTTCTATTGAAAAACATCATGGCGGGAGTTTGGTTTGTAGCCACATGTGTTGCATTCCTGTACGCAAACAAGAAGTTATCTACCTTATGTTGTAGATTTATGTCTTCATTACCCATGGCCTTTATGGCCTTCTTGAAGGTCTGGACAAACCTTTCAGCTAATCCATTTGTGGCGGGATGGTATGGGGCGGACGTGTAGTGCTTAACCCCATTGTTTTTTAAGAATTTCCTGAATTCTTCGGACACAAATTGCGGTCCATTATCAGAACAGATCTGTTCAGGCAGCCCATTCCTGGCAAATATGGTCCTTAATACTGTGAAGGTTTTTTCCGTGGTGGTGGAGGACATCTTTATTACCTCTGGCCACTTGGAGTGTGCATCCACCGCGATTAAGAACATTGAGTCCATAAATGGACCAGCAAAGTCGATATGTACCCTTTGCCATGGAGATGAGGGCCACTCCCATGGATGTAGAGGGGCTTGTGGTGGGGCGTTTTGGACCTTCTGGCATCCTAGACAGCTCTTGGTCATTTCTTCGATGTCTCCATCGATACCTGGCCACCACACAAACGCTCTGGCTAGGTTCTTCATTTTCACTCCACCCAGATGCCCCTCGTGAAGCTCCTTTAGAACTTTATCCTGGAGTTTGGGTGGAATCACCACTCTGGATCCACACATCAAGGTTCCTCGGCACACTGACAGCTGTTCTCTTCTTTGCGAGAATGCTGGCAACAGTGGTTCGCCATGTGCTGGCCATCCCTTCACCGTTAAATCGTAGACTCGTGAGAGAGTCGGGTCATTTCTCGTTTCCTTTTCAATGGTAGAATTTGTTACTGGTAGACATTCCACTATGGTTGAGTGGAACATCTCCACTGGGTCCACTGTAGGTGCCTCTTCTACCATTGGCAACGGTAGGCGCGATAAACCGTCAGCATTCCCATGCTGTTTTGATCCTTTGTATTCTATGTCATATTGGTGTGCCCCTAGGAAAAGGGACCACCTCTGTAGCCTTTGCGCTGTCATAATGGGAATGCCCTTTCTAGGGTTGAATATGGAGACGAGGGGTTGATGGTCAGTCAACAAGGTAAATTTTTGTCCGTGTAGGTAATGGTTGAATTTCTTCACTCCCCACACCAGGCTGAGTGCTTCCCTGTCGATCTGGGCATAGTTACGCTCAGCTGAGTTCAATGAGCGTGACGCAAAAGCTATCGGCCGCTCCGAGCCATCAGGGAATCTATGCGATAATACCTCTCCTACGCCGTAAGGGGATGCATCGCACGCCAGTCTGATTGGCAGTGATGGGTTGTAATGAGCCAACACTTCCTTGGACGTGATCAAGCCTTTGCATTTATAGAAGGCACATTTACAGTCTTCGCTCCATTTCCAAATTACTCCCATTTGTAGCAGTGCGTTAAGAGGGTGCAGAACAGTTGACAAGTTCGGTAAAAATTTATGATAGTAATTTATCAATCCCAGGAACGACCTTAATTGTGAGACATTTTCAGGTGCTGGGGCTTTTATGACTGCTTCAATTTTTTCAGGTGACTTATGCAACCCTTCTTCATTAATTATATGGCCACAATATGATATTTGTTTCTGGAAAAATTCGCACTTGGGGCGATTTGCTCGTAGGTCCCGTTCTCTCAGCCTAGTGAGCACCTGCTCCAAATTGGCAAGGTGCTCATTGTCGTTTTCTCCTGTTACAAGGATGTCGTCTAGGTAGCATTGAGTGCCCGGAATCCCTTGCAGGACTTGCTCCATAGCTCTTTGACAGATAGCTGGAGCTGATGCTACTCCGAAAACCAGTCGATTGTACTGGTACAGGCCTTTGTGTGTGTTTATCGTGAGATACTTTTTAGAGGCCTCCTCAACTTCCATCTGTAGATATGCCTGTGTCAAGTCAATTTTGGTGAAACGTTTCCCTCCGGATAGTGAGGTGAAAATATCTTCTATCCTCGGAAGAGGATACTGTACCGTGTGAAGGACCAGGTTTATAGTCACCTTGAAGTCCCCACAGATGCGAATTTTTCTCTGTTCTTCAGATTTATCATTATTCAACGTTTTCTTCATGACCGGGACGATGGGTGTTGCCCACTCGCTCCAATCTACCTTGGATAACATGCCTCCCTTTTCCAAATTCTCCAGCTCTGCCTCGACTGCTGGACGAATTGCGTATGGCACCGGCCTTGCCTTAAAAAACTTGGGAATTGCCGCATCTTCCACTTTTATTGAGGCGGTGACGCCTTTCAAGGTTCCTAGTTCCTGTTGAAACATTTCTTTGGCGTTGGCCAAGATGTCTTTTAATCGTTCAGGTATGACGTCATCATCATTTTTTTTCTTACTGGTCACCGTCAGTGCCTGAATGGAGTGCCAGTCTAAACGTATCTTCCTGATCCATTCACGTCCCAACAGCGGTGGACCACCATCTTGCAGAACGTACAAATACAACTTCTGTATTTCCTTGCCGTTGTATACAACAGGCACCCTTATTTTCCCTCTGGGGTATACTTTCTGCCCCGTATATGTCTTCAAGATAATGGATGTGTCTTTCAAAGGTATATGCGGAAATAGCCGCTCGTAATCCCGTTGACTTATGACGGTCAGAGCTGATCCTGTATCTAGCTCCATTTTAACTGGGGACCCCGCTATCGTGAGGGTAACCCAAATGGTCTGGTAATCTTCTTTGGCAATTACATTATGTAATTTGAGACAGCTTAGTCTCTTGTTTCCGGAGTCGCTATCGCTCTTCTGGTCTTCGGAGCTACTGTCCGTCATCATTTGTACCTTTCTGTACTTTTCCTTATTGATTTTTTTTCTGTCAGTGGATTTGTTTCCAGATCGGCATACACGTGCAATATGTCCCATCTTTCCGCATTGTCTGCATGCTTTGTCCTTGAACCAGCAGACCCTCTGGTCATGGGTGGATCTGCCGCAGCGATAACATCTCTCGAAACCCCGTGTCATTTCATGGGTGCCGAAGTCCTGTGGCTTTTGCTGTATCTCTGCAGCTCCTCTTGCTGCTGCTTCGTATGATACAGCCACACTGAAAGCCTTGTCCAGTGTCAAATGTTTTTCAGAAAGTAGCCTTTTCTGTGTTCCTTCACTTAGGAGACCGCAGACGAATTTGTCTCGTAGAGAATCTGTCAGTCCTGCCCCGAATTGGCAGTGCTTTGACAGCTTTCTTAATTCGGTGAGGTAATCAGCGTTACTTTCATTCTTCTGCTGATTCCTCCTGAAGAATTTGAATCGTTCCGCTATCAGCAGCGGTGTTGGGTTTAAGTGCTCCTGTAGGGTATCAACAATCTCCTTAAAATTCTTGTCCATCGGTTTGGCTGGAGTGATTAAGTTTCGTAACAGCCCGTATGTCCTTGCGCCCATCAGATTTAGAAGTACCGATGCCTTTTTATCATCCTCTACTTCATTCGCTGTGCAATATACCTCCACTCTTTCCACATATGTGGTCCAATCCTCTATATTACTATCAAAAGCAGTAATATTGCCAGTCTTAGGCATCCTGAAAATCAAAAATGGCGCCTCCCGCGCTTTCCTTTCTTCCCTGCCGAGAAAAAATGGCGCCTCCCGCGCTTTCCCGCCGCTGCCACTGCTGACAACGCTGTTCTCCGCGGTTTTTATTTACACAGATATTTTTAATAGTTGGAGACTCGTTCCCGCTGGACTCTCTGGGACTTTTCCCTCCCTCTGCTTGGTCCGAACGCCGACCTGCTTTGCAGCGCCGGCCGTCTCCCGAGTGCTCCACCCTCCGTCTCTGTTTGCCTGCACCTTCCGACTCGCTGCTCGGCCCCGCTGCAGAGCCACCCGATCGAGCCCCAGCCCGCCGCCCAGGAAGGATTCGTGCAGTACCTGCCACCAGCCCGGCTAGCTGGTGAAACCACAGTTTTTTTTTGGTTTTTTTTCTTCGACCTTCGTCTGAGGAATCGATCTCCTTGAGGTGCTGCCGAATTGCAGGTAAGTCCATTTCCAATTCGTCGCCACTGTTGTATCCGTGTGGTAATGGAGACACGGAATGCAGGAGTTGGTTTAACAGGTGTTTACTGAACAAAGTCTGGAGGTGAACTAAAAGATACAAGATGCTATACAGGCTTATATACCCGAGTGGTCACTACCGGTACTACAGTACACAGGGGCTCTTAAAGGTACATACACTACAACTTCCATAAGCAGACTCCACATACCTGACGTTCACATGCCTGCCACATGTGGCTGGAAAATCCCAATCTAGCTGCAGGCACTTTCCCGAGACACCAGACCATTCCCTTCACCTGGATCCCCCACCAGTGGGGCCCACTTGCTAGTATGTTTCATTTCAGTCAGCATACCAGTCTGCAGTCTTATGCCAGATCCCGACTGAGCTAGGGAAGTGGGAATTCCTGGTGTCGGAAATCCCTGCCCCAGCTCCATCCCTGGGGCTGCTCCCTAATGTATTGGCTTTGTAAGGGGTGGTTAGAGTTGCCGCCATTTACAAAGCTGACTGGAAAATCCTGGAAACAGCAGGGATCTGGCGCAATCAGGTCCCTGCTGTTTTCCGATGGGCTCTGTTGGACTCCTACCAGATTTATGGTGCTTCCATGATCACTTTGGTTCAGTTTCATGCATTTTTCACTCTCTAACACAGAGACAAAGGAACTTAATTTCACTACAGCTAGCTAAAACCAGCTTTTTCATTACATTTACCCTCTCTATCAAAATGCATTGACAAATACAATTCAGAAATCTCCCAAATTGTTACAAGCACTTTTTGAAGAAGAGCAGGGAGTTCTGCGATTATCTTTGCTAATATTCCACCCATACCCAACACCACCAAAAAGAGATTATTTGGCCATTCAGCTCATTGCTGTTAGCGGGCTCTTACTGTGCATAAAGAGGTTACCTACATAACAGTAACTGCACTTTAAAACATTCCTGAAATGTGATAGGATGCTATATAAATGCAAATCCTTAGGGGGAAAAATTCGGTTGGTTGCGCCACCCATTAGCACCTAAAGAGGTCGAGAAGTGGGGCGCTAACCAACTAGCGCCTGGGCGCAGCGAACCCTGCGCCTCTTCCCAAATTGAGCGGACATTTAGTGCCCGCTCACCGGCGCACGCAGATCATGACAACATTTCAGTGTGCAACGCCCTTGGGGTGCCCTGGACCGGAAATTCAGTGGCGCCCCCCTCTGTTCTGCCTGGCGCTACCAAGGACAGGTCACCTTGAACGTTTCCCAGTCGCTGTCGGGCTGGGGGGGCGCTATTTAAAGGGGACTCTTCCTGGATTATTAGTGGTAGCCATTTTTGGACCACACCTTCTGTGAGAGAGAGAGTTGCTCAGAGACAAACGGAGAGCCATTTCTGCAGTGAGCCAGCGCTGGCTGAGGAACTTTAGCCTTCTGAACATAACTTTGCAGTTGGTAAGCTTCTCAACCGGCATAACTTTCAGTGCGCACTTACTATGGGGGCTGCATTGGATGGGAACGTCGTCCTTCTCAATCATATTGACAGTGCACAGAGACGCAGGGATAGAGTGGCAGGCATGGCCAGATGGAAGAGGGCCAACAGACGTCGGCACACGAGACCTTATGCAGCCAGGGTTTTCCGCAAACAGTTTTCGTATATCAACATGTCGGAGGAGCAGTGTTTCCGAAGGCTGCGCTTCAGTAAGGAGGTGGTCACTGAGCTCTGCCACCTGCTTCAGCCAGATCTGCAGCCTCAACTAAGGTGCAGGACATCTCTGTCGGTGGCTGTGAAGATCACTGTGGCTCTAAACTTCTATGCCAGTGGCTCCTTTCAGGCCACTGCTGGGGACATTGCCAACATCTCACAGTTCGCGGTGCATTGCTGCGTCCGTCAAGTGACTAATGCCCTCTTTAAAAGGAGACGGCAGTACATCTCCTTCCCAATGACCCCGGACAAACAACGAGAGCGCGCAGAGGGCTTCGCAAGGATAGCAGGCTTCCCCATGGTGCAGGGCGCCATTGACTGCATGCATGTGGCTTTGCGGGCGCCTCTAGAGAATGCGGAGGATTTCCGCAACCGAAAGGGGTTCCATTCTTTGAATGTGCAGCTGATACTCGCTGTCAATACCCACTTTCCAGGCAACAGCCACGATGCCTTCATCCTGCGCCAGACTTCTGTGGCAGACCTTTTCGAAGCCCCGGCTCACCCATGTCGAAGTTTCGACTGTTCAATAAGACTCTGTGAAACAAAGTGATCGTCAAAGGCAGACTTTATTTAACTACTTGCTAGCAAGGGGAGCAATCACGTAGGCAAAGGCTATCGTGACTTCTCCGAATACATGGACAAAAACACCTCTTTTTATACACAAAGATCAAAACCTTTTATCACATGGTATAGTATTGAGAGACACAATTAATAACATTAAAAAGAGATGAGTAAGGAATGTTTAAGGTCAACAAGAAGATGACTAAAGGGTCAGCAGAGCCTCGGTGTCTTAAGATAAGGTTAGCCAATAGATAATCAAAAGTCATGATGCAGGAATACCTTTAGATAAAGTTAATTAATTTTATACAATGGAGACGGTTTGTCTCTCACTTTGGTTCTGGACATTCATATGAATGTTTACAGTACATGTCCTTCGGTTATCATGCTTTTTGTTCTGCTAAGCTTATCTTGTTTACTGGAACTGCTTAGCCTGCAAGCTACAAAGGAGTCACATCCTCTTCCTTAAACCGCTTCCTAATATGGGCCTGCCCGTTTCCCCTTATGTTATACTGTGTGAAGCCATTTTGGCCTGTTGAAACAGTTCCAGACTCCATTTTAATATAAGAGAGTATGTGTGCTTATTTTATACTAATATGTGTGGATATATATTTCTATGCTGATGCACTTCTACATTCCCCCATTTTGTCCTACCTAGGACAATATAGCCCACATTAATTCTTTCAGTCCCTTTTGTCGGTCCTCGTGCCAAATTTAAATTTTGGCCTAAGGATACCGACTTCATTTCCGTTTTGACCATCCCCGGGATAATACCTGTATGGTTATAATTGGGTTGATACCATCCCTGGAAGGTGGTCAGATTATAACCTGCTGATCTCCACTGAATCATATCCATGGTTCTGTCTGGGTTGCCTGAACTATTTCGCCTTATGATCCATTCTGCTGTTTCGGGAATATTAAAGGGAATAGATCTTAGTGGGATTCCTCCTGTGGTGTGAATGGGTATATGGACACAGACCCAGCAACTAGATCTACCACTATCCTTAGCATGCTCGTAAGCCATATACAGAAAAGTGTTAACATGTAATTCTCGTTTCTTTCGGGGTTCTTCAATATATCTCTGACAGTTTACGTATACCATCTCAATGAGCACATACAGCGTGAACAATAATTTCATCGTCTCAAGTCTTTTTTTTTTAAATGTCCCCATCTGGTGCTTTCTTGCAATGGGATGCGTGTATCCAGGTCGGTCTTTCCTTGTTTTTAACAGCTGTGTTCGTTGTCAGGAGTAATTGGTATGGCCCTTCAAAGCGTGGTTGTAGTCCGTTCTTTCTTTTGAAGACCTTTACGTATACGTTATCTCCTGGTTCCAAGTTATGGCACCTTCCTTCCGCTGGTTTTGTTTGCGCCTCTTTTACCTGCTGGTGAAAGCTGGAAATACATCTAGTTAATGCAATACAATAGTTTAACATGTTCTCATCCATTTTATGGATGTCCATTTGCTTAACCGTAAGTGACGCTGAAAATGGCAGTCTTAGGGGTCGTCCCATAACAATCTCTTGTGGCGATAGTCCGGTGGTCCTGTTAGTTGCTGCTCGCATTATCATCAATGCTAGGGGTAATAGTTCGACCCATTTAAGTCCAGTTTCATTGCAAAGTTTAGAAAGTTTATTCTTCAGCATACCATTATATTTTTCTACCAGTCCCGCTGACTCTGGATGATAGCTGCAGTAGAAGTCCATTGTCACTTGAAAGTTGTGCAGGTATACCAAATCGTGGTACAATTTCTTTTAACAAACATTTTGCAACAGTAACTGCATCATTTTTTTTTTACATGGAAAGGCTTCAATCCATCGTGAAAACACATCTACAATAGCTAATACATACTTAAATCCTAAACATACCGGTAATTCAATAAAATCCATCTGTAAATGTACAAAGGGTCTTGTTGGATTTGGGTGGGAGGCAGCCTGTACCTTTTCCGTTTTACCTGGGTTCATTGTTTGGCAGGTAATGCATTGTTCACTAATTTGTTTTGTAATTGTCATAATTCCTGGTGCATACCATGTTTGATTAATATAGTCTGCCATCCCCCCTTTGCCCGCATGCGTGAACATGTTAACGCATCGGGCAATCCATGGACTTAAAGATTTAGGAGCCACCATACGGCCATCCTGGTGAACCCATACCCCTTTGGGTGTTTTAAAACAAGAATCATTCACCCAAGCTAACACTTCGTCCGGACTGGCCTGTAATTGATAGGCCAAAACGTCATCAATTGTGGGTGGGGGATTGTCTGGATCTTGATTTCTAAGAACATATGCAGACACTTGTGACCCTGTATCAGAAAGAGCAGCAGCCTTAGCTGCTCGATCCACCCTATCATTGCCCAAAGAAGCCTGGTCTTGATTGCCTGTATGTGCTTTGCATTTAATAACAGCAATTTTTTTTTTTTTTAGGACACTGGAGAGCCTTTAAAAGGTTATCAATTTGTTCAGCATTTTTAACTGTAGATCCTGATGAAGTCAGGAATCCTCTAAGTTTCCAAATTTGACCATAATTATGAGTGACTCCAAATGCATACCGAGAGTCAATATAAATATTCACTGATTTTCCTGTAGCTAAAATACATGCTCTTGTAACGGCAAACAGTTCTGCTTGTTGTGCTGAAAAGAAAGATGGTAGTCAGCATACTTGGATAATTGAATGATCATTGGAAATGGCATATTCACTTTTTTTGCAAGCCCTTTTCGTCTCTGAGGGCTGATCCATCCACATAAAATATAAAATCGCTATTGTCCAGAGGAGTTTCTACAATGTCTATACGAGGCTTAGTGATAAGCTGAGTCACTGATTCACAATGCCTCTTGGGTAGGTGATACAGTAAGTAGACGACCTGCTAATTGCATGAGGGTTAACCCATCGGTTAAGACAATGTTCTGTAAATCATGTTTGAGGCACTGCGGAAAGAGAGTTTAGCTTTCTGTATAGCCTTGTGGCAGCCTGGTCCATGTGTATTGGGTTCCTTTGAACGTGAAGGCAAACAGGAACTGGGAATCTTGGTGAATAGGAATGCTGAAGAAGGCTGAGCAGAGATCAATGACCGTATAATACCTTGCATTAGGAGGTATACTGGTCAGGATGGTGGCTGGGTTTGGGACCACCGGGTAGGCAGGGAGAACAGACTCGTTAACTGCTCTTAGGTCTTGAACCAACCCTGACTTATTCTCCACTCCTGTTGAACTGCAGCTTTTGATAGGCGTAGGACCATCTGTCCTAGATCAGAAGGTTTGAATTCATGCGCCACTGCTAGTGTACAGTGTGGCTTAGAGTCTTTTACCCTGAATAATTCCCATGCTGTTTGGGTCAACAAGATTGGTGACGCTATTCCTTCTTGCCCAATTAAAATTCTTCGGATTTTAAGTGAATATTTCTGATGCAGAAAGGGCTTGTAATTAATTGCCACTTCTGGATCTTCTCCCGTTTTGTCATAATAGGCTATACAATGCAATTTATCATGCCAATGTCCTAAATTAAACTGCTTCTGGTATTCTGATACTGATCTTGTGGCATACTGCAATGCTCCCACAGCCATCAGTAATTATTTACTGAGGTTGTCATCATGATTAGTTCAACAATACAAAATAGGAGAATTGTGGACCTGCAATGGGTACATCCCACATCTGTCAGTTGGAACATATACCTTCAGTCCTTTTTCCATACATGATATCACTGCTTTCATTTTACACAACAAATCTCTTCCTAATAAGTTGATGGGAACGTCTTCAGATAATAAGAATGCATGCTGTTCATGAAAGTCTTTCATCTGTACATCCAATGGAGTGGGCCATACCATAGTCTGGGTTGTTCCTGAAAGTCCTACACACTTGACACTCTGATTGATATAAGGTGCTCCTACTGCATATTGTTTAGTCAAGACCGAATTAGTTGCTCCAGTGTCTACCAAAAAATGGAACTTGTGTTCCATTCATATTTAAATTTATAAATGGCTCTTCTTTAGAATTTAATGATACTGCAGGCAATTGTACCACAGCCTGTTGTTCCTGGGCAATGTCTGGGGTGGGCTCTAAGTAACGTCATGCTGAACAATTTGGATTTTGTCCAAACTCTTCGTTTGGGCCACTTTGTTTTCCCCAGGGATTGCTAGTTGTCCAATTAGTCTGTGGACGAGTGTTAACCTGGGCTTGGGTATTTCTGTTTCCGGATAAATTTTGTGGACCCTGCCAACCCTGATTTGTTTAACTTTTTGTTGTTTATTCTGTTCCTGATTAATCTCATCCCTCTTTTTATTATGTTTACTAACTTCTATACTTCGTTCGCGTCGCCTCTCTGCTTCCTTTTTCCAATCTGAGAAGGCTGACCAATTAACTTCCTTTTTTTTTTCTTTTTCTCTGCGGGTCTCTAGTTACGAGGCAATTCTCTAGACATGTTATTCTGTCTAAATTAAAGGTTCCGTCTATAGGGAATGGGTATTTGTCATTCTTGGTCCAATTAGACCATTTAGGTAAATCATTTGTGGATGATCGGCCACAATTTTGAAAAATATGGAAAGCTGGGGTTCCCCTTTCGGGGACCTTTCTTTTGTGCAGCTCCCATCCTAGTTAGTTTTCAATTTCCACTAGCTGCACTTGTTCTGGGTCGCAAGTTTTACCCTCAACCCTCTTACGACCCCTACAGGCTGACCAAAGTGCTGACAGCGATGAACAATAACATACAATAATAACAATCAAGAAAATACTAAGGAATAACTTGAAGGTCCAAACAGGTACACAAAAGAACTCAGACATAAAATAACATAAGTACAGTTATGCAGGCTTTCTACAAAAGCTAAATTACAATCCGACAGTTTTCTCGATCTGCGTGGTACGCTCTACAGATCGAGGCCTTATTTTACAAGCTTTTAACAACTAATGACTGAGTATCACGATCCTAAGTGCCTTTATGCCTCTCCGCCCACTTCAGGGTCCTGACCTTCGCGTGGGGGATTTCCCCTCTTAACAACCGGTCTAAGGCTGCGCTTTTGAGACAGACACTTCCTTGTCCTAGTCGATCAACTCAGTCACCAACAGTTTTTTTTTTTACAATTTTACATATGCATATAACATATAAACGTTATCTTACAAAACAGTTGTGTTCTATTTCTGAATCCTTATGCTATGCTTATCCTTATTTTAACTACCAATCTATCCTTCGGGATTACTAGGTAGTCCCTTCACAGATTTACGTCACTGTGCACTCTCTGCCTATCCTTCGAGCTAGTCTCTTCACAGGTCTTCTGGTACCTTTTCTGTGTCTATCCTTCAGGCTAATCCCTTCACAGTACACTCACATATTCCGGAACTCAACCTGGTCGCGACCTTTCTGCTGTCTCCCTTTGTCCGACAGTTTTGAAACCTGAACCGGCAGTATCCTCCTCCTTTTAATGTCAAGATAAAAGAAGCAAAGGTTACACAAGTTAACTCAAGTTCCAAACACACATGAGTCTTAACAGATCACAGTGCTCCCGTCGGAAGTAACAGACTACACCAACTACGTATCTAAGGAGAAATCCTTTTCTGTGAGAAATCTTCACTTATGGCCATTCAGGATTTGTCGTTAGCAAAGCATGGTGTCCTCGTCCGTGACTTACCGAAAGGCAGCAAGCGATCCCGGACGAGCCCCCAAGAAACTGTCGAAGTTTCGACTGTTCAATAAGACTCTGTGAAACAAAGTGATCGTCAAAGGCAGACTTTATTTAACTACTTGCTAGCAAGGGGAGCAATCACGTAGGCAAAGGCTATCGTGACTTCTCCGAATACATGGACAAAAACACCTCTTTTTATACACAAAGATCAAAACCTTTTATCACATGGTATAGTATTGAGAGACACAATTAATAACATTAAAAAGAGATGAGTAAGGAATGTTTAAGGTCAACAAGAAGATGACTAAAGGGTCAGCAGAGCCTCGGTGTCTTAAGATAAGGTTAGCCAATAGATAATCAAAAGTCATGATGCAGGAATACCTTTAGATAAAGTTAATTAATTTTATACAATGGAGACGGTTTGTCTCTCACTTTGGTTCTGGACATTCATATGAATGTTTACAGTACATGTCCTTCGGTTATCATGCTTTTTGTTCTGCTAAGCTTATCTTGTTTACTGGAACTGCTTAGCCTGCAAGCTACAAAGGAGTCACATCCTCTTCCTTAAACCGCTTCCTAATATGGGCCTGCCCGTTTCCCCTTATGTTATACTGTGTGAAGCCATTTTGGCCTGTTGAAACAGTTCCAGACTCCATTTTAATATAAGAGAGTATGTGTGCTTATTTTATACTAATATGTGTGGATATATATTTCTATGCTGATGCACTTCTACACCCAGGAGGCTGGCTTCTCGGGGACAAGGGCTATCCTCTGTGCCCCTGGCTGGTGACCCCACTCCGTTCGCCCAGCACCTCTGCTGAAGAACGATACAATGAGAGCCATCAAGTGACCAGGAACATCATTGAGCAGACAAGCGGCGTGCTGAAGCAACAGTTCTGCTGTCTGGACCACTCCGGAGGAGCCCTTAAGTACTCACCTGAGCGAGTCTCCCACTTCGTGGTTGTGTGTTGCATGCTGCATAACCTGGCAATCCTCAGGACCCAGCCAATGCCACCAGACATTGAAGCAGCAGCAGAGGAGGAGGAGGAGGAGCAGCACCAAGATGGGAGGGAGGCACAAACTGCAAGGGCCGTCTGTCAGAGGCTTATAGCAAGTCGCTTCTGGGCCCCTCTGAGGGAATGCTTTCTGCCATTCCAAGAACATGAATGGAACCGTTCTGCTACCCCTAAGCCGGTCAAGGCAACAATTTGTGCAAAGAACAGACACGGACGTTGCGAATAAATAAACTTCTTTATTTAACAAAATGTGTATCCTTCCCGCATGACAAAGCAATGGAAACAAACACCAAAACAAACAGACTGCCACATAACTGGCTCTCACACCCTGGAGACAATGGCCAAAACATAACTGGCTCTCACACCCTGGAGACAATGCCCAAAACATAACCAACATTCAGACCAGCATCCTTGGCCTTGAATGAAAGAAATAACATAATTTAGCAACACCTCCTACTTTTTGCCCCTCGATGGTGATCTGCTTCCCTTGCGGAATTGCCCCCTTCCCACCCTGCAGCTCCTCCGTAATGGGACCCCAGTGGCTGCAGCAAGGCTGAAGGAGGCCTGCTGACTGTCCGAAACTGAGACCGCAGATGTCCTTGAGGTACGGCCTGGACCAGCTCTGGGCCTGGAGGGCCCAGCTGCTGACTGCTCCAACTCCGCATGGGTGGAAGCAGTCTGTCCTACAGGTGGTGGCAGCTGCAGTGGAGAAGTGCCAGTGGTGGCATCAGGAATGCTTTCATCCTGAGAGCGGACAGCAGCTCCCTGGTCGGCCGACACACTGGCACTCTGATGGGGCAGCACCGCAGCATGCGCAACAATTGGCTGGTGCACAGATTGCTGGCCTGCTGTGGCACGGCGAGGGCCCCGGGGAATCCTGCCTGATCCAGCAAGGGTGGCAGCAGTCAGTGCTTGTGTGGCCTCAATCTGCGTCTGCATGAGATCAGCACTTGCGTGGCAGGTGCCAGTGCTTCACCGAAGTCCTGGACACTCCTTGCCAGTGTCTCAATGGAATTGGGCATCCTTGCCACTGCAGCCATGAGCTCAGTGTGCCTCAGCCGAGCCTGGGCGCTCATTTCTGCGAGGGCACGCACCTCTTCTGCGCTCTGTGCAGCAGCACTCGCGGCCCGACTCGCCCTCCGGGGAGACGGCCCCCGAGCTTCCCTAGCCTCCTCGCATTGCTGCAGGCTGCTGGGTCCTGGAGCTGCATCCTCCTCAGACCATTCCCCCCCACTCCCCTCCAGGGAAGACATCTCCCCAGTCTGGACATGGGCTGGCTCGCCTGAGGGTGGTACGGATGGTCCGGTTCCTCCTCCTCGTCGCCTCCAGAGTCACTCGCACTGGCAGCTTGAGGGCCCACCTCCCGAGCTGGTGATGCAGCATCTGAAAGCAGGGAGGTTCAAGAGTGGCTTTAGCGAAAGGACAGGGTGGCAGCAAGGGATGCATGAGTGCTGCAATGCTCTGAGTTGGCTCGAAAGTGAAAAAGCATGCTGGTGTGGGGAACAAGTGGAAGGAGAGAGGTCAAAAAGGTGATGACCTTACCATTGCTGTCCACAATGGGGTCGGCATCTCCCGAGGCAACGGGACCTATCATCCGGCTTGCCACAATCCGATGGACTCACTCTTCCAGGTCTGTAAGGGTCTGCAGGTGAGGCCGGCCTCCTCCGGTCCGACGCTGTTGCCTTCTATTATGGGCCAGCTTGGCCTACAAGAGAAAGGACGGGGTGTGATGAAACCTGCAGCCCTGATCTGGGATGACATGCCTCCCATGGTTGATTAGCCCTTACATTATGCAGCCCTGATCTGGGATGACATGCCTCCCATGGTCGATTAGACCTTATATTATGCACAGAGCTGAATGTGCGTGTGTGTTTCCAGAAAGGGCCATGGGTGCTGGATTACAGCTGGCCATTGGGGCTTTGCACACCCTCTGGCCATAAAGTTAGGTCCAGATGGAGGGATGAAGATGATTCTGAAAAAGGCACTCATCCTGACGACCCGAGTGAGGTCATTGAACTTCTTCCTGCATTGCACAGGAGTCCTGGGAACCATGCTGCTGGAGGTGACTCTGTTGGAAACCTCCCTCCAAGCTCTGTGATAGTCGCTGTGTTGAGGCCTCCTGCCATTCTCTGGGTAGAGTACAGATCGTCTGCTCTCCACCGCGCCAACCAGAGCATCCACTGCCCCCTCGCTGAAGCGCTGCGCTCTCTCCCTGGCCCTCTCCATGTTCAGGCAGTTGTTGACGCCACAGGTAGGTTACCGCCAAGTTTGAGGCCTACGATGCGCAGGGTGCGGCTGGAGATGATGATCGAACGGCGCCAGCGTGTCTGACTGAACTCGATAATTGACAGCACCTGCACTGCGCTCGCCCGCGGAGATATTGCGTTGCGCCGCCGGGTTAGCGCCTTAAGACTGTCGTGCAGCACCTGATTTAGCGCCGCAATCACCTTCAGGGGCGCAGCTACCCAATATCGCTCGAGGTGGCAATAATTTGCGCCTGGCGCTAAACTTTGCGCACCGCCAATACTAGCACCCCAAACGGGGCGATACCGAATTTCTCCCCCTTAGTCTTTTCAATCTAAAAACAGGCACAATTTCTCATTGAATATTAGCATTTTCAGTATTCTGCTGTTCAGTATAACATTGTAGAGGTGGCACATGCCAGATATATGAGGAGATGACTCAGAAGGAGCATCTACAAGGCCAGGTTATTGGGCAGATGCGACACAGACATCATTACCTTTATAGGATGGTTTGTTGATTTCTTTCCAGTTTCTGTTTATGAGCAGTGGCTACTGCCAACTCTCATTGAAAGCTTTATCATTCTTTTTGTCCTTGGAGTTTTGCTAATCAGGATCCTGCCTTTATTTACTGACAGTAATCGAATAGTGTCTCTGTGCCAAGCCTATGCTGAATATTTATGCCCCAGCACAAGGCGTAACCAGCACCAACTAAACCAGCATTGGAAGCAGCCATCAATTGCATCAGACATGAAACCTTTATATCCTGTTGGTTATACTTGCGGTTTGCTTTTTGAGTGAAGGATCAGCCCTTCAGGATACAGCAGATGTGCCTCTATGTGAAAGAGATGGGATGAGGAGCCAACAAAATGTTTCATCTAACAGACAGCTGGGTATATGAATGACAAACGACAGCCCCTGGGTGCAAACAGTGTTGGAGCTAGCTTACCCCATACAGGCACACACACTCGTGTAACACACACTCATGCACACACACAAAGGCACACAACCTGAGAAACAGCAGTAGTGCATCTCCTTCTCACATTGAGATAAGATAATAATATCAATTCAGCTGAAGCTGTTTCCATCTTTGTTATATATATTTTTGTTTAGGCACTGTAAATTTTCCTCCTATCTCGATTCTCTTTCTGTTATAACTCAATGGCCTGCGTGATTATTTTGTTACATTTTAGCAAGGACTTCAAAGGAAAAGAATATCAAACTTGGTGTAAAACAAGCTGCCAGTTTCATATGCGCCCATTACTGGCATAGACCAATTTCAACCCCGAAGACAATAAATAGAATTTCTTTTCTTCAGCTGAGTTGGGCTTTGGGAACCATCAGCTTGATGGGCAAAACCTTAGAAGGGTGGTTCCAGTCAGGCGGCACAGGTGTACGTCATGCACCCTAGCAAGTGCTAGCAGCCCACCCCATAAATGCAAATGACCCCCATCCTGTCATTTATGATGGGTTCTCTGGCCTGCGGTTAAGGCAGTCACGGAATCTGCTGCAAATGCGGCGGAGAGGGCCCCCAGGAACTTACTGGCCTCTGAGTTTAGAACCACTCTCCAGAATTTAATATTGGTTACTGCCAGGATTTTTCAAACCATCTCAGTTGAAATCTATTACATGTATAAAAGCCTTGCATCTATACAAGTCTGTCATACTCTAGACATACACTTCAAAATCGATACATAGATTCAAAACAATTTAAAAACGAGAGAAAGAAATTAAGTTATATCATAATGGGTTTTTCCGATCTGCAGCCAAAAGATTGCAAGCCATTACAATTACCCTCTACTTGACCTAATAGGCTCAAAAATCCATCAAGCTGTTGACATTCCAGTAATGCCAGTAGAGAAGGATTTCTGCCTGCTGATGAATTACGTCACTGACCCTGCCATACTTCACGGGATCAGTTCATTACCATATTGAATGGCAGTCCAGAAGTGGCCCACTGGAATGAATTGTTGGGCTGTGGGGGGAGGGGCGGGGGCTGGATATAGGGGTGGCGGGGCGGGGGGGGGGGTGGCGGGTGCGGTGGCTGCTGTGGAACATGTTGCTGCACAATTTTAAAACCTGCAGCAACTTAAGGTGGTCACGAGTTTTGTGTTTTCTCATTTAGCTTTTGTCAGAATTTTCGACTACAGTGATTCCTTATCAAAGGATTGCTTTGTGATTTCCCCAAGACTTCATCATAGCTTCAACTTCATGCATTAGTGGCTTGCAAGGAGGCATCCATGCAAATGATGGCAGAAGGAGGCGAGCCCCGATTCTCTCAGATGCCAACCTGTAGCTCCTCCTGCATCAGATCCGCCTGTGGAGAAAGTGCCTGCTGGGCTCACAAGGAAGGAGGATACCAGAGCTAGCCATATGGGGGGAGGTGGCTATTTTGGTACCTAATGCTGTTAATGCTGTTCCACGACAAGCTGGTACACAATACCTGAGAGATGCTGGACAGTGGTGGGGTGACCCCAGATATAAGGGAGCTTACAGGTTTTGAGCAGCAGGCTCCCAGAGGAGGCAAGCCTACTTGGTAGTCGCTGATGGCAAGGATTGTGGGCTAATGTCAACTGCAGGCGTGTAGGTTAAAAGAAGAAACTGCAATTGCTACAGCACTCCAAAGAATCAATTTGCCTTTGAACTCCACAGCTACCTCTGGGTGCTGCACACTGATACTTCTTTTAATTACTCTTATCCTCCAGATCCAGCACAGTGTGAAGGGGGGCAGAATAGGAGGAAGATGATGATAACAAGGAGGAGCAGGAGAGGAAATACATAGAGAATTGTTGGAAGATTTTGATAATAATATTGATAGTGTTGATAATGACAATGATGATCATCTCACCCAGCCCTTGCAGTTTATCAGGATAGCACTACATGCTAGGCCTTTGGCCCAGCCTCTCAGAGCAAATAGGATGCAGGGCCAGGCTGCCCAGGAGATGCAGCCCAGAATGGGTCGTTCCCATGACTCAGCTGTCATAAGAATTAGGTCACCTCAATCCCAAGCACCTCTTGCACCAATCCTACATTGGCCCTCAGGTGGAACCTGAATGGAGCACTAGAGTAGGCAATAGGAAAGCATGTCTAGGCACCCAGGAAAACACAGTGATTACAAGTAAGTTTAAGCACATTGCAAAATAAATATGAAGTTACACTCTGATTTGGCTTTGTTGTTTAATGAGCTCATGAGGTCTTGAAGTGTCTGGTTGGGGCAACATAATCATTTTGTTAAAGGGAGCCAGAGAAACAAATGTTTTGATGAGGTATAATTGGAGTTGGGAGGAAGGCAAAGGAGATGTAGCGATGGAAAGTTTCAAAGGGTAATGCATGACCAATTATTTCACTATGGATTTCCTTTGCAGCCAGACATCTGACAAAAGGCCATCGACCTGAAACCTTAACTCTGTTTCTCTCTCCACAGATGCTGCCTGACCTGCTGAGTATTTCCAGCATTTTCTGTTTAAATATCACCAAACCAATGTCCAGGTTCAGAAACAGTTGTAAAAGGCGAGTGAGTCCAAGAACTGCTTGAGGGTGTAAGAATATAGATATGTTTTAATATTATTCTAATACGGAACAAAGACAGCACAGTAATGTAGACAGAATGGCCTAGAAATTCAGTGGGTTGCGCCAGCCGCTAACGCCATAAAAGGGCTATATTTCCGACGCTAGACACTTAGCGCCTGAACGCAGTCCGATCTGCGCCGACGCCCAAATTCAGTTGACATTTAGCGCCGGCGCAAAGTGTTTGCGCCCGCTCAGGTGCGCGCGCAGCTTATGACGTCATATCGTCGTGCAACGCTGTTTGTGCGCCCCAAACTGGAAATTCAGTGGTGCCCGCCCAATGTGGGCGTGGCGCTGCTAAGAACTGTGAGGTGGAACGCAAAAGAGGCCCTGTGGGCCTCGGGGAGCACAAATTAAAGGGCACTTACACTGACCTATAAAGCCCAGCCATTTTGCTGCAATGACTTTACTGCTTTGGATTTCTGGACAGAGTCCAAGGGACAGAGGTTACAGATTTGGGACAACATAGGAGAGGTATTTTTGGCATCTGGCCAGTGCTTTGACATTTGATTCATTGTGATTTATCTGTTCTCAACTTTATTATGGGGGCTGTATGGGGGGCCAACCCTCAGTTGCAGCATTATGTGCGAAGGGCTCGCAGACGCTGTGAGAGAGGGCCAGCCATGCCTAGACGCAGAGGGGCCATCAGGCGTCGGCAACATAGGCCTTACCCACTCAGGCAATACCGGCAGCAGGTGTCCTATCTCACCATGACTGCGGCGCATTGTGTGAAGAGGCTGCGCTTCAGAAGGGAGGTGGTTGCAGAGATCTGCCAGCTGCTTCACACAGATCTGCGTCCACAGCTGATGTGCAGGTCGTCTCTCTCGGTGGAAGTGAAGGTCACGGTGGCTCTGAACTTTTATGCAAGCGGCTCCTTCCAAGCCGCTGCTGCGGACATAGCGAACATCTCCCAGTTCGCCGCGCATCGCTGCATCCGGCAGGTCACCGATGCACTTTACACGAGGAGACACCAATTCATCTCCTTCCCCATGACCCGACAGAGGCAGGAGCAGCGTGCAGTTGGATTTGGCAGGATCGCGGGCTTCCCCATGGTGCAGGGCGCCATTGACTGCACGCATGTGGCTATGCGGGCACCTATCCACAATGCCGAGGATTACCGCAACCGGAAGGGCTACCATTCCCTAAATGTACAGCTGGTGTGTGACCACAGGCAGCGCATCCTAGCTGTCAATGCCCGCTTCCCAGGAAGCAGCCACGATGCATTTATCCTGCGCCAGACTACTGTGGCTGACATGTTCGAGGCACAGCCTCCACCAAGGGGATGGCTTATCGGGGACAAGGGCTACCCTTTGTGTACATGGCTCATGACCCCGCTCCGCGCGCCCAGGACCCCAGCGGAGGAGGCATACAACGAAAGTCATCAAGCCACAAGGAACATCATCGAGCAAACGATAGGCGTCCTCAAGCAACGGTTCCGCTGCCTGGATCGTTCCGGAGGATCTCTTCAGTATTCACTGGATAGAGTCTCCCAGTTCGTCGTCGTGTGCTGCATGCTGCACAACCTGGCTATCCGCAGGACTCAGGCACTGCCACCTGGCATTGCACCACCACCTCAGGAGGACAAGCAGGAGGAGGAGGAGGAGGACCAGCCCAGGAGGGAGCGACAAGGGCCAAGGGCCGTCCGCCGGGGGCTTATTGATCGACACTTCTAGGCCCCCTGTCAGGGAATGGACTGTGGCAATGAACGCACCTGAGGCAGCCGCTCCGCAAGCCCTCAGCCGGTTAACGCAACAACCACTTCAAACATGACACCTGGACATGCTGAATAAATCAAAAGCTTTATTTCACAAACTCAGGGCCCTTCCCACATGACACAGAAAAACAGACAAGACCCCCAAAAAACAGTCAAAAACATCTGTCACTCCCAAAACCTGGGGAGGACTAACAAAACTTGCCCATCCAAAAGGCCTTCAACAGCGGCCTTACAAAAATAAGCCCCCCCCCACAACAGAGACACCCCCATGAAAACAAAAAATGCCTTGATCCTCGGCCTTAACAAAATAATGCCCCCCACAACACAAGCCCCCCAATATAAAAGAAACCGCTCTCACCACACTCTAATGGGTGTGCCGAGAGGGCGAGTCCTTAGACAGGCTTCTCCGGCCCCTGGCCGACCTGCTGCTCCGCCTCAACCTGGGCCCTGCGGGTGTGGCGAGGCTGGGGGAAGGCTCATGAGGGCCACAAAGCGTGTCGGCAGATGCCCTTGGGGGTCGGCCTAGATGAGGCCTGGCCCGGGAGGGGCCGGCTGCTGACTGCTGCAGCTGTGGCTGGGCAGCATCAGTCTTAGCAGCAGCTCGTCGCACCTTGGCTGGGGGAGTGGCAGTGTCGGCAGCACCATTGGGGGCAAGCTGGCTGATGGCAGGTGCGCGCTGCTCGCCAGAGACACTGGCACTCGGCCGGGCTGGCAGTGTAGCAAGCGCAGCAATCTGGGGGAGGCCAGACCGCTGTGCTGCAGCAGGGCGGCGGGTGCCATGGCGATGCCTCCGTGCCACAGCGAGTGTGGCAGAAGTGAGTGCCCGAACTGCCCTGGTATGTGCCCGCATCAGCTCTGCCAGTGTGTGGACGGCACCACTCATCTCGCGAGTCGTGTCCTGCGCTGCCGCCAGTTGCTGCACACCCGCGTCCTGCGCTGCCGCGAGTTGCTGCACACCCCTGTCGTGCACTGCGGCCAGTTGCTGGACACCCCTGTCGTGCGCTGCCGTGAGTTGTCCGAACCCCCTGGCCTGTGATTCCCCGAAAGCCACCACACTCTGAGCCAGGGACTCAATGGCGTGAGGCATCTGTTCGACCACCCCCATGAACTCTTGGTGGCGCTGCTCAGACGCCGCCGACATCTCATCGAGGACGCGCACCTCCTGGGCGAGGACCGTGTCCGGACTGGAGGGCGGACTCTCCCTCCGGGGAGAAGGCCGCCGAGCTGGCCGACCCTTCCCGCGTGCGTCGACCCCACTTGGGCCAGATTCTGCCCTCCCCTCCAACACCTCCCCCCTCTGGGCAGAAGGCCGGCATGCTGCCGGAGCCTTCCCGCGTGCGTCCACCCTACTGGGACCAGCTTCGGCCCTCCCCTCCAACACCTCCCCCCTCTGGGGAGAAGGCTGGCGTGCTGCCAGACCCTTCCCGCGTGCGTCCACCCTACTGGGACCAGCTTCGGCCCTCCCCTCCAACACCTCCCCCTGGCTCTCCTGCAGGCCAGACGTCTCCCCTCCATTGCCATCCCCTGGCGCGGAGGAGGGTTCCCCCGATGTGCCGCCTTCCTCCTGGTCCTCGACGTCCTCCTCCTCCAAGGGCCTGGCTCTCTGCGCTTCAGGGACCACCTCCTCCTCACCAGCTGAAAGCAGGAAGGCACAAGAGTAGCTTTAGAGTGAGGACAGGCCGTCAGCGAGGGAGGCCTGAGTGGTGCATTATGCGCATTTGTCGGTCAGTGGCAAAGGATGTAGATCTGAAGCGCGAGGGCAACGAGAGAGGTGCAACCGGTCATGTCCTTACCAGTGGGTACCAGTACAGGGTCCGCCTCGCCGATCGCGACAGGGCCAGTCACCTGGCCACGCATGAGTCGTGCCACGCTCTCCTCCAGATCAGTGAGCGCCTGGTACTCGGGACGGCCTCCACCAGTGACAGCCTGGCTCCTTACATTGCTCGCCAGCTTGGCCTGCAAGAGAAAGGACGGCCTCTAAGTACAGTGTGGTGCCCTGTCGCTGTGTGCACTGCCTCCCATGGTGGAATAACTTGGCCAGTGTGGTGCCCTGTTGCTGGGTGCACTGCCTCCCATGGTCGAATAGCTTGGCCAGTGTGTTAAGTGCAGAAAGTGCTATTGATGAACATGCAAGTGCCATTGCTGCGGGAGGAGGGCTGCCCATTAGGCCTTTGAGGTCCCTTTGCCCATAATGTGAGGTGCACATGCAAGGATGAGGGGGACACTGGAAAGGGTACTCACCTTCACCATCCGAGTGAGGTCGTTGAACTTCTTGCGGCATTGGTCCGCACTCCTGGGGACATCACAGGTGGATGACACCCTGCGGGCGATTTTGCCCCAGGCTCTCCTGTACTGGCTCCTGGGAGCCTTCCTGCCACTGTCCGGGCACAGGATCTCTCTTCTCTTCTCCACACCATGAATGAGCACACTCAGAGCATGCTCTGAGAAGCGCTGCGCTCGCTCACGGGCCCTCTCCATTGCTCCAGGCGCTATTTTGGCACACCAGTAGTGCTGAGGCCTAGCTGCAGGGCTCCAGTATGCAGGGCGTGGCAGCAGTCAAAGTTGACCCTTCCCCCTTTAAGAGCTGGCCGGCATCAGGGTGTCTGCTGTCAATCAAAACATGACCGCACCTGCGCTGCGCCCGGCTTCGGCGTTATTAGGCCGCATCGCCGGCTTATCGCCGGAACACAGCATTTCAACGCCAGTTTCAGCCAAACTTAGGGCCAACTCTACTGAATTTCGGCGATGTGGCCTACACTTTCCGGCGGGCGCTAACTTTAGCGAGCGCCCGACTTTAGCGCCCCAAAAGTGTCCAGACTGAATTTCTAGGCCAATAGGTTTAAACTGTGTTCTCGCAAATCCTGTCTATACCCCTCAATGATGCTGATAACATTGGAGAAGGATGAATTTTCCAACCCCCCAACAGTACTTCCGAGGTCTGCGATCTTCCTAACCAATTCCCGACAGCACTCCTGACCCTTCAGCAGTACTCCCGAGGCCTGTAATCTTCCTACCCAATCCCCCAACGAACCCTGATCAGGGACTCCAAGGCCCACCCGTTCCTCCTCCAGACCCCCGCGATCAACCCAATCGCGTACCTGGAAATTGGAGCACTAACCTGCGCGGGCTCCTACTGCAGTGCCATCTACATTATGATGAGGTCCAAGGCCCAAAATCCGGGGCTCCTCATATCTTCCTATTTGAGTGCGGGCTGTTAACACTGTGTGGGTAATGCGCCCAAAAATAGGCCCGCCTGAATTTCTAGGCCATAGGCTTTTTAAACATAAGCTGGCTTTTGTCACAGCAGGAGGTAGTGTAAGAGAGAGGCCCCAAGCCAGTCAGGGGCCCTGACAATATCCAGTCAAAGCACACCTATGCAATGTTAATATCTGATCCATGATCATTTTGTCAACTGTTTTAACATTACCTATTGCAAACATGCCTTTTCACAATTGCACGTTTGTGGTTTTGACACCAGATTAAGTAGGCAGTATTTAGTATCATTGTCTAGTAAAATGTAGAGGGCTAAACTGCTCCTAGGCGCTACTGGCTGACAGGCACTGGCATGCAAATAAGCCCCGTGGGGGCTCGGCAAGTTGATCACGGAAAGGGTCAAAAGGATCGAGGAAGTTCGAGTGAAGCGAGTTAAAGGTGCAAAAGTGGCAGAAATCACTTCCACCCAATTTTCCTCATTTGGCGTCCTGATCTATAGCGACTCTTGTAACTTTGATTCTAGAGGCCAATGTATGCTGTATGAATATGCTGGTGACTGCAAGGGCCTTGTCTCTGTACTCTGCCTCTATCTGTAGCTGCTGTAAGGGTGTCATTATCAGGACTTGAGGGTGTAGCCTTAGCCTCTGAAAAGCCATCCTCCTGCTCTTAAAAAAAGCTTGACTCGGATAACTGTCTTATAAAGAAAGCATTGTGACTGCTGCTTTGGAAGTAGGTGTCAATATCCATTACATAGCATTAGTAGTCATTGAGCAGTTAAATAATGATGGAGTCGAAACCCTGTTTATTCAAGCAGGTTATTACGTTGTGCTTGGACACCACAACAACGTATGTTGTCGCATTTTGGTGCTATCAATTTGCCCCACATAAGTGCCAGGCAATGACATTCTCCAAAAAAAAGTTCAATCACCTTCCCCCCAACTTTCAACAGCACCACCATTGCTAAGTCCCACCACCATCAACACCTTGGAATCAACACTGAGCTGAATCTTTACTGTATTAGGCATATCAACACTGTTGCTATATGAGCAGGGCAGAGGCTAGGTATTCTGCCATAAATGACCCCCAAAAGAGGAGAGAGCGGCAATATGTTATTGAGATAGAGGATCAGCCATGATCATACTGAATGGCGGAGCAGGCTCGAAGGGCCGAATGGCCTACTCTTGCTCCTATTTTTCTGTTTTTATGTTTCTATGAAAGCCTCTCCAGTATCTATAAAGCTCAGCTCAGGAGTGTGATGGAATATTTACCACTTACCAGGATGGGTGCAGCCACAACAGCACTCAAGAAGCTCAACACCATCCAGGACAAGACAGTTTTCTTGATTTGTGGCCCACCACTAGACTCAATATTGACCCCCTCCACCACTAGCATACTGTGACTGCAGTATATACAATCTCCAAGATGCACTGCAACAATTTACCAAGTATACTTGAACAGCACCTCCCAAACCTGTAATCTCCACCATTGAGAAAGTTAAGAGCAACATAATTTTTGGGAACGCAATAACCTCCCAGTTCCCCTGCATGTCACACACCATCTTGACTTGGTCGCTGTCGCTGGATCAAAATCCTGGAATTCCTTACTGAACACCATCATGGGAGTACCATCATCACAAGGACTGCAGTAGTTCATGAAGAAGGGCCAACACATCCTCCGAGTAACTGGGGATGGACAATAATTACAAACTTGCCAGCATTGCCCACATCCCAAGGCAAAATATGGAAAAATTAATCATCGTCTGCACTTTGGGATATCTAGCAGTCCAGTAAAATTGGGCAGTGCTGTCATGATTCTATTGTTCAGTGGAAAGATGAAAGTGTTTGCTCTGCTGAGCAATACATCAGTCACCTATTGATACACCTGAGGGCAGCAAATTAGCTGCCACTACAGATGTTCCCTGTGATCAGCTGGAAGGAGCTGAAGTATAAAATATGAGAAGAGTGGTCACCTTGATGGCTTCTGACATTGCCATCCCTGTGGCGGAGGTTGGATGCCAGTCTCTTTGAAGCAAACAGCACAGCTCTGTAATTACCTCGCTGCTGAATCTGAGCCTGCAGGGGCAATTTTCCTTCCTTGTCTGGTAGCAGTGCCTGAACATATAGATATGGTTGGTAATGTAATGGTGGTTATGGCCAGACCATCTCTGGTACTTGATATCCATGGCATCTATTATTTATTCTATCTTAAAGCTGCGGGTGCATTTATATAGCGCCTTTCATGTCCCAGAGAAAAATTCAAAAGTGCTTAAGATACAATTAATTATTTTGAAAGGCATTGACTGTTGTTATTTGGGCAAATGCTGCAGAGATTTTTCACACAGCTAGATCCCACAAACAACAATGAGATGAATGACTTTTTAATCTATTTTTGCTAATGTAGGTCAAGGGAGGAATGTTGGCCAGGACACTGGGAAAACTCCCTGATTTTCTTTGAATAGTGCCATGGATCCTTAACATCCCCCTGAACAGGTAGATGGAGGCATCCAAATGATGGTGCTTCCAACACTGCGGCATTACCTCAGGAGTGCACTGAAGTGACAATCTAGATTGTGTATTCAAGACTTGAAGTGCCACATGAATCCACAATCTATTGCACCAACAGTGCTCCTAACTGAGCCAGGTTGACATTTTCTAAGTTTAAGGAAGATTAAAAAAGGTCACCAAGCCTTCTAATTTTATTAATTTGAATTATAATTATATTAAAAATGTAATTAAATATGAGTAGAGCTATTTATAGTATTCTAATATATTCAAGGCCAATTTGTGGGTCTGATCTTAAAATATTGTCCTCAAACCTTGCAAACGCCACACATACGGAGTGGAGCTATAGTAGGGGGTGATGCACAGCCAAATATAGAGGAAAAATCAAAGTCAGCCTGGAAGGCAGAGCAAATATGTAATGGCACAAGGGAGTATGGCAAGGCTGGATGGCATTTATTTTAATGCAAGGAGTCTTGCGAGTAAGGCAGATGAATTGAAGGTGTTGATGAACACATGGGAGTACGATATTGTTGCTATCACAAAGACATGGTTGAGGGAGGGGCAGGACAGGCAGCTCAATATTCCGGGGTATAGAATCTTCAGGCGAGACAGAGGGGGGTGTAAAAGAGGAGGGGGTGTCGCAATATTAATCAAGGAGTCAATTACTGCTGTAAGGAGGGATGATATCTTAGCCAGTTCCTCTAATGAGGCCATATGGGTAGAATTTATAAACAAAAAGGGGGCAAGCACTTTGCTGGGAGTGTACTATAGGCCCCCAAACAGTCAGGGAAGATAGAGGAACAGATATGTAGGCAAATCTCAGAGAAGTGTAGAAATAATAGGGTAATAATAGTAGGGGATTTCAACTTCCCCAATATTAACTGGGATAGTCAGAGTGTGAAAGGCTTAGAGGGTGCAGAATTCTTAAAGTGCATCCAGGAGAGCTTTTTGAGCCAGCATGTAGAAAGTCCAACAAGAGCGGGGGCGGTACTGGACCTAATTCTAGGGAATGTAGCCGGGCAAGTGGTAGAAGTGTCAGTAGGAGAGCATTTTGGTGACAGTGACCATAATTCGGTGAGATTTAAGGTAGTCATGGAAAAGGACAAAGAGGGACCGGAAATAAAGGTTCTAAATTGGGGGAAGGCCGATTTTAATATGATAAGGCAGGATCTGGCCAAAGTGGCTCAGCTACTTGTAGGAAAATCCACATCAGAGCAGTGGGAGTCTTTCAGAAAGGAAATAGAGAGAGTAGAACGCCAACATGTTCCCGTAAAGGTCAAGGGTGGGACCAACAATCCCAGGGAACCCTGGATGTCAAGGGATATACAAGAATGGATTAGGAAAAAAAGGGAGGCTTTTGGCAGATACAAAGGAGTACAAACAGTGGATGCCCTAGAGGAGTATAGAAAGTGCAGGGGGTACTTAAAAAAGAAATTAGGATAGCGAAGAGGGGGCATGAAAAAACACTGGCAGGCAAAATAAAGGAAAATTCCAAGGTGCTTTATAAGTATATTAAGGGCAAGAGGATAATCAGGGAAAGCGTAGGGCCCATTAGGGACCAAAGTGGCAATCTGTGCATGGAGCCGGAAGATGTAGGTGAGGTTTTAAATGAATATTTTGCATCTGTGTTCACTGTGGAGAAGGACAATGCAGGCATAGAAATCAGGCAGGGGGATTGTGATATACTTGAACAAATTAGTATTGAGAGGGAGGAGGTACTAATGGTTTTAACGGGCTTAAAAGTAAATAAATCCCCAGGCCCAGACCAGATGTAAGCCAGGCTGCTGTGTGAGGCAAGGGAGGAGATTGCAGGGACTCTGACACAAATTTTCAGAATCTCTCTGGCCACAGGGGAGGTGCCAGAGGACTGGAGGACAGCTAACGTACTACCATTATTCAAGAAGGGTAGCAGGGATAAACCAGGGAATTACAGGCCAGTGAGCCTAACATCAGCGGTAGGGAAATTATTGGAAAAAATTCTGAAGGACAGAATTAGTCTCCACTTGGAGAGGCAAGGATTAATCAAGGATAGTCAGCATGACTTTGTCAGGGGGAGATCATGTCTAACCAATTTGAATGGCGAGGAGGGAAGCCTCAGACTACAGGACGATATAGATGGGTTGGTCAGATGGGCAGAACAGTGGCAAATGGAATTTAACCCTTAAAAGTGTGAGGTGATGCATTTTGGGAGGACTAACAAGGCAAGGGAATACACTATGAATGGTAGGACCCTAGGAAGGACAGAGGATCAGAGGAACCTTGGTGTGCATGTACATAGATCCCTGAAGGCAGCAGGACAGGTAGATAAGGTGGTTAAAAGGCATATGGGATACTTGCCTTCATTAGCCGAGGCATAGAATATAAGAACAGGGAGGTTAGGATGGAGCTGTACAAAATGCTAGTTAGGCCACAGCTGGAATACTGTGTGCAGTTCTGGTCAACACACTATAGGAAGGATATGATTGCATTGGAGAGAGTGCAGAGGAGATTCACCAGGATGTTACCTGGGCTGGAGCACTTCAGCTATGAAGAGAGACTGGACAGGCTGGGGTTGTTTTCCTTAGAACAGAGAATGCTGAGGGGGGACCTTATTGAGGTGTACAAAATTATGAAGTGCATAGATAGGGTAGATAGCAAGGAACTTTTCACCTTAGTAGAGGGGTCAATAACCAGGGGGCATAGTTTCAAGGTAAGGGGCAGGAGGTTTAGAGGGGATTTGAGGAAAAGCTTTTTCACCCAGAGGGTGGTTGAAATCTGGAACTCACTGCCTGAAAGGGTGGTAGAGGCAGGAACCCTCACAACATTCAAGAAGCATTTGATGAGCACTTGAAACGCCATAGCATACAAGGCTGCGGACCAAATGCTGGAAAATGGGATTAGAATAGATAGGGCTTGATGTGCTGTATAACTCTATGGGGGAAAAATTCAGTTGGTTTACGCCTAATGGGGCACAAAGCAACTGGCGCCCATGCGCGGCGATGTTTGCGCCGCTCATGAAATTAACTAGACATTTTGCAGCGGCGCTAAACACTACCGCCACGATCTCCTGCACCGGCAGATCGTGACGTCAGTCGAGTGTGCAACGCCTCGGTAGGGCCCCGGGCTGGATATTGAGTGGCGCCCCCTGCCTTACCGCCTGCGCTAGCAACGACAGGTTGAGGGGAGCGTTTTGCAGTCAGGAAGGGACTGGGGGAGCACTATTTGAAGGTGAACGCTTCCTGCCTTTTTTTGTTGGTGACATTTTTGCACCACGCATTCTGAGAGAGAGAGAGAGAGAGAGAGAGATTTCTGGAGAGATTCAACGCTGTGTGAAGGAGTTTTGGGTACTGAGCAGCACTTTGCAGATTCATTTTGATTTGCCCTTCCTTGTATCGATTTAGAAGAGACTGTGGGGGCTGCACTCTGAGCTCTTTCCCTGGCTCTCTCCATTGTTCTTTCCAGCAGATTTGATGTACAGGTCTCTCCAGGCCAAGATTCAAGGCTGCAATGAGCACGATGTGGATGGACAGCAAGATCAACCCTCTCCTTTAAGAACTGGCCGGCGCCATTGTGTCTGTGTTCCATTGCTGACTGACATCACATGAGCTTCGGCAGCGCTCTGAGGTAGCACCTCGCTCCTCGGCCTTTGCGCCTTAAGACAGGTGTGAAGCGCCTGATTTAGCGCTCCAATCACCTCCAGGGGTGATAAAAGCCAAGTTTGCAGTCGGAGGCGATAATTAGCGCCATGCGCTAATCTTTGCGCCCGGCCGATAATTGCGCCCCAAATGGGGCGATATTGAACTTCTCCCCCTATGACTCTATGGGGGAAAAATTCAGTTGGTTTGCGCCTCCCTTTAGCGCCTTAAGAGGGTGCTAATGGGGCGCAAAGCAATTAGCGCCCAGGCGCGGCGATGTTGGCGCCACTCGCGAAATTGACCAGACATTTTGCGGCGGCGCTAAACAATACCACCCCAATCCCCTGCGCCCGCAGATCTTGACATAATTCGAGCGTGCAACGCCCTTGTGGCGCCCCGGACCGGATATTGAGTGGCGCCCTCCCTCCTTTCCGCCTGGCGCAAGCAACGACAGGTAGACTGGAATGTTTCCCAGTCAGTGTGGGGCTGGGGGGGCACTATTTAAAGGCGGCCTCTTCCTGGCTTTTTCTGTGGTAGACATTTTTGCACCACTCATTCTGACAGAGAGAGAGATTCTGAGAGAGAGAAGGAGAGACTTCTGCATAGAGTTAACGCTGTGTGAAGTAGTTTTGGCTACTGAGCATCACTTTGCAGGTACAGTACTTTTGTTTTTGACCTTCATTACTTTGACTGCACTGATTCGGGGCATCGTCCTGCGCCTGCAGATTCGGAGGCCACAGAGACGCAGAGAGAGAGTGGCAATCATGGCCAGAGGGAAGAGGGCCATCAGGCCTCTTCACAGGAGGCCTTACCCTCCCAGGGTATTTCGCCAACAATTCTCCTACATTAATTTGTCTGAGGAGCAGTGTTTGCGCAGGCTGCGCTTCAGCAAGGAGGTGGTCACTGAGCTCTGCCACCTGCTGCAGCCAGATCTGCAGCCTCTACTGAGGACCAGGACGTCTCTGTCAGTGGCAGTGAAGATTACAGTGGCTCTGAACTTTTATGCCACTGGCTCCTTTCAAGCAGCTATTGGGGACATCGCCAATATCTCCCAGTTCACTGTCCATTGCTGCATCCGTCAGGTCACAAATGCCCTCTATAAAAGGAGACGGCAGTACATCTCTTTCCCGATGACCCGGGCCAAACAGTATGAACACAAATTGAGGATAGCAGGCTTCCCCATGGTGCAGGGCGCCATTGACTGCACGCATGTGGCATTGCGGGCACCGCATGAGAATGCAGAGGATTTCCGCAACCGCAAGAGATTCCACTCCTTAAATGTTCAGTTGGTCTGTGACCACAGACAGCTGATACTTGCTGTCAATGCCCGCTATCCTGGCAGCAGCCACGATGCATTCATCCTGCGCCAGACTGCTGTGACAGAACTTTTCCAGGCACCGCATGACCCAAGCGGTTGGCTCCTCGAGGACAAGGGTTATCCACTGTGCACCTGGCTGATGACACCGCTCCGTAACCCCAACACCCCTGCTGAGCTGCGGTATTAAAAGAGCCAGCTCGCCACCAGGAACATCATTGAGCACACATCGGCACACTCAAGCAACAGTTCCACTGTCTGGACCACTCAGGAGGAGCCCTGCAGTACTCGCCTGAGCGAGTCTCCCTCTTCATAGTTGTGTGCTGCATACTAAATAACCTGGCAATCCTCAGGATCCAGCCAATGCCACCAGGCCTTGGAGCACCACTGGAGGAGGAGGAGGAAGAGGAGGAGGATGATCATCAGCAGCACCAAGGAGGGAGGGAGGCCCACACCATTGAAACTGGAAGGGCCGTCCATCAACGGCTGATAGCAAGCCGCTTCTAGGCCCCTGCTGAGGAAATGGCTTCTGCCATTGAGAACAACATGAATGAAACCAACCCGCAACCCCTAATCCGGCCAAGGCAGCAATGATTCCAAAGACTAAACATGTGTGTGTCATTTCTTCATGACAAACTAATTGAAAGAAACACAAAAAAACAGTCATTAATGTAATGTATGTAATGTACATATACCTTAAGGGAGAGAACCACTTTTTACAGCTGCTGTATACTGTAGTACCGGCAGTGACCACACCTGTATATAAACCCTGAGTAGTGATCTGTACAGTTAGTTCTAGAGTAACCTTCATTCAGTAAACACCTGTTGAATCGTTCCCTGCAGTCTGTTGTCTGATTATTGAAGGACACAACATTAAGATACATGGACATAACATTGGCGACGACGCAAATTCGAACCTACCTGCAACACTGCATCACCTCCCAGGGATTCGCTCCTGGAGAACAGTGGAAGGAGGTCGAGTCCAGAAGCACGGGCATCGACCACGGGCAACCGCCCAGTCATCCAGCGCAGATTTGAGCATCGCAGGGGAGGCTGTCGAGAGCCAGGCTTGGCTTTCCAGTCATGGTGGTCCAGCGAAACGGGATGGCAACAGGTACTGCGCAGACCCTTCCTGGACAGCGGCGGGCTAGAGCCCGACCGAGCGGCACAGAAAAAGGCCGAGCAGCGTCGACGGGGGAGAGAGAGAGGGCAGAGTGCACAGGGTGCAGCCGGTGTTCAGGACTGAGAGGCGTCAACGGGGGAGAGAGACGAGAGAGAGCAGAGCGCAGCCGGTGGTCAAGGGCCGAGCAGCGTCAACGGGGGAGAGAGGTGCGCAGGAAAACGTGAGGCACTGCCATTGCCACGAGGACCGCAGAGAGCGGCATTGGCAGCAGCGCAGGAGCAGCGCACGAAACCCACAGGGCATCGCCATTTGCCACGAGGACCGCCGAGAGCGGCGTTGGCAGCAGCGCGGGAGACGCCATTTAAGACGCAGTGGGGAAGAAAGGAAAGCACAGGAGACGCCATTTTAAGCCACAGCGGGGAAGAAAGGAAAGCGCGGGAGACGCCATTTTAAGCCACTCTAACCACACCCAAAAATGCCGAAGAGTGGCAGTATCACAGCGTTCGACAATGAAGTCGAAGAATGGACGACATATGTCGAACGCATAGAAGTATACTGCAAGGTGAATGAAGTGCCAGATGACAAGAAAGCGCTGGTATTGTTGAATTCAATGGGTGCAAAAACGTATGGCTTACTACAAAACCTAGTAACCCCAGAGAAGCCAGTAGAAAAGGATTTTGAAAACATAGTGTCAATCCTACAGGACCACTTAAACCCCACACCGCTGCTGATAGCAGAAAGATTTAAGTTTCACAAAAGGAACCAGCATAAAGATGAAAGTAATGCTGAGTATTTAACGGAACTGCGCAAGCTATCGAAACACTGCCAGTTTGGAACGGGACTAGCAGATACGTTAAGGGACAAGTTTGTGTGTGGGCTTCAAAGTGAAGGAACCCAGAAACGGCTTCTATCAGAAAAGGATCTTACGCTGGACAAGGCTTTCAGCATTGCAGTTTCACACGAAGCAGCAGCACGGGGCGCGGCAGAGATACAACGGAGACCGCAAGAATATGGCACAAATGAAATGTCATACGGAACAGTGAAGTGCTATCGCTGCGGCAGAACAACACATGACCATAAGGACAAAGTGTGCAGACAGTGTGGAAAAGTAGGACACATAGCAAGAGTCTGCAGGTCGGGAAAGATAACCAGCAGCAAGAAATCTCTACAGGAGAAGTACAAGAAGGTATATAAGGTGACGGAGAGTAGTTCAGACGAACAGAAGAGTGATACAGACTCCGGAAGCAAGGAGCTGGGTTGTCTGAAACTACATAATGTGATCAAAATGGAGGATCACCAAACTATCTGGGTCACGCTCAAGATAGCAGGAGTCCAAGTGAAAATGGAATTGGACACAGGATCAGCCCTAACAGTCATAAACCGAAGGGACTACAAGTGGCTATTCTCACATACCCTTGAGAGATACAAAGATTGTCTTGAAGACGTACACGGGGCAAAAAGTCTACCCCAAAGGAAAAATAAGGGTGAACGTTATATATAATGGCAAGGAAACACCAAAAATGGACCTATATGTATTGCCAGATGGAGGACCAGCACTACTAGGACGTGAATGGATCCGGAAGATACAGCTAGATTGGCATTCTATACAAGCACTGACTAGATGCCAAAAAGGATGATGACGTCACACCTGGCCGACTGTCAAAAATGCTAACTGATGCACAATAAGTGTTCCAGCAGGGACTCGGAAGACTAAAAGGCATAACAGCGACGATCAAAATAGAGGAAAATGCAAGCCCAAAGTTTTTTAAGGCCAGACCGGTACCTTATGCGATCCGCCCAGCCGTTGAAGCAGAGCTGGAAGCTTTGGAACGTTCAGGAGTACAGTCCAAAGTGGACTGGAGTGAGTGGGCTACACCCATCGTTCCTGTAATGAAGAGGTCGTTGAGTAATGCGCCTGGGGAACCAAAGAAGGTTCGCATCTGTGGGGACTTTAAGGTGAAAGTGAACCCAGTCCTTCACACTGTACATATCCACTTCCGCGGATTGAAGATATTTTCGCCTCGCTATCTGGAGGGAAACGCTTCACTAAGATTGATCTGGCCCAGGCGTACCTGCAAATGGAGGTAGAAGAAGCCTCGAAACAGTACCTCATGATCAACACTCATAAGGGTCTCTACCAATACAACCGGCTGGTGTTCGGGGTAGCATCAGCTCCGGCTATTTGGCAAAGGGCAATGGAACAAGCCCTGTAAGAGATTCCAGGGACCCAGTGTTATTTGGACGACATCCTGGTCACGGGCGAAAATGACAGTGCTCACCTCGCCAACCTGGAGCAGGTGCTCACTAGATTGAAGGAATATGGGCTCCGAGCTAATCGCCACAAATGCGCGTTTTTCCAGAAGCAGATCTCGTATTGTGGCCACGTTATTGATAAAGAGGGGTTACATAAGTCCCCTGAAAAGATTGAGGCAGTAGTCAAGGCTCCAGCACCAGAAAATGTGTCACAACTGAGGTCGTTCCTCGGGCTGGTGAACTGCTACCATAAGTTCTTGCCGAATTTGTCTACCGTGCTACACCCACTGAACACCCTACTGCAAACGGGGGTACCATGGAAGTGGAGTGACGAATGTAAACGAGCTTTCCAGAAGAGCAAAGCATTGATCACATCAAAAGAGGTGCTGGCTCATTTCAACCCAGCACTACCAATTCGGTTGGCGTGTGATGCAACACCCTATGGCATTGGAGCGGTGCTGTCGCACAAATTCCCGGATGGCTCGGAGAGGCCAGTAGCCTTTGCGTCTCGGTCACTAACCTCAGCCGAGCATAACTGCGCCCAGATTGACAGGGAGGCCCTCAGCCTAGTGTGGGGAGTGATAAAGTTCAATCACTATCTGCACGGGCAGAAGTTCACCTTGCTGACTGACCACCAACCACTTGTCTCCATCTTTAATCCAAAGAAGGGCGTTCCGGTGATGACTGCGCAACGGCTACAAAGATGGTCCCTTTTTCTAGGGGCGCACCAGTATGAAATCGAGTATAAGGGCACGATACAGCATGGAAACGCTGATGGGCTATCACGCCTGCCACTGCCTACTGCGGAGGAAGCACCAGCAGTGGATCCTGTCGAAATATTTCATTCGACTATAATTGAATGCTTGCCAGTAACTAACGCTGGTATAGAGAAGGAGACCCGAAATGACCCGACACTGTCTCGGGTATATGATTTGACGGTGAAGGGATGGCCAGCACATGACGACTCATTGTTGCCAGCATTGTCATCCAGAAGAGAATAGCTGTCAGTATGCCAGGGGACCTTGATGTGTGGATCCCGAGTGGTAATTCCACCCAAGTTAAGGGAGAGAGTGCTCAATGAGCTTCACGAAGGTCATCGGGGAGGGGTGAAAATGAAAAGCCTTGCTAGGGCTTATATGTGGTGGCTGGGGACCGATCAGCAAATCGAGGACCTGACTAAGAGCTGCTCAGGATGCCAGAAGGTCCAAAATGCACCACCACATGCCCCTCTACACCCATGGGAGTGGCCCTCATCTCCATGGCAACGGGTGCATATTGATTTTGCTGGTCCATTCATGGACTCAATGTTTTTAATAACCGTGGATGCGCACTCGAAATGGCCTGAGGTCATCAAAATGTCCTCCACCACCACGGAGAAAACTATTGCAGTCCTACGGACCATTTTTGCCAGGAACGGCTTGCCAGAGCAGATTTGCTCTGATATCGGACCACAGTTTGTGTCCGAAGAGTTTAGAAGATTTATGAAAAGGAATGGGGTAAGGCATTACACATCCGCCCCGTATCATCCAGCCACAAATGGATTGGCTGAGAGGTTCGTACAAACCTTTAAAAAAGCAGTAAAGGCCATGTGCGATGACGACATTCCACTGCAGCATAAGGTGGACAATTTCCTGTTAGCCTACAGAAATGTGACACATGCAGTCACCAACCAGGCCCCGGCCATGATGTTCTTTAACCGAAGGTTGAGATCTCATCTGGATTTGCTCAGACCAAATGTACGAAGAGATGTTGAGAGTAAGCAATTCCAGCACATCAATGAGAAGCCGACAAGGAGCTTCAATGTAGGGCAACCAGTCTTGGCCCGCGACTACCGAACAGAGAAATGGCAACCAGGAATGATATGCACACGGCAGGGCCCACTAATGTACACAGTGGATGTTGGGGAGAACATTGTGAGACGCCATGCTGACCAGATCCTAGAGTCACAGGAATGAGGCAACCCCATGTCCATTCATATATTCAGCCTCTGGGGAGGCTTCCTGATTCTTTCTGGATAACGCCTTTCCCGAGGGTCTCGCTCTTGGTGCGGAGGCGATTCTGGCCCCCTGTTGTCGGTTGGTTCATCAGCTTCCGATGCTACTGTTTCTTGGGCAGATGCGACCTGTGGTTCCTCACCAGGTACGTATGGCCGAGACATGGGGTTGCCTCGTTCCTGTGACTCTAGGATCTGGTCAGCATGGCGTCTCACGATGCTCTCTCCAACGTCCACTGTGTACATTAGTGGTCCCTGCTGTGTGCATATCGTGCCTGGCTGCCATTTTTCTGTTCGGTAGTCGCGGGCCAAGACTGGTTGCCCTATCTTGAAGCTCCTGGTTGGCTTCTCATTTATGTGCTGGAACTGCTTATCCTCAACATCTCGTCTTATGTTTGGTTTGAGCAAATCCAAGCGACATCTTAGTCTCCGGTTGAAAAACAGTACGGCTGGAGTTTGGTTGGTTACTGCATGTGTCGCATTCCGGTAAGCAAACAGGAAGTTATCCACCTTGTGTTGTTGTGGTATGTCGTCATTATACATTGCCTTTATGGCCTTTTTAAAGGTCTGAACAAACCTCTCAGCCAATCCATTTGTGGCTGGATGATATGGGGCAGATGTGTAATGTTTCACCCCATTATTCTTCAGGAACCTCCGGAAATCCTCAGACACAAACTGTGGGCCATTGTCGGAACAGATCTGTTCTGGCAACCCATTCCTGGCGAAGATGGTCCTTAGGACTGCAATAGTTTTCTCCGTGGTTGTGGAGGACATTTTAATGACCTCTGGCCATTTCGAATGGGCGTCCACAGCGATTAGAAACATTGAGTCCATAAATGGACCAGCGAAATCAATGTGTACCCGTTGCCATGGAGATGAGGGCCACTCCCATGGATGTAGCAGGGCCTGTGGTGGAATGTTTTGGACCTTCTGGCATCCTGTGCATCTCTTGGTCATATCCTCGATTTCTTTATCGATTCCCGGCCACCACACAAACGCCCTGGCTAGGCTCTTCATTTTTACCCCTCCCAGATGACCCTCGTGAAGCTCATTGAGTACTCTATCTCTCAACTTGGGTGGAATTACCACTTGGGATCCACACATCAAGGTTCCCCGGCACACTGACAGCTGTTCCCTCCTTGGTGAGAATGCTGGCAACAGTGAGTCGCCATATGCTGGCCATCCCTTCGCCGTCAAATCATAGACCCGAGAGAGTGTCGGGTCATTTCGGGTTTCCTTCTCAATACTTGCGTTTGTAACAGGCAAACATTCGACTATGGTCGCATGGAATATCTCCACAGGGTCCACTGCAGGTGCTTCTTCCGCCGTAGGCAACGGTAGGCGCGACAGCCCATCAGCATTTCCATGTTGTTTCGTACCTTAGTACTCTATGTCATACTGATGTGCCCCTAGAAAAAGTGACCATCTCTGCAGCCGTTGCGCCGTCATCACCAGAACGCCCTTCTTTGGGTTAAAAATTGAGACCAGGGTTTGATGATCAGTCAATAGGGTGAATTTCTGCCCGCGCAGATAGTGATTGAACTTCTTCACCCCCCACACCAGCCTGAGGGCCTCCCTGTCAATCTGGGCGTAGTTACGCTCGGCTGAGGTTAGCGAGCACGATGCAAAGGCTATTGGCCTCTCTGAACCATCACGGAATTTGTGTGACAGCACCGCTCCAATGCCGTAAGGTGACGCATCACATGCCAACCGAATCGGTAGTGTTGGGTTGTAGTGGGCCAATACTTCTTTTGAAGTGATTTGGCATTTACATTCCTGAAAGGCACGCTTACACTCATCACTCCATTTCCATGTTACACCAGTTTGAAGGAGGGCGTTCAGTGGGTGCAGAATTGTAGATAAATTCGGCAAGAACTTATGGTAGTAGTTCACCAACCCGAGGAACAACCTCAGTTGCGACACATTTTCTGGTGCTGGAGCCTTGACTACAGCCTCAATCTTGTCCGGCGACTTATGCAACCCTTCCTCATCAATCATGTGGCCACAATACGAGATTTGTCTCCTGAAGAACTCGCATTTGGGATGGTTGGCTCGTAGCCCATATTCCTGCACTCTCGTGAGCACCTGTTCCAGGTTGGCAAGGTTTTCATTGTCATTTTTGCCCGTAACCAGGATGTCGTCCAAATAACACTGGGTCCCCGGGATCCCTTGCAGGACTTGTACCATTGCCCTCTGCCACATAGCCGGGGCCGATGCTACCCCAAATACCAGTCGATTGTACTGATAAAGGCCTTTGTGAGTGTTTATCGTGAGGTATTTCCCAGATGCTTCTTCCACCTCCATTTGTAGATACGCTTGAGCCAGGTCAATCTTTGTAAAACGTTTCCCTCCAGATAGTGAGGCGAAAATATCTTCTATCCGCGGAAACGGATACTGTACTGTGTGCAGGACTGGGTTCACAGTCACCTTGAAGTCCCCACAGATGCGAACCTTCCTTGGCTCCCCAGGCGTGCTGCTCAATGCTTTCTTCATTACAGGAACGATGGGTGTGGCCCACTCGCTCCAGTCCACCTTAGACAGCACCCCCGAACGCTCCAGACTCTCCAGTTCAGCTTCCACAGCTGGGCGTATCGCGTATGGCACCAGTCTGGCCTTTAAAAATTTTGGGGTTGCATTATCCTCAATCTTTATGGTTGCCTTTACTCCTTTTAGAGTCCCAAGTCCTTGTTGGAACACCTCTTCCGCGTCAGATAGAATTTGTGACAGACGTCCAGGTGCGACGTCATCATCTTTTTTGTCAGTCACAGTTAGTGCCAGAATGGAATGCCAATCCAATTGTAGTCTTCGGATCCATTCACGTCCCAATAATGGTGGTCCTCCATCTCGTAGTATATACATGTATAGTTTCTGTGTTTCCTTTCCGTTATATTCAACTGGCACCCTTATTTTTCCTCTGGGGTAGACCTTTTGCCCCGTGTATGTCTTCAATACAATGGACGTGTCCTTTAAGGGTATGTGTGAGAATAGCCGCTCATAGTCTCGTCGATTCATGACAGTTAGGGCTGATCCTGTGTCCAATTCCATCTTCACTGGGGACCCTGCTATCATGAGGGTGACCCAAATGGTTCGGTGATCTTCTTTTGCAATCACGTTGTGTAACTTTAAACAACTTAGTCGCCTGCTCCCAGAGTCCTTATCACTCTCCTGATCTTCTGAACTACTATCTGTCAGTTTCTTTACTTTCCTGTACTGTTCCTTAGTAGTTCTTGTCGTGTTGGTCTTCTTTCCCGACCTGCAGACTCTTGCTATATGTCCCATTTTCCCGCATTGCCTGCATATTTTGTCTTTAAACCAGCAGTCCTTCTGCTCATGGGTTGTTCTGCCGCAGCGATAGCACTTTTCGGCTCCATACGCCATTTCGTTAGCGCTGTATTCTTGTGGTTTCTGTTGTATTTCTGCAGCTCCCCGTGCTGCTGCTTCGTAGGATACTGCCACGCTGAAAGCCTGTTCTAGCGTCAGGTCCTTTTTTGAAAGTAGTCGTTTCTGGGTTCCTTCACTCTGGAGCCCGCAGACAAACTTATCCCGTAAGGTATCTGCCAGTCCTGCTCCGAACTGGCAGTGCTTCAATAACTTGCGTAGTTCCGTAAAATAGTCAGCATTGCTCTCATCTTTGTGCTGGTTTCTTTTATGGAACTTGAATCTTTCTGCTATCAGCAGTGGTGTAGGGCTTAGGTGTTCCTGTAAGATATGAACAATCTCCTCAAAACTTTTCTCCATTGGTTTAGCTGGGGTAATTAAATTCCGCAATAGGCCGTACGTACTCGCACCCATCAGATTTAATAATACCGACGCCCTCTTTCCATCAGCCACCTCATTTGCCTTGCAGTACACTTCAATTCTTTCCACATACGTGGTCCAGCCTTCTACCTCGTTGTCGAAAGCAGTGATACTGCCACTTTTCGGCATCTTGGGCGATTTAAAATGGCGCCTCCCGCGCTTTTGCTTCTTCCCCAATGGAATAAAATGGCGCCTCCTGCACTTTTGCTTCTTCCCCAACGGGATAAAATGGCGCCTCCCACGCTTTTGCTTCTTCCCCTTACTGCCATGCTGCTCCTAGCGTTCTACGGGGTAATGGCGGTGACCCGCAGCTTCGGCGCGTCTTGCTTTCCTTCCCCCCCATTTAGTTTCTCTCCGTTGTCCTATTCTCGAGCACCGACCGCGCCCTGCGCTCCACCCTCTCTCTCTTGTTTTCTTTTCCCGGCGACGCTGCACGGCCCGATTTGTAGAGCCGCTCGATCGAGCTTGAGCCCACCGCAGCCCGGAAGGGTCAGCGCGCTACCTGCTACCAGCACAATTCGCTGGAACCACAGTCTCTCCCGCAATTCTCCAAACACCGATAGATTCTTTAGGCGGTTGCCCTCGGTCGACGCCCGTTGCTCAGACTACGACCTTCCAGGACCTTCCTTTCAGGCGAGATCCCCGTGAGATGATGCCACACTGCAGGTGAGTTCGAACTTACTCGTCGCCACTGTAAAGTCCGCGCCTCAATAATACACGGACTTCGGGAGAACAGTTTAACAGGCACTTTACTGAACAAGAGGCAGCTTGAAACTGAAACTACAGAAGCCTGCTAGGGCCTTTTATACAGGGGTGGTCACTGCCGGTACTGCAGTCTAAGACCAGTTATTCCCTTAAAGGTACATACACAACAGTGATCTGTACAGTTAGTTCGAGAGTAACCCTCATTCAGTAAACACCTGTTGAATCGTTCCCTGCAGTCTGTTGTCTGATTATTGAAGGACACAACATTAAGATACACGGACATAACAATTAACATAACTGGTTCTCACAACCTGGAGATAATGTCCAAAAAACTAAACAAAAGTTTGAACACGAACCTCGGTCTTTAATAAAAAATTGACAAATATTTTGTCACACCTCCTTCCCTTGTGCACTTCCCCCCCTTCCCATCCTACTGCTCCTCCGTAATGGGGCCCTGGTGGCTGCAGAAAGGCTGCTGGAAGGCTGCTGATTGTCAGAACCTGAGACTGCAGATGCCCTTGAAGGATGGCCTCGACCAGCTCTGGGCCTGGAGGACCCAGCTGCAGACTGCACCAACTCTGCATGGGCGGCAGCAGTCTGGGCTATAGGCGGTGGCAATTGCAATGGGGAAGTGACAGTGGTGGAAGCAGGAATGCTGTCATCTTGAGAGAGGACAGCATCTCCCTGCTCGACTGACACACTGGCACTCTCACGGGGCAGCACATCAGCATCCGGAGCAATCTGCTGGAGCACAGATTGCTGGCCTGCTGCGGCACGGTGAGAGCCCCGGGGAAATGTATCCGAACCAGCAACGATGGCAGCAGTCAGTGTTTGCGTGGCATCAATCTGAGTCTGCATGAGAGCAGTCTGAGATGGCTTCACAGCAGCCAGTGACTGAATTGCAGCACTAAGCTTTAGCGTGGCATTTGCCTGTGCTACAGCGAAGTGCTCGACACTCCTTGCCAGTGATTCAATGCATTCGGGCACCCTTCCCACTGCACCCATGAGCTCAGTGTGCATGTCCACCGCCTGGGTGTTCATTTCAGCGATGAGCCGCTCCTCCTCTGCATCCAGTGCAGCAGGACTCACTGGTCTACTCTCCCTCCGGGGAGAAGGCCCCCGAGCTTCCCTACCCCCATCGAGTTGCCGCAGCCCGCTGGGTCCTGGAGCTTCACCCTCATCAGACCCTTCCCCCCTGCTCCCCTCCAGGGAAGGCGTGTTTCCAGTGTGGGCATGGGCTTCTTCAGGAGAGGGTGGCACTGATGCTCCGGCTTCCTCCTCCTCCTTGCCTGCAGCTTCATTCCCACTGGCATCTTGAAGGCCCGTCTCCTCAGCTGGTGAATCACCATCTGAAAGCAGGGAGGTACAAGAGTGGCTTTAGCGTCAGGACAGGGGGGCAGTAAGGGAGGAATGAGTGCAGTCATTTAGTAAGTTCGATTGAAAGTGTCAAAGGCTGGTGTTGTGAGGGACAAGTGGAAGGAGAGAGGACAAAAATGACCTTACCATTGCTGTCCAGAACAGGGTCGGCCTCGCCAAGGGCGACGGGACCGATCACCTGGCTTGCCACAATCCTGTGGACGCACGCTTCAAAATCGCTAAGGGGTTGGAGCTGAGGCCGCCCTCCACCCATCCGTTGCTGCTGTCTCCTATTATGAGATAGCTTGGCCTGCAAGAAAAAGGACGGTGTCTGAGTAAATATACAGCCATGGTCTTGCCTGGTGTGCCTTCATATTCAGACTGGCAATCAGTAACCAGTGGTGTTCCGCAGGGGTCAGTGCTGGGTCCCCAACTCTTTACAATCTATATAAACGATTTGGAGGAGGGGACCGAGTGTAACACGTCAAAGTTTGCAGATGATACTAAGATGGGAGGGAAAGTAGTGAGTGAGGAGGACATAAAAAACCTGCAAGGGGACATAGACAGGCTAAGTAAGTGGGCAGAGATTTGGCAGATGGAATACAATACTGGAAAGTGTGAGGTTATGCACTTTGGCAGGAAAAATCATAGAGCAAGTTATTATCTTAATGGCAAGAAACTTGAAAGTACTGAAGTACAAAGGGATCTGGGGGTCCTGGTGCACGAAACTCAAAAGGTTAGTATGCAGGTGCAGCAAGTGATTAAGAAGGCCAATGGAATGTTGGCTTTCATTGCTAGGGGGATAGAATATAAAAATAGGGAGGTATTGCTTCAGTTGTACAAGGTATTGGTGAGACCGCACCTGGAATACTGCATACAGTTTTGGTGTCCATACTTAAGAAAGGACATACTTGCTCTCGAGTCAGTACAAAGAAGGTTCACTCGATTAATCCCGGGGATGAGGGGATGGACATATGAGGAGAGGTTGAGTAGATTGGGACTCTACTCATTGGAGTTCAGAAGAATGAGAGGCGATCTTATTGAAACATATAAGATTATGAAGGGGTTGGATCGGGTGGATGCAGGGAGGATGTTCCAGATGATGGGTGAAACTAGAACTAGGGGGCATAGTTAGAATAAGGGGCTGCTCTTTCAAAACTGAGATGAGGAGGAACTACTTCACTCAGAGGGTGGTAGGTCCATGGAATATGCTGCCCCAAAAAGCTGTCGAAGCTACATCATTACATAAATTTAAAACAGAAATAGACAGTTTCCTAGTAGAAAAGGGAATTAAGGGTTACGGGGAGCGGGCAGGAATTTGGACATGAGTCTAGGTTCGGATAGGTCATGGCCCTGTGGGTAGCGGAGCGGGCCCAGGGGCCGTGTAGCCTGATCCTGCTCCTGTTTTCGTGTGTCTAATGCTGTTAGATTCAGGAGATAGTCCTGTCATAGTGGATTGGCGGTTAGGATCAGATCAGCCATGATCTTATTGAATGGCGGACCAGGCTCGAGGGGCCAATTGGCCTACTCCTGCTCCTATTTCTTATGTTCTTATGTTCTTATAATTGAATAGCCCTTACTGTATGCAGCCATGGTCTTGCCTGATGTGCCTCCCATAATTGAATAGCCCTTACTGTATGCAGCCATGGTCTTGCCTGATGTGCCTCCTATAATTGAATAGCCCTTACTGTATGCAGCCATGGTCTTTGTAATGTATATACCTTTAAGGGGGGAACTACTTTTTACAGCTCATGTATACTGTAGTACCGGCAGTGACCACACCTGTATATAGCACTGAGTAGTAATCTGTACAGATCAGTTCCAGTGTGAGCCACGTTTAGTAAACACCTGTTGCACCATTTCTCCTGCAGTCTGTGTCTTATTATACACAGACACAACATTGGCGACAAAGCAAGTTCGAACCTACCTGCAACTCTGCATCACCTCCCGGGGATTCGTTGCTGGAGATCAGTGGATTGGAGGTCAAGGCCAGAGACTTGGGCGTCGACCACGGGCAACCGCCCAGTCATCCAGCAGAGACTCGAGAATTGCGGGGGAGGCTGTCGAGAGCTAGGCTTGGCTTTCCAGTCGAGGTGGTCCAGCAAAACGGGCTGGCAACAGGTAGTGCGCAGACCCTTCCCGGACAGCGGCGGGTTAGAGCCCGACCGAGCGGCACAGCAAAGGGCCGAGCAGCGTCGACGGGGGAGAGAGAGAGAAGGCAGAGTGCACAGGGTGCAGCCGGTGTTCAGGGGCCGAGCAGCGTCGAAGAGACGGAGAGAAAGACGCGCAGAAACCCGCGAGGTGCCACCATTGCCACGAGGACTGCCGAGAGCGGCGTTGGCAGCAGCGCAGGAGAAGCGCGCGAAACCTACAGGGCACCGCCATTGCCACGAAAACCGCCGGGAGCGGCGTTGGCAGCAGCGGGGGAGGAAGGAAAGCACGGGAGACGCCATTTTAAGCCATTGGGAGACGCCATTTTAAACCACACCCAAAATGCCGAAGAGTGGCAGTATCACCGCATTTGACAATGAAGTCGAAGATTGGACTACATATGTCGAACGAATAGAGGTGTACTGCAAGGCAAATGAGGTGTCAGATGACAAGAAAGCGTCGGTATTGTTAAATTTAATGGGTGCAAAGACGTATGGTTTATTACAAAATCTAGTAACCCCAACGAAGCCAATGGAAAAGAGTTTTGAAAACATAGTAACGATACTACAGGAACATTTAAACCCCACACCGCTGCTGATAGCAGAAAGATTTAAGTTTCACAAACGGAACCAGCATAAGGATGAAAGCAATGCTGATTATTTAACAGAACTGCGCAAACTATCGAAACACTGCCAGTTTGGACCAGGACTGGCAGATACCTTAAGGGACAAGTTTGTGTTTGGGCTTCAAAGTGAAGGAACCCAGAAACAGCATTTATCTGAAAAGGACCTTACGCTGGAAAAGGCTTTCAGCATTGCGGTATCATATGAAGCAGCAGCATGGGGCGCTGCAGAGATACAACAGAGACCGCAAGAATATGGCACAAACGAAATGTCATATGGAACAGAGAAGTGCTATCGCTGTGGCAGAACAACACACGACCAGAATGATTGCTGGTTGAAAGACAAAGTGCGCAGACAGTGTGGAAAAGTAGGACACATAGCACGAGTCTGCAGGTCGGGAAAGAAAACCAGCAATAAGAAACCTACCAAACGAAAGTACAAGAAGGTACATAAGGTGACGGAGAATAGTTCAGACGAACAAAAGAGTGATAACGACTCCGAAAGCAGGGAACTGAGTTGTCTGAAACTACATAATGTGATCACAACGGAGGATCACCAAACCATTTGGGTCACTCTCAAGATAGCAGGAGTCCAGGTAAAGATGGAATTGGACACAAGATCAGCCCTAACAGTCATAAACCAACGGGACTACGAGCGGCTATTCTCACACATATCCTTGAGAGACACAAAAATTATTTTGAAGACGTACACGGGGCAAAATGTCTACCCCAAAGGAAAAATAAGGGTGACCGTTATATATAACGGTAAGGAAACACCAAAACTAGACCTGTATGTATTGCAAGATGGAGGACCACCATTACTGGGACATGAATGGATCCGGAAAATACAACTGGATTGGCATTCCATACAGGCACTGACTGTGGCGGACAAAAAGGATGACGACGTCACACCTGGGCAACTGTCAAAGATCCTAACTGACGCGAAAGAAGCGTTCCAGCAAGGACTCGGAACACTGAAAGGCATGACAGCAACGATTAAAATTGAAGAAAACGCAAGCCCAAAATTTTTTAAGGCCACACCGGTACCTTATGCGATCCGCCCAGCCGTTGAAGCAGAGCTGGAGAGTCTGGAACGTTCAGGTGTACTGTCCAAGGTAGACTGGAGCGAGTGGGCTACACCCATCGTCCCTGTGATGAAAAAGTCGTTGAGCAGCACGCCTGGGGAACCAAGGAAGGTTCGCATCTGTGGGGACTTTAAGGTAACAGTGAACCCGGTCCTTCACACCGTACAATATCCACTTCTGCGGATTGAAGATATTTTCGCCTCGCTATCTGGAGGGAAATGCTTCACTAAGATTGATCTGGCCCAGGCGTATCTGCAAATGGAGGTAGAAGAAGCATCAAAAAAATACCTCACAATCAACACCCATAAAGGTCTCTATCAATACAATCGGCTGGTATTCGGGGTAGCATCAGCTCCGGCTATTTGGCAGAGGACAATGGAACAAGTCCTGCAAGGGATCCCAGGGACCCAGTGTTATTTGGACGACATCCTGGTCACGGGCGAAAATGACAGTGATCACCTTGCCAACCTGGAGCAGGTGCTCACTAGATTGCAGGAATATGGGCTCCGAGCTAACTGCCCCAAATGCGAGTTTTTTAGAAAACAGATCTCATATTGTGGCCACGTTATCGATAAAGAGGGGTTACATAAGTCCCCAGAGAAGATTGAGGCAGTAGTCAAGGCTCCAGCACTGGAAAATGTGTCACAACTGAGGTCGTTCCTCGGGCTGGTAAACTACTACCATAAGTTCTTGCCAAACTTGTCTACAATACGACACCCACTGAACACCTTACTGCAAACTGGGGTGCCATGGAAGTGGAGTGACGAATGTAGACGAGCTTTCCAGAAGAGCAAAACACTAATCACATCGAAAGAGGTATTGGCCCATTACAACCCAGCATTACCAATTCGGTTGGCATGTGATGCGTCACCCTATGGCATTGGAGCGGTGCTGTCGCACAAATTCTCGGACGGCTCAGAGAGGCCAATAGCCTTTGCGTCACGATCACTAACCTCAGCTGAGCGTAACTACGCCCAGATTGACAGGGAGGCCCTCAGCCTAGTGTGGGGAGTGAAAAAGTTCAATCACTATCTGCACAGGCAGAAATTCACCTTGCTGACTGATCACCAGCCTCTTGTCTCCATTTTTAATCCGAAGAAGGGCGTTCCGGTGATGACTGGGCAACGACTACAAAGATGGTCACTTTTTCTAGGGGTGCACCACTATGAGATTGAATATAAGGGCACGAAACAGCATGGAAATGCTGATGGGCTATCACGCCTGCCACTGCCTGCTGCGGAGGAAGCACCAGCAGTGGATCCTGTCGAAATATTCCATTCGACTATAGTTGAATACCTACCGGTAACTAACGCTTGTATCGAAAAGGAAACCCGAAATGACCCGACACTGTCTCGGGTATATGATTTGACGGTGAAGGGATGGCCAGCACATGGCAACTCACTGTTGCCAGCATTCTCGACAAGGAGAGAACAGCTGTCAGTGTGCCGGGGGACCTTGATGTGTGGATCCCGAGTGGTAATTCCACCCAAGTTAAGGGATAGAGTGCTCAATGAGCTTCATGAGTGTCATCTGGGAGGGGTAAAAATGAAAAGCCTAGCCAGGGCTTATGTGTGGTGGCCGGGAGTCGATAAACAAATCGAGGACCTGACCAAGAGATGCTCAGGATGCCAGAAAGTCCAAAATGCACCACCACAGGCCCCTCTACACCCATGGGAGTGGCCCTCATCTCCATGGCAATGGGTGCATATTGATTTTGCTGGTCCATTCATGGACTCAATGTTTTTAATAGCCATGGATGCGCACTCGAAATGGCCTGAGGTCATCAAAATGTCCACCACCACGGAGAAAACTATTGCAGTCCTACGGACCATTTTTGCCAGGAATGGCTTGCCAGAACAGATTTGCTCCGACAACGGACCACAGTTTGTGTCCGAAGAGTTCCGGAGGTTCTTGAAAAAGAATGTGGTAAGGCATTAAACATCCACCCCGTATCATCCAGCCACAAATAGATTGGCTGAGAGGTTCGTACAAACCTTTAAGAAGGCAATAAAGGCTATGTACAATGACAACATTCCGCTGCAGCACAAGGTGGACAATTTCCTGTTCGCCTACCGGAATGCGACACATGCAGTCACCAACCAGGCCCCAGCCATGATGTTCTTTAACCGAAGGTTAAGATCTCCCCTGGATTTGCTCAGACCAAACGTATGAAGAGATGTTGAGAGTAAGCAATTCCAGCACATCCATGAGAAGCCAACAAGGAGCTTCAATGTAGGGCAACCAGTCTTGGCCCGCAACTACCGAACAGAAAAATGGCAGCCAGGAACGATATGCACACGGCAGGGCCCACTAATATACACAGTGGACATTGGGGAGAGCATCGTGAGATGCCATGCTGACCAGATCCTAGAGTCACAGGAACAAGTCAACCCCATGCCTCGCCCATACGTACCTGGTGAGGAACCCGACGTACAGGTCGCATCTACCCCAGAAACAGTAGCATCGGAAGCTGATGAACCAACCGATGACAGGGGGCCAGAATCGCCTCTGCACCAAGAACAAGACACTCGGGAAAGGCGCTGTCCAGAAAGGATCAGGAGGCCTCCCCAAAGACTGAATATATAAATAGACTATTTTCAGCTAATCACAGAAATCACAGAAACCCCACAGTGCAGATAGAGGCCATTTCAGCCCATCGAGCCTGCACCGACACATATCCCACCCGATCCCCGTAACCCCACGTATGTAATCCCCCTAACACTAAGGGTCAATTTATCATAGCCAATCAACCTAACCCGCACATCTTTGGACTGTGGGAGGAAACCGGAGCACCCGGAGAAAACCCACGCAAACACGGGGAGAATGTGCAAACTCCACACAGACAGTCACCCGAGGCCGGATTCGAACCCGGGTCCCTGGCGCTGTGAGGCAACAGTGCTAACCACTATGCCACCGTGCTGCCCATTAGTTGCATGTTAAAAGTGTTAATTGTAATTAGTTTGATATTTAATTGTTATGTGAGTGTTATGGTACTGTTAATCTAAAAGGGGAGGAATTGTAATGTATATATGTAGCCTGGCGAAATGGAGCAGCACAGGACACAGAACTTTCTTTTTTCTGGGTTTTTTTATTCTGAATTGATAACTTGGGTTCTAGGCTTAGGATGTAGTTGTAAATACATAAAACCACATTTAATTGTATAAAAAACGGAAAAGACGGAAATACGGCAAATACAAGAAAACACAGTTGATAAAATACGGCAGTGGCTTGCTGTAGAACAGAACATGAGGCAAACCACAGGTGCAGTTAGTTAGTTAGCTAACACTCATTATACAAAACAAAACCAATAGTACAATACATTCTTATGTCCCGTTATCACTTGTTACATCTTACAAGAAAACACAGAATAAGTTCATTTCAAAAGTCATATCCACCCCAGCTCCCTCAAGAAATCTCTCACGCTGGATGTAGAAAATGGAGGCTGTGAAGAAAGGGGAGGTTCCTTTGGCATCACATGGTCCTACCCATAATCCTTTTCTCCTTGTTCAAATTACTAAAGGGGAAAATGAACCGCGCCATCTAGTGGACTTAAATATTCACTGCATTTTCCCCACTTGGCTACATTCTCCCCTGCTTTAAAGTCAACATCCTCGGTGACTTAGCACCAGTTTTTCACTTCTTTTACAGCTTCTCGAAAAAATGCAGCACCCAGACTAGATAAAACATGAGAGAACACCTCAGGACTGAGTGAGACTGCATTACAGGCTGCCTGAGGCAAATGGTACGGGTTAGGGTTTACCCCAGCATTGGCTCTTTTAGTTCTGCGAGGAGCCGGAATGGGTACCTCAACCTCAGTCCCACACTCAGAAGGATCTGAATGCGCTGGCTCAGAAACAGCCTCTGATTCCTGTACCTCTCGGGCGTTACCAACAGGATCATTGTTTACTTTTTCCTCCTGAGTTAACTCTGGATAGGTGACTTCCTCTACCACAACAAACTCAGTATCAGAGGGCTCTGGCAACGATTCTGTCAAAAGAGTGACAGGGGGTACGGTGACAGGGGACTTGGTTCTCATCCGCCTAGGCTCAGGGACAGGGGTAACACATGGCCTAAGATTAACTCTATGGACCCTTTTTAAAGGACCGCCCTCTAAAGGCTCAACTGCATGTGTAGTGCCCTGTACCTCCACCACTCTGTACACAGTAGGACCCCAAGCATCCTGAATTTTGTTCCTACCCAAAGGCCTGTGTCGTAAGTATGCCAGCTGACCCACCTCAATGGTTGGCCAGTACACTTTGTCTTTGTTAAGTTCAATTCTTTGAGCTGATTTCTTTTCAGTGTACTCTCTTGCCCTTGCATGTGCCTCATTCAAACACTCTTGGTGGACAACCAACCACTCATGTTTCTTGTCTAACACTTGCTCCTGACCTAATAAAGCATCTACAGGAAAGTGTGGATGAACCCCGAAAAGCAGATAGTACGGTGAGTAGCCAGTCGTAGCATGGGGTGTTACATTGTAGGCATACACCAACTCAGATAAGTGCTCAGGCCAGCGGCGTTTCTTTTCTGGAGGCAGTGTACGCAAAAGATCATGTAAAGATCTGTTGAATCTCTCACATTGAGCATTTCCTTCCGGGTGGTGTGGGGTAGTGCGGGTTTTCTTTACACCATAAAGCTTACACAGCTCGGCAATGATTTCACTCTCAAAATTTCGACCTCTGTCTGAATGCAATCTTTCTGGGACCCCATACTTCATGAACCACTCTTTGAGAAGGACTTTTGCCGTGGTATCAGCCTTTTGGTCCCGAGTAGGGAAGGCTTGTGTGAATTTAGTGAAAACATCTGTCACTACTAACACATTTTCACGACCATCAGAGGCCGGTTCCAGCATGGTGAAATCTACAGCAACTACTTCAAGGGGCCGGGAGGCTAGAAATGATTTCATAGGGGCATGTATCTTGGGGTGGGGCATTTTTGTCAAAACACACCTCTCGCATTTCTTGACCCACTGTTCCACATCCTCATACATCCCAACCCAAAAACATCTCTGTCTCAAAAGGTTCTGTGTGCGCTCTATTCCCTGATGGCCCATACGATCATGCACACCTTCAAGCACGACTTCTTTCAAACAAGAGGGCAGTAGTAGCTGGTGACATTCACCAACATGGACATCCTCGATTACACGGTACAACAAGCCATCTTGCTCACAAATACGGTGCCACTGCTTTAACGTGGATAATACTAGCTTGGATAACTGCGACCTCTCCTTGTAAGTTGGCTTTCGCTGCTCACCCCAAAACTTCCTAAACACGCTGAGGGTGGGGTCTGTGTCCTGAAACTTACGTAGTTCCTCTTTAGAGTAACCGGGAAGTGTTGGTATGTTACCCTGCGATTCACTACGCTCAGTACTTTCTTCTGCGTCCGAAACATGGATCTGTCTGACTTTACAGCACTTGACTCCTGCTGTCACTAAGTCTGGTCCTAGAGCTGTTCCCTTGTGAATGACATTACATATGGCCACACAATCATCATAGTCTGCATCCCCACTGTCTGACTCGGGCTCCCCTGCTAACGGCTGTCTAGAGAGGGCATCTGCTGCTGCATTACAGCGGCCTGGGCGGTACTTGACGTCAAAGTCAAAAACAGCTAACTGAGCCACCCATCTTTGCTCAACAGCACCTAACTTAGCTGTAGAAAGGTGACACAGGGGGTTGTTATCTGTTATGACAGTGAACTTGGAACCTAGAAGGTAACCTCGAAATTTCTCTGAAACAGCCCATTTGAGGGCGAGGAGCTCTAGTTTCATACTGCTGTAGTTTCTGTCATTTCTTTCAGCATTACGGAGCCTCCTACTGGCATATGCTATCACTCTCTTCCTATCTCCCTGCTGCTGGTGGAGGATGGCACCTAATCCTAGGTTACTGGCATCTGTCTCTACAATGAAAGGCTGAGTGAAATCTGCGTAACCTGACACTGGAGCACTGATCAGCTTTTCTTTCAACTGTTCGAAAGCAGCTTGGCACTCAGCTGTCCATGAACCTTCAAACAACCGTTTTGCTTTTGCTGGGCTGTCTTCCCTAAGGCATGCATTGACTACGTCATGGAGAGGGCCAGCTCGTTTAGAAAAATCCTCAATGAACCTCCTGTAATAACTACAGAAGCCAAGAAATGACCTCAGATCTTTGACTGTACTGGGGACCTGCCACTTCTTTACGGCGGCAATTTTCTCTGGATCTGTCCCTATACCCTCCCCTGAAATTTGATGCCCAAGGAACCTGACTTCCTGCTGCAGGAAGTGACACTTTTCAAGCTTTACTTTCAAGCCTGTCTCTTTCAGTCGTCTTAGAGCTGTCTCAAGCCTCTCTAAATGGTCCGGGAAGGTCTGAGAGAACACAAGGATGTCATCTAAATACACCAATAGGATGTGGAACACTAAGTCGCTCATAGTCGCTTGCATAAGTCATTGAAAAGTCGCAGGTCCATTACAGACACAAATAGGCATTCTGAGGTACTCAAAAAGGCCAAAAGGAGTTGTAAAAGCAGTCTTAGGCCTGTCACTTTCACGAACAGCAACCTGGTGGTACCCACTTGCAAGATCAATGGTCGAGAAGAACTTTGCACCATGAAGGGCATCAAAACTCTCGTCAATGCGGGGCAAAGGAAATGCGTCGCGTCTGGTTTTTGAGTTTAGTTTCCTAAAGTCAACACATAGTCGTATGTCTCCATCAGTCTTACGAACTACCACTATGGGTGAAGCGTATGAACTATTGCTCTCCTGGATGACATGCTTTCTTAGAAGCTTAGTGATGTGGTCCCTCACCTCTTTGTACAGTGTAGGTGGGACACGACGGTATGGCTCTGTAACTGGTGCGTCATCTACCAAGTTAATCTCATGCTCAACTTTATCAGTGTAGCCTAGGTCCTCATCCTTAAAAGCAAATACTTCCGAATACCTGGCTAAAAGTGCACCTAACTCTGCTTGTTGGCCCTGTGTGCCACCTATGTGTAGTTTGTCCAAAAGCAACTGAATGTCTTGGTCTGTCATCTGTCCTTCTTTTCTGCCAACAGTTACTTCCTCTGTGTCAGCGGAGATGCGTTGAAATCGCACCTCACAGGAGTCCTTGTCTACACACTCTGCCTGAGTCGGAATACCAAGCCTGGTCCTGGGGCTTAACCACACATCCTCCTCAGAGAAATTTACCACCTGCACTGGAAATAAATGTCCCTTTGATTCAACTAGAGTGGGGACAACTACCAGGCCACCGGGCAATGGTGTGTTACCTGGCTCCAACAGCATTTTAGTGCTGCCACCTGACTGAGTTTTAAGTCCCTTTACATAGACTGTAGCTATGGAAGACGCAGGCACATGTACAGAACCCCTACCAGCTACATGGACAGAAGATGACTTTGGAGTGATGTTACACTGTTGTACATGCTGAAATGCTTCCCTCCAATCTGAATCTAACTTTCCCCCTAGAGTAGTGTCAAACTCAGCATGAACTAGTTGTCTGCATCGGCTGATGATGTTCATACCAATAAGACCTGGTGCTGCAGGCTGTGACTGCTGATGCTCTTTGACTACCAGGAAACCACACTCGGGTAAGGTTATGCCCATAGTTTCAACGTCTAACTCAAGGTAGCCCAAGTAGGGAATGTCCAACCCATTGGCGGCAGTGATCTTAAGCCACCCGGTTGTAGACAGCATATCCTCATCCCTCCCAAGTAGGTGCTCTCTGAAAAAACCTTCAGAAATAGTGCTGACTTGGCTCCCGGTATCCAGTAAACAGTTAGCAGTAACCCCCCCAATCTTGAGATCTATTACTGGACATTTACCTATTGCACAGTCAAGAAATCTGTCACGAATACAAGTACTGTTCTGAGAGCCTGCAGGTTTTCCTCGCATTGCCCGGCTCATGGCAATCGAGGGAGCTAGTTTTCCTGCACCCCAGCCGGTATCGGTGGATGTGTTTGCTACCTTGTGCTTCTGAGGACACTGTTTGGCAATGTGTCCCGCCCCGTTACACTTAAAGCAAATAGGCTGACCTTCATCAGTGAACTTTGGCTTGGCTCTAGGTTTCCCAACCTTGTCATTACCAGTGTTTTCCTTCTGTAGAGCAAGACCCCGTACTGCCTCTGTTAGTTCCCCGATAGCTTTACCCTGCTCCGCCACCACTTTAAGAACAGCCTGGCTGCCTGGTACCCCAATGGCAGAACACTGAAGATCCCTCCCCGTACTGTCACACACTACATTCTTGCTCTTTGCAACTTTAGTGCTACAGGGCTGGTCTTCTAAGGACCATAAGACAGCTTCCTCACGTACATCAAACAGGGTAGACTGGGGGTTGCCTCGTACAAACTTGCGCAACTCTCTCCGGAGTGAGGGATCTCTAACACCATCAACAAATCTGTTTCTGACAACCCGTTTTGTGTTCGGCACAGCATCTGGTGATTGCTTTACCACAGCTCTAATAATCTGAGAGAGTGCATGTGAGTATTCTAGGAAATCTTCACCCTCTTCTTGCTTGCGTCCATAGAAAGTTTCTAACAGCTGAGACTCACTGCGTTTTTCGGTGAAAGCCCCCCTTAGGTAACTGAACAGGTCACTGGGCTGCTTAGACTCTCCACCCAACCGTAACCTAATTTCCTGTAGGGCTGCCCCCCTCAACAAAGATCGAATGAAATCTAGCTGCTCTGCAGGAGTCTGATCTCTAGCTCGTAGTACACTTTCAACCTCTTCAATGAACTCATCAACTGAATGACTATCTTTAGATACCTCACCACTGAATGGTTGGATCTGACGCTCTCTAGGTACATACACATATGACTTGGTTGCCCCATTACCTAGAGTGGCAATAATTGCCATTGCTTGGTCATGGTTTTTTTTCAACTCTGAAATCTGTGACTTGAGTTCATCTATCCGGTTGCCCTCACCCACACTAGAGGTATTGTCCTCACCATCCGAAGTGTGAGCTCCAACCTCCTCATCAGGAGACTCTAACATTTTGACTCAGTTCACAAGACCCTGAAAGCCACTGAATGGGATGGCAGCTGCGACGATTCTTCTCCAATGGTGTCCCTCCTCGGTGCCTTGATGGGTCCTCTCCCAGATTGGTCCTGGCGCCCTCTGGATCCCGTCTGTCTGGTCTGGTCCTCCTTAGCAACCCCAGGCAGCACTCTCCGTCCGTCTCCAGGTCCACTTGGCACCACACCGCTCTTTCCCCACTGCCGTATTTTATGTATTTTTTCTTTACTGAGCCTAAGAAACTCCAAGCTAACAGACCCCACTCCTGGTACCAAAATGTGTAGCCTGGCGAAATGGAGCAGCACAGGACACAGAACTTTCTTTTTTCTGGGGTTTTTTATTCTGAATTGATAACTTGGGTTCTAGGCTTAGGATGTAGTTGTAAATACATAAAACCACATTTAATTGTATAAAAAACGGAAAAGACGGAAATACGGCAAATACAAGAAAACACAGTTGATAAAATACGGCAGTGGCTTGCTGTAGAACAGAACACGAGGCAAACCACAGGTGCAGTTAGTTAGTTAGCTAACACTCATTATACAAAACAAAACCAATAGTACAATACATTCTTATGTCCCGTTATCACTTGTTACATCTTACAAGAAAACACAGAATAAGTTCATTTCAAAAGTCATATTCACCCCAGCTCCCTCAAGAAATCTCTCACGCTGGATGTAGAAAATGGAGGCTGTGAAGAAAGGGGAGGTTCCTTTGGCATCACATGGTCCTACCCATAATCCTTTTCTCCTTGTTCAAATTACTAAACGGGAAAATGAACCATGCCATCTAGTGGACTTAAATATTCACTGCATTTTCCCCACTTGGCTACATTTACCTTTAAGGGGGGAACTACTTTTTACAGCTCATGTACACTGTAGTACCGGCAGTGACCACACCTGTATATAGCACTGAGTAGTAATCTGTACAGGCAGTTCCAGTGTGAGCCACGTTTAGTAAACACCTGTTGTACCGTATCTCCTGCAGTCTGTGTATTATTATACACGGACACAACAGTCGTGCCTGATGTGCCTCCCATAATTGAATAGCCCTTACTGTATGCAAAGTGTGGAATGTGCATGTGTGTTTCATGAGAGGGCCATAGGTGTTGGATGAGTGTTGGGCATTGGAGTTTTAAAACCCTCTGGCCATTGAGTGAGGTTGAGATGGAGGATGGAGAGGTATTGAAAAAAAGCCACTCACCCTGACGACCCGAGTGAGGTCGTTGAACATTTTTCGACATTTAGTATGAGTCCTGGGCACCATGCTCCTGGAGGAGACGTTCTGAGCCACCTCCCTCCACACTCTTCTGTACTCGCATGGCAAAGGCCTCCTGCCACTCTCAGGGTAGAGTATAGATCTTCTGCGCTCCACCGCGCCAACCAGAGCCTCCAAGGCCCACTCGCTGAAGCGCTGAGCTCATTCTCTCACCCTCTCCATAGTCCTTGGCTGGAAGATTTAGGCACAGGTCTCTCCAGGCCGAGATTCAAGGCTCCAATGAGCAGGGGCGGCTGGAGAGCAAGATCGACCCTCCCCTTTAAGAACTGTCCGGCGCCAGTGTGTCTGTGTTCCATCGCTAACTGACATCACCTGCGCTGCGCCTGTGCTCTGAGTTAGCGCCTCGCTCCTCGGCCTTTGCACCTTAAGACAGGTGTGTAGCGCCTGATTTAGCGCTCCAATCACCTCCAGGGGCGATAAAAGCCAACTTTGCAGTTGGAGGCGATAATTAGCGCCAGGCGCTAAACTTTGCGCCCGGCCGATAATCGCGCCCCAAATTTGGCGATACTGAAATTTTTCCCCTATGACTATGACTCTATTTGTAAAAAGTTGCAAATTTATTGAAAAGCATTGCAAGTAGTTCAACAATTTGAAGTCTGTGGTCAGGGCAGACCAGAAGGGGAGAAGGGAATACCAGAAAAAACAGACAAGGAAAACAAAGTCCCACTGTTTTTAAACCTGGTACTGCTTGAGAGAAATTACAAGTGGTGCATGGTCCTACTAGCAAACCGTGAGCCTCAATGGGAAATGGAGCTCAGCACAGCACAACCTACAGTGGGGCGGGGACGGGGGTCATGAAAGAATCATAATCAGTGGTAGGAGGAGGAGCTGGATATTAAAATACAGATAGCTCCTTATTAGCTATTTTATAAATTTAACTTAAAATTCAAGCTTTTTTGAATGGAGTAAGAAATGCCAGCAGAGCTGTGTGCAGGTCAGAGGGACGGAGTTACTGAAATGTTACTATTTGCCGCAGAGCACTAATCTATTTAAACTGTCTGGGCCACTGAGATTAACATTAGTCTATTTTAGACCATGGTTTCCATGGAAACGTTAATGCCTTCAGCCATGCATGCACTTTCCAGTGGGCACTATTAGGTATTCTTAAGCAGTGCAATCTCGCAATTGACTGGTGTCCAAGCCAATGATAGAATGTCTTGATTGCCCTCCCTAAGTCCCTCTTCCTGCTAATAGATTGAGGTGAAGCGGTCCTGCCCTTATCGACCCTCTACATGGGCCGTTAAGGTTGCTATGATGTGGAGTTGTTCCGTGTATTATTCCCAGCAATATGGACTCAAAATTAGCTCTGAAAAGTAAACAAAAATAGCACATCACAGTGAGATGGAAAATTGCACAGCCACTCTCGCTGGGTGTGTGGCTGAGCTGGTAGCTTTCTCCAGAATGGGGGAAGGGGACAAGTTACTACATTCAGTTTCCAGAAGACTGTACATTTATTCTTCACTGCAGTGTAAGCTGTGGAGAAATCTGTTATGTAACATTGACATTTAATAAAGTAACAATACATAAATGGTTATACCATATCATAACATGACAATCATCTCTAAAGTGAAATCCCATACAGAGGGTGCAGCTTAGAATCATAGAATGGTTACAGCACAGAAGGAGGCCATTCTGCCCGTCAAGTCTGTGCCGGCTCTCTGTAAGAGCACTTCAGCTAGTCCCACTCCCCCGCCCTTTCCCCGTAGCCTTGCAAATTTCTTTCCTTCAGATACTTATCCAACTCCCTTTTGAAAGCCGGGATTGAATCTGCCTCCACCACCCTTTCAGGCAGTGCATTCCAGATCCTAACCATCTGCTGTGTAAAAAAGTTTTTTCTTACATCGCCTTTGGTTCTCTTACCAATCACCTTAATTCTGTGTCCTCTGGTTCTCGGCCCTTCTGCCAATGGGAACAGTTTCCCTCTATCTACTCTGTCCAGACCCCTCATGATTTTGAACACTTCTATCAAATCTCCTCTCAATTTTCTCTGCTCCAAGGAGAACAACCCCAGCTTCTCCAGTCTATCAACGTAACTGAAGTCCCTCATTCCTAGAATCATTCTCGTAAATCGTTTCTGCACCCTCTCTAAGACTTTCACATCCTTCCTAAAGTGTGGTGCCCAGAATTGGACACAATACTCCAGCTAGAGCCGAACCAGTGTTTTATGCAGGTTCATCATAATTTCCATACTTTTGTACTCTATACCTCTATTTATGAAGCCCTTGATCCCATAAGCCTTTTTAACTGCTTTCTCAACCTGCCCTGCCACCTTTAATGATTTGTACACGCATACCGCTAGGCCTCTCTGTTCGTGCACCCCCTTCAGGATTGTACCATTTAGTTTATATTGCCTCTCCTCATTCTTTCTACCAAAATGTATCACTTCACACTTTTCTGCATTAAATTTCATCTGCCACATGTCTGCCCATTTCACCAGCCTGTTTATGTCTTCCTGTAGTCTATCACTCTCCTCCTCAGTGTTCACTATACATCCAAGTTTTGTCTCATCTGCAAATTTTGAAATTGTGCCCTGTACACCCACATCCAAGTCATTAATATATATCAAGAAAAGCAGTGGTCCTAGAACCGACCCCTGGGGAACACCACTGCATACCTTCCTCCAGTCCGAAAAACAACCGTTCACCACTACTCTCTGTTTCATATCAATTAGCCAATTCCGTATGTTGTATCCGTGTGTTAATAGAGACACTGAAGGCAGGAGTTGATTTCACAGGTGTTTACTGAACAAAGTCTGGAGGTGAACTAACTGATACAACACAATATACAGGCTTATATAGCCCGAGTGGCCATTACCGGCATTACAGTACACAGGGGGCCCTTAAAGGCACATACACTACAATTCCTCCCCTTTTAGCCAACCAGTACATAATATTTTAAGTAATCATTAATTACATGTTACAAGAACAATAATCTACACATTGCTGCAGTTAATCAATTATAAGTCAGTCTCTCTGGAGGCTTCCTGACTCGGTCCGGATAACGCTTCGGTGGTGTAGTAGTTTCTGGTGGTGTAGTAGGTTCTTTTGGCAAGGCTGATTCGGCTTGAATGCCAGTGTCGGGTTCATCTGGTTCCAGTATCACCGGATCGGAGGTAGATACTATGGGTATCTCTACTTCATCATTAGGCGTATAGAGTTGTGGTGTAGGTTGTCCCTTTTCGGATGACTCTATGATCTGGTCGGCATGGCGCCTTATTATGCTTTCTCCAATGTCCACGGTATACATCAGCGGTCCTAGTCGTGTGCAAATAGTTCCAGGCTGCCATTTCTCGGTACGGTAGTCCCGGGCCAAAACTTGTTGACCTATCTGGAAGGTTCTAGTTGGCCTTTCATTCATGCCTTGAAATTGCCGGTTCTCCACGTCCCTTCTGATGTTTGGCTTGATCAAATCCAGCTGGCATCTTAGGCTTCTATTGAAGAACATCATGGCGGGAGTTTGGTTTGTAACCATATATGTTGCATTCCTGTATGCAAACAAGAAGTTATCTACCTTATGCTGAAGTTTTATGTCTTCATTACCCATGGCCTTTATGGCCTTCTTGAAGGTCTGGACAAACCTTTCAGCCAATCCATTGGTGGCGGGATGGTATGGGGCGGACGTGTAGTGCTTAACCCCATTGTTTTTTAAGAACTTCCTGAATTCTTCGGACACAAATTGCGGTCCATTATCAGAACAGATCTGTTCAGGCAGCCCATTCCTGGCAAATATGATCCTTAATACTGTGATGGTTTTTTCCGTGGTGGTGGAGGACATCTTTATTACCTTCGGCCACTTGGAGTGTGCATCAACCGCGATTAAGAACATTGAGTCCATAAATGGACCAGCAAAGTCGATGTGTACCCTTTGCCATGGAGATGAGGGCCACTCCCATGGATGTAGAGGGGCTTGTGGTGGAGCGTTTTGGACCTTCTGGCATCCTAGGCAGCTCTTGGTCATTTCTTCGATGTCTCCATCGATGCCTGGCCACCATACAAATGCCCTGGCTAGGTTCTTCATTTTCACTCCACCCAGATGCCCCTCGTGAAGCTCCTTTAGCACTTTATCCTGGAGTTTGGGTGGAATCACCACTTTGGATCCACACATCAAGGTTCCTCGGCACACTGACAGCTGTTCTCTTCTTTGCGAGAATGCTGGCAACAGTCGTTCGCCATGTGCTGGCCATCCCTTCACTGTTAAATCGTAGACTCGTGAGAGAGTCGGGTCATTTCTCGTTTCCCTTTCAATGGCAGAATTTGTTACTGGTAGACATTTGACTATGGTAGAGTGGAACATCTCCACTGGGTCTACTGTCGGTGCCTCTTCTACCGTTGGCAACGGTAGGCGCGATAAACCATCAGCATTCCCATGCTGTTTTGATCCTTTGTATTCTATGTCATATTGGTGTGCCCCTAGAAAAAGGGACCACCTCTGTAGCCTTTGCGCTGTCATAATGGGAACACCCTTTTTAGGGTTGAATATGGAGATGAGGTGTTGATGGTCAGTCAACAAGGTAAATTTTTGTCCGTGTAGGTAATGGTTGAATTTCTTCACTCCCCATACCAGGCTGAGTGCTTCCCTGTCGATTTGGGCATAGTTACGCTCAGCTGAGTTCAATGAGCGTGACGCAAAAGCTATCGGCCGTTCCGAGCCATCAGGGAATCTATGCGATAATACTGCTCCTACGCCGTAAGGGGATGCATCGCACGCCAGTCTGATTGGCAGTGATGGGTTGTAATGAGCCAAAACTTCTGTAATGAAATGTGTTTGGCTTGCCTGTATTCGTTTTGTACTCGTGTATATTACCCTCCCCCACACGGTGTATAGTTTCACTTCCTCTTTCCTGACTAACCTGGAATGTTCCAGGTCTTGGCTCTTGGCTCCGCCCCTGACTTCTCTTACATAAAGATCCCAGGATCTGTATGACTCATTCCTGCGAGCCAGTCAGTGTGTTGAGATGTTAGCTCTGATCTTAGTGATTAAAAGCCAACTTGTTAAAGTCTATGGCCTAGAAATTCAGTAGGCCTAGCGCCCCATTTGGGGCGCTGGAGGGCCTAGCGCCGGAGTTATGGCCAGTTTAAAAATTCCCTGGGGCCCTGGAATCGGCGGTAGACCGGTAGCGCTGCGCCGGCACCGATGACGTCATCGGTGTGCGCAGCGTCCCGGTTGCCATGCCGACGGGCCCCAGCACCGAAATTCAGTTGCGGCCGCCTCGCCCGTGGCAGCTGCAACTAAGACTCTGGCAACAGAGTCTTACACGACTTTGCGCCGGCGCATAAAGGTGGAGCGGCGGCCGGCCGCTTTCCCGCCGGCCGCCTGCCCGCACCTCCCTCCCCGGACTCCCCCACCACCCCCCCCGCGGAACAGATGCTTCTCGGCTGCGAGCCCGGCACTTCCCCGAGGTGCCGGGCTCATTTTTGTGGCGATTTTACCGGCCAGCGGGCGGGTGCAGGCAGCTCCTCCTTAACTGAAGGAGGAGGCCTGCACTTCCCGAGCCTGCCGCACCGCATCGGGCGCCGCAATGCGGCGCGTAGCGCCAGTTTTCAGGCGCAAACACCCTTCAGTAGCGCCGGCAGCCGTTTGGGCGCGGCGCTACTGAATTTTTGGCGCGCGCAGGGGGACTTAGCGCCGGCGCTAACTTTCCGGCGCTAAAGCCCTGGCGCGGCGCCAACTGAATTTCTAGGCCTATAACTTCTAGTTTTGTGGTTATTGAAGGCACATCAATTTTAATCACTAAAGAATACTAGGATGGATCGACTCCTAAAACCAGAGCGTCTGGACTTGGATCCACATTCTGCTGAAGCATCAAATCAATTTGGACACTGGCTCAAATGCTTCGAACTCTTCGCGAAGGCCTCATCTGCTAGGGAGGTAGATAAACTGAGTCTACTGACTACTCGCGTTAATCATCGGATTTATTCATTCATCCAGGACGCCACCTCTTACACGGAGGCCATCACTATCCTGAAGGCCCAATACCAGAGGCCAGTAAACGAAGTGTACGCCAGACATCTGCTGGCTACACGCAGGCAGCAACCTGAGGAATCAATGGACGATTTCTTACAGGGCCTAAAGGACTTGGTCCGGGACTGTAACTGCAAGGCCGTGACGGCCAACGCGTACTCTGACGAATTGGTCTGCGATTCCTTCATCACGGGCCTCAAATCGAATTATATCCGGCAGAGACTGCTGGAGAAGGAGGTCCTGGACTTAAAAAAGGCAGTGGCCACTGCGCGATCGCTGGACATGGCCCAGAAAAACTCTGACTCTTATTCTTCCGGCCATGCGGCCCTCACCGCCTTGTGCGCACCGAGTGGGCCGCCATCTTGGAATCAGCCATCTTCCCCATCCAGGTCTCAGACCAGCTCTACACCGCCGGAGTCCCCACACAGAAGTTCACCCAGGAGCCCTACTACAGCGGCAATGTCTCGAGGCCCGAAATGCTACTTCTGCGGCCAGGCCAAGCACCCCAGACAACGATGCCCAGCGAAGGACGCTACATGCTTCAAATGTAAGAAAAAGGGGCATTTTAGCAAAGTCTGCAGGGGGAATCCGATTTCCAACTCCGTCACCGCCTCGCGCGTGCTGTGCGGGCCGCCATCTTGGGATCCGCCATCTTTTCCCGACTCAACGGCCGCCCAGGGCCCAACAGTGGCTTCGATCACGGTGGATCAATCCAGGCCACACCCGTTGACAAAATCCATGATGGACATACAGGTAAACGGGAATTTAACGAAATGTTTAATTGACTGTGGGAGTACCGAGAGTTTTATCCACCCTAGCCTGGTACGGCAGCACTCATTAACGGTAACCCCTACACGGAGCAGAATTGCTATGGCTGCTAAGCCCCACACTTCGGACATTTTGGGCTACTGTGTGGTAACACTGACTGTAAAAGGCACGGACTACAAGGATTTTAAACTCCTCGTGATGCCAGAACTCTGTGTTAATGTAATCTTGGGCCTGGACTTCCAGTGCCACCACAAAAGTGTCACGCTAGCATATGGCGGGTCCCAGCCGCCACTCACAGTCTGTGGCCTATCAACCTTAAAAATCAGCCCGCCCTCTTTATTCGCTAATCTCGCTCCGAACTGTAGGCCCATAGCGACCAAAAGTAGACGGTACAGTCTGGAAGACAGACACTTTACCAAGGCGGACGTGGACAGACTCCTGCGGGAAGGCATTATTGAATGCAGTACCAGTCCGTGGCGTGCCCAAGTAGTCATAGTTAAAAATAGCGAAAAGAAATGGATGGTAATTGACTACAGCCAGACTGTTAATATTTATACCCAGCTGGACGCCTACCCTTTACCCCGCATATCAGAAATGGTCAACCAGATTGCGCAATACCGAGTCTTCTCGACTATCGACCTCAAATCCGTGTATCACCAGCTCCCCATTAGAACGGAGGACCGCCCATACACCGCCTTTGAGGTGAACGGACGCCTCTACCATTTTCTCAGAGTGCCCTTCGGGGTAACAAATGGGGTCTCGGTCTTCCAACGTGAGATGGACCGCATGGTTGACGAGAATAAACTACAAGCTACCTACCCCTATCTGGACAATGTCACTATCTGCGGGCACAACCAGCAAGACCACGATCTAAATCTTGCGAGATTTTTAAAAACTGCCCTAAAGCTGAATCTAACCTACAACGAAGACAAATGTGTCTTCAACACAACCCGTCTCTGTATCCTCGGCTGTGTGGTGGAAGATGGGGTAATTGGACCGGACCCTGACCGATTACGCCCCCTAAAGGAACTGCCCCTGCCACACAATCCCAAAGCTTTAAAAAGGTGCCTGGGATTTTTTTCGTATTATGCCCAATGGGTGCCCAATTACTCTGATAAGGCCCGACCCCTCATTAAATCGACGTCCTTCCCACTATCAGCTGAAGCTCGGGAGGCTTTCACCAGTATCAAACAGGACATTGAAAGGGCTGCACTGTGTGCAGTGGACGAAAGCATTCCCTTTCAAGTCGAAAGCGATGCGTCAGACATTGCTGTGGTTGCGACCCTCAATCAGGCTGGGAGACCTGTGGCCTTCTTCTCCCGAACCCTTCAGGGACCTGAAATCAGGCACTCTTCTGTCGAGAAGGAGGCACAGGCTATAGTGGAGGCAGTGCGGCACTGGAGACACTACCTAGCCGGCAAACGTTTCACCCTGCTCACCGACCAGCGGTCGGTGGCTTTCATGTTTAATAACAAACAAAGGGGGAAAATCAAGAATGACAAAATACTCAGGTGGAGGATCGAACTATCCACGTTCGACTATGATATTATGTACAGGCCGGGAGCCCTTAATGAACCCCCAGACGCCCTATCGCGGGGAATGTGTGCCAGCATTCATGCGGACAAATTACAGGGTCTCCACAACGACCTCTGTCACCCAGGGGTCACCTGACTATACCATTTTATAAAGTCCCGCAATCTGCCCCACTCCATCGAGGAGGTCAGGGCAATGACCAGAGCCTGCTGCATCTGTGCGGAATGCAAGCCTCGTTTCTACAGGCCTGACCGTGCACACCTTATCAAAGCCACACGGCCATTCGAGCGCCTAAGTCTGGACTTCAAGGGACACCTTCCCTCTGCCGACCGTAACGTATACTTCCTCAATATCATCGATGAATATTCCCGCTTCCCCTTCGTCATTCCCTGCCCAGACATGACCAGTGCCACGGTCATCAAGTGTCTCGGTAATCTATTCTGCATGTTTGGCATGCCGAACTACATACACAGCGATAGGGGGACGTCATTTACGAGTGACGAACTGCGCCAGTTCTTGCTCTCAAAGGGGATAGCCACTAGCAGAACCACTAACTACAACCCCCGGGGTAATGGGCAAGTGGAAAGGGAGAATGCTACTGTTTGGAAGGCTGTCACGTTAGCCTTAAAGTCAAAAGGCCTTCCGACCTCCCGCTGGCAGGAAGTCCTCCCAGACGTGCTCCACTCCATAAGGTCTCTGTTATGTACAGCCACTAACACTACCCCTCACGAAAAGATGTTCGTTTTCCCCCGGAAATCCACCTCGGGCATATCTCTACCCGCGTGGCTGACGTCTCCGGGGACAATACTATTGCGGAAGCACGTGAGAGGCCATAAAACAGACCCCCTTGTGGAAAAGGTACAGCTCCTCCATGCAAACCCTCAGTACGCCTATATTGAATACTCTGGCGGGCGAGAGGATACTGTTTCCATAAAAGACCTCGCTCCCTTGGGGAGCGGAGAGAACGATGAGCGACCACCCGAGGAATACCTACACCAAAAAGAGACAGGACGCCCAGAGGTATCAATACCCAACTTTAACCTGGAGGACACTGCAGATAACCTGGAAGACACTGCGGAGGCCCGGACAGCGGAGGAACCAGAATCCACTCCCCTAGAGGCACCCCAACCGGCTTTGCGCCGATCACTGAGAACCGCAAAACCTCCTGACAGACTCACTTATACCAACTTTTAAGAAACATCACCCCGATGGACTAAATCTAAAGAAGGGGTGAATGTAATGAAATGTGTTTGGCTTGCCTGTATTCGTTTTGCACTCGTGTATATTACCCTCCCACACACGGTGTATAGTTTCACTTCCTCTTTCCTGACTAACCTGGAATGTTCCAGGTCTTGGCTCTTGGCTCCGCCCCTGACTTCTCTTACATAAAGATCCCAGGATCTGTATGACTCATTCCTGCGAGCCAGTCAGTGTGTTGAGATGTTAGCTCTGATCTTAGTGATTAAAAGCCAACTTGTTAAAGTCTATAACTTCTAGTTTTGTGGTTATTGAAGGCACATCAACTTCCTTGGACGTGATTAAGTCTTTGCATTTATGGAAGGCACGTTTACAGTCTTCACTCCATTTCCAAATTACTTCTGTTTGTAGCAGTTCATTAAGAGGGTGCAGAAGAGTTGATAAGTTCGGTAAAAATTTATGATCGTAATTTATCAATCCCAGGAACGACCTTAATTGTGAAACATTTTCAGGTGCTGGGGCTTTTACGACCGCTTCAATTTTTTCAGGTGACTTATGCAACCCTTCCTTATTAATTATGTGGCCACAATGTGATAATTGTTTCTGGAAAAATTCGCACTTGGGGCGATTTGCTCGTAGGCCCCGTTCTCTCAGCCTAGTGAGCACCTGCTCCAAATTGGCAAGGTGCTCATTGTCATTTTCTCCTGTTACAAGGATGTCGTCTAGGTAGCATTGAGTCCCCGGAATCCCTTGGAGGACTTGCTCCATAGCTCTTTGCCAGATAGCTGGAGCTGATGCTACTCCGAAAACCAGTCGATTGTACTGGTACAGGCCTTTGTGTATATTTATTGTGAGATACTTTCTAGAGGCCTCTTCAACCTCCATCTGTAGATATGCCTGTGCCAAGTCAATTTTGGTGAAACGTTTCCCTCCGGATAGTGAGGCAAAAATATCTTCTATCCTCGGAAGAGGATGCTGTGCCGTGTGAAGGACCGGGTTTACAGTCACCTTGAAGTCTCCACAGATGCGAATTTTTCTCTGTTCTTCAGATTTATCATTATTCAACGTTTTCTTCATGACCGGGACGATGGGTGTTGCCCACTCGCTCCAATCTATGTTGGATAATACGCCTGCCTTTTCCAAATTCTCCAGCTCTGCCTCGATTGTTGGACGAATTGCGTATGGCACTGGCCTTGCCTTAAAAAACTTGGGAATTGCCGCATCTTCCACTTTTATTGAGGCGGTGATGCCTTTCAAGGTTCCTAGTTTCTCTTGAAACACTTCCTTGGCGTTGGCCAAGATGTCTTTTAATCATTCAGGTATGACGTCATCATCATTTTTTTTCTTACTGGTCACTGTCAGTGCCTGAATGGAGTGCCAGTCTAAACGTATCTTCCTGATCCATTCACGTCCCAACAGCGGTGGACCACCATCTTGTAGAACGTATAAATACAACTTCTGTATTTCCTTGCCGTTGTATACAACAGGCACCCTTATTTTTCCTTTGGGGTATACTTTCTGCCCCGTATATGTTTTCAAGATAATGGATGTGTCTTTTAAAGGTATATGCAGAAATAGCCATTCGTAATCCCGTCGATTTATGACGGTCAGAGCTGATCCTGTATCTAGCTCCATTTTAACTGGGGACCCTGCTATCGTGAGGGTAACCCAAATGGTCTGGTAATCTTCTTTGGCAATTACATTACGTAATTTGAGACAGCTTAGTCTCTTGTTTCCGGAGTCGCTATCGCTCTTCTGGTCTTCGGAGCTACTGTCCGTCATCATTTGTACCTTTCTGTACTTTTCTTTATTGATTTTTTTTTTCCTGTCCGTGGATTTTTTTTGTCCAGATCGGCATACCCGTGCAATGTATCCAATCTTTCCGCATTGCCTGCATGCTTTGTCCTTGAACCAGCAGTCCCTCTGGTCATGGGTGGATCTGCCGCAGCGATAACATCTCTCGAAACCCTGTGTCATTTCATGGGTGCCGAAGTCCTGTGTCTTTTGCTGTATCTCTGCAGCTCCTCTTGCGGCTGCTTCGTATGATACAGCCATACTGAAAGCCTTGTCCAGTGTCAAATCTTTCTCAGAAAGCAGCCTTTTCTGTGTTCCTTCACTTAGGAGACCGCAGACGAATTTGTCTCGAAGAGAATCTGCCAGTCCTGCCCCGAATTGGCAGTGCTTTGATAGCTTTCTTAATTCAGTGAGGTAATCAGCGTTACTTTCATTCTTGTGCTGATTCCTCTTGAAGAATTTGAATCGTTCCGCTATCAGCAGCGGTGTTGGGTTTAAGTGCTCCTGTAGGGTATCAACAATTTCCTTAAAATTCTTGTCCTTTGGTTTGGCTGGAGTGATTAAGTTTCGTAACAGCCCGTATGTCTTTGCGCCCATTAGATTTAGAAGTACTGACGCCTTTTTATCATTTTCTATTCCATTTGCTGTGCAATATACCTCCACTCTTTCCACATATGTGGTCCAATCCTCTATATCATTATCAAAAGCATCAATATTGCCAGCCTTAGGCATCCTGGAAAAAAAATGGCGCTTCCTGCGCTTTTCTTTCTTTCCTGCAGAAAAGATATGGCGCTGCTGCTGACGACGCTGTTTTCCGCGGTTTAAAAAAAAAAAAATTTTTTATTTACAGTTGGAGACTCGTTCCCGCCGGACTCTCTGGGACTTTTCCCCCCCTCTGCTACGTTTGAACGCCGACCTGCTTTGCAGCGCCGGCCGTCTCCCGAGTGCTCCCCCCGTCTGTTTCTGCTTGCCTCCGCCTTCGCTGCTTGGCCTCGCCGCAGAGCCAGCCGATGGAGCCCCAGCCCACCCAGGAAGGATTATTGCAGTACCTGCCACCAGCTCGGCTAGCTGGTGAAACCACAGTTTTTTTTTCTTTCTTGCTTTTCTTCGACTTTGGACGTCTGAGGAATCGATGTCCTTGAGGTGCTGCTGAATTGCAGGTAAGTCCGTTGCCAATTCGTTGCCACTGTTGTATCCATGTGTTAATAGAGACACCGAAGGCAGGATTTGGTTTCACAGGTGTTTACTGAACAAAGTCTGGAGGTGAACTAACTGATACAACACAATATACAGGCTTATATAGCCCGAGTGGCCATCACTGGCATTACAGTACACAGGGGGCTCTTAAAGGCACATACACTACACCGTATCCATGTTGGCACTGTCCCTTTTATTCCATGGCCTTCAACTTTGCTGGCAGGCCTATTATGTGGCACTTAGTTTAACGCCTTTTGGAAATCCATGTACACTATGTCAACTGCAGTACCCTCATCAGCCCTCTCTGTTACCCCATGAAAGAACCAATACTGCCACACCACCACCTATCTTTCATTCCCGATCTTTCCTGAACACTTTATCACCAGGAATATTAAATACCCAATCCTGCCCTTTATTGAGCCAGGTCTCAGTTATTGACACAACCTAATCCCATGTGGCTAGTTGTGCCTGCAGCTCACTTACCTTGTTTACTACGCTTTGTGCATTCACATACATACACTGTAAACCCATCTTTGACCATCCTGTATTCTCTCTTGGTTTGACCCCACCGAATACCTTACTTTAGTTCTCTCCGCCTCTCCATTGAGCACTTTATTTCTCCTTTCTAATGTTACATCCTGGTGCCCATCCCCCTGCCAAATTAGTTTAAACCCTCCCCAACAGCACTAGCAAACCTCCCCGCGAGGATATTGGTTCCGACCCATCCGGCCTGTATAGGTCCCACCTCCCCCAGAACCGGTCCCAATGCCCCAGGAATGTAAGGCCCTTCCTCCTGCACCATCTCTCCAGCCACGCATTCATCTGCTCTATCCTCCTATTCCTTTACTCACTAGCACGTCGCACTGGGAGTAATTCGGAGATTACTACCTTTGAGGTCCTGCTTTTTAATCTCTTTCCTAGCTCCCTGAAATCTGCCTGCAGGCCCTTATCCCTCTTTCTACCTATGTCATTGGAGCATGGAGTCCTTTCACGAAACAGTGATACACAGAAGGGACTCATAAGAACATAAGAACATAAGAAATAGGAGCAGGAGTAGGCCAATCGGCCGCTCGAGCCTGCTCCGCCATTCAATAAGATCATGGCTGATCTGATCCTAACCGCCAATCTACTATCACAGAACCATCTCCTGAATCTAACAGAATTAGACACACGAAATAGGAGCAGGATCAGGCTACACGGCGCCTGGGCCCGCTCTGCTACCCACAGGGCCATGTCCGATCCGAACCTAGACTCATGTCCAAATTCCTGCCCGCTCCCCGTAACCCTTAATTCCCTTTACTTCGAAGAAACTGTCTATATCTGTTTTAAATTTATGGAATGATGTAGCTTCTACAGCTTTTTGGGGCAGCATATTCCAAGGACCTACCACCCTTTGAGTGAAGTAGTTCCTCCTCATCTCAGTTTTGAAAGAGCAGCCCCTTATTCTAAGACTATGCCCCCTAGTTCTAGTTTCACCCATCATCGGGAACATCCTCCCCACATCCACCTGATCCAACCCCTTCACAATCTTATATGTTTCAATAAGATCGCCTCTCATTCTTCTGAACTCCAATGAGCAGAGTCCCAATCTACTCAACCTCTCCTCATATGTCCATCCCCTCATCCCTGGGATTAACTGAGTGAACCTTCTTTGTACTGACTCGAGAGCAAGTATGTCTTTTCTTAAGTATGGACACCAAAACTGTACGCAGTATTCCAGGTGCGGTCTCACCAATACCTTGTACAACTGAAGCAATACCTCCCTATTTTTATATTCTATCCCCCTAGCAATGAAAGCCAACATTCCATTGGCCTTCTTAATCACTTGCTGCACCTTCATACTAACCTTTTGAGTTTCGTGCACCAGGACCCCCAGATCCCTTTGTACTACAGTACTTTCCAGTTTCTTGCCATTAAGATAATAACTTGCTCTACGATTTTTCCTGTCAAAGTGCATAACCTCACACTTTCCAGTATTGTATTCCATCTGCCAAATCTCTGCCCACTTACTTAGCCTGTCTATGTCCCCTTGCAGGTTTTTTATGTCCTCCTCACTCACTACTTTCCCTCCCATCTTAGTATCATCCGCAACCTTTGATATGTTACACTCGGTCCCCTCCTCCAAATCATTAATATAGATTGTAAAGAGTTGGGGACCCAGCACTGACCCCTGCGGAACACCACTAGTTACTGATTGCCAGTCTGAGAATGAACCATTTATCCCAACTCTCTGCCTTCTGTTAGATAGCCAATCCTCTATCCATGCCAGAATATTACCCCCAATCCCGTGATTTTTTATCTTAAGCAATAATCTTTTGTGTGGCACCTTGTCAAATGCCTTTTGGAAGTCTAAATACACTACGTCCACTGGTTCCCCTTTATCCACCCTATATGTTACTTCCTCAAAGAACTCCAGCAAATTTGTCAAACATGACTTCCCCTTCATAAAACCATGCTGACTTTGTCCTATTAAATTATGATTATCCAAATGTCCTGTTACTGTCTCCTTAATAATGGACTCCAAAATTTTACCTACCACAGATGTTAGGCTAACCGGTCTATAGTTTCCAGCCTTCTGTCTACTGCCCTTTTTAAATAAGGGTGTTACATTAGCAGTTTTCCAGTCTGCCGGGACCTTTGCTGAGTCATGGGAGTTTTGGAAAATTATTACCAATGCATCCACAATCCCTACCGCCACTTCCCTCAAGACCCTAGGATGTAAGCCATCAGGTCCAGGTGATTTATCCGCCTTGAGTCCCATTATTTAACCGAGTACCACTCCCTTAGTGATTTTGATCGTGTTTAGCTCCTCCCCCCCTTTAGCCCCCTGTTTGTCCAGTGTTGGGATATTCTTAGTGTCCTCTACTGTAAAGACTGATACAAAATATTCATTCAGTGTTTTTGCCATCTCCATATTTCCCACCACTAATTTCCCGGTCTCATCCTCTAAGGGACCAACATTTACTTTAGCCACCCTTTTTCTTTTTATATAACTATAAAAACTCTTACTATCTGTTTTTATATTTTTTGCTAATTTACTTTCATAATCTATCTTCCTTTTCTGAATCAATCTTTTTGTTATTTTTTGCTGTCTTTTAAAATTTTCCCAATCCTCTATCCTCCCACTAGATTTGGCTACCTTATATGCCCTTGTTTTTAGTCGAATACTATCCTTAATTTCTTTACTTAGCCATGGATGGCTGTCTTTTCTTTTACACCCTTTTCTTCTCAGTGGAATATATATTTTTTGGAAGTTGTAAAATAACTCCTTAAATGTACACCACTGATCATGTATCGTCTTACCCTTTAATCTATTTTCCCAATCCACTCTACTCAATTCTGCTCTCATACCTTCATAGTCTCCTTTATTCAAGCTTAGCACGCTTGTTTGAGATCCAACCTTCTCACCCTCTAATGGAATATGGAATTCAACCATGTTATGGTCACTCATTCCAAGGGGATCCTTTACTAGGACATTTTTAATTAACCCTGTCTCATTACACAGGACCAGATCTAAGGTTGCTTGCCCCCTGGTCGGTTCAGTTACATACTGCTCAAGAATCCTCAAGGCGGCCCTGCCTAATTTGATTTGTCCAATTAATATGATAGTTAAAATCCCCCATAATTAAAGATGTTCCCTTATTACAAGCCTCAACTATTTCCTGATTGATACTCCATCCAACAGAGTTGCAAAAGTTCAGAGGCCTATAGACTACGCCCACTAGTGTTTTTTTCCCCTTATTATTCCTTACTTCCACCCAAACTGTTTCATTATCCTGATCTTTTGACCCAATATCATTTCTCTGTATTACAGTGATTCCTTCCTTTATTAACATAGCTACCCCACCTCCCCTTCCTTCCTGCCTGTCCTTCCTGATCGTTAAATAACCTGGTATGTTTAATTCCCAGGCATTGTCACCCTGCAGCCATGTTTCTGTAATGGCCACAAGATCATACCCATATGTAGTTATTTGTGCCATTAACTCGTCTATTTTGTTATGAATGCTACGTGCATTCAGATAGAGAACTTTCAAATATGTTTTGTGACACTTAGTTCCTGCTTTTGCCCTTTTTATTACTTTACCTTTTACTCCATTCCTTCTGCCCCTTCCTGACATGCTCTGGTTTTTAATTTCCCCACTGCTACCTAAGTATATGACCTTCTCTGTTGTCATTTTTATTATTTGCTCGCTAGGAACCTCCCCCTTACTAGTTAGTTTAAAGCCCTCTCTACAGCCCTATTTATATGATCCACCAGGACTCTAGTCCCAGCACTGGCCAAGTGAAGCCCGTCCCAACGGAGCAGCTCCCTCCTGCCCCAGTACTGGTGCCAGTGTCCCAGGAAGCAAAACCCATTTCTCCCACACCAGTCTTTGAGCCACGCATTTAACTCTCTAATTTTATTTGTCCTAGCCAAATTCGCTCGTGGCTCAGGTATTAATCCTTACCCTTGAGGTTCTGTTTTTTAATTTGACCCCTAGTTGCTCATACTCCTTTAACAGAACCGGCTTCCTAGTCCTATCTACATCGTTTGTACCAACATGGACCACGACAACTGGATCCACCCCCTCCCACTGCAAGTTTCTTTCCAGCCCAGAAGAGATGTCCTTAACCCTGGCACCGGGTAGGCAACACAGCCTTCGGGACTCTCGCTCTCGGCTGCAGAGAACTCTATCTATCCCCCTAATAATACTATCCCCTACCACTACAACATTTCTATTTACTCCCCCCTCTTGAATGGCCCCCCGTTGCACGGTGCTGTGGCCAGGTTGCTCATCCTCCCTGCAGTCCCTGCTCCTGTCCCCACAGGGAGTAAGAACCTCGAACCTGTTGGACAAAAGCAAGGGCTGCGGCTCCTCCAGCTCTACCTCCTGGATCCCTGTACCTGCCTCACTCATAGTCACGCCGTCCTGTCCCTGACCATGGGCTACATCTGAATTAATTAACTTCATAGGTGTGACCACCTCCTGATACACAGAGTCCAGGTACTTCTCCCCCTCCCTGATGTGTCGCAGTGTCTGAAGCTCAGACTCCAGCTCATCAACACGGAGCTGGAGTTCCTGTAGCAGCAGACACTTGTCACAGACGTAATCACCGTGAGCCTCAATGGCGTTCACCGGCTCCCACATCTCGCAACAGTAACACATCACCTGCTCCATTCTATGTAATTGTTAGTTATGGACACCCTCTGCCCGATTTTAGATGCTAGTATCCCCTTTAATTAATTGGATTTAAATTAAATCAATCCCCCTAGTTACACCAGTTAAATGGTTTACCAACCAGAAAGGCCTTATTAACTACAACCCACAGAGTTAAAGTTTGAAAAGAGCACCTAACACCCCACTTACCCTAACTCACAGCACTCTTTGATGACTCGCACTCAGTGCTTGCTCGCACTAGGACTGGTCTTTTTATACTGTTTGTTTGTTTACAGCCAAATGAGTCACCCCTGCTGATTGGTTAAAAAACTGGTTTCCACTGCCTGCTGTGCCAATTTACTCCTACTGCAGTGTAACCTTGTTTTACTCTTCTTAAACCAACAGAATCCCAAATATTTAACTTTTCCCCTTTACTTAAACTGCTTAAGTAATCTTATCAAGAATGATTTAAAGAGAAATAACAATTAAAGAACTCGCACACTTACCCAAACTCACAGCACTCTTTGATGACTCGCACTCACTAAGAACATAATCAGAGAAGGCCACTGAATCCATCAAACTCATGCGCAATCCATTCTATCATGAGTTCTATCTCATCTATTTAATCTCCTGAACAAAGGTTCAGCAAAATTTGTCCTGTCCTCAAAGGTAAATTAAGCAAAACTTCAGAAAGCCTATCTAACCTTTCAATCTAATTTTGCACCCTGAAATTGCAAAGCTCTCCTGGCAATGTCGAGTTTCGATGGGGCAAGTAAGGGTCACAAAATTGGGCACACAGGCTATACTGATTGCTAACAAGTCACATGTTCCAGCAAAGAAAAATCCTAGCATTTTTGAGGCTACGCTGATGGCCAGGGCAAGCCTCATTCCATATATTAGTTGCATGTAAATTCATCCCTCATTGAATCTTGTAGCTTTCTTGCCATTTTCCCACTGGCAACGCTGCTCGGTCATTTGAAACAGGTGCAGCAGTGTGTGGCCTGGCCTGTAGGCGTACACTTCTTAAAGGTGAGTATCACTTCTTCATTTCCGGTTGGCATGTTATTTAATTTTTACTTATTGTATTGCTTATCTTCTTTTTATTGGTATATTATTTTTTGTTGAAGTTTAGGCTAGATTTTTTGCATTGCATGACTTTTATTTCCAACCCCATTTCTTACAACAGTTTTGCTTCCAGCTGCAAGTTCACTTGAAACAACCAAAGTGGAAGGATGGGGTTCCAATGGTGCTCCTAGATCTGGGAGAGGAAAAACAAGACTGGCAGTTGCAACTATACCTCAAACATTACGAGTGCACCAGTCCTTACCATAGGCCCCACACCCTCATGCAAAATTGAGGATACAGATCCTTGAGGAGTTCGCTTCTTTAACAGGACATAGAAACATAGAAACACAGAATATAGGAGCAGGAGTAGGCCATTCGGCCCCTCGAGCCTGCTCCGCCATTCAATGAGATCATGGCTGATCATCCAAACTCAGTACCCTCTCCCTGCCTTCTCCCCATATCCCTTGATCCCTTTAGCCTTAAGAAATATATCTAACTCCTTCTTGAATATATTTAATGAATTGGCCTCAACCGCCTTCTGTGGTAGATGTAATGTATATACCTTTAAGGGGGGAACTACTTTTTACAGCTCATGTATACTGTAGTACCGGCAGTGACCACACCTGTATATAGCACTGAGTAGTAATCTGTACAGTTCAGTTCCAGAGTGAGCCACGTTGAGTAAACACATGCTGTACTGTTCTCCTGCAGTCTGTGTCTTACTACTGATGGACACAACATTGGCGACGAGGCAAATTCGATCCTACCTGCAACTCTGCATCACCTCCCAGGGATTCGTTCCTGGAGACCAGTAGATTGGAGGTCAAGGTCAGAGACATGGGCGTCGACCACTGGCAACCACCAGTCATCCAGCAGAGACTCGAGAATTGCGGGGGAGGCTGTTGATAGCCAGGCTTGGCTTTCCAGTCGCAGTGGTCCAGCGAAACGGGCTGGCAACAGGTAGTGCGCGGACTCCTTCCCGGACAGCGGCGGGCTAGAGCCCGACCGAGCGGCACAGCAAAGGGCCGAGCAGCGTCGACGGGAGAGAGAGAGAGAGAGAGGGCAGAGCGCACAGGGCGCAGCCGGTGTTCAGGGGCCGAGCAGCGTTGAGGAGAGGGAGAGAGCCGCGCAGAAACCCGCGAGGCACCGCCATTGCCACGAGGACCGCCGAGAGCGGCGTTGGCAGCAGCGCAGGAGAAGCGCGCGAAACCTACAGGGCACCGCCATTGCCACGAGGACTGCCGAGAGAAGTGTTGGCAGCAGCAGGGGAGGGAGGAAAGCGCGGGAGACGCCATTTTAAGCCATTTTAAACCACACCCAAAATGCCGAAGAGTGGCAGTATCACCGCATTTGACAATGAAGTCGAAGATTGGACTACATATGTCGAACGAATAGAGGTATACTGCAAGGCAAATGAGGTGTCAGATGACAAGAAAGCGCCGGTATTGTTAAATTTAATGGGTGCAAAGACGTATGGCTTATTACAAAATCTAGTAACCCCAGCGAAGCCAGTGGAAAAGAGTTTTGGAGACATAGTGACGATACTACAGGAACATTTAAACCCCACACCACTGATGATAGCAGAAAGATTCAAGTTTCACAAACAGAACCAGCATAAGGATGAAAGCAATGATGAATATTTAACAGAACTGCGCAAACTATCGAAACACTGCCAGTTTGGAACGGGACTGGCAGATACCTTAAGGGACAAGTTTGTGTGTGGGCTTCAAAGTGAAGGAACCCAGAAACAGCTTTTATCTGAAAAGGACCTTACGCTGGGCAAGGCTTTCAGCATTGCGTTATCATATGAAGCAGCAACACGGGGCGCTGCAGAGATACAACAGAGACCGCAAGAATATGGCACAAACGAAATGTCATACAGAACAGAGAAGTGCTATCGCTGCGGCAGAACAACACACGACCACAATGATTGCTGGTTCAAAGACAAAGTGTGCAGACAGTGTGGAAAAGTAGGACACATAGCACGAGTCTGCAGGTCGGGAAAGAAAACCAGCAATAAGAAATCTCCAAAAGAAAAGTACAAGAAGGTACATAAGGTGAGGGAGAATAGTTCAGACGAACAAAAGAGTGATACCGACTCTGAAAACAGGGAGCTGAGTTGTCTGAAACTACATAATGTGATCAAAACGGAGGATCACCGAATCATTTGGGTCACTCTCAAGATAGCAGGAGTCCAGGTAAAAATGGAATTGGACACAGGATCAGCCCTAACTGTCATCAACCGACGGGACTATGAGTGGCTATTCTCACACATACCTTTGAGAGACACAAAAATTATTTTGAAGACGTACACGGGGCAAAAAGTCTACCGCAAAGGAAAAATAAGGGTGACCGTTATATATAACGGTAAGGAAACACCAAAACTAGACCTGTATGTATTGCAAGATGGAGGACCACCATTACTGGGACGTAAATGGATCCGGAAAATACAGCTGGATTGGCATTCCATACAAGCACTGACTGTGGCTGCCAAAAAGGATGACGACGTCACACCTGGGCGACTGTCAAAGATCCTAACTGACGCGCAAGAAGTGTTCCAGCAAGGACTCAGAACACTAAAAGGCATGACAGCAACAATTAAAATTGAAGAAAACGCAAGCCCAAAATTTTTTAAGGCCAGACCAGTACCTTATGCGATCCGCCCAGCTGTCGAAGCAGAGCTGGAGAGTTTGGAACGTTCAGGAGTACTGTCCAAGGTAGACTGGAGCGAGTGGGCTACACCCATCATCCCTGTGATGAAAAAGTCATTGAGCAGCATGCCTGGGAAACCAAGGAAGGTTCGCATCTGTGGGGACTTTAAGGTAACAGTGAACCCAGTCCTTCACACCGTGCAATATCCACTTCCGCGGATTGAAGATATTTTCGCCTCGCTATCTGGAGGGAAACGCTTCACTAAGATTGATCTGGCCCAGGCGTATTTGCAAATGGAGGTAGAAGAAGCATCAAAGAAATACCTCACAATCAACACCCAGGAAGGTCTCTACCAATACAACCTGGTATTCGGGGTAGCATCAGCTCCGGCTATTTGGCAAAGGGCAATTGTACAAGTCCTGCAAGGGATCCCAGGGACCCAGTGTTATTTGGACGACATCCTGGCCATGGGCGAAAATGACAGTGATCACCTCGCCAACCTGGAGCAGGTGCTCACTAGATTGAAGGAATATGGGCTCCAAGCTAACCGCCCCAAATGCGAGTTTTTTAAAAAACAGAACTCGTATTGTGGCCACGTTATCGATAAAGAGGGGTTACATAAGTCCCCAGAAAAGATTGAGGCAGTAGTCAAGGCTCCAACACCGGAAAACGTGTCACAACTGAGGTCATTCCTCGGGCTGGTAAACTACTACCATAAGTTCTTGCCAAATTTGTCTACAATACTACACCCACTGAACACCCTACTGCAAACTGGAGTGCCATGGAAGTGGAGTGACGAATGTAAACGAGCTTTCCAGAAGAGCAAAACACTAATCACATCGAAAGAGGTATTAGCCCATTTCAACCCAGCACTGCCAATTCGGTTGGCGTGTGATGCGTCACCCTACGGCATTGGAGCGGTGCTGTCGCACAAATTCTCGGACGGCTCAGAGAGGCCAATAGCCTTTGCATCACGATCACTAACCTCAGCCGAGCGCAACTACATCCAGATTGACAGGGAGGCCCTCAGCCTAGTGTGGGGAGTGAAAAAGTTCAATCACTATCTGCACGGGCAGAAATTCACCTTGCTGACTGACCACCAGCCTCTTGTCTCCATTTTAAATCCGAAGAAGGGCGTTCCGGTGATGACTGCGCAATGACTACAAAGATGGTCACTCTTTCTAGGGGCGCACCACTATGAGATTGAATATAAGGGCACGAAACAGCATGGAAATACTGATGGGCTATCACACCTGCCACTGCCTACTGCGGAGGAAGCACCAGCAGTGGATCCTGTCAAAATATTTCATTCGACTATTGTTGAATACCTACCAGTAACTAACGCTCGTATAGAAAAGGAGACCCGAAATGATCCGACAATGTCTCGGGTATATGATTTTACGGTGAAGGGATGGCCAGCACATGGCGACTCACTGTTGCCAGCATTCTCGACAAGAAGAGAACAGCTGTCAGTGTGCCGGGGGACCTTGATGTGTGGATCCCGAGTGGTAATTCCACCCAAGTTAAGGGAGAGAGTGCTCAATGAGCTTCATGAGGGTCATCTGGGAGGGGTAAAAATGAAATGCCTTGCCAGGGCTTATGTGTGGTGGCTGGGAATCGATAAACAAATCGAGGACCTGACCAAGAGCTGCTCAGGATGCCAGAAAGTCCAAAATGCACCACCACATGCCCCTCTACACCCATGGGAGTGGCCCTCATCTCCATGGCAACGGGTGCATATTGATTTTGCTGGTCCATTCATGGACTCAATGTTTTTAATAGCCGTGGATGCGCACTCAAAATGGCCTGAGGTCATCAAAATGTCCTCCACCACCACGGAGAAAACTATTGCAGTCCTACGGACCATTTTTGCCAGGAACGGCTTGCCAGAACAGATTTGCTCCGATAACGGACCACAGTTTGTGTCCGAAGGGTTAGGGAGGTTCATGCAGAAGAATGGGGTAAGGCATTACACATCCGCCCCGTATCATCCAGCCACAAATGGATTGGCTGAGAGGTTCGTACAAACCTTTAAGAAGGCAATAAAGGCTATATACAATGACAACATTCCGCTGCAGCATAAGGTGGACAATTTCCTGTTCGCCTACCGGAATGCGACACATGCAGTCACCAACCAGGCCCCGGCCATGATGTTCTTTAATCGAAGGTTAAGATCTCGCCTGGATTTGCTCAGACCAAACGTACGAAGAGATGTTGAGAGTGTGCAATTCCAGCACATCCATGAGAAGCCAACAAGGAGCTTCAATGTAGGGCAACCAGTCTTGGACCGCGACTACCGAACAGAAAAATGGCAGCCAGGAACGATATGCACACGGCAGGGCCCACTAATGTACACAGTGGACGTTGGGGAGAACATCGTGAGACGCCATGCTGACCAGATCCTAGAGTCACAGGAACAAGTCAACCCCATGCCTCGCCCATACGTACCTGGTGAGGAGCCCGACGTACAGGTCGCATCTACCCCAGAAACAGTAGCATCGGAAGCTGATGACCCAACCGACGACAGGGTGCCAGAATCGCCTCCGCACCAAGAGCGAGACACTCGGGAAAGGCACTATCCAGAAAGGATCAGAAAGCCTCCCCAAAGACTGAATATATAAATGGACTATTTTCAGCTAACGTTGTATGTTAAAAGTGTTAATTGTAATTAGTTTGATATTTAATTGTTAAATGAGTGTTATGGTACTGTTAATCTAAAAGGGGAGGAATTCTAATGTACATACCTTTAAGGGGGGAACTACTTTTTACAGCTCATGTATACTGTAGTACCAGCAGTGGAACATCCTTCCTGCATCTAGTCTGTCTAGTCCTGTTGACTTTTATAAGTTTCAATGAGATCCCCTCTCATTCTTCTAAACTCCAGCGAGTATAAGCACAATTGACCCAATCTCTCATAAGAACATTAGAAATAGGAGCAGGAGTAGGCCATACGGCCCCTCGGGCCTGCTCCGCATTTCAATAGGATCATGGCTGATCCGAATCTAGACTCACGTCCACTTGCCTGCCCTCTCCCCATAACCCCTAATTCCCTTATCTGCTAGGAAACTGTCTATCTCCATTTTAAATTTATTTAATGTTGCAGCTTCCACAGCTCTCTGGGGTAGCAAATTCCATAGATTCACTACCCTCTGAGTGAAGAAGTTTCTCCTCATCTCAGTTTTGAAAGGGCAGCCCCTTATTCTAAGATTATGCCCCCTAGCTCTAGTCTCACCCATCAGTGGAAACATCCTCACCGCATCCACCCGATCAAGCCCCCTCACAATCTTATATGTTTCGATAAGATCGCCTCTCATTCTTCTGAACTCCAATGAGTAGAGGCCCAACCTACTCAACCTTTCCTCATACGTCAACCCCCTCATCTCTGGAATCAACTGAGTGAACCTTCTCTGAACTGCCTCGAGAGCAAGTATATCTTTTCTTAAATATGGAAACCAAAACTGCATGCAGTATTCCAGGTGTGGCCTCACCAATACCCTGTATAACTGCAGCAAGACTTCCCTGTTTTTATACTCCATCCCCCTTGCAATAAAAGCCAAGATTCCATTGGCCTTCCTGATCACCTGCTGCACCTGCATACTAACTTTTTGTGTTTCACGCACCAGGACCCCCAGATCCCTTGTACTGTAACACTTTGCAGTTTCTCTCCATTTAGATAATAACTTGCTCTTTGATTTTTTCTGCCAAAGTGCATAACCTCACACTTTCCAATATTATATTCCATCTGCCAAATCGCTGCCCACTCACTTAGCCTGTCTATGTCCTTTTGCAGGTTTTTTATGTCCTCCTCACTCACTGCTTTCCCTCCCATCTTTGTATCGTCGGCAAACTTGGATATGTTGCACTCGGTCCCTTCCTCCAAATCGTTAATATAGATTGTAAAGAGTTGGGGTCCCAGCACTGACCCCTGCGGAACACCACTAGTCATTCCTGCCATCCCAGGTATCAGTCTGGTGAATCTTCGTTGCACTCCCTCCATGGCAAGAACACCCTTCCTCAGATAAAGCGACCAAAACTGCACACAATACTCAAGGTGTGATCTCACCAAGGCCCTGTACAACTGCAGCAAGACATCCTTGTTCTTGTACTCGAACCCTCTTGCTACGAATGCCAACATACCCTTTGCCTTCTTAACTGCCTGCTGCACCTGCATGCTTACCTTCAGCGACTGGTGCACAAGGCCACACAGGTCTCGTTGCACTTCCCCTTCTCCCAATCTATTGCCATTCAGATAATAATGTGCCTTCCTGTTTTTGCCACCAAAGTGGATAACCTTGCATTTATCCACATTATACTGCATCTGCCATGTTTCTGCCCAATCACCCAACCTGTCCAAATCATACTGGAGTTTCTCGGCATCCTCCTCACAGCACACACGCCCACCCAGCTTTGTGTCATCTGCAAACTTGGAGATATTACATCTAGTTCCCTCGTCTAGATCATTAATATATATTGTGAATAGCTGGGGTCCTAGGACCGATCCCTGCGGTACCCCACTAGTCACTGCCTGCCACTCGGAAAAAGACCCGTTTATTACAACTCTTTGCTTCCTGTCTGCCAACTGGACAGGCTGGATTTTCGATCTGAGGGAATTCCACTCGATTAGTGGTGGAGCAGACTTTGCATCTGCTTGTTCTGGTAAACGCTGACCCTGACTGACTGTCCAGTCAAGCTCACTTACATGTTACTGCTGGGCTCCCAGATGTTTTTGCATCACTGCTATGCTGCCTGACCCGGGTGCAGGAGGGAAATGGTTGTGGTACCTGCCACAGCTTAGCATGGCTGGTGACCCAGCTGAAGAAGAAAAAAAAACATTTTTACATTCTTTTTAATCTCTCACCTTTCCAACTGCAATCGATCATCCTGCAGTTAATTGCACTAGGCAGTTTAATTTTTAAGCACCCAGCCGCCTTCGCAATGCTAGATGTCAGGAACACACCAGCATTCTTGACGCCCAGTGTTGTTCGGGAATTAATGATGGGAATTCAAACTGATGATGTATTCTTAGCATTTGCATCTAATTTGAATATGCCAGCACATATTCAATGCCCACCGTCACTTTGAGTGGGAAATTCCATAAATGGCAGCAGAACCTGGAAAGCCAGGTGAATGGCTTCCTGGCCCATCACCCAACCCCAGCCTTACTGCTACCAGGTGGTAGTATTGCAAAAAATCCGCACCGACACTTCCAATTCAGGAACCATAATGTTCCACTGAACATTTGATTATGGATGTTTCTGTTCATCCTTGTATCCCTTAATTCTGTTACTAATCAGATATTCATCCAGCTATTTTTAAAGTTATGAATTAATATTTTAAAGACAGGATTCTCCAATGGTTTACCAATTTTTGAGTGGTACTCGGGCCTGCGAGTCAGAAAATGGGACAAGATTCCGTATCACCAGATCCTCACTTTTCACTACTCAATTTCTTGACATCACTTCTGCTTGCTGCCAGTGTCCACCCTAAAATGGGCAGGAGTATTTAAATGAGGCATTAATGATGGATGATGTCATGCAAAACCCTAAAGAGGATGTAGTGGACAACCTATTACCAACTGTATGAGGCATTCAGGTCAATCTAATATAGGAGACCTTTTCGTGACAATTACATCTGGCCAAGGCATCAACAGTCCTATCTACATATTTCTTCCACTCACTACAAAGATGTCATTAGCGATCTAAAGATAGTAAATGGTATAGAAAAGGTAATTTAAGAAGATTGCTTTACACTAAGTTGCAAGAGTAGGGCAAGGTGTCATAGGTTCAAACTAGTAAAGGGGAAACTTTAGGACTGATATCGGGACATTTTCCTTCACACATAGTGGGTGATTTTTATTTTCAGCATACATTGGGTGGGTGGTGGATGGAGCAATTGCAAAGCCCAGCCAATGTTGCCTACGAGAAGCCTGAAACAATTTGATAGTCAAGTCTCATTTGCTTGGAATTGGCAAGCTGCCCAAGCATTTCTAGTGCTGATGAGCAGCCTGCCAATCAGGGAGGGGTGGGAAATCCAACCGCCCATCCACAGAGGACCCTTAAAGTGGAGAGCCAGGCCAATGTGGGGGGGGGAGGGGGTAGTGAAAGGTAAGGCAGTAGTCAGGAGGACTTTTGTGGAGGTGCAAGAAGAACAATCACGTTAATCCTGTCCCTACTAAAACTCTCCACAACCCTGAATTTTGGCCTTTTCTGAGCAGCCTCCAGCGACACTTTAAGGGGCAATTGTTTAGCTGCTTAATGTTCAGTGTCAGTGGGTAGGGTTTGCATAGTGCAGGTGCCGCGTGTGTGACTCTGATTTGCATACGGTAATAAAGTCCCTACCTGTTTCCAGCAGGTGCCCTGGCTGCCCATTTTGCAGACTGATCCAAAAGTGCAATGGGTGCAAAGATGGCAGGAAGACAACGGGAAGTTTCTTATTGTGATTTTAATTGTGCTACCACTCCAAATCCGCTGAAAAAAAAGAAATTAGACAGACCAAAATCGCCCCCATAGGGTGATCAACACTTGGAATGGACTCCTGGAGAGAATAGTGGAGGGTAAAACTCTGGAATCACAAAAAAATGGGATGCTGTGAATGAATGGATGAATTAAGATGGGATGAATGGCTGTTCTCGTCTGTAATTACCTTGTGATCTACAATCCTTGTCTGTGCGTTTTAACTCCAATTTGAGGTGCTTCATGAAAGCCACTTATAACTGAAACCCTTGGCACACTGATAGCTTACAAGGCCTTCACACAGCAAATTATGGAACAAAACCTGGTTGCATGTTACATGGCCGCTCACTGATACACAGGATGGACAGCAGGTTGGGCACTGTACATGCTCCTGCAGCTTACAATATCTCCAGATTACATATCTACTTTTATGCCAAGATGGCAAATAATATGAGAAAACAGACCCAAACTGGAGCAGGGCCCAGAAATTACAAGCCTTTGATTCTCTTTGAGAAGGTAACTGAGAAGGATATCCTTGCCTTTAGGAGCATAGAGAAAGTAGAGGAAGATGATGACAAAGGCATTCCTCAAGCTCAGGGCTAGTATCATCTACTGTTGTAATGTCCTGTTCAGGGGAGCAGCAGCAAGAGCGGACTGACCTGTGAGGGAACAAGCGAAGGCGGAGCGAGGAAATAAAGCCCGAGGCTCGAGGCCCAGACCGAGCTATTGGGAGCCGCAGCGAGAGTGAACCAACCTGTGAGGGAACAGGCGAAGGCGGAGCGAGGAAATAAAGCCCGAGGCTCGAGGCCCAGACCGAGCTATTGGGAGCCGCAGCGAGAGTGAACCAACCTGTGAGGGAACAGGCGAAGGAGGAGTGAGGAAATAAAGTCCGAGGCTCGAGGCCCAGACCGAGCTATTGGGAGCAGCAGCGAGAGCGGACCAACCTGTGAGGGAACAGGTGAAGGAGGAGCGAGGAAATAAAGTCCGAGGCTCGAGGCCCAGACCGAGCTATTGGGAGCAGCAGCGAGAATGGCCCTCAACAGGCAACATTCAAATGTGACGTCAGTGATTAAAAGTGACGTCGGCACAAGGAAAGGAGCTGATTGGTAATTAGGACCTGGTGAGTATTTCTACAGTCCAGTCGTTAAAGTAAAAGTAAGGTCTCTGGTTTAGAGTATGTAGGCCTAGAAATTCAGTCGCGTTTGCGCCCACTTATTGGCTATAAAGTGGTTTGCGGTGGAAGTTTTTTAGCGCCCGAAATTGAGTTGGTCCCTAACATCGGCGTTAGCCGGTAGCGCTGCGCTGGCACCGATGATGTCATCGGTGTGCGCAGCGCCCCGGTTCCAATGGTAATCCGTCCCGATGGCCAAATTCAGTTGCGGCCGCCTCGCCCGTCGCGGCCGCAAACAGCGTTTGCAAAACGGTGCCTTACAGCTCCGAGAGGCCGGCGCATAAAGGTGGAGGGGCGGCCGGCCGCTTTCCCGGCGGCCGCCTGGCCGCACCTCCCTCCCCGGACTCCTGCACCACCCCCCCCGCGGCATTGGTGTGTGACTCCCGCGAGCCCGGCACTTCTCCGTGGTGCCGGGCTCATTTGACGGGGGAATCCAGCGGCGATCTCATGGCTGCAGGCAGCTCCTCCTTAAGAGAAGGAGGAGGCCTGCAGTACCCCAGCCTGCCGCACCGCATCGGTTGCCGCAGCGGCAGCTGGGCGCCGGAAACTGACATTCTTCGCCCCAAACGAGGCGGCCAAATCCTCCAATAGTGCCCGCCTCCGTCTTGGGGCGGCGCTACTGAATTTCAGGCGGGCGCTAGGGGAATCCGGCCCAGCGCTAAATTTCGGGCACTAAAGACCTGGCGCGGCGATACCGAATTTTTAGCCCGTAGTGTTTAAAGTGAAGTAAGGCCCCTAGTGTATTTAATATTCTTTAATTTAAAGGAAGTAAAGCAAGTAAATTAAGGGTAGGGCATGGCAGGGCAGCTCGGCAGCATGGAGTGCTCCTCCTGTGCTATGTGGGAAGTCAGGGACACTTTTGGTGTCCAGGGCGAACACGTGTGCAGAAAGTGTCTCCAGCTGCAGCTACTCAAAATCCACGTTTTGGAGCTGGAGCTGCGGCTGGAGTCACTGTGGAGCATGCGCGAGGCTGAGATCTTCGTGGCTAGTGTGTTTAACAAGATGGTAACACCGCAGTTAAAGAGTGCACAGGCAGACAGAGAATGGGTGACTGCCAGACAGAGTAAAAGAACTAGGAAGGTAGTGCAGGAGCCCCCTGGGTCCATCTCCCTCTCCAACAGATTTTCCATTTTGGATACTGCTGGGGGAGATGGTTCCTCAGGGGAATGCAGCAAGAGCCAAGTCCATGGCACTACGAGTGGCTCAGCTGCACAGGAGAGGAGGAAAAAGAGTGGGAGAGCAATAGTGATAGGGAATTATATCATAAGGGGAACAGATAGACGTTTCTGTGGCCACAGACGTGACTCCAGTATGGTATGGTGCCTGGTTCAAGGATGTCACTGAGCGGCTGCAGGACATTCTGAAGGGGCAGAATGAACAGCCAGAGGTCATGGTCCATATTGGTACCAATGACATAGGCAGAAAGAGTGACAAGGTCCTGCAAGCAGAAGATAGGGAGCTAGGAAATAAATGAAAAAGCAGGACCTCAAAGGTAGTAATCTCAGGATTACTCCCCGTGCTACGTGCTAGCGAGAGCAGAAATAGGAGAATAGACCAGATGAATGCATGGCTGGAGAGATGGTGTACGAGGGAGGGATTTAAATTCCGGAGAGATTTAAATTCCTGAAGCATTGGGACCGATTCTGGGGAAGGTGGGACCTGCACAAGCTGGACGGGTTACACCTCGGCAAAAACGGGACCAAAATCCTCGTAGGGGGGTTTGCTAATGCTGTTGGGAAGGATTTAAATTAGTTTGTCAGGGGGCTGGGAACCTAAGTGTGGGCCCAGAATGAAGAGAAACAAAGCTGGAAGTGCAAGTTAGAAAAGTAGTCAGTAAAACTAGTAGGGAGCAGAATCAAAGGCCAACAGTAAAGAGGGTCAAAGTGCAGAAAAATATTAAACAGGCAAAGTTGAAGGCACTTTATCTAAATGCACGTAGCATTCGCAACAAGGTGGATGAATTAATGGCACTAATAGAAGTAAATGGGTATGATGTAATTGCCATTACAGAGACATGGTTGCAGGGTAACCAAAGCTGGGAACTGAATGTTCCAGGGTACTCAACATTTAGGAAGAACAGATAAAAAGGAAAAGGAGGTGGCGTAGCGCTGTTACTAAGGGATGAGATCGGTACGGTAGAGATAAAAGATCTTGGCTTGGCAGATCGTGATGTAAAACTGGAATCAGTTTGGGTGGAGCTAAGAAACAGCAAAGGGCAGAAAACATTGGTGGGAGTTGTGTATAGGCCACCAAACAGTAATGGTAATGTATGGCACAGTATCAATCAAGAGATTAGAAGTGCATGTAACAAGGGCAATACGGTAATCATGGGGGACTTTAATCTACATATTGACTGGGCAAATCAAATTACCACTAATGGTGTGGAGGACGAATTTTTGGAATGCATGCGAGATGGTTTCCTGGATCAGTATGTGAAGGAACCAACCAGGGAACAGGCTATTCTGGATCTGGTACTGTGTAATGAGAAAAAGCTAATCAATAATCTTGTGGTAAAGCAGCCTTTAGGGACAAGTGACCATAATATGATTGAACTTTACATTAAGTCTGAGAGTGATGTAGTCCAATCTGAAACTAAGGTCTTCAATCCAAACAAAGGAAACTACAAGGGTATGAGGGATAAGTTGGCCATGGTAGATTGGGAGACTACACTAAAAGGTATGACGGTGGACATACAATGGCTAACATTCAAGGAAATAATGCATAATTTGCAACAAACATATATTCCTCTAGGGCATAAAAACCCAAAAGGAAAAGTGATCCAACCATGGCTAACAAAAGAAATTAAAGCTAGTATTAAGTAAAAGAAGGAAGCTTATAAAGTTGCCAGAAAATCAGCAAAGGGGGACCAAGAATTTGATAAAGAAAGGGAAAATGGACTATGAGCACAAACTAGTGAAAAATATAAAAATTAATTGTAAAAGCTTCTATAGGTATGTGAAAAGGAAAAGACTGGCAAAGGTAAATGTAGGTCCTTTACAGTCAGAGAAGGGAGAATTTATAATGGGGAATGAGGAAATGGCAGAGAAATTAAATAAATACGTTGTTTCTGTCTTCACGGAGGAAGACACAAAAAACCTCCCAGAAATACGAGAAAACCAAGGGTGTGACGAGAATGAGGAACTTAAAGAAATTATTTTTAGTAAAAAAACAGTACTAGCAAAATTAATGGGACTAAAAGTCGACAAATCCCAAGGACCGGATGACCTACATCCTAGGGTTTTGAAAGAGGTGGCCATTGGGATAGTGGACGCATTGGTTGTCATCTTCCAAAATTCTATAGATTCTGGAACGGTTCCTGCAGATTGGAGGATAGCAAATATAACCCCGCTATTTAAGAAAGCAGGGAGTGAGAAAACAGGGAACTACAGACCTGTTTACCTCACATCAGTAGTTGGGAAAATGCTGGAATCTATTATAAAGGATGCAATAAATGGGCACTTAGAAACTAATACAGGTAGACTATCCTTTATCCGCACTTCCGGAAACCGAAAACCTCTAAAAACCGAAAGTTTTTTCGTGGAGCATAAGTCATGCGCACGACATGACCCGAGTGGCGCCAAACATGATAGGAGTGGTCCGGGAGCTCTGCCTTTCCCTGTGAGCAGGGCAGAGGGTCACAGAGTTCCCTCCTGGGTAGGAGATTGCAGGCCGAGCCGGGCAGTGTGAAGGAGGTACCGGGAGAGTGAACCCAACAATACAGTGGCCCGTCCGATAGCTGCAGCGGCCCGTCCGATAGTCTTTTCTTCCCCCCACCCCCAACCTGATTTGTGGGCCAGCTTAGTGTAGGAGTCAGCCAATATCCGGCTTTCCCACAACTGGCGGCGGCAGTCGAGCCCCAGACCCCCGCTAAGTCAAGGAATTCAGATACGGGGCAGGGGGAGCCGGAAACCTCGATCTAACAGCAGAAATCAGCAGCCGTTTTGTTAGGTTTTTTTCTTCCTCTAGCATTTTTTTAAACAGTCAGGCTGTGGAAAGAGTCTCTGTAGCTTAGCAACAGCTTCAGAGATGCTTCCAAGGCAGGGCCCGAGTGTTTACAAGCTGTTGCTAAGCAACAGTGTTTGTTGTCAAAACCTTCTGAAATCCGAAAAATTCCGAAAACCGAAACACAGCTGGTCCCAAGGTTTTCGGGTAAAGGATAGTCTACCTGTAGTAAGATTGGGCAGAGTCAACATGGATTTATGAAAGGGAAATCCTGTTTGACAAACCTATTGGAGTTCTTTGAGTGTGTAACTAGTGGAGTAGACAAAGGGGAACTGGTAGATGTGGTATATCTGGATTTTCAGAAGGCCTTCGATAAGGTCCCACACAAGAGGTTAATGAACAAAATTAGGGCACATGGAATTGGGGGTAATATACTAGCATGGATTGAGAATTGGTTAACAGACAGAAAACAAAGAGTAGGGATAAACGGGTCTTTTTCAGGATGGCAGGCTGTGACTCGTGGGGTACCGCAAGGATCGGTGCTTGGGCCCCAGCTATTCACAATCTATATCAATGATTTGGATGACGAGACTAAATGTAACATTTCCAAATTTGCTGATGATACAAAGCTAGGTGGCAGTGGCAGTTGCGAAGAGGATGTGAAAAGGCTTCAAGGGGATCTCGACAGGCTCAGTGAATGGGCGAGAACATGGCAGATGGAATATAATGTGGATAAATGTGAAGTTATCCAATTTGGTAGAAAAAACAGAAAGGCAGAGTATTTCCTAAATGGTGAAAGATTGGGGAATGCAGATGCTCAAAGGGACCTGGGTGTCCTTGTACATGAGTCACTGAAAGTGAATGTGCAGGTGCAGCAAGCTATTAGGAAGGCAAATGGTATGCTGGCCTTCATTACAAGAGGATTTGAGTACAGGAGTAAAGAAGTCTCACTCCAATTATATAGGGCCTCAGTGAGACCACACCTGGAGTACTGTGTACAATCTTGGTCTCCTTACCTAAGGAATGATATACTTGCCATAGAGGGAGTACAACGAATGTTCACGAGATTGATTCCTGGGATGGCGGGTCTGTTGTATGAGAAGAGATTGAGTAAATTAGAGAATGAGAGGGGATCTCATTGAAGCATACAAAATTATTACAGGGCTTGATAGGATGGATGCTGGGAGAATGTTTCCCTTAGCTGGGGAGTCTAGAACCAGGGGCCACAGCCTCAAGATAAAGGGTAGGACATTCAGGACTGAGATGAGAAGAAATTTCTTCACACAGAGGGTGGTGAATCTTTGGAATTCTCTACCCCAGAGGGCTCTGGAGGCTCAGTCATTGGGTATATTCAAAACAGAAGTCGATAGATTTCTGTCTAGTAAGGGCATCAAGGGATATGGCGATAGGGCCGGTGAATGGAGTTAAGGCAGAAGATCAGCCATGATCTCATTGAATGGCGGAGCAGGCTCGAAGGGCCAAATGGCCTACTCCTGCTCCTATTTCTTATGTTCTTATGTTCACCTTTTCACTCACTCATACACAGGCTTATACACAAACACAAAAACATCACAGAAAACATCTTGCAATGGCAGCTCTGTTTGAAAGTATCTCTGAGTCAGCATTCTAATATTTGTTCCTTTTCTGTCATTGTAGATCTGGAGGACTAGCCTGTCAGCACTGCCCAGAACTAGGCAGCACCTTACAGCATCCTGTGTAACTCTAACCTATCTTTGACAGCATCAGCACAGTTACACAAATTATGCAGTTAGTGAACTTGATGAGGTAGCGACAGGTGAGCTACTGTGCACAGGAGAGTAGAAGCAAGTGGTGATGTCAGAGTAGGAGCAGAATCTCTTGCCTGGAAGGCCACATGAAAGCTATCAATGAACCTCTGTATTTTGGGAAACAGTGAGAAATAAATCAAAATACTGGCCATGTTGACCAATGTGTCAGTCATCTGTTCGATATATCTTTGGGTAGCACATTGTCTGGTACTTCAGAAGATCCCTCTACTCGTCTGGAAGAAGACAGAAGCAGAAAAGTTGAGGATGGTGGTGACCTTGACTGCCCTTGACAATGCTGTCACTATGCTAGTGGCAGGTGCCCAAGCAGCAGCTAGCACAGCTCTGTAGCTGCCTCCCTGATGACCAAGAGCCTCCAGTTCTGACGAAAGGTCATCGACCTGAAACGTTAACTCTATTTCTCTCTTCACAGATGCTGCCTGACCGGCTGAGTATCTCTAGCATTTTCTGTTTTTATTTCAGATTTCCAGCATCTGCAGTATTTTCTTTTTGTAAGAGCCCATGGTAGTTCTTCTTGGTCACTGTCAGGTTGACATTCGATCATTTGCAAATACGACTGATGGCATAAGGGCAGGTTCTAATTTTCTGACTGTTGTACTATCAGATCTGTCTGTTTCTTTCATCTTGTACCACTTCAACCATAAAATACCTTAACAGCAATCTCCATCATTCATTTTATATTCACTTGGCAACCAGCACAGGACCTTGGAGCTTTTAGTTAGATGCCTTGTTGCTCCCTGAACTACAGTGAAAGCGTGTATTCTATGAGCTAATTTTCACATTCCTCTTTTATGATTTTCTAATCTGTTGAATTAGTGTAAATGCTTCAATTACAGTCAGTTTTCCAGTGATTTTACAGGCAATATTTGGCTGTTTTTGTTTCTACATAAACATTGTCTACATGCACTGATGCCCCCCAAAAATCCAAAAACTAAAAAGCCACAGATAAATTAAAATGAAAAAATCTTCCAAAAAATCTCTGCCATTTTAAGAGTTCTTTTATCGCATGGAGCTTCCCGTTACACCTGAGCAGAGCACACAGTGCTGGCCCATCCTAAACAAACAGGAAATGGTGTGGATTATTTCCATTCATTTACACATTATAATTAAGTTAGTTCACAGAATGTGCAGAAGCATTTTTAAGCTAGTTTAAAAGTCATGCCAATTGATCATTTCATTGCAAATTAAGCAGTAATGTGGCAAAATGGATCCCTGCCTGATTTTCCAGTCCCCGCACACCACTACCACATTGGGGGGAACAATAGCTAAAAAATCCACTCTGCTGTGTCTTTGAAGAAATCATAGAATCATAGAATGATTACAGCACAGAAGAAGGCCATTTGGCCCATTGAGCCCATGCCGGCTTTTCTGCAAGAGCAACTCAGCTAGTCCCACTCCCCCGCCCTTTCCCCGTAGCCCTGCAAAGTTTTTTCCTTCAGGTACTTATCTAACTCCTTTTTAAAGCTGTGATTGAGTCTGCCTCCACCATCCTTTCAGGCATTGCATTCCAGATCATAACCACTCGCTGCGTAAACATTTTTTTTCTTATGTCGCATTTGGTTCTTTTGCCAATCACCTTAAATCTGTTTCCTCTGGTTCTCGACCCTGCTGCCAATGGGAACAGTTTCTCTCTATTGACTCTGTCTAGACCCATCATGATTTTGAACACCTCTATCAAATCTCCTCTCAATCTTCTCTGCTCTAAAGAGAACAACCCCTACTTCTCCAGTCTATCCACGTAACTGAAGTCCCTCATCCCTGGAATCATTCTCATAAATCTTTTCTGCACCCTCTCTAAGGCCTTCACATCATTCCTAAAGTGCAATGCCCAGAATTGGACACAATACTCCAGTTGAGGCCGAACCAGTGTTTTATACAGGTTCATCATAATTTCCACACTCTATTCATGAATCCCAGGATCCAATGAGCTTTTTTAACCACTTTCTCAACCTGCCCTGCCACCTTCAACAATTTGTGCACATATATCCCCAGGTCTCTCTGTTCATGCACCCTCTTTAGGATTGTACCCTTTAGTTTATATTGCCTCTCTTCATTCTTTCTACCAAAATGTATCACTTTGCACTTTTCTGTGTGAAATTTCATCTGCCATGTGTCCGCCCATTCCACCAGCCTGTCTATGTCCTCTTGAAGTCTATCACTATCCTCCTCACTGTTCACTATACTTCCAAGTTTTGTGTCATCTGCAAATTTTGAAATTGTGCTCTGTACACCCACATCCAAGTCATTAATATATATCAAGAAAAGCAGTGGCCCTAGTACCGACCCCTGGGGAACGCCACTGTATACCTTCCTCCAGTCCGAAAAACAACCGTTCACCACTACTCTCTGTTTCCTGTCACTTAGCCAATTTCGTATCCATGCTGCCAATGTCCCTTTTATTCCACGGGCTTCAACTTTGCTGGCAAGCCTAATATATGGCACTTTGTTGAACGCCTTTTGGAAATCCATGTACACCACGTCAACCACATTGCCCTCATCAACCCTCTCTGTTACCTCATCAAAAACGTAATCAAGTTGGTTAAACATGATTTGCCTTTAACAAATCCTTGCTGGCTTTCCTTAATTAATCCACACTTGTCTAAGTGACTGTTAATTTTGTCCTTCATTATTGTTTCTAAAATTTCTCCACTACCAAGGTTAAACTATAGTTGCTGGGTTTATCTTTACGCCCTTTTTTGAACAAGGGTGTAACATTTGCAATTCTCCAGTCCTCTGGCACCACCCTGTTTCTAAGGAGGATTGGAAGATTATGGCCAGTACCTCCGCGATTACTTCCTTCACTTCCCTCAGCGTCCTTGTATGCATTCCATCCAGTCCTGGTGGCTTATCTACTTTAAGTACAGCCAGCCTTTCTAGTACCTCGTCTTTATCAATTCTTATCCCATCCAGTATCTGCTCTACCTCCTCCTTCACTATGTCTATGGCAGCATCCTCATCCTTGGTGAAGACAGATGCAAAGTACTCATTTAGTACCTCAGCCATACCCCCTGCCTCCATGCGCAGGTCTCCTTTTTGGTCCCTAATCGGCCCCACCCCTCCTCTTACTACCCGTTTACTATTTATATGCCTAAAGAAGACTTTTGGATTACCTTTTATGTTAACTGTCATTCTATTCTCATATCCTTTTCCCCTCTTTTTTTCTTTTTCACTTCTCCTCTGAAGTTTCTATATTTAGCCTGATTCTCCAATGTATTCTCGACCTGACATTTGTCATACGCGCTCTTTTTCTGCTTCATCTTACTCTCTATCTCTTTCGTCATCCAGGGAGCTCTGACTTTAGTTGCCCTACCTTTCCCCCACGTAGGAATGTACCTCGACTGTACCCGAACTATTTCCTCTTTAAAGGCAGCCATGAATGAAAGAAGATTTTCAGTGACCCATCAAAAGGCATGGTAGAGATCAAGATGTAGTGGTTTAGCCAGTGCACTGAGAGAGGACTGGAGGTTATGAGTGCTGAGGGTGTGTAATTTGAAGGAAGTTGATGATTGCAGAACAAAATCATCAAGAGGGATAGAACTAGATGATGAGGGGAAATGGACATTAACATTGAGCACCTTGGGACATTTTACTACGTTAAAGGCGCTATATAAAAAAAAACTTGCACTTATATAGCGCCTTTCACGACCACCAGACAGCTCAAAGTCCTTTACAGCCAATGAAGTACTTTTGGAGTGTAGTCACTGTTATAATGTGGGAAACGCAGCAGCCAATTTGTGCACAGCAATCTCCCACAAACAGCAATGTGATAATGACCAGATAATCTGTTTTATTGATTGAGGGATAAATATTGGCCAGGACACTGGGGATAACTCCCCTGCTCTTCTTCGAAATAGTGCCGTGGGATCTTTTACACCCACCTGAGAGAACAAACGGGGCTTCGGTTTAACATCTCATCCAAAAGACGGCACCTCCGACAGTGCAGCACTCCCTCAGCACTGCAGTGTCAGCCTAGATTTAGGTGCTCAAGTCCCTGGAGCAGGACTTAAACCCACAACCTTCTGCCTCAGAGAGCAAGTGTGCTGCCTGCTGAGCGACAGCCATTAATGAGAAAATATAAGTACAAGTTGTTGTTGTTGAGAAGGAACAGGCTGGGTGGAAAAGTAGACGAAGCTTGTAAGAAAAAGAGGGAAGAGAAAAAGACAAGGAAAAGAAGAGAAGGAAAAAGCTATTAATGTCACTTTGTGGTGGAGACCACATAGGGACAATAACACAATTCACAATGTATAGCCAATGTTGTTATATGTACCTAAACACAATTCACTATGTATAGCCAATGTTGTTATATGTACGTACTTGGTTGGGTTATCGGGGCAGGGTCCCTTTAAGAGCGTCGGTAGTGTGATGACGTCATGCATCGGTAGCGTGATGACGCCATAGCCCTGCAACGAGGCTGAGCCCCTCAGTCCTCATGGAGAGTGAATAAAGTAACACGCGTTTTGCCTTTGCTGCAACAAAAGTCTCAGGCCTAGAAATTCAGTATAGTCACTTTTGGGGCGGTAAAGTCGGGCGGGCGCTAAAGTTAGCGCCCGCCGGAAAGTGGAGGCCACTTCGCCAATATTCAGTAGCTTTGGCCAAGGAGTTTGGGCGAGCGCTGAAACTGGCGTTGCACTCCTATCTTTGGGCGCTAAGCCGGCGGTGCAGACTGATAACGCCGAGGCCGGGCACAGCGCAGGTGCGGTCATGTTTTGATTGACAGCAGACACCCTGACGCCGGCCAGCTCTTAAAGGGGGAAGGGTCGACTTTGTCTGCTGCCACGCCCTGGATAGTGGAGCCCTGCAGCTAGGCCTGAACACTGCTGGTGGACCCAAATAGCGCCTGAAGCCAGGCAGAAGGCCCGTGAACGAGCGCAGCGCTTCTCAGAGCATGCTTTGAGGGTGCTGCTTAGGGGTTTGGAAAAGAAAAGAGAGATCTTGTGCCCGGACAGTGGCAAGAAGGCTCCCAGGAGGCAGTACAGGAGAGCCTGGAGGGAAATCGCCCAGAGGGTCTCAGCCAACAGCGAAGTCCCCAGGACTGGTGACCAATGCCGCAAGAAGTACAACGACCTCACTCGGTTGGTCAGGGTGAGTACCCTTTCCAGTGTCCTCCTCATCCTTGCATGTGCACCTCACATTATGGGCAAAGGGACCTCAAAGGCCTAATGGCCAGCCCTCCTCCCGCAGCTATGGCACTGGCATGATCATCAATAGCACTTTCTGCACTTTACACACTGGCCAAGCTATTCGACCATGGGAGGCAGTGCACACAACAACAGGGCACCACACTGTACTTAGAGGCCGTCCTTTCTCTTGCAGGCCAAGCTGGCGCAGAATCTGAAGAGCCGGACTGTCACCGGGGGAGGCCGTGTCCAGTTCCAGGAGCTCAGTGACCTGGAGGAGCGCGTGGCTCGACTCATGCGTGCCCGGGTGGTTGGCCCCGTAGCTATTGGAGATGCCGACCCTGTGCTGGGCCCCAATGGTAAGGACATGACCATTTGGACCTCTCTCGTTCCCCTTGCGCTTCAGATCTACATCCTTTGCCACTGTCCCACCAATGCGCATAATGCCAACACTCATGCCTCCCTCGCTGACGCCCTGTCCTCGCTCTAAAGCTACTCTTGTGCCTTCCTGCTTTCAGCTGGTGAGGAGGAGGTCCCTGAAGCTGAGAGTGCCAGTCCCTCGGAAGAGGAGGACGACGAGGACCAAGAGGAAGGCGGCACATCGGGGGAACCCTCATCCGCGCCAGGGGATGGCAATGGAGGGGACACGTCTTGCCTGGAGGAGAGCCAGGGGGAAGTGTTGCAGGGGGGTGTAGCTCCTGGGCCCAGTGGCGTCCAGGCACGCGGGAAGGGTCGGGCAGCACGGCTGCCTTCTCCCCAGAGGGGGGAAGTGTTGCAGGGGAGGGCAGTTGCTGGGCCCAGTGGCGTCCAGGCACGCGGGAAGGGTCGGGCAGCACGGCTGCCTTCTCCCCAGAGGGGGGAAGTGTTGCAGGGGAGGGCAGTTGCTGGGCCCAGTGGCGTCCAGGCACGCGGGAAGGGTCGGGCAGCTCGGCGGCCTTCTCCCCAGAGGGAGAGTCCGGCCTCCAGTCCGGAGACGGTCCTCGCCCAGGAGGTGCGCCTCCTTGATGAAATGTCCGCGGACTCGGAGCGGCGCCACACCGAGTTCATGGGGGTTGTGGGACAGTTGCCTCAGGCCATTGAGTCCCTGGCTCATAGTGTGGCCGATTTCGGGGACTCACAGGCCAGGGGTGTCGACCAACTCGCGGCAGCACAGGACGCGAGTCGAGAGTTCCTGAGTGGTGCCGTGCACACTGGCTGGTCTGATGTGGGCACAGACCAGGGCAGTTCGGGCACTCACTTCTGCCACACTCGCTGTGTCACGGACGCATCGCCAGGGCACCCGCCGCCCTGCTGCAGCACAGCGGTCTGGCCTTCACCAGATTGCTGCGCTTGCTGCAGTGCCAGCCCGGCCGAGTGCCAGTGTCTCTGGCGACCAGCGAGTGCCTGGCATCAGCCAGCTTGCCCCCATTGCTGCAGCCGCCACTGCCACTCCCCCAGCCAAGCTGCGACGAGCTGCTGGTGAGACTGATGCTGCCCAGCCATAGCTGCAGCAGTCAGCAGCCGGCCCCTCCAGGGCCGGACCTCGTCTAGGCCGACCCCCAAGGGCATCTGCCGTCACGCATTGTGCCCCTCAGGAGCCTTCCCCCAGCCTTGCAACACCCACAGGGCCCAGGTTGAGGCGGAGCAACAGGTCGGGCAGGGGCCGGAGAAGCCTGCACAAGGACTCGTCCTCTCGGCACACCAAGTAGAGTGTGTTGCCAACTGTTTTTTTATATGGGGGTGTTTGTGTTCTGTATGGGGGGTTTTGTCTTGGTTAGGCCGAGGATGAAGGCCAATTGGATGGACAAGTTTTGTTATTCCTCCCCAGGTTGTGGGAGTGAGATATGTTTTTGACTGTTTTTTGGGGGTCTTGTCTGTTTTTCTGTTTCATGTGGGAAGGGCCCTGAGTTTGTTAAATAAAGCTTTTTATTTATTCAGCTTGTCCAGGTGTCATGTTTCAAGTGGTTGTTGCGTTAACCGGCTGAGGGCTTGCGGAGCGGCTGCATTCAGGTGCGTTCATTGCCACAAGCCATTCCCTGACAGGGGGCCTAGAAGTGTCGTTCAATAAGCCGCCGGCGGACGGCCCTTGGACCTTGTGGCTCCCTTCTGGGCTGGTACTCCTCCTCCTCCTCCTCCTCCTCCTCATGGTCCTCCTGCTCGTCCTCCTGAGGTGGTGGTCTAATGTGAGGTGGCAGTGCCTGAGTCCTGCGGATAGCCAGGTTGTGCAGCATGCAGCAAACGACGACGAACTGGGAGACTCTATCCGGCGAATACTGTAGAGATCCGCCGGAACGATCCAGGCAGCGGAACCGTTGCTTGAGGACGCCAATCGTTTGCTCTATGATGTTCCTTGTGGCTTGATGGCTTTCGTTGTATGCCTCCTCAGCAGGGGTCCTGGGCGCGCGGAGCGGGGTCATGAGCCATGTACACAAAGGGTAGCCCTTGTCCCCAATAAGCCATCCCCTTGGTGGAGGCTGTGCCTCGAACATGTCAGCCACAGTAGTCTGGCGCAGGATAAATGCATCGTGGCTGCTTCCTGGAAAGCGGGCATTGACAGCTAGGATGCGCTGCCTGTGGTCACACACCAGCTGTACATTGAGGGAATGGTAGCCCTTCCGGTTGCGGTAATCCTTGGCATTGTCGATAGGTGCCCGCATAGCCACATGCGTGCAGTCAATGGCGCCCTGCACCATGGGGAAGTCGGCGATCCTGGCAAATCCGACTGCACGCTGCTCCTGCCTCTCTAGGGTCATGGGGAAGGAGATGAATTGGTGTCTCCTTGCGAAAAGGGCATCGGTGACCTGCCGGATGCAGTGATGCACGGCGAACTGGGAGATGTTCGCTATGTCCCCAGCAGCGGCTTGGAAGGATCCGCTTGCATAAAAGTTCAGAGCCACCGTGACCTTCACTTCCACCGACAGAGACGTCCTGCACATCAGCTGTGGACGCAGATCTCTGTGAAGCAGCTGGCAGATCTCTGCAACCACCTCCCTTCTGAAGCGCAGCCTCTTAACACAATGCGCGGCAGTCATGGTGAGATAGGACACCTGCTGCCGGTATTCCCTGAGTGGGTAAGGCCTACGTTGCCGACGCCTGATGGCCCCTCTGCGTCTAGGCATGGCTGGCCCTCTCACACGGCGTCTGCGAGCCCTTCGCACATAATGCTGGAACTGAGGGTTGGAACCCCATGCAGCCCCCATAATAAACTTGCAAACAGTGAAATCACAATGAGTCAAATTTCCAAGCTCTGGCCAGAAGCCAAAAATACCTCTCCTATGTTGTCCCAAATCAGTAAGGTCTGTTCCTTGGTCTCTGTCCAGAAATCCAAAGCACTAAAGTCATTGCAGCAAAATGGCTGGCCTTTACAGTTCAGTCTAAGTGCCCTTTAATTAGTGCTCCCCGAGGCCCGCAGGGCCTCTGCTGCGTTCCACTTCACAGTTCTTAACAGCGCCACGCCCACATTGGGCGGGCGCCACTGAATTTCCGGTTTGGGGCGCACAAACAGCGTTGCACGACGAAATAATGTCACAAGCTGCGCGCGCAGCTGAGCGGGCGCAAACACTTTGCACCGGCGCTAAATGTCAACTGAAGTTGGGCGTAGGCGCAGATCGGCCTGCGCCCGGGCGCTAAGTGCCTAGCGCTCGAAATCTACCCCTCTTATGGCGCTAACGGCTGGCGAACGCAACTGAATTTCTAGGCCTCAGAGCCTGTTGATTTCTAGTGACTCCAACATGGGTGACCCCGCTGCTCTTTTGGACGATTCCAAAGACCTCATCCGAAATGGCGACGAAAGCCGTTTCCATCAAATTACCCGAGTTTTGGGAACAACAGGCTGCCGCTTGGTACGCCCAGGCCGAGGCTCAACTTGCACTCCAGAACACCACCGCGGATGACACGAGGTACTACTACGTCGTCTCTGCTCTCAGCAGCTCCACCGCGGCCAGAGTCGTGAGTCTGCTCGAGAACCCCCCAGAGCTCAACAAATTCGAAACGCTGAAAACGCACCGCTTAGAAACTTTTGGAATTGTAGTGTATGGAACTTGAAGAAGGAACTATGGCCTAGAAATTCATTGACGCCACTTTTGGGGCGCGAAAGTGGGGTGTCCGCTAAAGTTTGCGGCCGCCGCCAAATCTATGCCACTTCTCCGATATTCATTAGCTTCGCCCTAGGAGTTCGGGCGAGCGCTAAAACTGCTGTTGGACGCCTCTCTTTGGGCGCTAAGCCGGAGGTGGTGATCGATAGCGCCGAGGCCGGGCGCAGCGCAGGTGCGGCCATCTCATGATTGACAGCAGACACCCTGGCGCCGGCCAGCTCTTAAGGGGGAAGGGTCGACTGTGTCTGCTGCCATGCCCTGGATAGTGGAGCCCTCCAGCTGGACCCAAATAGCGCCTGAAGACATGGAGAAGGCCCGTGAACGTGCGCAGCGCTTCTCAGAGCGTGATCTGAGTGTGCTGCTTGCTGCTGTGGAGAAGAGGCGCCATGTTTTGTACCCGGACAATGGCAAGAAGGCGACGGTCCGCGTCTACAGGAGAGCCTGGAGGCATGTCGCCAGCAAGCTGTCAGCCAACAGCGACGTCCCCAGGACCGGTGCCCAATGCCGCAAAAAGTTAAATGACCTCACACGCATTGTCAGGGTGAGTACCCTTTCCAATGACCTCCTCATCCTTGCATGTGCACCTCACATTATGGGCAAAGGGACCTGAAAGCTCTAATGGCCAGCCTTCATCCAGCAGCTATGGGACAGGCATGAGCATCAATTGCACATTCTGCACTTAACACACTGGCCAAGCTATTCCACCATGGGAGGCATTGCACACCAGATCATGGCGACACACTGGCCAGGCTATTCCACCATGGGAGGCAGTGCACACCAGATCATGGCGACACACTGGCCAGGCTATTCCACCATGGGAGGCAGTGCACACCAGATCATGGCGACACACTGGCCAGGCTATTCCACCATGGGAGGCAGTGCACACCAGATTATGGCGACACACTGGCCAGGCTATTCCACCATGGGAGGCAGTGCACACAAGATCACGGCGACACACTGTACTTAGAGGCCGTCCTTTCTCTTGCAGGCCAAGCTGGCGAATAATCGCAAGAGCCGGACTGCGACCGGGCGAGGCCGACCCCATATCCAGCCACTCACCGACCTGCAACATCGCGTGGAGCGCCTCATGGGTGGCCGGGTGATTGGGCCCGTTGCATGTGGAGATGCCGACCCTGTTCTGGGCAGCAATGGTAAGGACATCACCTTTTGCACCTCTCTCATCCCACTTGCGCATCAGATCTACATCCTTTGCCACTGTCCGACCAATGCGCTGAATGCCACCACTCATGCATCCCGCACTGACGCCCTCTCCTCACTCTAAAGCTACTCTTGTGCCTTCCTGCTTTCAGATGGTCAAGAGGAGGTCCCTCAACTTGCCAGTGACAGACCCTCTGAGGAGGAGCAGGAGGAGGAGCAAGAGGAAGGCGGCCCAACAGGGGAACCCTCAGCCGCGGCCACCCAGGCCAATGTAGGGGACACGTCTTCCCTGGAGGGCAGCATGGCGGAAGTGCCGAAGGGGAGGGGAGCTCCTGGGACCTGCGTGCTGCAGAAAGGCGGGAGGGGGGTGGAAGCTCGGCGGCCTTCTCCCCAGAGGGGGGATGCGTCGGAGGGGAGTCCAATTGCTGGGCCCAGCGGCCTCCAGCAACGCAGGAAGGGTCGGCCAGCTCGGCGGCCTTCTCCCCAGAGGGAGAGTCCGGCCTCCAGTCAGGAGATGCTCTTCGCCGAGGAGATGGAACGCCTCGAAGACTTGTCCGCGGACTCGGAGCGCCGGCACACGGAGCTCATGGCGGCAGTGGCACGGTTGCCTGAGTCCATCGATTCCCTCTCTCGGAGTGTGGCTGAGTTCGGGCCCTTAGAGGCCACCAGTCGGGCGGAATACCGGGCAGATCTGTCAGCGACTGGCCAGGTGATCAGTGGTGCCGCCCAGTCACTGGCTGCTCTGATGCGGTCAGTGAACAGGTCAACACGGGCACTCACTGCTGCCACACTCGCTGTGTCAGCCAGGCATCGCCAGGGCACCCGGCGCGCTGCAGCAGCACAGTGGTCTGTCCCTCGGCAGATTGGTGCGCATGCTGCAGTGCTGGCCCGGGCGAGTGCCAGTGTCTCAGGCGACCAGCGAGCGCCTGCCATCCGCCAGCTTGCCGCCATTCCTCCAGCCGCCACTGCCACTCCCCCAGTGGAGCTGCCAGGAGCTGCTGCAGCGACTGATGCTGGCCAGCCACAGCTGCAGCAATCAACAGCCGCCCGCTCGACGGCCAGACCTCGACTAGGCCGACCCCCAAGGGCATCTGCCGTCACGACATGTGCCCCTCAGGAGCCTGCCCCCAGCCTTGCAGCAGCCAATGGCCTTACTTTGAGGCGGAGCAGCAGGGCGGGCAGGGGCCACCCAAAGATGGCCAAGGCATCGCCCTAGCGGGCCAAATAGTCGAATGTGTGGCCATTTCTGTTTATTTCTTGAGGCCGAAAATTGGATGTTTGTTTTTTGAAGGCCGATGATGTGATGTTTGTTTTTGACGAAGGCCGAGAATGACGGCCATTTTAGCTGCCCTATTTTGTTAATCCTCTCCAGGTTGTGGAAGCGAGTAATGTGTTTGAATGTTTTTTGGGGGTTTCGTCTGTTTTTGGTTTTCATGTGGGAAGGGCCCAGAGTTTGTACAATAAAGCATTTTATTTATTCACATTGTCCATGTTTGATCTTTGAAGTGTTTGTTGCCTTAACCGGCTGAGGGCTTGCAGAGCGGCTGCAATCATGTTCTATCATTGGCACAAGCCATTCCCTGACAGGGGGCCTAGAAGTGACGTTCAATAAGCCGCCGACGGGCGGCCCTTGGACCTTGTGCGTCCCTCCTGGGCTGGTACTCCTCGTCCTCGTCGTCCTCATGCTCCTCCTGCTCCTCCTCCTGAGGTGGTGGTCCAATGTGAGGTGGCAGTGCCTGAGTCCTGCGGATAGCCAGGTTGTGCAGCATGCAGCAAACGACGACGAATTGGGAGACTCGATCCTGCGAATACTGGAGGGCTCCCCTGGAGCGATCGAGAGGGCGGAACCATTGCTTGAGCACACCGATTGTTTGTTCTATGAGGTTCCTCGTCGCTTGATGGCTCTCGTTGTATGCCTCTTCAGCAGGGGTCATGGGCGCGCGGAGCGGGGTCATGAGCCAGGTACACAAAGGATAGCCTTTGTCCCCGATAAGCCATCCTCTTGGGGGAGGCTGTGCCTGGAACATGTCAGCCACAGTTGTCTGTCGCAGGATAAAGGCATCGTGGCTGCTGCCTGGAAAGCGGGCATTGACAGCTAGGATGTGCTGCCTGTGGTCACACACCAGCTGTACATTGAGGGAATGGTAGCCCCTCCGATTGCGGTACTCCTCGGCATGCTCAAGAGGTGCCCACAAAGCCACATGCGTGCAGTCAATGGCGCCCTGCACCATGGGGAAGCCCGCTATTCTTGCAAACCCCACTGCACGCTGCTGCTGCTTGTCCAGGGTCATGGGGAAGGAGATGAATTGATGTCTCCTTCTGAAAAGGGCTTCGGTCACCTGGCGGATGCAGCAATGCACGACGAACTGGGAGATGTTAGCGATGTCCCCAGTAGCGGATTGGAAGGAGCCGGAGGCATAGAAGTTGAGAGCCACCATCACCTTCACTGCCACCGACAGAGACGTCCTGCGCATCAGCTGTGGCTGCAGATCTCTCTGAAGCAGCCGGCAGATGTCTGCAACCACCTCCCTTCGGAATCGCAGCCTCCTAACACACATCGCGGCAGACATGGTCAGATAGGAGGTCTGCTGGCGGTATACCCTGCGTGGGTAAGGCCTCAGTTGGCGACGCCTGTTGCCCCCTCTGCGTCTAGCCAGGGCTGCCACTCTCTCACGGCGTCTGTAAGCCCTTCTGGCATAAGGCTGAAATTCAGCGTTGCCACCCAATGCAGCCCCCATTATATGCTGGCAAACACTGAGCTCTGAATGAAGGCAAAGATAATTGGTAAGCTCTGGCCTGAGCCAAAAATACCTGTCCAAGTGTTGGTCCAAACCAGTAAACTCTCCTCCTTGGTCTCTGTCCAAAAAACCGTTGCACAAGAGTGAATGCTGCAAAATGGCTGGCCTTCATACTGCAGGGTAAGTGCCCTTTAATTAGCGCTCCCCGCGGCCCGGCTGGCCTGTGTACCGTTCCACTTCACAGTCGCTCGGGCCGCCCGGCGCACAATGGGCCGGCGCGAGTGAAGTTCCGGTTTGGGGCGCACAAAGGGCGTTGCACTATTAAATGACGTCATGATCTGCGCGCGCAGCAGGGCGCGCGCTAAGACTTTGCGCCAGCGCTAAATGTGTCCTGAAGTTGGGGAGAGGCGCAGATCGCGCTGCGCCCGGGCGATAAGCGCCTAGCGCTCAAGATCTACTCCTCCTAAGGCGCTAACAGCTGGCGCGCCCAACTGAATTTCTCGGCCTATATTCTGCAGCCCCTGTATACTGCAGTACCAGTAGTGACCACCCCTGTATAAAAGCCTGTGCAGTAACTTTGTATAGTAGTTCCAGTTTTGTCTCCATTCAGTAAACACCTGTTATAACCAACTTCTGCAGTCCGTGTCTCAATTACACACGGACATTACAGGACTCACCGAAGCCGAGCGCGCACGCCGGCTTCTCTCTCTACCCGGGCTTGGCGACTCCAAGCCCTCGGAGCTGATGGACCACATGCTGGCCCTCCTGGGCACACACAGGCCGTGCTTCCTCTTCAAGGAACTGTTCCTTCAACAGCTGCCAGGTCAGGTACGGTCGGCTTTAGCCAACTCTTCCAGTAACGATTTCCGCAACCTGGCCAAGGAGGCCGACAAATTTTTCTCCACCGGGCAACAGTACTGCGCGGCCATGCGGAGCCCTGCCCCCACCGATACAGCCCAACGGTGGCAGCCCCCAAGCCTCTGCTTCTACCACGCGTAGTTCGGCCCCAAAGCCAGGAAGTGCCGGCCCCCATGCAGTTTTCCCGCGTCGAAACAATCGAAAGACCACTCGTCGGCTGCTATGGCTGTCGGCCGTTCAGGCAGTTTGTTATTTATTACGGACACCGACTCCGGGCGTCGTTTTCTTTGCGACACGGGTGCCCAGGTGAGCGTCCTGCCCACGTCAACCATAGACATGCAAGGGGGGAACCTCGGCCCCGTCCTCGAAGCCGCCAATGGCAGTTCCATCTGCACCTTCGGGAAACGGAGCGTGGCGCTTTGTCTTGGCAGGCAGCGGTTCACCTGGGACTTTGTCACGGCAAAAGTGTCCACCCCCCTTCTCGGCGCTGACTTCCTCTGTGCCAATGGCCATTTGGTGGACGTCAAAAACCGACGTCTCATCAACGCTGAGACTTTCAGCTCACTCCCGTGTTCCCTCAGCGGGTCCAGCATGACGAAGTTGTCCAGCGTACTCTCGGCCTCCGACGAGCTTTCCTGCTTCCTCGCCGAGTTCCCGGACCTCACGAAGCCCACGTTCTCGTCCGCCACCACCAAACACGGGGTAGAACACCACATCTTGACCACCGGTCCGCCCGTCTATGCCCACGCTCGGCGCCTCAACCCGGGGAAACTCGCCATCGCTAAAGCCGAGTTCGACACCATGGAGCGCCTCGGCATCATCCGCTGGTCGAACAGTCCATGGGCCTCGCCCCTCCACATTGCTCTGAAACCAGGCGGCGAGTGGTGCCCGTGCGGCGATTACCGGCGCCTCAACGACGCTACGATCCCCGACCGCTACCCGATTCCACACATCCAGGACTTTTCCGCCCGCCTGGCCGGGAAAGTGGTATTCTCGAAAGTGGACCTCGTCCGGGGTTACCACCAGGTCCCTGTCCAGCCGCAGGACGTCCCGAAAACCACGGTGATCACCCCGTTCGGGCTGTTCGAATTCCTCCGCATGCCATTCGGCCTCAAAAATGCTGCCCAGGCTTTTCAATGCCTAATGGACACCGTGTTACGGGACCTGACATTCCTGTTCGTATACCTGGACAACATCCTCATCGCCAGCGCCTCCAGGATGGAGCATGTGTCGCATCTTCGGACTCTCTTCCAACGCCTCAGCCAGCACGGCCTAATCATCAACCCGGCCAAGTGCCAGTTCGGGATATCCTCGATCGACTTTCTCGGGCACTGCATCACGAAGGACGGGATGGTGCCACTGCCATCGAAAGTGGAGGCCGTGATGGACTTCCCGCGACCCCTCACCGTGAAGGCCCTGCAGGAGTTTTTGGGCATGGTGAACTTTTACCATTGCTTCGTCCACCAAGCAGCCCAGCTGATGCGGCCCCTTTACGAGGCCCTCAAAGGCAAGCCCGACAAACTCGCCGTCAATTGGTCTGATGAGATGGCCAATTCTTTCACGGACACGAAAAGGGCCCTGACTAACGCGACCATGCTGGCGCATCTGTTACCTGATGTGCCGATCGCTCTCACTACCGATGCCTTGGACTATGCGGTCGGCGCCGTCCACGAACAGTGGGTCAATGGTACCTGGCAGCCGCTCGCCTTCTTCAGCCGGCAGCTCCGCCCCAACGAGCGGAAGTACAGCACCTTCGATCGCGAGCTTCTCGGCCTCTACCTCGCCGTCCGACACTTCCGTTCCCTACTGGAGGCTCGCCCGTTCACAGCGTTCGTGGACCACAAACCGTTGACCTTCGCCATGGCCAAAGCTTCCGAGCCGTGGTCGGCCCGTCAGCAACGCCAGCTGGCCTTCATCTCAGAGTTTACAACGGACATCCAGCATGTGGCTGGGAAAGACAACCCCATCGCCGACTGTCTCTCCCGAGCCGTCGCCAGCGCCGTACACCTTGGCATCGACTACACCCGCATGGCGGCCGACCAGGCCTCCGACCCGGACGTACAGGCCTACAGGCCGGCGGTCACGGGCCTTCAACTAGCGGACGTTGCGTTCGACGATGCCGGTATCACACTCCTGTGCGACGTCTCCGTTGGGCAGCCACGTCCCGTCGTGCCCGACGGGTGGAGACGGCAAGTTTTCGACGCCGTCCATAATCTTTCCCACCCGGGCAGGAAGCCGTCGCAGAAGCTGGTGGCGGCTAAGTTCGTCTGGCACGGGCTCAGGAAAGACGTTTGCGACTGGGCCAGCACCTGCGTGGTATGCCAACGCTCAAAAGTGCGTCGCCGAGAGGCGGTTCGACCATGTTAACGTGGACCTGGTGGGGCCCCTGCCACCCTCCCGTGGGTTCACCCACCTCCTCACAATGGTCGACAGAACCACCCGATGGCCGGAAGCCGTCCCGCTGTCTTCAACGACGTCCGCCAATGTGGCTCGGGCATTCATCAGCACTTAGGTCGCCCGGTTCGGTGCCCCATCTGACATTTCCTCCGATGTCGGAGCTCTGGAACGCTGTCGCCCAAGGCCTCGGGTTGAGACTCCACCGCACCACAGCTTACCACCCTCAGGCTAACGGACTGTGCGAACGGTTTCATCGCTCCATGAAGGCCGCGCTCTGGGCCAGCCTCCAGGATGACAGTTGGATCGACAGACTCCCGTGGCTCATGCTGGGACTCAGGACCACCCCCAAGGAGGACCTCCAGTCCTCGTCCGCCGAGCTCGTCTACAGACAGCCGCTGCGGGTTCCCGGGGATTTCATCCCCAACGCAACGGAACCTTGCTCCGCAGCCCGTCAGCGGTCCGACCTTCTGAACAACGCCAAGGTTTTCGCGCCGGTGCCCATGTCGCAGCACGGCCTCCCGCAGTCCCACGTTCCACTCGGCCTTCGTGCGGCGGAGTACATTTTCGTCCACCACGACGCCCACCGGGGACCTCTTCAGCCACCCTACAATGGACCATTCCGCGTCCTGGAAACTGGGGACAAGACCTTCGTAGTGGATGTCAGCGGTAAGCTGGACTGCATTTCCATGGACCGTCTTAAGCCAGCCCACCTGGATCTGGACCGACCCGTTGAGTTGGCGCAGCCCCCGAGACGGGGCCGACCTCCGGTTTCTGCACCCTCAGTCCACCACCGAGCGCCCGAGGTCCCTCCGACGAACCCCCTGGTCCCCACCCTGGAATTGAGGAGCTGTTCCGACCGTGTGATCCGGCCCCCCCAACGACTGACATTGCCAGTGCTAGTGAATTCTGGGGGGACGTATGTGGCGGAGACCACATAGGGACAATAACACAATTCACAATTTATAGCCAATGTTGATATATGTACATACTTGGTTGGGTTATCAGGGCAGGGTCCCTTTAAGAGCGTCGGTAGCGTGATGACATCATGCGTCGGTAGCATGATGATGTCATAGCCCTGCAATGAGGCTGAGCCCCTCAGTCCTCATGGAGAGTGAATAAAGTAACACGCGTTTTGCCTTTGCTGCAACAAAAGTCTCAGAGCCTGTTGATTTCTAGCAACTCCAACAACTTGGCCATCTCCTGTGACCCATGTGATGGGTATAGTGCACTTCAACCATGTTTATGTTTTGATGCGAGATATAGAGCCCACACCAAAGATTCGTCCGCTGTTAAGAACTCAGCCATTAATGGGAAAGTATTCATGCTTTGCTCAGTTCCCACTCTAAATTGGGTGCTGATGCACTTTAACATTCACATTAGCTTGAAGATTAGCACATCGCCTGCTGATCTTTTATTGTTTACAACCAATTAGACATGTTAGAAATTCGATTCACAGCCTGTTCATTGCAATTTTACAAGTTCCAGGGCTCTGGCATACTCAGGGAGGTCAAGGTGTGTGTTAATTAATTATCTGCAGCCAATAAATAACAGACATGGCTAAATTTTAGCTTTTGTTCAGGCTTCTGTAGGTGGTTTGCTTTGGTGGTTCAAATCAGTTCTATACGACAGGAATTACGGTGAACAGGATTGGGACACAGACAAGCTTTTCAGACTCAACCATACGGTGTTTAATAAGGTTAACACACACACCCGCCTCCAGTACGTAAAATGCCTGGTGGCGTAAAACAAACAGTACAACAATACAACTTGGCCCGTCGAACAGGCCCCTGTCTCGTATTAAGATGCCTAAAATCACACTGCATTGCATACAGAGTATAAAATACACACAGAACCTCCCCACTAAACCCCTCTGGCTTGGTTGGGACACACAACACCCCCTCACACAGCACCGGTGGTCTTAAGGATGCGTGGGCTTGGACAATTCTCACCCCGATTGTCCATTTTCTTGCTCGCTGCTCCCCACTGTAGAACGTGTCTCCTGGTTCTGTTTCACTGATGCAGTATCCAAGTCCCAGTTTTGAGTTTCGTTCCTACAGTCGAAGAGCAAGGCGAGGCTCTTGTCGCTTGTGGTGGTTTCGAGCAAATGAGAGAGAGAGAGAGAAAATGGCAAAGCTGCCTTCTCTATACCCTAAAAGTTCACTCTGGTCTGTGTAGTTGCAGTGATCTGCTTTTAATCACCTTTCTTTGTCTTCTTTGTCTGGTTTCCCATCTTTTTGGGCTATCCCATCTAGGTGCTCGTCTTAATGGCAGATGATGGGCCGCACTTCTCACCTGATCCTGGGTTAAGTGGCTTCCCATTAAAATTTACAATGGTTCTCTTTTGTTCAGTTCCCACCTTTGGGGCTATCTCATCTAGGTGCTCGTTACTGTGAGTCACCTACTTGGACCCATTGTCTTCCCAGAGAATTCTGTCTGCCCAGAAATTCTCCCATAATTAGTTTGTAGGCCTGGCTGAAATCTCCTGTCCATCTACTCCCAACAGGCTGCTGGTGTTAAATCAGCAGTAACAGTCATTCAAAAGGCCTGAAATGAACTTGGGGCCTGCGTTCGATGCTTACAGACCCCCCTTTGATATTTCAGTGTCCCCACTGGAATATCAAGCATCCTTGTCTTCTTCCACTGTGTAGAAGCACCGTGAGCTCCAAACAAGCCGTTCATTACCTTTAAAATTCCCAGGTTCTGTTCTTAATATAATATGATTGGGATTACAGAAACATGGCTCCAGGGTGACCAAGGCTGGGAACTAAACATCCAGGTGTATTCAATATTCAGGAAGGATAGGCAAAAAGGAAAAGGAGGTGGGGTAGCATTGCTGGTTAAAGAGGGGATTAATACAATTGAAAGGAAAGATATTAGCTCTGATGATGTGGAATCTGTATGGGTAGAACTGAGAAATACCAAGGGGCAGAAAACGTTAGTGGGAGTGGTATACAGACCTCCAAACAGTAATGCGGAGGTTGGGGATGGCATTAAACGGGAAATTAGAGATGCGTGCAATAAGGGCACAGCAGTTATCATGGGTGACTTTAATCTACATATAGATTGGGCTAACCAAATTAGTAACAATACTGTGGAGGAGGAATTCCTGGAGTGTATACGAGAAGGTTTCCTGGGCCAATATGTCGAGGAACCAACTAGAGATCAGGCCATCTTAGACTGGGTATTATGCAATGAGAAAGGATTAATTAGCAATCTTGTTGTGCGAGGCCCCTTGGGTCGGAGCGATCATAATATGATAGAATTCTTCATTAAGATGGAGAGTGAAGTAGTTGACTCAGAGACTAGGGTCCTGAATTTAAATTAAGGAAACTACGATGGTATGAGGCGCAAGTTGGGTAGGATTGATTGGGGAATGTTACTCAAAGGGTTGACGGTGGATAGGCAATGGCAAACATTCAACGATTGCATGGATGAACTACAGAATTTGTTCATCCCTGTTTGGCATAAAAATAAATCAAAAACGGTGACTCAACCGTGGCTAACAAGGGAAATTAGGGATAGCATAAGATCCAAGGAGAAGACATATAAATTGGCCAGAAAAAGCAGTAAACCTGAGGATTGGGAGCAGTTTAGGATTCAACAAAGGAGGACAAAGGGATTAATTAAGAGGGGGAAAATAGAATATGAGAGTAAGCTTTCAGGGAACATAAAAACTGACTGTAAAACCTTTTATAGATATGTGAAGAGAAAAAGATTGGTGAAGTTAAGCGTAGGTCCCTTGCAGTCAGAATCAGGGGAATTTATAATGGAGAACAAAGAAATGGCAGACCAATTAAATACATACTTTGGTTCTGTCTTCACAAAGGAGGACACAAATAACCTCCCAGAGATGTCGGGGAACATAGGATCTAATGAAAGGGAGGAACTGAAAGAAATCACTATTTGTAGGGAAATGGTGTTAGGGAAATTGATGGGATTGAAGGCCGATAAATCCCCAGGGCCTGATAATCTACATCCAAGGGTACTTAAGGAAGTGGCCCTAGAAATAGTAGATGCATTGCTGGTCATCTTCCAAAATTCGATAGACTCTGGAACAATTCCCATGGATTGGAGGGCAGCTAATGTTCAAAATTCAAAAAAGGTGGTGGAGAGAAAATGGGGAATTATAGACTGGTAAGCCTGGTAATGGAAAAAATGCTAGAATCCATTATAAAAGATGTAATAGCAGAGCACTTGGAAAACAGTGACAGGATCGGATGAAGTCAGTATGGATTTACAAAAGGTAAATCGTGCTTGACTAATCTACTGGAATTTTTTGAGGATGTAACTGGTAAAATAGATAAGGGAGAACCAGTGGATGTGGTGTATTTGGGCTTTCAGAAGGCTTTTGATAAGGTTCCGCATAAGAGATTAGCGTGTAAAGTTAAGGCACATGGGATTGGGGGCAAGGTACTGACTTGGATAAAGAACTGGTTGGCAGACAGGAAGCAAAGAGTTGGAATAAACGGGTCTTTTTCCGAGTTGCAGGCAGTGACTAGTGGGGTACCGCAGGGATCGGTCCTAGGACCCCAGCTATTCACAATATATATAAATGATCTAGACGAGGGAACTAGATGTAATAGCTCCAAGTTTGCAGATGACACAAAGCTGGGTGGGCGTGTGTGCTGTGAGGAGGATGCCGAGAAACTCCAGTATGATTTGGACAGGTTGGGTGATTGGGCAGAAACATGGCAGATGCAATATAATGTGGATAAATGTGAGGTTATCCACTTTGGTGGCAAAAACAGGAAGGCAGATTATTATCTGAACGGCAATAGATTGGGAGAAGGGGAAGTGCAACGAGACCTGGGTGTCCTTGTGCACCAGTTGCTGAAGGTAAGCATGCAGGTGCAGCAGGCGGTTAAGAAGGCAAATGGTATGTAGGCCTTCATAGCAAGAGGATTCGAGTACAGGAACAAGGATGTCTTGCTGCAGTTGTCCAGGGCCTTGGTGAGACCACATCTTGAGTATTGTGTGCAATTTTGGTCGCCTTATCTGAGGAAGGATGTTCTTGCCATGGAGGGAGTGCAGCAAAGATTCACCAGCCTGATACCTGGGATGGCAGGAATGACGTATGAGGAGAGATTGGGTCGATTGGGCTTATACTCGTTGGAGTTTAGAAGAATGAGAGGGGATCTCATTGAAACTTATAAAATTCTAACAGTACTGGACAGACTGGAAGCAGGAAGGATGTTCCCGATGGCCGGGGAGTCCAGAACCAGGGGTCACAGTCTAAGGATAAGGGGTAAGCCATTTAGGACAGGGATGAGGAGGAATTTCTTCACCCAGAGAGTGGTGAACCTGTGGAATTCTCTACCACAGAAGGTAGTGGAGGCCAATTCATTAAATATATTCAAGAAGGAGTTGGATATATTTCTTAAGGCTAAAGGGATCAAGGGATATGGGGAGAAGGCAAGGACAGGGTATTTAATTTGGATGATCAGCCATGATCTCATTGAATGGCGGAGCAGGCTCACGGGGCAGAATGGCCTACTCCTGCTCCTATCTTCTATATGTTTCTATATTAAATCACAAATACATACTTAAATAACTTTTTGCAGAGAACAAAACTCCTGGTTACCCTTTAATCAGGACCTGCCAACGACTTTGGAGTGCCTTGCTTCGCTTTTTACAGGAGAGCCGTAACAAGTACAATACCACCAGACTCTGTATAATTAAAAGAGCGTGCGAACATATCCGGATCCACGCAGGGATCTTGACATTTAACCCAATGTCCCACCAGGGCGGGGAAATCATCCCTTTAATTTCCTCCCCTGTGTCCCGGTTTCGCTGTTCAAGCATATGAATATGTTTTTGTGACAGCTCAACGGCTTTTATTAATTTTGTGAGCTATTCGGGCAGAGGCTGTATCTCATACCCGAACCGTGTAACGTACTGCTGCAGATTCTGTACCGTGTTGTTTTTACCATGAGGTGTACCGTGGATGGCTCTGAAATGGGAACGATGTGCTCTTGCGCCACCTGAACTTCTGTATGGGGTTTGAAGGAGAAAGTCGAACCGGTGACTGGGCACCAAGTGTCATTGTGTACCCGATACTGGTCCACGCTTATCGTGACGCAATACATCCCATCGCCTGCGTATGCTACCTGAGGTGGAACGTGGCTCTGGGCCATCACCTCCATGGTGCAATTGATGGGCTCTGCGCTTTCTGATTCAAACCCACACACTGGTCAATCGAACGCGTTCAGGTGCTGGGGACACAATATCATGTGTGCGCCCCTGCTCTGGCACCCCTTGAGGTCAGTGCCGGTCATGGCGTGCTCCCACTTTATAACAAATGGTGGGGTCCCAAGATACTGCACATGCACCCCGTCCCTCAAGACGCCAATGTTTACCCGGATTGCCTCTATCTTACGCATCCATGCCATACAGTTTCTCCCGACTCACATCCCCATAGCTGAGCTCGAAAAATTGGCGGAACATTTCTTTAATAAGGGCTTCGTAAAACTGCTCAGTCTCCTTCAGACACCACTCGGGCAGCTGCACCCGGGTTAAATTTAAGATAACCAACGAGGCTGCGTTATGCACATCCTGGAATAAAACCTTCCCGGTCAGGACTAGAACTAAATCATTCCCTGGGCCTGGTGTGGTGGCGGGACACCTAACTTCTGTCTCCTGTACCGGTGGGGCTGTGGGCAGGGGCTTCCTATTGTGCACTACCAGTTCCATGGAATTTATTGTGTTGGAAGGGTCTGGGACTATGCAAGCATCCAAACTCCGATCCCATCCCATACCGGCCCCGGAATCCTACCATTGCCGAATGAAAGCAATCGACACACCCGCTGGGCAGATCCGTTCTGACCCCCCCCCACACACACATAAATCCCCTGTTCCTCCTTCCACCACTTGTTCCAGCACACTTCCACTCCCCCCTTCATCCCCGTGGTCTGTCGGTACGTGCCGTTCCCCAGTCTTTCCCAGTCCGCTGACCTGTTCCCCTTGTCCTGACTCAACTTCCTAAGCCACCACCACCGTCCCAGGGGAATGTGTCCCTTGCATCTTAAGCACACGCGCTTGCCCTCGGTCACCCTAACCCGTGTGGCTGTGATCTTCAGTTGGGGACATGGTAGGGAAGCCACCCCATATGTGAACCCGGCGTGGCTGGAGTATTTCGTCGACTTGGTCCCCAGCCACCCTGGCCACCTTCCCTCGTGGAAGTAGGCTGCCATCTTATCTGTGTCCCCCCTCCTACCCCCCTTAGTCACAGTTTGTCCATCCCCCCCAGTACAGCCATAGAGGAGGGACGACTCGGTGTCCCCTCTCCTGCTGTGCCCAGTTCCGGCCAACATCAAGATGACGCTCAGTCTCAGGGCTGTCTCCATTCTGTCCTCAGCTTCCTATGAAACAAAAAGCAACAATCCCTTTCTGTGAGAGGGTTTACCTCCACAGGTCTGGCTTCGTTATATACAAGAACTATGTACATCACTATCCGTGTTGCCGGGCGCCCCCGCTAAGGCTCTTCTTGCTGGGGCCTTTTGCGGCTCATGGTCGGCGTGTAAGGAGGCGTCCAAGGCGTCCTCGGCCATGGGACCCTACTGCTCCTCCTTACTGTCCCGACCACCGGTTCATCGTCATCCCAAATCATGGGAGGAAGACCCGCGTCCACCATGCTCATTATTGGGCCTTGGTGTCGTTTTACTTTTGTTGTTCTCTCCCCTGGGTTAAACCGCTTGCACTGGTTAATATGGAACCACTTTGTGCGTTTTGGGAGTTTAACCGTGTACACCATGGGGCTTGCCTTGTCCACTATGATATACGACCCCATGTATAGTGGCTCAAATGCCCCAAGCATAGTTCCATACCATTACCTGATCTACCACCTCCCACTCGTGGGTTTTCTGGGGCTCGAGCAGCAATCGATTTTTCCGGTGCTGGTTCCCCATGTTAGTGGCTGCCTGCCAGTGAATCTGTTTTATTTTATCATACAGATTCTGTACAAACTTGTCCGGGTTCACTTCCCGGACTTGGGCTTCCATTAGGACTGGTGCCAAAATGTGGGTGGGGGTGCGCATGACCCTCCCGGTCATGAGCTCATGCGGGGAATACCCTGTGCTTCTGGAGAGGTTGGCCCGGACACCCATTAAAACTAACGGCAGGACCTCATCCCACTTTTTCGAGGACGACCCTGTCTCTTTCCTTAGCCTTTCTTTAATCATCCGGTTAAGGCGCTCCACAACCCCCAGTGACTTTGGGTTGTGAGCCACATGTCACTTCCCCTCAATCCCTAAAAGCTTCAAGGTGGCCTGCATTACTTGCCCTGTGAAATGACTCCCTTGGTCAGACTCCATGACCTGTGGCAGTCCCCACCAGGAGAACACTTCCTTTACCAGAATCCTTGCCATCGCCAAAGCTGTGGCTGCTCGGCAAGGGAAGGCTTCCACCCACTTGGAGAACACATCCACCAGGACTAGGCAGTATTTGTTACCTGCCTGTGTGGTGGGTAGTGGTCTGATGTAATCGACCTGGAGGAACTGCCATGGTCCCTCTACCCTCCTTGTGTGTCCTATGGGGACTTTCCTCCACTGAGGATTGGTATTGTTTGCTGCGCACACCAGGCAGTCCGCGCAAAAGTCGCGGACATCCTCCCTGACTTGCAGCCAGCACCCTGCCTGTTCTACCCTCTGCCAGGTAGTTTCCGGCCCTGGGTGTCCTGCTCCTGGGCCCCCGTGGGCCAACTGGAGGAATTCCCTCCGGTACCGCTTGGAAACTATCCACTGATCCCCTTTAAATGGCATCCCCTCTTTAACGGTAATGTCCGCTGCTCTGAACGGACCCTCTACCTGTTCACCCTTTTCCTTCTTCCCCATGGACGGGATCCTGGGCTTGGACTTGTTTTAAGTCTGGGGCCAAAGTTTCCCCCAGTGTTCCTCCCTTGTCCTGGATTGCTGCTATTCATAGGGATCCCAGAACTCTCCTTCCCTTGTGAAGGAATAGCCATATTCAGAAAAATACACCATCCTATGAACAGAATTTTGACTTATTAAAACATGACATACTGGGTCTGGAAGTCTGGAAGCCTTAACAATCAAAAGATGTAAACAGCATACAGGCTTTGGAGATAAGATACGTTGTTGACACTGAAACAATAGCCCTATTGAAGCAGCAGGTTGGAGGTTCCAGGAAGTCTGCAGCTTGGAAAGAAGACAATAGCTATACCCAGTTGAGTGTTATAAACCAACACTTCGGAAAGAAACACAGAACATTAAAGAAACATGTGCCTTTGTAAAAATGACATCAAGTAAAAGAAACACCTGACATCAAATGAAACAGGAGACACGATTACATGTTACAACCAACTGAGGTAAATAAGAATAGCATAGGTCACCCTAGTTGAGGTATTTTTAATTTACACGTTGTAAAAAGAATTGCACAGAATGCCTTTGTAAAAATAACATCAAATGAAACACGGGAGGCAACAGCCATCACATTGTTTTTGTGTTGCACTTGGAACACCTAGGAGACACGAAGTCTGTGGTACAACCAGTTGAGGTGTTCTAAATGCAAAAGATACAAACAGGAGACTTTGATAAAAATGAAATCAAATAGAACCACTGCTGTCACATTGTTTTTATGATAGGTTTCGAACACCTAAAGGAGGAGACATAATTCTTAATGCTACAGTTGAACTGACAGTAAGAATAGAAAGAAGTCAACAGAAAAATGACTAGAGATAATTAGCTTACATCAACAGAAAACTTCAAAGGATATACCACTGCAGAAAGGGTATAAATATAGAACTTTCAAATGGGAAGATAGAATTTGCTGAAAGGGGCAAAGTGATTCTCACGCTTCAGAGGCAGGCTCTGTAAGTTTTTAACTCTTTGAGTCTCGGTGATCAAAGGTATTTGTTTTTGGTGGATATCCTGGAAAATAAGACTCAGAAATGTAAAAATGTAACGAAGTTAAGATTTGAGAATAAGGATCTCTCATAATAAGAATTGTAAGCTATTTGTATTTGGAACTGTTAATGTTGTGATTGAATCACCAGCTGTAAGTTACATGTCAGTTCTTAAATAAATTTATATTTTTTTAGAATTGTCTCACATAGTACTTCTGTATCAAACTCGCAAACTCAATCTCTGTACACTCTTAGGTGAGGAGTTGCAAAATTCTGGAGGAGTTTTCTGGACCCTCATAATTTCCAGAAGGTTACAGGCTAGTTAAACTTATTAAAAGTGCTATCTGGAGGATGGTAACATCTTCACGTCATTCCTTTCCTTTAGGGAGAGATAATCTGAACCTTTAGACCCAATTAAGTGTCTTTAGGATTCGGCGACCTCTAACTCTCAAACAGATATACCGCTTTGGATATTGGTGAGGGAGATGGCTTACTGGTGAGGGGAAGGAAGCAGCAGCCAACTTCCTGGCACCATGGGTGGTTCTGCTGCACAGGACGGGAGGAAAAAGAATGGGAGAGCTATAGTGATAGGGGATTCTATTGTAAGGGGAATAGATAGGTGTTTCTGTGGCCGCAAACAAGACTCCAGGATGGTATGTTGCCTCCCTGGTGCAAGGGTCAAGCATGTCTTGGAGCAGCTACAGAGCATTTTGGAAGGGGAGGGTGAACAGCCAGTTGTCATGGTGCATATAGGTACCAACGATATAGGTAAAAACTGGGATGAGGTCCTAAAAGCTGAATATAGGGAGTTAGGAGGTAATTTAAAAAATAGGACCTCAAAGGTAGTAATCTCAGGATTGCTACCAGTGCCACATGCTAGTCAGAGTAGAAATAGAAGGATATTTTAGGTGAATACATGGCTAGAGGAATGGTGCAAGGGGGAGGGATTCAAATTCGTGGGGCATTGGAACTGGTTCTGGGGGAGGTGGGACCAGTACAAAATGTACAGTTTGCACCTGGGCAGGACTGGGACCGATGTGCTAGTGCTGTGGGGGAGGGTTTAAACTAAAATGGCAGGGGGTTGGGAACCTGTGCAGGGAGACAGAGGAAAGGGAACCAAGGATAGAAGCAAAAGACAGGAAGGAGAAAAGTAAAAGTGGCAGTCAGAGTAATCAAGGGTTTAAATCTAACATGGCCACAATAAATAATAATTCTAAAAGGTCTAAAAGTGTTAAAAAAAAAGCCTGAAGGCTTTGTGTCTTAATACGAGGAGCATTCGTAATAAGGTGGATGAATTAGCTGCACAAATAGATGTAAACAGATATGATATGATTGGGATTACGGAAACATGGCTCCAGGGTGGCCAGGGCTGGGAACTCAACATCCAGGGGTATTCAATATTCAGGAAAGACAGGCAAAAAGGAAAATGAGGTGGGGTAGCATTGCTGTTTAAAGAGGAGATTAACACAATTGTAAGGAAGGATATTGGCTCTGATGATGTAGAATCTGTATGGGTAGAGCTGAGAAATACCAAGGGACAGAAAATGTTAGTGGGAGTTGTATACAGACCCCCAAACAGTAATGCGGAGGTTGGGAATGGCATTAAATGGGAATTTAGAGACGTGTGCAATAAGGGCACAGCAGTTATCATGGGTGACTTTAATCCACATATAGATTGGGCTAACCAAATTAGTAACAATACTGTGGAGGAGGAATTCCTGGAGTGTATACGGGATGGTTTCCTGGACCAATATGTCGAGGAACCAACGAGAGATCAGGCCACCTTAGACTGGGTATTATGTAATGAGAAAGGATTAATTAGCAATCTTGTTGTGCGAGGCCCCTTGGGTCGGAGCGATCATAATATGATAGAATTCTTCAATAAGATGGAGAGTGAAGTATTTGACTCAGAGACTAGGGCCCTGAATTTAAATAAAGGAAACTACGATGGTATGAGGCGTGAGTTGGGTAGGATTGATTGGGGAATGTTACTCAAAGGGTTGACGGTGGATAGGCAATGGCAAACATTTAAAGATCGCATGGATGGACTACAGAATTTGTTCATCCCTGTTTGGCATAAAAATAAAACAAAAAAGGTGAATCAACCGTGGTTAACAAGGGAAATTAGGGATTGCGTAAGATCCAAGGAGAGGACATATAAATTGGCCTGAAAAAGCAGCAAACCTGAGGATTGGGAGCAGTTTAGGATTCAACAAAGGAGGACAAAGGGATTAATTAAGAGGGGGAAAATAGAATATGAGAGTAAGCTTTCAGGGAACATAAAAACTGACTGTAAAAGCTTCTATAGATATGTGAAGAGAAAAAGATTGGTGAAGTCAAGCGTAGGTCCCTTGCAGTCAGAAACAGGGGAATTTATAATGGGGAACAAAGAAATGGCAGACCAATTAAATACATACTTTGGTTCTGTCTTCACAAAGGAGGACACAAATAACCTCCCAGAGATGTCGGGGAACATAGGGCCTAATGAGAGGGAGGAACTGAAAGAAATCAGTATTTGTAGGGAATTGGTGATAGGGAAATTGATGGGATTGAAGGCCGATAAATCCCCAGGGCCTGATAATCTACATCCTAGGGTACTTAAGGAACTGGTCCTAGAAATAGTAGATGCATTGCTGGTCATCTTCCAAAATTCTATAGACACTGGAACAGTTCCCATGGATTGGAGGGTAGCTAATGTTACCCCACTATTCAAAAAAGGTGGTAGACAGAAAACGGGGAATTATAGACCGGTAAGCCTAACATCAGCAGTGGGGAAAATGCTAGAGTCCATTATAAAAGATGTAATAGCAGAGCACTTGGAAAACAGTGACAGGATTGGACAAAGTCTACATGGATTTATAAAAGGTAAATCGTGCTTGACTAATCTACTGGAATTTTTTGAGGATGTAACTGGTAAAATAGATAAGGGAGAACCAGTGGATGTGGTGTATTTGGACTTTCAGAAGTCTTTCGATAAAGTCCCGCATAAGAGATTAGCGTGTAAAGTTAAGGCACATGAGATTGCGGGCAAGGTACTGACTTGGATAGAGAACTGGTTGGAATAAACGGGTCTTTTTCCGAGTGGTAGGCAGTGACTAGTGGGGTACCGCAGGGATTGGTCCTAGGACCCCAGCTATTCACAATATATATTAATGATCTAGACGAGGGAACTAGATGTAATATCACCAAGTTTGCAGATGACACAAAGCTAGGTGGGTGTGTGTGCTGTGAGGAGGATGCCGAGAAACTCCAGTATGATTTGGACAGGTTGGGTGATTGGGCAGATGCATGGCAGATGCAGTATAATGTAGATAAATGCGAGGTTATCCACTTTGGTGGCAAAAACAGGAAGGCAGATTATTATCTGAATGGCAATAGATTGGCAGAAGGGGAAGTGCAACGAAACCTGGGTGTCCTTGTGCACCAGTCGCTGAAGGTAAGCATGCAGGTGCAGCAGGCGGGTAAGAAGGCAAATGGTATGTTGGCCTTCGTAGCGAGAGGAATCAAGTACAGGAACAAGGATGTCTTGCTGCAGTTGTACAGGGCCTTGGTGAGACCACATCTTGAGTATTGTGTGCAGTTTTGGTCGCCTTATCTGAGGAAGGATGTTCTTGCCATGGAGGGAGTGCTGCGAAGATTCACCAGCCTGATACCTGGGATGGCAGGAATGACGTATGAGGAGAGATTGGGTTGATTGGGCTTATACTCGCTGGAGTTTAGAAGAATGAGAGGGGATCTCATTGAAACTTATAAAATTTTAACAGGACTAGACAGACTAAATGCAGGAAGGATGTTCCTGATGGCCGGGGCATCCAGAACCAGGGGTCACAGTCTAAGGATAAGGGGTAAGCTGTGGTGTATGTAACCGTTCCACCTTTAAGAGAACTATTTTAAGAGATGCACTACTTTATCTTGGCTGCTGTATTCTGTAATACCGGTGCTGACCACACCGGTATATAAGTGCTGTGTAATGATTTATTGAGCAGTTCAGCCTGACCTTCGACTAATAAAGACCTGTTGAATTTATTCTTGTGGTCTGAGTGCAGTGATTCTTATTAACAATAACTAGAACACACAGACTTAACAGTGGCGACGATGACGATCTTACCCTGCGGCAGAGATATATCCAAGGCAGTTTAACGGGCGTCGAGAAGAGGCATCTGCCCTCATCATCCTGCTGAGAAAAGACTCGGGTCTGAAGAGCAAGGAAGAATCCTGACACGAAGCCTTCCATCAGCAACAGGCAGTGATCATCCCTTCTACCACGGTGGTGGGTAAGCCGATCAGCGACGAGCAGCAAGTCGGCCACGTTGGCTGTGAAGTAGGGGAGGGAAAAATGGAGGATATAAGGGCGGAGAACTCGACCACGGCTGGGGAAAAGAGCCGGACAGAAGTCGGGGCCAGAGGCGCTGAGACTGGGGCAGCGTAAGGCACGGGAGCCGCGGTGAATGCAAACGCAGCCGGTGTAAAAGACCGGGCTGCAAAGCGGGCTGGGAGACGCAACAGCATCGAGAGAGAGCTTGACCGCGACCGGGGAAAAAGGCCAGGCAGCTACCGAGGCCGCGAGGCACGGGAGAAAATAATAATTTAAAAAAAACGCGGAGAACTCAGCCGCAGCCGGGGGAAAGGACTGGACTGCAAGAGGGGCTGGGAGGCACGATTTGAGAACCGCTGGGGAGGGTGAACGCAGCAATACGGCAATTGCCATTACAGCCAGCGGGGGAGAAAGGCAAACGCGGGAAGCCGCCATTTTCGTAGGCGGGGGAAGAAGACAAGCGCGGGAAACCGCCATTTTGAAAAAAAATAAAAGAAAAATTTCTTTTTGTTTCTCAAGAAGATTGCGAGGATGCCTAAGCGTGGTAACATCAACGATTTCGATGCCAATGTTGAAGATTGGGCCACGTATGTAGAACGCATAGAGATTTATTGTAAGGCAAATAAAATATCAGATGAAGATAAAGCACTAACCTTACTAAACTCAATGGGTGCGAAGACATACGGGCTATTGAAGCATCTTCTATCACCAGCTAAACCGACGGATCAGGCTTTCGCTAATATTGTTGCTGGCCTGAGAAATCATTTGAACCCCACACCGCTGATGTTAGCGGAATTATTTAAATTTTATGCGAGAATGCAACTGAAAGAGGAAAGCAACGCGGAGTATTTAATTGAACTGCGTACGCTAGCGAAATACTGTCAGTTTGGGGAAAGACTGACAGAGGCACTGAGAGACAAATTCGTGTGTGGATTGTCGAAAGAAGGAACACAAAAGCGGCTGCTTGAAGAGAATGACCTTACACTTGATAAGGCTGTCACTATTGCAACATCGCATGAAGCTGCAGCAAGAGGCACTGCGGAAATGCAGCTGAAGGCAGCGGTACTCAGCGTAGATCAAATGGCTTTGGGTACAGCGAAATGTTATCGTTGTGGAAAGACAACACACGATCAGAACCAATGCTGGTTTAAAAATCAGGAATGTAGAAAATGTGGCAAGCTTGGTCACATAGCTAAAGTATGCCGGTCAGGAAAGAAGACCAGCACCAAAAAGTCACCGCAGGAAAAGTGCAGAAAGGTACATAAGGTGGCTGAGAAGAGTTCGGATGAACAGAATTCGGATTCAGACTCCAACAGCAAGGAACTGGGTAGTCTGAGAATTCACAATGTGAGTAAGGAAGCTGACCTACAAACTATCTGGGTCACACTTCAGATAGCAGGAGTCCAAGTGAAGATGGAATTGGACACTGGATCGGCGTTGACGGTCATGAATAAGCAAGATTACAAAAGGTTATTCACACATATTCCCCTACGGGATACGGAGATAGTATTGCAGACATACACGGGGCAAAGAGTATACCCCATCGGAAAGATAATAGTCAAGGTGAGACACAAGGGCAAAGATCACCAAGGAATGGACTTACATGTACTACCTGAGTGAGGTCCACCACTTCTGGGACGGGAGTGGATCAGGAAAATAAATATGGACTGGCACTCCCTAAAAGTAATAATGGTAGATTCCGGAAAAAAAGATGTCAAACCTGAATGATTGTCCAGAATATTGGATGAGGCTAAAGAGGTGTTCCAACAGGGACTGGGAACACTGAGAGGAATTAAGGCAAAAATCAAGATTGCAGAACATGCAAACCCAAAATTTTTCAAAGCCAGACCGGCACCTTATGCGATACGACCTGCTGTGGAAGCTGAGCTGGAAGGGCTAGAACGTTCAGGAGTACTGTCTAAGGTGGACTGGAGTGAGTGGGCCACGCCCATTGTTCCCGTCATGAAGCGTTCATCGAGTAACAAGCCAGGGGAACCGGGGAAGGTCCGCATCTGTGGAGACTTCAAGATCACGGTTAATCCGGTGCTTCACACGGTGCAATATCCGCTTCCGCGGATTGAGGATATCTTTGCTTCATTGTCTGGCGGGAAACACTTCACCAAGATAGACCTGGCGCAAGTGTACTTACAGATGGAAGTTGAGGAAGAGTCGCGCCAGTATCTCACAATCAACACGCACAGAGGCTTGTATTGATATAATAGACTGGTTTTTGGAGTGGCTTCGGCTCCAGCAATTTGGCAGAGGGCCATGGAGCAGGTATTACAGGGAATTCCAAGCACTCAATGTTACTTGGATGATATCCTGATTACAGGAGATGACGATGAGGAACACCTTGCAAATTTGAAACTGGTGCTCACCAGATTGAAGGAATATGGACTTCGAGTTAATCACCAGAAATGTGAGTTCTTTCAGAAACGGATCTTGTACTGTGGTCATGTCATTGACCAGGAGGGGCTGCACAAGTCACCTGACAAGATCGAAGCTGTTGTGAAGGTTCCCGCTCCGGAAAATGTATCCCAGTTGAGGTCGTTCCTAGGGTTGATTAACTATTACCATAAGTTTCTGCCAAATATATCCACGGTGCTGCACCCGCTGAACGCTCTTTTGCAGAAAGAAGTACCATGGAAGTGGAGCGAGGACTGTAAGAAGGCCTTTCGCAAAAGCAAGGCATTGATCACCTCAGAGGAAGTGTTGGCTCACTTCAACCCAACGCTACCTATTCGTATAGCTTGTGATGCTTCTCCTTATGGTATTGGAGCAGTACTCGCACACAAGTTGCCAAATGGCTTGGAAAGGCCAGTCGCATTTGCATCCAGATCATTGACCTCCGCTGAGCGCAACTATGCTCAGATAGATAGGGAGGCTCTCAGCCTTGTGTGGGGAGTAAAGAAGTTTAATCATTACCTGCAGGGCCAGAAGTTTACACTGCTGACAGACCACCAGCCGTTGGTATCCATTTTTATCCCTAAGAAGGGTGTTTCGGTGATGACAGCACAGAGGCTCCAGAGATGGTCCCTTTTCCTAGGGGCACACCAATATCAGATAGAATTCAAAAGTACAAAGCAGCATGGTAATGCTGATGGGCTGTCGCGCCTGCCACTACCTACTGAGGAGGAGGCACCGACGGTTGACCCAGTGGAGTTATTTCACTCGACCATCATCGAATGTTTACCTGTCACCAATGCAAATATTGAAAGGGAGACTAGGAATGACCCGACACTGTCCCGGGTCTACGAATTGACAGTAAAGGGATGGCCAGCCCATGGTGATCCACTGTTACCGGCATTCTCAGCAAGACGAGAACAGCTGTCCATCTGTCAGGGAACATTGATGTATGGAACAAGGGTGATTATCCCTCCTAAGTTAAGAGAGAGAGTTCTAAAAGAACTACATGAAGGTCATCTGGGGGGAGTCAAGATGAAAAGCCTTGCTGGGGCTTATGTGTGGTGGCCGGGTATCGACCAACAGATAGAGGATCTGACGAAAAGCTGCTCAGGGTGCCAAAAAGTCCAAAATGCACCTCCAATTGCACCGCTGCATCCATGGGAATGGCCTTCAACCCCATGGCAACGTGTACATATTGACTTTGCTGGTCCATTCATGGACTCCATGTTTTTAATTGCGGTGGACGCACATTCCAAATGGCCAGAAGTGATTAAAATGACTACCACTACCTCGGAGAAGACGATCGCGGTGCTAAGAACGATATTTGCAAGAAATGGATTGCCAGAGCAAATATGTTCAGACAACGGACCACAGTTCGTGTCAGAGGAATTCCAGAAATTCCTGAAGAAGAATGGGGTGAAACATTATACCTCTGCCCCATATCATCCAGCTACGAATGGGCTGGCCGAAAGGTTTGTACAGACGTTCAAAAAGGCAATAAAGGCCACGAGCGAAGATCAGATTCCACTGTAACACAAGGTGGACAATTTCCTACTGGCATATCGAAACGCCACCCATGCAACAACAAACCAAAGCCCTGCCATGATGTTCTATAACAGGAGGCTGCAGTCCGGGTTGGACTTGTTAAAACCAAATGTGCGGAGGGAAGTCGCAAACAAACAGTTCCAGCATATCAATAACAAGCCCACTCGGAGTTTTGAAATAGGACAACCGGTGTTAGCCAGGGACTATAAAAACGAGAAATGGCAATTTGGAACAATTCGGGCCAGACAAGGACCCCTGATGTACACGGTAGATGTTGGTGAAAACGTAATGCGACGTCATGCTGACCAACTGGTGGGATCGAGAACAAGGGTCGAGCCCATGGTTACGACAGAGACAACCGTGGAGGAAGTTAGTGAACCTGAAGCATCTACCTCAGAAGTGAATATACCTGATGATGATGTCCTATCCATAGGGGATCAACTAGATGAGTCACCCCAGCAACGAGAACCAGAGACCCCTGAAAGGCGTTATCCGTCTCGGATCAGGAGGCCTCCTCAGAGACTGAATCTGTGAACTGTTTTTACATGAAGTTGTGTATATATGTTATTATGTTATGTTAAATGGGGAATATATACTGTTAAGCTAAAAAGGGAGGATTGTGGTGTATGTAACCGTTCCACCTTTAAGAGAACTATTTTAAGAGATGCACTACTTTATCTTGGCTGCTGTATACTGTAATACCGGTGGTGACCACACCGGTATATAAGTGCTGTGTAATGATTTATTGAGCAGTTCAGCCTGACCTTCGACTAGTAAAGACCTGTTGAATTTATTCTTGTGGTCTGAGTGCAGTGATTCTTATTAACAATAACTAGAACACACAGACTTAACATAAGCCATTTAGGACAGAGATGAGGAGGAATTTCTTCACCCAGAGAGTGGTGAACCTGTGGAATTCTCTACCACAGAAGGCAGTTGAGGCCAATTCATTAAATATATTCAAGAAGGAGTTAAATATATTTCTTACGGCTAAAGGGATCAAGGGATATGGGGAGAAGGCAGGGACAGGGTACTGAATTTGGATGATCAGCCATGATCTCATTGAATGGCGGAGCAGGCTCGAGGGGCTGAATGGCCTACTCCTGCTCCTATCTTCTATGTTTCTAAGGTGAACATCTGGGGAATATGCCTGATCTGGGGTAGCCCGAAAGGGGCTAGGACTAGTAACGATCCTTTCACCCTGGCCCCCTGCTTGGCCAACTCGTCGGCCCTTTGGTTACCTTCCCCGTCCTTAGGGATTACTATAACCTCCTCGGCTTTATCTGAATCCGCTGCTATTACTCGGGTGGCTAACATAAAGTCAGCCCCGAGGACTCCTGACCCTGGCTGTTCCCAATTTATCAGGATGCACTCCCACGTGGTATGGAGGGATCCTAGTTCTATGGCCAATGGTTTGGACATTGCCCCCACCTGCTCGTTCCCTGTGAACCCCATGAGACTGAATAGGATCCTGCTAGACCAGGGTGAATTGGTCGGGTCCCTTGAATGGATCACCGTGCTCGAGGCCCCGGTGTCCACCAAGTACTTCCCATGTACCGTCTCCATCCCCATCTTCACACAAGGTCTGCCCCACTCATCGTACGTGAGTGGACACAGGTACTCAGGCTGGGTGCGTTCTAGTCAGAGTGAAGGGCATATGGGAGCGGTCGGGATCACACTGCTCGCGGTAGCGTCTACTCTCCCTTTCTCTTGCACAAAAGCCGTCCAAAGGGCAGCCACCAGAACGTCAAACGGTTCCCCAGTCGCCCCCTTCGCCTCGACAGTCTGTGCCTTTTGCACCAGAGGATCCCCTCGGCCTTGCCCCTTTTTCTGGGTCGGGCACTCTCGCCTCCAGTGTCCCGTCTTCCCACACCTGAAACATGTCCTTGTCTTTTCTGCACTAACCCCTTCCTGACGCCATTCCTTCCTATTACCCTCACTGGCTTTCATTTCGTGGACCCTTCCCTTTGGTTTGACCTCCTCCTCGGAATCGGCCTTAAAGGCTAGACTCAGCCTTCTGAGCACGCCTGCCTCCATATTCGCGAGGTCCTCGGAGTCAAACCAGGCTTCTGCTTTTGCCCTTATTCATGACAAACTGTTTGCCATGAGGGTCCTGAGCCAGTGATTCCTGGGGCCCCCTTGCAGCTGTAACCTGTCTAGTATCCCACCCGTGGACTTTTCGTATACAAGCCATAGCCTGTCTGCGAAAGCCTGTGGGGCTTCGCCAGCCAGCTGCAGTGTTCTCTCCACTCGGGAGAATGGACTACCCTTGGTATTTCTCATGGCTCTCAGGATTTCCTCTTTTAAATCTGCCGTAGTTCCTTGCCCCAGCTTGGTGGCTGCGGACAGGGCCTGGTACAATTTGCCATCCAGGGAAAATAGCAACAGCCTGTGAGTTTCGCCCTCACTACACTCATTGATCCCACCAATTTGCTCCACTTCCATAAAGTGAATGGAGGGGTCCCCTTCTTTTCTTAATTTGGGCATGCTTGCTATCATAGCCTGCAGTTGTGGGGTGATAAATGGGACCACGTAATTGCTCTGCAGCAGGCCCTGAGCACCGTAGGTGAGGGAGGACCATACATTTGCTGCCGCAGAGGGTACATTGGTCTCGGTGGTGCTTCTGGCGCTGGTGGGACTTCCCTATCCCAGACCCAATCCTCAGACCCCTGTCTTTCCTCTTCCCAGTCCACCCGAGCTTCCCCCGGGGTTGTTAAGCAAACCATCCCTTTGGCTTTGGACAGGGCTTGGGTCAGACCTTTTATCCTTTCCTCACAGGGCCCGTGGTTTAAATCCTCATACCCCCTGCTCCTGGCTACCTTGTAGGCTGCCTTTATGTCTCTAAGATGCCCCTCTAGCCCGTCAACTTTACCCGTTAAGCGGGCGTTCTCCTCCCTTACAGCCTGCCCATTGAGCTTGGCCTGGGTGACCTGGCACTGCAGATACTCCCCGGTGTTACGGGAGGTTTCCTCTTGTGCGCGTTTCTCCTGTCTTTCCTCGCGCAACTCCTCCACTAGTCTACTCCCGACTATCCCCCTTGCGTCTGACTTTTCTTCTGATTCCCTAAGCTCGGCCTGCAGCTTTCCAACCTGCTCCCTGAGCAGTTGGACCTGTTTCTGCAGGCACAGGAGCCAAATCGCCTTTTCCTTAGACTTTTTATGCTCCTTGCTACCTGTCCACTCAGCAGCCCTATCCTGAGGACTGTCAGAACGCAACATCTCCAGCACCCACTGCTGAGACACATCGGGGGAGAAATTCGGTATCGCCCCATTTGGGGCGCAATTATCGGCCGGGCGCAAAGATTAGTGCCTGGCGCTAATTATCGCCTCCGACTGCAAACTTGGCTTTTATCGTCCCTGGAGGTGATTGGAGTGCTAAATCAGGCGCTACACAACTCTCTTAAGGCGCTAACGCCGAGGAGCGAGACGCTACCTCAGAGGGTGGGCGCAGCGCAGGTGCTGTCAGCTAGCGATTGAACACAGACACACTGGCGCCAGTCAGTTCTTAAAGGGGAGGGTCGATCTTGCTCTGCAGCCACACCCTGCTCATTGGAGCCTTGAATCTCGGCCTGGGCAGACCTGTGGCTAAATCTAGCAGCCAGACACTATGGAAAGGGCCAGGGAGCGAACACAGCGCTTCTGCGAGCGGGCTTTGGAGGCTCTGGTTCGTGGGGTGGAGCACAGAAGATCCATTCTGTACCCAAAGAGTGTGGAGGGAGGTGGCTCAAAGCGCTTCCTCAAGCAGCATGGTGCCTAGGACCCATGTGCAATGTAGGAAAAAGTTCAACGACCTCACTCGGGTCGTCAGGGTGAGTGCCTTTTTTTTTTCAAAACCTTTTCATCCCTCCATCTCAACCTCACTTTATGGCCAGCGGGTCTTGAAAGCCCCAATGCCCAACACTCATCCAACACCTATGGCCCTTTCATCAAACACACATGCACATTCCACACTTTGCATACAGTAAGGGCTATTCAACTATGGGAGGCATATCAGGCAAGACCACGGCTGCATACAGTAAGGGCTATTCAACTATGGGAGGCACATCAGGGAAGACCATGGCTGCATACAGTAAGGGCTATTCAACTATGGGAGGCACATTAGGCAAGACCAAGGCTGCATACAGTAAGGGCTATTCAACTATGGGAGGCATTTCAGGCAAGATCATGGCTGCATACAGTAAGGGCTATTCAACCATGAGAGGCATTTCAGGCAAGATCATGGCTGCATACAGTAAGGGCTATTCAACCATGGGAGGCATTTCAGGCAAGATCATGGCTGCATATTTACTCAGATGCCATCCTTTGTCTTGCAGGCCAAGCTGTCTCATAATAGGAGATAGCAGCAACGGACTGGTGGAGGGTGGCCTCACCTTGAAGCCCTCAGCGATCTTGAGGAGCGCGTCCACAGGATTGTGGCAAGCCGGGTGATTGGTCCTGTCGCCACTGGAGACACCCACCCCGTTCTGGACAGCAATGGTAAGGTCATCACCTTTTTGTCCTCTCTCCTTCCACTTGTTCCTCACAGCAGCAGCCTTTGACACTTTCAATCCAAATCACTAAATCGCTGCACTCATGCCTCCATTGCTGCCACCCTGTCCTCACGCTAAAGCCACTCTTGTACATCCCTGCTTTCAGATGGTGATTCACCAGGTGAGGAGACAGGCCCTCAAGCTGCCAGTGAGAGTGAAGCTGAAGGCGAGGAGGAACAGGAAGCCGGACCATCAGCGCCACCCTCTACCGAGGCAGCACATGCCCATACTGGGGACATGCCTTCCCTGGAGGGAAGCAGGGGGGAATGCTCTGATGAGGGTGAAGCTCCAGGACCTAGTGGGCTGCAGCAACGCGAGGGGGGTAGGGAAGCTCGGGGCCTTCTCCCCGGAGGGAGAGTAAGGCCTCGAGTCCTGCTGCACTGGACGCAGACGAGGAGTGGGTCCTCGCTGAAATGAGCGTCCAGGCGGAGCAAAGGCACACTGAGCTCATGGCTGCAGTGGCAAGGATGCCCGAATCCATTGAATCACTGGCGAGGAGTATGGAGCACTTCGCTGTAGTACAGGCAGCTGCCACGCAAATGCTAAGTGCTGCAATGCAATCAGTGGCTGGTCTCATGCAGACGCAGATTGAGGCCACGCGAGCATTGACTGCTGCCAGTCTCGCTGGATCAGGCAGATTTCCCCGGGGCTCTCACTGCGCCGCAGCAGGCCAGCAATCTGTGCTCCATCAGATTGCTCCGGATGCTGAAGTGCTGCCCCGTGGGAGTGCCAGTGTGTCGGTCGAGCAGGGAGTTGCTGTCCTCTCTCAAGATGACAGCATTCCTGCTGCCACCACTGTCACTTCTCCACTGCAGTTGCCACCACCTGTAAGGCAGATTGCTGCTGCCCATGCAGAGTTGGTGCAGTCAGCAGCCGGGCCATCCAGGCCCAGAGCTGGTCCAGGCCGTCCCTCAAGGGCATCTGCAGTCTCAGTTTCTGACAATCAGCAGCCTTCCCCTAGCCTTGCTCCAGCCACTGGGGTCCCATTACGGAGGAGCTGCAGGGTGGGAAGGGGGGAATTTCGCAAGGGAAGCAGATCACCCTCGAAGGCAAAAAGTAGGAGGCGTGGCAAAATGTTTTTCATTGTTTTATTGAAGGCCGAGGTTCGTGGTCAAATTTTTGTTACTGTTTTGGACATTGCCTCCAGGTTGTGAGAGCCACTTATGTGAATGACTGCTTTTTTTTGTGTTTCTTTCTATTACTTTGTCATGCGGAAATGAGACACACAGAGTTTGTGAAATAAAAAAGTGTCTGTATTCAAAATGTACATGTTTGGTCTTTCCACTCATTGTTGCCTTTACCGGCTTAGGGGTTGCGGGATGGTTTCATTCAGGTTGTTTGATTGGCAGAAGCCATTCCCTCAGAGGGGGCCTAGAAGTGACTTGCTATGAGCCTTTGACGAACGGTCCTTCCACTTTGTGCCTCCCTCCCGCCTTGGTGCTGCTGATGATCATCCTCCTCATCTTCCTCCTCCTCCTCCTCCTCTGCTGGTGCTCCAATGTCTGGTGGCATTGGCTGGGTCCTGAGGATTGCAAGGTTATGCAGCATGCAGCACACAACAATGAAGTGGGAGACTCGCTCAGGCGAGTACTGCAGGGCTCCTCCAGAATGGTCCAGACAGCGGAACCATTGCTTGAGCACGCCGATTGTGTGCTCAACGATGTTCCTGGTAGCTTGATGGCTCTCGTTATATCATAGCTCAGCAGGGGTGCTGGGCGAACGGAGCGGTGTCATCAGCCAGGTGCACAGAGGATATCCCTTTCCCCGAGAAGCCAACCTCCTGGGTGATGCGGTGCCTGGAAAAGGTCTGCCACAGAATTCTGGCGCAGGATGAAGGCATCGTGGCTGCTGCCTGGAAAGTGGGCATTGACAGCAAGTATCAGCTGTCTGTGGTCACAGACCAACTGGGCGTTTAAGGAATGGAAGCCCTTTCGGTTGCCGAAATCCTCGGCATTCTCTTGCGGCGTCCGCAAAGCCACATGCGTGCAGTCAATGGCGCCCTGCACCATGGGGAAGCCCGCTATCATCGCAAAGCCCGTTGCGCGTTCTTGCTGCTTGTCTGGGGTCATGGGGATAGAGATGTACTCTCGCCTCATTTTAAAGAAGGCATTTGTTACCTGACGGATGCAGCAATGCACCGCGAACTAGGAGATATTGGTGATGTCCCCAGTAGCTGATTGAAATGAGCCGGTGGCATAAAAGTTGAGAGCCACTGTTATCTTCACTGGCACCGATAGAGACATCCTGCTCCTCAGTTGAGGCTGCAGATCTGGCTGAAGCAGGTGGCAGAGCTCAGTGACCACCTCCTTGCTGAATCGCAGCCTTCGCAAACACTGCTCCTCAGACATATTAATGTAGGAGAACTGTTGGCGAAAAAGCCTGGGAGGGTAAGGTCTCCTGTACAGAGGCCTGTTGGCCCTCCTCCATCTGGCCATGATTGCCACTCTCTCTCTGTGTCTCTGTGCCCTCCGAATGTGATGGAGAAGGACGACATTCCCATTCATTGCAGCCCCCATAGTGTCTGGGCAATCAAAGTTGTGAAGGTCAAAAAGCAAAGTACCTGCAAAGTTATGGTCAGAAGCCAAAACTACCTCAGACACCGTTGGCTCAATGCAGAAGTCTCTTTCTCTCTTTGTCTCTCTCCAAATCTCTCTCTCGCTCAGAACAAGTGATGCAAAAATGGCTACCACACAAAAGCCAGGAAGAGGCCCCCTTTAAATAGCGCTCCCCCACAGCCCCACAGCAACTGGGAAGCATTCCAGTCAACCTGTCATTGGTAGCGCCAGGCGGAAAGGAGGGGGCGCCACTGAATTTCCGGTCCGGGGCGTCCCAAGCGTGTTGCACTCTTGAATGACGTCAAGATCTGTGTGCGCAGGAGATCAGGCGGTATTGTTTAGCGCCACCGCAAAATGTCCAGTCAATTTCACGAGAGGCACAGGTATCGCCGCGCCCGGGCGCTAGTTGGTTTGCGCTCCACTTAGTGCCCTCTTAAGGCACTAACGGGTGGTGCTACCAACTGAATTTTTCCCCCAATATTAACTTTACCAAACACATAGGAGGAAATTCTGTCCCCCATCACAGATCTCTTGCCCTCTAAACTTTCCATGATCCTGTTCACACAACCTATCATCCTGCCGACGGTCGCCAATTCTGTAGGTGGTTTGCTTTGGTGTGTTAAATCACCCCTCCTTCTCAGTTCTATACGACAGGAATTATGGTTGTAATGTATATACCTTTAAGGGGGGGAACTACTTTTTACAGCTCATGTATACTGCAGTACCGGCAGTGACCACACCTGTATATAGCACTGAGTAGTAATCTGTACAGTCAGTTCAACTGTGAGCCACGTTGAGTAAACACCTGTTGTACCGTTTCTGCTGCAGTCTGTATCTTATATATATATAAATAAACGGATACTTCTGTCTGTCTATCTGTCTGTCTGTCCTCGGGTGTGCATCTGTCCGGCTATGCGCTCAAAAGTTATAGAGCGTACCTACGCGCGCGTTACCTCCGAAGAAAGCTTACGCTTCCGGGACGGTCGTAAGCGTATTTACTTTTCGGTCGGACGAAAATTGTTCGCGCCTTATGCAAAAAACCTTCAAAATTAAACTCATTATCTGCTACTTAGCATTGATTGACTGACGTCAAGGTTCGACCAATCCTGTGTCGTCACGATTGACCAATCCTACAGTACAGTCCCCTGATGGTTGGCCAATCGGTGTGTGTTTGTGGGCGGGACTAATCGTTTTCATCTCAGGGATGTGGCAGCCATTGTTTCACTGCCATTACTTCAGCTTCCAGCTCAAACTACTTTGATCATCCAGCTTTGAAAAAGTTAGTATCTCTTTTAAAAATAACATAAGATTTACCAAAAACGTTTTATAAGTACTTTCACTTTCATCTTTCAAGGTATTAAAAGGTAGAAATGTTGCCTGGCAGCAGATTGAGAGAGGGACACAGACAGGGCCCAAAAGCCTGGGACTCGATTTAAAATGTTGCCCGGCAGCAGATTCACAGAGGGACACAGAGAGGCCCCAAAGCCTGGCACTCGATTTAAACCGCCCGGCCCAAAACAGCCCTGGCAACGCCGGGCTCCCCCCAGCTAGTCTTATTATACACGGACGTAACATTGGCGACGAGGCAGGTTCAAACCTACCTGCAACTCTGCATCACCTCCCGGGGATTCGTTCCTGGAGATCAGTGGATTGGAGGTCAAGGCCAGAGACTTGGGCGTCGACCACGGGCAACCGCCCAGTCATCCAGCAGAGACTCGAGAATTGCGGGGGAGGCTGTCGAGAGCCAGGCTTGGCTTTCCAGTCAAGGTGGTCCAGCGAAAAGGGCTGGCAACAGGTAGTGCGCAGACCCTTCCCGGACAGCGGCGTGCTAGAGCCCGACCGAGCAGCGTCGACGGGGGAGAGAGAGAGAGAGGGCAGAGCGCACAGGGCACAGCCGGTGTTCAGGGGCCGAGCAGCGTCAGAGAGAGGGAGAGAGAGATGCGCAGAAACCCGCGAGGCGCCGCCATTGCCATGAGGACCGTCGAGAGTGGTGTTGGCAGCAGCGCAGGAGAAGCGCGTGAAACCTACAGGGCGCCGCCTTTGCCACAAGAACCGCCGGGAGCGGGGGAGGAAGGAAAGCACGGGAGCCGCCATTTTAAGCCATTGGGAGACGCCATTTTAAACCACACCCAAAATGCCGAAGAGTGGCAGTATCACCGCATTTGACAATGAAGTCGAAGATTGGACTACATATGTCGAACGAATAGAGGTGTACTGCAAGGCAAATGAGGTGTCAGATGACAAGAAAGTGTCGGTATTGTTAAATTTAATGGGTGCAAAGACGTATGGTTTATTACGAAATCTAGTAACCCCAACGAAGCCAATGGAAAAGAATTTTGAAGACATAGTAACGATACTAAAGGAACATTTAAACCCCACACTGCTGCTGATAGCAGAAAGATTCAAGTTTCACAAACGGAACCAGCATAAGGATGAAAGCAATGCTGATTATTTAACAGAACTGCGCAAACTATCGAAACACTGCCAGTTTGGAACGGGACTGGCCGATACCTTAAGGGACAAGTTTGTGTGTGGGCTTCAAAGTGAATGAACCCAGAAACGGCTTTTATCTGAAAAGGACCTTACGCTGGAAAAGGCTTTCAGCATTGCGGTATTATATGAAGCAGCAGCACGGGGCGCTGCAGAGATACAACAGAGACCGCAAGAATATGGCACAAACGAAATGTCATATGGAACAGAGAAGTGCTATCGCTGCGGCAGAACAACACACGACCAGTATGATTGCTGGTTCAAAGACAAAGTGTGCAGACAGTGTGGAACAGTAGGACACATAGCACGAGTCTGCAGGTCGGGAAAGAAAATCAGCAATAAGAAACCTACCAAAGGAAAGTACAAGAAGGTACATAAGATGACGGAGAATAGTTCAGACGAACAAAAGAGTGATAACGACTCCGAAAGCAGGGAACTGAGTTGTCTGAAACTACATAATGTGATCACAATGGAGGATCACCGAACCATTTGGGTCACTCTCAAGATAGCAGGAGTCCAGGTAAAGATGGAATTGGACACAGGATCAGCCCTAACAGTCATAAACTGACGGGACTACGAGCGGATATTCTCACACATACCCTTGAGAGAAACAAAGATTATTTTGAAGACGTACATGGGGCATAAAGTCTACCCCAAAGGAAAAATAAGGGTGACCGTTATATATAATGGTAAGGAAACACCAAAACTAGACCTGTATGTATTGCAAGATGGAGGACCACCATTACTGGGACGTGAATGGATCTGGAAAATACAACTGGATTGGCATTCCATACAGGCACTGACTGTGGCTGACAAAAAGGATGATGACGTCACACCTGGGCGACTGTCAAAGATCCTAACTGACGCGAAAGAAGTGTTCCAGCAAGGACTTGGAACACTAAAAGGCATGACAGCGACGATTAAAATTGAAGAAAACGCAAGCCCAAAATTTTTTAAGGCCAGACCGGTACCTTATGCAATCCGCCCAGCCGTCGAAGCAGAGCTGGAGAGTCTGGAACGTTCAGGTGTACTGTCTAAGGTAGACTGGAGCGAGTGGGCTACACCCATCGTCCCTGTGATGAAAAAGTCGTTGAGCAGCACGACTGGGGAACCAAGGAAGGTTCGCATCTGTGGGGACTTTAAGGTAACAATGAACCCGGTCCTTCACACCGTACAATATCCACTTCCGCAGATTGAAGATATTTTCACCTCGCTATCTGGAGGGAAACGCTTCACTAAGATTGATCTGGCCCAGGCGTATCTGCAAATGGAGGTAGAAGAAGCATCAAAAAAATACCTCACAATCAACACCCATAAAGGTCTCCACCAATACAACCGGCTGGTATTCGGGGTAGCATCAGCTCCGGTTATTTGGCAGAGGGCAATGGAACAAGTCCTGCAACGGATCCCAGGGACCCAGTGTTATTTGGACGACATCCTGGTCATGGGCGAAAATGACAGTGATCACCTTGCCAACCTGGAGCAGGTGCTCACTAGATTGCAGGAATATGGGCTCCGAGCTAACCGCCCCAAATGCGAGTTTTTTAGAAAACAGATCTCGTATTGTGGCCACGTTATCGATAAAGAGGGGTTACATAAGTCCCCAGAGAAGATTGAGGTAGTAGTCAAGGCTCCAGCACCGGAAAATGTGTCACAACTGTGGTCGTTCCTCGGGCTGGTAAACTACTACCTTAAGTTCTTGCCAAATTTGTCTACAATACTACACCCACTGAACACCCAACTGCAAACTGGAGTGCCATGGAAGTGGAGTGACGAATGTAGACGAGCTTTCCAGAAGAGCAAAACACTAATCACATCGAAAGAGGTATTGGCCCATTACAACCCAGCATTACCAATTCGGTTGGCATGTGATGCGTCACCCTACGGCATTGGAGCGGTGCTGTCGCACAAATTCTCGGACGGCTCAGAGAGGCCAATAGCCTTTGCGTCACGATCACTAACCTCAGCCGAACGTAACTACGCCCAGATTGACAGGGAGGCCCTCAGCCTAGTGTGGGGAGTGAAAAAGTTCAATCACTATCTGCACGGGCAGAAATTCACCTTCCTGACTGATCACCAGCCTCTTGTCTCCATTTTTAATCCGAAGAAGGGCGTTCCGGTGATGACTGCGCAACGACTACAAAGATGGTCACTTTTTCTAGGGGCGCACCACTATGAGATTGAATATAAGGACACGAAACAGCATGGAAATGCTGATGGGCTATCACGCCTGCCACTGCCTACTGCGGAGGAAGCACCAGCAGTGGATCCTGTCGAAATATTCCATTCGACTATAGTTGAATACCTACCGGTAACTAACGCTTGTATCGAAAAGGAAACCCGAAATGACCCGACACTGTCTCGGGTATATGATTTGATGGTGAAGGGATGGCCAGCACATGGCGACTCACTGTTGCCAGCATTCTCGACAAGGAGAGAACAGCTGTCAGTGTGCCGGGGGACCTTGATGTGTGGATCCCGAGTGGTAATTCCACCCAAGTTAAGGGATAGAGTGCTCAATCAGCATCATGAGGGTCATCTGGGAGGAGTAAAAATGAAAAGCCTAGCCAGGGCTTATGTGTGGTAGCCAGGAATCGATAAACAAATCGAGGACCTGACCAAGAGCTGCTCAGGATGCCAGAAAGTCCAAAATGCACCACCACAGGCCCCTCTACACCCATGGGAGTGGCCCTCATCTCCATGGCAATGGGTGCATATTGATTTTGCTGGTCCATTCATGGACTCAATGTTTTTAATAGCCATGGATGCGCACTCGAAATGGCCTGAGGTCATCAAAATGTCCTTCACCACCACGGAGAAAACTATTGCAGTCCTACGGACCATTTTTGCCAGGAATGGCTTGCCAGAACAGATTTGCTCCGACAACGGACCACAGTTTGTGTCCGAAGAGTTCCGGAGGTTCTTGAAAAAGAATGGGTAAGGCATTACACATCCGCCCCGTATCATCCAGCCACAAATGGATTGGCTGTGAGGTCCGTACAAACCTTTAAGAAGGCAATAAAGGCTATGTGCAATGACAACATTCCGCTGCAGCACAAGGTGGACAATTTCCTGTTCGCCTACCGGAATGCGACACATGCAGTCACCAACCAGGCCCCAGCCATGATGTTCTTTAACCGAAGGTTAAGATCTCGCCTGGATTTGCTCAGACCAAATGTATGAAGAGATGTTGAGAGTAAGCAATTCCAGCACATCCATGAGAAGCCAACAAGGAGCTTCAATGTAGGGCAACCAGTCTTGGCCCGCGACTACCGAACAGAAAAATGGCAGCCAGGAACGATATGCACACGGCAGGGCCCACTAATGCACACAGTGGACGTTGGGGAGAGCATCGTGAGACGCCATGCTGACCAGATCCTAGAGTCACAGGAACAAGTCAACCCCATGCCTCGCCCATACGTACCTGGTGAGGAACCCGACGTACAGATCGCATCTACCCCAGAAACAGTAGCATCGGAAGCTGATGAACCATCCGACAACAGGGGGCCAGAATCGCCTCCGCACCAAGAGCAAGACACTCGGGAAAGGCGCTATCCAGAAAGGATCAGGAGGCCTCCCCAAATACTGAATATATAAATAGACTATTTTCAGCTAATGTTGCATGTTAAAAGCGTTCATTGTAATTAGTTTGATATTTAATTGTTAAATGAGTGTTATGGTACTGTTAATGTAAAAGGGGAGGAATTGTAATGTATGTACCTTTAAGGGGGGGAACTACTTTTTACAGCTCATGTATACTGTAGTACCGGCAGTGACCACACCTGTATATAGCACTGAGTAGTAATCTGTACAGTCAGTTCAACTGTGAGCCATGTTGAGTAAACACCTGTTGTACCGTTTCTGCTGCAGTCTGTATCTTATTATACACGGATGTAACAATGGTGAAGAGTATTGGGACACAGACAAGCTTTTCAGACTCAACCGTACGGTGTTTAATAAGGTTAACACGCACACCCGCCTCCAGTACATAAAATGCTTGGTGGCGTAAAACAAACAGTACAACAATACAACTTGGCCCGTCGCACAGGCCCCTGTCTCATATTAAGATGCCTAAAATCACACTGCGTTGCATACAGAGTATAAAATACACACAGAACCTCCCCACTAAATCCCTCTGGCTTGGTTGGGACACACAACACCCCCTCACACAGTACTGGTGGTCTTAAGGATGCATGGGTTTGGACAATACTCACCCCGATTGTCCATTTTCTTGCTCGCTGCTCCCCACTGTAGAACGTGTCTCCTGGTTCTGTTTCACCGATGCAGTATCCAAGTCCCAGTTTCGAGGTTCGTTCCTACAGTCGAAGAGCAAGGCGAGGCTCTTGTCGCTCGTGGTGGTTTCGAGCAAGCGAGAGAGAGAGAGAGAAAATGGCAAAGCTGCCTTCTCTATATCTTAAAAGTTCACTCTGGTCTGTGTAGTTGCAGTGATGTGTTTATAATCACCTTTCTTTGTCTTCTTTGTCTGGTTTCCCATCTTTTTGGGCTATCCCATCTAGGTGCTCGTCTTAATGGCAGATGATGGGCCGCACTTCTCACCTGATCCTGGGTTAAGTGGCTTCTCATTAATTTACAATGGCCCTCCTTTGTCCGGTTCCCACCGTCGGGGCTATGTCATCTAGGTGCTCATTACTGTGAGTCACCTACTCGGACCCATTGTCTTCCCAGAGAATTCTGTCTGCCCAGAAATTCTCCCATAATTAGTTTGTAGGCCTGGCTGGAATCTCCTGTCCATCTACTCCCAACAGGCTGCTGGTGTTAAATCAGCAGTAACAGTCATTCAAAAGGTCTGAAATGAACTTGGGGCCTGCATTCGATGCTGACACTTCAATGTTGCTAATTGATGTTTGATATTGTGTTGAATGCAATGGTTTCATCCATGGTTGATGTGCTATCCCCAGTGATGCTGAATTCAAGTGAACCTCATCATTGAATAGCCATTAATGATATCACCAAACTGGGAGCTTTCATACAAGCTCAGTTTCAGTAATGCTCCACCTTCATCTCTTGCCCTAGGTTTGAGCTGCACATCTGTTTACCTGCAGCAGCTGTTATATCTGCAGTGCAAAATTCTGCCCACATGGCTCTCACTTGATTATTTGGGGCCTCAGCCTCTCTACGCAGATGATGAGATGAGAGTCTGCTCTGAGCTGCCCAACAGGAGATGTGGGAGAACACCCCGGGGCTGGGAGAAACTCTTCATCTCCCTGTGTGGAATTATCAGCCCTTGCTCAACGATATTGGCACAGAAATTCGGGTCGGGGGCTTCCCGCGGGTGGAAGCCCTCGACCTGCACTTACCTACCGGGCCGGTCATTGAGCTGTGGGTCCCCGTGGAATTGTGATCCTGGGCCTCCTCCAACTGCCAGTGCGCAGTGCTTGCGTATCCCAGAGGCGCAGTTAGTTCGATGTGTCCCCTGGGATCACGTGGGCCATGGAGAGCCAATGGTAGCAGGGAATGTTTCATTCATAAGTTTGACAGGAAGCCCTGTCAAACCTATAAATACTATAAGCCCCAAAACATCACTAAAGCTTCAAATAATTTTTTTTTTAAATCACATTTTAAAAATAAACTATAAGTTACATGAAATAACTATTTTAAACAATAATTTAAATTTTTGAAAAAAATAATCTTATTTTCTAACGGGGCTAAAAATAAACTTACCTTTCTTTAAAGTATTTAAAAATAATAAACCTGTGGAAAAAATGTTTTAATTTTAATTAATTCACCACTTACCTTGTAAAAAGCAGGACTTGCGACTGCTTTTTAGATGTCTAACTTCTGGAGACTTACCTTCCCGGGAAAACCTGCAAAAAAAACGTAAGTTCAATGCGCATGCGCTGCCTCTGCTGCGCACGCGTTTGACCTCTGAACCCCTTCTTTCAGGGGAACGGAAGTGCCAGTTTCCCGCGCATGCGCAGCGCATGCACGAAACCGGCACTTCCATCTCTACTGAGATCAGGAACTGGGTGTAGTATGAGCATGGTCCCACCCAAACCTCCCAATTCTGTGACACGGACTGTCAGTACTCCAGAACCTCACACTATTATGCCATTTGCAGAATTCAAGTAGTGAATGAACTACTTTTATTAGAAGTTGTTGATCATCAGATCAGTAAGTTGGCCCATCGTGCCATTGTGCCCTCTGCTGAATATATGCATCCATTTTGTGCTGATTCTGCCTCTTTAAGAATGACTTTTGAGATCCTCAATATTATTCATCATCATTGAGCAGATCTCAGATTCTGAGAGTCAAATGCTGAATATACCCATCTCCACAGGGCTAAAGAGTTAACGAAGCATTTGCAGAATGAGGTAGCAGCCGGTCTCAGCTTCATACTAATGACAGCACTGACTAATTACAATGATGAATGGTTCCCAGATGTAGTAGTGAAGCTGCCACCTGGCTGATATTAACCTGGATTCCATTTACATCACTTGCCTCCCTCACTGCATTATTGATAACAGCTACCAGCTGTGTGGTATTGTATTGATGGACTGTGTGCATACAGACACAGATACACACACAGACATATGTACAGCCACATAGAGAAACTCACACACATATACACATTCTGAGGGCAAAATTTGACTCGGACGCTAGCACAAAACAGGCCATCGCAAATCGGCAGCCTGTGTTACACAGCGTCTAATTTTCTTTTCCAGGGAATAGTAAATCGGGTGGAGTGGAAATCAGGCTGCCAATTTGCCATTGATCACTTTGCACTACCACCCAAGATAAATTTCACCCCCGAGGAGTTTGGAAGTTTTGAAGATTCTGCACACTTTTTTTTCCTGATTACTGGCTTCTGAAAACATTTTTTCTGCTTTGCACTTACTGAGACCTACACTTCATTTTGACTGAATGCTTCTGACTCATCCCACCTGAAGATTTTCAGATCCCCGCTCTCCCCCCCCACCTCCCTCAGCCTGATCAACTCAGGAGCAGTTGTGGCTCTCCTCATGGGCAAACCTCTCTGTGCTGTTATAACGGAGGAGGAGGAAAAGCAGCAGCTTTTGGAGAGAAGGAGAGTAAATAACCATGGCAGAAGATTGCAGTTTACTAGATTACACCCCCTCCAAAAAGAATCTACAGGCAGTATAGATCTTATGAGGACCTCTCTGATAAGCTCAGTATGACAGTAAGCTCAGTATGACAGTAAGTTCCTTGAATAACAAAGCACATAAGTGCACATTCTACATTAATATAATAAAGTACTAACAGTCAGTCACCCTACTCTTTCCTAACACCGTATTTCCCCTTGGTGCCTAGGCATGCCTTTCTATCTCTTATTCTAATGTTCCTTCTAAATGACAACTGAGAGCCAGGATCACAGGTGGTTCCTCGTGCTGTACAGAAGGGTCACAGGACTGAGGTGACCCTTCACTCTTGGGAGCTAACTCCTGGCATGGAGCCACAGCTGATTGCATCTCTGGAGGGTTCTGCTGGATAACCTGGTCTCACCTTTCTGCTGACATGGTGCTCTGAGAGTGAAGGCTGGAGTTCTGGCATCTGCTGCTGTCCTGATAGATGGCAGTATCAGGCTGTTGCTCTCCGGCCATCACCGTTCCACTGGGCCTGAATCTGCGGCCCCACAGATCAGTGGGATAACTGTTCTAATGGCATCTATTTGATCCTGAAAAGCTCTGAGACACAGCAGTCGTAAAGGTCTGGAAGCTGCATTCCAATCGGTCCCCTATTGCCTCCAGAGCAACAGTCTGTGCTTCCATGGAGGTAGAGGCACTGGTTGGTCCCCAGCTGCCTCTTTATCTGCTGCAGATTTCAATCCAGCTGCCACTTGCTGCATTGGTGCCACAAGGAAGACAAAACATCCGAGATGTTGCTACAAAGGAGAGCTGTAGACTCAACAGTCACACCTGTCAGTTGCCGCACATCTTGAGAAATTGTCCTCAGAGCCTCCACACATGTATGGTGTTCCTTAAATATCATTCTTTTCAGGCAAGTGGCCATGAGTACTGGGTGCCCCAGCTCCAAAGCAATAGGCTTCTCCTCAGCCTCCACTGTGTAGGGGGCACATCCTTCCCTAATTCTCTGGGGGGGGGAATTTTCGGGGGGTCAGCGGGCGCATTCGGTGGTGGGTCGGGTGGGGAAACTTTTTTTGACAGCGGGTCGGGACTGTCAGGGCTGAACAGACCCTACATGCAGTGGCAGGGGAGGCAATTCAGATCATTATGACTGTGTTGAGAGCCCATTAAAGGGTATTTTGAGCTCACCTTACCATTTTACGACGTCGCCCACAGGGTCCACACACTCGAGGATCACATCAGGTAAGGAGGTCGGGAGTTGAATGGCCATGGAATCATCTCATTACTTGACAACTATAAATGTGCTATAAAAGCTCCCATTTCACAGCTGTTCACTTTCCAAGCTCAGAAGCTGTTGCTTACTGCATTTGGAAGACAGATTGAGCTTTATGCAGGTTGCAAGTGTTTGAAGCAAACTCTCTGACGTAAGAAAACTACTAGGCACTTGGTCAGAGTATTAAACAAGGCTTTAATCAACTGTTTCACAACATGGAAGTCTAGTTATCCTTCACTAGTTCCTGTTTCCAAAATGTCCCTGAGCAAGCTGGGCCCGTGCCCGAGTATTTATACTCTCCCTGGACAGTGCTACCAGCAGGCCGCCCAGTATATTTCATAAGTCCTTTCTACATGAATGGCACGATTTATGTCATTCTTCCTGCCTGAAAGATTGGAAGTCCGGCAGCTTCTTTCTACCGAACTAGTTGGACTAAGAATAGACGCAGCCGTTTGGATCTCCATCGGTGGCCGGAAGGCATGTCTCCTCGGACCGTGTTTTGGTCCCTGGGTCGCTTAGTTCATACCAGCGGGCTGGCAGAGTCTGTGTCACCTTGATCGACCTGAGGGGGACTGGGGAGATCATGGCTCCGGGTGCGGGCCCCCACAGGCGCAGAGCTGGCTTCACCCTGCCCAGTAGTCGGTGACTGACTGGCGTCCTGGCTTCGGGTGGCCATCCCGCAGGGAGCGCTCTGTTCCCCGGGTTGATCCGGCAGAATAGCTGGCAGATCCCTTGACGTCCCAGGTAGGGCGTCATTCTCAGAGGAGCGCAGGGTATCGGCATCATTGATACGGGTCCCACCATCGATTGGGTCCATGTGACTGGTTGGGCATGGAGCTAGATCCCGGAGTGACACTGCGGATTCCCGGCCATCAGGGTACTGCACATATGCGTACGTGGGATTGACATCCATTCGTTCCACTTCGTCGACGAGGGGATCACTCTTAGAGGATCGGATGAATCTTCGGAGCAGCACGGGGCCAGCAGCTGCCAACCATGATGGTATGGACGGCCCATGAGTGGAGTGACGCTGGACCCGAAGAATCATTCGTGAGGAGTAGCATTGGTGGATGTAGAAAGAAGAGACCTGATGGAATGCAATGTATCAGGGAGCATAGTTTCCCACCATTGGCCTGATAGGTTGTGTGACCTCAGTGCAAGATGAACAGCATTCCAAATGATAGCGTTGTATCTCTCAACCTGTCCGTTTCCAATAGGATGATATGGTGTCATTCTACTTGTGGCGATTCCCCGTTGGGAAAGATAACTTTTGAGTTCACTTGACATGAAGGAGGGACCCCGATCAGAGTGGATGAAATTGGCCGTACCGCAAAGGGAAAAGACTTGATCGAGGCATTTGATCACTGTGGAAGTAAGCATATTGGGACAGGGGAAAGCAAAGGGAAAGCATGAACATTCGTCCACCATAGTAAGCAAGTAGGTGGTTCACGTTGAGGAAGGCAGTGGCCCTTTAAAGTCAATGCTGAGTCGCTGCATAGGCTGTGTAGCGTGTATGAGCGAGCCATCCGACGGACGGAAGATTTGTGGTTTAATTCTGCGCAAATCCTACAAGTGGAGCATGTTTTTCTCACGTCTTCCATAGAAAATGGGAGATTTTTAGATCGCACAAAGTGTAACAAACGGGTAACGCCAGGATGGCATAAGTCAGTATGAAGATCTGCAAGAGTCGAAGTTGACATGGAAGAGCAGAATGCACGCATGAGGGTATCCGGGGCCACATTCTCTTTGCCGGGTCGATAATGTATGGTATAGCCAAAGGTGGCCAATTCCATGCTCCAGAGCTGTATTTTGTTATTCTTGATCTTAGTGCGTTTCCGGTTATCCAGCATAAAGGCCACGGAGCGCTGATTGGTTATAAGCGTGAAATGGCGACGAGCGAGAAAATGACTCCATTTACGTACAGCTTCGATGATAGCCGTAGCCTCCTTCTCGACAGGAGGATAATGGAGCTCGCTACCCTGCAAAGTTCTGGACAGAAATGCAACGGGTCGACCACCTTGATTCAAGGTAGCCGAGATCGCCACATCCGATGCATCGCACTCGACCACGAAAGGGAGATTTTCATCGATGGAATGAAGCGTGGCTTTTTCCAGTTGTTGCTTGAGGAGGTCGAAAGCTGAAGTAGCCATTGCCTTCAACGGAAATGACTTCGCGTGAAGCAGGGGCTGGATCTTGTTGGAAAAGTGGGCTATCCACTTTGCATAATAAGCAAACATGCCGAGGGCCCGACGAAGAGAGTCGAGATTCGTAGGAGGAGGGAGATCCTGAAGCGGACGAAGTCGCTCCGGATCCGGTTTGATGACACCATTGCCCACCCAGTAGCCAAGGATGTTGACTGATGGTATTGATTTCACAGATTTGGACTCATTTAAGGTTAAGTTGCGACGACGGAGAACGTCAAGAAATTTCTGGAGGTTGGCATCATGCTCCTTCTGGTCATGACCAGCAATGGTGATATTATCCAGATATGGAAAAGTGTCCGTTAAGTTCTCCTGTTTGATTAGGCTATCCATTGCCCATTGGAAGATGGCCACCCCATTGGTGACCCCAAATGGAAGGCGATGAAACTGGTAAAGTCGACCATTGGCCTCAAAGGCCATATACTTTTTGTCAGAGTTCTTTAATGGTACTTGATGGTATGCGCTCTTTAAGTCAAAAGTTGAAAATACCTTGTAGTTGGCAAGGTTATTGACCATGTCATTGATGTGTGGTAGTGGGTAGGCATCCAGGTCGGTATACTGGTTAATAGTTTGCGAGTAATCGATGCAAAGGCGTTTCTTGTGTTGCTTCAGAGGATTTTTAACAACGACGACTTGAGCCCGCCAGGAAGATGAACATGGCTCAATGATACCGTCAGCTAGAAGGCGAGAGATCTCTGCCTCGATAAAGGATCAATCATCTTGGCTGAAACATCGTGATTTAGTGACTATGGGCTTACATCGGGGGGAAAGATTGGCAAACAAGGAGGGCTCGTCGAGTGAAGCCGCTGAAAGCGCACAAAACGGTACTTTGGAAATAGTAAGCTCCGGTTTTGACCCTGCAAACTCAAAAGTGAGTTTTTTGCGTTGTTTCTGGAAATCCTGTCCCAGGAGCACATCACTGCATAGGTTTTTGAGCACCCCGAGCCAGGTGGAGGAATAAGTGCAACCATTGAGAATAAGGCCAACAAGACAAAAGCCGGAAGAGTTGGTGGTCAGTGTCGTCAGAGCCATTGCAATTTCCCTGTCCGAGGGGTAAATACGCAGTTTTAACTTACTGACAGCCTGCTCACTGATGAAGCTGTCAGAGCTGCATGAGTCAATTAGTGCACTCAAAATGTGTCCATTTACCAAAACCTTCGTGGCCGCATGGGACAGGCTTTGGGGAAAAACAGCTGTGATGGGAGGAGGAGCAGTTTTACCCTTGACAGTTGTAATCTTAGTCGTGGCTCTTGGGGGAGGAGCAGTTTTAGAGATAGCAGCTGCAAAACTAACAGGGGCTCTTGACCGGTATACCTTAGAAAAGTGACCTTTCTTACTGCAATGACTGCAGGTTGCATTACGTGCAGGACAAAATTTCCTATAGTGGAATGTGATGTAACAAAAGAGTCTCACACATCAAGGAACTTTAAAGTAAGCTTTAAGCAACTTATAATTAAACTATATACAAGAGCGGTCTTCACCATGCCGCTAGGTGAAGCCCTTTTGCCATACTGAGCAGTTCAGTATTTATACTAGTCCAAACACAGGAAGTGACGTATGCACAGGAAGTGATGTATGCACAGAGTTCACAGTTCACAGTTCACAGGAAGTGATGTGCCCATAACTTCCCGGAAGTTATTATTATTATCACATTCTTCCCTCTTGCGAGACTAGAAGGCTGTGCTCTTCCTTTTATTCCGCAGCCACCGAACGAGGAAGAGTCGCACCCATTTGGGTTCCCGTCGTAGAGGGTCGCTGGTCCGCTTACATGCTGTTGGCCATTGATCAGAGTCTGTGTGGCCTGGATTACCCTGTGAAGGGTCGGGGAGATCATGGCTTTGTGTACGAGTCCCAATAGGTGCAGAGTCGGTCTGTCTCTGTTCAGAGGGAGGTGCAGAGCTGGTCTGTGGCAGATCAGTACTTTGGTGCGCGGTACTGGGAGGGTCGCAACTTTGAGTACGGGGTTCTACCGGCACCAAGCTAGTTGGTGTCAGATCAGGATCCTGGAGAGGGGTACCCGGTAGGTTCCAAGAGGCTCCTGGTAAAATACCATCACTCGATGTCCCACTAGGTCCTGGTGGGCAGGGAGCCAGATCCCGTAATGATACGGTAGATTCTCGGCCGTCGGGATATCGTATGTATGCATAGGTGGGGTTGGCATCGGTTAGTTCGACTTCGTCTATGAGAGGGTCATTTTTAGACGTCCGAACGTATCTTCGGAGTAGTACAGGTCCAGGAGTAGTTAGCCATGACGGGAGGGATGTCCCATAAGATGAGCGACGCTGGAATCCAAAGAACCGCTCATGAGGTGTAGTATTTGTGGCTGTAGAAAGAAGGGACCGTATAGAGTGCAATGCATCCGGAAGCACTGTTTCCCATTGCTGGTTTGGTAGGCCCCGCGATCTTAAAGCAAGATGTACGGAATTCCAGATGATACCATTATACCTCTCTACCTGCCCATTTCCGATGGGATGATATGGCGTCGTTTTGCTTGTAGCAATTCCCCGTTCTGAGAGGTAGTCCTTGAGTTCCCTTGACATAAAGGATGGACCCCGATCCGAGTGAATGTAAGCCGCCATGCCACAGAGAGAAAATACCTGCTCAAGGCAGCAGATTACTGTGGACGCCAGCATATTGGAGCAGGGGAAGGCAAACGGAAAACATGAATATTCATCAATCATGGTGAGCAAATATGTGTTCCGAGTTGAAGAGGGTACTGGGCCCTTAAAATCGATGCTAAGTCGTTGCATCGGTTGGGTTGCGTGTATGAGCATACCATCTGAGGGGCGGAAGAACTGAGGTTTTAATTCTGCACAAAGCTGGCATTCTGAGCACATTTTCTTTACATCTCCAGTAGAAAAAGGGAGATTCCATGATCGTACGAAATGTAGCATGCGCGTAACGCCAGGATGACACAATCCATTATGGACATCTATGAGGGAGAGGACGACATAGTGGAGCAGAATGCTCGTGTGAGGGTATCCGGGGCCACATTCTCCTTGCCAGGTCGATAGTGAATGGTGTAACCAAAAGAGGCCAGTTCCATCCTCCAAAGCTGTATTTTATTATTCTTAATTTTGGTTCGTTTTCGATTATCGAGCATGAAGGCGACTGATCGCTGGTCCGTGATTAATGTAAAGTGCTGGCGAGCTAGGAAATGGTTCCACTTCCGTACCGCCTCTATGATGGCTGTGGCTTCCTTCTCAACCGGAGGATAATGTAGCTCGGCACCTTGCAAGGTCCTGGACATAAATGCTACAGGACGACCTTCCTGATTTAGAGTAGCCGAGATCGCCACCTCCGAGGCATCACATTCGACTATGAAAGGGAGATTCTCATTGATGGAGTGAAGAGCCGCTTTCTCCAACTGTTTTTTGAGAAGGTTAAAGGCTGCAACAGCTGCTGTTTCCAATGGAAATGATCGAGCATGCAGCAAGGGTTGGATTTTGTCTGAAAAATGAGGAATCCATTTAGTGCAGTATGCAAACAGACCGAGAGCCCGACGTAAAGAAGCCGGATTCTTAGGTGACGGGAGCTCTTGGAGCGGGCGAAGTCTTTCTGGGTCTGGCTTAATGATACCATTGCCTACGTAGTAGCCAAGGATGTTGATGGTCGGTTGCGACTCAACAGATTTAGATTCATTCAAAGTTAAGTTACGGTGATGGAGGGCATCCTGAAATTTTTGGAGGTTGGCGTCGTGTTCCTGTTGATCGTGACCTGCAATAGTAATGTTATCAAGATAGGGAAAAGTGTCCCTTAAGTTTTCCTGCTTAACCAGGCCATCCATTGCCCGTTGGAAGACAGCCACTCCATTAGTAACCCCGAATGGGAGGCGACAAAATTGGTACAGCCGTCCATTAGCCTCAAAGGCCATGTACTGCTTATCTGAGACCTTCAAGGGTACCTGATGATAGGCACTTTTTAAATCATAAGTTGAGAACGCTTTGTATTCGGCCAGTTTATTAACCATATCATCAATGCGTGGCAATAGGTAGGCGTCCAAGTCAGTATATTGATTGATGGTTTGCGAATAATCAATGCATAGTCGTTGTTTGTGAGGTTTTAGAGGGTTCTTGACGATGACGATTTGAGCCCGCCAGGGCGACGAACATGGTTCGATGATATCCTCTGCTAAAAGTCGAGAGATTTCAGCCTCAATAAAAGATTGGTCTTCCTGACTAAAGCGCCGCGATTTCGTTATTATTGGTTTGCATCGAGGAGGAATACTGGCAAGTAATGAGGGTTCATCAAGTGAAGCTGCTGATAATGCACAAAACGGTAATTTAGACAGTATATTAGAAATAGTAAGTCCAGGTTTGGATCCGCCGAACTCAATGGTGAGTTTCTTATGCTGTTTTTGAAAATCCAGCCCTAAGATGAGATCACTACATAAGTCCTTGAGCACCGAAAGTCGGGTGGAGGGATACATGCGACCATTAAGTGTCATATCAATAATACAAAAGCCGGAGATTCTGGTATTAAGTGATGACTGAGCCATCGCAATTGCCTGGTCCGATAGGAAGATATGTAGTTTCAATTTCGCAACAATCTGTTCTCTAATGAAACTATCAGTACTTCCTGAGTCAATTAAGGCATCTAAGGTATGCCCATTAATTGAAGCTTTTGTAGCTGCATGAAACAGGTTCTGTGGGCAAGCAGCTGTAATTGGTGTGGTTGCACAGAGAGTGGCTGAAACTCTAGGTGTGCTTCTTCGGGAGAGAGCTCGAGAGGAAGCTTGATAGGTCCTAGCCGGAGCATCTTGATAGGCCCTAATTGGGGCAGTTCGGTAGGTCTTAGCTGGATAGGCCCTCGTAGAGGCTCTTGATTGGCAAACTTTTGCAAAGTGTCCCTTTTTATCGCAATGACTGCAGATCGCATTGCGAGCAGGGCAGAATTTCCTAGGGTGAAAAGAATCTCCACAAAAGAAGCATTCCTTCCTAGATTGCCAAGAGGCTGCTAAAGTGGGGTCATACTCCTCTTCTTCATCAGAAGTATCATCAGGATTAGATTCCTCCATGATAGGGTTCACCTGAGGCCACTTGAATCGTCTGATTGCAGTTACAGCAGCAGATCGAGATCTGGGCAGCTGATAGAGGTCTGCATTTTTCTTTGCCAAATCCAGAGAACAAGCCAGGTCAAAAGCCTTTTGTAGCTCAAGTGTTTTACTTTCTAGTAGACGCTGGCGTATAAATGGAGAGGCAATCCCGCAGATGAAAGCATCACGAATCATTTCTTCGCAGTACAGCTCAGCCGAGGCTGCCTGAAAGTTACAATCTACGCTGAGCCTGCGAAGTTCTTGAAGGAATTCGTTAATTGATTCCCCTGGCCCTTGTCGGGCTGTGGCCAGTAGATGTCTAGCATAGACCTCATTTGCGGTCTTGGCATATAGTTTTTTAAGTGCCCGGATCACCTCATCGTAATTATCCCATTCATCAACATATTCAAACACTGTTGGGGTCACATAGTTGATAAGTATCCTCAGTTTAGTAGAAGCATTCGCTTTACATTCATCAAGAAAATTCTCAAAAGTACGGTACCAATGCTTCCATACCCTGCCAGCTGCTGGTGCGTTTGGGTCCAAGCCCAGACGAGTAGGTTTAAGGATGTTTTCCATGATGGGTGGTTCCCTGGATCCTTAACTCCGAGTTTGTCCGAAGGTCTAGTATTTGTGAGTGTAAATACTAAGTTGCTTAAATTGATGTAACAAAAGAGTCTCACACATCAAAGAACTTTAAAGTAAGCTTTAAGCAACTTATAATTAAATTATATACACCCATGCCTCTAGGTGAAGCCCTTTTGCCATACTGAGCAGTTCAGTATTTATACTAGTCCAAACACAGGAAGTGACGTATGCACAGGAAGTGATGTATGCACAGAGTTCACAGTTCACAGTTCACAGGAAGTGATGTGCACATAACTTCCTGGAAGTTATTATTATTATCACAGAATGTACCTCCACAGAAGAAACACTTCCATCCAGATTGCCAAGATGCCGCTAGGGCAGGGTCGTCATCAGTGAGGGCTTCTAGCGTAGGGTCGTCATCGGCTAGGATAGAGTAGTCATCAGTGAGGGCTTCTGCCTGAGGCCCATTGGAGGAGTCACCAAAAGTGATAGCAGCAGTCCATGCATGCAGTAAAAGATAGGCATCTGCACTTTTTTTTGCTAAGTCCAGAGAACATGCCTGGTCATAGGCAGCTGCATTTTTTTTGCTAAGCCAAGAAAACATGCCTCGTCATAGGCAGCTTGTAACTTGAGGGTTTTATTCTCCAACAGACGCTGGCATATGAAAGGAGACGCAATTCCGTTAATAAAGGAATCACAAATTAATTCCTCCTGGTACTGCTCAGCTGAGACAGCTTTGAGATTACAATCCTTGCTGAGCCTGCGAAGCTTTTGAAGGAATTCATCAAGTGATGCCCGGGTTGTTGTCGAGTTGTGGCCAGTAGATGCCGAGCAAAAATTTTGTTTGGGGCCTTAACATATAGTTGCTGTAGTATTTGGATAGCGGAGTCATAATCTACACAGTCTTCGATATAGTCAAACACATGAGGGGATACATAATTGACAAGTATCTCTAACTTATCAGGAACATTCTCACCACACACCCTGAGGAAGTTGCTGAAGGTACGATACCAGTGTTTCCATACCTTAGCCATTGTAGGTGAATTCGGGTCCAGGTCAAGATGGGCGGGTCGGAGTACTTTCTCCATGATGGATTGATTACTACCTCTGGTTCCCTTCTACCGTTTGAGTTGTAGCCGTCTGTTCCCAAAACCACTCAGAGCGTGGAGCAGCAAACAGTTGATTAAATTGATGTAGGAAAACTACTAGGCACTTGGTCAGAGTATTAAACAAGGCTTTCATTGACTGTTTCACAACATGGAAGTCTAGTTATCCTTCACTAGTTCCTGTTTGCAAAATGTCCCTGAACAAGCTGGGCCCGTGCCCAAGTATTTATACTCTCCCTGGACAGCGCCATCGGCAGGCTTCCCAGTATATTTCATAAGTCCTTTCTCCATGAATGGCACGATTTATGTCACTCTCTATCTAGTGTCATCTCATTGGAACAACCTCTCTCACCGTTGACAGATTGCTTCTGTCATCTCTACTTCACTTGCCATCTATTCCATCAGCATCAGTGCCCTTGAAACTACCTCACCTTGGTCCTCATAAGCATATGGAAGGAGTCATGGGAGAGCCTGGGTGCAGTGCTTGTCAGTGTTTGCAGCACCTCAATGCTGTAGAACACTGACAGCACAACTGTCATAATCAATTTGCGCATGGTCCCTTTAAGGAAACCAGCTGATGACGTGTCATCAAATGACGTCATCAGCCCCGCTTCCTTCAATTGGACGGCAAACGCACTGGGTGGGCTTAATAAGCCCAATCAATGTAAAATCATTCTACATAGCGGGCTAGAGCCAGCAGCGGGGTCGGGACCCGCCACCAACCGCCCGCCCTGGACCCGCCGAGGTAAGGGAAATCACGGCCTCTGTGTCAGCTTCTCCTGCAAAGATATAAATAAGAACATAAGAACATAAGAAATAGGAGCAGGAGTAAGCCAAACGACCCCTCGGGCCTGCTCCGCCATTCAATAGGATCATGGCTGATCTGAATCTAGACTCACGTCCACTTCCCTGCCCTCTCCCCATAACCCCTAATTCCCTTATCTGCTAGGAAAATGTCTATCTGCATTTTAAATTTATTTAATGTTGCAGCTTCCACAGCTCTCTGGGGTAGCAAATTCCATAGATTTACTACCCTCTGAGTGAAGAAGTTTCTCCTCATCTCAGTTTTGAAAGGGCAGCCCCTTATTCTAAGATTATGCCCCCTAGTTCTAATCTCACCCATCAGTGGAAACATCCTCACCACATCCACCCGATCAAGCCCCCTCACAATCTTATATGTTTCGATAAGATCGCCTCTCATTCTTCTGAACTCCAATGAGTAGAGTCCCAACCTACTCAACCTTTCCTCATACGTCAACCCCCTCATGCATCTTTGTGGGGATCGAAGGGGGGAGGAGAGGGGATCAAAGCGGGGAGGAGAGGGGATCGAAGGAAGAGGAGAAGGGATTGAAGGGGGAGGAGAGGGGATTGAAGAGGGAAGAGAGAATTGAAAGGGGGAGACAGGATCGAAAGGGGGGAGAGGATCAAAAGGGGGTAGGGAGGAGAGGGGATCAAAGGGAGGGAGAGAGAGGGGATCAAAGGCGGAGGAGAGGGAATTGAAGGAAGAGGAGAAGGGATTGAAGGGGGAGGAGGGAATTGAAGAGGGAAGAGAGGATCGAAAGGGGGAGACAGGATCGAAAGGGGGAAGAGGATCGAAAGGGGGTAGGGAGGAGAGGAGATCGAAGGGAGGGAGAGAGCGGATCAAAGGCGGAGGAGAGGGAATCAAAAAGGGAGGAGAAGGTATTGAAGGGGGAGGAGAGGGGATCGAAGCGGGAGGAGAGAGGATCGAAGAGAAAGAGAGGGGATCAAAGTGGGGAGGAGAGGGAATCGAAGAGTAAGAGAGGGGATCAAAGTGGGGGGAGAGGGAATCGAAGGGGGAGGAAAAGGGATTGAAGGAGGTAGGAGAAGGGATTGAGGGGGAGAGAGAGGAAAGGGGATCGAAGGGGTAGCCTTGGGGAGTGCTCGAATTTGGTTCTAATAGCCTTTGGTGCAATGAGCAGCCAGGAGTTCTGGGCCAGGGGTGGTGGTGGGCCCGAACACTTGTAGAGGAAAATGATATTGGGAGGCTAAAACTTTGACTGCCATCCTTGGTTGAATGGTAGGCATCCGTGCACTTACCCAAAATATTATAGTTCTCTAATCAGGGCTCGAAAGAACAAGAGAATAAAGATTCAAAGCGGCCCTTCGGCGGTGCTGTTTTTCCAGCCTCACTAACTTATGCAGCCATAACTGAAACCCAACAGGAGTTTGTAATCCCAGTCAGATCCGCAATATCAGATAGGAGAGGGGGTTGAATGGGGGAGAGGAGAGGGGATCGGAGGGGGGAGAGGAGAGGGGATCAGAGTGGGGTGAGGAGAGGAAGTCAGAGAGAGAGGAGGTCGGAGAGAGGAGCTTGGAGAGGGTGGAGAATGTCAGGAACTCGGGTGGAGGGGAGGTCAGGGACTCAGGGAGAGTAGGTCAGGAAGTTGTTGGCGGGGGTGGGGAAAGCACGGTGAGAACAGTGGGGAGCGGGGAAGAACGTGATCCAGGTCTAAGGGGGGGGTGGCGGGGATGAGAGCAAGAATGTGATCCAGATGAGAAGATAGATCACATTCTTCTGCCCTCTGTTAGGCCTGGATCACGTTCTTCCACCCCCACCCCCTTTACACCTGCACCACGTTCTCCCTCCCCTTCCCCCCCACCCCCGCCCCAGACTGCAGCGGTTCAAGAAGGCAGCTCACTACCACCCTCTCAAGGCCAACTAGGGATGGGCAATAAATAAATACATTTTAAAAAATGAGAGCATATTCTGTGTTGGTCCTACAACATGCATAACATTACATTTATGTGTTATTTGCCGGACTTTACTATTCCCATGTTCTCCTGGCCAGCCTTCCATCTTCCACCCTCAATGAACTTGAGCTCATCCAAAACACTGTTACATGTATCCTAACACGCAGCAAGTCCCATTCACCCATCACCCCTGGGCTCACTAAGCTGCGCGGCAGCGCTGCTATCTGAAGTTCCTCCACAGCCCGTTAAAGGGACCGCACAACCAAAAAAAAATTAGGGGGAACATTGTCCACTAACACCTTGATTTTAAAATTCTCATCCTCATGTTAAAATCCCTCCATGACCTCACCCCTATCTAACTGAATTCAGCAGTGTGAGTGCTCCTAACCTGGGAGGGTGAGCCCTGTCTGTTCTCTGAAAGCAGCAGTGCGAGCTCTGGAGCACTGTGAGCTCTGGAGCTGGCTGTCAATGAATGGATCAAACTACACATTGCAAAAATCTTGATTACTCAGGCAGGCAGCATCTAATTACACATTCCAGACAAACTGCTGGGTGAGTCTTGTCCTCCAAGGGGACCAATCAGAAAGCTGTTTTTGTCCTCCAAGGGCACCAATCAGAACTTCGGTGTTACAAATAGTTACAGCCATAAATAAGTGAGGGTAAGGCTGCCAGTTAAGGAATGTGTGGCAAGTGTCATGTGAAAGGTGAAGTAAGAGATATGGGGTTATGAGGGTATTGCAGTGGAGGAAGCAGTTTTGGGGTTGTGCAAGGCAGTTTCTGTGTGTTAGCAGAATTGTATAGTCATAGTGGACGATGGGGAGATAGAGATACCCTTAACCAGAGTGCAGTATGAAGGGTTAGTTGTATGTGTTGCTTTAAGAAAAGAAAGACTTGCATTTATATAGTACCTTTCATGATCTCAGGATTTTCCAAAGCTTTTTATTGCCAGTTAACTGCCTTTGAAGTCTAGTCACTGTTGTAACGTAGGAAACACAGCAGCCAACTTGCGCACAGCAAGATCCCACAAACAGTAATGTGATAATGACCAGATAATGGCCTAGAAATTCAGTTGTTTGCGCCAGCCGCTAGCGCCTTAGGAGGAGGAGATGTTGGGCGCTAGGCGGCTAGCGGCTGGGCACAGCGCGATCTGCGCCTCTCCCCAACTTCAGTAAAGATTTAGCGGCGGCGCAAAGCCTTTGCACGCGCTCAGCTGCGCGCGCAGATCCTGACATCATTTCATCGTGCAACGCCCTTTGTTCGCCCCAAACCGGAAATTCAGTGGTGCCGCCCTATTGTGCGCCTGACGCCCCTAGCGACTGGTAGAGGGGAACAGTTCTCAGTCGATGCGGGGCGCGGGGGGCGCAAATTAAAGGGCACTCCTCCTGCAGTAGAAAAGGTAGCCTTTTTGCAACACTCCTTCTTTGTGAGAGACGGATCTTTGCAGAGAGACAAAGGTAGAGAGCTTTCTGGTTTGGCTCAACACTCGCACAGGTACTTGTGGCTTCAGGCCACAGCTTTGCACTTGTCTTTAACTTCAGAGCCATAGCATTGATTGGAAACATATAATGGGGGCTGCAATGGGTGCAAACGTTGGCCTTCTCCATAGTCCTGGGCGTTGTACAGATGAAGCAGCAGTGGTCAGGCCTTGCTTCAGGGCTGCAGTGTGCAGGGCGTGGCAGGCAAACAAATCCACCCTCCCCCTTTAAGAGCTCACCGGCGCCAGAGTGTCTGCTGTCAATCAGCAACTCGCCGCACCTGCGCTGCGCCCGCCCTCGGGGGTATCGCCCTGGGCCGCTGGCTTAGCGCCTAATGATAGTCGTGCATCGCCTGTTTTAGCGCAGCAGCAACCTCTTGGGGCGATGCGACTGAATATCGGCAAAGGTGGCGCGAACTTGCGCCGGGCGCAAACTTTAGCGGCCGCCCGACTGTAGCGCCCCAAACGTGGCTATACTGAATTTCTAGGCCAATCTGTTTTTAGGTGTTGGTTGAGGGATAAATATTGGTCAGGACACTGGGGAGAATTTCCCTGCTCTTCTTCGAAATAGTACCATAGGATATTTTACGTCTACCTGAGAGGGCAGACAGGCCTTTGGTTTAACATCTCATCTGAAAGACAGCTCCTCTGACAGTGCAGCAATCCCTCAGTACCGCACTGGAGTGTCAGCCTGGATTATGTGCTAATCCCTGGAGTGGGATTCGAACTGCGAAACATTCTGACTCAGACGCGAGAGCGATACCACTCAGCCACAGAGGGTAAATAGTATAGCGGTGAAAGGGAAGCATGGTGAGTGTGCTATCTTGCCAGTCTTAGTCAAAGCGTGAACTTCTTTTGACATTGTTCTGTAGTCCTGGGAGTGAAGGAGTTGGCAGTTAGTGCTATTTTTCAGCAGACATCCCTGAATAGTGATCAAACCCTGCTTGAACTGCTGCTCCTTAGCCCAATGTCACTAAGGCAAATTGTTACTGGTACATCCAAGATCAGCTAACTCAGTACAGACCAGGGATCATACCTGGACACTTCATGGTCTGTACAGCTGAGTACCACAAACTTTCACTATGTGCACCTTCACCCTTACCACCTTTTTGATGTTATGGAAACACTTTCTATAGTCCTCTGCATTCTCTGGTTAACTTTCTAAACCATTTTATTCTAGGCTTTTGATACTCAGAAGCTGTAGGTAACTGGTTTTACTGGGCTGTGATTACCTTGTTAATGAATTATTTCAATAATGCATCAACTCCTGTGCTCTGACACATTACTCATGGTTTTTACCACCATTATCCTACACTTACTGTCAGTGTGTACTAAGTCACATGCATTAACAAAACTTAAGAGCATAAAAACATAAGAAAGGTCAAGAACGATAAAAGACCCTCTTGTCTGTCAAAGCTCATCCCTTTAGAACCCCTAAATGGTTCAATCTTGGTGGATAAGCTGTTTTAATTTATACTCTTACACCTTACATTGCATTGGATGGATCAATTTATCCTCAGCAGTAAATTAGCATAGTCGTTACCCACAATACATAGTATATTATTGCTCTTGAGAAGATATTGAGCTAAGTAACAAAGATAATTTCAGATAACAGAAATTTACATTGAAAGGATTAGTTAAAGAAATTGTGCTTGTTCTCTTTGAAAAGATGAGACTTTAAGGTGACATCCCTGTAGTTTTTAAGTTCAGGAAGCAAATTGTCAAAGTTGATTCAGGCAAATTGTTCACTGTGATGAAGGGCGCTAATACCAGGAGATCCAAGTTAAAAATGAGGGTAATAGGGGTAAGAAGGGAAATCAGATGGTGTGGAGGAGCCACAAGAGACTCAGTGTACTTTAGTATAATCCCCTTAATTGTATTATAGTGCAGCCGGGGACTGCACCTTTAAACTGATTGTTACCTTTACAGTGTGTGTTTGCCTTTATCCTGCGTGGTGACATCATGACGGCGATCACGTGACCGCCAGTGGCGCGAAGAACGTGGGGACGTCATGACGTCAGCTTAGAGAACTTTCCAGCAGTTCGGGGGAGAGCAGCAGCGGAGGAGGAGCCCGGCTTGAAAACCGACGGCAGCTACAAGGCACACCAACTCAGCAGCGGGGAGAGAGGTAAAATGTAATCAGTTTGTGACGTCACCAGGGAGCAGGTAAGTGATTGGTTGGTGAGTATTTCTCTTTTTTAAACTTTAACTCTGTAGTTTATAGTTACTAGGGTCTTTTCTGGTGTAGCAGGGACTGTGGTAGACTACACAAGCGCCTTAGAGATATCTTAAATTGGTGATAGTAAATTAATTAAAATTAATTAAAGGGTAAGTCATGCCAGGAGAGCCCAGCCCCGTGATGTGCTCCTCTTGCTCCATGTGGGAATTCAGGGACACTGCCCCTGATGACCACGTGTGCAGGAAATGCATCCATCTGCAGCTACTAGCAGACCGCATTGAGGCACTGGAGATGCGGGTGGATGGGTTGTGGAGCATTCACGATGCTGAGAGGGTCGTGGATAGCACGTTTAGTGAGTTGGTCACACCGCAGGGAAGGGCTGCACAGGAAGATAGGAAATGGGTGACCACCTGACGGGGCAATAGAAGCAGGCAGGTAGTGCAGGAGACCCCTGTGACCATTCCCCTCTCAAACAAGTATACCGCTTTGGATACTGTTGAGGGGGATGACTCACCAGGGGAAGGCAGCAGCAGCCAACTTCCTGGCACTGGGGGTGCTCCTGCTGCCCAGGAAGGGGGGAAAAAGAGTGGGAGAGCAATAGTGGTAGGGGATTCTATAGTAAGGGGAACAGATAGGCGTTTCTGTGGCCGTAGACGTGAATCCAGGATGGTTTGTTGCCTCCCTGGTGCCAGGGTCAAGGATATCACTGAGCGGCTGCAGGGCATTCTGGAGGGGGAGGGTGAACAGCCAGAGGTCGTGGTCCACATTGGTACCAACGACATAGGTAAAAAGAGGGATGAGGTCCTGCAGCAAGAATTTAGGGAGCTAGGTGAAGGATTAAAGAGCAGGACCTCAAAGGTTGTAATCTCTGGATTACTCCCGGTGCCATGTGCTAGTGGGTATAGGAATAGGAAGATAGAACAGTTGAATGCGTGGCTAAAGGGATGGTGCAGGGGGGAGGGCTTTAGTTTCCTGGATCACTGGGTCTGCTTCTGGGAAAGGTGGGACTTGTACAAGTCGGACGGTTTACACCTGAACCAGAGGGGAACCAATATCCTTGCGGGGAGGTTTGCTAGCACTGCTGGGGGGGGTTTAAACTAACTTGGCAGGGGGATGGGGTACAGAGTGGAGCTATAGTAGGGGGTGATTTACAGCCAAATACAGAGGAAAAAACAAGTCAGCTGGGAAGGCAGAGCAAATATGTGAAGGCAAAAGGGAATATGGCAGGGCTGGAAGGCATATATTTTAATGCAAGGAGTCTTACAAATAAGGTGGATGAACTGAAGTTGTTGTTGAACACATGGGAGTACGATATTGTTGCTATCACGGAGACATGGTTGAGGGAGGGTCAGGACTGGCAGCTCAATATTCCGGGGTATAGAATCTTCAGGCGAGACAGAGGGGGGTGTAAAAGGGGAGGGGGTGTTGCAATATTAATTAAGGAGTCAATTACTGCTGTAAGGAGGGACGATATATTAGCGGGTTCCTCTAATGAGGCCATATGGGTAGAACTTAAAAACAAAAAGGGGGCAAGCACTTTGCTGGGAGTGTACTATAGGCCCCCAAACAGTCAGGGGGAGATAGAGGAACAGATATGTAGGCAAATCTCAGAGAAGTGCGAAACTAATAGGGTAATAATAGTGGGGGATTTCAACTTCCCCAATATAAATTGGGATAGTCAGAGTGTGAAAGGCTTAGAGGGTGCAGAATTCTTAAAGTGCATCCAGGAGAGCTTTTTGAGCCAACATGTAGAAAGTCCTACAAGAGAGGGGGCGGTACTGGACCTAATTCTGGGGAATGTAGCCGGGCAAGTGGTGGAAGTATCAGTAGGAGAGCATTTTGGCGACAGTGACCATAATTCGGTGAGATTTAAGGTGGTCATGGAAAAAGACAAAGACGGCCCGGAAATAAGAGTTCTAAATTGGGGGAAGGCCGATTTTAATATGATAAGGCAGGATCTGGCCAAAGTGGACTGGGAGCAGCTACTTATAGGAAAATCCACATCAAAACAGTGGGAGACTTTCAGAAGGGAAATAGAGAGAGTACAACGCCAACATGTTCCTGTAAAGGTCAAGGGTGGGACCAACAAGCAAAGGGAACCTTGGATGACAAGGGATATACAAAAATGCATTCGAAATAAAAGGGGGGCTTTTGGCAGTTACAAAAGACTAAAGACGGAAGAAGCCCTAGAGGAGTATAAAAAGTGCAGGGGCATACTTAAAAAAGAAATTAGGAGGGCGAGGAGGGGCCATGAAATAACACTGGCTAGCAAAATAAAGGAAAATCCTAAGATGTTTTATAAGTATATTAAGGGCAAGAGGATAACCAGGGAAAGGGTAGGTCCCATTAGGGACCAAAGTGGCAATCTGTGTGTAGAGCCAGATGATGTAGGCGGGGTTTTAAATTAATTTTTTGCATCTGTGTTCACTATGAAGAAAGACGATGCAGACATAGAAATCGGGCAAGGGGACTGTGACATACTTGAACATATTAGCATCGAGAGGGAGGAGGTGCTAGCGGTTTTAGCAGGCCAAAAAGTGGATAAATCTCCAGGCCCGGACGAGATGTATCCCAGGCTGCTGTGGGAGGCAAAGGAGGAGATTGCAGGGGCTCTGACACAAATTTTCAGAACCTCTCTGGCCACAGGGGATGTACCAGAGGACTGGAGAACAGCTAATGTAGTACCATTATACAAGAAGGGTAGCAGGGATAAACCAGGGAATTACAGGCCAGTGAGCCTAACATCTGTGGTAGGGAAATTATTGGAAAAAATTCTGAGGGACAAAATTAGTCTCCACTTGGAGAGGCAAGGATTAATCGGGGATAGTCAGCATGGCTTTGTCAAGGGTAAATCATGTCTGACAAATCTGATTGAATTTTTCGAGGGGGTGACTAGGGGGGTGGATGAGGGAAATGCTGTGGATGTGGTTTACATGGACTTCAGTAAAGCTTTTGACAAAGTCCCGCATAGGAGACTGGTCAAGAAGGTAAGAGCCCATGGGATCCAGTGTGCCTTGGCGCGTTGGATCCTAAACTGGCTGAGTGGCAGGAGGCAGAGGGTGATGGTCGAAGGTTGCTTTTGTGACTGGAAGCCTGTGTCCAGTGGGGTACCTCAGGGATCGGTGCTGGGTCCCTTGTTGTTTGTGATCTGCATAAATGATTTGGATGAGAATGTGAAAGGTATGATCAGTAAGTTCGCAGATGACACAAAAATTGGTGGGGTGGTAAATTGCGAGGAGGAAAGCCTCAGGCTACAGGACGATATAAACGGGTTGGTCAGATGGGCGGAAAAGTGGCAAATGGAATTTAACCCTGAAAAGTGCGAGGTGATGCATTTTGGACAGACAAATAAGGCAAGGGAATACACAATGAGTGGTAGGACCCTCGGAAGTACAAAGGGTCAGAGGGACCTTGGTGTACATGTACATAGATCCCTGAAGGCAGCGGAACAGGTAGATAAGGTGGTTAAAAAGGCATATGGGATACTTGCCTTCATTAGCCGAGGCATAGAATATAAGAGCAGGGAGGTTATGATGGAGCTGTACAAAATGCTGGTGAGGCCACAGCTGGAGTACTGTGTGCAGTTCTGGTCGCCTCACTATAGGAAGGATGTGATTGCCTTGGAGAGGGTGCAGAGAAGATTCACCAGGATGTTACCTGGAATGGAGCGCCTCAGCTATGAAGAAAGACTAAACAGGCTGGGGTTGTTTTCCTTGGAGCAAAGAAGGCTGAGGGGGGACCTGATTGAGGTGTACAAAATGATGAGGGGCATAGATAGGGTAGACAAAGAGGAACTTTTCCCCTTAGTAGGGGGGTCAATAACAAGGGGGCATAGATTCAGGGTAAGGGGCAGGAGATTTAGAGGGGATTTGAGGAGGAACTTTTTCACCCAGAGGGTGGTTGGAATGTGGAACTCAATGCCTAAAAGGGTGGTAGAGGCAGGAACCCTCACAACATTCAAGAAGCATTTGGATGAGCACTTGAAATGCCATTGCATACAAGGCTATGGACCAAATGCTGGAAAATGGGATTAGACTGGACAGGGATGGATGGGCGGCGCAGACACGATGGGCCGAAGGGCCTCTTTCTGTGCTGTAAAACTCTATGACTCTATGACTTCAACTACCTGACACCTTGAACGAACATGTTTTGATTTCCTCCTTGTAACATCCAGCAAACTTCGTAGTTATTAAATTCCAGTCTTTTAATCCATCGAGTTGAGCTGAATTATTTAGTTAGGAACCTCCGTTCCTACACTGGTGACCCCGATCTCGTCGAACAAACTTCGAAGAGAATTCAACACGAGCACAGATGCCGTCGCCCTCAAATTGCCTCAGTTCTGGGAGCAGCAACCAGAAGCTTGGTTCCTACAGACGGAAGCACAGTTTCACCTGTGGGAGATCGTAGCGGTTTCAACCCATTATTTTTACGTGGTCTCCGCTCTCGACAGCGCCACGGCCTCGAGGGTCGTCAGCCTACTGAGCAGTCCACCAGACGAGGGCAAGTATGAGGCTCTCAAAGCTTGTTTACTGCAAATATTTGGCCTTAACAAATCAGAGTGCACACACAGGCTCATTGCCATGCCAGGCATCGGGGACTCAAAGCCTTCGGAATTAATGAGCCAAATGCTCACCCTACTTGGTTCGGAAGACCAATGTTTTTTATTCCGAGAACTTTTCCTCTGCCAGCTACCTGACGCGGTGCAGACAGCCTTGGCCAGCTCTGAAATCACCGACTGTGCGGCAGAGGCAGACAAAATTTTTGCAGTCTCACAGCAGTGCTGTGCAGCCACGAGGCACCCTCCTCCTGCGCGTGCGAAGCCCAGCCCTCCTCCAGCAGGCTGGTGCACGTACCATGCCCGTTTTGGCGCCAAAGCTCGATGCTGCAAGCCTCCCTGCAGTTTCTCCCCCCAAAAAAATCCTTCAGCAAGCCATCGCCCTTCGAAAAGGACGACAAGCCCTGAAAAGCGCGTTCAATTTACCATGGCGGTCGGTTCAACGGGGAAATTACTTTATGTTACGGATTCCACAACGGGGAGGCGATTCCTCTGCGACACTGGATCCCAGTGCAGCATTTTGCCAGCTTCCAGGCTGGATCTACAATCCGACGGCTGCGGCCCTGCACTCGAGGCAGCCAATGGCGCGGCGATTCGCACTTTTGGGAAACGGACGGTTACCGTTACTTTCGGCGGTCAGCAGTTCCTCTGGCAATTTATCACTGCCACAGTGTCACAGGCCATACTAGGAGCCGACTTCTTTTGTGCAAATGGTTTTCTAGTCGACGTCAAAAACTGCCGCCTTATTCACGCTTCCACTTACCACGCGGTGCCCTGCCACCGCAGCACCGCCGTGTCCTGGTCGGTCGCCTGTGCGGTACCAGTTCAAGACGGGTTTACACGCCTATTCAGCGAGTTTCCAGAGCTCACCCAGCCTACCTTCTCGGCAGCAGTCACGAAACATGTGGCACACCATATCACCACGAATGGATCACTGGTTTACGCCCGGGTGCGCAGGTTAGAACCCAGCAAACTCGCGGCGGCTAAAGCCGAATTCCAAACAATGGAGCGCCTCGGGATCGGCCGACGCTCCGACAGTCCTTGGTCCTCTCCACTGCATATCGTCCCCAAACCAGGTGGAGGGTGGCGGCCTTGCGGTGACTACAGACGACTAAACGATGCCATGACTCCTGACGGGTATCCCATACCTCATATCCAGGATTTCTCAGCACATTTGGCTGGAAACTCAATATTTTCAAAGGTGGACCTCGTCCGCGGGTATCACCAGGTTCTGGTGCACCCCCAAGATGTTCCCAAGACCTTTTGGGCTTTTCGAATTTCTCAGAATGCCTTTCGGGTTAAAAAATGCAGCGCAGGCTTTCCAGCGGCTCATGGACTCTGTTTTACGGGATTTGCCTTTCCTTTTCGTATATCTGGACGATATACTCATCGCTAGCAAGAACCCCAAGGAACACTTGTTACATCTACGCCAGCTCTTCACTCGGTTAAGCCAGCATGGCCTCATTGTCAACCCGGCCAAATGCCAATTCGGTCTCACCAGCATCGATTTCCTGGGGCACAGGATAACATCGGACGGCGCCGTTCCACTAACCACCAAGGTCAAGGCTGTTACAGCTTTTCCACGTCCCCTCGCTGTTAAGTCCTTGCAGGAATTCCTGAGGATGGTTAATTTTTTACCATCATTTTGTCCCCAAAGCAGCGCAGTTGATGCAACCGCTGCATGAAGCACTGAAAGGGAAATCTGGCAAAGACCTCATCAACTGGACTCCCCAGATGGACCAGGCCTTCCTAGATACCAAAGCAGCACTGGCAGATGCAACCATGCTGGCACACCCTATTCCAGGTGCAACCATCGCTCTCACGACGGATGCTTCGGACTACGCCATTGGAGCGGTGCAGGAGCAGTGGGTAGACGGGACTTGGCAGCCGCTGGCCTTTTTCAGCCGCCAACTACGCAAGAACGAACGCAAGTACAGCACGTTCGATAGGGAGTTGCTTGCCCTGTTTTTGGCTATTCGACATTTTCGCTTTCTGCTAGAAGGGCGCCCGTTCACCGCGTTTGTGGACCACAAACCACTCACGTTTGCCATGGCCAAAACATCTGCACCTTGGTCAGCTCACCTTCATTTCGGAATTCACCACCGATCTATGACACGTCTCGGGCAAGGACAATCTCGTGGCCGATTGCCTCTCCCGCGCTCCTGTCCTGGCAGTTAACCTGGGCGTCGATTTCGCTGGCTTAGCGGAAGAGCAGTTGGCTGACCCCGAAGTTCAAGCATACCGGACCACGTCTTCCAGTTGGCAAGTCGCTGACGTTAAGTTCCATTCAGCAGGAACCACCCTTTTGTGCGACACGTTCATGGGAGTGCCTCGTCCAATAGTGACGGTCGAGTGGCGCAAGAAAGTCTTTCGGGCGATACATGGGTTGTCACACCCAGGGATGCGAGCTTCGCAACGTCTCATGTCCCGCAAGTTCGTGTGGAAGGGCATGCACTTAGATGTCCGAGATTGGACAAACAATTGTATTGATTGTCAAAAAGCGAAAGTCAACCGGCATGTTAAAGCCCCTTTGGCTGAGTTTCCAGTGCCAGAGCGACGGTTTGACCACGTGCACGTGGATCTAGTGGATCCTCTCCCTGGTTCACGGGGTTTCACGCATCTCCTCACAATAGTGGACCGCACCACCAGGTGGCCAGAGGCGATTCCGTTGGTCGCTACCACTACAGCTGATATTGCCAGGGCATTCCTGTCGTCGTGGGTGGCTCGCTTCGGCGTCCCATCTGACATATCATCGGACCGAGGTCCACAATTCACTTCCGAATTATGGAACGCCGTTGCACACGGCTTAGGTACCAAGCTACACTGTACCACCGCCTACCATCCGCAGGCGAATGGCCTGTGCGAAAGGTTCCATCGGTCGCTTAAGGCATCCCTTCGTGCCAGCCTGCGCGGATCCAACTGGGTAGACAGATTGCCTTGGGTGATGCTAGGGCTAAGGACGGCTCCCAAGGAAGACCTTCAGTCTTCATCAGCTGAGTTAGTTTACGGGCAATCCTTGAGGGTCCCTGGTGACTTCCTGCCTCCGCATACAGAACCGTGGTCTGCAACTCAGCAGCTTATCCAGCATCGCAAGCGGCCAAGAACTTCCTGCCCATTCCGACCTCGCATCATGGCTTACAGAGGCCTCACGTTCCTGCGGATCTCATGTCCGTCGATTATGTCTTCATCAGGCACGACGCGCACAGAGACCCTCTTAAACCACCATACGCCGGCCCATTTCGTGTCATATCTGCCAGTGAGAAATATTTCACCGTCGACGTAGGCGGCAGACCGGACACCGTCTCCATTGACCGTCTGAAGGCCGCTCACCTCGATCGCACTGAAACAATAGTGCCTGCCCAGCCACCTCGCCGAGGACGACCGCTGTTGCACGCCGATTCATCATTACAACAGCCAGCCGTTGAACCGCCTACAGATGCCTCACCGTCGTTTTCGCAGTCAGACACTGCGTTCGCCGTACCTGACATGCTGCAACAACCACAGCCAGGCTCCAGGCTTTCTCCTGACATTCCACTTCCGCCGCCTGAGGGTCGTCGACGCTCGGAGAGAACCATCAAGCCCCCTGTTCGTTTGACAATGGCCATTAACGGGGATTCTGGGGGGGCGCCTGTGGAGGAGCCACAAGCGACTCAGTGTACTTTAGTATAATCCCCTTAATTGTATTTTCGTGCAGCCGGGGACTGCACCTTTAAACTGATTGTTACCTTTACAGTGTGTGTTTGCCTTTATCCTGCGTGATGACGTCATGATGCCGATCACGTGACCGCCAGTGGCGCGAAGAACGTGGGGACGTCATGATGTCAGCTTAGAGAACTTTCCAGCAGTCTTCGACTACCTGGCATCTTGAACGAACGTGTTTTGATTTCCTCCTTGTAACATCCAGCAAACTTCGTTGTTATTAAATTCCAGTCTTTTAATCCATCGAGTTGAGCTGAATTATTTAGTTAGGAACCTCCGTTCCTACAATGGATTGTTTTATCCAAAGGTAACAAGAGTTGTAGAATAAGCGATCAACATAAATGAATTCTAAAGACAAGCATGTAACTTTCTTTAGAGGGAAGGGATTGAGGTGAGAGTAGGTGAGGTCGACAGCTAAAAATGGACAGTCTTGTTTGGACTAATGGCCTTTTTCTGTTGCTAAATGTTGTGATTATATAATAGAGAGGGTGGATAGAAGACTGGCGATCCGATGGCTGCACAGTAACTATATGAAAGTAGAATGAATCTGGCTACTGTTTCCTTTGTTATAAATATAATTTCTCAAGATCTAATAAATATCATCACTCATGAGAGATTGAAAAGCACTCAGAGCTTTACCACTCAGGCTTTATTCAGCCAGGGACTCATTGTGGAGATAATTATCCTATCTCACAGCTGGTCACAACCAGCCTTCCATTTTGACCTATATTGTTCTGTGAATTCAAGGAACAAAACTTTTTAAAACTCCAGATTAGTGTGGGTTCACTTTAAGAGTTTCCTTTTAAGAAGAGCAAAAATTGAAATGTTGCTGTAGAAGCACACAGGATAACACCATACAATAGCCAAGAAGAAGCTCAGGTAGAAAGCAATAAAAAGGATACAAGATCACCATGACAACTCAAAAACCATCAAGAGACCCTTATTTGAAAAGAATCAGAATTACCATGGTAACAGGTAGAAAGCTCCAGGATCCAATCACAAAGCAACTCATTCTGTGTGACAGTCTGAGTGAAAACGGAAACAGCAACAACAGATTATAATTCCAGCACTGTAATCCTGCCAATCCTCCCCATGGTTGTGACCTGTGCAGCAGTATAGGCAGGCAATGCACTGTACACAAATGTATACACTTTTTGGGTAGCAAATCAGCTGTTTTTTTATTTGTTACTGGGATGTGGGCGGCGCTGGCAAGGCCAGCATTTATTGCCCATCCCTAATTGCCCTTGAGAAGGTGGTGGTGAGCCACCTTCTTGAACCGCTGCAGTCCGCGTGGTAAAGGTACTCCCATGTTGTCTTAAACAAACTTCTGTTTGTTCACTTGAGTAGTAATAAATTCAGTCTTCTGGTTATAATCATTTTATTCTTTAACTTCAGCACAAAAAGCAATTTACAAGCGGAGTATAGTCACAGAGGGAGCACATGTGCCTCGGCATGGGGTAACTCCGTGCTGCTTAAACAAAGGAAAAAGCTTACATCTATACACTGTTTTCTTATCAAACTGGAGCAGGCATTGCCTAATATGGTTGTCTCTGGCTACTGCATAGTCCAGACACACAAGTCTACATTTTCTTCAACATACATCAATAACAATAGAAGCACATATAAATATCATGGCCTTGCTCTGGTAAAATATCCAAGGCCGGTTGGTTGCTTAAACCTTTCCAAACGCCTGTTATTTTTTTCCTTGATTATTGATTCTATCATTTACCCACCACTGATGTTAAACTAACCAGCCTGTAGTTACTAGGATTGTCCTTGCACCCTTTCTTGAACAATGATGTCACATTTGCCACTTTCCAATCCTCAGGCACCTTCCCCGCATCTAGGGAAGATTGGAAAATTATGGCAAGCCCTTCTGCTATCTCCTCCCCCAATTCCCTTAGCAACCTGGGATGCAAGCCATCTGGACCAGGCGACTTATCCACTCTAAGTATACCCAGCCTTTCCAGTACATCCTGTCTATCAATTTTCACCCCTGCCATTGCTTCTACCTTTTCCACTTCTACCGATATTTTGTCAGCATCCACCTCCTTAGTAAACACCGATACAAAGTACTCATTGAGTATTCTAGCCTTGCCCTGCGCCTCTAAGCATATATCACCTTCTTTGTCTCTAACAGGCCCCACCCCGCCTCTTAGTACCCACTTAGTGTTTACATGCCGGTAGAAGATTTTTGGGTTCCCTTTTATGTTAACTGCCATTCTACTCTCACATTCTCTCTTTGCCAATCTTATTTTCATCTTCACTTCTCCTCTCAACTTATTGTATTTCGTCTGGTTCTCCCTTGAAGAATTCAACTGACATGCATCATACACCCTCTTTTTTTGTTTCATCATCTTCTCTATCTCCCTCATCATCCAAGGAGCCCTTGCTTTGGTTCCCTTACCTTCCTTCTGTTGGAATGTACCAGCCTGTACTTGGAACATCTCCTCCTTAAAGATCACCCATTGTTCCATTACAGTTTTCCCTGTCAGTCTTTGGTTCCATTTTACCCTGGCTAGATCCTTTCGCATCCCATTGAAGTTAGCCCTATTCCAGTTTAGAAGTTCCACTCTAGATTGTTCCTTGCTCCTCTCCATTGCTAATCTAAATCTTATCATACAATGATCAGTCATACCCAAGTATTCTCCCACAGACACTTGGTCGACCTGGCCCACCTCATTTCCCAGCACCAGATCCAGCAATGCTTCTTTCCTAGTTGGGCCAAGAACATACTGGTCAAGGAAATTCTCCTGAACACATTTCAGAAATTCCCCCCCCTCCTTTCCCTTTACCCCAGCATTATCCCAATCGATATTTGGGTAAAGAAAGTCCCCAATATCACCACTCTACAGCTCTTGCATATCTCTGCGAATCTCTGCAGATTTGCTCCTCTACCTCCCTCTCAGTATTTGGAGGCCTGTAGAATACTCCCAATAGCGTGATCATACACTTTTTGCTCCTCAACTCTAACCAAATGGATTCTGTCCTTGTCCCCTCAAGAACATCCTCCCTTTCCAACACTACAATGTCTTCCTTAATCAGCACTGCCACCCCACCTCCCCTTTTTCCTTCCCTATCTTTTCTGAACACCTTGTACCCTTGAGTATTATGTACCCAGTTCTCACTGTTTTTAAGCCACATTTCCGTTATTGCCACAACATCATATTGCCACACAGCTAATTGTATTTGTAGCTCACCAACCTTATTCACCACAATTTGGGCTTGATTTTGTCATGGGGTGGACTGGGGTCGTGTCATCCGCTTTTCGTGTTAGCCAGCTGAATCCAAATTGATGTGGGAAAATTAGGCGATTTTCACCTAATTGGGCAATTGAGTTCCAGCGTGTGGGAACCTATGCCCCAATTAGTTTTTTCAGTCTCAAACTCGCCTCCGATGACATCATCATTGCTGCTGCATTTAAGGCCTGCAAGAAGCCTTGCTTCTTCTGCAGACTGCCAACCTTTTGGCCTTTGCTGTGAGAGGAACCTGGAGGCAAAATGAGCAGCGGGAGACCTAAGTCTGCTCCCAGATTTGATGACATCGCCCTGCAAGCTTTGGTGGAGGGAGCAAGAATTAATAAGGACGTGCTCTTCTCTTCTTCAGGGAGGAAGAAGCCTCCCCAGCAGACCAAGGCTGTGTGGATCCAGGTGGCCCAGGAGGTCAACTCGTTGTTGCTGATCCGCAGAACCTGACTTCAGTGTAGGAAGAGGTTTCATGACCTTGCGCACTGGAAAAGTGAGTATGACTTTCCCATCACCCTCAATCTGATCCCCATTGCCTCTCCTCACCAGCAGTCAGCTTTAGCAACCTCTTCCTTCACATCCCACTTGACACTGACATCCCTGCACCCTTACCCATTCCCTCTCTCTGTATGTTCACATTCACCTAACTATTCGACTATGCAGCTCTCACACTCCCTATCACTGTGATGCGATGAAAACAACTTACAAAACACAGGGAGGGCCCTTGGTCTTGCCACCTCACTCCATCTTTGTCTCCTTCTAAGCATCTATGCTATGGATTCTCTATGCAGCCCTCACACTCCCTATCACTGTGATGCAATTACAACAGACAACACACAGGGAGGGCCCTTGGTCTTGCCACCTCACTCCATCTTTGTTTCCTTCTAAGCATCTATGCTATGGATTCTCTACACTCACTCCTTCATTCTCACTCAAACTCCACTTGTCTCCCTCATTGCAGGAAAAGAGAGCTCACAATAAGAGGGAAAGAGCGAGGACAGGAGGAGGGCCACCCTCAGTAGTCCACCTCACCCCTTGGGAGGAGGCGGTCCTGGAGGTCGTGGGACTCGAGGACGATGCGCAAGTGGGGAACGGAAAGACGGGTGCATCGGAGCAAGCTGGTGTGTAGGATTCGCAAAATTTCCACATTTCCCCAAGGTTATTAATAAAAGGGACCCTATGGACAATTTAAAAAGGGTACCCAAAGATGGCGTCCGCACCTCGTGACCAAAAGCCTGTAAGATTTGAAAAGCTTGGACTCTGCAGCTCAGAACAAGCAGCTTTGGGAAATCGAAACTTAAAATGCATTTCTGTGAAAAGGACTTTTGTGTTTGAAGGGCCAGACAGCTAAGCAAACATCTGAATATGCATTTTTGTCAAATTGGAACAGATCAACCCAGTTAGGCCTAAGCATGAGGCCATTAGTTTGTCCGCATAAATAATCGGAAACCGCTTAAGGAAGCCATCAAGGCTAGACAGGCCGATTAAAATGCATTAATGACAATACAGCCCGGACATCAGGCCATTAGGTGCGATAAACGGCCATCTAAAAAAAGTTATCTTAGATTGGTACAACATTTAACACAGCCCGCCAAAAGGGTAACAATGGACTGACCTGATTTGGCGTGCAGATAAGGGCCATCGAAAGGTGTATAACTGTAGGCCCTTAGTAGTAATCGCACTCTGGTCACTCTTGTGTCTTGTCTCTCCCTCTTGCTCTCTGCTCGCGTGGGCTGCTGCCGCCCGCACTTGAGCCCTGGCCTCATAGCGGGTTCTCTTCTCGCTCCCCGCATTGTGCAAGCAACCAAGGACATCCATACCAAACGCGGGAGAGAGGAATGAGACCCGAGTCCAAAGTCACCCAGGACACCCAGGCCACGAGAGAGGGCAGAGGAAATGAGGCGAGACGAACCGAGACGAAGAGTAAGGTAGACCCGACAAAGAGCAGAGAAGGGCAGCAGAAGACGTATTAATTAAGACCGAGCGCCGAGTTATAAGCTGACGCTCGGGGAAGAAAATATCTGAGGACAGTGAGACTAAGTTGGTTAGTTGAACACTGCAAATAAGCTGGCGCTAAACACAGGTATCCACGCCATAACGAATATGCTGGCGTTTGACGCTTGGGTAGTAAAATCTAAGCAGTGAAGACTGCTAACTGTCTCATTGACGCAACGTTACCGCCGACGACCGCCTGAGGGAGAAGAAGAAGAGAACCCATCACGACGAGATGACGACGGTAGCTGAGGAGAAGAAAGGTGTGTCGCAGCAGCAGCTCCAGCATTGTGCCCTGAGACCACGTGGCGCTGGAGCACCCCAAAGGACAGCAGCCCAGACCTCAAAACTCACGATTGCTAAAACAACAGGTTTTGCTTTGGATTGGTGAGCTTGAATTCCTGGCCCCTCATAGCTTAATCTAGTTAGGTATAGGGGTGGGATAAGGATAAGGGGATTGTTAAAGTAGTTGTTTTTCCCTCGATGTGCCGTGTGTTCCCCATTCCCTGTATAAGTATAGTTATAGTGTTATATGCCTGTAATTGTTCTCTACCAGTAATTTTCTCATAAGACTGTGTTTTCGTTTCTGTTTTAATAAAATCTTGGTTTTCTTACACCAAACCACCTGTCTACTCGAGTTTTTCTGTATCGCCGCCTATACCTAAGTCCGGTGTCTAGAACCCAGGGGCGTGGGAGCGATTCGAACCGCTCACAGGCAGTCAGGGGCATAACTGACTGGGCACACGCACCACCCGTCACCCCCTACAGGTGACAGAATAGTTTTTCATCTCTCTCAATGAAATTGCATGAGTTGCTGATAATGATTCTGAAGGTCTAACAAATGGACTTATGATCATCTGCAATATGCAATGTGCATGGAACCTTGGCCTCACATCTCTGACTCTTTCCTTTACCCCCCACAGGACTATCGCAAGCACCCATCCCCACTATCCAGGAGGATAAGGCCCCACATAAGAGATTAGTGTGTAAAGTTAAGGCACATGGGATTGGGGGCAAGGTATTGACTTGGATAGAGAACTGGTTGGCAGATAGAAAGCAAAGAGTTGGAATAAACGGGTCTTTTTCCGAGACCACATCTTGAGTATTGTGTGCAGTTTTGGTCGCCTTATCTGAGGAAGGATATTCTTGCCATGGAAGGAGTTCAGCGAAGATTCACCAGGCTGATACCTGGGATGGCAGGAATGATGTATGAGGAGAGATTGGGTCGATTGGGCTTGTACTCGCTGGAGTTTAGAAGAATGAGAGGGGATCTCATTGAAACTTATAAAATTCTGGCAGGACTGGACAGACTAGATGTAGGAAGGATGTTTCCAATGGTCGGGGAATCCAGAACCAGGGGTCACAGTCTAAGGATAAGGGGTAGGTCTTTTAGGACAGAAATGAGGAGGAATTTCTTCACCCAGAGAGTGGTGAACCTGTGGAATTCTTTACCACAGAAGGCAGTACAGGCCAATTCATTAAATATATTCAAGAAGGAGTTGGATATATTTCTTAAGGCTAAAGGGATCAAGGGGTATGGGGAGAAAGCAGGGACCGGGTACTGAACTTGGATGATTAGCCATGATCGCATTGAATGGCGGAGCAGGTTCGAGGGGCCGAATGGCCTACTCCTGCTCCTATCTTCTATGTTTCTATGTTTCTATGTAGGAACAGCCTGAGCCTCCAGACTCCTCAGAGGAAGCTGCAACCTCTGAGGGCGCAGCATCAGCAGAATTCAACCAACCCAGCACCAGCGTAGACACTCCCACCTTGGTGGGACCATCGCGAGATAGAGTAGCGTTGTCACCTGGTGTATCACAGCTCACAAGTGAGCATCAGCAGATTGTGGAGACAGGGACAGCAGTGGAGAGTCCTAGTCGGAGGGCGCAGGACTCTCCCAGCTCAACTCAGCTGCATGTCGACCCTCTGCCTCTGGCTCCATCCAGAAGAACAGCGGTGCTGGAACTCCAGGAAGAGGTGCAGGAGTCTCTGGCAGGTTTTGTCTCTAGGGTAGCTGCGAGTGTGGAGCGAATGGAGGAGTCCATCGCGAACATGAGCAGATCCTTTGTGGAGTCATTGGCGCATGAACGCAGCACCATGGAAAGGATGGCAACCTCCATGGAAAGGATGGCTACAGTAGACGAGAGGATGGCTATGGCCATGGAGGAGCTAAGTCGCCACAGTGTAGAAAACATGGTGGCCTAGAAATTGGGTTGAGGTGCCAAACTGGCGCCAAGTTCGCCTGAGCGCAGGATTTAGTGCAGCGTTCGCGTCTTCAGCGATCGTCAGATATTCAGTTTCATTGCCCCTAGAGGGAGACGGGGCGAGGCTCGAGGTGCTCCGTGTCCCTCTTAGGGCGCTGAAACTAAATATCGCAGCGCAACGTGCCGCAGCGCCACACGTTGCAGCACGGCATGCTGTGGTACTGCAGGCCTTCCTCCCATTGTTAAGGGGGAGGGGCCTGCAACAGCACGATCCCCGATCGCGAATGCCGGCAAAAGAGCCCGGCACCGAGGAGAAGTGCCGGGCTCTTGGGAAATAGCCGGCAATGCCTCGGGGTGGGGGGGTCAGGAGGCCGGGGATGGAGGCGCTGTCAGGCGGCCGCCGAAAAAGGCAGCCGCCCCGCACCTCCACCTTAACTTGCGCTGCTGCCGGCCCAGTAAGGCCCCGTGAACCGGCTGCGGGTAGCGAACGGCGCAACTGCGGCGTTCGCAACCAAATATCGTGAACAGGGCGTGAATGGGGCGCTGCGCACACCGATGACGTCATCGGTGGCGGCGCAGCGCAAAAGGCTAACGCCACCATTATCGCCCCAACTCAATATCGCAGGAGGCGCAGCCAGTGGCATTACAGCCACTGCCTGCCTCTTTAGGTGCTAATAAGTGGCGCTACTCACCCAATTTCTCCCCCGGTGAGTGTTCAGAATAGAGTGACATCTCTGGAGGAGCAATAGTCAGCTATTGAACAGAGAAACCAGACCTTCATGGAAGTCCTTCTGAGTAGGACTGCCATTGCAGATACGGGTCCCCATGGCCCCCCTGATGTGCAGCAACGTGCTCTCAAGCCACTTGCAAGCGCTGAGGTGGACCTGACCCATGAACCCATGAGAGGGATGTTGATGGCAGAGAACAAGGAAGTGGGGGCTCCTCTCCAAGCACTCACACGACCATGCCACTGCCAAGTCCTCAGTCAGAGCCCCACCAGAGTCCCCACCCAACTGAGATCGGCGTCTCAACCCCTGCACAGCCGCAGGAGCAGCAGACTGTTGCCGAGCCCTCACAGGTTCGCAACCCCAGAGGACGCCCGCCAAAGGTGTCGAGGCACGAGCAGCCAGAAAGTAAGAAAGGGGCCTCCACATCTGCTGATGCCAAGGGGGAACCACCACGTAGGAGCAGGCGTAAGAGAAAGATACTGCACAAATAATCACAAGGGTAGTCACTTGGGTGAAATGTGATGTTTAATGTTGAAAAGCCATCAGTTGGTTGTTGTAAATAAAGATTCTGATGGCAGCTGTTGCAGTTGTGGCGTGTATCATTTCACTAATGGGACTTCCACATTGAGGGCTTAGGATTGCAATTGTCAGTATGGTGGTCAGAGTGCTAGGAATCCGTTGGTTCTTGGCCATTGTTGATGCTCTGGTAAGAAGCTGCGAGGCAATAGTGCTTGATTGGCTAGGCTAAACAAATCTGGCCAAGATGAGTGTGTTCCTTGCATCCCGGGCAGCAATGTTCTCGTGTACTGCTGCCACTGGTTGATGGGCCTCTGCAAGATATTTGTTTTCGCTCTCCTCCTGCTCCTCCTCCTCCTCCTCCTCCCCTTCCTCATCTGAGGAGGATATGTGAGGAGCCATTTGGTCCTCAGGAATCTGCAAGCCACGACGCTGTGCCATGTCGTGAAGTGCACAGCAAACCACGACGATTCTGGAGACCCTGGTTGCTGAGTACTGCAGGGCTCCACCTGATCTATCCAGGCATCTGAAGCGCATCTTCAGCAAGCCGATGGTTTGCTCGCTTATGGATCTGATGGAGATGTGTCTGTAGTTGTAGCTCTCCTCAGCTTCATTGGATGGGCTCCTCAACGGCATCATTAGCCACATCTTCAGGGGATAGCCCTTATCTCCAAGTAGCCATCTGTTAAGTTGGTCTGGCGGACTGAAGAGCGGAGGCACACTAGAGTGGCGCAGTATGAAGGAGTCATGGCAACTGCCAGGGTACTTGGCACAAACATGCAAAATTTCCTTCTTGTGGTTACACACCAGCTGCACGTTGAGGGAGTCGAAGCCCTTGCGGTTGACAAAAATACCTGGATTGCGATGGGGTGCCTTAAGGGCCACATATGTGCAGTCAACGATGCCCTGCACCCTTGGAAAGCCTGCCAGATTAGCAAATCCAATTGCACGCACCGTGAAACTTGCCTGATCCTTGTTGAAATGGATGTGATTGTGCGCGATGGCAAAGAGGACATCGGTTACCTACATGATGCAAGTGTGTGCGGCCGCCTGGGAGATGCCGCTGATGTCTGCTGCTGATCCCTGGAATGAGCCTGAGGCAAAAAAGTTGAGTGCGGTGGTGACTTTGATGGCCATTGGTAAGGGGTGTCCACCTGCTCCTCTGGGCTCCAGGTCTTGCTGCAACATTGCGCAGATGTCACCCACTACGCAGCTGGTCTTCATCCTCATCTGATGTCCAGGAGGAAAGGAAATAAATGGTTCCCATGCTTCTGGCATATGCCTCAGTTGAGGAAGCGCTCAGTCAAGGTGGCGAGAGGGATTTCCCAGGAGGTCACACTGGAGATGGGTGTCAGGCTCCAAACTTCCACAGCTATAGTTATGCCTGCTAAAATTTCCCCCAACCTGAGACAACAAAGTTCCGCCACCTGCAAATGATGACTGATCAAATCTCCCAATTAATGGTGGAGCTGCTGCTGATAGAAACATAGAAGATAGGAGCAGGAGTAGGCCATTCGGCCCTTTGAGCCTGCTCCGCCATTCAACGAGATGATGGCTGATCATCCAAATTCAGTACCCTGTCCCTGCTTTCTCCCCATATCCCTTGATCCCTTTAGCCTCAAGAAATATATCCAATTCTTTCTTGAATATATTTAATGAACTGGCCTCCACCGCCCTCTGTGGCAGAGAATTCCACAGGTTCACCACTCTCTGGGTGAAGAAATTCCTCCTCATTTCAGTCCTAAATGGCTTACCCCTTATCCTTAGACTGTGACCCCTGGTTCTGGACTCCCCGGCCATCAGAAACATCCTTTCTGCATCTAGTCTGTCCAGACCTGACAGAATTTTATAGGTTTCGATGAGATCCCCTCTCAATCTTCTAAACTCCAGTGAGTATAAGCCCAATCGACACAATCTCTCCTCATACGTCATTCCTGCCATCCCAGGTATCAGCCTGGTGAATCTTCGCTGCACTCCCTCCATGTCTTCCTTAGTCTGCTCCTATCTAATATGGTACTACTTCCGCCTCTAGTACTACTTTCTTCTCTAGTACTATCCAACACACTCACTCTTTTCTACTCCTATATGTTGGTGCCATCCCCCTGCCAAGCTAGTTTAAACCCTCCCCAACAGCACCAGCAAATTTCCCCATGAGAATATTGGTCCCGGCTCTGTTGGGGTGTATTCCCATCCAGCTTGTACAGGTCCCACCTTCCCCAGAAATGGTCCCAATGCCTCAGGAATCGAAAGCCCTCCCTCCTGCACCATCTCTCCAGCCATGCATTCATCTGTTCTATCCTCCTATTCCTGTACTCACTAGCATGTGGCACTGGGAGTAATCTGGAGATTACTACCTTTGAGGTCCTGCTTTTTAATCTCTTTCCTAGCTCCCTTGGAAAATATTGAAATCCCTACTAAAGGAAAAAAAATAGAAGAACATCTAGAAACCCAAAATATAATAATGAATAGTCAGCATGGATTTCAAAAGGGAAAGTCTTGCTTGACCAACCTCATTGAATTCTTTGAAGAGGTAACAGAGAGAGTAGACGAGGGTAATGCAGTAGATGTAATTTATCTAAATTTCCAAAAGGCCTTCGATAAGATACCACATAATAGATTAATGAATAAGGTCAGAGAATGCGGAGTCAGGGGACAAGTATCAGACTGGATAGCTAGCTGGCTTCAAGACAGAAAGCAGGGAGTAGGGACAAAGAGTAGCTATTCAGACTGGCAGAAGGTGGAAAGTGGGGTCCCACAAGGATCAATGCTGGGATCAATGTTGTTCACAATTTATATTAACGATTTCGACTTTGGAATCAAAAACACAATTTCTAAATTTGTGGATGATGCCAAATTGGAGAGGGTAGTCAATACTGAGGAGGACTGCAACAGATTACAAGAAGACATTAATAAACTTGCAGAATGGGCATATAATTGTCAAATGAATTTCAACACAGTGTTATTATATTTTGGAAAATAAGAATCTAAATGAGGTGGCGGAGCAAATCCAATTGTGCTACCGCCAGGTTTCACCGTCGTGTTTCAGAGGAGGCGTGCATCACGTGGGAAAAGTGTTAAAATCAGAAAGGCCTCTCAAAATGGGATTATAGAGGCAATTCAGTGGTTGTTAAGGGCCTTAAGGGCCTATGCCACCTCTTGGAGGTGGGACAGAGACGGGATCAGAAACCACGCATTTGGGAAAATTGCTTGGAGACGGGATGGAGGCAGGGTTGGGCCCACTCGCCATTTTTTACAATTTTAACACCCCACACGCCTCCATTCCCACCTCCTTGGGCCTGGCAAAATCGAGCCCTATGTGTGTTTATGTACATGCATTCTAAACCCATTTTTGAATTTTTTGTAGTCTTTCTTAGTCTGCTCCTATCTAATATGGTACTACTTCCGTCTCTAGCACTACTTTCTTCTCTAGTACTATCCAACACACTCACTCTTTTATACACCTTATTCTTCTTTTCTACTCCTATATGTTGGTGCCATCCCCCTGCCAAGCTAGTTTAAACCCTCCCCAACAGCACCAGCAAATCTCCCCATGAGAATATTGGTCCCGGCTCTGTTGGGGTGTATTCCCATCCAGCTTGTACAGGTCCCACCTTCCCCAGAAACGGTCCCAATGCCTCAGGAATCGAAAGCCCTCCCTCCTGCACCATCTCTCCAGCCATGCATTCATCTGTTCTATCCTCCTATTCCTGTACTCACTAGCATGTGGCACTGGGAGTAATCCGGAGATTACTACCTTTGAGGTCCTGCTTTTTAATCTCTTTCCTAGCTCCCTTAGAAAATATTGGAATCCCTACTAAAGGAAAAAAAATAGAAGAACATCTAGAAACCCAAAATATAATAATGAATAGTCAGCATGGATTTCAAAAGGGAAAGTCTTGCTTGACCAACCTCATTGAATTCTTTGAAGAGGTAACAAAGAGAGTAGACGAGGGTAATGCAGTAGATGTAATTTATCTAAATTTCCAAAAGGCCTTCGATAAGATACCACATAATAGATTAATGAATAAGGTCAGAGAATGCGGAGTCAGGGGACAAGTATCAGACTGGATAGCTAGCTGGCTTCAAGACAGAAAGCAGGGAGTAGGGACAAAGAGTAGCTATTCAGACTAACAGAAGGTGGAAAGTGGGGTCCCACAAGGATCAATGCTGGGACCAATGTTGTTCACAATTTATATTAACGATTTCGACTTTGGAATCAAAAACACAATTTCTAAATTTGTGGATGACACCAAATTGGAGAGGGTAGTCAATACTGAGGAGGACTGCAACAGATTACAAGAAGACATTAATAAACTTGCAGAATAGGCATATAATTGTCAAATGAATTTCAACACAGTGTTTATTATATTTTGGAAAATAAGAATCTAAATGAGGTGGAGGAACAAATGGATCTTGGAGTACAAATACACAAATCACTAAAAGTGGTGACGCAGGTTAATAAGGCCATAAAAAAAAAGCAAACCAAAACACTAGGGTTTATTTCTAGAGGGATAGCATTGAAAGGTAGAGAAGTTATGCTAAACTTGTATCAAACCTTGGTTAGACTACACTTGGAGTACTGCGTACAATTCTGGTCACCATATTATAAAAAGGATATAGAGGCGCTGGAGAGGGTGCAGAGAAGATTTACAAGGATGATACCAGAAATGTGAGGTTATACCTATCAGGAAGGATGAACAGGCTGGGTCTCTTTTCTCTTGAATAGAGAAGGTTAAGGGGTGACCTAATAGAGGTCTTTAAAATTATGAAAGGTTTTGATAGAGTGGATACAGAGAGAGAGTGTTTCCAATTTTCGGGAAGAGCATGAGCATAACTAAAGGCCATCAATATAAGATAGTCACCGAGAAATCAAATAGGGAATTCAGAAGAAACTTCTTTACCCAAAGAGTGGTGAGAATGTGGATCTTGCTACCACAGGGAGTCAGTTGAAGTGAATAGTATGGATGCATTTAAGGGGAGGCTAGGTAAGCATATGAGGGAGAAGGGAATAGAGAGTTATGCTGAAAGAGTTAAATGAGGAAAGACAGGAGGAGGCTCGAGTGGAGCATAAATGTCAGCATGGACTGGTTGGGCCGAACGGCCTGTTTCTGTGCTGTATATCCCATGCAATCCTATGTAAATCAAGAGCAGGAATGTCAGCATGGGAAAGAAATACAATAAAAGGAGCAGTTGAAAGTCTGAAAGGAGGGAGAGTCTAGGAGAGTGTTGGGGGGAATGCGAAGCTAATGGCCTTTAAGAGCCCTGGGTCTAGGGAAGAGAATGAGGCAAGGATCAAAGAATGCCAAGGACCTAGATCCCTGAGTGCAGGGGAGGCATAGAGAAGCCCACAGAAGAAAGAAAATTCCCGCATAGAGCTTTGAGTGTCCAGGCTCAGCAGATTGCACTGTAAAGAGACTAAAGAAGTCAACGTTAACAGCACTTCAGCCCCAGAAAACAGTTACAGAGGCAAGCAGGAGAAAGAAAAGAAAAAGGAATAAAAGGTGAACTGAAAGGGTTTAGAGGGGAATTGGACCTCTGTGAACTTCAGGCAGAGGTGAAAATGCCTCTTGAACTGATGCTGCAATGATTTAATGCACAAATTATTTTTGCAATAAAAATTATATCCAGCCTTTATATTCTTCCTGCACTGTCACCGTGGCATTCCTGTGAAGTACCACACAGCTACAACCTGCCACCACGTTCTCTGTCTCCACAATCCCAAGGGGGTGATGCTCACCCATTCTTGGCTCCTACCCTCCTTTCCTACTTCTAAAGTACTTATCATGAATGAGTGCGACTGACACTGTGGCGGTGCTGTTCCTCGATCTGTGGGCAGCTGCTTCTAATAGTGGCTCTGTGGGTTTCCTGATTCTGACATTGCCTCCTTAGGCTGGTGGCTCTGAAACAGGCTCCTTGGATGCGTCGGGGTTATGTTATCTTTGGGCTACTGGCTCTGTTACCAGCTCCTTGGGTGGGTAGAGCATGATATTGGATCCTTAGGCTGGTGGCTGTGATGATGGCTCTTTGGATGGGTGGCACTGATACTGGCTCCTTAGGCTAGTGGCTCTGATTCTGGCCTTGCTTTTATATGGCTCAGAACTGTAGTAATTATCAGGAATTCATGCACAGGCTGGGCACCTTGCACTTAACTGTTTGCATTTCAGTCTATGACTTGGCTTTTTTCCCCTCTTAATTTTTCGGGCATCTGCTGCTGCATTCAAATATCTGGGGAGTTTAACGTGATTATTTAACATTCAAAGTCATGAGAGCTCTCATTTACAGAGTGAACAGGGCCTGTCTTTGATGAGGTGCACTGCTCAATCACTGTACTTACACAAGAGACATTCATGTCCCTCCGTGCCTTTTTTTGTTGCCATGGTGCTCTCTTGTGGGCTCGAGATTCCGCATTATATATTTTCCAAGGCAGAATCTAACTCACACATTCTCACTGTCGCTAGGGTTCTGTGCAGGAGTTCCCTTGCCAGTCTCTGAGTGGCAGAAGTACAGACCAATGACATTGGAACAGAATAATCAACCTCAAGATACTGCATTAAAGGGAGTCATATTGTTCTGTCCAATTGACTGCTGTTCAGAAGTGGTATTTCTCCTGCTCAGTTGACCATCACCTCTCACTCACTTATACTCTCAGTGGTCACCTGAATGGGGAAGGCATTCTGAACAGAGATTAGCTGCAATTATCATCCGATACTATGTTTCCGCACTTTTGATCCCACACTTAACTAGGAGAACAGAATCATTTTATTGTTTTTGTTGAAGGATCGAACCGATGCCTTACCATTTCTCAGGTTCTTCTCTCCTTTTTCCTCAGAGCTCCTGAAACAGTGTACCAACTATAGCTGAGAGGATAAGTGGTTGGCTGGCTCGTGAGTCAGTGTTGCATTCTGTAACATCGCCCGTCTCCGCCCCTGCCTCTGCTCACCTGCTGCTGAAACCCTCATCCATGCCTTTGTTACCTCTAGACTGTAAGATTTGCAAAATTTGTGCATCTCCCCGAAGGTTATTATCGATAAAAGGGACCTTGTGTGGACATTTTTTAAATTAAAAAGGGTACCCAAGATGGCGTCCGTGCCTCGTGGCAGAAAGCCTACGGGTCTCCAAAATGGATTCTACAGCACAGACAGTTTGGGGAAATCGAAACTAAGGCTGCAGGTTTCCTGTGAAAAGCACTTTGTGTTTTGGGACCCAGACAAAACTGTGAATTATGTATTAGACCAAATTGGAGACAGATCTAATTTCAATGAGGCCTACAGTTAAAGCCATCAAACAGTCTACATACATAATCGGAAACAGATTAAGCACATCCATCGAGGCTGGACGAGCCCATCAAGGACTTTCAGGACAATACGAGTCAATTATCGGGCCAGTAGATGCAATTACCGGCCATCTAAAAACCGTCAGCATAGATTGCTACCATTATTTTAACTAGCCCGCCAAATTTAAAACAAAGAACTAACCTGATTTGGCGCGCAGATAAGGGTTTTTCGACGAAGGTATAACTGAAGGCCCCTAGGTAGCAATCGGAAGAAGAAGGAACTCCTGCTCTGCTCTCCTGCTGCTCCGCTGCTGTGCTGGTGCTGCCGCTCCCCGGCTCTTCGGCCCCTCGCCCTCATGGCTGCCGCTCTTCCCCCGTCCCGTGCTTACCCCCTGGCCTTTGCCCGTGCCCTCTCCCACTCTACCTGGACTTGCCCCGACACCAGGTCGGGCGAACACGGGCAATTCAGGCCAGGCGAAGCGGGACGTGATGAGGGGAGGAGGAGGGAAGACCACTGGAGGGAAGGCCAACTGAGGGTAGGCTTCGAATCAGCGGGCCTTCAGCCCCAGCTGACCTGCGACTACCTTCATGCAAACTCAAGCTGTCGACAAAGGACCATCCCTGAAAGGCAAGGTACCCAAGCAGAGACTTTAACTTTGGGGTAGTCGAACCTGGACAACGCCCTTGCAGCACCTGGAGCCCACGTGACGACGGCAGGTTCCAGAGAGCACCAAGAGCGAACCCCGAACCCAACTGCTGTTTTGAGTCTAAACAAACCCTTTTGATTGGTGAGCATGAATTCTGACACCTCATAGCTTAGCCTAGTTAGGTATAGGGGGTGGGATAAGGATAAGGGGATTGTTAAGATAATTGTTTTCCCTCGATGTGCCGTGTGTTCCCCATTCCCTGTATAAGTATAGTTATTTGTATTTGCCTGTAATTTTATATACTGGTAATTTCTCTTAAGACTGCATTAATTTTTCCTGTTTAATAAAATCCTGAGTTTTGCTTACATCCGAACCACCTGTCTACTCGAGTCTTCTCTGTATCGCTGCCTGTATCTAAGTCCAGTGTCCAGAACCCAGGGGGCGAGCGATTCGAACCGCTCAAAGAAGGTAGTCAGAGGCAAAGCTGACTGACCCGAACACGCCTGTGCAAAACCCCCTACAAGACTTGACTGTTCCAAAGCACTCCTGGCTTGCCTTCCACAGTCTACCCTACGTAAACTTGAGGTCATCTAAAACTCGGCTGCCCTTGTCCTAACTCACACCAAGTCCCGTTCACCCATCACCCCTGTACTCGCTGACCTACATTGGCTCCCGGTTAAGCAACGCCTCGATTTCAAAATTCTCATCCTTGTTTTCAAATCCCTTCATGGCCTCGCCGCTCCCTATCTTTGTAATCTCCTCCAGCCCCACAATTCCCTGAGATTTCTGCACTCCTCTAATTCTGCCCTCTTGAGCATCCCTGATTATATTCGCTCAACCATTGGTGCCTTCTGTTGTCTTGGCCCTAAGCTCTGGAATTTTCTCCCTGAGCCTCTCCGCCTCTCTACCTCTCTTTCCTCCTTTAAGGCAATCTTTGCAACCTACCTTTTTGACCAAGCTTTTGGTTATCTGCTCTAATTTCCCCTTATGTGGTTCGATGTCAAAATTTTTGTGTTATAATACTCCTGTGAAGCACCTTGGGATGTTTCACTATGCTAAAGGTGCTATATAAATACAAGTAGTTGTTGCTGTGTTGTTGTAAATCAGTGTTCCAATGTGCCATACCACCACAGTGCCCACAGTGATTTGCAGCATACATTCATTCCAAAGTTTCTACTGATAATGGCATGTTATTAGTGGGGAGGGTGGAATATACAAATAGCCAAATGTAGTCATCAAGCATAAATTACTTGTTTCAGTGAAGCACAAATGCGCCTTGCAGCAAAATCTATCAGGCTGCTACTCCTGCTCTGCAGGCAAATGCAGGTATCCTCTGGTATGAAGTACTGACAGGCTGGTGCCATTCATCTCTGGCGCTGCCCCACCAGCCTGGCCTCCTTTGGCTCCTTTTCATCTCTTTCCAGGAAGCAAAGGTAGATTGGAATCCCCATTGGGTAGCCAATTGTTCCCTGCCTGAAGAGAGGGAGTAGCCCATAGCAAATGGCCAAAAAGCAGATGGTAAAGTAGTTGGCAGGAGCTAAGAAAATATCCAAAATGGGAGAAAAGTAAGGATTCTGCAGATCATTTTATAAATTCCATATTTATAAAAGGAGGACCAAGAAATTGATAAAAAAACAGAAAATTGAATATGAGAGTAAATTAGCGAGAGACATAAAAACAGACTGTAAAAGCTTCTACAGGTATGCAAAAAGGAAAAGATTAGCGAAAGTAAATGTGGGTCCCTTACAGGCTGAGACAGGAGAAATTATAATGGGGAATAAGGAAATGGCAGAGAAATTAAACCAATACTATGGGGGTGATTTTATCAATGGGGACGTGATGGAGTCGGGACTGCTGCTTATCAGGTTTTAGTCCCGCCTCCATCGACGTCCGGCCAACCCACGTTATTTCGCCTTGATTGATTTTGTTAAGCCCACCCAGAGGGCTTAGCAGGCCAGTTAAGGGAAAGCCGGTGACAGAGAACATCAGCGTATGACGTTTCATCTGTCAAAATTTTTTTATAGATGAATTGTCATCGTTTGACAGCTTTGAGAATGTTTCCAGCGTTTTCTGTTGTTATTTCAGATTTCCAGCATCCGCTGTATTTTGCTATTGTAAACACTGACAATCTCTGTTCTTTGGTGAGTCCTTGTACTCAAGACTCACCAAAACTCTTTCCTGAGCAGAAATCAGATGGCTGTTGCATCGGAGAATGCAGCAGCCATTCTGTCATCTATGCCATGGAGATGAGGCAGGTCCGCAGCCTAAAGGGATGAAGCCTGGAGGAAGAAGCAACATTAAGTAATCTTATTAAAACACTTTAGACTCACCTCACTTACCTCTCCACACTTGCACTCATCACTTACCTGCACACCGGACATTTCGGCCCCGCAGACCCCCGCAGACCCACGGCTTGCCTCGCTGACCCTGGCGAGGTTCGGAGTTGTCGGGAAGCCCACACTTTAGGGCTCAAAATAGGGATTAGCCAAAAAACTGCCTGTTAACTACCTGTTGGGAGCAGGATGGGTACCCACTCCCAGATTCTGCCACTTTTCTGGCAGTCCCGCCTCCATACCTGCCTTCCCAAGGCTGGGAAAATTGCCCCCTCTGTGTCTGTCTTCACAGAAGAAGACGCAAAAAATTCTGGAAATAGTGGAGAATCAAAGTTCCAATGAGAATGCAAAACTGAAAGAAATGAGTAATAGTAAGGAAAAAGTACTGGAGAAATTAATGGGACTGAAAGCCAATAAATCCCTTGGACCTGATGGCCTACATCCTAGAGTTTTAAAAGAGGTGGCTATAGAGATAGTGAATGCATTGGTGGTCATCTTCCAAAATTCCATAGATTCTGGAACGGTTCCTGTGGATTGGAAGGTAGCAAACGTAACCCCACTATTTAAGAAAAGAGGGAGAGAGAAAACAGGGAAATATAGACCAGTTGGCCTGACATTAGTAGTAGGGAAAATGCTAGAATCTATTATTAAGGACATGGTAAAAGGGCGCTTAGAAAGTAATAATAGGATTGGGCAGAGTCAACATGGATTTATAAAAGGGAAATTGTGTTTGACAAATCTCTTAGAGTTTTTTGAGGTTGTAACTAGCAGGATAGATAAGGGGGGACCAGTGGATGTAGTGTATTTGGATTTTCAGAAGGCATTCGATAAGGTGCCACACAAGAGATTATTAAACAAAATAAGGCTCATGGGATTGAGGGTTATATACTAGCATGCTTTAAGGATTGGTTAATGGACAGAAAAAAGAGAGTAGGAATAAACTGGTCATTTTCGGGTTGGCAGGCTGTAACTGTTTACAATCTATATCAATGATTTGGATGAGGGGACCAAATATAATATATCCAAATTTGCTGATGATACAAAGTTAGGTGGGAAAGTAAGTTGTGAGGAGGATGCAAAGAGGCTGCAAGGGGATATAGATAGGTTAAGCGAGTGGGCAAGAACATGGCAAATGGAATATAATGTGGTGAAATGTGAAGTTATCCACTTTGGTAGGAAAAATAGAAAAGCAGTGTATTTTTTAAATGGTGAGAGATTGGGAAATGTTGGTGTTCAGAGGGACCTGGTTGTCCTTGAATCGCTGAAAGTTAACATGCAGGTATAGCAAGCAACTAGGAAAGCAAATGGTATGTTGGCCTTTATTACAAAAGGATTTGAGTATAAGAGTAAAGACGTCTTACTGCAATTATATAGGGCCCTGGTGAGACCACACCTGGAGTATTGTGTACAGTTTTGGTCTCCTTACCTATGGAAGGATATACTTGCCCTAGAGGGAGTGCAATGAAGGTTCACCAGACTGATTCCTGGGATGGGGGATTGTCCTATGAGGAGAGGTTGAGTAGACTAGGCCTATATTCTCTAGAGTTTAGAAGAATGAGAGGTGATCTCATTGAAACATACAAAATTCTTACAGGGTTTGACAGGGTAGAAGCAGGGAGGATGTTTCCCCTGGCTGGGGAGTCTAGGACCAGGGGTCACAGTCTCAGAATAATGGGTCGGCCATTTAGGACTGAGATGAGGAGAAATGTCTTCACTCAGAGGGTGGTGAATCTTTGAAATTCTCTATCCCAGAGGGCTGTGGAGGCTCAGTCATTGAGTATATTCAAGGCAGAGATCGATAGATTTTTGGATATTAAGGGAATCAAGGGACCCTACCCACCCCAGCCACAGTCTGTTCGCCCTCCTGCCATCTGGGAGACGCTACAGATGCATTCGCACCCGTACGACCAGATTTAGGAACAGCTTCTTTCCCAGGGCTGTCATCCTACTGAACTCCACAAATAAACTCTAAAGCCTGCACATCTGCCAATGCACTTTATTATGGTTATGTTTATGTTAATGTATTACAAGCCAAATGTATGTTGAATGTTTAAATGTCTTAATCTAAATGTACACTCTCAGGAGCCACAAGCCTACATTTCGTTGTACTGCACTTGTGCACTAACAATGACAATAAAAGTTGATTTGATTTGATTTGATTGATTTGAAAGTGGAGTTGATGTAAGAGATCAGCCATGATCTTACTGAATGGCGGAGCAGGCTCGAAGGGCTGAATGGCCTACTCCTGCTCTTATTTCCTATGTTCTTATGTTCTTATTTTTCCCAGTGCCTAGCAACTGTGGATACCTGTTATATATGGGCATGTTGACCAGTTAATATAAATGAAACACTAATGAGGAAAATGGGATGTATGTCTCGCTTAAATATGCTTGCCCAAATAAGGCATTTGTTTCCAGCATCCACTGTAAATAACAGTGTAAAATTAGTTGGGCGCTAATGTGGTTGGGGATCCCACATAACAGGTAGGAAGAAGAGGAACATTTAGGCATGATTTCTTTACTTGGTCATTTATTCCAATGTTTATCATCCTTTGAGTAAGGAAGTTTATTCTCATAATTGAATCTGAATTCAGTTTTCGCTAATTTAACTGTTAGATTGTCTGACCTATTGGCTTGATGTCCAATTTAGAGGGCCATACCTGCAAACACAGGAAGAGGAAAAGTGTTGGTAACATGTCCTCATCACAACTTGTTGCCAAGAAGCCTTTGCCAAAGCATTGGCATGGAGTTACTGTTCTATGCAAGCTTTTGTGTCAGTGATTGTGTAACTGAGTAGGACAGAGCATGAAAGAAGGATAAGTGTACAAACCCTGAGCAGGGTTCAGACCCCTGTTTCACCAGCTCCTCCTTCCTCATCCAAGACTCGGTCCTGTATTTGGAAGACCTTTTTGAAAGGAATCAGAGGATGCAAGGTGCTGGACCTCCTCTGGTAGTCATCCTCTCCCTCTTATTATGGGCTACTTTCTCCTACAAAAGCAAAAGCATTCATTCATTAGATGGCACAGGTGGCATGGAACCTCCCCACACCCATGTGCCAACATGCTCTCCATAGGTATTCTGAAGTCAGAACTATGCAGCAATGCAGCATGAAGGTGTTGGTATGGAAGGAGTTGGCAGTGGGTCCAGCCTTCTACTATAGAGATGGTGCTGGGCAAGGGAGGTGCTGGAAAGTCCACAGTACAGTGTTTTGGTCACCCATGGGAAAGTAGAAACAAAGGCATAGAATATAAGAGCAGGGAGGTTATGATGGAGCTGTGCAAAACGCTAGTTAGGCCACAGCTGGAATATTGTGTGCAGTTCTGGTCGCCACACTATAGGAAGGATGTGATTGCATTGGAGAGGGTGCAGAGGAGATTCACCAGGATATTACCTGGGCTGGAGTGCTTCAGCGATGCAGAGAGACTGGACAGGCTGGGGTTGTTTTCCTTAGTGCAGAGAAGGCTGAGGGTGGACCTGATCGAGGTGTACAAAATTATGAGGGGCATAGATAAGGTAGATAGAAAGGAACTTTTCCCCTTAGTAGAGGGGTCAATAACCGGGGGGCATAGTTTCAAGGTAAGGGGCAGGAGGTTTAGAGGGGATTTGAGGAAAAACTTTTTCACCCAGAGGGTGGTTGGAATCTGGAACTCACTGCCTGAAAGGGTGGTAGAGGCAGGAACCCTCACAACATTCAAGAAGCTTTTAGATGAGCACTTGACACGCTATAGCATACAAGGCTACGGACCAAGTGCTGGAAAATGGGATTAGAATAGACAGGGCTTGATGGCTGGCGCAGACACAATGGGCCGAAGGGCCTCTTTCTGTGCTGTATAACTCTATAACTCTAGTGAAGGAAGGGATGGGTAGGAAAGAAAAAGCTATGATAGTAATAGTTGGTACAGTGCATGAATATGATTTAATATTGCAGACTGTTACCTTGTTCCTCCTGGTTAGGCATTGAATTTTTTCCAACTTCCCATGCACATTCTCTGCACATTTCCACTGGCAGTTAGGAGCTTTCCACCTCCTGCGAAGCTCATCACCCCACTCTTTAACTGACTTGACACCCATCTCATAGGATGTCAGAGTGGCACAGAGAATCAGATTAATATCCAGCAAGATACTTACCTTGAAATGGATTGCTGAAGCAGAGATGGACTAAGTAAGAGGCATTGCTTTGAATACTTTTGCTCTAACCTTGTGTTTGTTAGGTGAATGTGGGTTGTTTGCACTGCCAACCACTTTGGAGCTCTCTATCCTCATTGCATACTTCCATTCATAAACATTTCTGCGTTTGCTGTATAACATTTCTGCGCTTACTGTGCAATATTTCTAGTCAAGCATGTGTGAAATCTGTTGGCCTCAATGGGTTAATGACCTAGATTAGCATGTCTCTACACAGGACAGACAACAGGGCTGCGAATCTGCAGCTGAAAGGCCTGAGTCTGATTTATTGCAGGAGTAAATGGAATGAGTGCCATGCAACAAAGCTCATAAGTCCTTGGGGAATGGCAGCACTGAGGAGAGAGTCTGATTGCTGGATCTGTTATTGCTTTTGTCGCCATAAATAATACAGATGAATAAAAATAATAATCAGCACTGTGGTAAACTCTTAGCATTTTATAAATGTTTGACCTTTAGTGGAGTTTGAAAGTCACTCTGAGTTTCTCCAAGGACGGCTGACCAGCGCTTGATTAATGCTGCCTGGTTTAGGAAGATACGGTGCATTCCCATTTATCACTTACTTTTGCCTGAGACACAGGGACTATGAGAGACTGGATAGATACACCAGGCAGGAACTGCACATCTGTATGCCTGACACAATTCCCAGCTGTGCTCCTGGCTCTGGCTTTGGTTCACAAGTACACAAACTAAAGTAGACACTTTTTCTGAGCTCTCACACTTAGCTGGTCTCTTGCTGCTCAAGACTATCTCACTCATAAATTCGAATTTATACTGTCTTAACTTACACAGTAAGGGCTACAGGAAAAAAACAACCAAATAAATAACATCTCATCGCATAACTTAGGTCACCAATCTATTACCAAGTCAAATCAACCTACTGCTAAGGCACCAAGTAAATATGTTTCAACAGTTCCTATTATTGAACAGCTAAGCTGAAGTATATTTTAATGTAAATTTACAAAAAAGGAGAAATGTCAGTATTTTTACCCAAATCACTCCCACTGAGGCTGACTTCCACACTCTCCGAGCATTTTGCTCTCCACTGGTGTCTCACTGCTCAGTAACAAAATGATGCAGTTTTGGTGTTACAACATCACTTCATGCTGCTTTTGATGGTGCCTCTAATGCTGCTGCTGGGGTCGTGGCTTCTAATAATTAGAGTGATGCTTCCAATAATGTTGTTGTTGATACTGTGGTCCCTAATGATTGTGCTGTTGGTACAGTTGGTGCAGAGTCCTTTAATGATTCAGCTGTTGGTCCTATAGGTTGTAAAGATACTTCAGCTCTAATAATGGTGCTGCAGCCTTTAATTGTTCAGCTGTTGGTGTTGCAGGGAGCAATTTTCAACTGCAGGCTGCCTATTTCTTATCTGAAAAATGGGCTGCCGGCAGTTGATAATTGAAAGGAGATAGCTTGGCCGTACCATTAATGCCTAAGGCCGCCTGATGCAATTTTAATGCGGTAAATGGGTGAGCAGCCTGTCCACCTGTTTCTGCCTGAAGACTGCTTAAATATTCAAATTGGTGCCCTACGCCGGCTGTAGAACCATGATTGGAATTTTCAGGTACAAAATATATGGAGCATGCACCACACACACTCTGCCCATTTGGACCTGGCATTGAGCGGCCTACCGAGCAGTCCTTAAGGAGACTGCTGGAGTCCACTCAAAACCGGCCAAATTCAGAGGCCTAGAAATTCATTGTAGCCACTTTTGGGGCGGTAAAGTCGGGCGGCCGCTAAAGTTTGCGCCCGCCGCCAAATCGAGGCCACTTCTCCGATATTCATTAGCTTCGCCCTAAGAGTTTGCTCGAGCGCTAAAACTGGCGCTGCACGCCTCTCTTTAGTCGCTAAGCCGGAGGTGCTGAGCGAGAGCGCCGAGGCCGGGCGCAGCGCAGGTGCGGCCATCTCGTGATTGACAGCAGACACCCTGGCGCCGGCCAGCTCTTAAGGGGGAAGGGTCGACTTGGTCTGCTGCCACGCCCTGGATAGTGGAGCCCTCCAGCTAGGCCTGAACACTGCTGCTGGACCCAAATAGCGCCTGAAGCCATGCAGAAGGCCCGTGAACGAGTGCAGCGCTTCTCAGAGCGTGATCTGAGTGTGCTGGTTGGTGGTGTGGAGAAGAGGCGCCATGTTTTGTACCCGGACAATGGCAGGAAGGCGCCGGTCCGCGTCTACCGGAGAGCCTGGAGGCATGTCGCCAGCAAGGTGTCAGCCAACAGCGAGGTCCCCAGGACCGGTGTCCAATGCCGCAAAAAGTTTAATGACCTCACTCGGATTGTCAGGGTGAGTACCCTTTCCAGTGTCCTCCTCATCCTTGCATGTGCACCTCACATTATGGGCAAAGGGACCTGAAAGCCCTAATGGCCAGCCCTCATCCAGCAGCTATGGGACAGGCATGAACATCAATTGCACATTCTGCACTTAACACACTGGTCAAGCTATTCCACCATGGGAGGCAGTGCACACAAGATCAGGGCGACACACTGGCCAGGCTATTCCACCATGGGAGGCAGTGCACACAAGATCAGGGCGACACACTGGCCAGGCTATTCCACCATGGGAGGCAGTGCACACAAGATCAGGGTGACACACTGGCCAGGCTATTCCACCATGGGAGGCAGTGCACACAAGATCAGGGCTACACACTGGCCAGGCTATTCCACCATGGGAGGCAGTGCACACAAGATCAGGGCTACACACTGGCCAGGCTATTCCACCATGGGAGGCAGTGCACACAAGATCAGGGCTACACACTGTACTTAGAGGCCGTCCTTTCTCTTGCAGGCCAAGCTGGCCAATAATAGGAAGAGCCGGACTGCGACCTGGGGAGGCCGACCCCAGATCCAGCCGCTCACCGAGCTGCAACATCGCGTGGAGCGCATCATGGGTGGCCAGGTGATTGGCCCCGTTGCATGTGGAGATGCCGACCCTGTTCTGGGCACCAGTGGTAAGGACATCAACGTTTGGACCTCTCTCGTCCCACTTGCGCATCAGATCTACATCCTTTGCCACTGTCCGACCAATGCGCTGAATGCCACCACTCATGCATCCCTCGCTGACGCCCTCTCCTCACTCTAAAGCTACTCTTGTGCCTTCCTGCTTTCAGATGGTGAGGAGGAGGTCCCTGAACTTGCCAGTGACAGCCCCTCAGAAGAGGAGGAGGAGGAGGAGCAAGAGGAAGACGGCCCATCAGGGGAACCCTCATCCGCGGCAACCCATGCGAATGTAGGGGACACGTCTTCCCTGGAGGGGAGCGTGGCGGAAGTGTCGGAGGGGAGGGGAGCTCATGGGACCTGCGGCCTGCAGAAATGCGGGAGGGGGGTGGAAGCTCAGCGGCCTTCTCCCCAGAGGGGGGAAGGGTCGGAGGGGAGTCCAATTGCTGGGCCCAGCGGCGTCCAGCAACGCAGGAAGGGTCGGCCAGCTCAGCGGCCTTCTCCCCAGAGGGAGAGTCCGGCCTCCAGTCCGGAGATGGTCTTCGCCGAGGAGATGGAACGCCTCGAGGACTTGTCTGCGGACTCGGAGCGCCGGCACACGGAGCTCATGGGGGTAGTGGCACGGTTGCCTGAGGCCATCGAGTCCCTCTCTCGGAGTGTCACCGACGTCGGGGCCTCACAGGCCATCAGTTTGGCGGAATTCGGGGCAGAGCAGGCAGCGAGTCGGGCGGCATTCGGGGCAGCTCAGGCAGCGAGTGGGCAGCTGATCAGTGGTGCCGTGCAGTCACTGGGTGCTCTGATGAGGTCACTGAACAGGTCAACACGGGCACTCACTGCTGCCACACTCGCTGTGTCAGCCAGGCATCGCCAGGGCACCCGGTGCGCTGCAGCAGCACAGCGGTCTGTCCCTCAGCAGATTGGTGCGCATGCTGCAGTGCTGGCCCGGGTGAGTGCCAGTGTCTCAGGCGACCAGTGAGCGCCTGCCATCCGCCAGCTTGCCCCCATTCCTCCAGCCGCCACTGCCACTCCCCCAGTGGAGCTGCCAGGAGCTGCTGCAGCGACTGATGCTGGCCAGCCACAGCTACAGCATTCAACAGCCGCCCGTTCGACGGCCAGACCTCGACTAGGCCGACCCCCAAGGGCATCTGCCGTCACAACATGTGCCCCTCTGGAGCCTGCCCCCAGCCTTGCAGCAGCCAATGGCCTTACTTTGAGGAGGAGCAGCAGGGCAGGCAGGGGCCACACAAAGATGGCCAAGACATCGCCCTAGCGGGCCAAAAAGTCGAATGTGTGGCCAGTTGTGTTTGTTTTTTGAGGCCGAGAATTGGATGTTTGTTTTTTGAGGCCGAGAATTGGATGTTTGTTTTTTGAAGGCCGAGGATGTGATGTTTGTTTTTTACGAAGGCTGAGGATGACGGCCATTTTAGTTGCACTGTTTTGTTAATCCTCTCCAGGTTGTGGGAGCGAGTAATGTGTTTGAGTGTTTTTTGGGGGTTTCGTCTGTTTTTGGTTTTCATGTGGGAAGGGCCCTGAGTTTGTACAATAAAGCATTTTATTTATTAACATTGTCCATGTTTGATCTTTGAAGTGTTTGTTGCCTTAACCGGCTGAGGGCTTGCGGAGCGGCTGCAATCATGTTCTTTCATTGGCACAAGCCATTCCCTGACAGGGGGCCTAGAAGTGACGTTCAATAAGCAGCCGACGGGCGGCCCTTGGACCTTCTGCCTCCCTCCTGGGCTGGTACTCCTCGTCCTCCTCCTCCTCATGCTCCTCCTGCTCCTCCTCCTGAGGTGGGGGTCCAACGTGAGGTGGCAGTGCCTGAGTCCTGCGGATAGCCAGGTTGTGCAGCATGCAGCAAACGACGACGAATTGGGAGACTCGCTCCTGCGAATACTGGAGGGCTCCCCCGGAGAGATCGAGACAGCGGAACCGTTGCTTGAGGACGCCGATTGTTTGTTCTATGATGTTCCTAGTCACTTGATGGCTCTCGTTGTATGCCTCTTCAGCAGGGGTCGTGGGCGCGCGGAGCGGGGTCATGAGCCAGCTACACAAAGGATAGCCTTTGTCTCCGATAAACCATCCTCTTGGGTGAGGCTGTGCCTGGAACATGTCAGCCACAGTTGTCTGTAGCAGGATAAAGGCATCGTGGCTGCTGCCTGGAAAGCAGGCATTGACAGCTAGGATGCGCTGCCTGTGGTCACACACCAGCTGTACGTTGAGGGAATGGTAGCACTTCCGGTTGCGGTAATCCTCGGCATGCTCCAGAGGTGCCCGCAAAGCCACATGCGTGCAGTCAATGGCGCCCTGCACCATGGGGAAGCCTGCTATTCTTGCAAATCCCACTGCACGCTGCTGCTGCTTGTTCAGGGTCATGGGGAAGGAGATGAATTGATGTCTCCTTCTGAAAAGGGCTTCGGTCACCTGGCGGATGCAGCAATGCACGGCGAACTGGGAGATGTTAGCGATGTCCCCAGCAGCGGATTGGAAGGAGCCGGTGGCATAGAAGTTGAGAGCCACCGTCACCTTCACTGCCACCGACAGAGACGTCCTGCGCATCAGCTGTGGCTGCAGATCTCTGTGAAGCAGCTGGCAGATGTCTGCAACCACCTCCCTTCTGAATCGCAGCCTCCTAGCACACATCGCGGCAGACATGGTCAGATAGGAGGACTGCTGGCGGTATACCCTGGGTGGGTAAGGCCTCAGTTGGTGACGCCTGTTGCCCCCTCTGCGTCTAGCCAGGGCTGCCACTCTCTCATGGCATCTGTAAGCCCTTCTGGCATAAGGCTGAAAGTCAGCATTGGCACCCAATGCAGCCCCCATTATATGCTGGCAAACACTGAGCTCTCAATGAAGGCAAAGATAATTGCTAAGCTCTGGCCTGAGCCAAAAATACCTGTCCTAGTGTTGGTCCAAACCAGTAAGCTCTCCTCCTTGGTCTCTCTCCAAAAAACCGTTGCACAAGAGTGAATGCTGCAAAATGGCTGGCCTTTATAGTGCAGGGTAAGTGCCCTTTAATTTGCGCTCCCCGCGGCCCGCCTCGGCTGTGTACCGTTCCACTTCACAGTCGTTAGGGCCGCCCGGCGCACAATGGCCCGGCGCGAGTGAAGTTCTGGTTCGGGGCGCACAAAGGGCGTTGCACTAGTAAATGACGTCATGATCTGCGCGCGCAGCAGGGCGCACGCTAACACTTTGCGCCGGCGCTAAATGTGTACTGAAGTTGGGGCGAGGCGCAGATCGCGCTGCGCCCGGGCGCTAAGCGCCTAGCGCTCGAGATCTACTCCTCCTAAGGCGCTAATGGCTGGCGCGCCCAACTGAATTTCTAGGCCAGAGTCTTTACTGTGAGTCTTTAATTCAGCTACATACTGATCAATTGTTTCTCCCATTTTCACTGCCTTACATACATTGGCCCAGATTTTTCGTTAAGAATAACGGTAAAGCTATTAGCGCTCACCGTTATTATGGAATAAATCAGACAGCAGCTTCCAGGCTCCGCACATGTGCAGTTAAACACAGAAATTCGGAAGTTGCTGTCCCATTTTCCCTCCACCTCCACAAGCTTCGTTACACTGGTACCTCGCTGATAGACTTAACATTGAAATCCATACAAGGGCGTGAAGTTGCAGTACTTACCCACTAGTTACCCACTAAACACGCCAGAAAAAGTTAGGGCTGGTGCATTGAGGTCTAAGAACATTTTTAACAGCGTGATCAGTCATAATTACTGCCAAACAACCTCTCTGGCACTGAAAATTTAATTTTACAAGTGCGGAGTCTCATTCCTTCAGAATTTAATTATTGTTGGAGATTTTTTTTTAAATTAAAGATTAAAATAATTTTTTTTAACTTTTTCTTTCTGTCTCTTTTGTCTCTCTCTCTCTCTCTTAATCCAATCTTTCTTTCCCTCTCTTTATTTCTCTTTCTGTACATGATTTTACAATGAATTAAATATTCTAATTTATACTGGGGGGGGCGGCATTTTAACCCTACTTGCACAGCAGAAATCTGGTGAGCAGGCAGTTAAAATCTCCCTGGATCTTACCTGTTTGAAAGCCACCATGATCGCAATGTCTGCAATTTTATCTTGCTCTCCTGAGCAGGCTGCAAGGGCACGCGGCCAGAGCCAACAGGGTCCTTCTTTACATATGTATGTTGTGGCCCAATGACATCATTGAGGCCCGACTGTAACTTTAACTCAGGCCTGGGCAGGGATTCTACCTGGAGTTAAAATCGGGGCCAGTGAGGATTCCTCAATCTGATTGGTTGAAGAGTCACACTGTTGCTTGGCCTGCTCACACATGCCACAGATACCCTGTAGAGGGCGCTGCACTGGAAAGCATCTCAAGTTGCTGCTCAAAATTCCGCAAAAAGTCTGTGGGCAGCTTTAAGTGTAATGAACGGCAAGAGCGGTTCCTTCGCTGCTGACTGCAAAATCCGGACCAATATGTTTCATTTAGGATTGCAATATCTCTCCGATTTATTTATTGTTATACCTAGTACCAGATTCCCTCCTCTCTCAAAGATAAAATTATTATAAATATCTAGTACATATTCCCATATTGCTGCTACAAAAACTTTATACTGTTACTTTTTTTATTTATTCTTGGTATGTGGGTTATCCTGCCAAGACCACATTTATTGCACTTCCCTAGTTCGTAGGTGTCAGTCTTGACACTCTTCACCTCTGAGTCAGAAGGTTATGGGTTCAAGCCCCACTCCAGGACTTGAGCACATAATCTCAGCTGACACTTCAGTACAGTACTATGGGAATGCTGCACTGTCGGAGGTGCCGTCTTTCGTATAAGACGTTAAACTGAGGTCCTGTCTGCTCTCTCAGGTGGATGTAAAAGATCCCATGGCACTATTTGAAGAAAAGCAGGGGAGTTCGCCAGATGTCTGGGCAAGTATTTAGCCCTCAAGAAACAGTGCTATAACAGTTTAATTGGTTATTTATTTCCTGGCTGTTGGTGGTGCCTTCCTGTGTTTCCCTACATTAAACAGTGACACACTTCAATTACATCATTGGCTGTGAAGCACTTTGGGGCATCCTGAGGTCATGAAAGGCGCTACAGAAATGCAATTTCTTTCTTTCTAGTTGCCTGCAAGGTAGTGATGGGCCTCTTCTTAAACTGTTTCAGTCGTCGTGATGATGGTGCTACCACGATGGTGTTAGGTAGAAAATTTTAAGATATTAACCCAGCACCGATAAAAGAATGGGAATATATGTCCAAGTCAAGATGGCATGTGATTTGGAGTGGGAGCGGGGTGGGGGCGGGCGGGCGGGCGGGGGGGGGCAGCGGTTGGTGGCTGACCTGGGCCAAGCTGGCCACTACAGAAAAGATTGTCCTTTGTGTCAGCTGTGGCGCAGTGGTAGCACTCTCGCCTGAGTCAGAAGGTTGTGGTTTCAAGTCCCATTCCAGGGACTTGAGCACAAAATCTAGGTTGACACTCCAGTGCAGTACTGAAGGAGTGCTGCTCTGTCAGAGGTGCCGTCTTTCAGATGAAACATTAAAACAAGGCCCCGTCTGTCCTCTCAGGTGGATGTAAAAGATCCCATGGTACTATTTGAAGAAGAGCAGGGGAGCTCTTCCTGGTGTCCTGGCCAACATTTATCCCACAATCAACATCATTAAAACAGTTTATCATTATCTCATTGCTGTTTGTGGAACCTTACTGTGCGCAAATTGGCTGCCCCATTTCCTACATTACAACAGTGACTACACTTCAAAAGTACAACACACTTTGTGTGTAAAGCTCTTTGGTATGTCCTGATGTTGTGAAAGGCACTATATAAATATTTATTTTTTTATATCCTAGTTGTTTATTTTTATCTTCCCTTATGACTGAACCTTTTCTTGAAGGTTTGCACTTCTGAGTACAATTGGGGCTGTTTCCTCTTTCTCAGTTCCTGGTTGATGTTTATTCAGTTCTGTTCAATATTACTCCCATAATCCAGTGGCCGTGCGGTCAAAAGGGAAAATACAGAATTAACTCTTTCAGGTGAAATCCATCAAGCCATGATATTCATAAACAAAACGCATTACACTCCGTAACTCACTTAAACATTTTTTATCACAACAATAGTGCATGCTGCAGCCACAGTGCACTGGTGATGGAGAGATGGATTTGATTGCAGTGGCATTGATCAAGAAGACTGCGCTTTCCTGAATTGAGTCAGGCTTCTTGAGTGCCGTAGCTACACCCATCCAGGTGGGTGGTGAGTATTCCATCACAATCTGGACTTGAGCCTTGTAGTTGGTGAAAATGAGACATTCATCACAGATTACCCAGCCTCTTCGCTGATCTTTTAGCCACAGTGTTGATATGGCTGGTCCAGTTAAACGTCTGGCCAATGCTAGTGTTGATGAGGGAGTCAGCAAAGGTGGAGCTAGTGACATAGAGCGAGATGTGGCTTTTACTTCTTGGAGATGCCTGTCACTTGCATGGTATGAATGTTACATGCCACTTGTCAGCCCAAGCCAAATATTATCCAAGTCCTCCTCTGATCTCATTATCAGAGGATTTGTGAAAGGAGCAGATTGTCAGCAAACAGCTCCACCTGGTGATGATCATTAATGAAGCAGCTGGACCAAGGACACTTGATCAGCAGGAGGTTTCCTCGACTGACCTGAAGAAATGGGGATCCACAATCAATATCGAGCACTCCCAGAGCCATTCCTACCCGACTGTATACTGTGCCTTCGTCGCTGGTGGGTCTAATGACAGATCCAGAGAAGTCTGGGATGTTGGCTGATAGATATGATTCTGTGACTATGACTATTTCAGCTCTCTCAACTTGGGCACCAGTCCTCAGATGTTGGTGAAATGGACTTTACAAAGTCGACTAGGCTAAGATTGCTTAAGGTTTGTCCTGTTACTATGCCTGGGTCATAGCTGATAGATCTGTCCACTTCTTTCCTCGTTAGTTTTTAAAATTTGTTTATGGGATGTGGTTGTCACTGGCGAGGCCAGCATTTATTGCCCATCCATAATTGCCCTTGAGAAGCTGGTGGTGAGCCACCTTCTTGAACTGATGCAATCCGTGTGGTGAAGGTACTCCCACAGTGCTGTTAGGTAGGTAGTTCCAGGATTTTCACCCAGCGATGATGAAGGATTGGCGATACACTTCTAAGTCAGGATGGTGTGTGACTTGGATGGGAACTTGGAGGTGGTGGTGTTCCCATGCTGTAGTGTATGTACCTTTAAGAGAGAACTACTTTTACAGCTCCTGTATACTGTAGTACCAGCAGTGACCACACCTGTATTTAAGCCTTGCGCATGCCTCTGTACCCCCAGTAAATACCTGTTGATTGTTAAGTTACAGCATCCGTGTGGTTATTGAAAACATCATACTCTCAGAATCATGGATCTAACAGTGGCGACAAGTGTCGATTCGAATCTACCTGCAACTCTGCATTTCCCTTCGAGGATTCGCTCCGGGAGGGCGGTGGAAGAAAGTCGAGGCCAGAAACACGGGCGTCGACCACGAGCAACCGCCCAGTCGTCCGGCAGAGAGTGAACATCGCAGGGGAGGCTGTGGAGAGCCGGGCTTGGCTCCCCAGCCACGACGATCAGCAATAGACTGATGACAGGTACAGCGCAGACCCTTCCCGGACAGCGGCGGCTGGAGCCGACCGACGGCGGAGAGAAAGCCGAGCAGCGTCGACGGGGTAAGACAGAGGGTGAAGTGCACAGGGTGCAGCCGGGGGTTGAAAACCGAGCGGAGTCGAGGAAAAAAAAAAAAAACGGAGAGAGAGAGGGTAAAGCAACAGTCGGGTTCAGAACGGAGTGGAGGAAACGGGAAAGGCGCACAAAAAAAAAGAACGCGCAGAGCACAGCCAGGGCTCAAGGGCTGAACAGTGTCCGTGGGGAGAAGAAGGGAGAGCGCGGGAGACGCCATTGAGCCGCGGAGAAGAAGGAAGAGCGCGGGAGACGCCATTTTTAGAAGCCGCAGCGGAGAAGAAGGGCAAGCACGGGAAGGAAGGAAAGTGCGGGAGACGCCATTTTGTGCCAGTGGAGAAGAAGGGGAAGCGCGGGAGACGCCATTTTTGACAGTTAAATCACACCCAGGGATGCAGAAGAGTGGCAGTATCTCTACGTTCGACAATGAAGTCGAAGATTGGGCGACATATGTGGAACGTATTGAAGTGTACTGCAGGGCGAATGAAGTGCCAGAAGCTAGGAAAGCACTGGTTTTGTTAAATTCCATGGGTGCAAAAACTTATGGGTTACTGCGAAACCTAATAACCCCAGAGAAGCCTGTGAAACAGAATTTCGAAAGCATAGTAGAAATCCTACAGGACCACTTAAACCCCACACCGCTGCTGATAGCAGAACAATTTAAGTTCCATAAAAGGAACCAACACAAAGACAAAAGCAATGCTGAGTACCTAACGGAACTGTGCAAGCTATCGAAACACTGCCAGTTTGGAGCGGGACTAGCAGATACGTTAAGGGACAAGTTTGTGTGTGGGCTGCAAAGTGAAGAAACCCAGAAACGGCTTCTATCAGAAAAGGATCTTACGCTGGACAAGGCTTTCAGTATGGCAGTATCACACGAAGCAGCCGCAAGGGGCGCTGCAGAGATACAATGGAGACCACAAGAATATGGCACCAATGAAATGTCCTATGGAACAGGGAAGTGCTATTGCTGTGGCAGAACAACACATGACCAGAAGGATTCAAGGACCAAGTGTGCAGACAGTGTGGAAAAGCAGGACACATAGCAAGAGTCTGCAGGTCTGGGAAGAAAACCAACAGTAAGAAATTTCCACAGGAGAAGTACAAAAAGGTACACAAGGTGATGGACAGTAGTTCAGAGAAACAGAAAAGTGACACAGACTCCGGAAGCAAGGAGCTGGGTTGTCTGAAACTACATAAGGTAATCAAAATGGAGGATCACCAGACTATCTGGGTTACACTCAAGATAGACGGAGTCCAAGTGAAAATGGAATTGGACACAGGATCAGCCCTAACAGTCATAAACCAAAGGGACTACAAGCGGCTATTTTCACATATACCCTTGAAAGCTACAGAGATTGTCTTGAAGACGTACACGGGGCAAAAAGTCTACCCCAAAGGAAAAATAAGGGTGAAAGTGATATACAAAGGCCAGGAAATACCTAAAATGGACCTATATGTATTGCCAGATGGAGGACCACCACTGCTAGGACGTGAATGGATCCGGAAGATACAATTAGATTGGCATTCCATACAGGCACTGAAGGTTGAGGCCAAAAAGGATGACGACGTCACACCTGGACGACTGTCAAAAATGCTAACTGACGCAAAAGAAGTGTTCCAGGAGGGACTCGGAACACTAAAAGGCATAAAAGCAACGATTAAAATAGAGGAAAATGCAAGCCCAAAGTTTCTTAAGGCCAGACCAGTGCCTTATGCAATCAGACCAGCTGTCAAAGCAGAGCTGGAAGGGTTGGAACGTTCAGGAGTACTGTCCAAAGTAGACTGGAGCGAGTGGGCTATACCCATCGTTCCTGTAATGAAGAGGTCATTGAGCAATACGCCTGGGGAACCAAAGAAGGTCTGCATCTGTGGGGATTTTAAGGTGACAGTGAACCCACTCATTCACACGGTACAATATCTGCTTCCACGAATTGAGGATATTTTCGCCTCGCTATCTGGAGGTAAACGCTTCACCAAAATTGATCTAGCCCAGGCGTACTTGCAAATGCAGGTAGAAGAAGCCTCGAAACAATACCTAATGATTAACACTCATAAAGGGCTCTGTCAATACAACCGGCTGGTGTTCGGGGTAGCATCGGCTCCGGCTATTTGGCAAAGGGCAATGGATAAAGTCCTGCAAGGGATTCCAGGGACCCAGTGTTATTTGGACGACATCCTGGTCACGGGCGAAAATGACAGTGATCACCTCGCCAACTTGGAGAAGGTGCTCACCAGATTAAAGGAGTATGGGCTATGAGCTAATCGCCACAAGTGCGAGTTTTTCCAGAAGCAGATCTCGTATTGTGGCCACGTCATCGATGAAGAGGGGTTACATAAGTCCCCTGAAAAGATTGAGGCAGTAGTCAAGGCTCCAGCACCGGAAAATGTGTCACAACTAAGGTCGTTCCTCGGGCTGGTAAACTACTACCATAAGTTCTTACCAAATTTGTCCACGGTATTACACCCACTGAACACCCTACTGCAAACAGGGGTACCATGGAAGTGGAATGACGAACGTGGACGAGCTGTCCAGAAGTGTAAAGAATTGATCACATCTAAACAGGTGTTGGCCTATTTCAACCCAGCACTACCAATTCGTTTGGCATGTGATGCATCACCCTATGGTATTGGAGCGGTGCTGTCGCACAAATTCCCAGACGGGTTGGAGGGGCCAGTAGCCTTTGCACCTCGGTCACTAACCTCAGCCGAGCGCAACTATGCCCAGATTGACAGGGAGGCCCTCAGCCTAGTATGGGGAGTAAAAAAATTCAACCACTATCTGCATGGGCAGAAATTCACCTTGCTGACTGACCACCAACCACTTGTCTCCATCTTTAATCCTAAGAAAGGCGTTCCAGTGATGACTGCACAACGGTTACAAAGATGGTCCCTGTTTCTAGGGGCGAATCAACATGAAATAGAATATAAAGGCACGAAATAGCATGGAAATGCTGATGGGCTATCGCGCCTGCCACTGCCTACTGTGGAGGAAGCACCAGCAGTGGACCCTATCGAGATATTTTATTCGTCAATAATTGAACGATTGCCAGTAACGAACGCGGATATAGAGAAGGAGACCCGCAATGATCCGACACTGTCTCGGGTATATGATTTGACGGTGAGGGGATGGCCAACACATGGCGACTCAGTGTTGCCAGCATTCTCATCCAGAAGAGAACAGCTGTCAGTATGTCAGGGGACAGTGATGTGTGGATCCAGAGTGGTGATTCCACTCAAGTTAAGGGAGAGAGTGCTAAATGAGCTACATGAAGGTCATCTGGGGGGAGTGAAAATGAAAAGCCTTGCTCGGGCTTATGTGTGGTGGACGGGAATCGATCAACAAATCGAAGACCTAACCAAGAGCTGCTCAGGATGCCAGAAGGTCCAAAATGCACCACCACATGCCCCTCTACACCCATGGGAGTGGGCCTCCTCTCCATGGCAACGGGTGCATATTGATTTCACTGGTCCATTCATGGACTCAATGTTCTTAATAGCAGTGGATGCTCATTCGAAGTGGCCTGAGGTGATAAAAATGTCCTCAACCACTACAGAGAAAACGATTGCAGTCCTACGGACCATATTTGCCAGAAACGGCTTGCCAGAGCAGATTTGCTCTGATAATGGACAACAGTTTGTGTCCGAAGAGTTTCGAAAATTTATGAGAAGGAATGGGGTAAGGCATTACACATCCGCCCCGTATCATCCAGCCACAAATGGATTGGCTGAGAGGTTCGTACAAACCTTTAAGAAGGCGATAAAGGCCATGTGCGACGATGAAATTCCACTACAGCATAAGGTGGACAATTTCATATTAGCCTACCAAAACGCGACACATGCAGTTACCAACCAGACCCCGGCCATGATGTTCTTTAACCGAAGGTTGAGATCTCGTCTGGACTTGCTCAGACCAAATGTGCGAAGAAATGTTGAGGATAAACAATTCCAGCACATCAATGAGAAGCCGACAAGGAGCTTCAATGTAGGACAACCAGTCTTGGCCCGTGACTACCGAACAGAGAAATGGCAACCCGGAACGATATGCACAAGGCAGGGGCCATTAATGTACACAGTGGATGTCGGGGAGAACATTGTGAGACGCCACGTCGATCAGATCTTAGCGTCACAGGAACGAGTCAACCCCATGTCTCGAGTACCTGGGGATGAACCCGACATACCGGTAGCATCTACCTCAGAACCAGTAGCAGTGGGAACCGATGAACTAACCGATGAAAAGGGGCCAGAATCGCCTCCGCACCAAGAACAAGAACCTCAGGAAAGGCGCTATCCCGAAAGGATCAGGAAGCCGCCCCAAAGACTGAATCTATAAATGGACTATTGTTGTTTAATGTATATGTTAAAGTGTTAATTGTTATTTGAATATTATGGGTACTACTAATCTAAAAGGGGAGGAATTGTAGTGTATGTACCTTTAAGAGAGAACTACTTTTACAGCTCCTGTATACTGTCGTACCGGCAGTGACCACACCTGTATATAAGCCTTGCGCATGCTTCTGTACCCCCAGTCTTGAGACTACCCTACTCCAGTAAATACCTGTTGATTGTTAAGTTACAGCATCCGTGTGGTTATTGAAAACATCATACTCTCAGAATCACGGATCTAACACATGCCCTTGTCCTTCTAGGTGGAAGAGGTTGTGGGTTTGCAAGGTGCTGTCGAAGAAGCCTTGGCGAGTTGCTGCAGTGCATCTTGTAGATGGTACACACTGCATCCCCATTTCTGACCTTATGTTGGAGGGAAGGTCATTGGCGAAGCAGCTGAAGATGGTTGAGCCTAGGGCACTGCCCTGAGGAACTCCTGCAGCGGTGTCCTGGGGCTGTGATGATTGACCTTCAACCACCACAACCATCTTCCTTTGTGCTAGGTATGACTCCAGCCAGTGGAGAGTTTTCCCCCCAATTCTCATTGACTTCAATTTTACTAGGGCTCCTCGATGCCACACTCGGTCAAATGCTGCCTTGATGTCAAGGGCAGTCACTCTCACCGCACCTCTGGAATTCAGCTCTTTTGTCCATGTTTGAACCAAGGCTGTAATGAGGTCGGGAGCCGAGTGGTCTTGGCGGAACCCAAACTGGGCATCAGTGAGCAGGTTATTGGTGAGTAAGTGCTACTTGATAGCACTGTCGATGTCACCTTCCATCACTTTGCTGATGATTGAGAGTAGACTGATGGGGCAGTAATTGGCTGGTTGGATTTGTCCTGCTTTTTGTGGACAGGACATACCTGGGCAGTTTTCCACATTGTCGGATAGATACCAGTGTTGAAGCTGTACTGGAACAGCTTGGCTAGAGACGTGGCTAGTTCTGGAGCACAAGTCTTCAGCACGACAGCTGTGATGTTGTCGGGGTCCATAGCCTTTGCTGAACTTTGCAACGATTGTTTACAACTGATTGGTTGGCTAGCCATTAAGTCAACTACATAGTATGGTACTGCAGTCATGTGTAGGCATGCTCCCTTCCCTGAAGGATAATCCGGTAGCTTTCATAGTTAGTTTTCTGTCATCAACCCACAATTTACTAGAATTATTGCCGTGGTAGAATTTGAACTCATGGCTGCTGGGTTGCCTGTCCAATCCCATAACCACCATACTAGTATACTTGACCTGAAGGCTAGATGGTGATTGCATCATTTCCATTTACTGTCTTTTATTTAACTATACAAAACTCGTTAACTTACTGTGACACTTTACTTTGACTATACCATACTCTCCCGCTTTTTGTACAGTTACTTCAGATATCATGTATAGTTCTTATCCGAACTTCAGTGTGATATGTAAAAGCAGTTAGCAGAGGAATGAAATACTTTCCAGGGGAAAGCTTATTGGTGCCTGATGGTAGGGCAGCAGCAACAGGTGAGTTTGTGATTCGAATAAGATGGAGAATTGGTGCAGTATCTCTTTGTGATTGGTGGATAAGCATGTGGAGTGGAGGTGGGAGTGTTTGGAGTGCTGGAGGACGAAGTGCTGTGGCCAGGTCTAATGCAAAGAAATAGAGATAGAAAGACATCATTCTCACTCTTGCTATCGTATCAAGTTGTTGAAGCACTTGCAGCACTGAATCCATGCCCTGGGGATGATGCTGCGGGCATTGATATCATCTGCCAGCTCCCTGCAGGTCTGCTGCAATATCAGCTTGGGTACCTTCCTGCCATCCGAGGGGAACAGGGCTTGTCTGCGTGGCCTCATAAAATTCTAACAGGACTAGACAGACTAGATGCAGGAAGGATGTTCCCGATGGCGGGGGAGTCCAGAACCAGGGGTCACAGTCTAAGGATAAGGGGTAAGCCATTTAGGACTGAGATGAGGAGGAATTTATTCACCCAGAGAGTGGTGAACCTGTGGAATTCTCTACCACACAAGGCAGTTGAGGCCAATTCATTAAATATATTCAAGAAGGAGTTAGATATATTTCTTAAGGTGAAAGGGATAAAGGGATATGGGGAGAAAACAGGGACAGGGTACTGAATTTGAATGATCAGTCATGATCTCATTAAATGGCAGAGCAGGCTCGAGGGGCCGAATGGCCTATTCCTGCTCTTATCTTCTATGTATCTATGTATCATCTGCTCCACAAGCATGTCCACTGCTGCATCAGAGAATCAAAGGTGCTTGGTGAGATGAGTCACTTCTGTTTAGTTGGACTCTGTAACAAGTGTTTGACCCAAAGTTCACCAAGTGCTAGAAATAAATAAGATTGAGAAGTCAGAGCTAATCATTTGGTATTGCTCAGCCATCAAGAAGATAGACAGCCATTCACTCTATTCATTCTGTAGGTGTAAACATTACATCAGAATCACTTGTTGCATGGGGTCCAGTTCGACAGAGTACTGCTTCTACAGAGTACTAAACTTGGAATTCGGTGAGTGAGGGAATTTGGGGCATTGAGGGAAGTGGTGCTATTCTGGTATTTTAAAAAACAAGGAGCGGTGGGAGTGTGAGACAGTGATAACTGAGAACTGAGGTCTAGAGACATTAATTAAAATTAATAGTTTAAATAAGATACTAATTAGCTTCTGAAAGCGGGAATAGACATTTCTTTTTAGATCATGAATGGGCAGCTTGCAAATCCTGTGCCATGTGGGCACTTCATGTGTGTAGGAAGTGTTTCCAGCTGCTTGAACTCGAGCTCAGGGTTTCAGAGCTTGAAGGGCAGCTGGAGTCACTGTGGAGCATCAGGGAGGCTGAGAGTTTCCTGGACCGTACGTTCCAGGAGGCGGCCACCCTACAGGCAGAGAGAGTTCAGGATAGTAAATGGGTGGCCATTAGGAAGAGGCAGGAAGTGCACGAGTCTTCGGGAGGTGTGTCACTTACAAACCGGTATGCAGCATTGGAGACTGCTGAGAGTGATGATACCTTGAATGGAGTGCAGTCCAGACCATGGCACCAATGGGCAAGGGGCTGCAGAGGGGGGAACAGCAAAGCATAGAAATGCAGTCATTATAGGAGATTCCATAGTTAGGGGGACAGACAGGTGTTTCTGTAACCGTCACTGTGAGTCCCGCATGGTGTGTTGCCTCCCTGGTGCCAGGGTAAAGGACATCATGGAGATGGTCCAGAATATTTTGTAGGGGGAAGGGAGTGAGCTAGTAGTTGTGGTACATGTTGGTACCAACGACATAGAGAGGGCAGGTATTGAGGTCCTACAGTCAGACTTTCAGGAGCTAGGGAGGAAGTTTAAAAAGTAGGACCTCAAAGGTAGTAATCTCTGGATTACTCCCAGTGCAACGCGCCAGCGAGAGTAGATAGGGAGGATCAATGCGTGGCTTGAAGCATGGTGCAGGAGGGAGGGCTTCAGATTCTTGGGGCATTGGGACCAGTTCTGGGGCAGGAGTCACCTATTCAAAAGGGACAGGTTGCAACTCAACAAGACTGGGACCAATGTCCTTGTGGGGTGGCTCACTAGTGTGGTTGGGGAGGGTTTAAACTAAATTGGCAGGGGGTGGGCACCAGCATATAGAAGTAGAAAAGAGGAATAAGGTGCATAAAGGAGGGAGAGTGTTGGATAGTACTGGAGAAGGAAGTAGTACCATATTAGATAGGAGCAGCCTAAGAAGGGCTACAAGGAATACAAAGACAGGTTTGTGTAGTGTCCGTGTGTAGATAAAGACACTGAAGACAGGAGTTGGTTCATAGGTATTTACTAAGCAAGTCTGGGGGGGGTTCTAAAGGATATACACAATACACAGGCTTATATAGCCCAAGTGGCAATTACCGGCATTATGCATACCTGGGGCTCTTAAAGGCACATACACCACAATTGCTCTTAAAGGCACATACACCACAATTCCTCCCCTTCTAGCTAACTAGTACATCATATTTTAAGTATTTATTAATTACATGTTATATGCAAAATAATATACATTGCTGTATTAATTAATTATAAGTTAGTCTCTCAGGAGGCTTCCTGACTCGGTCCGGATAACGCCTCGGGGGTGTAGTAGTTTCTGGTGGTGTAGTAGGTTCTTCTGGCAAGGCTGATTCGGCTTGAAGGCCAGTGTCGGGTTCATCGGGTTCCAGTATCACCGGATCGGAGGTAGATATGGGTATCTCTACTTCATCGTTAGATGTATAGCGTGGTGGTGTAGGTTGTCCCTTTTCGGATGACCTGATGATTTGGTCAGCATGGCGCCTTATTATGCTTTCTCCGATGTCCACGGTATACATCAGTGGTCCTAGTCGTGTGCAGATAGTTCCAGGCTGCCATTTCTCGGTACGGTAGTCCCAGGCCAAAACCGGTTGGCCTATCTGGAAGGCCCTAGTTGGCCTTTCATTCATGCCCTGAAACTGCTGGTTCTCCACGTCCCTTTGGATGTTGGGCTTGACCAAATCCAGCCGGCATCTTAGGTTTCTATTGTAGAACATCATGGCGGGAGTTTGGTTTGTAACCATATGTGTTGCATTCCTATATGCAAATAAGAAGTTATCCACCTTGTGCTGAAGTTTTATGTCTTCATTACCCATGGCCTTTATGGCCTTCTTAAAGGTCTGGACAAACCTTTCAGCCAATCCATTGGTGGCGGGATGGTATGGGGCGGACGTGTAGTGCTTTACCCCATTGTTCTTTAAGAACTTTCTGAATTCTTCAGACACAAATTGTGGTCCATTATCAGAACATATCTGTTCCGGCAGCCCATTCCTGGCAAATATGGTCCTTAATACTGTGGTGGTTTTTTCCGTGGTGGTGGAGGACATCTTTATTACCTCCGGCCACTTGGAGTGTGCATCAACTGCGATTAAGAACATTGAGTCCATAAATGGACCAGCAAAGTCGATGTGCACCCTTTGCCAGGGAGATGAGGGCCACTCCCATGAATGTAGAGGGGCCTGTGGCGGAGCATTTTGGACCTTCTGGCATCCTAGGCAGCTCTTGGTCATGTCTTCGATGTCTCCATCGATACCTGGCCACCATACAAACGCCCTAGCTAGGTTCTTCATTTTCACTCCACCCAGATGCCCCTCGTGAAGCTCCTTTAGCACTTTATCCTGGAGTTTGGGTGGAATCACCACTCTGGATCCACACATCAAGGTTCCTCGGCACACTGACAGCTGTTCTCTTCTTTGCGAGAATGCTGGCAACAGTGGTTCGCCATGTGCTGGCCATCCCTTCATTGTTAAATCGTAGACCCGTGAGAGAGTAGGGTCATTTCTGGTCTCCCTTTCAATGGCAGAATTTGTCACCGGTAGACATTCCACAATGGTAGAGTGGAATATCTCTACTGGGTCTACTGTAGGTGCCTCTTCTATCGTTGGCAACGGCAGGCGCGATAAACCGTCAGCATTCCCATGCTGTTTTGACCCTTTGTATTCAATGTTGTATTGGTGTGCCCCTAGAAAAAGGGACCACCTCTGTAGTCTTTGTGCCGTCATAATGGGGACACCTTTCTTAGGGTTGAATATGGAGATGAGGGGTTGATGGTCAGTCAGCAAGGTAAATTTTTGTCCGTGTAGGTAATGGTTGAATTTCTTCACTCCCCATACCAGGCTGAGTGCTTCCCTGTCTATCTGGGAATAGTTACGCTCAGCTGAGTTCAATGAGCGTGACGCAAAAGCTATCGGCCGTTCCGAGCCATCAGGGAATCTATGGGACAATACCGCTCCTATGCCGTAAGGGGATGCAACGCACGCCAGTCTGATTGGTAGTGATGGGTTGTAATGAGCCAACACTTTCTCGGATGTGATTAAGTCTTTACATTTATGGAAGGCACGTTTACAGTCTTCGTTCCATTTCCAAATCACTCCTGTGTGTAGAAGATCATTAAGAGGGTGTAGAATAGTTGATAAGTTCGGTAAAAATTTATGATAGTAATTTATTAATCCCAGGAATGACCACAATTGTGAAACATTTTCAGGTGCTGGGGCTTTTATAACTGCTTCAATTTTTTCAGGTGACTTATGCAACCCTTCCTTATTAATTATGTGGCCACAATATGATATCTGATTTTGGAAAAATTCGCACTTGGGGCGATTTGCTTGTAGGCCCCGTTCTTTCAGCCTAGTGAGCACCTGCTCCAAATTGGCAAGGTGCTCGTTGTCGTTTTCTCCTGTTATAAGGATGTCGTCTAGGTAACACTGAGTCCCCGGAATCCCTTGCAGGACTTGCTCCATAGCTCTTTGCCAGATAGCTGGAGCTGATGCTACTCCAAAAACCAGTCGATTGTACTGGTACAGGCCTTTGTGTGTGTTTATTGTGAGATACTTTTTAGAGGTCTCCTCAACCTCCATCTGTAGATATGCCTGTGCCAAGTCAATTTTTGTGAAACGTTTTCCTCTGGATAGTGAGGCGAAAATATCTTCTATCCTCGGAAGAGGATACTGTACCGTGTGAAGGACCGGGTTTACAGTCACCTTAAAGTCCCCACAGATGCAAATTTTTCTCTGTTCCTCAGAGTTATTTTTCAATGCTTTTTTCATGACTGGAACGATGGGTGTTGCCCATTCGCTCCAATCTATTTTGGATAATACGCCTGCCTTTTCCAAATTCTCCAGCTCTGCCTCGACTGCCGGACGTATTGCGTATGGCACCGGTCTTGCCTTAAAAAATTTTGGAATTGCTGCATCTTCCACTTTTATTGAGGCGGTGATGCCTTTCAAGGTTCCTAGTTTCTCTTGAAACACTTCTTTGGCGTTGGCCAAGATGTCTTTTAATCGTTCAGGTATGATGTCATCATTGCTTTTTTCCTTACTGGTCACCGTCAGTGCCTGAATGGAGTGCCAGTCTAAACGTATCTTCCTTATCCATTCACGTCCCAACAACGGTGGACCACCATCTTGTAGAATGTATAAATACAACTTTTGTATTTCTTTGCCGTTGTATACCACAGGCACCTTTATTTTTCCTTTGGGGTATACTTTCTGCCCCATATATGTTTTTAAGATAATGGATGTGTCTTTTAGAGGTATATGCGAAAATAGCCTCTCGTAATCTCGTCGATTTATTACGGTTAGAGCTGATCCTGTATCTAGCTCCATTTTAACTGGGGACCCTGCTATTATGAGGGTAACCCAAATGGTCTGGTAATCTTCATTGGCAATTACATTATGTAATTTGAGAGAGCTTAGTCTCTTGTTCCCGGAGTCGCTATCGCTCTTCTGGTCTTTGGAGCTACTGTCCGTCATCATTTGTACCTTTCTGTGCTTTTCCTTATTGATTCTTTTCCCGTTAGTGGATTTTTTATTTTCAGATCGGCATACACGTGGAATGTGTCCCATCTTTCCGCATCGCCTGCATGCTTTATCTTTGAACCAGCAATCCCTCTGGTCATGGTTGGACCTGCCGCAGCGATAACATCTCTCGAAACCCCGTGTCATTTCATGGGTGCCGAAGTCCTGTGGCCTTTGCTGTATCTTTGCCGCTCCTATTGCACTGAAAGCCTTGTCCAGTGTTAAATCTTTTCTAGAAGATACCTTTTTTTGTGTTTCTACACTTAGGGGATCGCAGATGAATTTGTCTTGCAGAGAATCTGCCAGTCCTGCCTCGAATTGGCAGTGTAGGGTATCAACAATCTCCTCAAAATTCTTGTCCATCGGTTTGGCTGGAGTGATTAAGTTGCGTAACAGCTTGTATGTTTCTGCGCCCATTAGATCCAGAAGCACTGAAGCTTTTTTTTCATCTTCTATTCCATTTGCGGTGCAAAACACCTCCACTCTTTCTACATATGTGGTCCAATCCTCTATCTTGTTATCAAAAACATCAATATTGCCAAAGTTAGGCTCTGTTTCATTATCAAAAGCATCAATATTGCCAGACTTAGGCATTTCAAAAAAGATATGGCGTTTCCCGCGCTTTTTCTTTTTTTTTTCTCTCTGTAGCAACGATATGGCGCTTCCTGCACTTTCCCGCCGCTGCTACCGATAACAACGCTGTTTTACTATGGTTTCCGTTTATTCACTGTTGGAGACTCGTTCCCGACGGAGGTCTAAACGCTGACCTGCTTGCCGCGCCGGCCGTCTCCCGAGTGCACCCTCCAAGTCCGTTATTGCTTGCCTCCGATTTCGCTGCCTGTCTCAGCTGAAGAGCCCGCCGCTGGAGCCTCAGCCTGACACCCAGGAAGGATTAGCGCAGTACCTGCCACCAGCTTGGCCAGCTGGTGAAACCACAGTTTCTATTACTTCCTTGAGTCTTCTGGACGCTGGAGGAATCGATGTCCTTGAGGTGCTGCCGAATTGCAGGTAAGTCCGTTTCCACTTCGTCGCCACTGTAGTGTCCGTGTGTAGATAAAGACACTGAAGACAGGAGTTGGTTCATAGGTATTTACTAAGCAAGTCTGGGGGGGGTTCTAAAGGATATACACAATACACAGGCTTATATAGCCCAAGTGGCAATTAAAGGATATACACAATACACAGGCTTATATAGCCCAAGTGGCAATTACCGGCATTACGCACACCTGGGGCTCTTAAAGGCACATACACCACAATTGCTCTTAAAGGCACATACACCACAGTTTGGAATGCATGTATGTAAACGCACAAAGTGTGGTGAATAAGGTTGGTGAGCCACAAGCACAATTAGCCATGTGGGAATACGATGTAGTGGCAATAACGGAAATGTGGCTTAAAAATGGTGAGGACTGGGTGCTTAATATTCACGGACACAAGGGCCTCGATTTTCATTGAGCCATGGAGGCAGGATTGGAGGCGTGCGGGGGGATAAAATCGCAAAAACTGGTGGGCGGGACCCCCACTGCCTGGTTCCCGACCCCGAGCAATTTTAACTCAGTCGTGTCTGATGGTCCCGACTCTGTCCCGCATCCAATAGACGGGACTGGTCATTAAGGTCCTTAACAACCACTAAATGGCCTCTATAATCCTATTTTGAAAGGCACTTGCGGCAGCAGCAGAACCAGGAACAACAGTAACAACAGCAGCAGCAGCAGGAGCGCCAGGCTGCTGCTCACCCACCTGAAGCTGCACAGGCCAAAAGGGGCCAGCGCCTGGAAGCCCGTCGGTGCAGGAGATACCCCCCAAACAGGGTCTACAGACGCAGGGTCACCTATCTCAACATGTCTAAGCAGCAATGCCAAAGGCGGCTCCGACTTTCGCGAGAGGTAGTGACTGACATCTGCACAATGCTACAGCAAGACCTGCTGCCCAGAGGACCAGGTGGACAAGCATTACCAGTGGCCATCAAAGTCACCACCGCACTCAACTTTTTGGCATCCGGCTCATTCCAGGGATCAGCAGCAGACATCAGCGGCATCTCCCAGGCGGCCGCGCACACTTGCATCACGCAGGTAACCGATGTGTGCGAGGGCAAAGAGGGCAATCACATCCATTTCACCAAGGATCGAGCAAGTGTCACGGCGGGAGCGGTTGGATTAGCTAATCTGGCAGGCTTTCCAAGGGTGCAGGGCGTTGTTGACTGCACACATGTGGCCCTTAGAGCACCCCATCGAAATCCAGGTATTTTTGTCAACCGCAAGGGCTTCCACTCCCTTAACATTCAGCTGCTGTGTGACCACAAGAAGGAAATTTTGCATGTTTGTGCCATGTACCCTGGCAGTTACCATGACTCCTTCATACTGCGCCAGTCTGGTGTGCCTCCGTTATTCAGTCCGCCAGACCAGCTTAACGGATGGCTACTTGGAGACAAGGGCTATCCCCTGAGGACATGGCTAATGACGCCGTTGTGGAGGCCAGCCAACGAAGCAGAGGAGCGTTACAGCTCCAGCCACATTTCCACCGGATCCATTATTGAGCAAACCATTGGTTTGCTGAAGATGCGCTTCAGATGCCTGGATAGATCAGGTGGAGCCCTACAGTACTCAGCAGCCAGGGTCTCCAGAATCGTCATGGTTTGCTGTGCACTTCACAACATGACACAGTGTCGTGGCTTGCAGATTCCTGAGGACCAAATGGCTCCTCACATATCCTCCTCAGATGAGGAGGAGGAGGAGTGCGAAAATGAACATCCCACAGAGGCCCATCAACCAGTGGCAAAATTACGTGAGAACATTGCTGCCCGGGATGCAAGGAACGCATTCATCCTGGCCAGATTTGCTTAGCCTAGTCAATCAAACAATTTTGCCTCGCTGCTTCTTACCAGAGCTTTGACAATGGCCAAGAACCAGAGGATTCCTAGCACTCTGACCACCATACTGACAGTTGCAATTATTCCTAAGGCCTCAATGTGGAAGTCCCAATAGCAAAATGACAGACGCCACAACTGCAACATTTGCCATCAGAATTTTTATGTTCAAAAGTGATGGCATTTTTACAATAAACACAAAATTGCACCCAAGTGACTACCCTTGTGACTGTTTGTGCAGAATTTTCCCCTTACGCGTGCTCCTACGTGGTGCCTCCCCTGTGGCTTCAGCAGATGTGGAGGCACCTTGCTCACTTTCCTGCTGCTCCTGTCTCGACACCTTTGGCGGGCGTCCTCTGGGGTTGCGAGCCTGTGAGGGCTCGTCAACAGCCTGCTGCTCCTGCAGCTGTGCAAGGGTTGAGACATCTATCTCACTTGGGTGTGGACTCCAGTGGGGCTCTGACTGAGGGCTCTGCAGTGGCATGGAAGTGTGAGCGCTTGGAGAGGAGCACCCACTTCCTTGAGGCCTGCCACCAACCTCCCTCTCATGGGTCAGGTCCCCCTCAGCGCCTGCAAGTGGCTGGAGAGCACCTTGCTACACATCAGGGGGGCCATGGGGGCCCATATCTGCAATGGCAGTCCTACTCAGAAGGACTTCCATGAAGGTCTGGTTTCTCTGTTCAATAGATGCCCATCGTTCCTCAAGAAATGTCATTCTATTCTGAACAATGACCATGTTTTCCATACCCTGGCGACTAAGCTCCTCCATGGCCGTAGCCATCCTCTCCTCTACCATAGCCAGCCTTACCACAGAGGTAGCCATCCTTTCCGTGGTGATGCGTTCATGCGCCAATGACTCCACAAAGGCTTTGCTCATGGTCGCTATGGACTCCTCCATTCGCTCCACACTCGCAGCGGCCCTAGAGACAAAACCTGCCAGAGACTCCTGCATCTGTGCCTGGAATTCCATCACCTCTGATCTTATGGATGGACCCAGAGGCAGTGGGTCGACATGCTGCTGAGCCGAGCTGGCAGAGTCCTGCGCCCTCCGACTAGGACTCTCCACTGCTGTCCCTGTCTCCACAATCTGCTGATGCTCACTTGTTAGCTGTGATACACCAGGTGACAACACTACTCTATGTCCCGAAGGTCCCACCGAGGTGTGAGTGTCTGCGCTGGTGCTGGGTGCGCTGAATTCTGCTGGCGCTGCATCCTCAGAGGTTGCAGCTTCCTCTGAGGAGTCTGGCTGCTCAGCCTCTTCTTCCTGGCTAGCGGGGATGGATGCTTGTGATGGTCCTGTGGGGGAGTAAAGGAAAGAGGCAGAGATGTGATGTAAAGGCTACATGCACATAGCTTTTTGCAGATGCTCATAAGTCCATCTGTTACAGCTTCACAATCATTATCAGTGACTCATGCAATGTCAAAGAGAGAGATGGGAAACTTTTCTGTCACCAGCTTGCTGTGTTACACCCATCTGTCCATCCCCCATGTGCAAATCATCCTCTATTCCCATAATTTCCAGGATGGCCTCCTCCCAGGGGGTCAGGTGGGCTATTGAGACTGTACCTCCTCCTGTCCTGGCTCGCTCTCTTTTGTTGTGAGCTCTCTTTTCCTGCAATGAGGGAGATAAGTGGAGGTTGAGGGAGAATGAAGGAGTAAGTGTAGAGATTGCATAGCATAGATACTTAGAAGGTGTAGAAAAGCGGGGGGTAATGGGGTTATTGTCTCTGGCCAGTCAGAAGTATCTGAGCTGCTCCAGAGCCCCGTGCAGTTTTGAATCGCTCCCCTTTCTGGTTCTGACCGCCGGACTTATTTCAGTAGTGATGTAGACAAAACGAGACTCGTGGTTGGGTGCAAAGAAGACCAGTATTTATTGAAAATAAAGAATAAATTGCTGTACAGTGAAAATAGTGAATACAGCACACCTATACTTAATACAGCACACCTTTACTTAATACAGCGTACTTTTACTTACTACAGCACACTGTTGCTTAATGGGAGGAGAAACAGACACATCGAGGGAAAATTGACTAAAATGACTATTTAACAAAATTCCCCTTTAATTACCACCCCTTATACCTATCTAGGTTGCCTTGTAATGGGCCAGAAAGCTTATGCTCACCAGTGAGTGCCTGCTCCATGCCCCTGCGGTCTGTCTTAGATTCTTCACCGCCCTGAAGTAGAGATACCCCAGTAATTCAAAAGTAACTGCTGGTATTCCACTTCTTTGAGCGGGCTGTTGAGTTGTTCCTCTGGTGGGCAGGGCATCAGAAGCAAGGTGGCAGAGAGAGAGAGAATGGCTTCCTGAGGGGCTATCTTTATACCCCATTGGGAGCCGTTGTCTTCGCGCCCAAATCTGGATGTATCTGGGCTATTCAGAAGGGATCGACCTGTCCCCATTGACTGTAATGGGTTTGAATGTGTTACCCATTCATTTTAACTGGTTTGCGACCAGTTTGAAATGTCCCACTGAATCCTTAAGTGTTCAGTCAACAGCACTCAAGTGGTTTGTAAACAATCCATTGTCCTGCGGTCACCGCCCAACCGCAACTGATTGACAGCTTTAAGTACTTAAGACCTTGAGTCAACATTGTCGAGTGCTTGTAAACAAACAACCCTTTGTCCTGTGAGTGAAACTTCCTAAACTGCGGTTGATTGACAGTTTCAAGTACTTCAACAAATTCACACAGGCTGGTATTTTTTCAAATCCTTTGTCAGCCAGCGATGGGAGATATACAGGCAGTGGGTCTTTATCTTCTGCCACGAGGCCTGACAGCCATTTTGATACCCTGGGTTTTTAAGGTATATTCCACCCAGGTTTTCTTTAATCAAAAATAATCTTCGGGGGCTGTAGAAATTTTCTGAAATTTTTGCGAACCCTACAAAGGAGACAAAGATGGAGTGAGGTTGCAAGACCAAGGGCCCTCCCTGTGTGTTGTCAGTTGTGTTCAAAACATCAGAGTGATAGGGAGTGTGAGGGCTGCATGATGGAATAGTTATGTGAATGTGAGCATAGAGAGAGAGGGAATGGGTAAGGGTGCATGGATGTCAGTGTCAAGTGGGATGTGGAGGAAGAGATTGCTAAAGCTGAGTGCTGGTGAAAAAAGGCAATGGGGATCAGATTAAGGGTCATGGGAAATTCATACTCACTTTTCCAGTGCGCTGAAGGTCATGGAATCTTTTCCTGCACTGTATCCAGGTTCTGCGGGTGACTCCCAAGGAGTTCACCTCCTCAGCCATCTGCATCCACACTGCCTTGGTCTGAGTGGGAGGCCTCTTCCTCCCTGATGAAGGGAAGGGCACCTCCCTGTTGGCCCTAGCCCAATCCACTAATACCTGCAGTGCCACCTCGTGAAAGCGAGGAGCTGATCTGGCCCTTCCGCTTGTCATATTTGCTGCAGCTCCCTCACACTGCACAGTCAAGAAGCTTGGCAGTCTGCAGAAGAAGCAAGGCTTGCTGTGGACCTTAAATGCAGCAGCAATGATGACGTCATCGGAGGAGACTTTCAGTCATGAAAAACCCATTTGCAAAGGCTTCCCACACGTTGGAAATCAATTGGCCAATTGAGATAAAATTGCATCAATCTCCCACATCCATTTAGATTTGTGTGGGAAACACGAAATTCGGATAACACAATACCATCCCGCACCCAAGTTAAAATCACCCCCAAGGCGTTCACAAAAGATAGGGAAGGAAAAAAGGGAGGTGGGGTGGTAGTACTGATTAGGGAAGATATTTGTAGCATGTTTCCCTTCAGGTTAACGTCACAGGTTTAGAGTTCTGACACGAGAATTATAAGTGAGGCAGTGATTCACACACAATCCGACTTAACTCACTTTATTGAGTGTCAGATACAAAAGGATTTCAATTCAATGTCTAAAACTTAAACATTACAGTATAAACACAATACAATGCCCATCACCTCCTAAGACTATGTTGTGGAATGGATATACATAGAATCACCCACGGGTGGTCGGTCCGTGTTGATTGTCGGTTCGTTCAGGTCTCGACCAACCAGAGTCTCGTCCCTCTTCTGACTGCAGCCCCATACCTCAATTTCTTTCTCCTTTTAGCCATAGTTCTTTAGCTGAGCTTCCGTGCTGGGTCCCTGTGGTCGTTTTAAATTGGTTTTAGGCCAGCATGATCAGTCCTAATTTGGCCTTTGAGTGCGTGCCCACTGAGTGCTGAACTTCGGTCCGCCCCAACGACAGGCCTTTGATTTCTTCTTTTGCACGCATCAGTGATACTGCACTTTGTCTGCCACGTATCCTAAACTTAGATGTTTTTCTCAAACCAGACAACCGCATCTTCCGCTCTTATCAGCTCTCGCTTACTTGTGGTCGTTTGACCCCATTGTCTTTCATTTGCAGCATATCAACATTTTGCAATCTTTGACTAATGTTTGTTCGGCCATTTTTACAGCAACAACAGAACATAGCTTATTTTACACATTGTAGTGTTGGAAAGAGAGGATGCCCTTGAGAGGTCAAGGACAGAATCCATTTGGTTAGATTGGGAAACAAAGTGTATGATCACACTATGCAGCACGGTGGCATAGTGGTTAGCACTGTTGCCTCACAGCGCCAGGGACCCGGGTTCGAATCCGGCCTCGGGTGACTGTCTGTGTGGAGTTTGCACATTCTCCCCGTGTTTGCGTGGGTTTTCTCCGGGTGCTCCGGTTTCCTCCCACAGTCCAAAGATGTGCGGGTTAGGTTGATTGGCTATGATAAATTGACCCTTAGTGTTAGGGGGATTAAATACGTGGGGTTACAGGGATAGGGTGGGATATGTGTTGGTGTAGGGGTTACGGGGATCGGGTGGGATATGTGTCGGTGCAGGCTCGATGGGCCGAAATGGCCTCTATCTGCACTGTGGGGTTTCTGTGATTCTGTGATTCTGTGATATTGGGTGTATTCTATAGACCTCCAAATAGTGAGAGATAGAGGAGCAAATCTGCAGGGAAATCACAGATGTGCAAGAGCTATAGAGTGGTGATACTGGGGGACTCTAATTACCCAAATATCTATTGGGATAATGTTAGAGTAAAGGAAAAGGAGGGGGAGGAATTTCTGAAATGTGTTCAGGAGAACTTCCTTAACCAGCATGTTCTTGGCCCAACTAGGAAGGAGGCATTGCTGGATCTGGTGCTGGGGAATGAGGTGGGCCAAGTGGACCAAGTGTCTGTGGGAGAAAACTTGGGTAAGAGTGATCATCGTATCATAAGGTTTAGATTAGTAATGGAGAAGAGCAAGGAACAATCTAAAGTAGAACTTCTAAATTGGAAGAGGGCTAACTTCAATGGGATGAGAGGGGATCTAGCCAGGGTAAAATGGAACCAAAGATTGACAGGAAAAACTAACGGAACAATGGGTGATCCTGAAGGAGGAGATGTTTCAGGTACAGGCTAGGTACATTCCAACAAGAGGGAAAGGTAGAGGAACTAAAGCCAGGGCTCCTTGGATGATGAGGGAGATAGAGAAGGTGATGAAACAAAAAAAGAGGGTGTATGATGCATGTCAGGCAAATTCTTCAAAGGCGAGCCAGGCCAAATACAATAAGTTGAGCGGGGAAGTGAAGAGGAAAATAAGACTGGCAAAGCGAGAATATGAGATTAGAATGGCAGTTAACATAAAAGAGAACCCAAAGATCTTCTGCCGGCATGTAAACAGTAAGCGAGTAGTAAGAGGCGGGGTGGGGCCTATTAGAGACAAAGGTGGTGATATATGCTTAGAGGCGCAGGGCAAGGCTAGAATACTCAATGAGTACTTTGTATTGATGTTTACTAAGGAGGTGGATGCTGACAAAATATCGGTAGAAGTGGAAAAGATAGAAGCAATGGAAGGGGTGAATATTGATAAACAGGATGTACTGGAAAGGCTGGGTATGCTTAGAGTGGATAAGTCGCCTGGTGCAGATGGCTTGCATCCCAGGTTGCTAAGGGAATTGGGGGAGGAGATAGTGGAAGGGCTTGCCATAATTTTCCAATCTTCCCTAGATGTGGGGGAGGTGCCTCAGGATTGGAAAGTGGCAAATGTGACACCATTGTTCAAGAAAGGGTGCAAGGACAATTCTTGTAACTACAGGCCGGTCAGTTTAACATCAGTGGTGGGTAAAGTTTTAGAAACAATAATCAAGGAAAAAATTAACAGGCACTTAGAGAGGTTTAAGCTAATTAAGGACAGTCAACACGGATTTGTAAAAGGCAGATCGTGTTTGACTAATCTAATTGAATTTGTCAATGAAGTAACAGAGGATTGATGAAGGGAATGCAGTTGATGTTGTCTAAATGGATTTTTCAGAAGGCGTTTGACAAAGTACCACATGGAAGGATAGTTAACAAAATTGAGGTTCATGGAATAGATGGGTCAGTGGCAGCTTGGAGAAGGAATTGGCTTAAGGACAGAAAACAGCGAGTTGTGGTAAATGGCTGTTTTTCAGACTGGAGGATGATAGACAGCAGTGTTCCCCAAGGGTCAGTGCTGGGGCCACTGCTTTTTTTGATATATATAAATGACCTGGATATTGGAATACAGTAGAATTTCTAAATTTGCTGCTGACACCAAACTTGGGGCTGTGGCAAACAATGAGGATGATACTAATTGCCTGCAACAGGACATAGAAAGGCTAGCAGAATGGGCAGACAAGTGGCAGATGGAATTTAATGCAGAAAAATGTGAAGTAATGCATTTTGGCAGAAGAAACAGGGAGAGGCAATATACACTTAATGGCACAGTTTTAAAGAGTGTGCAGGGACAGAGGGACCTGGGAGTTAATGTGCATAGGTCCCTGAAAGTGGTGGGACATATTGAGAGAGTGGTTAACAAAGCATATGGGATCTTGGGCTTCATAAATAGAGGTATTGAATACAAAAGTAGAGAAGTTATGCTGCACCTTTATAAAGCTCTGGTTAGGCCACAACTGGAGTATTGCATCCAGTTCTGGTCACCACATTTTAGGAAGGATGTGAAGGCCCTTGAGAGTGCAGAGGAGATTTACCAGAATGGTTCCGGGAATGGTGGATGTTGGCTACAAGGTTAGGTTGGAGAAGCTGGATTTGTTTTCATTAGAGCAAAAGAGGTTGAGGGGTGATTTGATAGAGGTGTACAAGATTATGATGGGTTTGGATAGGCTAGATGGGGAAAGGCTGTTCCCACTAGTTGATGGTACAAGGACTAGGACACAGATTTAAGGTTTTGGGCAAGAGATATGGGGGGATGTGAGGAAGAACTTTTTTATGCAGTGAGTGGTAATGACCTGGAACTCGCTGCCGATGAGGGTGGTGGAGGTGGAGAGGATCAATTATTTCAAAAGGAAATTGGATAGACACTTGAGGAAATAAACTTGCAGGGCTATGGGGATAGAGCAGGGGAATAAGATTGACTGGATTGCTCTACAGGGAGCTGGCACGGAATTGATGGGCTGCATGGCCTCCTTTTGTGCCGTAATGACTCTCTGACACTTCTATACCTTGAATTCTATTGTGATTGACAATTGTATTTAATTATGAAAAGTGCCTTTTTATATTTCTTTATTTCAGCTCAAGCTGCTGTAAGGGGGGTGGTGTGTGGCATGTGCCCAGTCAGCTTCACCTCTGATTGTCTCTGAGCAGTTTGAATTGTTCCCACACCCCTGGGTTCTAGACACCGGACTTAGGTACAGGCTTAGGTTTGGTGCAAGAAAACCAAAATTGTATTAAGGCTGAATAAAACACAATCTTACTGAGAATTACTGGTATAATTACAGGCATAAACAATTAATACACTGATATGGGAATGGGGAACACACGGCACATCGAGGGAAACAAATACATTAAAAATCCCCTTATCCTTATCCCACTCCCTATACCTAACTAGATTAAGCTATGAGGGGCCAGGAATTCATGCTCACCAATTCGAAACCTGTTGCTTTAGCTGGTGGGGTTTTAAGGTTTGCTCTTTCTGTCCCTTGGGGTATCTCGTCGCCACGTGGTCACAGGGCGCGGCGGTGGAGTTGTTTATGCGAATCACCCTTTTTCCTCCGTTAATGTCTTCGTCGAGTACTTCGTCGCGATGGGCCTTCTTCTTCTTCGGGCGGTCGCCGACGGTATTGCTGCGGATGGGGGTCGGTTGGCGGTCTTTACCGTTTAATGATTTTCCTACCCAAGCTTCGAACACCAGCTTATTCTTAAATTGGGGTTTTACTGTACATGCATGTAACGCCAATTTATTCACCAAACGCCAGCTTATAACTAGGCGTTTGTCCCCAACGCGTCTTTCCGCTGGCCTTCTCTGCCTTTACCGGTTTACCGTATTCTTCATCTCGTCTCGTCTCGTCTGCCCGTTTGTGGCCTGTGTGTCCTGTGTGGTTTTGAACTCGGGTCTCGTTCTCCTCCCGTGTTGGGCCCTCGGTGTAGTAATGGGTGTTCTTGGTATTGAGCGGCATGGCGAGCGAGAAGAGAGCCCGCCACGAGGCCAGGGCACGAGAACGAGAGGCAGCAGGCCAAAAGCCAAATGATAAGAAGCCAGAGCAAGAGAGAGCGATCACTACCGATGGGCCTACAATTATACCCGGTTCTTCATTCCTTATCTGCGCGCCAAATCAGGTCAGTCCTTTGTCTAACTTTTGGCGGGCTCGTTTAAAATGATTACAGCCATTTACTTTAATGACTTCTGGAGTGGTTGACCCCGTATTTAATAGCCTCGATGTCCTGGTTGTTTGTTATTTATAAAACTTAATTGTCCTCATCCTGACTTGATGGCTACTGTGAACTGTTACCGATTAAATATGCAGAAACCTAATGGCCTCGATTTAGGCCCATTCTAACTTGATCTGTTTCAAGGTGAATGAATGCAAATTCTGTGTTTGCTTTAGCTGTCTGGCTCCATAAAGTCTCTTCACAGATTCATGCATTTTAAGTTTCGTTTCAGGTTTGAAAAAGTGCCTGTCTTTTCTGCAGGGCCTTGCTTTTAAAATCCTGTACTTTTGGTCACGAGGTTGCAGAAGCCATTTTGGGTACCCCTTTTTAACAACTTGTCCATACAGGGTCCCTTTATATATAGCTTTTGGGGAATGTGGGAATTTTGAGAACCCTACACTGCAGCACAGAGGTTGGGTATAACTATTGACCTGAATTGAAGCTCTGTAGCAAATGCCTGCTTTGCCAGGCAGTTGACAAGCTGGGGCCTGTGAAACACTTGTGAATTTCTAAGTTCTTCATAAGCTTTTCCTCACAGATGTGTGTTCCAGGTTATGAGAATTATTATTTTGAAATGGGTTTAAAGTGAGTATCTTCTTACTGTAATCTAGTGAAATCTCCTGCATTTGCTTTTGCTTCTGTTTCATTTTACCTCTTAATAATCTGAGTTGGGGTATAGTCTAAGATTTATGAACCTAGAAATTCAGTCACCTTTTACGGGAATAAAACAGACGTCTAAGGGACCACAAACTTGTGCTCATTCCATGCAGGAAGTGTCGCCCACCATATTAAATCAGGTGGCTCAGTAGGCATTCAGGGTTCATGCCTGAAAGTGATGTTAGGCCCGTGATTTGCATATGTGATGGGACTAACACCTGTTTCAGGACCCTTTGCGAGTGACCACAGCATGTGCATGTGCTGTGCATGCCATGATAAGTTTTTTCAGAGCCTCGGCAGCCAAACCAGTAGTCCTTAAAGGGATCCCTAGAGGCTACCACCTGAAAGGTAAGCTTCAGGTTTTTTCCTTACCTTATTGTGGAGCCAGGGGTTAGCAGGAAATTAAAACTGCAGGCCGCTGCCGGCTACTGCTCGTCCCCTTCCCAATTGCTGCCCCCTCTTCCAGGCTTGCCTGAACCCTTTTGCTGTCATGATTGCGGCCTGATTCAGACTAGATCCCATTTTTGGGCCTCTGTCTATCCGTGTTATTTATCAGTTGAGGAGACCAGAAGAATACAAGGCAACTTGCACTAGTTTATCAGTGCCATAAAGGGATTATTGTTCAGCCTGGGCACACTACACTATCAGATACATTGTGCATAAGGTCACACCAGCTCATAGGAAGTGAGAGTCAGCGTGAGCACATTATGCTATTAGATACATTGCTCATAGCTTCAGTTTGGTGGAAGTGAGAACTAGTCTATGGAAGCAGTCCTTTGCACTGGGTGTGTGAAAAAGTATCTGGAAAGCACCTGAAGTATTATGAAAAAGGAACACTGAGTGAATGGTTTTTCTCACCATTATATATTGTGCTCATGCTAGAGAATGAACATTATAGAGAAGTTTGAAGGACCAAGTACGAAGATTCAATGATCAAGTTTCAGAACCATTACTCGTGGTTTTTTTTTAAAAAGTACTATCACTTAGCTTGTCGGGGGAACCTCTATAGTAACTGTTCTACTGTTCTTTTACAGCTACATTAGTGTTACAAATGTGTTTCTCAACAGAAATCCTCCTATTCTGAGCTATGTGGAAGAAGCAGCAGTAACCAACAGATGCTACACCAGAGGTATTCTCTGTTCACCCACCAGTCCCCTCACATCCACATCTACAAACAGAGGTACACACACCTCACTTTAACAGAGAATCCGTGCATGTGGATGCTCCAACTCATGAGGCTGTAACAGGAGATATGATGGCACAGATACAATACATGAAAGTTTAACTAACCTTATTGCTGGATGTTTCTTCAGAAGCACCCCAATCAAATATGGCATGCTTTAAGCAATACTTCATGAAATGAGGCATTCCAGGGTAATCAATAGCCTGATTGGCTGTACCCACCAAGATGTCACCAGCTGTGTTTGCAGGCCCTCCCACACCTATCTGACAATGATCATGGGGAACTGTCTTCACAGACTGCAGATCAGCAGACAGCACAATAGAGAGCTGTGCTAGTGAGCTGTGCTATATGCTGCAAGGACACATGTAGCTAACATGCAGCAGAGGCCTGGCACAGTCAGTAGGCAGTTTCCAACATGCCTCCATCTTCTTCCATACAATGCTAACCTACAGAGATGGTACCATGGAATGGTAAACAAGGCCACTCGCCTTGCAACAGTCTCATTCAGTGTCATCTCCACTTCACCAACCATCAAATGGGTTTGGGTGCTGGGCTGCTCCATCTCTTGCCTGCAGACTCCATTTCATGCTTTCACATTGGCTTTCCTTTCACTTCAATTTGCTTATCATTTGTTTTCCCTTTTCCCCCTTCAGTCTTGGCTAAGTCCACATCCTTTTACATTTCAGTGTCACAATTTTCCAGTCCTACCACCAGGCTATCTCCCTGCACACATCCAAAGCTATACCTAACACTATGAATAATTACACTGATGAGCTGACCAAATTAGCACAATATACTTCTGGCTAGATTTGCACCAGTTCTTAGCCATTCAGGATTAAAATTTGCCAGAATGTAAAAATCTATTCCACTGGTATTTATTGATGTGCTTGTCCATGCTTAGAGCTCTAGAACATACCCAAATGACCATGGAGTATGACCATGCAGTACCCACAGAACCTTCCATGGCTGGTGGGCATTGCAGGACAGTAACTGCATTGTTGACTTGAATATGATGATTATGATCTGAAATGACTGATTTAGGAGGTGGCCCCATACTTTTTATTAGCAGTGCCTCCTTTTAAGGCAGGTTTCCCAATTCCAGCAGTCACTGATCTGTACAAAACAGGACACTTACTGAAGTCAGGGAATAACTCATAAATGTTCAAACTGTATCATTACAAATTGCTTTATTCCATTTACTCACTCTCACTGCTGCTAACTGCAGCTCCTTGTTAGGGAAACAGAAGCTGTTATAAAGAAAGATGTACTTACACGCAGCTCTTTTAGGTCATCTTCCTCCTTAGATAATGAAAAGTTGCCAAATGATTTTCATGAAGAGAATACCATTTTAAAACTTAATTGTGTCATTCTTGTTCCTATGGTTTCTAACGCCAGTGTCTGCGAGCAACTGGACAAAAACAAGACCTTTTTGGGAAGGTGACCTTCATGCTTATCTACAGTTATAGTTTAGGTGTGAACTACAAGTGCATCTAGTCTTATGCACATTGATAAAATGTTTGCTGACATTAAATTTGATGTACTGGGTGCATCTAGTCAAAGAGTGATGTCTCTCTTATGATGATGGTTCAGTGTTGCTGTAGGGTTCATCTGTGGTCTGTGCTTGTCTCCCTGAATATTGTGATGGATGGAGCTTGTCGAAGAAATACTTTATCACCCAGCTGGGCTGGCAGATATTAGTAAGAAAGCATATCTGTGCCATTCAGCCTCTAACACCCACAGCGCCACCTCAATCTGTGCTCTAAACAATAAAAAATATTGGCAGTTACTGGAGACTGAGGATTTATTATTTTTGAGTTAGCCAATCAAGAACTGAAATAGGATTGAATAATTTATTCCAATAAATGACAAACTCAGCCCTCCCCTACTATTTGCATTGCATTTATCCACGACAGTATCTTTCATCATTACTGCTGGTGCTTTGGGCAGAAATTGTAGACATTGCTTGAAATTTATTCAAAAATCTATCTAAATAAGTTTTTTATATCCTTTACAACAAGAATAATTTTTGTGTTTGCTCATTGATCCAATATGTTTCATTGACAAGACTGTTGACCAATGAGGTGACAGATGCCCAACTAATTTCTGACCTTTCTGAACTTTTTAGACTCCATTGTGAGACTGTATTAAAATTGAAACAAAATTGTGGGTGATTTTCCAAGTTCACACTACCAGGAGGGAGCTGTGTCCAATGGCTGTATGTTGAGAAATTGTGGTATGTGGCCCATAAATTCAATGGATCAAAAATTGTAGGTTGTCATTCATGATTTTCTTAGTTACCTCTAGACTTGACTTGACTTGACTATTTCAACAAACACCTGGCCAGCCTCCCTCCTTTCACCTTCCATAAACTTAAGGTCATCCAAAACTCTGCTACCAGTATCCTAACTCTCTCCAAGTTCCGGTCACCCATCACCCCATGCAGGCAGTCAGGGCTCCCCACCGGTTGTGTGAACTCAAATAATCAGTCCTATAGAGTCAAATATTTATTATTGAGGTCAATGCTATTATTAATCAAGTCATTGCTGGAAGCGAAGTTCTTATTTGAACTGTCTGAGACGTACTCCCAGAAGACTTTGGTTGAAGATTGAAATTTTATTTTAAAATTTTTTAAATTCCAGCTTTTCTTCGTGTATTGTCTTCGGTCCCCCCCACTAACTCTGGTCCCTAGCCACTGACTCCAAGCTTCTCCCTGGCAACTGTCTGAGGCTGAACCAGACTGTTCACAACCTTGCTGTCGTTTTTGACCCTGACGTGAGCTTCGACCACATATCCATGCCATCACTAAGATCACCTATTTCTAACTCCAACATCGCCCCAACTCCACCCCTGCCTGAGCTCATCTGCTGCTGAAACCCTCATCCATGCCTTAGTTACCTCCAGACTTGACTATTCCAACGAACTCCTGGCCGGCCTCCCATCTTCCACCCTCCATAAACTTAAGGTCATCCAAACTGCTACCCGTATCCTAACTCCCACCAAGTCCTGGTCACCCATCACCCCATATGCTTGCTGACCTTCATTGGCTCCCGGATAAGCAATACCTTGATATTAAATTCTCATCCTTGTTTTCAAATCCCTCCATGGCCTCGCCCCTCCCTATCTTTGTAACCTCCTCCAGCCCTACAAGAAATATTCCCTTTAAGTTGAGCTGCCACATGGCCGTGCAGCGCTCTGCAGCTCCCGTGCAGCCAGCTGACCGGCTTTTAAATAGGAAAAACCACGCCACGTGGTATTTTGAATGGGCCATGCAGCCCCTTAAAGGGGGTGCGCCCCCCAAAAATTAAAAGGAACATTGCCTACAACCCCCCAAGTGATCTGTACTCCTCCAATTCTGACCTCTTGCGCATCCCCGATTTTAATCGCTCCACCATTGGCAGCCATACCTACAACTGTCGAGGCCTAAGCGCTGGAATTCCCTCCCTAAACCTCTCTGCCTCTCTACCTCTCTTTCCTCCTTTAAGACGCTCCTTAAAAGCTACCTCCATCTGCCCTAATATCTCCTTACATGGCTCGGTGTCAAATTTTGTTTGATAACGCTACTGTGAAGCACCCAGGGACATTTTACTGTGTTAAAGGCACTATATAAATACAAGCTGTTGTTGTATAATTGATCCATGATGTCATTCTGTCTTTCGTGTTCGTCATATTTTGAGATTTTTCCCCAGTTCACCTGGAGGGTTTATTTGATTTGAGGTATAATATGCTTTTGATGTAAAGTCTGCCTCAGGATATTTTGGATTAATTCCCAGAGAGCCAGCATACTTTTCTGGTTCGATAGCAAAAAGCCTGGAGCCACTGAAACAAAGAGTGGTTCATAATTTTGATGAACTCTCTTGAAGGAAATGGGTTAGCCATTGAAATCGTTATCCATTTCAGTTTGAGACAAGTAAGGATTGTTAGCGGATTCCAACACCTCCTAGAGAAATCAGTACCTGTACTATTAGTTTCATTCATGGAGCCCAGAAAGTGGCTTATCTGAGCAGGCAATTCAGATGTCATGGTGGGGAGGTTCTTCAATCCAGGTGGCAGTTTTGATTAATGATTATTGACTCCGAGCTGGAGGGGAGGCAGTGATTAAACATGTTGATCTCTGCCTTTCTCTTAAACTATGAATCTGGAGCAGAAACAGAGGAGAGAGATTTCGCTTTTCTCTCCGGCCAGATAAAGGCTACAAGAGACTTTAGGTTGAGACATGAATGCATACAGTTTATAATAAGAAAGGCTTGTACTGGCTAGCTTCAGGGAATGCTAGCTTGTAAAAGTGAATTGAGCACATTAATCAGGGTAGAATGGCATGCTTCAATTAATCACATGGTCTGACTGATGTTAGTGCATCTTGCGACTGTTTTTCCTTTGCATTAATGAATTGTGTGCAGCATGCAACACCTATACTTGTATTTCAAACTAAATGATTCCTTATGGAAGGAGTAAGTGTCCTTGCTGGCTGGCTGCAGGGTTTCACTGCCAACCTTCGGAGATTTTGTTGGCCCTAGATCACCTAGTTGTGTGTAAGACAGTGGGCAGGATTTTAACTCAGGTGCGGGAGGGTGTTGTGTTATCCGCATTTCGTGTTATCCACCCGAATCTAAATGGATGTGGGAGATTGATGCAATTTTAACTTAATTGTCCAATTGATTTCCAACATGTGGGAAGCCTTGGCAAATGGGTTTTTCATGACTGAAAGTCGCCTCCGATGACGTCATCATTACTGCTGCATTTAAGGTCTACAGCAAGCCTTGCTTCTTCTGCAGACTTCCAAGCTTTCTCCATTTGGTGTGAGAGGGACCTGCAGGAGACATGACAAGCGGGAGGCCCAGATCAGCTCCTCGTTTCGACGAGGTGGCCCTGCAGGCATTGGTGGATGGGGCTAGGGCCAACAGGGAGGTGCTCTTCCCTTCCTCAGGGAGGAAGAGGCCTCCCAAGCACACTAAGGCAGTGTGGATGCAGAAGGCTGAGGAGGTCAGCTCCTTGGGAGTCACACGATGAACCTGGATTCAGTGCCGGAAAAGATTTCATGACCTTCAGCGCACTGGAAAAGTGAGTATGAATTTCCCATCACCCTCAATCTGACCCCCATTGCCTTTCCTCACCAGCACTCAGCTTTAGCAATCTCTTCCTCCTCATCCCACTTGACACTGACATCCCTGCACCCTTACCCATTCCCTCTCTCTCTATGCTCATATTCACATAACTATTCGACTATGCAGCCCTCACACTCCCTATCACTCTGATGCTATGAAAACAACTGACAACACACAGGGAGGGCACTTGGTCTTGCCATCTCACTCCATCTTTGTCCCCTTCTAAGTATCTATGCTATGCAATCTCTACACTCACTCCTTCATTCTCACTCAACCTCCACTTGTCTCCCTAATTGCAGGAAAAGAGAGCTCACAACAAAAGAGAGCGAGCGAGGACAGGAAGGGGGACAGCCTCGATAGTCCACCTGACCCCCTGGGAGGAGGCGGTACTCAAAATAGTGGGACTGGAGGATGATGCGCATGTGGGGGACGGACAGACGGGTGCAACACAGCAAGCTGGTGAAAGAAAGGTTTCCCATCTCTCTCTTTGACATTGCATGAGTCGCTGATAATGATTGTGAAGCTCTAACAGATGGACTTATGAGCATCTGCAAAAAGCAATGTGCATGTAGCCTTGGCATCACATCTCTGACTCTTTCCTTTACTCCCCCACAGGACCATCACAAGCATCCGTCCCCCCTAGCCAGGAAGAAGAGGCTGAGCAGCCAGACTCCTCAGAGGAAGCTGCAACCCCTGAGGGCACAGCGTCAGCAGAAATCTGCGCATCCAGCACCAGCGCAGACACTCACCTCGGTGGGACCTTCGGGACATAGAGTAGTGTTGTCACCTGGTGTATCACAGCTCACAAGTGAGCATCAGCAGATTGTGGAGACAGGGACAGCAGTGGAGAGTCCTAGTCGGAGGGCGCAGGTCTCTGCCAGCTCGGCTCAGCAGCATGTCGACCCTCTGCCTCTGGGTCCATCCATGAGATCAGCAGTGATGGATCTCCAGGCACAGATGCAGGAGTCTCTGGCAGGTTTTGTCTCTAGGGTCGCTGCGAGTGTGGAGCGAATGGAGGAGTCCATAACGACCATGACCAGAGCCATTGTGGAGTCATTGGCTCATGAACGCATCACCACGGAAAGGATGGTAACCTCCGTGGAATGGATGGCTACCATAGAGGAGAGGATGGCTATGACCATGGAGGAGCTTAGTCGCCAGGGTATGGAAAACATGGTCATTGTTCAGAATAGAATGACATCTCTTGAGGAGCAATGGGCATCTATTGAACAGAGAAACCAGATCTTCATGGAAGTCCTTCTGAGTAGGACAGCCATTGCATATACAGGTCCCCATGGCCCCCCTGATGTGCAGCAAGGTACTCTCCAGCCACTTGCAGGCGCTGAGGGGACCTGACCCATGAGAGGGAGGTTGGTGGCAGACCTCAAGTAAGTGGGGGCTCCTCTCCAAGCGCTCACACTTCCATGCCACTGCAGAGCCCTCGGTCAGAGCCCTCGGTCAGAGCCCCACCGGAGTCCACACCCAAGTGAGATAGGCATCTCAACCCCTGCACAGCCGCAGGAGCAGCAGACTGTTGACGAGCCCTCACAGACTCGCCACCCCAGAGGACGCCCGCCAAAGGTGTCGAGACAGGAGCAGCAGCAAAGTGAGCGAGTGGCCCCCACATCTGCTGAAGCCACAGGGGAGGCACCACATAGGAGCACGTGTAAGAGGAAAATTCTGCACAAATAGTCACAAGGGTAGTCACTTGGGTGCAATTTTGTGTTTACTGTAAAAATGTCATCACTTCGTTATTGTACATAAAATTTCTGATGGCAAATGTTGCAGTTGTATCATCTGTCATTTCGCTATTGGGACTTCCACATTGAGGGCTTAGGCATACTTGCAACTGCCAGTATGGTGGTCAGAGTGCTAGGAATCCTCTGGTTCTTGGCCATTGTCAATGCTCTGGTAAGAAGCTGTGAGGCAAAAGTGTTTGATTGACTAGGTTAAGCAAATCTGGCCAGGATGAGTGCATTCCTTGCATCCCAGGCAGCAATGTTCTCGCGTAATGCTGCCGCTGGTTGATGGGCCTCTGTGGGATGTTCGTTTTCGCCCTCCTCCTCCTCCTCCCCCTCCTCCTCATCTGAGGAGGATATGTGAGGAGCCACTTGGTCCTCAGGAATCTGCAAGCCACAACGCTGTGCCATGTTGTGGAGTGCACAGCAAACCACGACGATTCTGGAGACCCTGGCAGCTGAGTACTGCAGGGCTCCACCTGATCTATCCAGGCATCTGAAGCGCATCTTCAGCAAACCGATGGTTTGCTCGATTATGGCTCTGGTGGACATGTGGCTGGAGTTGTAGCTCTCCTCAGCTTCGTTGGATGGTCTCCTCAACAGCGTCATTAGCCACGTCCTCAGGGGATAGCCCTTGTCTCCAAGTAGCCATCCGTTAAGTTGGTCTAGCGGACTGAATAGCGGAGGCACACTAGACTGGCGCAGTATGAAGGAGTCATGGCAACTGCCAGGGTACTTGGCACAAACATGCAAAATTCCCTTCTTGTGGTCACACACCAGCTGAACGTTAAGGGAGTGGAAGCCCCTGCGGTTGACAAAAATACCTGGATTGCGATGGGGTGCCTTAAGGGCCACATGTGTGCAGTCAACGATGCCCTGCAGCCTTGGAAAGCCTGTCAGATGAGCTAATCCAACCGCTCGTGCCGTGACACTTACTCGATCCTTGGTGAAATGGATGTGATTGTGCGCGAGGGCAAAGAGGGCATCGGTTACCTGCGTGATGCAAGTGTGTGCGGCCGTCTGGGAGATGCCGCTGATGTCTGCTGCTGATCCCTGGAATGAGCCTGAGGCAAAAAAGTTGTGTGCGGTGGTGACTCTGACGGCCACTGGTAATGCTTGTCCACCTGGTCCTCTGGTCAGCAGGTCTTGCTGTAACATTGCGCAGATGTCACTCACTACCTCTCGCGAAAGTTGGAGCCGCCTTTGGCACTGCTGCTCAGACATGTTGAGATAGCTGACCCTGTGTCTGTAGACCCTGTAAACGGGGTATCTCCTGCGCCGGCGGGCTTCCAGGCGCTGGCCCCTTCTGGCCTGTGCAGCTTCAGGTGGGTGAGCAGCAGTCTGGCGCTCCTGCTGCTGCTGCTGGTGCTGCTGTTGTTCCTGGTTCTGCTGGTGCCGCGGCTGGTGCCCGAGCTCCTCTAATGCTCAGATGGGAAGGAAGTAGATGGCTCCCATTCTTCTGGTATATGCCTCAGTTGAGGAAGCGCTAAGGGAAGGTGGCGAGAGGGGTTTCCCAGGAGGTCACACTGGAGATGGGTGTCAAGCTCCAACCTTCCACAGGTGTGGTTAAGCCTTCTAAAAGTTGCCACAGACCTGAGACCACTATGTCCTGCCACCTGCAAATGATGGCTGATCAAATCTCCTCTTTAATGGTTGACCTGCAGTTGATAGTCAGCAATCCAATAATGCTCCCGCCAGGTTTCACCGTCGTGTTTCCCACCAGGTGTGTTTCACATGGGAAAAGGGTTAAAATCGCAAGGGCCTTTTAAAATAGGATTATAGAGGCCATTTAATGCTTGTTAAGGGCCTTAATGACCAGTCCCTCCAATCCCGACTCCACGGCTCAATGAAAATCCTGCCCAATGGGTCTTAACTCTGGTTCAGCCAAATCTAGTGCTATTGTGGTGGCTGATCATGTCTGCCTTCTCTAATGTTCCTTAAACAGGAATGTTTGATGTGCCAAATTTGCCATTGGCTTGAGAACCAACCACTTGAATACTAATAGCCATGCACGCCCTCAATATATCCATTGATGTGATTGAGAGCAGACTTTAGGTAACAGAGGCCTGTGAATTCCTACTTCAAGATTGTCTATCTCTGATCTTCAAGCATACTGAAGCTGACAGTGAATATTTAAGATTTGAGTCTGTGGCCTGTCTAGCAACAATGTGAGCAATAATGGAAGATAGAAAGAACTAGCAATCATAAGTGCCTTTCACGCCACTCATTAGGACAAGACTGCATGATATTAACGTTCTGGTTCCAGGGAAACTTCCAGCTTGAACCGCCCCCACCCTTTTAATACTATCCTGCCCAACAATGTCAAAGGTAGCCTACTCAAATGGGATCAGGGGTTGAAATTGGGTAGGACCGTCGCCTTTACAGATCACCTCCTGGTGATTAAACACTGTCCCGAAAGCAGAATATAGTGGTGAGATTTTGGAAGTTGATATACAGACAATGTCATGTAGCTGGACAGCTTCAAGGCCATTCTGCCTGATATAAAGTGGGGGATGGTCAAGCTGGAAGCTTCCCTGGAACCATAACATTCATGTCATGCAGTTTTGTCCTGCTAGCTTGTCTTTTGTCTTCTTTATATGAACCCTACCTAAGAATTATTACTCTCCATATGGGTTGGCATATGCATTTGTTAATTGTATCGCTCCCAAGAAGTAGCCCCATTCATCATAAGTCATTGTCCTGATTCTCTCCCACTAATACTGCACTGTTCAAGCTTCTCTTACTGGTTAGTATGGTTCAACAGGAAAGGATTTGTCGTATGCCAGGGGAAAAGGCCAGAGCTTATTGTAGTCTACTTGTGGCAGGTGCTTGTCATGGATAGCAGTATTACTGGCCGTCCTTAGCATATTGCTTCAGGCTTGACATTGTTCTTCAACTGTTCCAGATCTTGCAGGTTCTATACATAGCATTTCATCTTTCTGCTATTGCCTCCCATTCTGGGCAGCCATCCATTCCATAAATTTTCCGCTTTCTTTTCCCTCTCTTCCAGTACTATTTTCAGCACCAGGAACCTTGCCTTCCTTTACTGGATGGTAGGGAACACTGCTGAGTAAACAGGTGCCCTGGGTTTCCCCAGTGCTGTCGCAGCACTTTAAATAGCTGCTTAGGACAGTTAACAGGCACAAGTCAGTGGGAATAATACCCACTACAACATGGGTATTATACCACACATTTATTTCTGCTCCAGTAAACAGTATGGACATGCGCAATAGCACTTATTAACCTTAAGCAACGCTTAGTTAACCCTTCAATAGCACTGAAGCAGTAAACTTATGTGCACCGGCCAGTGTTTCATGTCAGTTTGGTATATTTGTCAGAGATTTTACCTTAACAATCAATATCTGAAAATGTAACAACAAATCCAAATCAAACTGTTCCAGCCAGATCAATGAAGGTGGAGTTCTGTTCAGAGGCAGAAATGCTGCTATATGTAATTTTGCTTTTAAATGTTATGAAGTTATCACTTTTTCATTCAAACTTCAGTTATAATGAAGCCTAAAGCAAGAATATACTGTCTGTAAAAAAAAGTTCAATACGCCTTTGGCAGCGAAACATGTAAGGGTTATTTATGTTCCTCAGGGCAATTAAAGACTGCAGCAACTGTCAGTGATTTCAGTGTTTGTATCTCAGCAGCCAGTGACCTGCTGTGATCACTCGATGCCAATCACACATACCAACTTCTGTCTCTAATTAGCCTCATTCTGTGTGCTGCAGCTTCTCTCGGGTACAAAAGCACAGCTGGATCTATTCCTGTTTGGGGAAGGAGGTCTTAATCAAAGCTTTAATAAGCAACATTATGCCCTGCTTGGGCCTCAGCAGAACTCATGCCAGCTGAGAGCTGGTCTAAGTCTCATTAAGGTCTTAAAAAGGCCCCATACCCTTACTAGAGATAGATAATCTTCACCAGAGGGATTGATTACCTTCCCATAGAGGTTGATTTGCTCCACTGGGAGCAGAAGGTCTGAATAAAAGGAGTTTCTTCAGAGCCTGCTGGGCCTTTCTCTGTTATCAGAGCTGCATGGAGCTGTTCTGACATTCCTGCTGGCTGTTCGCGGCAGGTGCTACAGATGCATCCTTGCAGGCACCACACACCCACACCAACCATACAAATAACTCCATCCCTGGGGTTTGGGACAGTGTTTCTGACTTGAGGCTAGGGAAGGTGAGGGTTCCACTCTTCCACACTTGTACTGACATAGCAAACTCTCAATGTTTTACCTGAGTCTAAACAAATTCAGAGCTTGTTTCAGAGTCAGCATTAAAATTGATTCCCATTGGAATTTAAAAGGGGTTTTCTCCGATACTGGTCCCTCGTTACACACAGTTCTTGGACGTCAGGATTTATAAGAACAAAATACACATGGCACAGGGTTTTGGCTCATCCTTTGATTCATTTGTTTATTGAACACACACACACACACCATTACTTCCCCAGTATAAATCCCTACGATTTATATCAGGCTAACAACTCCAAAATACAAATCCCTACGCAAGGGTCATTTGCATAGACACAATATGACACAGTTAAACCCGTCTGCGATTTGCCTGTTACATATAAAGTTACCCAGACTCGATCACAAAACCCTTATTGTGATCTGACTGAAACTCACAAACTTACTCAGACTCAATCATAAAAGCCCCCTCTATGATTTGACTGAAACATACAATCACCACTCCCGACCGTCTGTCTCTTGGAGTTGATTGTAGGCTCGAATCTTTCTGTTCGCTGTTCTGCCATTGGCTTCCCACACTACTGTCTTCGAAGTGATCTTACTTTAAACCAAAGCCAACTTGCAGTATTCCCTGGCCCCCTCCTGAGCGTGTGCTGGCCATATCAAAATGTGTGATTTGTCTCTAGCAGAGAACTCTTGATGGCTAATGTCCCTTGTATAGTTCATTGATTAGAGATTCCTTTCTGACAATGCAAACTTCCCAAAGTGACTGCATATGCGAAGATGTTGGTTTCTGTTATTCAAAAGGTTCAAGGCCCGGCCCATTGTCTAGGACTGCACTGAAACAAGTTATTCAGGGGCCATGGTCTAAGGTGGACAATGAGTATGCGAATGTTCTTGTTCAGACTTTAGATTCGTAGTTTCGGCTGCAATGTTTGAATTAACCCTTTATTGCCAAGCCCTTTTTGCGGGCTCTGCAGTTCTGGGTTTTTATATTTCATAGTCCAATATTTTTACCGTGGGAGGGGGGAGGAATCGATCCTACAAATTCAAGCTATGCAAAAGGACTGCATTCACAGAATGGCTTCCTATCACTGTCACCATCAGAAATCAAGAGCTCATTAAAATATTGCTGTGCTGAGGAATGAGTCCTGCCAGCGATTGATGAGGTACACCTGGGAGGCCTGGAAAATATGGGGAGGGGGAGAAGAGGGAGGCAGTGAGGAAGGAAGGAGGTAAGTATGTGTGATGGTCCAGCCCACCAAGTCCATTGAAGCAGACTGTTAAGGGTCTAATTGACTTACAAAGTGAGATTACAAAATAGTTACAGCACAGAAACAGGCCATTTGGCTCAACAGGTCCATGCCGGTGTTTATGCGCCACACAAGCCTCCTCCCACCCTTCTTCAACTAACCCCATCAACGTATCCTTCTATTCCTTACTCCCTCATGTGCTTATCTAGCTTCCCCTTAAATGCATCTATATGCTATTCACCTCAACTACTCCCTGTGGTAGCAAGCACCACATTCTAACCACTCTCTGGGTAAAGAAGTTTCTCCTGAATTCCCTTTTGGATTTATTAATTACTATCTTATATTTATGATTTCTACTTTTGGTCTTGCCCGCAAACTTTTCTACATCTACCCTATCCAACCCTTTCATAATTTTAAAGACCTCTTATCATGTCACCCCTCAGTCTTCTCTCTTCTGGAGAAAAAGGACCCAGCCTGTTCAATCTTTCCTGATAGGTATACCCTCTCAGTTCTGGTATCATTCCAGTAAACCTTCTTTTGCACCTTCTCCAGTGCCTCTATATCCTTTTTATAATATGGAGACTATATAGTTATAAAGTTCAGACATCTTATGATTGTTGTCAGAAATATTGTTACGATGTTCATAATTTTTCTGTTGAAAATATAAACTTCCACTGAAACTGAAAAATGTGTTAATGGACTCAGGGTCCTAATGGGGCTGTGCTTTTAATGATGAATGGAATGTTCTGAAGGATTGTACATTTAAATTATGTGGATCATCATGTTTATTACAGATGTTGTACATCTATAATATAAGACATTACTGAAAGAATCTCCGACGGGGTTGTCTCAAAACTCACTAGTAGAAACTATGGGCACAATGTTAACGCAGCCAACAGGCGGGCTTTTAGGCGTGTGAGGGGTTAAAATCGCCAAACCTGGGGGTCGGGACCCCCCCTACCTGGTTCCCACCTCCACGCCATTTTAACCTACATGTGTCTGATGGACCCGAATCAGACCCGCCTGCAACAGGCGGGACTGGTCTTGAGGGCCCTTAAACAGCACTAATTGGCCTTTATAATCCCATTTCAACAGGCCCTTGCCTGTTTAACCCTTTTCCCACGTAAAACACACCTGGTGGGGATCACGCCTGTGAAACCTGGCGTGAACACTATTGGCTTGCTGACTATCAGCTGCAGGTCCAACATTAAAGAGGATATTTGATCAGTCATCATTTGCAGGTGGCAGGACTTTGTTGTCTCAGGTCTGGGGCAACTTTTACCAGGCTTAACCACACCTGTGGAAGGTTGGAGCCTCAGACACTTCTCCAGTGTGACCTCCTGCGAGACCGCTCTCGCCACCCTCACTCAGTGCTTCCTCAACTGAGGCATCTACCAGAAGTATGGGAGACCTTTTTTTCCTTCCCCTCTTGGCATTAGAGGACCTCCAGCCCCATTCGCGAAATGAAACACGTCACAACTGCAGAAGTTGCCATCAGAATTTTTATGAAAAACACAACTGATGGCATTTTTATAAAATACACAGCATTTCACCCTTGTGACTACCCTTGTGACTATTTGTGCTTTATTTTCCTCTTACGCGTGCTCCTACATAGTGGTTCCCCTGTGGCTTCAGCAGATGTGGAGGCCCCTTGCTCACTTTCCTGCTGCTCCTGTCTCGACACCTTTGGCGGGTGTCCTCTGGGGTGGTGTGATAAATCCATGTTGTGGAACAAGAAATGGAAGAGGCGATATCTTGGAACTAGTACGAGTATTTTATTAAACAAACAGAGTAACAAAGCTCATGCCTGCATCCTGGCATTCCACCTTTGCTGACCTTGACAGGAAGCAAACCTCTGACCTTAACAGGAAGCAAACCTCTGACCTTAGCAGCAGCATTGGTTACAGCACCACCTGGTGGATAACCTTAATCATAACATCCCAGATTACTATATCCCTCCCCCCTTAAGATTTCAGTATGAATTTCTTCACAGACAACTATTCCTGAGGGTCACATAAGGAGTCTCCATTTATCATGTTCCATACTTGACGAATCTAACAGTTCAGTATCAATCTCTCTGGTGGCTTGCGAGTCCTTTGTGAACGTCTAACAGTAAAGTCCCTGCTTGTTTGTGGTGAAGCCACCAGCTGCTCCTGAGCAGTGCTCAGAGTATCTGACTCTGCAATGATGGTTTCCTCTTGACGGATAGGTTCCTGTGGAATTGTCTCTGTCTCTGTCCCTGGGGGTGACACCACAGATGCACTTGGATAACTGGGGGCAACCCTGTCTTCAGTCATTGCATCTGGAACCTTCATTTCAATTTCCCCTTGTCTGGGAAGTATCTGATCTACATGTCTGCGTACTACCCTACCATCTCCCAACATGACCTTGTATGATACTGGCCCTGTCATTGAGTCTATGAAGCCAGGAATCCACTTTGGTCCATAACTGAAATTCCTGGTAAGGACCGCATCTCCTTCTCCAAAACTTCGACTCTTTGTTCTTTTGTCATGGTTCTCTTTTTGTTTGTTTTGTCTGTTTTCCATTTTCCTTTTCAGATCTGGGTGGACAAGGTCAAGAGTGGAGCGTAGTCTACGACCTAATAACATCTCAGCAGGAGATAGTCCTGTGGTGGATTGAGGTGTTATTCTGTAGCTGAACAGAGCCCGTGACACTTTGGCTGCTAAACTCCCTTCTGCACTTTTTTTCATCATCTCCTTAAATGTTTGTACGGCTCTCTCCGCAAGTCCATTCGAGGACGGATGATATGGAGCCGAGGTCACCTTCACTATGCCATTTTTTCTCAAGAACTCTTTTGTCTCTGTACTCACAAAACAAGTGGCATTGTCACTCACCACGATCTCCGGTAGCCCTTGATTACTGAAGCTCCGACGCAGGCAGTCTATAGTAGTAGTGGCGGAAGCAGAATTTACAGGATAAACATCTATCCATTTGGAATGTGCATCAATGATTATGAGGAACATTTTCCCCATGAATGGACCCGCATAATCTAAGTGCAATCTTCTCCATGGTTTATCCGGCCACTCCCAGGGGTGGAGAGGAGCATGTCTTGACTAGATTTTCTATCTCCTCATCTAGCTTTGGCCACCACAAGTAACTCCTAGCCAAGGCAAGACCCCAGGATGACACTGATGTAGTTGCTCAAGGATAGACTGTCGTGCTGGCTGTGGAATAATCACTCATGCTCCCCACAACACGCAACCATCCTGCACACTCAGCTCTGTTTTCCTGACACTGTAGGGTGTGAAGTCAGCTGTGGCCATCCCCTCACCACATATTCTCGAACTCTACACAGTACTGGATCTTTACCTGTCCATGTTCTTACTTGCTCTGCAGTCACAAGTGCAGTGTCAATGTCCTCCAACATCAAAACGCTGTCCTCTGGAGCTGCACGGATAGGTGTGCCTGGCAGTGGAAGACGGCTCAAGGCATTTGCATTCCCATGGTACTTGCCCACCTTGTAGACGATGACATACTCATATGCCCTCAACGTCACTGCCCACCTCTGGATCCGGGGTGACACCATCTGTGGAACTGCTTTCATTTCATTGAAAAGAGAGAGAAGAGGTTTATGATCGGTGCATATGGTGAACTTCCTGCCATATATGTACTTGTGGAACCTCTGTAACCCAAACATTACTGCTAACCCCTCTTTGTCTAACTGGGAATAGTTTTTTTCCGCTGGTATTAGAGTTCGGGACATAAACCCTATTGGTCTTTCAGTTCCATCTTCCATGCAGTGTGAAAGAACTGCCCCCACCCCATAAGGTGAAGCGTTACAAGAGAGAATGATGTCTTTCTCTGCATTGTAGTGAACCAGCACATCCAACGACAGCATCAGTTTCTTGGACTGTTCAAATGAAATCCCCTGCTCCTCTCCCCACTGCCACTGTGTCTCCTTGCGCAGTAGTTTGTGAAGAGGTGCTAACACAGTTGACAAGTTTGGTAAAAACCTGTTATAATAGTTCAGCAGTCCCAGGTAAGCTTTTAACTCAGCCACATTTGTAGGAGCAGGGGCATCCTGCAGTGCTTGTACCTTCTCCTTGAGTGGATGGAGCCCGGTGGTGTCCACTCTGTGTCCCAGGAACACTGCTCATTCCCCAGGAAAGTGCACTTACTCCTCTTGAGCCGGAACCCTGCCCTCTCCAATCTCTGTAGTACCTCTCTGAGAGTGCTCAGATGCTCCTGGTCGGTTCTTCCCGTCACCAGAATGTCATCCAGATAGATGGAAACATGTGGAATCCCTTGCAGTACACTTTCGATTGTCCTCTGGAAGATAGCTGGACTAGATGAGACACCAAACGGTAAGCGGTTATATGTAAACAAGCCCTTGTGTGTATTTATGGTGACATACTTCTTTGATTCGTCATCCAGTGTAATCTGCAAGTAGGCATGACTCATATCCAACTTTGTGAATTTCTTTCCTCCAGCCAGGTTTGCAAAGAGATCCTCTGTTTTGGGAATCGGATACTGCTCTAGTTTGGACACCCGATTGACTGTCAATTTATAATCTCCACAGAGTCTTACCGAATTGTCCGGTTTCAAAACAGGTACTATGGGAGCTGCCCATTCCGAACATTTCACTGGCTCCAGTATGTTCTCTCTCAATAGACGGTAAAGCTCAGCCTCTACCTTTGGCTTCATGGCATAAGGCACAGGTCGTAGTTTAAAAAACCTTGGCGGTGCCTCCTTGTCTACATAAATCTTAGCTGGGGGGGCCATTAAATGTGCCAAGTTCCTCCTTGAACACATTCTCATGTTCACTCAACACTTCTTGCAAAGTCAACTGTTTGCCCGCATCTATTTGATTTAGTGCTCCCCAGTCTAATTTAAGTTCTATTATCCAGCCCCGACCTAACAGGTCTGGTACCTGATACTATAACTACAGGTAGCTGTTCCACCGTGTCCCTGTGTTGCACAGTTACATTAGCTGTACCTAATGTCGCTATTTGTTCACCTGTATATGTTTTAAGATGCAGGGAGCAAGGCTTTAACTCTGGAACTTTTGCACGGTTCCACAATTTTGAGCACTCTGCCTTGTTCATTATGGTCACGCCGCACCCTGTATCCACTTCAAAGTTCACCTTAGAGTCATTTACTGTCAGTTGCAATGTGACAGGAGCCACTTTTGGAATGTTCTCTAACATGCTATATATTATGAACATGTCCTCTTCTTCCTCAGCTTCCCCGCTGATGTGGTGTGCTCCATGTTTTTTCACTTCTCTCCCTTGGTTTTGCTGTCCTCCCCCTTTTGGTTTGGATTCCTCCACAGGTGATTTCACCCTGCAAGCTCATTTTATATGTCCTTGTTTCCCACACTTGAACCGCTGTACAATCTCACTAGGCTTAGGGTTGAAATGTTCTTTTAGCAAAGCCACGAATTCAACAAATGATTTGTCTCCAGGCTTTTCAGGACTGAGCAGATTCCTCATCAAACTGTAGGTCTGGGTTCTCACTGAACTAAGCAGAATGGCTTTCCTTTTTCCAGCATCATTTATTTCATTTGCTTCGAAAAAATAACCCAACACTTCACAGTATTCCTCCCAGGTTTGTGCTTGACTATCAAAAGCGGAAACCGTTCCTACCGTGGCAGCCATGCTCTCTTCCAACTGGTAGCTAACTTCAGCTCGTGATTTTGTTGTTTAAAAGTCCTGGCAGACTTCTCTTCTTTATCCAGGGTCCTTTTGACCTCGTCGCCAAATGTGATAAATCCATGTAGTGGAACAAGAACTCGAAGAGGCGATATCTTGGAACTAGTACGAGTATTTTATTAAACAGAGTAACAAACCTCATGACTGCATCCTGGCATTCCACCTTTGCTGACCTTGACAGGAAGCAAACCTCTGACCTTAACAGGAAGCAAACCTCTGACCTTAGCAGCAGCATTGGCTACAGTACCACCTGGTGGATAACCTTACTCGGTGGCACAGTGGTTAGCACTGTTGCCTCACAGCGCCAGGGACCCGGGTTCGAATCCGGCCTCGGGTGACTGTCTGTGTGGAGTTTGCACATTCTCCCCGTGTTTGCGTGGGTTTCCTCCGGGTGCTCCGGTTTCCTCCCACAGTCCAAAGATGTGCGGGTTAGGTTGATTGGCTATGATAAATTGACCCTTAGTGTTAGGGGGATTAAATACATGGGGTTACGGGGATAGGGTGGGACATGTGTTGGTGTAGGGGTTACGGGGATCGGGTGGGATATGTGTCGGTGCAGGCTTGATGGGCCGAAATGGCCTCTATCTGCATTGTGGGGTTTCTGTGATTTCTGTGATTTCTGTGATAACATTCCAGATTACTATAGGTGGCAAGCCTGTGGGGGCTCGCCAGCAGTCTGCTGCTCCTACGGCTGTGCAGGTGTTGAGACCTCTATTTCAGTTGGGTGTGGACTGTGGTGGAGCTCAGAACGAGGGCTCTGCAGTGGCATGGAAGTGTGAGCGTTTGGAGAGGAGACCCCCACTTCTTTGAGGTCTGCCACCAACCTCCCTCTCATGTGTCAGGTCCCCCTGAGTGCCTGCAAGTGGCTTGAGAGCTGCTTGCTGCGCATCAGGGGGGCCATGGGGACCCGTAACTACAATGGCAGTCCTACTCAGAAGGACTTCCATGAAGGTCTGGTTTCTCTGTTCAATAGATGCCCATCGCTCCTCAAGAGATGTCATTCTATTCTGAACACTCAGCATGTTTCCATACCCTGGCAACTAACCTCCTCCATGGCCGTAGCCCTCCTCTCCTCTACCGTAGCCAGCCTTACCATGGAGGCAGCAATCATTTCCATGTAGGTAGCCATCCTTTCCGTGTTGATGCGTTCATGCGCCACTGACTCCACAAAGGCTCTGCTCATGTTCGCTATGGACTCCTCCATTCGCTCCACACTCGCAGCGATCATGGAGACAAAACCTGCCAGAGACTCCTGCATCTGTGCATGGAGTTCCATCACCTCTGATCTAACGGATGGACCCAGAGGCAGAGGGTCGACATGCAGCTGAGCTGAGCTGGCAGAGTCCTGCGCCCTCCGACGAGGACTCTCCACTGCTGTTGCTGTCTCCACAATCTGCTGATGCTCACTTGTGATCTGTGATACACCAGGTGACAACTCTACTCTATGTCGCGATGGTCCCACCGAGGTGTGAGTGTCTGCGCTGGTGCTGGGTGCGCTTATTTCTGCTGACGCTGCGCCCTCAGAAGTTACAGATTCCTCTGAGGAGTCTGGAATCTCAGGCTCTTCCTCCTGCACACTGGGGATGGGGGCTCTCGATGGTCCTGTGGGGGAGTCAAGGAAAAAGTTAAAGATGTGGGCCTAGAAATTCAGTATTGCCACGTTTGGGGCGCTACAGCCGGGCGTTCGCTAAATTTAGCTCCGGGCGCAACTTAGCGCCACCTTCGCCGAAATTGAGTTGCATCGCCCGAAGAGGTTGCTGCTGCGCTAAAGCAGGTGGTGCACGACTATCATAAGGCGCTAAGCCAGCGAGCCAAGGCGCTACCAGCGGGGGCGGGCGCAGCGCAGGTGCGGCGAGTTATAGATTGCAGGCAGACACGCTGGCACCGGTCAGCTCTTAAAGGGGGAGGGTCGATTTGTTTTGCTGCCACGCCCTGCACACTGCAGCCCTGAAGCAAGGCTTGGTCAGACCTGCTTCGACAACGCAACTCCCACGACCATGGAGAAGGCCAGGGAGCGAGCGCAGCGCTTTAGTGAGGGTGCCCTGAAGGTTCTGGCTGGCGCAGTGGAGCGCAGGCGACCTACCCTATTCCCTGACAGTGGCAGGAGGCCACTGCTCAGCAAATACAGGAAAGCTTGGAGGGAGGTGGCAAACAGAGTGACCTCCAGCAGCATGGTCCCCAGGACACCCACACAATGCAGAAAGAAGTTCAACGACCTCACTCGGGTTGTCAGGGTGAGTACCATTTCCAGTATCCTCTTCATCCCTGCATGAGCACATCACTTTCTGGCCAAAGGGTCCTGAAAGCCCCAATGCCCAGCCCTCATCCATAGAAACATAGAAACATAGAAGATAGGAGCAGGAGTAGGCCATTCGGCCCTTCGAGCCTGCTCCGCCATTCAATGAGATCATGGCTGATCATCCAAATTCAGTACCCTGTCCCTGCCTTCTCCCCATATCCCTTGATCCCCTTAGCCTTAAGAAATATATCCAACTCTTTCTTGAATATATTTAATGAACTGGCCTCCACCGCCCTTTATGGCAGAGAATTCCACAGGTACACCACTCTCTGGGTGAAGAAATTCCTCCTCATTTCAGTCCTAAATGGCTTACCCCTTATCCCTAGACTATGATCCCTGGTTCTAGACTCCCCGGCCATCAGAAACATCCTTCCTGCATCTTGTCTGTCCAGGCCTGACGGAATTTTATAGGTTTCGATGAGATCCCCTCTCAATCTTCTAAACTCCAGTGAGCCCAATCGACACAATCTCTCCTCGTACGTCATTCCTGCCATCCCAGGTATCAGCCTGGTGAATCTTCGCTGCACTCCTTCCATGGCAAGAACGTCCTTCCTCAGGTAAGGCGACCAAAACTGCACACAATATTCAAGGTGCGGTCTCACCAAGGCCCTGTACAACTGTAGCAAGACATCCTTGTTCCTGTACTCGAACCCTCTTGCTACGAAGGCCAACATACCATTTGCCTTCTTAACCACCTGCTGCACCTGCATGCTTACCTTCAGCGACTGGTGCACAAGAACACCCAGGTCTCTTTGCATTTCCCCTTCTCCCAATCTATTGCCATTCAAATAATAATCTGCCTTCCTGTTTTTGCCACCAAAGTGGATAACCTCACATTTATCCACATTATAGTGCATTTGCCATGTTTCTGCCCAATCACCCAACCTGTCCAAATCGTACTGGAGTTTCACGACACCCTCCTCACAGCATACCCTCCCACCCAGCTTTGTGTCGCCTGCAAATTTGGAGATATTACATCCAATTCCCTCGTCCAGATCATTAATATATATTGTGAACAGCTGGGGTCCTAGGACCGATCCTTGCAGTACCCCACTAGTCACTGCCTGCCACTCGGAAAACGACCCGTTTATTCCAACTCTTTGCTTTCTGTCCGCCAACCAGTTCTCTAGCCAAGTCAATACCTTGCCCCCAATCCCATGTGCCTTAATTTTGCATGCTAATCTCTTATGCGGGACCTTATCGAAAGCCTTCTGAAATTCCAAATACACCACATCCACTGGTTCTCCCTTATCTATTTTACCAGTTACATCCTCAAAAAATTCCAGTAGATTAGTCAAGCATGATTTACCTTTTGTAAATCCATGTTGACTTTGTCCGATCCAGTCACTGCTTTCCAAGTGCTCTGCTATTGCATCTTTTATAATGGACTCTAGCATTTTCCCCACTACCGATGTCAGGCTTACCAGTCTATAATTCCCCGCTTTTTCTCCACCACCTTTTTTGAATAGTGGGGTAACATTAGCTACCATCCAATCCATGGGTACTGTTCCAGAGTCTATCGAGTTTTGGAAGATGACCAGCAATGCATCTACTATTTCTAGGGCCACTTCCTTAAGTACCCTGGGATGTAGATTATCAGGCCCTGGGGATTTATCGACCTTCAGTCCCATCAATTTTCCTAACACCATTTCTCTACAAATACTGATTTCTTTCAGTTCCTCCCTTTCATCAGACCCTATGTTCCCCGGCATCTCTGGGAGGTTATTTGTGTCCTCCTTTGTGAAGACAGAACCAAAATATGTATTTAGTTGGTCTGCCATTTCTTTGTTCCCCATTATAAATTCCCCTGATTCTGACTGCAAGGGACCTACTCTTGACTTCACCAACCTTTTTCTCTTCACATATCGATAAAAGCTTTTACAGTCAGTTTTTATGTTCCCTGTAAGCTTACTCTCATATTCTATTTTCCCTTTCTTAATTAATCCCTTTGTCCTCCTTTGTTGAATCCTAAACTGCTCCCAATCCTCAGGATTATTGCTTTTTCTTGCCAATTTATATGTCCTCTCCTTGGATCTTATGCTATGCCTAATTTCCCTTGTTAGCCACGGTTGAGTCACCATTTTTGTTTTATTTTTATGCCAAACTGGGATGAACACATTCTGTAGCTCATCCATTCAGTCTTTGAATGTTTGCCGTTGCCTATCCACCGTCAACCCTTTGAGTGCCATTCCCCAATCAATCCTACCCAACTCGCTCCTCAGACCATCGTAGTTTCCTTTATTTAAATTGAGGATCCTAGTCTCTGAGTCAACTATTTCATTCTCCATCTTAATGAAGAATTCGATCATATTATGATCGCTCCGACCCAAGGGGCCTCGTACAACAAGATTGTTAATTAATCCTTTCTCGTTACATAATACCCAGTCTAAGATGGCCTGATCTCTGGTTGGTTCCTTGACATGTTGGTCCAGGAAACCATCCCGTAAACACGCCAGGAATTCCTCCTCCACATTATTGCTACTAATTTGGTTGGCCCAATCTATATGTAGATTAAAGTCACCCATGATGACTGCTGTGCCCTTATTGCACGCTTCTTTAATTTCCCTTTTAATGCCATCCCCAACCTCCGCCTTACTGTTTGGAGGTCTATATACCACCCTCAATAACGTTTTTTTCCCCTTAGTATTTCTCAATTCTACCCATGCAGATTCCACATCATCAGAGCTAATATCCTTCATTACAATTGTGTTAATCCCTTCTTTAACCAGTAATGCTACCCCACCTCCCTTTCCTTTTTGCCTATCTTTCCTGAATATCGAATACCCCTGGATGTTGAGTTCCCAGTCTTGGCCATCCTTGAGCCATGTTTCTGTAATCCCAACCAAATCATATTCGTTTACCTCTATTTGCGCAGCCAATTCATCCACCTTATTACAAATGCTCCTCGCATTAAGACATAAAGCCTTCAAGCTTGTTTTTTTAACGCTCTTAGACCTATTAGAATTATTATTTACTGTGGCCACGTTTGATTTAAACCGTTGATTTCTCTGACTGCCACTTTTGTTTTTCTCCTTCCTATCTTTTGCTTTTATCCTTGTTTCCCTTTCCTCTGTCTCCCTGCTCAGGTTCCCAACCCCCTGCCATTTTAGTTTAAACCCTCCCCCACAGCACTAGCAAACACTCCCCCTAGGACATCGGTTCCAGCCCTGCCCAGATGCAGACCGTCCGGTTTGAACTGGTCCCACCTCCCCCAGAACCGGTTCCAATGTCCCCGGAACTTGAATCCCTCCCCCTGGCACCATTCCTCTAGCCACGTATTCATCTGAAGTATCCTTCTATTTCTACTCTGACTAGCACATGGCACTGGTAGCATTCCTGAGATTACTACCTTTGAGGTCCTGTTTTTTAATTTATCTCCTAACTCCCTATATTCCGCTTTTAGGACCTCATCCCGCTTTTTACTTATATCGTTGCTGCCTATATGCACCACGACAACTGGCTGTTCACCCTCCCCTTCCAAGATGTTCTGCAGCTGCTCGGAGACATCCTTGACCCTTGCACCAGGGAGGCAATACACCATCCTGGAGTCTTGTTTGAGGCCGCAGAAACGCCTATCTATTCCCCTTACAATAGAATCCCCTATTACTATAGCTCTACTCCTCTTTTTCCTCCTATTCTGTGCAGCAGAGCCATCCCTGGTGCCAGGAAGTTGGCTGCTGCTGCCTTCCTCGGATAAGCCATCCCCCCCAACAGTACTCAAAGTGGTGTATCTGTTGGAGAGGGGGATGGCCACAGGGGACCCCTGCACTACCTGCCTGCACCTAGTTCTCTGCCTGTTGGTCACCCGTTTCCTTTCTTCCTGTCCAACCTCTACCTGCGGTGTGTCCAACTCCGTAAACATGATATTCATGATGTCCTGAGCATCGCAAACGCTCCAGTATGCATCCAATCGCAGCTCCAGTGCTGCAATGCGGTCTGTCAGTAGCTGCAGCTGGATGCACTTCCTGCACATGTAGTTGTCAGGGACACAGGAAGTGTCCCTGAGTTCCCACATAGCGCAGGAGGAGCATACCATGGGGCCGGGCTGTCCTGCCATGACTTACCCTTTAATTAATTGAATTTAAATTAAATCAATCCCACTAATTACACTGCAGTTAACTGGTTTACCAACAGTTCCCGCTACACCAGAGATACCTTAGAAACTATAAACCACAGAGTTAAAGTTTAAAAAGAGAGAGAAATACTCACCAACCAATCACTTACCTGCTTCCTGGTGACGTCACACTTTGATTACTTTTTACCTCTCTCCCCGCTGTTGAATTAGTAAGCCACTCCTCACTGCTCCCACACAGGTCCGATGCTCTGGTCGGGCCTCGCTGCCGGTTTTAAGCTACGCCGCTCCTCACTGCTCCCACACAGGTCCGATGCTCTGGTCGGGCCTCGCTGCCGGTTTTAAGCTCCACCGCACCTCACTGCTCCCACACAAGGCCTATGGAACTCTCATGAAAATCACAATGCACAATCACAACTTTACACACTTTCAGGGCTATTCCACCATGGGTGGCAGTGCAGGTAAGATGAGGGCTTGACACTGTCAGGGCTATTCCACCATGGGAGGCAGCGCAGGCAAGATAAGGGCCTGACACTGTCAGGGCTATTCCACCATGGGAGGCAGTGCAGGCAAGATCAGGGCTTGACACTGTCAGGGCCATTCCACCATGGGAGGCAGTGCAGGCAAGATGAGGGCTTGACACTGCCAGGACTAATCCACCATGGGAGGCAGTGCAGGCAAGATGAGGGCTTGACACTGTCAGGGCTATTCCACCATGGGAGGCAGTGCAGGCAAGATCAGGGCTTGACACTGTCAGGGCTATTCCACCATGGGAGGCAGCGCAGGCAAGATCAGGGCTTGACACTGTCAGGGCTATTCCACCATGGGAGGCAGTGCAGGCAAGATCAGGGCTTGACACTGTCAGAGCTATTGTACCATGGGAGGCAGTGCAGGCAAGATGAGGGCTTGACACTGTCAGGGCTATTCCACCATAGGAGGCAGTGCAGGCAAGATCAGGGCTTGACACTGTACTCAGAGCCCATCCTTTCTCTTGCAGGGCAAGCTGGCCCACCAGCACAGGCAGCAGCTATGGACCGGGGGAGGCCGTCCTGAACTTAAAGACCTCAGCGACCTGGAGCAGTGAGTGGAGTGAATTATGGGAGGCCGGCTGATTGGCCCCATCGCCACTGGAGATGCCGACCCCGTTCTGGACAGCAATGGTAAGGTCATCACCTTTTTGACCTCTCTTTCCACTTGTGCCTCACAGCAGCATCCTTTGCCACTCTCGCACCAATGCAGTGCATTGCAGCACTCATGCCTCCCTCGCTGCTGCCCTGACCTCACTCTAAAGCAACTCTTGTGCCTCCCTGCTTTCAGATGCTGAATCGCCAGGTGAGGAGGCGGGCCTTCAAGCTGGAACTGTGAGTGAATTGGAAGGCGAGGAGGAGGAAGAGGAAGCCGGACCATCAGTGCCACCCTCAGCCGAGGCAGCCCATGGCCATGATGGGGACACGTCTTCGCTGGAGGGGAGCAAGGCGGAAGGGTCTGATGACGGTGAAGCTCCAGGGCCCAGCGGGCTGCAGCAACACGGGAGGGGTAGGGAAGCTCGGCGGCCTACTCCCCGGAGGGTGCGTTCGGCCTCCAGTCCTGCTACAGTGAGCGCAGAGGAGGTGCGGCGCCTTGGTGAAATGGGCACACAGGCTGAGCGCAGGCACATTGAGCTCATAGCTGCAGTGGCAAGGATGCCTGACTGCATAGAGTCACTGGCAAGGAGTGTGCAGGAATTCAGGGCAGCACAGGCCAGGAGTGTGCAGGAATTCAGGGCAGCACAGGCCAGGAGTCTGCAGGACTTCGGGGCAGCACAGGCCAGGAGTCTGCAGGAGGTCGCTGCATCACAGGCCAGGAGACAGCAGGAGGTCGCTGCATCACATGCGGCTTCCAGCCAAGTGCTTAGTCGTGCCATGCATTCACTGGCTGGTCTGATGCAGACACAGATCAGGGCCACACGGGCACTAACTGCTGCCACCCTCGCTGGATCAGCCAGGAATCACCAGGGCCCTCGCCGCACCACAGCAGCCCAGCAGTCTGTGCATCAGCAGATTGCTGCGCATGCTTCAGTGCTGGCCCGTGCGAGTGCCAGTGTCTCGTCTGACCAGGGAGTGCCTGTGCTCTGTCAGGTTGGCAGCATTCCTGCTGCCAACACTGTCACTCCTCCACTGCAGCTGCCACCATCCGTAGGACAGACTGCTGCCGCCCAAGCAGAGTTGGAGCAGTCAGCAGCCGGGCCCTCCAGGCCCAGAGTTGGTCCAGGCCGTCCCCCAAGGGCATCTGCCGACTCACTATCTGACCCTCAGCAGCCTTCCCCCAGCCTTGCTGCAGCCACTGGGGTCCCATTGAGGAGGAGCTGCAGGGCGGGAAGGGGACAATTGCGCAAGTGAGGCGGATCACCCTCGCAGGCCAAAAAGTAGGAGGTGTGGCAAAATGTTGACATTTTTTATGAAGGCCGAGAATGTTGTGTTACTTTATAATGAAGGCCGAGAATGTTGTGTTTGTTTTTTATGAAGGCCGAGGATCATGGTCATTTTTGTTTCACTGTTTTGTTCATTTTCTCCAGGTTGTGAGAGCCAGTTATGTGTCTGACTATTTTTTGGGGGGTTTCTCTGTATTTGTTTGTCATGCGGGAAGGGCACAGAGTTTGTTAAATAAAAAATTGTCTTTAATCAGATTGTCCATGTTTGCACTTTGAACTATTTGTTGCCTTGACTGCCTCAGGGTTTGCTGAGCGGCTCCATTCATGTTCTTTCAATGGCACAAGCCATTCCCTGAGGGGGGGCCTAGAACCGACTTGCAATAAGCTGCTGATGGATGGCCCTTGCACTTTGTGCCTCCCTCCCGTCTTGGTGCTCCTCCTCCTCCTCTGGTGGTCCTCCAATGTCTGCTGGCAGTGGCTGAGTCCTGAGGATAGCCAGGTTGTGCAGCATGCAGCACACTACAATGAAATGGGAGACTCGCTCAGGCGAGTACTGTAGGGCTCCCCCGGAATGGTCCAGACAGCGGAACCGTTGCTTCAGCATGCCGATTGTGTGCTCAATGATGTTCCTGGTCGCTTAATGGCAGTCATTTTATCGTTCTTCAGCAGGGGTGGTGGGCGCACGGAGCGGGGTCATCAGCCAGGTGCACAAAGGATAGCCCTTGTCCCCGAGAAGCCAGCCTCCTGGGTGAGCCGGGGCTTCGAAAATGTCTGCCGCAGAAGTCTGGTGCAGGATGAAGGCGTCGTGGCTGCTGCCTGGAAAGCGGGCATTCACAGCTAGTATGAGCTGCCTGTGGTCAGAAACCAACTGCACGTTCAGCGAATGGTACCCCTTCCGGTTGCGGTAATCCTCGGCATTCTCTAGAGGCGCCCGCAAAGCCACATGCGTGCAGTCAATGGCGCCCTTGACCACGGGGAAGCCCGCTATTCTTGCAAATCCCATTGCACGCTCTTGCTGCTTGTCCGGGGTCATGGGGAAGGAAATGTACTGACATCTCCTTCTGAAGAGGGCATTCGTGACCTGGCGAATGCAGCAATGCACCGCGAACTGGGAGACATTGGCAATGTCCCCAGTAGCGGATTGGAATCAGCCGGTGGCATAGAAGTTGAGAGCCACTGTCACCTTCACCGCCACCGACAGAGACGTCCTGCCCCTCAGCTGAGGCTGCAGACCTCTCTGAAGCAGGTGGCAGATCTCCGTGACCACCTCCCTTCTGAATCGAAGCCTCCGAATGCACTGCTCCTCAGACATGTTGAGGTCGGAGAAGTGCTGTCAGTATACCCTGGGAGGGTAAGGCCTCCTGTGCCGACGCCTGTTGGCCCTTCTCCATCTGGCCATGATTGGCACTCTCTCTCGGCATCTCTGAGCCCTTTCAATGCAATGCAGAAACCCAACGCTTCCACCCATTGCAGCCCCCATTATATGTGGCCACTCAAGGCTATGGCACTGAGAAATAAATCCAACTGCAAAGCTCTGGGCTGAAGCCAGAAGTACCTGTGCGAGTGATGAGTCAAAGCAGAAAGCTCTCTCCCTTTGTCTCTCTCCAAATCTCTCTCTCTCACACAGAAGGAGTGGAACAAAATGGCTGCCACAAAGAATGCAGGAAGAGTCCCCTTTAAATAGCGCCCCCCCCCAGCCCCACAGCGACTGGGAACCGTTCCACTCAACTAGTCGCTGGGAGCGCCAGGCGCAAAGGGGGGCGCCACTAAAGTTCCGGTTCGGGGCGCACCAAGGGCGTTGCACCATGAAATGACGTCAGGATCTGTGCACGCAGCTGAGCGGGCACTGCGGTTTTGCACCACCACTAATTCTTGACTCAAGTTCGCGAGAGGCGCAGATCGCGCCGCGCCCGGGCGCTAGCCGCTTCACGCCCCACTTCTCGCCCTCTTGAGGCGCTAGCGGCTGGCGCTAACAACTGAATTTCTAGGCCGTGATGCCAAGGTTACATGCACATTGCATTTTGCAGATGATCATAAGTCCATATGATGTAGCTTCAGAATCATTATCAGCGACTCATGCAATGCCAATGAGAGTGATGGAAAACTATTCTGTCACCAGCTTGCGGGGATGCTCCTGTCTGCCCTTCCCCAACTTTCACATCTCGGTCAGCCCCGGCAATCTCCAGGATGCCTTCCTCCCAGGGGGTGAGCGGGGCTACTGAGGGCGGCCCCCCTCTTGTCCTGGCTCGCTCTCTCCTGTTGTGTGCTCTCTTTTCCTGCAATGAGGGAGACAAGTGGAGGTTGAGTGAGAATGAAGGAGTGAGTGCAGAGATTGCATAGCATAGTTACTTAGAAGGAGACAAAGAAGGAGTGAGGTTGCAAGACCAAGGGCCCTTCCTGTGTGTAGTCAGTTGTGTTCAAAGCATCAGAGTGAGAGGGAGTGTGAGGGCTGCATGGTGGAATAGTTCTGTGAATGTGAGCACAGAGAGAGGGAATGGGTAAGGGTGCATGGATGTGAGTGTCTAGTGGGATGTGCAGGAAGAGATTGCTAAAGCTGAGTGCTGATGAGGAAAGGCAATGGGGATCAGATTGAGGGTGATGGAAACTTCACACAGTACTTACTTTTTCAGTGCGAAGAAGGTCATGGAATCTTTTCCTGCACTGCACCCACGTTCTTCGTGTGAGCCCCAAGGAGTTGACTTGACCTGCCACCTGTAGCCACACAGCCTTGGTCTGGCTGGGAGGCCTCTTCCTGTCTTAAGAAGGGAACAGGACCTCCCTGTGGGCCCTAGCACCATCCAGTAATGCCTGGAGCGAAGCCTCATCAAATTTGGGGGAGATCCCCTCCCGCTGGCCGTTGCTCCTGCAGGCTCCTGTGCCATCTTAATGGTGAAGTTTGGGAGCCTGCAGAGGCAGCAAGGCTTGCTGTGGACCTTAAAAGCAGCAGCAATGATGATGTCATATTCTGCGACTTTCTGACTGGAAATACTCAATTGCCAAGGCTTCCCATATGCTGGAAATCAATTGGCCAATTGAGTTAAAATTGCATCTATCTCACAGACCCGTTTAGAATCGTGTGGGAATCACTAAATTCGGGGAACCCGCCAATTCCCCGCACCTGAGTTAAAATCGACCCCTATATGTCACACTGGTGTCTCCTCATGTCTGAGTTCCTTTGTCTCAAGAGGGTTCAGCTTCTGACTCTAGCCTCCTAAAGGAATCTTACTTTCTAGGCCTTTCTGAAGAGTAAATCTGTGGAGGACTCAGCAGGCCATCAAAATTTGTGAGGCAGCATTGGGAACATACTGGAGGGAGCCCTCTAACCTATCTAGGCACCTGAATCTTCCCTTTGGCATGCCAATGGTCTGTTCAATTTTAATTGAACTGTGGATATGAGCCTTATTGTACCTTTTGTGGTCTTTCTCAATGGGGTTTGAAGCCACCATAGTATTGGATACCCTTTGTGTCCAAGAAGCCATCCAACAACTGGCATTTGATTCCGAAAGACTTTAGGGACACCGGACTGTTGCAGGATGAATAAATCTTGGCAGCTCCTTGAATATCGACCTACAGAAACCTATGCCTGTGTCACACACTAATTGGACATTAAGTGAGTGAAATCCCTTTTATTGACATATTGTTGGCTGTCACTGGGGGCTTGTACAGCCACATGACTATTATCTATAGTTCCAAGCACTGGTGGAAACCATGTGATCCAATAAAAGTTAGTGGCCTGCTCACTCAATTGTCTTGCTCTTGTGTCCAATGTGATGAACCGGGCTGCCCTGGAAAAGAGAGCATTAATTACTTGCCTTATGAAAGAATGGACAGCAAATTGACTGACCTGGAAGATGTGCCATGTTGCCCATTAGAATGAGACAATGCCCAAGAAAGGGTTGACGGTGGATAAGCAATGGCAAACATTCAAAGACTGCATGAACTACAGAATTTGTTCATCCCAGTTTGGCATAAAAATAAAACAAAAAAGGTGACTCAACCATGGCTAACAAGGGAAATTAGGGATAGCATAAGGTCCAAGGAGAGGACATATAAATTGGCCAGAAAAAGTAGTAAACCTGAGGATTGGGAGCAGTTTAGGATTCAACAAAGGAGGACAAAGGGATTAATTAAGAAGGGGAAAATAGAATATGAGAGTAAGCTTGCAGGGAATATAAAAACTGACTGTAAAAGCTTTTATAGATATGTGAAGAGAAAAGGATTGGTGAAGTCAAGCGTAGGTCACTTGCAGTCCGAATCAGGGGAATTTATAATGGGGAACAAAGAAATGGCAGACCAATTAAATACATATTTTGGTTCTGTCCTTACAAAGGAGGACACAAATAACCTCCCAGAGATGTCGGAGAACATAGGGTCTGATGAAAGGGAGGAACTGAAAGAAATCAGTATTTGTAGGGAAATGGTGTTAGGGAAATTGACTGGATTGAAGGCTGAAAAATCCCCAGGGCCTGATAATCTACATCCTAGGGCACTTAAGGAAGTGGCCCTAGAAATAGTAGATGCATTACTAGTCATCTTCCAAAATTCGATGGAATCTGGAACAGTACCCATGGATTGGAGGGTAGCTAATGTTACCCCACTATAAAAAAAAAGTGGTAGAGAGAAAACGGGGAATTACAGACCAGTAAGCCTGACATCGGTAGTGGGGAAAATGCTAGTGTCCATTGTAAAAGATGTAATAGCAGAGCACTTGGAAAACAGTGACCGGATCGGACAAAGTCAACATGGATTTAAAAATGGTAAATCGTGCTTGACTAATCTACTGGAATTTTTTGAGGATGTAACTGGTAAAATAGATAAGGGAGAACCAGTGGATGTGGTGCATTTAGACTTTCAGAAGGCTTTCGATAAGGTCCCGCATAAGAGATTAGCGTGTAAAGTTAAGGCACATGGGATTGGGGGCAAGGTATTGACTTGGATAGAGAACTGGTTGGCAGACAGAAAGCAAAGAGTTGGAATAAACGAGTCTTTTTCCAAGTGGCAGGCAGTGACTAGTGGGGTACCGCAGGGATTGACCCCAGCTAATCACAATATATATTAATGATCTAGACAAGGGAACTAGATGTAATATCTCCAAGTTTGCAGACGACACAAAGCTGGGTGGGCGTGTGTGCTGTGAGAAGGATGTTGAGAAACTCCAGGATGATTTGGACAGGTTGGGTGATTAGGCAGAAGCATGGCAGATGTAATATAATGTGGATAAATGTGAGGTTATCCACTTTGGTGGCAAAAACAGGAAGGCAGATGTTACATTGTTATAGTATCACATCGTTAAATGGAACTACTTTGGTATGGAACTACTTTGGTACGGTGTAGTTATATTGCAATGTGGCACACAGCGTCGGACATCTTGTATCACTCCGCACCATGCGGCAGCACTGTAACAAGCTAAGTAAAAGCACTAACTAAAATTAACTAAAAGTGTCTGTAATGTATATAGTATAAGAACACAAGGAGACACAACATGGTGGCAGCGGTATAAGTGAGTACAAAATTGTGCTATGCGAACTACGAATAAGATGAAAAGTGATTTTATGAGGTGATTGAGAGTGAATCGTACGGGAAACTAAAATGACTGCACTGACTATGCAAATGCAACCCCTCATGAACTGGGAAGCCGACGATATAGTAGAAGCATTCCGCAAGTTCAAACAGAAATGTGAGCTTACTTTAAAAGCTTCCTGAATGGTGCTACCAACGAGGAAAAGGTTAGTTACATTCTGTTGTGGACAGGAGAAAAAGGTCTAGATTTGTATAATAGCTGGAGTTTGACCGAAGAGGAAAAGGAAAACCCTGCGACAATTTTTGATAAATTCAGCAACCATCTAGAGCCTAAATCCAATCACCATATACACAGATACAAATTCCAGAATCTAAGACAGGAACCCGGTGAAATAGCTGACAATTTCCTGACAAGGCTGAGAAATGAAGCCAGCAAGTGTAAATGTAAGGAAATGGAAGAAAGGCTTGTGGACCAGCTAATATGGGGGTCAGTGCATGTAGAGGTACAAAAAGCCCTGATAGGAAAAGAAAAGCTCGGAATAACAGAGGCTACAGATACTGCGAGAGCTTATGAAGCCATGAAGCAGCAAATGAAAACGCTGATTTCTCAAACGGCTGACATGCGGACGGCTTCTGAGACGAACAACAGAGTGGATGCAGTGAGAGAAAAGTACGACACACAAAGACATGCACATGACAACGGGGGAAACATGTGCAGAAATTGTGGAAGACCGCACGATTACACAGACAAGAGGAAATGTCCAGCATATGGAACAAGCCTCAACGCATGTGGCAAACTAAACCACTGGGAAAAGAGGTGTAGAACGAAGAAAGAAGGAACATACATCAAAAACAAAGGCGGACAGCAGAACCAGAGAAAGAAACACAATATCCATGCCATGGATGAGCAGGATGATGATGATGATCACGACAATGCACTAAACATCGAAACCATAAAGATACAGCTTCACGAGGTGTCCAGAGCGGAAAATACTCCGAGGAGAGAATTGCACACCATCATCCAAATCAAAAAAAAGGTCAAAGGCCGGCCCACAACCATCAACTTAAAGTTGAAGCTGGACACAGGGGCTCAGAGCAACATTCTCCCATTGAGACTGTATCAGCAGATCTTTCCCGAAAACCTGAGAGAAGATGGCTACCCAAAAAATGGTTGTTTAAAGGCAAGTAATGTCATGCTGACAGCATACGGGGGGAGTGAGATTAAACAACTCGGAATAACCTTTATCAAAGGGACACATAAAAGAAAGACCATCAACTGCATGTTCTATGTCACCGACACTGAGGGGCCAGCGATCCTGGGATTAAACAGCTGCGAGAAGTTGAGAGTGATCTCAGTGCATCACGAGCTGACGGAAACACCACTGAAGATAGACAGCAACACCCCACTGGAGAACCGCCCACAAATCAAGAGTAAAAAAGACTTGATAGACATGTATCCGGAATGTTTCGATGATACAGTGGGATGTTTCGGAGATTTCCAATACCACATCACCATCGATCCAAAGGTAAAGCCCGTTATCCATGCTCCACAAAAAGTACCCATCGAGCTGAAGACAAAGCTTGAAAGAGAGCTAAAGGAGATGGAGTGATCGTAAAGGTCACTGAACCCACAGACTGGGTAAACTCAATTGTGGTACAAGAAAAGCCAAACGGGCGTCTCAGAATATGTTTGGACCCCAAAGATCTAAACCAGGCGATAAAGAGGGATCACTATCCCACCCCAACGCTAGAGGAGATTACGCCATCACTGGCAGGAGCCAAGGTTTTCTCAAAACTAGATGCCAGAAATGGATATTGGAACGTGAAGTTGGATGAGGAATCAACAACACTGACAACATTCAACACACCATTTGGGCATTACAAATTCCTGCGGCTACCATTTGGGCTAAAGGTCAGTCAAGATATCTTTCAGCAGAAAATAGACGAGACATACAGAGGCTGTGAAAGAGCTATAGGAATAGCTGATGATATTCAGATCTATGGAGCAGATGAAAGAGACCATGACATGCACCTACATGAGGCCATGGAGAGTACCAGGAAGGCTGGCATCAAGTTAAATGCAGATAAGTGCATAGTTAAAGTCAAGGAATGCCAATTCTTCGGTATGATTTATACACCAGAGGGAGTCAAGCCAAATCCAGAGAAGATTGCGGTGATTGCTGAAATGAAACCACCCAAAGACAAGAAAGTGCTGAGGAGTTACCTCGGCTTGGTCCAATACATGAGTTCATTCATCCCACACATGTCGGAACATACAACAAATCTCAGAGAGCTATTGAAAGAAGACGCCGAATACCAGCGGTCTGAATCACACGAAAGGAATTTCAAACAACTTAAAGAACTGTTGTGCAAAGAAACAAGTCTGTCATATTATGACAGAAGAAAACCAGTCACTCTGCAAGTAGACGCTTCTACCAGAGGACTAGGGGCAGCTCTAGTGCAGGAAGGAAAGCCGATAGCTTTCGCATCAAAGGCCTTGATGTCAGCCGAGACGAGATACGCCAACATAGAAAGAGAACTATTAGCAGTAGTGTACGGATGCGAGAAATTCCATACATACCTATATGGCAGGCGATTTACAATAGAGAGTGACCATCGCCCACTAGAACAGATCTATAAGAAGAATCTGTGCAAAGCGCCTGCAAAACTGCAAAGACTACTTCTAAGGATCCAAAGCTATGACTTCACGCTTAAATATAAGCCAGGAAAGGAAATGGTGCTAGCAAATGCGTTGTCTCGATTGTCACCATATGAGAAACACGAGGTGGAGGGCCTAACAGTAAAAATCCACCACCTAGTGAATGTTACCCCAACAAAGCTCAGTCAAATCAGAGATGAGACTAGCAAAGATGAGGAGTTGCAACTACTCACACAACAAGTAATACAGGGGTGGCCGGAGAGAATCCAGCAGGTACAGGCGACAATTCGTCGATACTGGGCGATTAAAGACGATATTGCAGTAGAAGACGTTATTCTCCTTGCTGGATCGAGGATCATCGTGCCAAAGACGATGCAGACACAACTTCTCCATCTCATACATGAAGGCCACATGGGAATGGAGAAATGCAAGCTGAGAGCCAAATCAGCTGTATACTGGATAGGCATGTACAAAAATATCGAACAGATGGTCTCTGCATGTGGTATATGCCAGAAATACAGAAATGCAGAACAGAAAGAGGAGATGATACCTAGTGAAATACCATCAAGACCATGGCACACTGTTGGGGCAGATCTCTTCATGTGCAATCAAGAATGGTATCTCATAGTGGCAGATTACTATTCCAAGTCTCCTTTTGTGAGAAGGATGAAAGACTTGAGAGCCACAACTACCACCAGGATTGCAAAGAGCTTGTTTGCTGAACAAGGAATCCCGGAAAAGGTAATCTGTGACAATGGAACCCAGTTCACATCGAGTGAATTCAGAGCTCTGGCAGAAAAGTATGGGTTCAAAATAGTAACCTCATCCCCACATTTCCCAAGGGGACACGGGTTCATCGAAAGACAGATCCAGACTGTCAAGAGAACTCTCATCAAAAGTAGTGAGATGGGGGAAGACCAAGACCTTGCCCTCCTATCACTCAGATCAACACCACTGAAAGCAGACATGAAATCACCTGCGGAATTGCTGAATGGGAGGAAGTTTAAGACTACACGACCAGCAAAAATACATCCTCCCCAGGACCAGGAGGACTTCAGACAAAAGCTGGCAGAAGCACAAATTGTTGGAAGCAAACATTACAATAAACATGCAAAGACGCTACCAGAATTGCTGAATGGACAATCAGTGCATGTGCAAGACCCGGTGTTGAAAACCTGGAATCCAGCCAAGGTCACTGGAAAAGCTGATACTCCAAGATCCTACTTCGTAGAGATTGAACCTGGTAACCAATACAGATGGAACAGACTCCACATCAGACCTTCACCTGAACTGGATAAGCAGCAGACAACATCAGCAACATTGACAACACCAGCTACCACAAGCAGTACAACATCAGAAACAAGCGCTACAAATCAAACAACCATGAGCATGCACACTCCAACTCCAAAGGCGACAGCAACAACAACGAGAGCGGAACACACCAAAACACCGCAGAGAGGAATGGTCACCACCAAATCCACAAGATGGAGGGACAACATCCAACCACCTGAGTGATATCGTGAATAAAAAAAAACCTCACGATTCTTTGTAGTTGATAATAATAGTTTAGATATAATGGCCTAGAAATTCAGTATAGCCACTTTTGGGGTGGTAAAGTCGGGCGGTCGCTAAAGTTAGCGCCCGCCGGAAACTGCAGGTCACTTCGCCGAAATTCAGTAGATCTGGCCAAGAGTTTGGGCGAGCGCTGAAACTGGCGTTGCACTCCTATCTTCAGGCGCTAAGCCGGCGGTGCGGACTGATAACGCCGAGGCCGGGCGCAGCGCAGGTGCGGTCATGTTTTGATTGACAGCAGACACTCTGACGCCGGCCAGCTCTTAAAGGGGGAAGGGTCGACTTTGTCTGCAGCCACGCCCTGGATAGTGGAGCCCTGCAGCTAGGCCTGAACACTGCTGGTGGACCCAAATAGCGCCTGAAGCCATGGAGAAGGCCCGTGAACGAGCGCAGCGCTTCTCCCAGCATGCTTTGAGGGTGCTGGTTAGGGGGTTGGAAAGGTACAAAGAGATCTTGTGCCCGGACAGTGGCAAGAAGGCTCCCAGGAGGCAGTACAGGAGAGCCTGGAGGAAAATCGCCCACAGGGTGTCAGTCAACAGCGATGTCCCCAGGACTGGTGACCAATGCCGCAAGAAGTACAACGACCTCACTCGGATGGTCACGGTGAGTACCCTTTCCAGTGTCCTCCTCATCCTTGCATGTGCACCTCACATTATGGGCAAAGGGACCTCAAAGGCCTAATGGCCAGCCCTCCTCCCGCAGCTATGGCACTGGCATGATCCTCAATAGCACTTTCTGCACTTAACACACTGGCCAAGCTATTCGACCATGGGAGGCAGTGCACACAACAACAGGCCACCACACTGGCCAAGCTATTCCACCATGGGAGGCAGTGCACACAACAACAGGCCACCACACTGGCCAAGCTATTCCACCATGGGAGGCAGTGCACACAACAACAGGCCACCACACTGGCCAAGCTATTCCACCATGGGAGGCAGTGCACACAACAACAGGCCACCACAATGTACTTAGAGGCCGTCCTTTCTCTTGCAGGCCAAGATGGCCCGGAATTTGAAGAGCCAGAATGTCACCGGGGGAGGCCGTGCCCAGTTCCAGGAGCTCAGTGAGCTGGAGGAGAGCGTGGCTCAACTCATGCGTGGCCGGGTGTTTGGCCCTGTTGCCATTGGAGATGCCGACCCTGTGCTGCGACCCAATGGTAAGGACATGACCGTTTGGACCTCTCTCGTTCCCCTAGCGCATCAGATCTACATCCTTTGCCACTGTCCGACCAATGCGCTGAATGCCACCACTCATGCCTCCCTTGCTGACGCCCTGTCCTCACTGTAAAGCTACTCTTGTGCCTTCCTGCTTTCAGCTGGTGAGGAGGAGGTCCCTGAAGCAGAGAGTGCCAGACCCTCGGAAGAGGAGCACGACGAGGACCAACAGGAAGGCGGCACATCGGGGGAAGCATCATCTGCGCCAGGGGATGGCAATGGAGGGGACACGTCTTGCCTGGAGGAGAGCCAGGGGGAAGTGTTGCAGGGGGGTGTAGCTCCTGGGCCCAGTGCCGTCCAGGCACGCGGGAAGGGTCGGGCAGAACGGCGGCCTTCTCCCCAGAGGGGGGAAGTGTTGCAGGGGAGGGCAGTTGCTGGGCCCAGTGGCGTCCAGGCACGCGGGAAGGGTCGGCCAGCTCGGCGGCCTTCTCCCCAGAGGGAGAGTCCGGCCTCCAGTCCGGAGACGGACCTCGCCCAGGAGGTGCGCCTCCTTGATCAAATGTCGGCGGATTCGGAGCGGCGCCACAAGGAGTTCATGGGGGTTGTGGGACAGTTGCCTCAGGCCATTCAGTCCCTGGCTCATAGTGTGGCCGCTTTCGGGGAATCACAGGCCAGGGGTGTTGAGCAACTCGCGGCAGCACACGCCAGGGGTGTTGACCAACTCGCGGCAGCACAGGACAGGGTTGTCGAGCAACTCGCGGCAGCACAGGACAGGGTTGTTGAGCAACTCGCGGCAGCACAGGACAGGGGTGTCCACCAACTCGCGGCAGCTCAGGACAGGGGTGTCCACCAACTCGCGGCAGCGCAGGACGCGAGTCGCGAGTTCATGAGTGGTGCCGTGCAGACACTCACTGATCTGATGCGGGCACAGACCAGGGCAGTTCGGGCACTCACTTCTGCCACACTCGCTGTGTCGCGGAAGCATCGCCAGGGCACCCGCCGCCCTGCTGCAGCACAGCGGTCTGGCCTCCACCAGATTGCTGCGCTTGCTGCACTGCCAGCCCGGCCGAGTGCCAGTGTCTCTGGAGAACAGCGAGCGCGTGCCATCAGCCAGCTTGCCCCCATTGCTGCAGCCGCCACTGCAACTCCCCCAGCCAAGGTGCGACGAGCTGCTGCAGAGACTGATGCTGCGCAGCCACAGCTGCAGCAGTCAGCAGCCGGCCCCTCCAGGGCCGGACCTCGTCTAGGCCGACCCCCAAGGGCATCTGCCGTCACGCATTCTGCCCCTCAGGAGCCTTCCCCCAGCCTTGCAACACCCACAGGGCCCAGGTTGAGGCGGAGCAACAGGTCGGGCAGGGGCCGCACAAGGCTGCACAAGGACTCGCCCTCTCGGCACACCCAGTAGAGTATGGTGGCAACGGTGTTTTTTATATGGGGGTGTTTGTGTTGTGGGGGGGCCTTCTTTTGGTAAGGCCGAGGATGAAGGCCAATGGTTTTTTATATGGGGGTGTGTGTGTTCTGTTGTGGGGGGGCTTCTTTTGGTAAGGCCGAGGATGAAGGCCAATTGGATGGCCAAGTTTTGTTATTCCTCCCCAGGTTGTGGGAGTGAGATAATCTTTTCACAGTTTTTTGGGGGGTGTTGTCTGTTTTTCTGTTTCATGTGGGAAGGGCCCTGAGTTTGTTAAATAAAGCTTTTTATTTATTCAGCTTGTCCAGGTGTCATGTTTCCAGTGGTTGTTGCGTTAAGCGGCTGAGGGCTTGCGGAGCGGCTGCATTCAGGTGCGTTCATTGCCACAAGCCATTCCCTGACAGGGGGCCTAGAAGTGTCGTTCAATAAGCCGCCGGCGGACGGCCCTTGGACCTTGTGGCTCCCTCCTGGCCTGGTACTCCTCCTCCTCCTCCTCCTCCTCATGGTCCTCCTGCGCGTCCTCCTGAGGTGGTGGTGCTACGTCAGGTGGCAGTGCCTGAGTCCTGCGGATAGCCAGGTTGTGCAGCATGCAGCAAACGATGACGAACTGGGAGACTCTATCCGGCGAATACTGTAGAGATCCGCCGGAGCGATCCAGGCAGCGGAACCGTTGCTTGAGGACGCCAATCGTTTGCTCTATGATGTTCCTTGTGGCTTGATGGCTTTCGTTGTATGCCTCCTCCGCAGGGGTCCTGGGCGCGCGGAGCGGGGTCATGAGCCATGTACACAAAGGGTAGCCCTTGTCCCCAATAAGCCATCCCCTTGGTGGAGGCTGTGCCTCGAACATGTCAGCCACAGTAGTCTGGCGCAGGATAAATGCATCGTGGCTGCTTCCTGGAAAGCGGGCATTGACAGCTAGGATGCGCTGCCTGTGGTCACACACCAGCTGTACATTGAGGGAACGGTAGCCCTTCCGGTTGCGGTAATCCTCAGCATTGTCGATAGGTGCCCGCATAGCCACATGCGTGCAGTCAATGGCGCCCTGCACCATGGGGAAGTCCGCGATCCTGCCAAATCTGACTGCACGCTGCTCCTGCCTCTCTAGGGTCATGGGGAAGGAGATGAATTGGTGTCTCCTCGCGAAAAGGGCATCGGTGACCTGCCGGATGCAGCGATGCGCGGCGAACTGGGAGATGTTCGCTATGTCCCCAGCAGCGGCTTGGAAGGAGCCGCTTGCATAAAAGTTCAGAGCCACCGTGACCTTCACTTCCACCGAGAGAGACGTCCTGCACATCAGCTGCGGACGCAGGTCTCGGTGAAGCAGCTGGCAGATCTCTGCAACCACCTCCCTTCTGAAGCGCAGCCTCTTAACACACTGCGCGGCAGTCATGGTGAGATAGGACACCTGCTGCCGGTATTCCCTGAGTGGGTAAGGCCTACGTTGCCGACGCCTGATGGCCCCTCTGCGTCTAGGCATGGCTGGCCCTCTCACACAGCGTCTGCGAGCCCTTCGCACATAATGCTGCAACTGAGGGTTGCCACCCCATACAGCCCCCATAATAAACTTGCAAAAAGTGAAATCACAATGAATCAAATTTCCAAGCTCTGGCCAGAAGCCAAAAATACCTCTCCTATGTTGTCCCAAATCAGTAAGCTCTGTTCCTTGGTCTCTGTCCAGAAATCCAAAGCACTAAAGTCATTGCAGCAAAATGGCTGGGCTTTATAGGTCAGTGTAAGTGCCCTTTAATTAGCGCTCCCCGAGGCCCGCAGGGCCTCTGTTGCGTTCCACTTCACAGTTCTTAACAGCGCCATGCCCACATTGGGCGGGCGCCACTGAATTTCCGGTTTGGGGCGCACAAACAGCGTTGCACGACGAAATGACGTCATAAGCTGCGCGCGCAGCTGAGTGGGCGCAAACACTTTGCGCCGGCGCTAAATGACAACTGAAGTTGGGCGTAGGCGCAGTTCGTTCTGCGCCCGGGCGCTAAGTGCCTAGCGCTGGAAATCTACCCCTCTTATGGCGCTAACGGCTGGCGAACGCAACTGAATTTCTAGGCCAATATTTGTTAATTTAAATTGTTAAATTTCATGTTTTAGTTTTTTGAGAAAGAGGGATGTTACATTGTTATAGTATCACATCGTTAAATGGAACTACTTTGGTATGGAACTACTTTGGTACGGTGTAGTTATATTGCTATGTGGCACACTGTGCACGGGCAGTGCACAGTGCAGCGTCAGACATCTTGTATCACTCCGCACCATGCGGCAGCACTGTAACAAGCTAAGTAAAAGCACTAACTAAAATGAACTAAAAGTCTCTGTAATGTATATAGTATAAGAACACAAGGAGACACAACAGCAGATTATTAACTGAATGGCAATAGATTGGGAGAAGGGGAAGTGCAACGAGACCTGGGTGTCCTTGTGCACCAGTCGCTGAAGGTAAGCATGCGGGTGCAGCAGGCGGTTAAGAAGGCAAAAGGTATGTTGGCCTTCGTAGCGAGAGGGTTTGAGTACAGGAACAAGGATGTCTTGCTGCAGTTGTACAGGGCCTTGGTGAGACCACATCTTGAGTATTGTGTGCAGTTTTGGTCGCCTTATCTGAGGAAGGATGCTCTTGCCATGGAAGGAGTGCAGCGAAGATTCACCAGGCTGATACCTGGGATGGCGGGAATGACGTATGAGGAGAGATTGGGTCGATTGGGCTTATACTCACTGGAGTTTAGAAGAATGAGAGGGGATCTCATTGAAACTTATAAAATTCTGACAGGACTGGACAGACTAGATGCAGGAAGGATGTTCCCGATGGTTGGTGAGTCCAGAAACAGGGGTCACAGTCTAAGGATAAGGGGTAAGCCATTTAGGACAGAAATGATGAGGAATTTCTTCACCCAGAGAGTGGTGAACCTGTGGAATTATCTACCACAGAAGGCAGTAGAGGCCAATTCATTAAATATATTCAAGAAGGAGTTGGATATATTTCTTAAGGCTAAAGGGATCAAGGGTGTAGTGTATGTGCCTTTAAGAGCCCCCTGTGTACTGTAGTGCTGGTAATGGCCACTCGGGCTATATAAGCCTATATATTGTGTTGTATCAAGTTAGTTCCCCTCCAGACTTTGTTCAGTAAACACCTGTGAAACCAACTCCTGTCTTCAGTGTCTCTATTAACACACGGACACAACAGTGGCGACGAATTGGAAACAGACTTACCTGCAATTCGGCAGCACCTCAAGGACATCGATTCCTCTGGCGTCCAAAGTTGAAGAAAATCAAGAAAAAGAAAAAGCTGTGGTTTCACCAGCTAGCCAAGCTGGTGGCAGGTACTGCAATAATCCTTCCTGGGCGTCAGACTGGGGCTCTGCAGCTAGGCCAAACAGCGAAGGCGGAGGTAAGCAGTAACAGACAGGGAGGGAGCACTCGGGAGACGGCCGGCGCTGCAAGCAGGTCGGCGTTCAGACCTAGAGAGAGAGTCCGGCGGGAACGAGTCTCCAACTGTAAATAAATAAATAAAAAGAAGGGAAACCCGTGGGAAACAGCGTTGTCATCGGCAGCAGTGGCGGGGAAGCGCGGGAAGCGCCATATCTTTTCTGCAGAAAAGAAAGAAAAGCGCAGGAAGCGCCATTTTTTTCTAGAATGCCTAAGTCTGGCAATATTGATGCTTTTGATAACGAGATAGAGGATTGGACCACATATGTGGAAAGAGTGGAGGTTTATTGCACTGCCAATGGAATAGAAAATGAAAAAAAAGCGTCAGTACTTCTAAATCTAATGGGCGCAAAGACATACGGGCTGTTACGAAACTTAATCACTCCAGCCAAACCAAAGGACAAGAATTTTAAAGAAATTGTTGATACCCTACAGGAGCACTTAAACCCAACACCGCTGCTGATAGCGGAACGATTCAAATTCTTTAAGAGGAATCAACACAAAAATGAAAGTAATGCTGATTACCTCACCGAATTAAGAAAGCTATCAAAGCACTGCCAATTCGGGGCAGGACTATCAGATTATCTTCGAGACAAATTCGTCTGCGGTCTCCTAAGTGAAGGAACACAGAAAAGGCTGCTTTCTGAAAAAGATTTAACACTGGACAAGGCTTTCAGTATGGCTGTATCATACGAAGCAGCCGCAAGAGGAGCTGCAGAGATACAACAAAAGACACAGGACTTCGGCACCCATGAAATGACACAGGGTTTCGAGAGATGTTATCGCTGCGGCAGATCCACCCATGGCCAGAGGGACTGCTGGTTCAAGGACAAAGCATGCAGACAATGCGGAAAGATGGGACACATTGCATGGGTATGCCGATCTGGACAAAAAAAATCCACGGACAGGAAAAAAAAAATCAATAAAGAAAAGTACAGAAAGGTACAAATGATGATGGACAGTAGCTCCGAAGACCAGAAGAGCGATAGTGACTCCGAAAACAAGAGACTGAGCTGTCTCAAATTACATAATGTAATTGCCAAAGAAGATTACCAGACCATTTGGGATACCCTCATGATAGCAGGGTCCCCAGTTAAAATGGAGCTAGATACAGGATCAGCTCTGACCGTCATAAATCGACAGGATTATGACCGGCTATTTCCGCATATACCTTTGAAAGACACATCCATTATCTTGAAAACATATACGGGGCAGAAAGTATACCCCAAAGGGAAAATAAAGGTGCCTGTTGTATACAACGGCAAGGAAATACAAAAGTTGTATTTATACGTTCTACAAGATGGTGGTCCACCGCTGTTGGGACGTGAATGGATTAGGAAAATACGTTTAGACTGGCACTCCATTCAGGCACTGACGGTGACCAGTAAGGAAAAAAACGATGATGACGTCATACCTGAACGATTAAAAGACATCTTGGCCAACGCCAAAGAAGTGTTTCAAGAGAAACTAGGAACCTTGAAAGGCATCACCGCCTCAATAAAAGTGGAAGATGCGGCAATTCCCAAGTTTTTTAAGGCAAGACCGGTGCCATACGCAATTCGTCCAGCAGTCGAGGCAGAGCTGGAGAATTTGGAAAAGGCAGGCATATTATCCAAAATAGATTGGAGCGAGTGGGCAGCACCCATCGTCCCAGTCATGAAGAAAGCGTTGAATAAGGATAAATCTGAAGAACAGAGAAAAATTTGCATCTGTGGAGACTTCAAGGTGACTGTAAACCCGGTCCTTCACACGGTACAGTATCCTCTTCCGAGGATAGAAGATATTTTCGCCTCACTATCCGGAGGGAAACGTTTCACCAAAATTGACTTGGCACAGGTATATCTACAGATGGAGGTTGAAGAGGCCTCTAAAAAGTATCTCACGATAAATACACACAAAGGTCTGTACCAGTACAATCGACTGGTTTTCGGAGTAGCATCCGCTCCAGCTATCTGGCAAAGAGCTATGGAGCAAGTCCTCCAAGGGATTCCGGGTACTCAATGCTACCTAGACGACATCCTTGTAACAGGAGAAAACGACAACGAGCACCTTGCCAATTTGGAGCAGGTGCTCACTAGGTTGAGAGAACGGGGCCTACGAGCAAATCGCCCCAAGTGCGAATTTTTCCAGAATCAAATATCATATTGTGGCCACATAATTAATAAGGAAGGGTTGCATAAGTCACCTGAAAAAATTGAAGCAGTCATAAAAGCCCCAGCACCTGAAAATGTTTCACAATTAAGGTCGTTCCTGGGATTAATAAATTACTATCATAAATTTTTACCGAACTTATCAACTCTTCTGCACCCTCTTAATGAACTGCTACAAACAGGAGTAATTTGGAAATGGAGCGAAGACTGTAAACGTGCCTTCCATAAATGCAAAGACTTAATCACGTCCAAAGAAGTTTTGGCTCATTACAACCTGTTGTGTATGTAATATGTGTGCTACTTTGAACCTATGGACAGGACTGCACTACTTGTTGGGCGTAGTGATACGCAGTACCACTCCTGGCCATAGGGGTATAAATAGTACTGTGGGTACTGATCTCCCCTCAGTTCCCGCCTGTGGGCATGAAGTAAAGACCTACGTATAGTCCCTACCTCCAACCAGTAAAGACCTGTTTTATTGTTACTGATTAAGTCTGAGTATTAATTACTTGAACAACTCACAGATTTAACACTGGCGACGAGTCTGATTCGGACCCTGCGGCAGTCACTCCACGGCAGCTTCGTCCACAGCCAGGACGTTGCAGAGAGGTTTCCACCCTCTCCACCCCACTGGAAGACATCCTGACCTCGGAGCCTCCATCGGCGACCGTCAGCTTCTTCTCCAGCTTGGTGGTGGGTAAGCCGTTGTCTGAGCCGGGCAGCGACGCGACAGGCAGTCGACCGCGTTGGCCGCACGAACGGGGCTGGGGGAGCAGGAGGAATAGGGCGCGAGAGCCGCTTCGAGCGGGAGGCGTTTCAACGGAGCGATCGCATCTCCTGATAAGAGCCGAGAGCTGCTTCGCGATCCAGCGATCGCATCCGCTGATAAGGGCCGCACTCGGGCGATCGCGGCGAAGATAAGGGCCGCACTCGGGGGCTGAAGGGAGACGGTGTTGGGGGACGGGTGAAGACCGCCAAGCGCGGGAAAACCGCCATTTTGTGGGCGGAGGACGACGGCAAGAGCGGGAAGCCGCCATCTTGGATAGCAGTAAAAAAAAAATTAAAAAAAAATCTGAGAAATTGCAAATCTACAATGCCTAAACACGGGAATATTAGCACCTTTGATAGTGACCTCGAAGATTGGGCCATATATGTTGAAAGAGTAAAAAATTATTGTAAGGCCAATAAAATTCGTGACCAAGATAAAGCTCTAACATTATTAAATTTAATGGGTGCGAAGACATACGGGCAATTGAAACACCTGTTATCACCAGATGAACCGGCGGATAAGACGTTCGATGAGATTGTTACTGTCCTGAAAGATCATCTAAACCCCACGCCGCTGATGCTAGCGGAACGATTTAAATTTTACGACAGAAGGCAGCTACAGCATGAAAGCAATGCTGATTATTTGCTGGAATTGCGTAAATTAGCGAAATATTGCCAGTTTGGAACAGGACTGACAGAGGCACTTCGAGACAAATTTGTGTGTGGTTTATTTAAACAGGATACACAAAAGCAACTGCTCGAGGAGAATGAGCTGACGCTTGAGAAGGCGGTCACTATGGCAGCAGCACACGAAGCCGCAGCGAGAGGCACGGCAGTAATGCAGCTACGGTCACCGGAGCTCAGTGCACACAAATTGGGTGTGAGTTCAGGCAAATGTTATCGTTGTGGAAAGACAACGCATGATCAGAACCAGTGTTGGTTTAAAAACCAAGAATGTAGAACTTGTGGTAGGCTTGGACATATAGCTAGAGTATGCAGGTCAGCGAAGAAGACCAGCAACAAGAAGTCACCACAAGGAAAATACGCAAAGGTACACAAGGTGACCGAACAGGAGTCCGATTCAGACACTAGCAGTAATGAACTGGCTAGCTTAAGAGTACTCAACGCTGGTAAGGGTGCAGACCTCCAGACAATTTGGGTCACTCTTCAGATAGAAGGAGTCCAAGTAAAACTGGAATTGGACACTGGATCGGCATTGATGGTCATAAATAAGAAAGATTACGGAAAGTTATTCCAACATATTCCCCTACAGGATACGGGGATTATATTGAAAACATACACGGGGCAAAGAGTGTACCCCATCGGGAAAATAGAGGTTGCAGTGGTCCACAAGGGCGAAGACAGTCAAATAATGGACTTATATGTGATATCTGAAGGAGGTTCTCCACTACTAGGACGGGAGTGGATTAGGAAAATGAATATGGACTGGCATTTCCTACAAACAATAACGAGTGAGAACTCGGTGAAGATAGTCGGCCCAGACTCTGGAACGGATGATGGTAAGCCCAACTCAGGTGCAAAAGACAAAGTTTCAGCACAGAATTCCACTGAGCAACAACAACATAGTTTAACTGTGGATTCTGAGTCTGGCAAGTCTACTGATGTGCCCATTTCTGAGGGACACCGGGCTCGAACTCAACTCCATTTCAAACTACAACAGCAATTAGAACAAATGCTTCGCCGTTGTGAGCAAGAGTTGAATGCAACGAAAGAGTTCTTTGATATAGAGTTGGAGAATCTGGAAAGACAACAGAAGCAGCTGATGGAGAAAATGGAGCAGGAGCACACAAAACGTCTGATGTCAGAGGAGTTAACGGTCAGCCAACTCCTGCATATGCTGAAGGACAGGACTCTGAAATGGGAAAAACTTGAACACGAACTTCAATATTCAAACGAAAGGGGTTCGGAGCTCTCAAAGGTTATTGGAAGAGCTGAGGTGGCAACACAGACTGAGATGACTGCAACAGAGCAGCCCTTGGATGCCAAAAGTACGCTGACTCACGTCAACGTAGAACAACAGACCGCTGAAACAGCTGCTCCGGTAGAGGGATTGAATAGTCCGATCAATCAATCTCCAAAAGAAGTTGAAGTAGTAAAATCTCAAATGAGGTCATTAGTAAACGACTTGCTGAAAGCCCAGAAAAAGCTGGATGAAGAGGTACGCATGAAGAAGTCTCTTCAGGAAAGATGTCTGGACTTGGAACAAAAGCTGGCTAACGCCCAGCTGGGTATGGAGGAAATAGAAGACCCTCTCGCTGGCCTAGATCAGGACGACACCGAATATTACTATGTCCTGTCCTGCCAACTTGTAACTTCGACTCCCACCATACAGAAATCATGGAGGAGCACCGAAAGTCTACGGAACATCGGGAGAAGGTGGCTCTACTACGGAAAAAGGAGGGAGAGAAGGAGGAACTGCGCATGCAGCTGGCAGCTGACAGTGGAGCCCAGAGAGTCTCCAAGAAGCAGAAAAGGAAAAGTCGAAACAGAAGATGACCCATCTGAACCATTATTACCTCTACCAGATCACACACGTGGTTCCTCCGAACGGAGCCAATTCAGTTCGAAAGTTCAAACTGTTAAATCCATGGAAGGACTATTGAATGAGTCACTCCAGCAACGTGAACCGACTCCACCACAGAGATTGAATCTGTGAACTGTTTTCCGCAGAGACTGAATCTGTGATCTGTTTTGACATGAAGTTATCTATGTATCTATGTTATTCTGTTATGTAAACCTGAAGTTATATATGTATATATGTTATTACGTTATGTTAAATGGGGAGATGACTGTAAAGCTAGGAAGGGAGGAATGTTGTGTATGTAATATGTGTGCTACTTTGAACCTATGGACAGGACTGCACTACTTGTTGGGCGTAGTGATACGCAGTACCACTCCTGGCCATAGGGGTATAAATAGTACTGTGGGTACTGATCTCCCCTCAGTTCCCGCCTGTGGGCATGAAGTAAAGACCTACGTATAGTCCCTACCTCCAACCAGTAAAGACCTGTTTTATTGTTACTGATTCAGTCTGAGTATTAATTACTTGAACAACTCACAGATTTAACACAACCCATCACTGCCAATCAGACTGGCGTGCGATGCATCCCCTTACGGCGTAGGAGCAGTATTATCGCATAAATTCCCTGATGGCTCGGAACGGCCGATAGCTTTTGCGTCACGCTCATTGAACTCAGCTGAGCGTAACTATGCCCAAATCGACAGGGAAGCACTCAGCCTGGTATGGGGAGTGAAGAAATTCAACCATTACCTACACGGACAAAAATTTACCTTGTTGACTGACCATCAACCCCTCATCTGCATATTCAACCCTAAAAAGGGTGTTCCCATTATGACAGCGCAAAGGCTCCAGAGGTGGTCCCTTTTTCTAGGGGCACACCAATATAACATAGAATACAAAGGATCAAAACAGCATGGGAATGCTGATGGGTTATCGCGCCTACCGTTGCCAACGGTAGAAGAAGCACCTACCGTAGACCCAGTGGCGATTTTCCACTCTACCATAGTCGAATGTCTGCCAGTAACAAATTCTGCCATTGAAAGGGAAACTAGAAATGACCCGATTCTCACGAGTCTACGATTTAACGGTGAAGGGATGGCCAGCACATGGCGAACCACTGTTGCCAGCATTCTCACAAAGAAGAGAACAGCTGTCAGTGTGCCGAGGAACCTTGATGTGTGGATCCAGAGTGGTGATTCCACCCAAACTCCAGGATAAAGTTCTAAAGGAGCTTCACGAGGGGCATCTGGGTGGAGTGAAAATGAAGAACCTAGCCAGGGCGTTTGTATGGTGGCCAGGTATCGATGGAGACATCGAAGAAATGACCAAGAGCTGTCTAGGATGCCAGAAGGTCCAAAACGCCCCACCACAAGCCCCTCTACATCCATGGGAGTGGCCCTAATCTCCCTGGCAAAGGGTACACATCGACTTTGCTGGTCCATTTATGGACTCAATGTTCTTAATCACGGTTGATGCACACTCCAAGTGGCCGGAGGTAATAAAGATGTCCTCCACCACCACGGAAAAAACCATCACAGTATTAAGGACCATATTTGCCAGGAATGGGCTGCCTGAACAGATCTGTTCTAATAATGGACCGCAATTTGTGTCCGAAGAATTCAGGAAGTTCTTAAAAAACAATGGGGTTAAGCACTACACGTCCGCCCCATACCATCCCGCCACCAATGGATTGGCTGAAAGGTTTGTCCAGACCTTCAAGAAGGCCATAAAGGCCATGGGTAATGAAGACATAAAACTTCAGCACAAGGTGGATAACTTCTTGTTTGCATACAGTAATGCAACACATATGGTTACAAACCAAACTCCCGCCATGATGTTCTTCAATAGAAGCCTAAGATGCCGGCTGGATTTGATCAAGCCAAACATCAGAAGGGACGTGGAGAACCGGCAATTTCAAGGCATGAATGAAAGGCCAACTAGAACCTTCCAGATAGGTCAACAAGTTTTGGCCCGGGACTACCGTACCGAGAAATGGCAGCCTGGAACTGTCTGCACACGACTAGGACCGCTGATGTATACCGTGGACATCGGAGAAAGCATAATAAGGCGCCATGCTGACCAAATCATAGAGTAATCCTAAAAGGGACAACCTACACCACAACTCTATATGCCTAATGATGAAGTAGAGATACCCATATCTACCTCCGATCCTGTGATACTGGAACCCGATGAACCCGACACTGGCATTCAAGCCGAATCAGCCTTGCCAAAAGAACCTACTACACCACCAGAAACTACCACATCACCGAGGCATTATCCAGGCCGAGTCAGGAAGCCTCCAGAGAGACTGACTTATAATTAATTAACTGCAGCAATGTGTAGATTATTTTTCTTGTAACATGTAATTAAAGATTACTTAAAATATTATGCACTGGTTGGCTAAAAGGGGAGGAATTGTAGTGTATGTGCCTTTAAGAGTCTCCTGTGTACTGTAGTGCCGGTAATGGCCACTCGGGCTATATAAGCCTGTATAGTGTGTTGTATCAAGTTAGTTCCCCTCCAGGCTTTGTTCAGTAAACACCTGTGAAACCAACTCCTGTCTTCAGTGTCTCTATTAACACACGAACACAACAAAGGCGTATGGGGAGAAAGCAGGGACAGGGTACTGAATTTGGATGATCAGCTGTGATCGCATTGAATGGTGGAGCAGGCTCGAGGGGCCAAATGGCCTACTCATGCTCCTATCTTCTATGTTTCTATGTAAATTGAACACAGTAGTGACTTTCTGCATAACTACAAGTGCTGTTATTTTTCTGTGGAAGTTTGCAGATCTCCCTGTTGGTTAATGCAAAGCTCTTCCAGGCCTTCTGGGATGAACCACAGCCTCCTTAAATCCTGGTGACTTAGTATCTGTGGAAGAGTCTGTACCTCTTGTCATGCTGCCTTAGGAGCCTAGCCTCCTGACTTCTCTTCCTGCAATACATACATCATAAAGAGGGAAATCCCCATCAGGAAACCCACTGCAGCTTAAAAGTATATTTTAGGGAAATGTCCGTTTCTCCCTCCGAACCACCCCCCCCCCACCCCACCCCCGCTAAAAAAAGGAGGCTTCCAAATGAAGCTAGAAGCCTCAAATAAAGAGAATTTGTTTTGATAAATGACAAATCCAAAGTAAATTCAGAGTCACTATGAAACAGAGTAATTCACCTTTAAAATTTCATCACCCTTCCTCAGCTACTGTTATAAGATTGTGAAACACTCTACTGTTTTGTAGTGGCACAAATGGGCAATTCTTAAGGTGGAAATTACAGAATTTAGGACTTTTTAAAATTCGTTTATGGAATGTGAGCATCACTGGCAAGGCCAGCATTTATTGCCCATCCCTAATTGCCCTTGAGAAGGTGGTGGTGAGCCACCTTCTTGAACCGCTGCAGTCTGTGTGGTGGTGAAGGTACCCCCACAGTGCTGTTGGGTAGGGAGTTCCAGGATTTTGACCCAGTGACGATGAAGGAGTGACGATATACCTCTAGTCAGGATGGTGTCGAGCTTTGTCCTGGATGGTCTCGAGCTTCTTGAGTGTTGTTGGAGCTGCACTCACCCAGGCACGTGGAGAGTATTCCATCACACTCCTTACTTGTGCCTTGTAGATGGTGGAACGGCTTTGGGGAGTCGGGAGGTGAGACACTCTCCGCAGAATATCTAGCCTCTGATCTGCTCTTGTAGCCACATTATTTATGTGTCTGGTCCAGTTAAGTTTCTGGTCAATGGTGACCCCCAGGATGTTGTTGGTGGGGGATTCAGGGATGGTAATGCCATTCAATGTCAAGGGGCAGTGGTTAGACTCTCGCTTGTTGGAGATAGTCATTGCCTGGCACTTCTGTGGCGCGAATGTTACCTGCCACTTATCAGCCCAAGCCTGAATGTCACCCAGGTTTTGTTGTATGCGGGCATGGACCGCTTCATTATCTGAGGAGTTGCAAGTGGAACTGAACACTGTGCAATCATCAGTGAACATCCCCATTTCTGACCTTATGTTGGACGAAATGTCATTGATGAAGCAGCTGAAGATGGTTGGGCCTAGAACACTGCCCTGAGGAACTTCTGCAGTGATGTCCTGGGGCTGTGATGATTGACCTTCAACCACCACAACCATCTTCCTTTGTGCTAGTTATGACTCCAGCCAGTGGAGAGTTATCCCCCTGATTCCATTTGACTTCTGTTTTACTCGGGCTCCTTGATGCCAGACTTGTTCAAATGCTGCCTTGATATCAAGGGCAGTCACTCTCACCTCACCTCTGGGATTCAGCTCCTTTGATGTACTCCTGGCTTAAGCCCATCATTTTCATGGCTGCACTCTTGCTAAGGTAGGCACATAAGAACTTAAGGCCTAGAAATTCAGTATTGCCACGTTTGGGGCGCTAAAGCCGAGCGTTCACTAAATTTAGCGCCGGGCGCAACTTAGCGCCACCTTTACCGAAATTGAGTTGCATCGCCTCAAGAGGTTGCTGCTGCGCTAAAGCAGGTGGTGCACGACTATCATAAGGTGCTAAGCCGGCGAGCCGAGGCGCTACCAGCGAGGGAGGGCGGGCGCAGCGCAGGTGCAGCGAGTTATCGTTTGCAGGCAGATACGCTGGCACCGGTCAGCTCTTAAAGGGGGAGGGTCGATTTGTTTTGCTGCCACGCCCTGCACACTGCAGCCCTGAATCTAGGCCTAGACAGACCTGCTTCAACAACTCAACGCCCACGACCATGGAGAAGGCCAGGGAGTGAGCGCAGCGCTTTAGTGAGGGTACCCTGAAGGTTCTGGTTGGCGCAGTGGAGCGCTGGCGACCTATCTTCTTCCCTGACAGTGGCAGGAGGCCGCTGCCCAGCGAATACAGGAAAGCTTGGAGGGAGGTGGCGAACAGAATGACCTCCAGCAGCATGGTCCCTAGGACATCCACGCAATGCAGAAAGAAGTTCAACGACCTCACTCGGGTTGTCAGGGTGAGTACACTTTCCAGTATCCTCTTCATCCCTGCATGTGCACCTCACTTTCTGGCCAAAGGGTCCTGAAAGCCCCAATGCCCAGCCCTCATCCAAGACCTATGGGACTCTCATGAAAATCACATGCACATTCACCACTTTACACACTGTCAGGGCTATTCCACCATGGGAGGCAGTGCAGGCAAGATGAGGGCTTGACACTGTCAGGGCTATTCCACCATGGGAGGCAGTGCAGGCAAGATGAGGGCTTGACACTGTCAGCGCTATTCCACCATGGGAGGCAGTGCAGGCAAGATCAGGGCTTGAAACTGTCAGGGCTATTCCACCATGGGAGGCAGTGCAGGCAAGATCAGGGCTTGACACTGTCAGGGCTATTCCACCATGGGAGGCAATGCAGGCAAGATCAGGGCTTGACACTGTCAGGGCTATTCCACCATGGGAGGCAGTGCAGGCAAGATGAGGGCTTGACACTGTACTGAGAGCCCATCCTTTCTCTTGCAGGGCAAGCTGGCCCACAATCGCAGGCAGCAGCTGCGGACCGGGGGAGGCCGTCCTGAACTTAAAGACCTCAGCGACCTGGAGCAGTGAGTGGAGTGGTTTATGGGAAGCCAGCTGATTGGCCCCGTCGCCACTGGAGATGCCGACCCCGTTCTGGACATCAATGGTAAGGTCATCACCTTTTTGACCTCTCTCTTTCCACTTGTGCCTCACAGCAGCATCCTTTGCCACTCTCGAATGAATGCAGTGCATTGCAGCACTCATGCCTCCCTCACTGCCGCCCTGTCCTCACTCTAAAGCAACTCTTGTGCCTCCCTGCTTTCAGATGCTGAATCGCCAGGTGAGGAGGCGGGCCCCCAAGCTGGCACTGTGAGTGAATCGGAAGGCGAGGAGCAGGAAGAGGAAGCCGGACCATCAGTGCCACCTTCAGCCAAGGCAGCCCATGGCCATGATAGGGACACGTCTTCCCTGGAGGGGAGCAGAGGGGAAGGGTCTGATGACGGTGAAGCTCCGGGGCCCAGCGGGCTGCAGCAACGCGGGAGGGGTAGGGAAGCTCGGCGGCCTTCTTCCTGGAGGGTGAGTTCGGCCTCCAGTCCTGCTACAGTGAGCGCAGAGGAGGTGCGGCTCCTTGGTGAAATGTGCGCCCAGGCTGAGCGCAGGCACATTGAGCTCATGGCTGCAGTGGCAAGGATGCCTGACTGCATAGAGTCACTGGCAAGGAGTGTGCAGGAATTCGGGGCAGCACATGCCATGAGTCTGCAGGAATTTGGGGCAGCTCAGGCCAGGAGTCTGCAGGACATTGGGGCAGCACAGGCCAGGAGTCTGCAGGAGGTTGCTGCATCACAGGCCAGGAGTCAGCAGGAGGCCACTGCATCACAGGCCAGGAGTCAGCAGGACATTGCTGCATCACAGGCCAGGAGTCAGCAGAACGTCGCTGCATCACATGCGGCTTCCAGCCAAGTGCATAGTTGTGCCATGCATTCACTGGCTGGTCTGATGCAGACACAGATCAGGGCCACACGGGCACTAACTGCTGCCACCCTCGCTGGATCGGCCAGGAATCGCCGGGGCTTCAGCAGATTGCAGCGCATGCTTCAGTGCTGGCCCGTGCGAGTGCCAGTGTCTCGGCTGACCAGGGAGTGCCTGTGCTCTGTCAGGTTGGCAGCATTCCTGCTGCCAACACTGTCACTCCTCCACTGCAGCTGCCACCACCCGTAGGACAGACTGCTGCCACCCAAGCAAAGTGCGTGCAGTCAGCAGCCGGGCCCTCCAGGCCCAGAGCTGGTCCAGGACGTCCCCCAAGGGCATCTGCCGACTCACTATCTGACCCTCAGCAGCCTTCCCCCAGCCTTGCTGCAGCCACTGGGCTCCCATTGAGGAGGAGCTGCAGGGCGGGAAGGGGCCAATCGCGCAAGTGAGGCGGATCACCCTCGCAGGCCAAAAAGTAGGAGGTGTGACAAAATGTTGAGTTTTTTATGAAGGCCGAGAATGTTGTGATACTTTTTTATGAAAGCCGAGAATGTTGTGTTAATTTTTTATGAAGGCCGAGGATGTTTTGTTAGTTTTTTATGAAGGCCGAGAATGCTTTGTTTGTTTTTTATGAAGGCCGAGGATCTTGGGCATTTTTGTTTCACTGTTTTGTTCATTTTCTCCAGGTTGTGAGAGCCAGTTATGTGTCTCACTGTTTTTTGGGGGGTTTCACTGAATTTGTTTGTCATGCGGGAAGGGCAAAGAGTTTGTTAAATAAAAAATTGTCTTTATTCAGATTGTGTATGTTTGCACTTTGAACTATTTGTTGCCTTGACTGCCTCAGGGTTTGCGGAGTGGCTCCATTCATGTTCTTTCAATGGCACAAGCCATTCCCTGAGAGGGGGCCTAGAACCGACTTGCAATAAGCCACTGACGGACAGCCCTTGCACTTTGTGCCTCCCTCCCATATTGGTGCTCCACCTCCTCCTCCTCCTCCTCCTCTGGTGGTCCTCCAATGTCTGCTGGCAGTGGCTGAGTCCTGAGGATAGCCAGGTTGTGCAGCATGCAGCACACTACAACGAATTGGGAGAATCGCACAGGCGAGTACTGTAGGGCTCCCCCGGAATGGTCCAGACAGCGGAACCATTGCTTCAGCACGCTGATTGTGTGCTCAATGATGTTCCTGGTCGCTTGATGGTTGTCATTGTATCGTTCTTCAGCAGAGGTGGTGGGTGCACGGAGTGGGGTCATCAGCCAGGTGCACAAAGGATAGCCCTTGTCCCCGAGAAGCCAGCCTCCTGGGTGAGCCGGGGCTTCGAAAATGTCTGCCACAGAAGTCTGGCGCAGGATGAAGGCATCGTGGCTGCTGCCTGGAAAGCGGGCATTGACAGCTAGTATGAGCTGCCTGTGGTCACACACCAACTGCACGTTCAGCGAATGGTACCCCTTCCGGTTGCGGTAATCCTCGGCATTCTCTTCAGGCGCCCGCAAAGCCACATGCGTGCAGTCAATGGCGCCCTGGACCATGGGGAAGCCCGTTATTCTCGGAAATCCCATTGCATGCTCTTGCTGCTTGTCCAGGGTCATGGAGAAGGAAAGGTACTGACGTCTCCTTCTGAAGAGGGCATTCGTGACCTGGCGGATGCAGCAATGCACCGCGAACTGGGAGACATTGGCAATGTCCCCAGTAGTGGATTGGAAGGAGCCGGTGGCATAGAAGTTGAGAGACACTGTCACCTTCACTGCCACCGACAGAGATGTCCTGCTCCTCAGCTGAGGCTGCAGATCTCTCTGAAGCAGGTGACAGATCTCCGTGACCACCTCCCTTCTGAATCGAAGCCTCCGAATGCACTGCTCCTCAGACATGTTGAGGTAGGAGAAGTGCTGTCGGTATACCCTGGGAGGGTAAGGCCTCCTGTGCTGACGCCTGTCGGCCCTTCTCTGTCTGGCCATGATTGGCACTCTCTCTCGGCGTCTCTGAGCCCTTTCAATGCAATGCAGAAACCCAACGTTTCCACACATTGCAGCCCCCATTATATGTGGCCACTCAAGGCTATGGCACTGAAAAATCAATCCAACTGCAAAGCTCTTGGCTGAAGCCAGAAGTACCTGTGCGAGCGCTGAGTCAAAGCAGAAAGCTCTCTCCCTTTGTCTCTTTCCAAATCTCTCTCGCTCTCACAGAAGGAGTGGTACAAAATGGCTACCACAAAGAATGCAGGAAGAGTCCCCTTTAAATAGCGCCCCCCCAGCCCCACAGCGACTGGGAACCGTTCCACTCAACCAGTCGCTGCGAGCGCCAGGCGGAAAGAAGGGGGGCGCCACTGAAGTTCCGGTTCGGGGCGCACCAAAGGCGTTGCACCATGAAATGACGTCAGGATCTGCGCGCGCAGCTGAGCGGGCGTTGCGGTTTTGCGCCACCGCTAAGTCTTCACTGAAGTTCGCGAGAGGCGCAGATCGCGCCGCGCCCGGGTGCTAGCCGCTTCGCGCCCCACTTCTCGTCCTCTTAAGGCGCAAGCGGCTGGCGCTAACAACTGAATTTCTAGGCCTATGTGTTAGGAGTAGGAGTAGGCCATAAGTCCCTTCATGCCTGCTCCACCATTCAGTAAGATCATGGCTGATCTTTGACCTCAACTCTGTTGAATCCGTGATTCTTAAAGTATGATGTTTTCTAATAACTACACGGAGGCTGTAACTTAACAATCAACAGGCGTTTACTGGAGGAGGGTAGTCTAAAGACTGACAGTACAGAGGCATGCTCAAGGCTTATATACAGGTGTGGTCACTGCTGGTACTACAGTATACAGGAGCTGTAAAAGTAGTTCTCTCTTAAAGGTACATACACTACAATTCCTCCCCTTTGAGATTAGCAGTACCCATAATGTTCAAAAAACAATTAACACTTTAACATGCACATTAAACTGAAATAGTCCATTTATATATTCAGTCTTTGGGGCGGCTTCCTGATCCTTTCTGGATAGCGCCTTTCCTGAGGTTCTTGTTCTTGGTGCGGAGGCGATTCTGGCCCCTTTTCGTCGGTTATTTCATCAGTTTCCACTGCTACTGTTTCTGAGGTAGATGCTACCGGTATGTCGGGTTCATCCCCAGGGACGCGAGACATGGAGTTCACTCGTTCCTGTGACGCTAAGATCTGGTCGACGTGGCATCTCACAATTTTCTCCCCGACATCCACTGTGTACATTAATGGCCCCTGCCGTGTGCATATCGTTCCGGGTTGCCATTTCTCTGTTCGGTAGTCACGGGCGAAGACTGGTTGTCCTACATTGAAGGTCCTTGTCAGCTTCTCATTGATGTGCTGGAATTGCTTTTCCTCAACATTTCTTCGCACATTTGGTCTGAGCAAATCCAGACGAGATCTCAACCTTCGGTTAAAGAACATCATGGCCGGGGTCTGGTTGGTAACTGCATGTGTTGCATTTCTGCAGGCTAACAGCAAATTGTCCACCTTATGCTGCAGTGGAATTTCATCATTGCACATGGCCTTTATCGCCTTTTTAAAGGTTTGTACGAACCTCTCAGCCAATCCATTTGTGGCTGGATGATACGGGGCGGATGTGTAATGCCTTACCCCATTCCTTCTCATAAGTTTCCGAAACTCTTTGGACACAAACTGTGGTCCATTATCAGAGCAAATCTGCTCTGGCAAGCCGTTCCTGGCAAATATGGTCCGTAGGACTGCAATCATTTTCTCTGTAGTGGTTGAGGACATTTTTATCACCTCAGGCCATTTCAAGTGAGCATCCACTGCTATTAAGAACATTGAGTCCATGAATGGACCAGCAAAATCAATATGCACCCATTGCCATGGAGAGGAGGGCCACTCCCATGGGTGTAGAGGGGCATGTGGTGGTGCATTTTGGACCTTCTGGCATCCTGAGCAGCTCTTGGTTAGGTCCTCGATTTGTTGATCGATCCCCAGCCACCACACATAAGCCCTAGCAAGGCTTTTCATTTTCACCCCTCCGAGATGACCTTCGTGAAGCTCATTGAGCACTCTCTCCCTTAACTTGGGTGGAATTACCACTCGGGATCCACACATCACTGTCCCCTGGCATACTGACAGCTGTTCTCTTCTGGATGAGAATGCTGGCAACAGTGAGTCGCCATGTGTTGGCCATCCCCTCACAGTCAAATCAGAAACCCGAGACATGGTCGGGTCATTGCGGGTCTCCTTCTCTATATCCGCGTTAGTTACTGGCAATCGTTCAATTATTGACGAATAAAATATCTCGTTAGGGTCCACTGCTGGTGCTTCCTCCACAGTAGGCAGTGGCAGGCGTGATAGCCCATCAGCGTTTCCATGCTGTTTCGTGCCCTTATATTCCATTTCATATTGGTTCGCCCCTAGAAAAAGGGACCATCTTTGTAACCGTTGTGCAGTCATCACCGGAACGCCCTTCTTTTGATTGAAGATGGAGACAAGTGGTTGGTGGTCAGTCAGCAAGGTGAACTTCTGCCCATGCAGATAGTGGTTGAATTTTTTTACTCCCCATACTAGGCTGAGGGCCTCCCTGTCAATCTGGGCGTAGTTGCGCTCGGCTGAGGTTAGTGACCGAGACGCAAAGGCTACTGGCCTCTCCAACCCGTCTGGGAATTTGTGCGACAGCACCGCTCCAATACCAGAGGGCGATGCATCACATGCCAACCGAATTGGTAGTGCTGGGTTGAAATGGGCCGACACCTCTTTTGATGTGATCAATTCTTTGCACTTCTGGAAAGCTCGTTTACATTCGTCATTCCACTTCCATGGTACCCCCGTTTGCAGTAGGGTGTTCAGTGGGTGTAATGCTGTAGACAAATTTGGTAAGAACTTATGGTAGTAGTTCACCAGCCCGAGGAACGACCTCAGTTGTGACACATTTCCGGTGCTGGAGCCTTGATTACTGCCTCAATCTTTTCAGGGGACTTATGTAACCCCTCTTCATCAATAACGTGGCCACAATACGAGATCTGCTTCTGGAAAAACTCGCACTTGTGGCGATTAGCTCGTAGCCCACATTCCTTTAATCTAGTGAGCCCCTTCTCCAGGTTGGCGAGGTGATCACTGTCATTTTCGCCCGTGACCAGGATGTCGTCCAAATAACACTGGGTCCCTGGAATCCCTTGCAGGACTTGATCCATTGCCCTTTGCCAAATAGCCGGAGCCGATGCTACCCCGAACACCAGCCAGTTGTACTGGTAGAGACCTTTATGAGTGTTGATCGTGAGGTATTGTTTTGAGGCTTCTTCTACCTCCATTTGCAAGTACGCCTGGGCCAGATCAATTTTGGTGAAGCGTTTACCTCCAGATAGCGAGGCAAAAATATCCTCAATCCGTGGAAGCGGATATTGTACCGTGTGAAGGACTGGGTTCACTGTCACCTTAAAATCCCCACAGATGCGGACCTTCTTTGGTTCCCCAGGCGTATTACTCAATGACCTCTTCATTACAGGAACGATGGGTATAGCCCACTCGCTCCAGTCTACTTTGGACAGTACTCCTGAACATTCCAACCCTTCCAGCTCTGCGTCAACGGCTGGTCGGATCGCATAAGGCACCGGTCTGGCCTTAAAAAACTTTGGGCTTGCATTTTCCTCTATTTTAATCGTTGCTGTTATGCCTTTTAGTGTTCCGAGTCCCTCCTGGAACACTTCTTGTGCGTCAGTTAGCATTTTTGACAGTCGTCCAGGTGTGACGTCGTCATCCTTTTTGGCCTCAACCTTCAGTGCCTGTATGGAATGCCAATCTAATTGTATCTTCCGGATCCATTCACGTCCTAGTAGTGGTGGTCCTCCATCTGGCAATACATATAGGTCCATTTTAGGTATTTCCTGGCCTTTGTATATCACTTTCACCCTTATTTTTCCTTTGGGGTAGACTTTTTGCCCCGTGCACGTTTTCAAGACAATCTCTGTAGCTTTCAAGGGTATATGTGAAAATAGCCGCTTGTAGTCCCTTTGGTTTATGACTGCTAGGGCTGATCCTGTGTCCAATTCCATTTTCACTTGGACTCCGTCTATCTTGAGTGTGACCCAGATAGTCTGGTGATCCTCCATTTTGGTTACCTTATGTAGTTTCAGACAACCCAGCTCCTTGCTTCCGGAGTCTGTATCACTTTTCTGTTCATCTGAACTACTGTCCATCACCTTATGTACCTTTTTGTACTTCTCCTGTGGAGATTTCTTGCTGTTGGTTTTCTTCCCTGACCTGCAGACTCTTGCTATGTATCCTGCTTTTCCACACTGTCTGCACACTTGGTCCTTGAACCAACAATCCTTCTGGTCGTGTGTTGTTCTGCCGCAGCGATAACACTTCCCTGCTCCATATGACATTTCATTGGTGCCATATTCTTGCGGTCTCCGTTGTATCTCTGCAGCGCCCCGTGCAGCTGCTTTGTGTGATACTGCCATGCTGAAAGCCTTGTCCAGCGTAAGATCCTTTTCTGATCGAAGCCGTTTCTGGGTTCCTTCACTTTGAAGCCCACACACAAACTTGTCCCTTAACGTATCTGCTAGTCCCACTCCAAAGTGCAGTGTTTCGATAGCTTGCGCAGTTCCGTTAAGTAATCAGCATTACTTTCGTCTTTATGCTGGTTCCTTTTGTGGAACTTAAACCTTTCTGCTATCAGCAGCGGTGTGCAGTTTAAGTGGTCCTGTAGGATTTCTACTATGCTTTCGAAATTCTTATCCACGGGCTTCTCTGGGGTTATTAGGTTTCGCAGTAAGCCATAAGTTTTTGCACCCATGGAATTGAACAAAACCAGTGCTTTCCTAGCATCTGGCACTTCATTTGCCCTGCAGTACACCTCAATGCATTCCACATATGTCGCCCAATCTTCGACTTCATTGTCGAACGCAGTGATACTGCCACTCTTCGGCATCTCTGGGTGTGATTTAACTGTCTAAAATGGTGGCTCCCGTGCTCTCCCTTCTTCTCCGCTGGCACAAAATGGCGTCTCCCGTGCTTTCCTTTCTTCCCGCACTCACCCTTCTTCTCCGCTGCGGCTTCTAAAAATGGTGTCTCCTGCGCTCTCCCTTCTTCTCCCTGTGGACGCTGTTCAGCCCTTGAGCCCTGGCTGTGCTCTGCGTGTTATCCTGTGCGCGTTTCCCGTTGCCGCCGCTCGGTCCTGAACCCGGCTGCTGCTTCACCCTCTCTCTCTGTTTTGTTTTTCCTCGACACCGCTCGGTTTTCAACCCCCGGCTGCGCCCTGTGTGCTTCACCCTCTCTCTTACCCCGTCGATGCTGCTCGGCTTTTTCTCTGCCATCGGTCGGCTCCAGCCGCCGCTGACCAGGAAGGGTCTGTGCTGTACCTGTTGCCAGTCTGTTGCTGGATCATCGTGGCTGCGGAACCAAGCCCGGCTCTCAACAGCCTCCCCTGCGATGTTCACTCTCTGCCGGATGACTGGGCGGTTGCTCGTGGTCGACGCCCGTGCATCTGGCCTCGACTTTCTTCCACCACCCCCCCGGAGCGAATCCTTGAAGAGAAATGCAGAGTTGCAGGTAGATTCGAATCGACCTCGTCGCCACTGTTGAATCCGTGATTCTTAAAGTATGATGTTTTCTAATAACTACACGGAGGCTGTAACTTAACAATCAACAGGTGTTTACTGGAGGAGGGTAGTCTAAAGACTGACAGTACAGAGGCATGCTCAAGGCTTATATACAGGCGTGGTCACTGCCGGTACTACAGTATACAGGAGCTGTAAAAGTAGTTCTCTCTTAAAGGTACATACATTACAAACTCCACTTTCCTGCCCTAACCCCATATCCTTTAATTCCTCTGGTCCAAAAATCTATTTATCTCAGACTTGAATATATACTCAACAACTCAGCATCCACAGCACTTTGGGACAGTAAATTCCAAAGATTCACAACCTTCTGAGTGAAGCAATTCCTCCTCATCTCAGTCTTAAAAGGCTTACCCCTTATCCTGAGACTATGCCCCTTAGTTCTAGACTCTCCAGCCAGGGGAAACAATCTCTCAGCATCTACCCTGTCAATCACCCTCAGAATCTTATGTTTCAATGAGATCATCTCTCACTCTTCGAAACTCCAGAGAATACAGGCTCAATCTCTCCTCATAGGACAACCATTTCATCCCAGAATCAATCTAGTAAACCTTTGTTGCATTGCCTCCAATATATGTGGGTAGAACAAATGAAGGACAGACACACCAGTTGCTAGTTCATGAACTTGCTTTACTAGGGCAGAGCAAATTGAGCATGCTCATTGTGATAAATCCATTAAGTGGAACAAGGACTCAAAGAGGCGATATCGTAGAATTAACACGAGTACTTTATTAACAACTGGGAAACACGTTTACAGACAGCCTGCATCAGCATCCTGGCATTCCACCTTGTGCTGACCTATGCAGGAAGCAAACCTCTGACCTTAACAGGAAGCAAACCTCTGACCTTAGTAGCAGCATTGGCTACAGTACCACCTGGTGGATAACCTTAATCATAACATCCCAGATTACTATATCCCTCCTCCCTTAAGATTTCAGTATGAATTTCTTAACAAACAACCATTCCTGAGGGTCACATGAGGAGTCTCCATTCATCATGTTCCATACTTGACGAATTTAACAGTTCAGTATCAATCTCTCTGGTGGCTTGCGAGTCCTTTGTGAATGTCTAACAGTAAAGTCCCTGCTTGTTTGTGGTGAAGCCACCAGCTGCTCCTGAGCAGTGCTCAGAGTATCTCACTCTGCAATGATGGTTTCCTCTTGATGGATAGGTTCCTGTGGAATTATCTCTCACCCTGGTGGTGGCACCACAGATGCACTTGGATAACTGGGGGCAACCCTGTCTTCAGTCATTGCATCTGGAACCTTCATTTCAATTTCCCCTTGTCTGGGAAGTATCTGATCTACATGTCTGCGTACTACCCTACCATCTCCCAACATGACCTTGTATGATACTGAACCTGTCATTGAGTCTATGAAGCCAGGAATCCACTTTGGTCCATAACTGAAATTCCTGGTAAGGATCGCATCTCCTTCTCCAAAACTTTGGCTCTTTGTTCTTTTGTTATGGTTCTCTTTTTGTTTGTTTTGTCTGTTTTCCATTTTCCTTTTTAGATCTGGATGGACAAGGTCAAGAGTGGAGCGTAGTCTATGACCTAATAACATCTCAGCAGGAGAGAGTCCTGTGGTGGATTGAGGTATTATTCTGTAGCTGAACAGAACCCGTGACACTTTGGCTGCTAAACTCCCTTCTGCACTTTTTTTCATCATCTCCTTAAATGTTTGTACGTCTCTCTCCGCATGACACTGATGTAGTTGCTCTAGGATAGACTGTCATGCTGGCCATGGAATAATCACTCGTGCTCCCCACAACACGCAACCATCCTGCACACTCTGCTCTGTTTTCCTGACACTGTAGGGTGTGAAGTCAGCCACTTCCGGATGCTGTGGCCATCCCCACACCACATATTCTCGAACTCTAGACAGTACTGGTTCTTTACCTGTCCATGTTCTTACTTGCTCTGCAGTCACAAGTGCCGTGTCAGTGTCCTCCAACATCAAAACTCTGTCCTCTGGAGCTGCACGGATAGGTGTGCCTGGCAGTGGAAGACGGCTCAAGGCATCTGCGTTCCCATGGTACTTGCCCGCCTTGTAGACGATGACATACTCATATGCCCTCAACGTCACTGCCCACCTCTGGATCCGGGGTGACACCATCTGTGGAACTGCTTTCATTTCATTGAAAAGAGAGAGAAGAGGTTTATGATCGGTGCATATGGTGAACTTCCTGCCATATATGTACTTGTGGAACCTCTGTAACCCAAACATTACTGCTAACCCCTCTTTGTCTAACTGGGAATAGTTTTTTTCCGCTGGTATTAGAGTTCGGGACATAAACCCTATTGGTCTTTCAGTTCCATCTTCCATGCAGTGTGAAAGAACTGCCCCCACCCCGTAAGGTGAAGTGTCACAAGAGAGAATGATGTCTTTCTCTGCATTGTAGTGAACCAGCACATCCGACGACAGCATCAGTTTCTTGGACTGTTCAAATGAAACCCCCTGCTCCTCTCCCCACTGCCACTGTGTCTCCTTGTGCAGTAGTTTGTGAAGAGGTGCTAACACAGTTGACAAGTTTGGTAAAAACCTATTATAATAGTTCAGCAGTCCCAGGTAAGCTTTTAACTCAGCCACATTTGTAGGAGCAGGGGCATCCTGCAGTGCTTGTACCTTCTCCTAGAGTGGATGGAGCCCAGTGGCGTCCACTCTGTGTCCCAGGAACACTGCTCATTCCCCAGGAAAGTGCACTTACTCCTCTTGAGCCGGAACCCTGCCCTCTCCAATCTCTGTAGTACCTCTCTGAGAGTGCTCAGATGCTCCTGGTTGGTTTTTCCTGTCACCAGAATGTCATCTAGATAGATGGAAACATGTGGAATCCCTTGCAGTACACCTTCGATTGTCCTCTGGAAGATAGCTGGACTTGATGAGACACCAAACGGTAAGCGGTTATATGTAAACAAGCCCTTGTGTGTATTTATGGTGACATAATTCTTTGATTCGTCATCCAGTGTAATCTGCAAGTAGGCATGACTCATATCCAACTTTGTAAATTTCCTTCCTCCAGCCAAGTTTGCAAAGAGATCCTCTGTTTTGGGAATAGGATACTGCTCTAGTTTGGACACCCGATTGACAGTCAATTTATAGTCTCCACAGAGTCTTACCGAATTGTCCGGTTTTAACACAGGTACTATGGGAGCTGCCCATTCCAAACATTTCACTGGCTCCAGTATGTTCTCTCTCAATAGACGGTCAAGCTCAGCCTCTACCTTTGGCTTCATGGCATAAGGCACAGGTCATTGTTTAAAAAACCTTGGCGGTGCCTCCTTGTCTACATAAATCTTAGCTGGGGGGCCATTAAATGTGCCAAGTTCCTCCTTGAACACACTCTCATGTTCACTCAACACTTCTTGCAAAGTCAACTGTTTGCCCGCATCTATTTGTTGTACTGCTCCCCAGTCTAATTTAAGTTCTATTATCCAGCCCCGACCTAACAGGTTTGGTCCGGTACCCGATACTATAACTACAGGTAGCTGTTCCACTGTGTCCCTGTGTTGCACTGTTACCTTAGCTGTACCTAATGTCGCTACTCATTCACCTGTATATGTTTTAAGATGCAGGGAGCAAGGCTTTAACTCTGGAACTTTTGCACGGTTCCACAATTTTGAGTACTCTGCCTTGTTCATTATGGTCACGCCGCACCCTGTATCCACTTCAAAGTTCACCTTAGAGTCATTTATTGTCAGTTGCAATGTGATAGGAGCCACTTTTGGAATGTTCTCTAACATGCTATACATTATGAACATATTCTCTTCTTCCTCAGCTTCCCCGCTGATGTGGTGTGCTCCATGTTTTTTCACTTTTCTCCCTTGGTTTTGCTGTCCTCCCCCTTTTGGTTTGGATTCCTCCACAGGTGATTTTGCCCTGCAAGCTCGTTTTATGTGTCCTTTTTTCCCACACTTGTAGCACTTTTCCTCCAGAAACCGGCATTCACTCACCAGGTGATCGCCCTTGCATCTATAACATGCCTTCACATGCTCACGTTGTGGTTTCTAACGCATGTTCAACTTGTGCACAACAACCTGACCTGCAACTTGCATAGCATTAGTCCTGTCTGAACCCTGTATTTCTTTTACATCTCGGTTCGCTGTCTCTATGGCTTGAGCAAGTTCCAATGCTTTTTCATAAGTAAGCCCAGTCTCAGATAATAATCTACCCTGCATTCGGTCGTCCATAATTCCGCTAACTAGCCTATCTTGCAGCATTTCCTTCAGGTTGTTCCAATAATTGCAATCTTGTGCTAATTTACGCAACACCGCTACATAGTCCATTATGCTCTCTTCCTCTTTCCTGTTCCTTGAATTAAACTTCAACCGCTGTACAATCTCACTAGGCTTAGGGTTGAAATGTTCTTTTAGCAAAGCCACTAATTCAGCAAATGATTTGTCTCCCGGCTTTTCAGGACTGAGCAGATTCCTCATCAAACTGTAGGTTTGGCTTCCCACTGAACTAAGCAGAATGGCTTTCCTTTTTCCGGCATCATTTATTTCTTTTGCTTCAAAAAAATAACCCAACACTTCACAGTATTCTTCCCAGGTTTGTGCTTGAATATCAAAAGCGGAAACCGTTCCTAACGTGGCAGCCATGCTCTCTTCCAGCTTGTAGCTAACTTTAGCTTGTGATTTTGTTGTTTAAACATCCCGGTAGACTTTTCTTCTTCATGCAGTGTCCTTAAGTTGCCTCGTTGCCAAATGTGATAAATCCATTAAGTGGAACAAGGACTCAAAGAGGCGATATCGTAGAATTAACACGAGTACTTTATTAACAACTGGGAAACACATTTACAGACAGCCTGCATCAGCATCCTGGCATTCCACCTTGCGCTGACCTGTGCAGGAAGCAAACCTCTGACCTTAACAGGAAGCAAACCTCTGACCTTAGTAGCAGCATTGGCTACAGCACCACCTGGTGGATAACCTTAATCATAACATCCCAGATTACTATACTCATACATGTGACTAACCATGTGATGCATTACTCTGCTTTCCCCTTAAAAAATAAATGCACATATTCCCTTCTCAAATACAACAAAACTATGGTTACACCTTTCCCAGCATTACATGTACCACATAACAAAAACTCCTGGCTTTTTTTTCTTTTAAATCAAATGAACTACAAATCCAGTTTAATAACCAGTTTGCGGAGCCTTCTTGATCTCCTTAATAAAAGGTTTTGGTGTTGAACCAGTCTTTGGGCTGTTTTGTTCTGGCTCCGAACTCAAAGATGATCCCGTTTCTATCTCCGGGGAATCGAGGGATATGGAGACTTGGTCTCACAGTTTTAGGTTCAGCGGTGGCTTTGTGATTGTAGACCTCAGCTGCACTAATCACTTGAGCTGGATGGAGCTCCCTAGTATTCTTAGACGCTATCTCCATCAATAGGGCAATTTTGCATGCTATGTCAACCATTCGGTTCAGAGTGTTCAGTAATTTGGACTGTGTGTGCTCATCAACCCGTCCACACAAACTTATCTCGCAATGCACGATCCAAAAATGTGCCAACGTTACAATGGAAAGACAGGTTTTTAAGAGCTACAATGTACTCACTGATGGTTTCACTTTGTTTTTGGTTTCTGGTATCAAACTTATAGCTCTCAGCTATTTCTAATGGCTTTGGGACGAAATGGTCCTCGAGTTTCTCGACAATGTCTTCAACCGACACATCTTTCATTTTTCCTGGTGTGAGTAGGTTTGTCAACGCTCCATAGACATCTGGCCTGATCTCAGTTAGAAAAATTGCTTTTTTACGTTCATGAATTACTTTATTTTGCGCTTGAACGTTCTCATCTGCACCTTCAGTTTCAATAATGTTATTTGCCTTAAAAAAAAATCTCCATCCGCTCAATGTAAGAACTGAATGGTTCGCGAGCTCGGTCAGACATCAGCTTCTGATGAATCCAATAGTCATGGCCATGATTGTCCCGATCCCGTTGAACAGTGATGCTGCACACTACCTGTGAACATGTGAGAATCAGCGTCGCTATTGCTGTGTATACATACTCGCGAAGACGAAGTACAGACAATTCTGCATGAGCATTAACCGTAAAACATTGCATAAAATTCTGTTTAGGTGTCACAAATTCACCTTAAACTTTTCCACTCGAAAGTTGAACACTGTGGGCAGGATTTTCATTCAGGAGTCGGGAAGGAGGCGGGACTACAACTTTCAGGGTTGTAGTCCCGTCTCCATCGAGATGCGGCCAATCCACACGATTTTAACTTGATTGACCTTGTTGAGCCAGCCCAGCGGGCTCAGCAGGCCAATTAAGGGCCACCCGGCAACAGGTGACGTCACAGACTGAAATTTCATCTGTCAAGAGGTTTTGACAGATGAAATATCAGCGTATCACAGCTGTTTGAAGCTGTCAAACACTGAGTCTTACTTCTAACCTGAGTCCTTCTCCACAGACTCAGTTAAAAATCTCACCGCCACTGAAAGCTGCAGGCTGTCACTTCTGACAGTTCGCAGCCATTCTGCTTTCTGTGCCGATGAGATGAGGGACTCCCGAGACCTAAAGGAAGGAAGGCTGAAAAGGTAAGAAAAGGTATGTAAACCTTATTTAATCACTTTAGACACACCAAACACACTTACCTTTGCACTCATGCACACATCACTCACCTGAACACTGACATCTTGACTCCTCCAAGTCCTTCAACCCGACGGCCTGCCTCCTCTAACTTGGCGTGGTTTGGAGACATCGGGAATCCCACACTTCAATCTTAAAAATAGGAATTAGGCTAAAAACTGCCTGATAATTACCTGTTAACAGGCAGTTAGATAATTGGCACTAATCCCTTCCAGCCTCGTGGAGGCAGGTCCCAGTGCGGGTCGGGTACCTGCCTCCTTTGAAACTGGCATGGAGGCGGGTTTGGGTACGGGATGGAGTCGGGACCCTTGATTTCGGGATTTTAACCCCCCCGCATGCCTCCAATCCCGACTCCACGGCCCAATGATAATCCTGCCCTGTGTCTTTCCATGATCTCCAAAAATAGCTTTAGGGATTCCATTCTCATCGCCAAAAATGTAATATTTGGGTAGAATAAATGAAGGACAGAGACACCAGTTGCTAGTTAATGAGCTTGCTTTACTAGGGCAGAGCAAACTGAGCATGCTCATACTAAACCATGTGACAAACCATGTGATAATACATTACAGCCTCTTTTTTAAACTTAAAGGCCTAGAAATTCAGTTGGTAGCGCCAGCCGCTAGCACCTTAAGAGGGCGATAAGTGGGGCGCGAAGCGGCTAGCGCCCGGGCACGGTGCGATCTGCGCCTCTAGCGAACTTGAGTGAAGATTTAGCGGCGGCGCAAAACCGCAACGCCCGCTCAGCTGCGCGCACAGATCCTAACGTCATTTCATGGTGCAACGCCCTTGGTGCGCCCCGAACCGGAACTTCGGTGGCACCCCCCTTCTTTCCGCCTGGCGCTCGCAGCGACTGGTTGAGTGGAACGGTTCCCAGTCGCTGTGGAGCTGGGGGGCGCTATTTAAAGGGGACTCTTCCTGCATTCTTTGTGGTAGCCATTTTGTACCACTCCTTCTGTGAGAGAGAGAGAGATTTGGAAAGAGACAAAGGGAGAGAGCTTTCTGCTTTGACTCAGCGCTCGCACAGGTACTTCTGGCTTCAGCCCAGAGCTTTGCAGTTGGATTGATTTTTCAGTGCCATAGCCTTGAGTGGCCACATATAATGGGGGCTGCAATGTGTGGAAACATTGGGTTTCTGCATTGCATTGAAAGGGCTCAGAGACGCAGAGAGAGAGTGCCAATCATGGCCAGATGGAGAAGGGCCAACAGTTGTCGGCACAGGAGGCCTTACCCTCCCAGGGTATACCACCAGCACTTCTCCTACCTCAACATGTCTGAGGAGCAGTGCATTCGGAGGCTTTGATTCAGAAGGGAAGTGGTCACTGAGATCTGCCACCTGCTTCAGAGAGATCTGCAGCCTCAGCTGAGGAGCAGGACATCTCTATCAGTGGCAGTGAAGGTGACAGTGTTTCTCAACTTCTATGCCACCGGCTCCTTCCAATCCACTACTGGGGACATTGCCAATGTCTCCCAGTTCGCGGTGCATTGCTGCATCCGCCAGGTCATGAATGCCCTCTTCAGAAGGAGACGTCAGTACATTTCCTTCTCCATGACCCTGGACAAGCAGCAAGAGCGTGCAATGGGATTTGCAAGAATAGCGGGCTTCCCCATGGTCCAGGGTGCCATTGACTGCACGCATGTGGCTTTCCGGGTGCCTCTCGAGAATGCCGAGGTTTACTGTAACCGGAAGGAGTACCATTCGCTGAACGTGCAGTTGGTGTGTGACCACAGGCAGCTCATACTAGCTGTCAATGCCCGCTTTCCAGTCAGCAGCCAGGATGCCTTCATCCTGCGCCAAACTTCTGTGGCAGACATTTTTGAAGCCCCGGTTCACCCAGGAGGCTGGCTTCTTGGGGACAAGGGCTATCCTCTGTGCACCTGGCTGATGACCCCGCTCCGTGCGCCCACCACCCCTGCTGAAGAATGATACAATGACAGCCACCAAGCGACCAGGAACATCATTGAACACACAATCGGCATGCTGAAGCAACAGTTCCGCTGTCTGGACCATTCCGGGGGAGCTCTACATACTCGCCTGAGCAAGTCTCCCATTTCGTTGTAGTGTGCTGCATGCTGCACAACCTGGCTATCCTCAGGACTCACCCACTGCCAGCAGACATTGGAGGACCACCAGAGGAGGAGGAGGAGGAGGAGGAGCACCAAGATGGGAGGGAGGCACAAAGTGCAAGGGCCGTCCGTCAGTGGCTTATTGCAAGTTGGTTCTAGGCCCCCTCTCAGGGAATGGCTTGTGCCATTGAAAGAACATGAATGGAGTCGCTCCGCAAACCCTGAGGCAGTCAAGGCAACAAATAGTTCAAAGTGCAAACATGCACAATCTGAATAAAGACAATTTTTTATTTAACAAACTCTGTGCCCTTCCCGCATGACAAACAATTACAGAGAAAACCCCAAAAAAAGTCAGACACATAACTGGCTCTCGCAACCTGGAGACAATGAACAAAACAGATAAACAAAAATACCCATGATAAAAAACAAACACAACATCCTCGGCCTTCAGAAAAACAAACACAACATCCTTGGCCTTCAGAGAAAAAAACACAACATCCTCGGCCTTCAGAAAAACAAACACAACATTTTGCCACACCTCCTACTTTTTGGCCTGCGAGGGTAATCTGCCTCGCTTGCGAGATTGGCCCCTTCCCGCCCTGCAGCTCCTCCACAATGGGACCCCAGTGGCTGCAGCAAGGCTGGGGGAAGGCTGCTGAGGGTCAGATAGTGAGTCGGCAGATGCCCTTGGGGGATGGCCTGGACCAGCTATGGGCCTGGAGGGCCCGGCTGCTGACTGCTCCAACTCTGCTTGGGCGGCAGCAGTCTGTCCTACGGATGGTGGCAGCTGCAGTGGAGGAGTGGCAGTGTTGGTAGCAGGAATGCTGCCAACCTGACAGAGCACAGGCACTCCCTGGTTGGACGAGACACTGGCACTCGCACGGGCCAGCACTGAAGCATGCGCAGCAGTCTGCTGAAGCACAGACTTCTGGGCTGCTGCGGCGTGGCGAGGGCCCCGGTGATTCCTGGCCGATCCAGCAAGGGTGGCTGCAGTTAGTGCTCATGTGGCCCTGATCTGTGTCTGTACCAGACCAGCCAGTGACTGCATGGCACGACTAATCACTTGGCTGGAAGCCGCATGTGATGCAGCGACGTCCTGCTGACTCCTGGCCTGTGATGCAGCAACGTCCTGCTGACTCCTGGCCTGTGCTGCCCCGATGTCCTGCAGACCCCTGGCCTGTGCTGCCCCAAATTCCTGCACACTCCTTGCCAGTGACTCTATGCAGTCAGGCATCCTTGTCACTGCAGCCATGAGCTCAATGTACCTGCGCTCAGCCTGGGCACCCATTTCACCAAGGAGCCGCACCTCCTCTGCGCTCACTGTAGCAGGACTGGAGGCCGCACTCACCCTCCGGGGAGAAGGCCGCCGAGCTTCCCTACCACTCCCACGTTGCTGCATCCCGCTGGGCCTCGGAGCTTCACCCTCCTCAGACACTTCCCCCCTGCTCCCCTCCAGGAAAGACGTGTCCCCATCATGACCATAGGCTGCCTCGGCTGAGGGCGGCACTGATGGTCCGGCTTCCTCTTCCTCCTCCTCGCCTTCCGATTCACTCACAGTGCCAGATTGAGGGCCCGCATCCTCACCTGGTGAATCAGCATCTGAAAGCAGGGAGGCACAAGAGTTGCTTTAGTGTGAGGACAGGGCGGCAGCGAGGGAATCATGAGTGCTGCTGTGCACTGCATTGGTTCGAGAGTGGCAAAGGATGCTGGTGTGAGGCACAAGTGGAAAGAGAGAGGTCAAAAAGGTGATGACCTTACCATTGCTGTCCAGAACGGGGTCGGCATCTCCAGTGCCGATGAGGCCAATAAGGCGGCCTGCCATAATCCGCTCCACTCGCTGCTCCAGGTTGTAATGATATCAGCAAATAGTGATGGTATTTGCCTGTTTGATTATTTATGCCTTACCAGCATATTTGCCTGATTGATTATTTATGCCTGACCAGCAGAGGGCATGTGAGAGACAAGCAGTTTCGTTTTAGTTTCGTTTTAGATGGATCTCTAACATGGTGTCTCCTGTAATGCTGTTAACTGAGTTGAATATACTTTAGATTAAAAGACATTCTCTTTCATAAATGTCTCGTCATTGAACCCACAAAGAAATCAATACATGATGTCAGAAGAAGTGATGAAAGAGAGGAAGAGGAAAAATCTGAAGTTAAATCAGCTCTCCACATATTAGCAAGCCAAAAGAGAACATCGTTACTTACCTTTGGAGAATAGCTAACGAAGTGAAAAATGGTAGGATTACACCCACCGGCGAAGCTTCAGTTGACAGGTAATGTGGCTGAAAATTGGAGGAGATTCAAACAACGTTTGGAGTTGTATTTAGCGGCAATCGGAGCTGACGAGAAAAGTGATAAAATGAAAGCGTCAGTGTTCTTACATGTCGTGGGTGATGAAGCGCTGGAGGTGTATAATAACTTCACATTCGCTGCTGAGGGAGACAAAATGAAGCTGGATAAAATAATGGAACAGTTTGAGGCCTACTGCATACCTAAACGTAACGTGACGTTTGAGAGGCACAGATTTTTCACATGTGTACAGAAAATGGGAGAGATTATTGATCAGTATGTGACTGAACTGAGAAACAGAAGCAAATCATGTGAATTTGGGGGACTGACAGACTCGCTGATAAAAGACAGACTGGTGTGTGGTATTCCAGATAATGGTCTAAGGGAAAGACTGCTAAGAGAGCAAAATCTAGACCTGGGAAAAGCCATAGCACTGTGTAGGGCTACAGAGACTGTGAAGTCGCAGGCAAAGGAGCTGTTCAGTGACAGTAGCTGCAACGTGGATGCAGTGAGTAAGAACGGACACAAACCGTTTAACAAAAAGAGCGCCAATGTGAAAAAAGAGGCATGGCCAGCGAACAAAAATGAAAGGGGCAATCGAAAGTCATGTAGTCGATGCGGTACACAGCATACACAAAAAAAGTGTCCAGCATATGGTAAAACATGCAATAGTTGCAACAAAAACAACCATTATGCCCATTGCTGCAAGAACCAAGCGCAACAAAGCAAGGTCCATACAGTAGATGAAAGCGAGATAGAGGAGTTCTAAGTAGATGTTGTGTCTGAAAACAAAAAAGAGAAAAGAGACTGGATGTTGACACTAAAAGTGAATGACATACACATTCCATTTAAATTGGATACTGGAGCACAAGTTAATGTGATATCAGAGACTGATTTTAAGAAAATTAGACCCAGACCAAAGATACATGGAATAAAAGTGAAAGTGACAGGATACTCAGGTACTGATATACCAGTGAAAGGAAGATGCATTGTCAAAGTGACACACAAGGACAGAGAGCACACACTAGCATTAATCATGGTGCCAAAGGATGTGCAAGCCATACTAGGCTTAATAGCCTGTGAGAGACTGAACCTGGTAAAGAGAGTCCTCGTTGTGGAAAGCGAAGGAGAGACAGTCTATGATGAACTCATGAAAGAGTACAACGACCTATTTCAGGGTCTAGGCTGCCTTCCAGGAGAACACACGATCAGAGTAGATAAAAGTATGACACCAGTCATACATCCATGCAGAAAAGTTCATTTGCTCTTCAAAAGCAACTGAAGGCAGAGTTGGACAGGATGGAAAGCCTGAACGTGATTCAGAAGATAGATGAACAAGCTTTAGATTAAAAGACATTCTCTTTCATAAATGTCTCATCATTGAACCCACAAAGAAATCAATACACAGGTCGCTGAGGTCTTTAAGCTCAGGACGGCCTCCCCTGGTCCATTGCTGCTGCCTCCTATTGTGGGCCAGCTTGCCCTGCAAGAGAAAGGAAGGGCTCTGAGTACATTGTGAAGCCCTGATCGTGCCTGCACTGCCTCCCATGGTGGAATAGCCCTGACAGCGTCAAGCCCTGATCTTGCCTGCACTGCCTCCCATGGTGGAATAGCCCTGACAGTGTCAAGCCCTGATCTCATCTGCACTGCCTCCTATGGTGGAATAGCCCTGACAGTTTCAAGCCCTGATCTCGTCTGCACTGCCTCCCATGGTGGAATAGCCTTGACAGTGTCAAGCCCTGATCTGCCTGCACTGCCTCCTATGGTGGAATAGCCCTGACAGTTTGTCAAGTGGTGAATGTGCATGTGATTTTCATGAGAGTCCCATAGGTCTTGGATGAGGGCTGGGCATTGGGGCTTTCAGGACCCTTTGGCCATAAAGTGAGGTGCACATGCAGGGATGAAGAGGATACTGGAAAGGGTACTCACCCTGACAACCCGAGTGAGGTCGTTGAACTTCTTCCTGCATTGCGTTGGTGTCCTAGGGACCATGCTGCTGGAGGTCACTCTGTGTGCCACCTCCCTCCAAGCTTTTCTATATTCGCTGGGCAGCGGCCTCCTGCCACTGTCAGGAAAGAGGATAGGTCGCCTGTGCTCCACTGCGCCAACCAGAACCTTCAGGGCACCCTCACTGAAGCGCTGCGCTCACTCCCTGGCCTTCTCCATGGTCGTGGGCGTAACATTGTCGAAGCAGGTCTGTCCAGGCCTAGAATCAGGGCTCCAGTGTGCAGGGCATGGCTGCAAACCAAATCGACCCTTCCCCCTTTAAGAGCTGACCGGCGCCAGCGTGTCTGCCTGCAATCGATAACTCGCCGCACCTGCGCTGCATCTGCCCTCGATGGCAGCACTTCGGCTCGCCGGCTTAGCGCCTTATGACAGTCGTGCTCCGCCTGCTTTAGCGCAGCATCAACCTCTTGGGGCAATGCAACTCAATTTCGGCGAAGGTGGCGCAAAGTTGCGGCGGGCGCTAAATTTAGCGAACGCTCGGCTGTAGCGCCCCAAACGTGGCGATACTGAATTTCTAGGCCAAACTCTGTGGTTTATAGTTTTTAAGGTCTCTGTGGTGTAGCAGGGACTGTTTGTAAACCAGGGCCCTTAAATATATCATTTAATTGTAGTGTAATTGGTGGGATTGATTTGATTTAATTTATTTTGAATTAATTAAAGGGTAAGTCATGACAGGAGAGCCTGGCCCCATGTTGTGCTCCTCCTGCGCTATGTGGGAACTCAGGGACACTTCCTGTGTCCCTGACAACTGTTGAATCCATGTGTTAATGGAGACATGGAATGCAGGAGTTGATTTAACAAGTGTTTACTGAACAAAGTCTGGAGGTGAACTAGCTATACAAGACGCTATACAGGCTTATATACCCGAGTGGTCACTACCGGCACTACAGTACACAGGGGCTTCAAAAAAACATAGCTCCTCTTAAAGGTACATACACTACAATTCCTCCCCTTTTAGATAAATAGTACATAACATTTTAAGTAATCATTAAATAACATTTTTACAAGAACAATAATCTACATCTTGCTGCAGTTAATCAATTATAAGTCAGTCTCTCTGGAGGCTTCCTGACTCGGTCCGGATAAGGCCTCGGTGGTGTAGTAGTTTTCGGTGGTCAACAAGGTAAATTTTTGTCCGTGTAGGTAATGGTTGAATTTCTTCACCCCCCACACCAGGCTGAGTGCCTCCCTGTCGATCTGCGCATAGGTACGCTCAGCTGAGTTCAATGAGCGTGACGCAAAAGCTATCGGCCGCTCCGAGCCATCAGGGAATCTATGCGATAATACCGCTCCCACGCCGTAAGGGGATGCATCGCACGCCAGTCTGATTGGCAGTGATGGGTTGTAATGAGCCAACACTTCCTTGGACGTGATCAAGCCTTTGCATTTATGGAAGGCACGTTTACAGTCTTCGCTCCATTTCCAAATTACTCCCGTTTGTAGCAGTGCGTTAAGAGGGTGCAGAACCTGTTGTATCCGTGTGTTAATGAAGACACGGAATGCAGGAGTTGGTTTACAGGTGTTTACTGGACAAAGTCTGGCGGTGAACTAAAAGATACAAGACACTATACAGGCTTATATAGCCCGAGTGGCCATGACCGGCATTACAGTACACAGGGGCTCTTAAAGGCACATAAACCACAATTCCTCCGCTTTTAGATAACCAGTACATAACATTGTAAGTAATTGTTATTAACATGTTTACAAGAACAATAATCTACATCTTGCTGCAGTTAATCAATTATAAGTCAGTCTCTCTGGAGGCTTCCTGACTCGGTCCAGATAACGCCTCGGTGGTGTAGTAGTTTTCGGTGGTGTAGTAGGTTCTTTTGGCAAGGTCGATTCGGCTGGAATGCCAGTGTCAGGTTCATCTGGTTCTAGCATCACCGGATCGGAGGTAGATACTATGGGTATCTCTACTTCATCATCAGGTGTATAGAGTTGTGGTGTAGGTTGTCCCTTTTTGGATGACTCTATGATCTGGTCAGCATGGCACCTTATTATGCTTTCTCCAATGTCCACGGTATACATCAGTGGTCCTAGTCGTGTGCAAATAGTTCCAGGCTGCCATTTCTCGGTACGGTAGTCCCGGGCCAAAACTTGTTGACCTATCTGGAAGGTTCTAGTTGGCCTTTCATTCATGCCTTGAAATTGCCGGTTCTCTACGTCCCTTCTGATGTTTGGCTTGATCAAATCCAGCCGGCATCTTAGTCTTCTATTGAAAAACATCATGGCGGGAGTCTGGTTTGTAACCATATGTGTTGAATTCCTGTATGCAAACAAGAAGTTATCTACCTTATGCTGTAGATTTATGTCTTCATTCCCCATGGCATTTATGGCCTTCTTGAAGGTCTGGACAAACCTTTCAGCCAATCCATTGGTGGCGGGATGGTATGGGGCGGATGTGTAGTGCTTAACCCCATTGTTTTTTAAGAACTTCCTGAATTCTTCGGACACAAATTGCGGTCCATTATCAGAACAGATCTGTTCCGGCAGCCCATTCCTGGCAAATATGGTCCTTAATACTGTGATGGTTTTTTCCGTGGTGGTGGAGGACATCTTTATTACCTCCGGCCACTTGGAGTGTGCATCAACCGCGATTAAGAACATTGAGTCCATAAATGGACCAGCAAAGTCGATGTGTACCCTTTGCCATGGAGATGAGGGCCACTCCCATGGATGTAGAGGGGCTTGTGGTGGGGCGCTTTGGGCCTTCTGGCATCCTAGACAGCCCTTGGTCATTTCTTCGATGTCACCATCGATACCTGGCCACCACACAAATGCTCTGGCTAGGTTCTTCATTTTCACTCCACCCAGATGCCCCTCGTGAAGCTCCTTTAGCACTTTATCCTGGAGTTTGGGTGGAATCACCACTCTGGATCCACACATCAAGGTTCCTCGGCACACTGACAGCTGTTCCCTTCTTTGCGAGAATGCTGGCAACAGTGGTTCGCCATGTGCTGGCCATCCCTTCACTGTTAAATCGTAGACTCGTGAGAGAGTCGGGTCATTTCTCATTTCCTTTTCAATGGCAGAATTTGTTACTGGTAGACATTCTACTATGGTAGAGTGGAACATTTCCACTGGGTCCACTGTAGGTGCCTCTTCTACCGTTGGCAGCGGTAGACGCGATAAACCGTCAGCATTTCCATGCTGTTTTGATCCTTTGTATTCTATGTCATATCGGTGTGCCCCTAGGAAAAGGGACCACCTCTGTAGCCTTTGTGCTGTCATAATGGGAACGCCCTTTTTAGGGTTGAATATGGAGACGAGGGGTTGATGGTCAGTCAACAAGGTAAATTTTTGTCCGTGTAGGTAATGGTTGAATTTCTTCACTCCCCATACCAGGCTGAGTGCTTCCCTGTCGATCTGGGCATAGTTACGCTCAGCTGAGTTCAATGAGCATGATGCAAAAGCTATCGGCCGTTCTGAGCCATCAGGGAATCTGTGTGATAATACCGCTCCTACACCGTATGGGGATGCATTGCACGCCAGTCTGACTGGCAGTGATGGGTTGTAATGAGCCAAAACTTCCTTGGACGTCATCAAACTTTTACATTTATGGAAGGCACGTTTACAGTCCTCGCTCCATTCCCAAATTACTCCCGTTTGTAGCAGTTTGTTAAGAGGGTGCAGAACAGTTGACAAGTTTGGTAAAAATTTATGATAGTAATTTATCAATCCCAGGAACGACCTTAATTGTGAGACATTTTCAGGTGCTGGTGCTTTTATGACCGCTTCAATTTTCTCAGGGGACTTATGCAACCCTTCTTCATTAATTATGTGGCCACAATATGATATTTGTTTCTGGAAAAATTCGCACTTGGGGCGGTTTGCTCGTAGGCCCCGTTCTCTCAGCCTAGTGAGCACCTTCTCCAAATTGGCAATGTGTTCATTGTCGTTTTCTCCTGTTATAAGGATGTCATCTAGGTAGCATTGAGTCCTAGGAATCCCTTGCAGGACTTGTTCCATAGCTCTTTGCCAGATAGCTGGAGCTGATGCTACCCCGAAAACCAGTCGATTGTACTGGTAAAGGCCTTTGTGTGTGTTTATTGTGAGATACTTTTTAGAGGCCTCGTCAACCTCCATCTGTAGATATGCCTGTGCCAAGTCAATTTTTGTGAAACGTTTCCCTCCGGATAGTGAGGCGAAAATATCTTCTATCCTCGGAAGAGGATACTGTACCGTGTGAAGGACTGGGTTTACAGTCACCTTGAAGTCCCCACAGATGCGAATTTTTCTCTGTTCTTCAGATTTATCATTATTCAACGTTTTCTTCATGACCAGGATGATGGGTGTTGCCCACTCGCTCCAATCTATCTTGGATAACATGCCTGTCTTTTCCAAATTCTCCAGCTCTGCCTCGACTGCTGGACGAATTGCGTATGGCACCAGCCTTGCCTTAAAAAACTTGGGAATTGCCGCATCTTCCACCTTTATTGAGGCGGTGATGCCTTTCAAGGTTCCTAGTTCCTGTTGGAACACTTCTTTGGCGTTGGCCAAGATGTCTTTTAATCATTCAGGTATGATGTCATCATCATTTTTTTTCTTACTGGTCACCGTCAGTGCCTGAATGGAGTGCCAGTCCAAACGTATCTTTCTGATCCATTCACGTCCCAACAGCGGTGGACCACCATCTTGCAGAACGTATAAATACAACTTCTGTATTTCCTTGCCGTTGTGTACAACAGGCACCTTTATTTTCCCTTTGGGGTATACTTTCTGCCCCGTATATGTTTTCAAGATAATGGATGTGTCTTTCAAAGGTATATGCGGAAATAGCCGCTCGTAATCCCGTCGACTTATGATGTCCAGAGCTGATCCTGTATCTAGCTCCATTTTAACTGGGGACCCTGCTATCGTGAGGGTAACCCAAATGGTCTGGTAATCTTCTTTGGCAATTACATTATGTAATTTGAGAGAGTTTAGTCTCTTATTTCCGGAGTCGCTATCGCTCTTCTGGTCTTCGGAGCTACTGTCCGTCATCATTTGTACCTTTCTGTACTTTTCCTTATTGATTTTTTTCTGTCAGTGGATTTTTTGTTTCCAGATCGGCATACACGTGTAATGTGTCCCATCTTTCCGCATTGCCTGCATGCTTTGTCCTTGAACCAGCAGTCCCTCTGGTCATGGGTGGATCTGCCGCAGCGATAACATCTCTCGAACCCCCGTGTCATTTCATGGGTGCCGAAGTCCTGTGGCTTTTGCTGTATCTCTGCAGCTCCTCTTGCTGCCGCTTCGTATGATATAGCTACACTGAAAGCCTTGTCCAGTGTCAAATCTTTCTGAGAAAGTAGCCTTTTTTGTGTTCCTTCACTTAGGAGACTGCAGACGAATTTGTCTCGTAGAGAATCTGCCAGTCCTGCCCCGAATTGGCAGTGTAGGGTATCAACAATCTCCTTATAATTCTTGTCCATTGGTTTGGCTGGAGTGATTAATTTTCGTAACAGCCTGTATGTCCTTGCGCCCATTAGATTGAGAAGTACCGATGCCTTTTTATCATCCTTTATTTCATTCGCTGTGCAATATACTTCCACTCTTTCCACATATGTGGCCCAATCCTCTACATCACTATCGAAAGCAGTAATGTTGCCAGTCTTAGGCATCCTGAAAAAAAAATGGCGCCTCCCGCGCTTTCCTTTCTTCCTTGCTGAAGAAATAAAATAATAATGGTGCCTCCCGCGCTTTCCCGCCGCTGTTGCTGCTGACAACGCTGTTCTCCGCGGTTTTTATTTATACAATTATTTTTAATAGTCGGAGACTTGTTCCCGCCGGACTCTCTGGGACTTTCCCCGCCCTCTGCGTGGTCTGAACGCCCGACCTGCTTTGCAGAGCTGGCCGTCTCTCGAGTGCGCCACCCTTCGTCTTTGTTTGCCTGCGCCTTCACTGCTTGGCCCCGCTGTAGAGCCAGCCGATCGAGCCCCAGCCCGCAACCCAGGAAGGATTATTGCAGTACCTGCCACCAGCCCGGCTAGCTGGTGAAACTTTTTTTTTCTTCCTTCGTCTGAGGAATCGATCTCCTTGAGTTGCTGCCGAATTGCAGGTAAGTCCGTTTCCAATTCGTCGCCACTGTTGTATCCGTGTGTTAATGAAGACACGGAATGCAGGAGTTGGTTTACAGGTGTTTACTGGACAAAGTCTGGAGGTGAACTAAAAGATACAAGACACTATACAGGCTTATATAGCCCGAGTGGCCATGACCGGCATTACAGTACACAGGGGCTCTTAAAGGCACATACACCACAGAACCGTTGACAAGTTCGGTAAAAATTTATGATAGTAATTTATTAATCCCAGGAACGACCTTAATTGTGAGACATTTTCAGGCGCTGGGGGTTTTACGAACGCTTCAATTTTTTCAGGTGACTTATGCAACCCTTCTTCGTTAATGACATGGCCACAATATGATATTTGTTTCTGGAAAAATTCGCACTTGGGGCGATTTGCTCGTAGGCCCCGTTCTCTCAGCCTCGTGAGCACCTGCTCCAAATTGGCACGGTGCTCGTTGTCGTTTTCTCCTGTTACAAGGATGTCGTCTAGGTAGCATTGAGTCCCCGGAATCCCTTGCAGGACTTGCTCCATAGCTCTTTGCCAGATAGCTGGAGCTGATGCTACTCCGAAAACCAGTCGATTGTATTGGTACAGGCCTTTGTGTGTGTTTATCGTGAGATACTTTTTAGAGGCCTCCTCAACCTCCATCTGTAGATATGCCTGTGCCAAGTCAATTTTGGTGAAACGTTTCCCTCCGGATAGTGAGGCGAAAATATCTTCTATCCTCGGAAGAGGATACTGTACCGTGTGAAGAAGCGGGTTTATAGTCACCTTGAAGTCCCCACAGATGCGAATTTTTCTCTGTTCTTCAGATTTATCATTATTCAACGTTTTTTTCATGACCGGGACGATGGGTGTTGCCCACTCGCTCCAATCAACCTTGGATAACACGCCTGCTTTTCCCAAATTCTCCAGCTCTGCCTCGACTGCTGGACGAATTGCGTATGGCACCGGTCTTGCCTTAAAAAACTTGGGAATTGCCGCATCTTCCACTTTTATTGAGGCGGTGGCGCCTTTCAGGGTTCCTAGTTCCTGTTGAAACACTTCTTTGGCGTTAGCTAAGATTTCTTTTAATCGTCCAGGTATGACGTCATCATCATTTTTTTTCTTACTGGCCACCGTCAGTGCCTGAATGGAGTGCCAGTCTAAACGTATCTTTCTGATCCATTCACGTCCCAACAACGGTGGACCACCATCTTGCAGAACGTTAAAATACAACTTCTGTATTTCCTTGCCGTTGTATACAACAGGCACCTTTATTTTCCCTTTGGGGTATACTTTCTGCCCCGTATATGTCTTCAAGATAATGGATGTGTCTTTCAAAGGTATATGCGGAAATAGCCGCTCGTAATCCCGTCGACTTATGACGGTCAGAGCTGATCCTGTATCTAGCTCCATTTTAACTGGGGACCCCGCTATCGTGAGGGTAACCCAAATGGTCTGGTAATCTTCTTTGGCAATTACATTATGTAATTTGAGACAGCTTAGTCTCTTGTTTCCGGAGTCGCTATCGCTCTTCTGGTCTTCGGAGCTACTGTCCGTCATCATTTGTACCTTTCTGTACTTTTCCTTATTGGCCTTTTTACTGTCAGTGGATTTTTTTCCAGATCGGCATACACGTGCAATGTGTCCCATCTTTCCGCATTGCCTGCATGCTTTGTCCTTGAACCAGCAGTCCCTCTGGTCATGGGTGGATCTGCCGCAGCGATAACATCTCTCAAAACCCCATGTCATTTCATGGGTGCCGAAGTCCTGTGGCTTTTGCTGTATCTCTGCAGCTCCTCTTGCTGCTGCTTCGTATGATACAGCCATACTGAAAGCCTTGTCCAGTGTCAAATCTTTCTCAGAAAGTAGTCTTTTCTGTGTTCCTTCGCTTAGGAGACTGCAGACGAATTTGTCTCGTAGAGAATCTGCCAGTCCTGCCCCGAATTGGCAGTGCTTTGACAGCTTTCGTAATTCGGTGAGGTAATCAGCGTTACTTTCATTCCTGTGCTAATTCCTCCTGAAGAATTTGAATCATTCTGCTATCAGCAGCGGTGTTGGGTTTAAGTGCTCCTGTAGGGTATCAACAATCTCCTTAAAATTCTTGTCCATCGGTTTGGCTGGAGTGATCATGTTTCATAACAGCCCGTATGTCCTTGCGCCCATCAGATTTAGAAGTACCGATGCCTTTTTATCATCCGCTACTTCATTCGCCTTGCAATATACCTCCACTCTTTCCACATATGTGGTCCAATCCTCTATATCACTATCGAAAGCAGTAATATTGCCAGTCTTAGGCATCCTGATAATCAAAAATGGCGCCTCCCGTGCTTTTCCTTCTTCCCTGCCGAGTCAAGATGGCGCCTCCCGCGCTTTCCCGCCGCTGCCGCTGCTGCCAACGCTGTTATCCGCGGTTCCCGTTGCGACCTGCAGCTTTTCGCGGTATTCTATTTTATTTTTATTAAATTTTTATTTACACATATATTTTAAACAGTTTCTCTGTCACTTGGAGAATCGTTCCCGTCGGACCCTCTGGGACTTTCCCCTCCCTCTGCTCGGTCCGAACGCCGACCTGCTTTGCAGCGCCGGCCGTCTCCTGAGTGTTCCACCCTCTGTCTCTGTTTGCTTCTGCTTTCCGACTCGCTGCCCGGCCCCGCTGCAGAGCCACCCGATCAAGCCCCAGCCCGCCGCCCAGGAAGGATCAGTGCACTACCTGCCACCAGCTCGTTTAGCTGGTGAAACCACAGGTTTTTTTTTTCTTCGACCTTCGTCTGAGGAATCGATCTCCTTGAGGTGCTGCCGAATTGCAGGTAAGTTCGTTTCTAACTCGTCGCCACTGTTGAATCCATGTGTTAATGGAGACACGGAATGCAGGAGTTGACTTAACAAGTGTTTACTGAACAAAGTCTGGAGGTGAACTAACTATACAAGACGCTATACAGGCTTATATACCCGAGTGGTCACTACCGGTACTACAGTACACAGGGGCTTCAAAAAAAATAGTTCCTCTTAAAGGTACATACACGACAACAACCATGTGTGCAGGAAGTGTTATCCAACTGCAGCTACTGGCAGACCGCATTGCGGCGTTGGAGCTGTGATTGGATACATACTGGACCATTCGCGATGCTGAGGACATCGTGGATATCACGTTTAAGCAGTTGGTCACACCGCAGGCAAAGGTTGCACAGGCAGAAAGGGAAAGGGTGACCAACAGGCAGAGTAGTAGGCGCAGGTAGGTAGTGCAGGTGTCCCCTGTGGCCATCCCCCTCTCAAACAGATACACCACTTTGGATACTGATGGGGGGGATGGCTTACCAGGGGTAGGCAGCAGCAGCCAACTTCCTGGCACCAGGGGTGGCTCTGCTGCACAGAATGGGAGGAAAAAGAGGGGTAGAGCTATAGTAATAGGGGATTCAATTGTAAAGGGAATAGTTAGGTGTTTCTGCGGCCGCAAACGAAACTCCAGGATGGTGTGTTGCCTCCCTGGTGCAAGGGTCAAGGATGCCTCCGAGCGGCTGCAGAACATCTTGGAAGGGGAGGATGAACAGCCAGTTGTCGTGGTGCATATAGGCACCAACGATATAGGTAAAAAGCGGGATGAGGTCCTAAAAGCGGAATATAGGGAGTTAGGAGATAAATTAAAAAACAGGACCTCAAAGGTAGTAATCTCAGGATTGCTACCAGTGCCATGTGCTAGTCAGAGTAGAAATAGAAGGATACTTCAGATGAATACGTGGCTAGAGGAATGGTGCCAGGGGGAGGGATTCAAGTTCCTGGGACATTGGAACCGGTTCTGGGGGAGGTGGGACCAGTATAAAACGGACGGTTTGCACCTGGGCAGGGCTGGGACCAATGTCCTAGGGGGAGTGTTTGCTAGTGCTCTGGGGGAGGGTTTAAACTAAAAAGGCAGGGAGTTGGGATCCTGAGTGGGGAGACAGAGGAAAGGGAAATAAGGATAAAAGCAAAAGACAGGAAGGAGAAAAACAAAAGTGGTAGTCAGAGAACTCAATGGTTTAAATCAAACATGTCCACAGCAAATAATAATTCTAAAAGATCTAAGAGCGTTAAAAAAACAAGCCTGGAGGCTTTGTGTCTTAATGCAAGGAGCATTCGGAATAAGGTGGATGAATTAGCTGCGCAAATAGAGGTAAACGAATATGATATGATTGGGATTATGGAAACATGGCTCCAGGGTGGCCAAGGCTGGGAACTCAACATCCAGGGGTATTCAATATTCAGGAAAGATAAGCAAAAAGGAAAAGGAGGTGGGGTAGCATTGCTGGTTAAAGAGGGGATTAACACAATTGTAAGGAAGGATATTAGCTCTGATGATGTGGAATCTGTATGGGTAGAACTGAGAAATACCAAGGGACAGAAAACGTTAGTGGAAGTGGTATATAGACCTGCAAAGGGTAATGCGGAGGTCGGGGATGGCATTAAAAGGGAAATTAGAGAAGCGTGCAATAAGGGCACAGCAGTTATCATGGGTGACTTTAATCTACATATAGATTGGGCTAACCAAATTAATAACAATACTGTGGAGGAGGAATTCCTGGAGTGTATATGGGATGGTTTCCTGGACCAATATGTCAAGGAAACAACTAGAGATCAGGCCATCTTAGACTGGGTATTATGTAATGAGAAAGGATTAATTAGCAATTTGTTGTGTGAGGCCCCTTGGGTCGGAGCGATCATAATATGATCGAATTCTTCATTAAGATGAAGCGTGAAGTAGTTGACTCAGAGACTAGGGTCCTGAATTTAAATCAAGCAAACTACGATGGTATGAGGCGCGAGTTGGGTAGGATTGATTGGGGAATGTCACTCAAAGGGTTGATGGTGGATAGGCAATGGCAAACATTCAAAGACCGCATGGATGAACTGCAGAATTTGTTCATCCCAGTTTGGCATAAAAACAAAACAAAAAAGGTGACTCAACCGTGGCTAACAAGGGAAATTAGGGACAGCATAAGATCCAAGGAGAGGACATATAAATTGGCCAGAAAAAGCAGTAAACCTGAGGATTGGGAGCAGTTTAGGATTCAACAAAAGAGGACAAAGGAATTAATTAAGAGGAGGAAAATAGAGTATGAGAGTAAGCTTTCAGGGAACATAAAAACTGACTGTAAAAGCTTTTATACATATGTGAAGAGAAAAAGATTGGTGAAGTCAAGCGTAGGTCCCTTGCAGTCAGAATCAGGTGAATTTATAATGGGGAACAAAGAAATGGCTGACCAATTAAATACATACTTTGGTTCTGTCTTCACAAAGGAGGACACAAATAACCTCCCAGAGATGTCGGGGAACATAGGGTCTAATGAAAGGGAGGAACTGATAGAAATCAGTATTGTAAGGAAATGGTGTTAGAGAAATTGATGGGATTGAAGGCCGATAAATCCCCAGGGCCTGATAATCTACATCCTAGGGTACTTAAGGAAGTGGCCCTAGAAATAGTAGATGCATTGCTGGTCATCTTCCAAAATTCGATAGACTCGAGAACAGTACCCATGGATTGGCAGGTAGCTAATGTTACCCCACTGCTCAAAAAAGGTGGTAGAGAGAAAATGGGGAATTACAGACCGGTAAGCCTGACATCGGTAGTGGGGAAAATGCTACAGTCCATTATAAAAGATGTAATAGCAGAGCACTTGGAAAACAGTGACCAGATCGGACAAAGTCAACATGGATTTACAAAAGGTAAATTGTGCTTGACTAATCTACTGGAATTTTTTGAGGATGTAACTGGTAAAATAGATAAGGGAGAACCAGTGAATGTGGTGTATTTGGACTTTCAAAAGGCTTTCGATAAGGTCCCGCATAAGAGATTAGCGTGTAAAGTTAAGGTACATGGGACTGGGGGCAAGGTATTGACTTGGATAGAGAACTGGTTGGCAGACAGAAAAAAAGAGTTGGAATAAACGGGTCTTTTTCCGCTTGGCAGGCAGTGACTAGTGGGGTACCGTAGGGATCGGTCCTTGGACCCCAGCTATTCACAATATATATTAATGATCTGGGCGAGGGAACTAGATGAAATATCTCCATGTTTGCAGATGACACAAAGCTGGTAGTGGGGTGTGTGCTGTGAGGAGGATGCTGAGAAACTCCAGGATGATTTGGACAGGTTGGGTAATTGGGCAGAAGCATGGCAGATGCAATATAATGTGGATAAATGTGAGGTTATCCACTTTGGTGTCAAAAACAAGAAGGCAGATTATTATCTGAATGGCAATAGATTGGGAAAAGGTGAAGTGCAACGAGACCTGGGCGTCCTTATGCACCAGTCGCTGAAGGTAAGCATGCATGTGCAGCAGGCGGTTAAGAAGGCAAATGGTATGTTGGCCTTCATAGTGAGAGGGTTTGAGTACAGGAACAAGGATGTCTTGCTGCAGTTGTACAGGGCCTTGGTGAGACCACATCTTGAGTATTGTGTGCAGTTTTGGTCACCTTATCTGAGGAAGGATGTTCTTGCCATGGAAGGAGTGCAGCGAAGATTCACCAGGCTGATACTTGGGATGGCAGGAATGACGTATGAGGAGAGATTGCGTCGTTTGGGCTTGTACTCACTGGAGTTTAGAAGAATGAGAGGGGATCTCATTGAAACTTATAAAATTCTAACAGGACTCGAAAGACTAGATGCAGGTAGGATGTTCCCGATGGTCGGGGAGTCCAGAACCAAAGGTCACAGTCTAAGGATAAGGGGTAAGCCATTTAGGACAGAGATGAGGAGGAATTTCTTCACCCAGAGAGTGGTGAACCTGTGGAATTCTCTACCACAGAAGGCAGTGGAGGCCAATTCATTAAATATATTCAAGAAGGAGTTGGATATATTTCTTAAGGCTAAAGGGATCAAGGGATATGGGGAGAATGCAGGGACAGGGTACTGAACTTGGATGATCAGCCATGATCGCATTGAATGGCGGTTTTGGCTCGAGGGGCCGAATGGCCTACTCCTGCTCCTATCTTCTATGTTTCTATGTTTCTATGTTTCTATATCCTTCCTTAAATAGGAGACCAAAACTGTGCACAGTACCCCAGGTGTGGTCTCACCAGAGTCCTGTACAATTGTAGCAAGACTTCCTTACTCTTGTACTCTAACACTCTAGCAATAAAGGCCCACATGCCATTTGCCTTCCTAATTGTTTGCTGTGCCTGCATGTGAACTCTGTTTCTTATACTAGGACACCCAAATCTCTCTGAACACCAACATTTAATAGTTTCTCACCATTTAAAAAATATTTTGTTTTTCTATTCTCTGGAAATCCAAATATACTACATCCGCTGGTTCCCCTTTATCTATTCTGCTAGTTACATCCTCAAAAAACTCTAATAAATTTGTTAAATATGATTTACCTTTCATAAAACCATGTTGACTCTGCCTAATCATACAATGATTTTCTAAGTACCCTGTTACCACTTCCTTAATAATGGATTCCAGCATTTTCCTGACAACTAACGTCAGGCTAACTGGCCTGTAGTTCCTGGTTTTCTCTCTCACTCCTTTCTTGAATAGCGGGGTTACATTTGCTACCTTTGAATCTGCTGGGATTTTTCCTGAATCTGGGGAATTTTGGAAGATCACAACCAATGCATCCATTGGCCCAGAAATTCGGGTCTCCGCAGGTGAGTACGCGCTGGATACTCACCCGTAGGCCCAACGAAACTGCCGGTTTTGTGCATGCACTGCGCATGCGTGGGAAATCGGAACTTCCATTCCCTTAAAGGAAGGGGATCACAGGTCGAACGCGTGCGCCGGAGAGGCAGCGCGTGCACCTGGAAATTACATTTTTTTTCCAGGTTTCTCCGGGAGGGTAAGTCTCCAGGAGTTACACTTTTAAAAAGCAGGCGCAAGGCCTGCTTTTAACAAGGTAAGTGGTGAATTAATTAAAATTAAAACATTTTTTCCACAGGTTTATTATTTTTAAATACTTTAAAGAAAGGTAAGTTCATTTTTAGCCCCGTTAGAAAATGTAATTAATTTTTTCAAAAATTTAAATTATTCTTTAAAATAGTTATTTTATGTAATTTATAGTTATTTTAAAAATGTGATTTAAAAAAAATGTATTTGATGTTTTAGTGATGTTTTGGGGCTCATAGTATTTATAGTTTTGACAGCTCTTCCTGTCAATTTTATGAATGGGCATTTCCCTGCTACCATTGGCTCTCCATGGCCCACGTGATCCCAGGGGACGCTTCGAACTAACTGCGCCCCTGGGATATGCAAGCACTGCGTGCCGGCAGTTGGAGGAGGCCCAAGATTGGAATCCCATGCAGGCCCACAGCACAATGGCCGGTGCGCAAGGTAATTGCAGGTCGGAGGCTTGCACTCGCGGAAAGCCTCCGACCCGAATTTCTGGGCCACTATCTCTGCAGCCACCTCTTTTAGAACCCTAGGATGTGGGGCAACAGGTCCAGGAGATTTGTTGGCTTTCAGTCCCATTAGTTTCTCAAGTACTTTTTCACTACTGATATTAATTATTTAAGTTCCTCGCTCTCATTAACCCCTTGGTTCCCCATTATTTTTGGTATACTTTTTGTGTCTTCTACTGTGAAGACAGATACAAAATATTTGTTTAAAGCCTCTGCCATTTCCTTGTTCCCCAATATAATTTCTCTTGTCTCAGCCTCTAAGGGACCAATGCTTACTTTTGCTACTTTCTTCCTTTTTACATACTTGTAGAAGCTATTACAATCTGTTTTTATATTTCTTGCTAATTTACTCTCATTCTATTTTCTCCCTTTTTATCAATTTTTGTCATCCTTTGCTGGTTTCTAAAGCATTCCCAATCCTCAGCCTCACTACTATTATTTGCAACATTATACACCTCGGGCTAGATTTTCAGTTGATAGCGCCAGCAGTTAGCGCCTTAAGAGAAGTGATTTTCGGGCGCTATGCGTGTAGCGCCCGTGCGCAGCGCAGTTTGCGCCCCGCCCCAAATTAAGTTGCCCGTTAGCGCCGGCGCAAAGTTTAGCGCCCGCCCGGATGCGCGCGCAGAAAATGACGTCACATCCTCGTGCAACGCCCTTTGTGCGCCCCGATTCCAAACTTCAGTCGGACCGCCCCATTGTGCGGCTGGCGGCCGGAGCGTTTAGAAGAAGGAACGCAACACAACCAGCGCGGGCCCCGGGGGGCGCAAATTAAAGGGGACGTGCTCTCCAGTATAAAGGCCAGCCTTTTTTCAGAAAACACTCTTGTGCAACGCATTTCTGGAGACACAACAAGGAGGATAGCTAACTGGTTTCAAGCAGCAAGAGCTCAGGTATTTTTGGACTCAGGCCAAAGCGCTGCAAGTGGCCTTTTGGAAATTTGAGTGTTTGCCAGGATTTGATGGGGGTTGCATGGGGTGCCAACGCGGAGCTGCAGCTCTATGTCCGTAGGGCTCGCAGACGCATTGTGAGAGGGGCAGCCCTGGCTAGGGGCAGAGGGGGCTACAGGCGTCGGCCACGTAGGCCTTACCCAGTCAGGCTATACCGCCAGCAGCGCTCCTACCTAAACATGAGTGCCGCACGATGTGTTAAAAGGCTCCGATTCCGAAAGGAGGTGATTGCAGAGATCTGCCACCTGCTTCGCCGAGATCTGCGGCCAAAGCTCAGGTGCAGGACGTCTCTGTCGGTGGAAGTGAAGGTGACGGTGGCATTGAACTTCTATGCCACCGGCTCCTTCCAATACGCTGCTGGGGACATAGCAAACATCTCCCAGTACGGCGCGCATCGCTGCATCCGCCAGGTGACCGAAGCACTGTTCAGAAGGAGAAGCCAATTCATCTCCTTCCCCATGGCTCTGGAGAGCCAGCATCAGCACGCATTGGGATTTTCCAGACTCGGGGAATTCCCCTTGGTGCAGGGCACCATTGACTGTATGCATGTGGCTTTGCGGGCCCCTCTGGAGCATGGCGAGCAGTATCGCAACAGGAAGGGCTACCATTCTCTGAATGTGCAGCTGGTCTGTGACCACAAGCAGCGCATCATGGCAGTCAATGCCAGCTTCCCAGGCAGCAGCCACGATGCCTTTATCCTGCAGCAGAGTACTGTGCATGACATGTTCCAGGCACAGCCTCCCCCAAGAGGATGGCTACTCGGGGACAAAGGCTATCCTTTGTGCACCTGGCTCATGACCCCACTCCGCACGCCCAGGACCACTGCTGAAGAGGCCTACAACGAGAGCCATCAAACCACCCGCAACATCATCGAGCTAACTATTGGGATCCTCAAGCAGCAGTTCCGCTGCCTTGATCGCTCCGGAGGAGCTCTCCAGTATTCGCCGGACCGGGTCTCCCAATTTGTGGTGGTTTGCTGCATGCTACACAACCTGGCTATCCGCAGGACTCAGGCACTGCCACCTGACGTTGGACCAGCACCTCAGGAGGAGGAGCAGGAGGAGCATCAGGAGGAGGAGGAGGAGGAGCAGGAGTATGTTCCCAGGAGGGAGCGACCAGGGCCAAGGGCCGCACGATGCCACCTTATTACACGGTACTTCTAAGCCCCCTGTCAGGGAATGGCCAGGGGCCATGAGGGAAGATGAATGCAGCCGCTCCGCAAGCCTCAGCCAGCGAAGCCAACAAACACTAAGAAGAACAACCATGGAGACTGCATGAATAAAGATAATTTTTTATTACACAAAAATGAAAAGCTCTTCCCACATGAATCCCCAAAAACAATAAACGGGCCCCACAAAAAGCCCAACAAATGACTCACTCCCACAAACTGGGGAGGAGTCACTCCACCTTTCTTCAAACCGGGCCTCAACGTCGGCCTAACGCAAAAAATAAGCCCTCCAACAACACAACCATGGGCAAAATAAAGATGGCCACCGCCATATAAAAGGAAAGCTGGCCACACCCTCTGCTGAGTGGCCCGCGAGGGCGAGACCTTGCCCAGCCTTTTGCCTCCCCTGCCCGGCCTGCTGCTCCTTCACAAGCTCTGCCCAGTGGCTGCTGCGAGGCTGGGGGAAGGTGCCTGAGGCTCAGATGCCCTTCCGCCAGATGCCGCTGGGGGGCGGCCTACACGGCGTTTGGGCCTCGAGGGGCCGTCTGCTGAGTGGCGCACCTGATCCTGGCCACCATCAGCTGCAGCCGCTTGCCCTTGACGCCCCAGTGGGGGAATGGCGGCGACGGATGGCGCAATGTGGGCCAGCTGGCGTCTGGGATGCGCTGGCTGGTGCTGTGGCGCGGTGGCACTCGGCCGGGCCCGCACTGCAGGATCCGCAACAATCAGCCGAGGGGCGGCTTGCTGGGATGGTCCAGCGCGGCGGCTGCCCTGGCGATGCCTGCCTGAGACAGCGCGTGTGGCAGCAGTGAGTGCCCCTGTTGTCCTGGTGTGCGCGCGCATCACATCCGCCAGGGTCATGACGGCATCAGTCAGCATGCGGCCACTCGCGGCAGTTGCTGCCCCGAACTCGCGCACACTGGTCGCCAGCGACTCGATGGCCTCAGGCATGCGCCCCACCATGCTCATGAGCTCCGTGTGGCGCCAGTCCGAATCCTCGGCCATCTTATCCAGCTTCCACACCTCCTCCGAGGTGAAGGTGTCCGGACTGGAGTCGTGACTCTCCCGCTGGGGAGGAGGGGGCCGAACTAAGGGACCCTTGCCACGTTGGTGGCGGCGAGTGTGCCGATCAGCAGCACTCCCCTCTGATCCTTCCCCCCTTTGTGGGGAAGGCTGCGGGCCACGCGCACGGCTCCTGGGTGGCTGGACGCCACTGGTCCCAGAAGCTGCATTGCCCTGCGACAGTTCCTCCAGGCACTCGTCCAGTGAGGAGGTGTCAAGCATTTCCTCCTCTCCTGCGGGACGTGACTGTTCCCCCGATGGTCCGGCTTGCTCCTCCTCCTCCTCCTGCTCGGAGGTGCTGTCACTGGCAGCTTCAGGGTCCTGGTCATCACCAGCTGAAAGCAGGAATGCACAAGAGTAGCTTCAGAGTGAGGAGACGGCGTCAGCGAGGGAGTTAGGACTGGTGGCATTCAGCGCATTGGTGGGACAGTGGCAAAGGAGGTAGCTCGGATGGGCCAGTGCGACGCGAGAGGGCCAAAAGGCGAGGTCCTTACCATTGCCGGGCAGTGGAGGGTCGGATACTCCGCACGCTGTGGGGACGATCACACGTGCTCTCATGAGCACACACACGCGCTCCTCCAGCCGAGTGAGCTTCTCCAGCTTGGCGCGGCCACCCCTGGCACAGGCCTGGCGATTAAAGGCTACTTTAGCCTGCAAGAGAAAGGACGGGCTGTAAGTGCGCAGTGTAGCCCTGATGTAGTGTGCACTGCCTCCCATGGTGGAATAGCTTGGCCAGAGTGAAACCCTGATGTAGTGTGCACTGCCTCCCATGGTGGAATAGCTTGGCCAGAGTGAAGCCCTGATGTAGTGTGCACAGCCTCCCATGGTGGAATAGCTTGGCCAAAGTGTAGAGTGCCGAATGGCCATTTGATGCTCATGACTGTCGCAATGCTGCTGGCTGAGGGCTGGCCAATAGGACTTTCAGCTCCCTTTGCCCATCATGTCAGGTGTACATGCAAGAATGAGGAGGAGACTGGAAAGGCTACTCACCTTGACAATCCTGGTCAGGTCGTTGTATTTTTTACGACATTGTTTGTGGGTCCTGGGGGCATCGCCGGTGAACGTCACCCTCTGGGTGATCTGCTTCCAGGCTTTGGTGTAGTCGTGGTGGGTTGGATTCCTCCCACTCTCTGGGAACAAGATCTTGCGCCTCACCTCCAGAGCTGTGACCATTATGTCCAGATCACCCTCTGAGAAGCGCAGGGCACGCTGACGGGCCTTCTCTGGCGTTGCCATGACTCCCTGGGGCTGAGCAGCAGTGTTGAGGCCTCTTTGCAAGGCTGCAGTGTGCAGGGCGTGGCAGCAGACCAATTCGTCCCTTCCCCCTTTAAGAGCTGGTCGGCGCCACGGGGTCTGCTGTCAGTCCAAAAATGACCGCACCCGCGCTGCGTCCCGCCTGGGCGCTATCCCTCTGGACCGCCGGCTTAGCGCCTAAAGATAGTAGTGGAACGCCTCTTTTAGCGCTCCACCAACCTCTTAGGGCGAAGCCACTGAATTCCCGGCAACGGGGCGCTACTTTGGGGCGGGCGCTAACTTCGGGCGGGCGCTAAGTTTAGCGCCCCAAAACTGCCTATACTGAAAATCTAGCCCCTCTTCTTTTAATCTAATACTATCCTTAACTTCTTTAGTCATCCACAGATGGATCACTTTTCCCATGGAGTTTTTATTTCTCAATGGAACATATATTTGTTGAGAATTTTGGAATACTTCTTTAAATGTTTGCCACTGCTTATCTACTGCCATACCTTTTAATCCAATTTCCCAATCTACCTTAGCCAACTCTCTGCTCATACCTACATAATTGGCTTTGTTTAAGTTTAAGACTCTAGTGTCGGACTTAAGAATGTCACTTTCAAACTCGATGTGAAATTCTAACATTATGATCACTCTTTCTTAGAGGATCCTTTACTATATGTTTACTCATTAACCCTATCTCAGTACACAAAACAAGATCTAAAATAGCCTGTTCCCTGGTTGGTTCCATGACCTATTGTTCCAGGAAACTCTCAAATACATTCCATGAACTCGTCCTTCAGACTACCAATATCATTTGCCAATTTTGATTTGCCCAATCAATATGCAGATTAAAGACCCCACGATTAGTGTATTACCTTTATTACAAGCTCCTATTATTTCTTGATTAATACTCTGTCCAATGGTATAGCTACTGTTAGGAGACCTATAAACTACTCCCAACACTGTTTACTGCCCCTTGTTATTTCTTATCACCACCCATAGTGATTCTACTTCCTGATCTTCTGAGCCAAGATCCTTTCTCACTACTGTCCTTATGTCATCCTTAGTTATCAGGGCTACCCCTCCCTTCCCCCCATTCCTGTTCCAGTTTGCCTGTCTTTTTGAATGGTCAAGTACCCTGGAATATTTAGTTCCCAACTTCAGTCACCTTGCAACCATATCTCTGTAATGGCTATTAGATCATACCCCTTTATTACTATTTGTACCACTAATTCGTCTACCTTGCTACAAATGCTTTGTGCATTCAGGTAAAGAGCCATTAGTTTTAACCTTTTCCCATTATTCCCTGCTTTCATCTTCTTCCCTGATGCACGATTACCTTTAAACTCGTTGGCGTAGAAATTCAGTTGTTTGCGCCACCCGTTAGCGCCTAAAGAGGCCGACAAGTGGGGCGATAACCAACGAGCGCCCGGGCGCTGCGATCCCTGCGCCTCTCCCCATATTGAGCAGGCATTTAGCGCCGGCGCTAAACCGTTGCGCCCGCTCACCGGCGCAAGCAGATCATGACATCATTTCAGTGTGCAACGCCTTTGGGGCGCCCCAAACCGGAAATTCAGTGGCGCCCCCCTCCGTTCTGCCTGGCGCTAATAAGGACAGCTTACCTGGAACGTTCCCCAGTCGCTGTCGGGCTGGGGGGGCGTTCTTTAAAGGGGACTGCTGTGGTATAAAAGCGGCAGCCATTTTTGGTGCACAACTTCTTCGAGAGTTACAGAGAGTTGCTGAGCTGCACACTGAGAGCCATTTCACCACTGAGCCAGCGCTGGCAGAAGAACTTCAGCCTTCTGACCATCACCTTGCTGTTGGTGAACATTTCAAACGGGGAAAGTTTCTTTGCGCACTTAATATGGGGGCTGCATTGGAGGGGAACGTGCTGCTGCTGAATCAACTTGAGAGGGCACAGAGACGCAGGGAGAGAGGGGCAGGCATGGCCAGACAGAGGAGGGCCAACAGACGTCGCCACACGAGACCTTACGCCGCCAAGGTTTTCCGACAGCAGTTTTCCTGCATGAACATGTCGGAGGAGCAGTGTATCAGAAGGCTGCGCTTTAGAAAGGAGGTGGTGACTGAGCTGTGCCACCTGCTTCAGCCAGATCTGCAGCCTCAGATAAGGTGCAGGACATCTCTGTCGGTGGCTGTGAAGATGACTGTTGCCCTAAAATTCTATGCAAGCGGCTCCTTTCAGGCCGCAACTGGGGACATAGCCAACATCTCGCAGTTCGCGGTGCATTGCTGCATCCGTCAAGTGACTGATGCCCTGTTTAAAAGGAGGCGGCAGTACATCTCCTTCCCAATGACCCCGGACAAGCAGCGGGAGCACGCAGAGGGCTTCGCAGCAATAGCGGACTTCCCCATGGTACAGGGTGCCATTGACTGCACGCACGTGGCTTTGCGGGCGCCTGTATTGAATGCGGAGGAGTTCCGCAACCGCAAGGGGTTCCATTCCTTGAATGTCCAGCTGGTCTTTGACCACCGACAGCTGATCCTCGCAGTGAATGCCCAGTTCCCTGGCAGCAGCCATGATACCTTCATCCTGCGCCAGACTTCTGTTGCAGGCCTTTTTGAGGCCCCAGCTCACCCAGGAGGCTGGCTTCTCGGGGACAAGGGCTATCCTCTGTGCCCGTGGCTGATGACCCCGCTCCGTTCGCCCAGCACCCCTGCTGAAGAACGCTACAATGCGAGCCATCAGGCGACGAGGAACATTGTGGAGCACACAATCGGCGTGCTGAAGCAGCGGTTCCGCTGTCTGGACCATTCCGGAGGAGCCCTGCAGTACTCACCTGAGCGAGTCTCCCACTTCGTGGTTGTATGTTGCATGCTGCATAACCTCGCTATCCTACATACCCAGCCAATGCCACCAGACATTGAAGCACCAGTAGAGGAGGAGGAGGAGGAGCAGGAGGAGGAGGAGGAGGAGGACGGGAGGGAGACACAAACTGGAAGGGCCGTCTGTCAGAGGCTGATCAGAAGTCGCTTCTAGGCCCCTCTCAGGGAATGCTTGCTGCCATTCCAAGAGCAGGAATGGAACCGTTCTGATACCCCAAAGCCTGTGAAGGGCAAAATGAATGTAAATAGCAGACATGGCCATTGTAAATAAAGAAAGTTGTTTATTTTACAAAATGTGCTTCCTTCCAGCATGACAAAGCAATGGCAACAGAAAACAAAACTAAAAGACTGCCACATAAGTGACTCGCACAGCCGGGAGACTGTCCAAAACATCACTAATATTCAGACCAGCATCCTCGACCTTGATTTCTACAAATAACAGGTATCAGCAGCACCTTCTACTTTTTCCCCCTTGATGGTGATCTGCTTCGCTTGCGAGACTGGCCCCTTCCCTCCCTGCAGCTCCTCCGTAATGGGACCCCAGTGGCTGCAGCAAGGCTGGGGGGGGCCTGCTGACTGTCCGAAAGCGCAGATGCCCCTGAGGGACGGCCTGGACGAGCTCTGGGCCTGGAGGGCCCGGCTGCTGACAGCTCCAACTCTGCATGGGTGGAAGCAGTCTGTCCTACAGGTGGTGGCAGCTGCAGTGGAGACGTGCCAGCGGTGGCATCAGGAATGCTGTGATCCTGAGAGCGGACAGCAGCTCCCTGGTCAGCCGACACACTGGCACTCTGACGGGGCAGCACCGCAGCATGCGCAGCAATCGGCTGGTCCACAGATTGCTGGCCTGCTGTGGTGCTGCAAGGGCCCCGGGTAATTCTGCCCGATCCAGCGAGGGTGGCAGCAGTCAGTGGTCACGTGGCCTCAATCTGCATCTGCATGAGACCAGTGAGTGACTGCGTGGCAGCACTCAGCACTTGCGTGGCAGGTGCCAGTGCTTCGGTGAAGCCCTGGACAATCCTTTCCAGTGCTGCCCCGAAGTCCTGCACACTCCTTGCCAGTGCTGTCCCGAAGTCCTGCACACTCCTTGCCTGTGCTGCGCCGAAGTCTTGGACACTCCTTGCCAGTGTCTCGATAGATTCAGGCATCCTTGCCACTGCAGCCATGATCTCAGTGTGCCTCAGCCCAGCCTGGGCGCTAATTTCTGCGAGGGCACGCACCTCTTCTGCGCTCTGTGCAGCAGCACTCGCGGCCTGACTCACTCTCCGGGGAGATGGCCCCCGAGCTTCCCTACCCCCCTTGCGTTGCTGCAGGCCACTGGTTCCTGCAGCTGGTTCCTCCTCAGAGCATTCCCCCCCGCTCCCCTCCAGGGAAGTAGTCTCCCCAGACTGCAGATGGGCTGGCTCGCCTGAGGGTGGTAGGGATGGTCTGGCTTCCTCCTGCTCGTCGCCTCCGGAGTCAGTGGCAGTGGCAGCTTGAGGGCCCGGCTCCCGAGCTGGTGATGCAGCATCTGAAAGCAGGGAGGTTGAAGAGTGGCTTTAGCGAAAGGACAGGGTGGCAGCAAGGGATGCATGAGTGCTGCAATGCTCTGACTTGGGTCCAGAGTGAAAAAGCATGCTGGTGGGGGGAACAAGTGGAAGGAGAGAGTTCAAAAAGGTGATGACCTTACCATCGCTGTGCACAATGGGGTCGGCAGCTCCAGTGGTGACGGGACCACTCATCCGGCTTGCAACAATCTGGTGGACTCACTCCTCGAGGTCTGTGAGGGTCTGCAGGTGAGGCCGGCCTCCTCTGGTATGAAGCTGCTCCCTGCGGTTCCTGGCCAGCTTGGCCTGCAAGAGAAAGGACGGGAAGTGAAGAAACATGCTGCACTGAGCTGACATCACATGCCCCCCATGGTAGAATAGCCCTTACATTATGCACTGAGCTGACATCACATGCCCCCCATGGTAGAATAGCCCTTACATTATACACTGAGCTGAATGTGCGTGTGTGTTTCCAGAAATGGCCATGGGTGCTGGATGACAGCTGGCCATTGGGGCTTCGCTAACCCTCTGGCCATAAAGTGAGGTGCAGATGGAGGGATGAAGATGAATGTGAAAAAGGCACTCACCCTAACGACCCGAGTGAGGTCGTTGAACTTCTTCCTGCATTGCACAGGAGTCCTGGGCACCATGCTGCTGGAGGTGACTCTTTGGGAAACCTCCCTCCAAGCTCTGCGGTATTCGGTTGGATTAGGCCTCCTGCCATTCTCCGGGTACAGCACACCTCGCTGGCGCTCCACTGCGTCAACCAGAGTATTCAATGCCCCCTCGCTGAAGCGCTGCGCTCTCTCCCTGACCCTCTCCATGTCTTGGAAGTTTTGGCTGCCACAGGTAGGTCACTGCCGAGTTTGAGGCCTACAAGGCACAGAGTGTGGCTGCAGATGAGAATCGATCCGCCCCTTTAAGAGTTGGCCGGCGCCAGCGTGTCTGGTTCAATTCGATTATTGACAGCACCTGCGCTGCGCCCGCCCGCGGAGAAATTGAGTTGCGCCGCTGGGTTAGCGCCTTAAGACTACCGTGCAGTGCCTGATTTAGCGCTGCAATCACCTTCAGGGGCGCTACAACCCAATATCGCGTGAGGTGGCGTGAATTTGCGCCTGGCGCAAAACTTTGTGCACCACCAGTACTAGCACCCCAAGCGGGGCGATACCCAATTTTTCCCCCTCTGTCCCTTCCTGTCACACACTGCTTATCTTTACCCAAATTGCTACAGTGCTCCATTGCCTTGACTTTTCTCTTTAGATTTCTAAATTTCCCCTCTCCTGACCCCTCTGCCCCTCCCCCCCCCCGCCTTTTTAGTTTAAATCCCTATCTACAGCCCGAGTTATTCGATTCGTCAGGACACTGGTCCCAGCCCAGTTTAACTGGAGACTGTCCCAATGGAACCGCTCCCTCTTTCCCCAGTACTGGTGCCAGTGTCCCATGAATCAAATTACACCTTCCCTGGCAGAATTTAGAGCAGAACTTAAATAGAGTGTAAAACTGGCAGATCCTTTCCCCTCCCCAAAATTCACCCCTCCCAAATAGATCCATCAGGTTTACGTCCTGACAAATCATTGGAATTTCAAGACCGCTTAATGTAAAATACATTTAAGAAAGCATTCCAGAATAAATGATTATTGACGTCAAAGGCTGAATACAGTACACTTCAAAATGTTGGAAGATGTACCGTATAAAAAGTCTAAATTTTCTGGGGCATGGAAGGTATGTTGTCAGACACCCCTACAAAATACACTGGGGGAGAAATTGGGTGAGTAGCGCCACCTGTTAGCGCCTAAAGAGGCAGTCAGTGGCTGTAGCGCCGTTCGCTACCCGCGCCCGGTTCATGGGGCCTTGCTGCGCCGGTAGAGGTGCAAGTTAAGGTGGAGGTGCGGGGCGGCCGCTTTTTTGGCGGCCGCCTGCCCGCACCTCCGTCCCCGGCCTCCTGGTCCCCCCCCCCCCCGCGGCATTGCCGGCTGTTTCCCGAGAGCCCGGCACTTCTCCTTGGTGCCGGGCTCTTTTGCCGGCACTCGCGATCGGGGCTTGTGCTGTTGCAGGCCCCTCCCCCTTAACAGTGGGAGGAAGGCCTGCAGTACCGCAGCGTGCCGTGCCGCAGCGTGTGGCGCTGCGGCACATAGCGCTGCGAAATTCACTTTCAGCGCCCTAAGAGGGACGCGGAGCGCCTCGAGCCGCGCCCCATCTCCCTCTAGGGGCACTTCAACTGAATTTGCGGCGATCGCTAATGCGGCGATCGCAGCGCAAATTCCAGCGCCCAGGCGAATTTTGCGCCGCTTGGGCGCCTCAGGCCAATTTCTAGGCCACTTTGTCTAACTTTACCAACACAAAAATTGTACTTTTGAGTACTTTAAGTGATGATTTTAACTCCCTCCACTCGACGAAAAACAGGCGGTACAGGAGTTAAAGCGGTTCATTTAGGCCTCTTTTTCCACCCCATGGCTTTCTCAAAACTGGGCGGTGTATTGATTTGTATGTGGGTTCAATGACGACACATTCATGAAATAGAATGTCTTTTAATCTAAAGTATGTTCAACTCAGTTAACAGCATTACAGGAGACACCATGTTAGAGATCCATCTAAAACGAAACTAAAACTAAACCGCTTGTCTCTCACATGCCCTCTGCTGGTCAGGCATAAATAATCAATCAGGCAAATATGCTGGTAAGGCATAAATAATCAAACAGGCAAATACCATCACTATTTGCTGATATCATTACATCTCCCTTTCTTAAAACAAAAGTATTTTACTTTTATCTAACAACATGTTTTCTTTGTATTACTCTGCATTTTAACTGTAACACTTAATGAACTTACATTATCATTATCATGATCAAGGTTTTTTAACCTTGTTTTGTGTGTTCACATGAAATATGTAAATACCTAGAACTTGAAGAGAGAATAAGATAACATTACTTCCTTCTATAACAAGAGTCCTTAAATTTGCTCAATGAGTCTCTCAGGAGGCTTCACGTGTCTTGAGGATTTTCTGATTGATTGTCCTTGAATCTGAGTTGTTGCCTCAGATGATGATTTCTCAGCTGTGTGATCAGGTTGTTCAACAGTATCAGTCTTTTGACCTGCTGTGTGATCAGGTTGTTCAACAGTATCAGTCTTTTGACCTGCTGTGGCTGGTCCCATGAGAAGATCCCGATGATTTCTTCTCAGAACAGCACCCTCATCTGCCTGAATGGTGTATGATCTTGGTTGGACTTCACTCAGGGCAGTTCCCTTCTGAGTCCATATGTTTGTTTTGTCTTTGAACCTTACTTGGTCACCAGTGTGGAGTTCAGGTAGGCTTTGTGTTCCTCGGTCATAGTAGTACTTTTGCTTTTCTTTCTGTTGTTCTTTGAACTTCCTCACTTTCTCCCCCTCTTTTGTTTTCAGGAGGTTCTCCGGGATGGGTAGGTTTGACCTTAGCAGGCGTCCCATAAGGAGTTGGGCTGGTGACATACCACACTCGAGCGGCGTTGTGCGGTATACAAGCATGCTCTGGTAGAAGTCAGTTCCACTGTCTTTTGCCTTGTACATCAGTCTTTTCACTGTCTGGACCGATTTTTCCACTAGTCCATTGGACTGTGGAAAGTGAGGACTTGACGTTGTGTGGACAAAGTCCCACTCTTTGGCAAAGTGTCGGAAACTTGCATTGTAAAACTGGGGTCCGTTGTCTGTGAAGACCTCGCTTGCCACGCCATGTCTGGAGAATATGGCTTTCATACATGTTATCACAGCATCTGCAGTGGTGGTGTACAGTCTACAAACCTCTGGATACAGGGAGTAATAGTCTGTGACTACAAGATAGTCCTTCCCTTGACATACGAATAGGTCAGCGCCTACCTTCTGGTAAGGTCTGTCTGGCACTGGGTGTGGCTTTAGTGGTTCTACCGGATTGCTTGCTCGATATTTCAGGCATATTGTGCAGTTTGACACCTAATTTGTCACATCTTGGTTGATTCGTGGCCAGTACATCACCTCTCGTGCTCTTTTCTTACACTTTTCGATTCCCAGATGCCCTCCATGGATCCTTTTTAGCATCTCTTTTCTCAGACTCTTTGGGATAACTATTTTACTTCCTTTGTAGATGATGTCTTCGACCACTGATAGTTCCGCCCTGCAGTTCCAGTACTCTGCCATGTCAGGTGAGCAGTCTTGCTTCATGTTGGGCCATCCATCCAAGATGCTTTTCCTCAGTCATCTCAGTGTTTCATCTTTGTTTGTCTCAGTCTTTATGAGCTCCATTTTTGCGTCTGCTATGGGCAGTGCACTTGTGATCATGTCCACGTAGGTGTTCACTTTTTCATCCATTTTGGTGTTTGCGGGCTCACTTGGGTCTACAGCTCTGGACAACGTGTCTGCTGTATACATCAGCTTACCCGGTGTGCACGCAACATTCAGTGTATAGCGTTGCAGCCTGATCATCATTCTTTGTATTCTAAGCGGACAGCTATTTAGTGGCTTTTGGAACAATGCAATCAAGGGCTTATGGTCAGTCTCTACACTGATTGCTTGTCCTGACACAAACTGGTGAAATCTTTCACAGGCGTATGTGATGCTGAGCAGCTCCTTTTCTGTTTGAGCATATCGCGTCTCCGCGTCTGTCATCGAGCGTGATGCATATGCAATAGGTTGCCAGTGGTCATATTTTTGCAGAAGAACGGCACCGAGCCCACTCTGTGATGCATCTGATGATATCTTGATGGGTCTCGCTGGGTCATAAAACCTCAGAACTGGTTCCTCTGTGAGCAGTTACTTTAGATCGCTCCATGACCTCTCATGCTCATGATTCCATTCCCATTCTATGTTCTTTTCAGTTAGTCTTCTCAGTGGCGCCATCTTTTCCAAGAGGTTGGATATGAATTTACCCATGTAGTTGATCATTCCATTAAACCTCTGCACGTCCTTTTTGCATTGTGGCTTTGGCATATTCTCAATGGCGGACACCTTTCTGGGATCTGGTCTGATGCCCTCACTGCTAAGGATATCTCCCACGAATGTCAGTTCTGTCACCCCGAGCTGGCATTTCTCTCTATTCAGCTTCAGGTTTGTTTTCCTTGTTGCTTCCAGCACTTTTTTCAGTCTCTCATCATGCTCAGTTCTCGTGGTTCCCCATACTATGATGTCATCCATTGAGGTATCAACTCCCTCCAGGTGCTCATAGATCATATGGATAGTTTTGTGATACACTTCAGGAGCTGAGGCAATGCCAAATGGTAACCTTAGGAATCTGTATCTGCCAAATGGACTGTTGAACGTGCACAGTCTTGAACTTGCCTCGTCCAGTTTCATCTGCCAAAATCCTGATGATGCATCTAACTTGCTGAAATACTTTGCATTTGCAAACTGTGACATGATTTCCTCACGTGTAGGAAGCTTGAAGTGCTCTCTCTTTATTGCTCTGTTTAGATCTCTTGGATCCAGGCAAATTCTGAGCTTTCCATTCTTTTTGTCCACAACGACGAGGGAACTCACCCACTCAGTTGGCTCATCTATCTTCTGAATCACGTTCAGGCTTTCCATCCTGTCCAACTCTGCCTTCAGTTGCTTTTGAAGAGCAAACGGAACTTTTCTGCATGGATGTATGACCGTTGGCATACTTTTATCTACTCTGATCGTGTGTTCTCCTGGAAGGCAGCCTAGACCCTGAAATAGGTTGTTGTACTCTTTCATGAGTTCATCATAGACTGTCTCTCCTTTGCTTTCCACAACGAGGACTCTCTTTACCAGGTTCAGTCTCTCACAGGCTTTTAAACCTAGTATGGCCTGCACATCCTTTGGCACCACGATTAATGCTAGCGTGTGCTCTCTGTCCTTGTGTGTCACTTTGACAATGCATTTTCCTTTCACTGGTATATCAGTACCTGAGTATCCTGTCACTTTCACTTTTATTCCATGTATCTTTGGTCTGGGTCTAATTTTCTTAAAATCAGTCTCTGATATCACATTAACTTGTGCTCCAGTATCCAATTTAAATGGAATGTGTATGTCATTCACTTTTAGTGTCAACACCCAGTCTCTTTTTTCTTTTATGTTTTCAGACACAACATCTACATAGAACTCCTCTATCCCGCTTTCATCTACTGCATGGACCTTGCTTTGTAGCGCTTGGTTCTTACAGCAACGGGCATAATGGTTGTTTTTGTTGCAACTATTGCATGTTTTACCATATGCTGGACACTTTTTTGGTGGATGCTGTGTACCGCATCGACTACATGGCTTTCGATTGCCCCTTTCATTTTTGTTCGCTGGCCACGCCTCTTTTTTCACATTGGCGCTCTTTTTGTTAAACGGTTTGCATCCGTTCTTTCTCACTGCATCCACGTTGCAGCTACTGTCACTGAACAGCTCTTTTGCCTGCGACTTCACAGTCTCTGTAGCCCTACACAGTGCTATGGCTTTTCCCAGGTCTAGATTTTCTCTCTTAGCAGTCTTTCCCTTAGACCATTATCTGGAATACCACACACCAGTCTGTCTTTTATCAGCGAGTCTGTCAGTCCCCCAAATTCACATGTTTTGCTTCGGTTTCTCAGTTCAGTCACATACTGATCAATAGTCTCTCCCGTTTTCTGTACACATGTGAAAAATCTGTGCCTCTCAAACGTCACGTTACGTTTAGGTATGCAGTAGGCCTCAAACTGTTCCATTATTTTATCCAACTTCATTTTGTCTCCATCAGCAGCGAATGTGAAGTTATTATGCACCTCCAGCGCTTCATCACCCACGACATGTAAGAACACTGACGCTTTCATTTTATCACTTTTCTCGTCAGCTCCGATTGCCGCTAAATACAACTCCAAACGTTGTTTGAACCTCCTCCAATTTTCAGCCACATTACCTGTCAACTGAAGCTTCGCCGGTGGGTGTAAACCTTCCATTTTTTCACTTCGTTAGCTATTCTCCAATGGTAAGTAACGATGTTTTCTTTTGGCTTGCTAATATGTGGAGAGCTGATTTAACTTCAGATTTTTCCTCTTCATCTCTTTCAATCACTTCTGATACCATGTATTGATTTGTATGTGGGTTCAATGACGACACATTCATGAAAGAGAATGTCTTTTAATCTAAAGTATGTTCAACTCAGTTAACAGCATTACAGGAGACACCATGTTAGAGATCCATCTAAAACGAAACTAAAACTAAACTGCTTGTCTCTCACATGCCCTCTGCTGGTCAGGCATAAATAATCAATCAGGCAAATATGCTGGTAAGGCATAAATTATCAAATAGGCAAATACCATCACTATTTGCTGATATCATTACAGGCGGTACCTGTCTGACTCTGGCGGGAGGCTTATGAATGTATTATGTAGATATGACCCAGATCCGCTGGGTGGAACATCCGCCGTGGACAGTCTGCTCAGCAGAAGCTGCCTCAGAAGCAAGTAAAACATTTCTTATTGTGGGGCCAGAAGGAGCAGGCATGCTCCTCCAGACTCCGCAAAAATAGTTTGGGCAGCTGCTGCCCCAGGCTTTCCTCCCATGTTCCTGAAACCCTCCCAAATCCAGCACCCCAATGACTTACCTTGCTGCAGGCCGGGTAGCCCAGAGGCCACCCGCTATTGTACTGGGCCGAACCTAGCAAGCTGCCCTTAGATCTTCTTCTTAGGCAGCCCCTCGGAACCAAGGAGGACTTGCTTCCACATTAAAAATGAGTTCTTTGGTGGCTGATGAGTCCAATGCGGGACCTACAGTCTCTGTCACAGGTGGGGCAGACAGTGGTTGAAGGGTCGGGTGGGTGGTGTGCTTGGGTTGACGTGCACTCCTTCCGCTGTTTGCACTTGGCTTCCGCTTGCTCCCGGCAAAGAAACACGAGACGTTTGGCGCCTTCCCGGATGCTTCTCCTCCACTTTGTGCGGTCTTGGGCCAGGGATTCCCAGGTGTCGGTGGGGATGTTGCACTTTTTCAAGGAGGCTTTAAAGGTGTCCTTGAAGCATTTCTTCTGCCTACCTGGGGCTCTCTTGCCGTGTCAGAGCTCCGAGTAGAGTGCATGTTTTGGGAGTCTCGTATCGGGCATGCGGACGATGTGACCCGTTCATCAGAGCTGATCGAGCGTGGTCAAAGTTTCGATGCTGGGGATGTTGGCCTGAGCGAGAACACTGACGTTGGTGCACCTATCCTGCCAATGGATATGCAGGATCTTGCGGAGGCAGCATTGGTAGTACCTCTCCAGTGCTTTGAGGTGCCTGCTGTATATGATCCATGTCCCTGAGACATACAGGAGGGTGGGTATCACTACTGCTCTGTCGACCATGAGTTTGGTGCTGGGTTTGAGGTCCTGGTCTTCAAACACTCTCTTCCTCAGGTGACCGAAGGCTGCACTGGCACACTGAAGGCAGTGTTGGACTTTGTCAATGATGTCTGCCCTTGTTGACAGTAGGCTCTCGAGGTATGGAAAGTGGTCCACGTTTTCCAAGGCCTTGTCGTGGATTTTGATAATCAGGAGGGCAGTACTGTGTGGTGGGGGGGCAGGTTGGTAGAGGACCTTTGTCTTACAGCTGTTTAGTGTAAGGCCCATGTTCTTGTACGCTTCGGTGAAGGTGTTAACAATGGTTTGGAGTTCGACCTCAGTGTACGCAGACGCAAGCGTCGCCTGCATACTGTAATTCGATGACAGAGGATGGGACGACCTTGGATCTGGACTGGAGGCGATGGAGGTTGAACAGTTTCCCATTTGTTCTGTAAATTAGCTCCACTCCAGCTGGGAGCTTACTGAGGGTGAGATGGAGCATTGCAGCAAGGAAGATCGAGAAGAGCGTTGGTGCGATGACACAGCCTTGCTTGACCCCGGTCCATATATGAATTTGGTCTGTAATGGAATGATTGGCAAGGATCACAGCTTGCATGTTGTCATGAAGCAGGCGGAGGATGGTGACAAACTTTTGAGGGCAGCCGAATTTGAGGAGGACACTCCATAATCCCTCATGGTTGACAGTGTCAAAGGCCTTTATGAGGTCAAAGAAGGCCTTGTACAGCGGTTGGTGCTGTTCCCTGCATTTCTCTTATAATTGACGCGCAGTGAACATCATGTCCATTGTGCCCCTTAGTGGGTGGAACCCGCATTGCGGCTCTGGGAGGAGCTCTTCAACCGCTGGGAGAAGGCGATTGAGGAGGATTCTTGCGATGACTTTCCCTGTGGCAGACAGCAGGGAAACTCCTCTGTAATTACTGCAATTGGACTTGTCACATTTCTTGAAGATGGTCACAATTATGGCATCTCTGAGATCTCCTGGCATGCTCTCCCCCTTCCAGATAAGAGAAATAAGTCCATGAATTTGTGCCAGTAGGGCTTCTCCGCCATGCTTTAGTGCCTCGGTGGGGATTCCATCTGCTCCTAAGGCCTTGTTGTTCTTCAGTTGTCTGATGGCCTTTTCAACCTGTTGCCGGGCTGGGGTTGTGCTGAGCTGATGGCGGGTAGCATGCTGCGGGATGGAGTTGAGGACACTCACGTTGAAGACAGAGTCTCGGTTAAAAAGATCTTCAAAGTGCTCCTTCCAGCGGGCACTGACTGCCTCCCTGTCCTTGACCTGCAGTGGGGTAGGGCCTTGGGTACTTGGGCCGTAGGTGGTCTTGACTGCGCTAAAGAATCCACGCACGTCGTGGTTGTCAGCTAGCTGCTGGATCTCCTGTGCTTTCTCCACCCGCCATCTGTTCTTTAGGTTGCGAGTTTGTTTGTTGGACTTCGGCCCTCAGGCGTCTGTAGAGCTGCTTTCTTGCTCTCGAGTTCTGTTGCTGTTTCCGGATCAGGAATGCCTTGCGCTTGTGGCTTATTAGCTCCTGGATCTCCTGGTCGTTCTCCTCGAACCAGTCTTGGTGTTTCCTGGTCGAGTGACCGAGTGTCTCTTCACAGGTGCTGATTATGGAGGCCTTGAATGCAGACCAGGCGCTGTGGGCACTCTGTCACTGGGCGTCATCAGGTTTGTTGTGAGGCGCAGGCTGAATAGGGCTTTCTTAGCAGGGTCTTCGATCTTAGCCCTTAGATACCCAGCGGGCAGCTCGCCAGCTCCAATTAAATGGGGCTCGGCCCATTAAAGTAGACCAGGCCTCCTGGACAGTCTGTTGCATGTTCTGCCGGCCTACCGCCTAGGACTTGAAATTCCCCCTTTAGTTTTTTTTGTATAATACAACTCATGGAATATTGGGTATCGCTGCAGTTTTGTCATGAAAAGCTCACTGCTTCTGTTGTAATTGCCTCTTTTCATATGACATCCATTAAGTTTTCACAGAAAAACAAACGGAATTGCTGAATGTCTTTGCAAAATGTAATTTCAGGATAAAAATCCTGAAATCCAAAGAAATGAAAAGGAATTTTACTTATTCAGTCGCCTTGAAGCAGTGGTCATGGTCATTGGCCTTTCTTCAGGGTTGTTTTTCAGTCGTATATTGTTTTTTTGAGTTGTCAGCTTTTTGTAGTTTGGCATTTGTTATTCCCAGGCTTAAAATGACAATTTCAGCTAAAGCGACCACAGGATAGCTGATGTCAGAAATGAAAAATGCTACAGTGATTTTAACCCACTGTGCCTGATGGGAACGAGGTAGGTGGGTCGTTAAATAAGCAGTAGAATACTTACTGCTCTGCTCCCACCCACCACCTTAACCGTGCAGTTTTCTAAGTTGGCTGAGCCGCCTGGCAGGGGCAGGCAGGGGCCTCATGATTACATGTAGATTGGGGTCCTATGATGCAATTAGGATCCTGGTGCCATTTTTACATGAAAGCGTGGAATCCCACCTTGTGCTCAACTTGCCAGTAAAACTATTTGGATTGGTCTCTCGGAGCCACTGAAGCTGTATTTAAAGAGGCAATTAGCTGCAATTAAGTGGATGATGGGATCTTTGTGCCAGGAGAGTGTTCAGCTTATAGATCACTTCTTTCTGATGTTTTGTTTTACTTGCCCTCAGTATAGGCTTATGGGTGCTATTGTTATCAGTTTCATTTGAATGGAAAGAGGAACAGCAGCTGTAGCCTCAGCAACCATCACCAGCTGGGCCTATTAGAAGACAGTAGGTGAGGAGAGCTGCTTGTAGGAGGTGATACCCAGCACACGGTGCACAGGCCAAGAGTCACTTTCCTGGATCTATCGAGGAGCAGCACATCAGGAGGCTGCGCTGCTCCAGACACGTTGTTGCAGACTTCAGAGTATAGAAGATTAAGGGGTTATCTAATTGAGGTGTTTAAGATGATTAAAGGAGTTGATACAGTAGATAGAGGGAAACTATTTCCTCTGGTGGAGATGTTCAGAACAAGGAGGCATCACCTTAAAATTAGAGCTAGGCCGCTCCAGGGTGATGTCAGGAAGCTCGTCTTCACACAAAGGTGAGTGCAAATTTGGAACTCTCTTCCCTCACAAAGCTATTTGAGGTTAGGTCAATTGAAAATTTCAAAACTGAGATTGATAGGCTTTTATGAGGCAAGAGTATTAAGGGTTATGGATCCAAGGTGGGTGGATGGTGTTAAGATACAGATTACCCATGATCTAATTGAATGATGGAACTGGCTCGGGGGGCTGAATGGCCTATTACTGTTCAGTAGAAGATTGTAGAAGTAAAGTGCAGCAAAGGTTCACCAGGCTGATACCTGGGATGGCAGGAATGACGTATGAAGAGAGATTGGGTCGATTGGGCTTGTACTCACTGGAGCTTAGAAGAATGAGAGGGGATCTCATCGAAACTTATAAAATTCTAACAGGACTAGACAGACTAGATGCTGGAAGGGTGTTCCTGATGGTCAGGGAGTCCAGAACCAGGAGTCACAGTCTAAGGATAAGGGGTAAGCCATTTAGGACAGAGATGAGGAGGAATTTCTTCACCTAGAGAGTGGTGAACCTGTGGAATTCTCTGCCAAAGAAGGCAGTAGAGGCCAATTCATTAAATATATTCAAGAAGGAGTTGGATATATTTCTTAAGGCTAAAGGGATCAAGGGATATGGAGAGAAGGCAGGAACAGGGTACTGAATTTGGATGATCAGCCATGATCTCATTGAATGGCGGAGCAGGCTCGAGGGGTCGAATGGCCTACTCCTGCTCTTATCTTCTATGTTTCTATGTTCACTGTTCTTCTGTTCCTATGACCTACAGCCTCCTGCAACAGAACCTGCCGCCTGCTGGACCAGGTGCCAATGCTTTGTCAGTGGCTATCAAAGTCACGGCAACCCCCTAACTTCTTCGCCACTGGCTCCTTCCCGTCTGCTACAGGGGACATCATCTGCATCTCACAGTCTGCAGTACACAGCTGCATTAAGCAGAACACTGATGCCCTGTTTGCCAGGGCCAACTAGTATATCACCTTCCCAATTAAAGTCAAGCCAACCGGAGAGAGCTCGGGATTTGCAGCAGTGATTGTCTTTTCTCGCGTCCAGGGCGTCATTGCCATCAGGGCATCAAAACACCAGCCTGCAGCACTCGTGAATAGAAAAGGCACCCATTCCATGAATGTCCAGGTCGTGTCCGGGCACAGAAACAGGACCGTGCAAGTTTGTGCAAGGTACCCAGGCAGCTGTCAAGATGCATTTACCCTGCACCAGTCCACCATCCCCCCCTCCCCCCCCCCCACCCCCAGTATTGATCTTTCCAGGAATCTGGCAGGATGTCTGTTGGGAGTTAAGGGATACCCCCGACACATGTGGCTCATGACACCACTACGCAACTCCACCACGCCTGAGCAAGACCGGTATAATCAAAGTCAGGGGACCACCAAGATCTGTTGAATCAAAGGTTCAGTTGTCTTAACAGGTCTGGTGGGTGGGGTACCCTACAATATGCCCCACAGAGTCTCCCACATCATAGTGGTCTGCAGCACACTGCACAAGCTAGCTGGGTGATATCTCTGCTAAAACAGTGGGCAATGGAATTTGATACTGATGTAATATTGGCCCAGAACTTCGGGTCTCCACGGGTGAGTACGCACGGGGTACTCACCCGTAGGCCCGATGGAAGTGCTGGTTTCCTGCATGCACTGCGCAGTGCATGCAGGAAACCGGCACTTCCGTTCCTCTGAACAAAGAGGTTCAGAGGTCAAACGCGTGCGCGGGGGAGGCTGCGCGTGCGCATCAAACTTGGTTTTTTTTTTTTTACAGGGTTCTCCGGGAACGTAAGCCTGCAGAATTTAGAAATGTAAAAAGCAGGTGTAAGGCCTGCTTTTTACAAGGTAAGTGGTGAATTAATTAAAATTAAAACATTTTTTCCACAGGTTTATTATTTTTAAATACTTTAAAGCAAGGTAAGTTTATTTTTAGCCCCGTTAGAATATAAAATTATTTTTTTCAAAAATTTAAATTATTGTTTAAAATAGTTATTTCATGTCATTTATAGTTTATTTAAAAAATGTGATTTTTTAAAAAATGTATTTGAAGGTTTAGTGCTATTTTGGGGCCATAGTATTTATAAGTCTTGACAGCTCTTCCTGTCAGACTTATGAATGGAGCATTCCCTGCTCCGATTGGCTGCCCATGGCCCACGTGATCCCAGGGGATGCATCAAACTAACTGCGCCCCTGGGATACGCAAGCACTGCGCACTGGCAGCTGGACCAGGCCCCGGATCGGAATTCCACGGGAGCCCACAGCACAACTGCCGGTGCGCAAGGTAAGTGCAGGTCGGGGGCTTGCACCCGCAGGAAGCCCCCGACCCGAATTTCTGGGCCATTAAGTGTTCAGATGATTATATTGCACAGCATAATTTCCATGCTAATGTTTTTAATGGAAAATTTTACTTTTTCGTGAAGAAAATCAATGATATTGATTGATTATTGATGAGTGGTTGAGTTTTTTTACGTAAATCAATGTAATTTGAACTGTTCTTCTCTGGCTTTCTTCCTCAGGTGTGACACTAATGCACAGTACAGCAATACTGCAAGATGTCAAGTTCCAGTTCTCAGCAGCCATTCATGAACCTTGCACACTGAATCTAAACAGAACAGCAGACTTGTCAAATTCATTCCAACTCAATCTATCTGCATTGCCTTCAGTTGTACAGAAACTGAACTCCATTATAAATATATATTGAAGCCAAGGGTCACGTTTTGTGCTGTATGCTTGAAGGAGTTGATTGTGTGAGTCAAGGCATGCAGATAGGAATTTAGTACACAAAGATCAGATGAGTCTATATGGAAGGAATTCCAGACAACGGCACAAGCCATTAGCTGTGGAAGAAGCAACATTTCACCCGCAAACCTCCCAAATCCTGCAGAGTTATTTCTGCATCACCACCATGACAGGACTGGGAGTTATCAGCTGAATTAGGGAACAGGAATGACAGAATTACAACTGAGACAATTATTGATTTACATTGCAGACCTGGCACTGATTGCTAATAACTTTGTCACACACACATATACAAAGGTTGAGGAACAGAGGTTTCACTGGGGACCTTTTGTAGTGTCTTATTATACAGTTGGTCAAAGTTCAGATGACTGAAGCACCAAACTGCAAGTTGATTAAGAACGAGCCTGATTACAAAAAAATGAAATCCAGTCCCAATCAGTCAATGAAATTTACAAATAAGATGTCAGCTACAACTAATAAACACAAGCATGAACAAGGCACAGCCGCAGGTATAGTAGGTGCAGCACATGGATACAGCAGATAACGGCCCAGAAATTCGGGTCTCCACAGGTGAGTACGCATAGGCCCAACGGAAGTGCCGGTTTCGTGCATGCACTGTGCATGCGCGGGAAACCGGAACTTCCGTTCCCTTAAAGGAAGGGGTTCAGAGGTCAAACATGTACACCGGAGAGGCAGCGCTTGTGCATGGAACTTACGTTTTTTTTCCAGGTTTCTCCGGGAGGGTAAGTCTCCAGGAGTTACACATGTAAAAAGCAGGCGCAAGGCCTGCTTTTAACAAGGTAAGTGGTGAATTAATTAAAATTAAAACATTTTTCCCACAGGTTTATTAGTTTTAAATACTTTAAAGAAAGGTGAGTTAGAAAATGTAATTAATTTTTTCAAAAATTTAAATTATTGTTTAAAATAGTTATTTTATGTAATTTATAGTTATTTTAAAAATGTGACTTTAAAAAAAATGTATTTAAAGTTTTAGTGATGCTTTGGGGCTTATAGTATTTATAGTTTTGACAGTTCTTCCTGTCAATTTTATGAATGGGCATTCCCTGCTACCATTGGCTCTCCATGGCCCACGTGATCCCAGGGGACGCATCGAACTAACTGTGCCGCTGGGATACGCAAGCGCTGCACGCCGGCAGTTGGAGCAGGCCCAGGATCGGAATCCCACGCGGGCCCACAGCTCAACAGCCGGTGCACTAGGTAAGTGCAGTTCGGAGGCTTGCACCCGCGGGAAGCCTCCGACCCGAATTTCTGGGCCTATAAAAGTATTTAGTGCAGCAGATACAGAGCTCTGTGCAACAGAAACATGACCCAGTGCAACAGACACACTGCTTGGTGCAGCAGATACAAACAACAAGAACAACAATGTGCATTTATGTCGTGCCTTTAACATAAAAACATTTCCCAACATGCTTCACAGATAAGGTAAAGAAAGCATATGCCAAGTCAGGAAGGTAGACTGAAAGCTTGGTCGAAGAGATGGGTTTTGAAAAGGTTTTTAAAGATGGTAAGGTAAAACGGTTTAAGAAGTCTTCTAGAAATGAGGGCAGAGGCACTTGAAGGCTCTGTCACCAACAACAGGGCAAAAGTAGGGGGTACAAAGATGGCTGGATTCAGTGGGATAGAGCATTTGTAAGTGGATGTAGAGCTGAAGGAGATTATAGAAATAGGGTGACACAAAGCCATCAAAAAAATTATAGATGAAGATGAGGATTTCAAATTTAATGCATTGGCAGATGAGGAGCGAGCATTGGGTAGCAAGGATGGGGTGATGAGTGAGCAGGACTTACTGTGGGACAGAAAACAAGTAGTGGAGTTTTGGACAAGTTGGAGTTTATGGAGGGTGAGATGCCTGCTTTTCTTTATGAATGTTGACTCCCACCATCTAGTATCTGCTAGCACAGTAGCGTAACAAAATATTCTCTTATGATCTGGAGTGGATCTCCATTTCTTAAGCACCTGTACCCCTTTAATCTCTCCAAAGGCGGCCGAAGTTCAAACTAGGTGAAGCATGTTTTAGTGCAGACGAGATCAAGTAGAATGCGAGCCTTTATCTCCAATCTTTGGTTACGGACCTAACCTTATGTTACGGGGTCCAACTCTGCAATAAGTCATCTGCTTCCTTCCATCTGCAATATATGTCAATATTCATTCCTTACAGTACTGTCACCAAAGCGTGATTGGAGCAATAGCAGTATTTGTATTCGTATCACTTCTGCATTATTCCCATACCATTCATGCATATTTCTTTCTCTATAACTCAATAACATAATTTAAAACAAAAAAATGTAGCCATACATGCTCAGTGAAAAAGCACCAACTAACTACCTAAGCACAAGGTAAATCCTAAAACATTTGACTCATGTTCCCTGAGATACTGGAAGCTGAGATTGCTTTTGCTAGGAGGAGTCGGTGACCTTGCCCTAGAATACAAGGCTCTTTGAATATTGACAGCTGAGGGGGAATGATATATACCTCTCTGGCCCAACCTTGGCATCTCCAAACACTTCATTAATTTTCTCACTGTTTGGGTGAGAGCAGGTTAATAACTAACGACAAACAGCTCCAGAAGATAATCTATTACCACTTGAGTAAGCAGCTAAAGTATACCACTAACAATGTTAACTGATAACTCCAGCCTGGGTCTCTACATTGAATACATCCTCTACCTTTCAATCTCCATGGAAGTGGGAAGTAATTCTATTTTATAATCTATGACCCTTATATGTGTATGCTCTCTGTCCTGATTAAGTTGAACCTCTGGCTCTTTCCATCATTTCATTGCTCAGCAGTCCTCCAAGGAACCATCCTTGGCCCCCTTCTCTTCCTCCTCTACATGCTACCCCTTGGCAACATCATCTGCAAACACGTTATCAGCTTCCACATATGATGACACCCATATCTATCTCTCCACCATCTCTCTCAACTCCTCAACTGTATCTGTACTGTGAGACTGCTTGTCCAAAATCCAGTCTTGGATGGACAGCAATTTCAGACGGATAAACATTAGAAAGAACAAAGTAATCATTTTCAGCCTCTGCTAAAAACTCCATACCCTCGCCTATGACTCTATCACTTCTGGCCTCTGTTCCAGGTTGATTCAGACTGTTCATAATCTCGGCACCCCAGTTGACCCCAACTTCAGCGTCCAACCTCATCTCCTCTCCATCACAAAGACGGCCTATCTCTACTTCTACAACATCACTCGCCTCCCATCCTACCTTAATCCATCTGCTACTGAAACTCTCAAACATGCCTTTGTCAACTCTGGACTCAATGGAGGTAATTTTGACTTTGGATGATAGTGTAAAACGGGCCTTATCAGATCAGCTGCACGTTATAGATCTCTCCTGATTTTCATTTCCATTGAAGTCAATGGACCCCTGTTATTTATAATCTACATAAATGACCTGGGTATTTAAACCAGTTATAAACTGGTCAAATATGATGATGACAGTAAAATAGCAGAATGATAGAAACAGAGGATGCAGCAAAAGGGATTCAAAAAAATCGGATTCGTTCTACAAGGAAAGATAGAAATCCAGTGGACTATAAGAGCTATAATAAACAACAAATGGATACAAAAAAATTAATATGAGGGGCAAATGAAAATATGAAAAAAATCTTGCAAGGGATGTCAAAGCTAACACCAACATTTAAAATATATATATTAAGAGAAAGAGAAAGGTAAAGGGGAATGTGGGTCCATTAAAGGCATATGTAGCCAAGACTATATATTTATTTTATTCGTTCCTGGGATGTGGGCATTACTGGCAAGGCCAGCATTTATTGCCCATCCCTAATTGCCCTTGAGTGAGCCATCTTCTTGAACTGCTGCAGTCCTTGTGGTGAAGGTATTCCCACAGTGTTGTTAGGGAGGGACTTTCAGGATTTTGACCCAACGACGATAAAGGAACAAAAATATATTTCCAAATCAGGATGGTGTGTGACTTGGAGGGGAACTTGGAGGTGGTGGTGTTCCTATGCACCTGCTGCCCATGTCCTTCTAGGTGGTAGAGGTCATGGGTTTGGGAGGTGCTGTCAAAGAAGCCTTGGCAAGGTGCTGCAGTGCATCTTGTAGATGTTACACACTGCAAGCACGGTGCGCCGGTGGTGCAGGGAGTGAATGCTTAAGGTGCTGGATGGAGTGCCAATCAAGCAGGCTGCTTTGTCCTGGATGGTGTCGAGTTTCTTGAGTGTTGTTGGAGCTGCACTCATCCAGGCAAGGGGAGAGTATTCCATCGCACTCCTGATTTGTGCCTTGTAGATGGTGGAAAGGTTTTTGGGAGTAAGGAGGTGAGTCACTCACCGCAGAATACCCAGCCTCTGACCTGCTCGTGTTGCCAAATTATTTATGTAGCTGGTCCAGTTAAGTTTCTGGTTAATGGTGATCCCCCAGGATGTTGATGGTGGGGGATTCAGTGATGGTAATGCCGTTGAATGTCAAGGGGCGGTGGTTAGACTCTCGCTTGTTGGAGAGGGTCATTGCCTTGCATTTAGAAACATAGAAACATAGAAGATAGGAGCAGGAGTAGGCCATTCGGCCCCTCGAGCCTGTTCTGCCATTTAATGAGATCATGGCTGATCTTCCAAATTCAGTACCCTGTAACTGCTTTCTCCCCATATCCCTTGATCCCTTTAGCCTTAAGAAATATATCTAACTCCTTCTTGAATATATTTAATGAATTGGCCTCAACTGCCTTGTGTGGTAGAGAATTTCACAGGTTCACCACTCTCTGGGTGAAGAAATTCCTCCTCATCTCTGTCCTAAATGGCTTACCCTTTATCCTTAGACTGTGACCCCTGGTTCTGGACTCCGCGGCCATCGGGAATATCCTTCCTGCATCTAGTCTGTCTAGTCCTGTTAGAATTTTATAAGTTTCGATGAGATCCCCTCTCATTCTTCTAAACTCAAGCGAACATAAGCCTAATCAACCCAATCTCTCCTCATACATCATTCCTGCCATCCCAGGTATCAGTCTGGTGAATCTTCGCTGCACTCTCTCCATGGCAAGAACATCCTTCCTCAGATAAGGTGACCAAAACTGCACACAATACTCAAGGTGTGGTCTCACCAAGGCCCTGTACAACTGCAGCAAGACATCCTTGCTCCTGTACTCAAATCCTCTCGCTATGAAGGCCAACATACCATTTGCCTTCTTAACCGCCTGCTGCACCTGCATGCTTACCTTCAGCGACTGGTGCACAAGGACACCCAGGTCTCGTTGCACTTCCCAATCTATTGCTGTTCAGATAATAATCTGTCTTCCTGTTTTTGCCACTGAAGTGGATAACCTCGCATTTATCCACATTATACTGCATTTGCCATGCATCTGCCCAATCACCCAACCTGTCCAAATCATACTGGAGTTTCTCTGCATCCTTCTCACAGCACACACGCCCACCCAGCTTTGTGTCGTCTGCAAACTTGGAGATATTACATCTAGTTCCCTCGTCTAGATCATTTATATATATTGTGAATAGCTGGGGTCCTAGCACCGATCCCTGCGGTACCCCACTAGTCACTGCCAGCCACTCGGAAAAAGACCTGTTTATTTCAACTCTTTGCTTCCTGTCTGCCAACCAGTTCTCTATGCAAGACAGTACCTTACCCCCAATCCCGTGTGCTTTAACTTTGCACGCTTATCTCTTATGCGGGACCTTATCGAAAGCCTTCTGAAAGTCCAAATACTGTACACCACATCCACTGGTTCTCCCTTATCTATTCTAACAGTTACATCCTCAAAAAATTCCAGTAGATTAGTCAAGCATGATTTACCTTTTGTAAATCCATGTTGACTTTGTCCGAACCTGTCACTGTTTTCCAAGTGCTCTTTTGTAATGTTACTTGCTACTTATCAGCCCAAGCCTAAATGTTGTCCAGGTCTTGCTGCATGCGGGCACAGACTGCTTCATTAGCTGAGGAGTTGCGAATGGAACTGAACACTGTGCAATCATCAGCGAACATCCCCACTTCTGACCGTATGACGGAGGGAAGGTCATTGATGAAGCAGCTGAAGATGGTTGGGCCCAGTACACTGCCCTGAGGAACTCCTGCAATGATGTTCTGGAGCTGAGATGATTGACCTCCATCAACCACAACCATCTTCCTTTGTAATAGATATGACTCCATCCAGTGGAGAGTTTTCCCCCTTATTCCCATTGACTTCAATTTTACTGGGGCTCCTTGATGCCACACTTCATCAAATGCTGCCTTGATGTCAAGGGCAGTCACTCTTGCCTCACCTCTGGAATTCAGCTCTTTTGACCATGCTTGGACCAAGGCAGTAATGAAGTCTGGAACCTAGTGGTCTTAGCAGAAGCCAAACTGGGCATCAGTGAGCAGGTTATTGGTGAGTAAGTGCCGCTTAATAGCACTGTCGACGACACCATCCATCACTTTGCTGACGATTGAGAGTAGACTGATGAGGCAGTAATTGGGTGGATTGGATTTGTCCTGCTTTTTGTGGACAGGACATACCTAGCCAATTTTCCACTTTGTCGGGTAGACGCCAGTGTTGTAGCTGTAATGAAACAGCTTGGCTAGAGGGGTGGCTAGTTCTGGAGCAGAAATCTTCAGCACTGCAGCCGGGATGTTGTCGTGGCCCATAGCCTTTGCTATATCCAGTGTGCTCAGCCATTTCTTGATATCACGTGGAGTGAATCGAATTGGCTGAAGACTGGCTTCTGTGATGGTGAAGACCTCAGGAGAAGGCCAAGATGAATCATCCACTCGGCACTTCTGGCTGAAGGTGGTTGCAAACGCTTCAGCCTTGTCTTTTGCACTCATGTGCTGGGCTCCACCATCATTGAGGATGTTCATGGAGCCTCCTCCTCCCATTAGTTGTTTAATGGTTCACCATGACTGGATTTGGCAGGACTGCAGAGCTTTGATCTGAACTGTTGGTTGTGGGATTGCTTAGCTCTGTCTATGGTATACTGCTTCTGCTGTTTAGCATGCATGTAGTCCCATGGACAACAAGGAAATGGTAGACTTGTTAAATTAATAATTTCTATCCATTTTCACAGTGAAGGAAGAGGACAAAATACCAGCAGTGCAAGGGAACCTAAAAATAAGTCAAGAAGAGGAACTTAGTAGATTTAATATTACATAGAATGTACTGCACAGAAACAAGCCATTTGGCCCAACAGGTCCATACTGGTGTTTATGCTCCACACGAGCCTCCTCCCACCCTCCTTCATCTAACCTCATCAACATATCCTTCTATTCCTTTCTCCTTCATGTGTTTATCTAGATTCCCACTAAATGCATCTAAGTATTCTCCTCAATTAGTCCTTGTGTTAGCAAGTTCCACATTCTAATCACTTACTGGCTAAAGAAGTTTCTCCTGAATTCCCTATTGGATTTATTAGTAACTATCTTATATTTATGGCCCCCAGTTTTGGTCTCCCCACAAGTGGAACCATCTTCTCTACGCTTAACCTATCAAACCCTATCACCCCTCAACCTTCTTTTTTTCTAGAGAAAGGAGACGCTGCCTGTTCAGTCCTTCCCGATAGGTATGAGCTTTCAGTTCTGGTATCATCCTTGTAAATCTTCTTTGCAGCTTCTCCAGTGCTTCTATATCCTTTTTATAATATGACACCAGAATTGTACACAGTACTCCAAGTGTGGTAGAACCAAGGTTCTATACAACTTTAACATAACTTCTCTGCTATCCCTCTAGAAATGAACCCTGGTGCTTGGTTTGCTTTTTTATGACCTTATTAACCTGTTTACCTACTTATAGTAATTTGTGTATCTGTACCCCGAGATCCCTTTGCTCCTTTATCCCATTTAGACACTTATTTTCCAAGCAGTATGTGGCCTCCTATTCTTCCTACCAAAATGCACCACCTCACACTTACCTATATTGAAATTAATTTGCCAATTACATGCCCATTCTGCATGTTTATTAATGTCTTCTTGTATTTTGTCAAAATCATCCTCAATATTAACTATACCGTCGTGAATAGCACGTTTGATCAGTTGGTCACACCACGGGCAAAGGTTGGACAGGCAGAAAGGGAATGGGTGACCAACAGACAGAGTACTAGGCACAGGCAGGTAGTGTAGGAGTCCCCTGTGGACATCCCCCTCTCAAAAAGATACACCACTTTGAGTACTGTTGGGGGGGATGGCTTATCAGAGGAAGGCAGCAGCAGCCAACTTCCTGGCACCAGAGGTGGCTCTGCTGCACAGGACGGGAGGAAAAAGAGGGGTAGAGCTATAGTAATAGGGGATTCTATTGTAAGGGGAATAGATAGGCATTTCTGCGGCCGCAAACGAGACTCCAGGATGGTGTGTTGCCTCCCTGGTGCAAGGGTCAAGGATGTCTCAGAGCGGCTGCAGAACATTTTGGAAGGGGAGGGTGAACAGTCAGTTGTCGTGGTGCATATAGGTACCAACGATATAGGTAAAAAATGTGATGACGTCCTAAAAGCAGAATATAGGGAGTTAGGAGGTAAATTAAAAAATAGGACCTCAAAGGTAGTAATCTCAGGATTGCTACCAGTGCCACGTGCTAGTCAGAGTAGAAATAGAAGGATATTTCAGATGAATACGTGGCTGGAGGAATGGTGTGAGAGGGAGGGATTCAAATTCCTGGGACATTGGAACCGGTTCTGAGGGAGGTGGGACCAGTTCAAACCGGACGGTTTGCACCTGGGCAGGGCCGGGACCGATGTCCTAGGGGGAGTGTTTGCTGGTGCTCTGGGGGAGGGTTTTAACGAAAATGGCAGGGGATGGGAACCTGAGCAGAGGGACATAGGAAAGGGAAACAAGGATAAAAGAAAAAGATAGGAAGGAGAAAAACAAAAGTGGCAGACGGAGAAATCAACAGTTTAAATCAAACATGGCCACAGTAAATAATAATTCTAATAGGTCCAAGAGCGTAAAAAAAACAAGCCTGAAGGCTTTGTGTCTTAATGCGAGGAGCATTCATAATAAAGTGGATGAATTAGATCCGCAAATAGAGGTAAACGATTATGATTTGATTGGGATTACGGAAACATGGCTCCATGGTGGCCAAGGCTGAGAACTCAACATCCAGGGGTATTCAATACTCAGGAACGATAGGCAAAAAGGAAAGGGAGGTGGGGTAGCATTGCTGGTTAAAGAAGGGATTAACACAATTGTAAGGAAGGATATTAGCTCTGATGATGTGGAATCTGTATGGGTAGAACTGAGAAATACCAAGGGGCAGAAAACATTAGTGGGAGTGGTATATAGACCTCCAAACAGTAATGCGGAGGTGGGGATGGCATTAAAAGGGAAATTAGAGAAGCGTGTATAAGGGCACAGCAGTCATCATGGGTGACTTTAATCTACATATAAATTGGGCTAACCAAATTAGTAACAATATTGTGGAGGAGGAATTCCTGGAGTGTTTACGGGATGGTTTCCTGGACCAATATGTCGAGGAACCAACCAGAGATCTGGCCATCTTAGACTGGGTATTATGTAACGAGAAAGGATTAATTAACAATCTTGTTGTACGAGGCCCCTTGGGTCGGAGCGATCATAATATGATAGAATTCTTCATTAAGATGGAGAATGAAGTTGTTGACTCAGAGACTAGAGTCCTGAATTTAAATAAAGGAAACTACGATGGTCTGAGGCGCGCGTTGGGTAGGATTGATTGGGGAATGTCACTCAAAGGGTTGATGGTGGATAGGCAATGGCAAACATTCAAAGACTGCATGGATGAACTACAGAATTTGTTCAGCCCTGTTTGGCATAAAAATAAAACAAAAAAGGTGACTCAACCGTGGCTAACAAGGGAAATTAGGGATAGCATAAGATCCAAGGAGAGGACATATAAATTGGCCAGAAAAAGCAGTGAACCTGAGGATTGGGAGCAGTTTAGGATTCAACAAAGGAGGACAAAGGGATTAATTAAGAAGGGGGAACATAGAATATGAGAGTAGCCTTACAGGGAACATAAAAACTGACTGTAAAAGCTTTTATAGATGTGTGAAGAGAAAAAGATTGGTGAAGTCAAGCGTAGGTCCCTTGCAGTCAGAATCAGGGGAATTTATAATGGGGAACAAAGAAATGGCAGACCAATTAAATATATATTTTGGTTCTGTCTTCACAAAGGAGGACATAAATAGCCTCCCAGAGATGTCGGGGAGCATAGGGTCTGATGAAAGGGAGGAACTGAAAGAAATTAGTATTTGTAGGGAAATGATGTTAAGGAAATAGATGATTTTGAAGGCCAATATATCCCCAGGGCCTGATAATCTACATCCTAGGGTACTTAAGGAAGTGGCCCTAGAAATAGTAGATGCATTGCTAATCACCTTCCAACATTCGATGGAATCTGGAACAGTTCCCATGGATTGGAGGGTAGCTAATGTTACCCCATTATTCAAAAAAGGTGCTAGAGAGAAAACGGGGAATTACATGCGCAAATAGAGGTAAACGATTATGATTTGTTTGGGATTACGGAAACATGGCTCCACGGTGGCCAAGGTTGAGAACTCAACATCCAGGGGTATTCAATATTCAGGAACGATAGGCAAAAAGGAAAGGGAGGTGGGGTAGCATTGCTGATTAAAGAAGGGATTAACACAATTGTAAGCCTGACATCGGTAGTGGGGAAAATGCTAGAGTCCATTATTAAAGCTGTAATAGCAGAGCTCTTGGAAAACAGTGACAGGATCGGACAAAGTCAACATGGATTTACAAAGGGTAAATTGTGCTTGACTAAGCTACTGGAATTTTTTGAGGATGTAACTGGTAAAATAGATAAGGGAGAACCAGTGGATGTGGTGTATTTGGACTTTCAGAAGGCTTTCGATAAGGTCCCACATAAGAGATTAGCATGTAAAGTTGAGGCACATGGGATTGGGGGCAAGGTACTGACTTGGATAGAGAACTGGTTGGCAGACAGGAAGCATAGAGTTGGAATAACCGGGTCTTTTTCTGAGTGGCATGCAGTGACTAGTGGGGTACCGCAGGGATCAGTCCTTGGACCTCAGCTATTCACAATATATATTAATGATCTAGACAAGGGAACTAGATGTAATATCTCCAAATTTGCAGATGACATGAAGCTGGGTGGGCGTGTGTGCTGTGAGGAGGATGCCGAGAAACTCCAGAGTGATTTGGACAGGTTGGGTGATTGGGCAGAAGCATGGCAGATGCAATATAATGTGGATAAATGTGAGGTTATCCACTTTGGTAGCAAAAACAGGAAGGCAGCTTATTATCTGAATGGCAATAGATTGGGAGAAGGGGAAGTGCAACGAGACCTGGGTGTCCTTGTGCACCAGTCGCTGAAGGTAAGCATGCAGGTGCAGCAGGCGGTTAAGAAGGCAAATGGTATGTTGGCCTTCGTAGCGAGAGGGTTTGAGTACAGGAACAAGGATGTCTTGCTGCAGTTGTACAGGGCCTTGGTGAGACCACATCTTGAGTATTGTGTGCAGTTTTGGTCACCTTATCTGAGGAAGGATGTTCTTGCCATGGAAGGAGTTCAGCGAAGATTCACCAGGCTGATACCTGGGATGGCAGGAATGACGTATGAGGAGAGATTGGATCGATTGGGTTTGTACTCGCTGGAGTTTAGAAGAATGAGAGGGGATCTCATCGAAACTTATAAAATTCTAACAGGACTAGACAGACTAGATGCTGGAAAGATGTTCACGATGGTCCGGGAGTCCAGAACCAGGGGTCACAGTCTAAGGATAAGGGGTAGGCCATTTAGGACAGAAATTAGGAGGAATTTCTTCACCCAGAGAGTGGTGAACCTGTGGAATTCTCTACCACAGAAGGCAGTAGAGGCCAATTCATTAAATATATTCAAGAATGAGTTGGATATGTTTCTCAAGGCTAAAGGGATCAAGGGGTATGGGAAGAAAGCAGGGACCAGGTACTGAATTTGGATGATCAGCCATGATCGCATTGAATGGCGGTTTAGGCTCGAGGGGCCGAATGGCCTACTCCTGCTCCTAACTTCTATGTTTCTATGTATGCCCCCTAATTTGGTATTGTCTGCAAATTTTGAATCTCTACTTCCAATTTCTGAGTCCAAATCGTTTATGTAAATGGTGAACAGCAGTGATCCCAATACCGATCCTTGTGGAACACCACTTCCCACCTTTAGCTGATCTGAGTTTTCTGTTTTGTAGCCAGCTTGCTCATCATTCTAAAGTTAAAAAAAAGGTAATGGAGAAAATAATGGAACTTAAGATAAGCAAATCTCCAGGACCTGATGGTTTCCACCTCAACATTTTTTTATTAAAAGAAGCAGGTAAGGAAATTGTAGATATGTTAGTCATAATTTTCCAAAGTTCTCTATATTAGGGAGTTGTGCCTTTTGGATTGGGAAATTGCAAATGCCATTCCATTATTTAAGAAGGGATGAAGGGACAAACCAGATACTTATTGACCTGTGAGTTTAATGTCAGTTGTGGGGAAGTTACTGGAATCTATCATCAGGGATAAAGTGACTAAACACTTGGACATGTGATGATCAAAGAGATACAGCATGGATTTGTGAAGGGTAGGTTATGTCTGACAAATCTGGTTGAATTTTCTGAGGAGGCCACTAGCATGGTGGATAAGCAGAGTGACTATGGATGTTGTTTATATGTACGTCCAGAAGGCATTTGATAAGGTTCCACACATGGGATTATTAGCAAAAATGAAAGTGCACAGAATTGGAGGTAACCTTGTGACATGAGTTGGTAAGTGGTTGGAAGACAGGAAACAGATAGCAGGGATAAAGGGAACATTCTCTGATTGGTGGGATGTGACAAGTGGTGTTCCCCAGGGATCTGTACTAAAGCCTCAACTGTTCATCATATGGATGACATGGATGAAGGACTTGGGGTCAAGGTGCATAGATCATTAAAATGTCATGAACAGGTACAGAAAATAATCAAAAAGGCTAATGGAATGCTGGTCTTTATATTTAGAGGACTAGAATACAAGGGGGTAGGAGTTATGCTGCAGCTATACAAAACCCTGGTTGGACCACACCTGGAGTATTGTGAGCAGTTCTGGGCACCAAACCTTAGGAAGGACATATTGGCCTTGGAGGGAGTGCAGAATAGGTTTACCAGAATATAAACACAGACTCCAGGGGTTAAATTACAAGGAGAGATTACACAAATTAGGGTTGTAGTCTCTGGAATTTAGAAGGTTAAGGGGTGATTGATCAAAGTTTTCAAGATATTAAGGGGAATAGATAGGGTAGCTAGAGAGAAACTATTTCTGCTGGTTGGGAAGTCTAGCACTAGGGGAAATAGTCTAAAAATTAGAGCCAGACCTTTCAGGATTGAAATTAGGAAACACTTCGACACACAAAGGGTGGTAGAAGTTTGGAACTCTCTTCCGCAAATGACAATTAAAGCTAGGTCAATTGTTATTTTTAAATCTGAGATTGATAGGTTTTTGTTAACCGAAGATATTAAGGGATATGGGACAAAGGGATATGGGTATATGGAGTTAGGTCGCAGATCAGCCATGATCTCATTGAATGGCGGAACATGCTCGAGGGGCTAAATGGCCTACTCCTGTTCCTATGAGAGAGCTATATATTCAAGTTTTCAGATGACACTAAGTTAGGAGACACAGCAAGTTGTGTAGATAGGAGCAGGAAGTTACAAAGGGACATAGACAGACTAACTTTGTGGCTAAGACTGTGGCAAATGGAGTTCAATGTGTGGAAGACAAATCGGTATATCTTCTTAATGGTGAGAGACCAGGAGCTGTGGAGGAGCAAAGGGATTTAAGTGCCCATGTTCATAAATCATTAAAATCTAGTGTACAGGTACAAAAAGTAACCAAAAAGGTTAATGGAATGTTTGCCTTAATCTCAAGAGGGTTGGAATACAAAAATAAGGAAGTGGTGCTTCAGATGTGCAAAGCCTTCATCAGACCCCACCTGGAGTACTGTGTTCAGTTTTGCGCACCTCAAAAAGATATATTGGCCTTGGAGGGTGTACAGTGCAGAGTCACCAAATTGATATCAGGGGTTAAAGAGTGAAATTATGAGGACAGGTTGCATAAAGTTTGATTTGTATTCCCTTGAGTTTAGAAGGTTGAGGGGTGGTCTACTTGAGGTGCTTAAAATGATAAAGGGATTTGATAGAGAAGATAGAGAGAAACAATTTCCTCTGGTGGGAGAATCCAGAACAAGGCGATATCACAATAAAATTGGAGCTAGGACATTTAGGAGTGAAATCATGAAGCACTTTTTTACACAAAGGGCAGTGGGAATTATTAAATCCGTGAATCTTAAGGTATGGTGTTCTTCAATAAATAGATGGAGACTGCAGATCAACAATCAACAGGTGTTTACTGGATGAGGGTAGTCTAATAACTAACAGTACAGATGCCTGCTCAGGGCTTATATACAGGTGTGGTCACTGCCGGTACTACAGTATACAGGAGCTGTAAAAGTACACTACAATTCCTCCCCTTTTAGATTAACAGTACCATAACATTCAAATAACAGTTAACACTTTTAACATGCACATTAACTGACATAGTCCATTTATAGATTCAGTCTTTGGGGCGGCTTCCTGATCCTTTCCTGAGTGTCTTGTTCTTGGTGTGGAGGCAATTCTGGCCCCCTGTCGTCGGTTAGTTCATCAGTTTCCAATGCTAATATTTCTGGGGTAGATGCTACCGGTATGTCGGGTTCATCATCAGGTACGCGAGACATGGGGTTGACTCGTTCCTGTGACGCTAGGATCTGGTCGACATGGCGTCTCACAATGTTCGCCCCAACATCCACTGTGTACGTTAGTGGCCCCTGCCGTGTGCATATCGTTCCTGGTTGCCATTTCTCTGTTCAGTAGTCGCGGGCCAAGACTGGTTGCCCTACATTGAAGCTCCTTGTCGGCTTCTCATTGATGTGCTGGAATTGCTTATTCTCAACATCTCTTCGTACATTTGGTCTGAGCAAATCCAGATGAGACCTCAACCTTCGGTTAAAGAACATCATAGCCGGGGTCTGGTTGGTGACTGCATGTGTCGCATTTCTGTAGGCTAACAGGAAATTGTCCACCTTATGCTGCAGTGGAATGTCGTCATCGCACATGGCCCTTACTGCTTTTTAAAGGTTTGTACGAACCTCTCAGCCAATCCATTTGTGGCTGGATGATACGGGGCGGATGTGTAATGCCTTACCCCATTCCTTTTCATAAATCTTCGAAACTCTTCGGACACAAACTGTGGTCCGTTATCAGAGCAAATCTGCTCTGGCAAGTCGTTCCTGGCAAATATGGTCCATAGGACTGCAATAGTTTTCTCCGTGGTGGTGGAGGACATTTTGATCACCTCAGGCCATTTTGAGTGCGCATCCACGGCTATTAAAAACATTGAGTCCATGAATGGACCAGCAAAATCAATATGCACCCGTTGCCATGGAGATGAGGCCCACTCCCATGGGTGTAGAGGGGCGTGTGGTGGTGCATTTTGGACCTTCTGGCATCCTGAGCAGCTCTTTGTCAGGTCCTCGATTTGCTGATCGATCCTCAGCCACCACACATAAGCCCTAGCAAGGCTTTTCATTTTCACCCCTCCCAGATGGCCTTCGTGAAGCTCATTGAGCACTCTCTCCCTTAACTTGGGTGGAATTACCACTTGGGATCCACACATCAAGGTCCCCTGGCATACTGGCAGCTGTTCTCTTCTGGATGAGAATGCTGGCAACAGTGAGTCGCCATGTGTTGGCCATCCCTTCACCGTCAAGTCATATACCCGAGGCAGTGTCGGGTCATTTCGGGTCTCCTTCTCTATATCAGCGTTAGTTATTGGCAAGCGTTCAATTATAGTCGAATAAAATATTTCGACAGGATCCACTGCTGGTGCTTCCTCCGCAGTAGGCAGTGGCAGGCGTGATAGCCCATCAGCGTTTCCATGCTGTTTCGTGCCCTTATACTCGATTTCATATTGGTTCGCCCCTAGAAAAAGGGACCATCTTTGTAGCCATTGCGCAGTCATCACCGGCACGCCCTTCTTTGGATTAAAGATGGAGACAAGTGGTTGGTGGTCAGTCAGCAAGGTGAACTTCTGCCCGTGCAGATAATGGTTGAACTTTTTTACTCCCCATACTAGGCTGAGGGCCTCCCTGTCAATCTGGGCATAGTTGCGCTCGGCTGAGGTTAGTGACCGAGACGCAAAAGCTACTGGCCTCTCCAACCCGTCTGGGAATTTGTGCGACAGCACCGCTCCAATACCATAGGGTGATGCATCACACGCCAACCGAATTGGTAGTGCTGGGTTGAAATGGGCCAACACCTCTTTTGATGTGATCAATTCTTTGCACTTCTGGAAAGCTTGTTTACATTCGTCATTCCACTTCCATGGTACCCCCGTCTGCAGTAGGGTATTCAGTGGGTGTAATACTGTCGACAAATTTGGTAAGAACTTATGGTAGTAGTTCACCAGCCCGAGGAACGACCTCAGTTGTGACACATTTTCCGGTGGTGGAGCCTTGACTACTGCCTCAATCTTTTCAGGGGACTTATGTAACCCCTCTTCATCAATAACGTGGCCACAATACGAGATCTGCTTCTGGAAAAACTCGCATTTGTGGCGATTAGCTCGTAGCCCATAGCCCTTCAATCTAGTGAGCACCTGCTCCAGGTTGGCGAGGTGATCACTGTCATTTTCGCCCGTGACCAGGATGTCGTCCAAATAACACTGGGTCCCTGGAATCCCTTGCAGGACTTGATCCATTGCCCTTTGCCAAATAGCCGGAGCCGATGCTACCCCGAACACCAGCCGGTTGTATTGGTAGAGACCTTTGTGAGTGTTGATCGTGAGGTATTGTTTCGAGGCTTCTTCTACCTCCATTTGCAGGTACGCCTGCGCCAGATCAATCTTAGTGAAGCGTTTTCCTCCAGATAGCGAGGCGAAAATATCTTCAATCCGCAGAAGCGGATATTGTACCGTGTGAAGGACTGGGTTCACTGTCACCTTAAAGTCCCCACAGACGCGAACTTTCTTTGGTTCCCCAGGCGTATTACTCAACGACCTCTTCATTACAGGAACGATGGGTGTAGCCCACTCGCTCCAATCCACTTTGGACAGTACTCCTGAACGTTCTAAACCTTCCAGCTCTGCTTCGACGGCTGGGCGGATCGCATAAGGCCTTAAAAAACTTTGGGCTTGCATTTTCCTCTATCTTAATCGTCGCTGTTATGCCTTTTAGTGTTCCGAGTCCCTCCTGGAACACTTCTTGTGCGTCAGTTAGCATTTTTGACAGTTGTCCAGGTGTGACGTCGTCATCCTTTTTGGCCTCTACCGTCAGTGCCTGTATGGAATGCCAATCTAATTGTATCTTCCGGATCCATTCACGTCCTAGTAGTGGTGGTCCTCCATCTGGCAATATATATAGGTCCATTTTGGGGATTTCCTGGCCGTTGTATATCACGTTCACCCTTATTTTTCCTTTGGGGTAGACTTTTTGCCCCGTGTACATCTTCAAAACAATCTCTGTAGCTCTCAAGGGTATATGTGAGAATAACTGCTTGTAGTCCCTTCGGTTTATGACTGTTAGGGCTGATCCTGTGTCCAATTCCATTTTCACTTGGACTCCGTCTATCTTGCGCGTGACCCAGATAGTCTGGTGATCCTCCATTTTGATTACATTATGTAGTTTCAGACAACCCAGCTCCTTGCTTCCGGAGTCTGTATCACTTTTCTGTTCGTCTGAACTACTCTCCGTCACCTTATGTACCTTTTTGTACTTCTCCTGTGGAGATTTCTTGCTGCTGGTTTTCTTCCCCGACCTGCAGACTCTTGCTATGTGTCCTGCTTTTCCACACTGTCTGCACACTTGGTCCTTGAACCAACAATCCTTCCGGTCGTGTGTTGTTCTGCCGCAGCGATAACACTTCCCTGCTCCATATGACATTTCATTGGTGCCATATTCTTGTGGTCTCCGTTGTATCTCTGCAGCGCCCCGTGCGGCTGCTTCGTGTGATACTGCCATGCTGAAAGCCTTGTCCAGCGTAAGATCCTTTTCTGACAGAAGCCGTTTCTGGGTTCCTTCACTTTGAAGCCCACACACAAACTGGTCCCTTAATGTATCTGCTAGTCCCATTCCAAACTGGCAGTGTTTCGATAGCTTGCGCAGTTCCGTTAAATACTCAGCATTACTTTCGTCTTTATGCTGGTTCCTTTTGTGAAACTTAAATCTTTCTGCTATCAGCAGCGGTGTGGGGATTAAGTGGTCCTGTAGGATTTCCACTATGTTTTCGAAATCCTTATCCACTGGCTTCTCTGGGGTTATTAGGTTTCGCAGTAAGCCATATGTTTTTGCACCCATGGAATTCAACAAAACCAGTGCTTTCCTGGCATCTGGCACTTCATTCGTCCTGCAGTACACCTCAATGCGTTCCACATATGTCGCCCAATCTTCGACTTCATTGTCGAACGCTGTGACACTGCCACTCTTCGGCATCCCTGGGTGTGGTTAGACTGGCTAAAATGGCATCTCCCGCGCTTCCCTTTCTTCCCGCGCTCGCCCTTCTTCTCCGCTGTGGCTTCAAAAATGGCATCTCCCGCGCTCTCCCTTCTTCTCTGCGGCTCCAAAAATGGCGTCTCCCGCGCTCTCCCTTCTTCTCCGCAGCTCAAATGGCATCTCCCGCACTTCCTTTCTTCCCCCGCGGACGCTGCTCAGCCCTTGCTGCACTCTGCGCGTTTTCCTGTGCGCCTCTCTCGTTGCCGCCGCTCGGTCCTGAACCCTGGCTGTGCTTTACCCTCTCTCTCTTTTTGTTTTCCGTCGATGCTGCTCGGTCTTCAACCCCCGGCTGCGCCCTGTGTGCTTTACCCTCTCTCTTACCCCGTCGACGCTGCTCGGCCTTTTCTGTGCCGTCGGTCGGCTCCAGCTGCCGCTGTCCGGGAAGGGTCTGTGCTGTACCTGTTGCCAGCCTGTTGCTGGATCGTCGTGGCTGGAGAACCAAGCCCAGCTCTCAACAGCCTCCCCTGCGATGCTCACTCTCTGCCGGATGACTGGGCGGTTGCTCGTGGTTGACGCCCGTGCTTCTGGCCTCGTCTTTCTTCCACTGTCCTCCAGGAGCGAATCCTTGGGAGGAAATGCAGAGTTGCAGGTAGGTTCGAATCGACCTCGTCGCCACTATTAAATCCGTGAATCTTAAGGTATGGTGTTCTTCAATAAACAGATGGAGACTGCAGATCAACAATCAACAGGTGTTTACTGGATGAGGGTAGTCTAATAACTAACAGTACAGATGCCTGCTCAGGGCTTATATACAGGTGTGGTCACTGCCGGTACTACAGTATACAGGAGCTGTAAAAGTAGTTCTCTCTTAAAGGTACATACACTACAGGAATCTGGAACTCACTCCCCAAAAGGCTGTGGATGTTGGATCAATTGAAATTTTTAAGACTGGTATCAATAGATTTTTAATTAATAACCACCTGTTCAAGTGCTATCCCTGGAGACTTGATAGTGGGAAAAGCCTCCGAAGAAAGCTTCAGCAAGATCAGGAACCAAACCTGGGCCCTTCCTGTTCCGTATGGCTCAGAGGCAATCCTTTTAAAAAAGAAGATACAGGCCTCGAAATTCATTAAGGCACTGCCAGCTTTGCGGCCAGTTACCGCCTAAAGAGGGCTTCTGCGCCAAAAATGAGTTTGCGCTGATATTCAGCGCAGCGGTATTGGCGGCGGTAGCCGTTAGCGCTGTGCTGGCACCGATGACGTCATCGGTGTGCGCAGTGCCCTGGTTCCGCCCCGAAACCGGCCCGATCCCCATATTTAGTAGCGGCCGCCTCCTCCGAAGCGGCCGCAAACAGCGACCAGAAAACGGGGCCGTGCTGTAGCCTTAGTGGGGCGCTTTAAAGGGGAAGGTGCGGCCGGCCGCTTTTTCGGCGGCCGCCTGCCCGCACCTCCTTCCCCGGCCTCCTCCACCTCCCCCCCCCCCGTGGCATTGCCGGCTGCTTTCCGCGAACCCGGCACTTCTCCGTGGTGCCGGGCTCATTTGCCGGCACTCTCCAGCGGCGATCTCCCCGTTGCAGGCAGCTCCCCCTTAAGAGAAGGAGGAGGCCTGCAGTACCGCAGCCTGCCGCTCCGCAGCGGCTGGCGCAGCGGCGCCAAGAGCGCTGAACACCCTGGTATAGCGCCCGGTTCCGAGTTGGGGCGCAAACACTGAATATCTGACGATCGCTAATGGCTCCCCGCCCAGCGCTAACTTTTGGGCGCGAGCGAGCTGGCCGCCCCAAAGTGAATTTCTAGGCCACAGTATCAGCAGCTTTACCTGGGGGTCTATTCTATATATTCATCACTCTGCAGGGACAAATGCCCTTTTAATCACTAGCCTTGTTTGAAGTTTGTTAATTTTATCCTCGTGCTGTAGCTGTACGCTGATGATTAATCAGTTGGTAATGTCACTGTACAGGAGGTCACAAGAGACACTTGAAAACTGTAGGTGGATGATTGCTAGGAACAGGTAATCACTACAAATAACCAATCAATTCAGGCAGGAGTCCAACAGACAGTATAAACACTACATGGTGATGATGGCTCCTAATTGTGTTCCCGTCTACTTTTCAAACACACTGGTCTCGATATTAACCCCCCACGATGGGTGGTAGAGGGTTGGGGAGGGGGTTAAAGACTTAAATATAGGGAACGTATCCCCAACATGCCGCACACGCGCCCACCGCCTTTTTTATGGCGGCGGATATTGTGGCATCCGAGTGTCCCACTGTGGAGAGGTGGGACATTTTATTAACATTTAAATCGGACTCCCACAGTGCAATTGGAAGCTCGATTTAAAAGTCACTGCTGCTGTGCAGATTTCCCATGGGTCGGGAATCCGGCAGTGAAATGGAGGTGGAAGCTTCCAGCTTCACAAGGTAAATGCTTTTTCCAGCACTCCTTGTGGGCCAGGAGGAGCAGGCGTGCTCCCGCCATCCCCTCAAGGAAGTCTTCGGCCTTCTCCCTCCCCTTGCTGATCGCAGCCTTTTTCTTCCATCACTGCCGTGTTTGCCATCCTCCTCCCCAACCCAGCCCTGATGGCCTCTCTCTCCCCTCAGCCCCAATGGCCTCTCTCCCCTCAGCCCCAATGGCCTCTCTCCCCACAGCTGCAATGGCCTCTCTCACCACAGCTGCAATGGCCTCTCTCACCACAGCTGCAATGGCCTCTCTCCCCTCAGCCCCAATGGCCTCTCTCCCCTCAGCCCCAATGGCCTCTCTCCCCTCAGCCCCAATGGCCTCTCTCCCCACAGCTGCAATGGCCTCTGTCCCCACAGCTGCAATGGCCTCTCTCACCATAGCTGCAATGGCCTCTCTCACCACAGCTGCAATGGCCTCTCTCCCCTCAGCCCCAATGGCCTCTCTCCCCTCAGCCCCAATGGCCTCTCTCCCCACAGCTGCAATGGCCGCTCTCCCCTCAGCCCCAATGGCCTCTCTCCCCTCAGCCCCAATGGCCTCTCTCCCCACAGCTGCAATGGCCTCTCTCCCCACAGCTGCAATGGCCTCTGTCCCCAAAGCTGCAATGGCCTCTGTCCCCACAGCTGCAATGGCCTCTCTCACCAGAGCTGCAATGGCCTCTCTCCCCTCAGCCCCGATGGCTTCTCTCCCCTCAGCCCCAATGGCTACTCTCACCACAGCCCCAATGGCCTCTCTCCCCTCAGCCCCGATGGCCTCTCTCCCCTCAGCCCCAATGGCCTCTCTCACCACATCCCCAATGGCCTCTCTCCCCTCAGCCCCGATGGCCTCTCTCCCCTCAGCCCCAATGGCTACTCTCACCACAGCCCCAATGGCCTCTTTCCCCTCAGCCCCAATGGCCTCTCTCCCCTCAGCCCCAATGGCCTCTCTCACCACAGCCCCAATGGCCTCTCTCCCCAAAGCTGCAATGGCCTCTCTCCCCACAGCTGCAATGGCCTCTCTCCCCACAGCTGCAATGGCCTTGCTCAACACAGCTGCAATGGCCTCTCTCACCACAGCTGCAATGGCCTCTCTCACCACAGCTGCAATGGCCTTGCTCACCACAGCTGCAATGGCCTCTCTCCCCACAGCTGCAATGGCCTCTCTCACCACAGCTGCAATGGCCTTGCTCACCACAGCTGCAATGGCCTCTCTCACCACAGCTGCAATGGCCTTGCTCACCACAGCTGCAATGGCCTCTCTCACCGCAGCTGCAATGGCCTCTCTCCCCACAGCTGCAATGGCCTCTCTCCCCACAGCTGCAATGGCCTCTCTCCCCACAGCTGCAATGGCCTCTCTCCCCACAGCTGCAGTGGCCTCTCTCACCACAGCTGCAGTGGTCTTGCTCACCACAACTGCAATGGCCTCTCTTCCCACAGCTGCAATGGCCTCTCTCACCACAGCTGCAATGGCCTCTCTCACCACAGCTGCAATGGCCTCTCTCACCACAGCTGCAATGGCCTCTCTCACCACAGCTGCAATGGCCTCTCTCACCACAGCTGCAATGGCCTCGCTCACCACAGCTGCAATGGCCTCGCTCACCACAGCTGCATTGGCCTCTCTCACCACAGCTGCAATGGCCTTGCTCACCACAGCTGCAATGGCCTTGCTCACCACAGCTGCAATGGCCTCTCTCTCCCCCAGCCATGGTGGCTTCTTTCTCCCCACAGCCCTGATGGCCTCTCTCTCTCCCTGCCGGGAGGAAAAGGAGTGGGAGAGCTATAGTAATAGGGGATTCTATTGTAAGGGGAATAGACAGGCATTTCTGCGGCCGCAAACGAGACTCCAGGATGGTATGTTGCCTCCCTGGTGCAAGGGTCAAGGAAGTCTCGGAGCGGCTGCAGAGCATTTTGGAGGGGGAGGGTGAACAGCCAGTTGTGATGGTGCATATAGGTACCAACAATATAGGTAAAAACCGGGATGAGGTCCTAAAAGATGAATATAGGGAGTTAGGAGGTAAATTAAAAAATAGGTCCTCAAAGCTAGTAATCTCAGGTTTGCTACCAGTGCCACGTGCTAATCAGTAGAAATAGAAGGATATTTCAGATGAATACGTGGCTAGAGGAATGGTGCAAGAGGGAGGGATTCAAATTCCTGGGACATTGGGACCAGTTCTGGGGGAGGTGGGACCAGTACAAACTGGACGGTTTGCACCTGGGCAGGACCGGGACCGATGTCCTAGGCTTTGTGTCTTAATGCGAGGAGCAGTCGTAATAAGGTGGATGAATTAGCTGCGCAAATAGATGTAAACGGATATGATATGATTGGGATTACGGAAACATGGCTCCAGTGTGACCAAGGCTGGGAACTCAACATCCAGGGGTATTCAATATTCAGGAAAGACAGGCAAAAAGGGAAAGGAGGTGGGGTAGCATTGCTGGTTAAAGAGGAGATTAACACAATTGTAAGGAAGGATATTAGCTCTGATGATGTGGAATCTGTATGGGTAGAGCTGAGAAATACCAAGGGGCAGAAAACATTAGTGGGAGTTGTATACAGACACCCAAACAGTAATGCGGAGGTTGGGGATGGCATTAAATGGGAAATTAGAGACGCGTGCAATAAGGGCCCAGCAGTTATCATGGGTGACTTTAATCTACATATAGGGCTAGATTTTCGGGGAGCCGTCAGGCGGGGTTTCAGACGTGTGGGGGGAAAAATCCCGACTTTGGGGGTCCCGACACCATCCCGCCCAAAACCCGCCCCACGTAAGTTTCAGGGGCAGCGGGTAACCGCCCCGCACTGGGACCCGCCAAAACCAGGCGGGAAGGGATTAGTGTCAATTAACTGCCTGTTAACAGGTAGTTAACAGGCAGTTTTTAGCCTAATCCCCATTTTGAGGGGTTTCGTGTGGGTTTCCCGATGGCTCCAAACCACGCCAGGTTAGAGCAGGCGGGCCGTCGGGTTGAATGAGTTGGAGGGGTCGCGATGTCGGCGCTCAGGTGAGTGATGGGTGCATGAGTGTAACGGTAAGCGTGTTTGGTGTGTGTAAAGTGTGTAAAGAACTTTTACTTACCTGTACTTACCTTCACAGCCTTTCTTCCTCTAGGCGTCGGGAGCGCATCAGTCAGCCGGAACTTAAAGCTGAATGGCTGCGATCTGTGAAAAGTGACAGCCTGCAGCTTTTAGTGCTGCTGAGATTTCTAAATGAGTCTGCGTAGAAGGACTCAGCTTAGAAATCAGAGTGTCAGTGTTTGACAGCTTCAAACAGCTGTGAAGCACTGATATTTCATCTGTCAGAAATCTTGACAGATGAAATTGCAGTCTGTGATGTCACCTGTTGCCGGGTGGCCCTTAATTGACCTGCTGAGCCCGCTGGGTGGGCTCAACAAGGTCAATCAAGGGAAAATCGCGCGGATTGGCCGGACGTCGAAGTAGGCGGGACTTAAACCCGAAAGGGGAAGTCCCGCCTTCTTCCCGACAGGTTCCACAAAATCGACCCCATAGATTGGGCTAACCAAATTAGTAACAATATTGTGGAGGAGGAATTCCTGGAGTGTATATGGGATGGTTTCCTGGACCAATATGTCGAGGAACCAACTAGAGATCAGGCCATCTTAGACTGGGTATTATGTAATAAGAAAGGAATAATTAGCAATCTTGTGCGAGGCCCCTTGGGGCGGAGCGATCATAATATGATCGAATTCTTCATTAAGATGGAGAGTGAGGTATTTGACTCAGAGACTAGGGTCCTGAATTTAAATAAAGGAAACTACGATGGTATTAGGTGCGAGTTGGGTAGGATGGATTGGGGAATGTTACTTAAAGGGTTGATGGGGGATAGGCAATGGCAAACATTTAAAGATCGCATGGATGAACTATAGAATTTATTCATCCCTGTTTGGCATAAAAATAAAACAAAAAAGGTGACTCAACCGTGGCTACCAAGGGAAATTAGGGATAGCATAAGATCCAAGGAGAGGACATATAAATTGGCCAGAAAAAGCAGCAAACCTGAGGATTGGGAGCAGTTTAGGGTTCAGCAAAGGAGGACAAAGGGATTAATTAAGAGGGGGGAAATAGAGTATGAGAGTAAGCTTGCAGGGAACATAAAAACTGACATTAAAAGCTTCTATAGATATGTGAAGAGAAAAGGATTGGTGAAGTCAAACGTAGGTCCCTTGCAGTCAGAATCAGGGGAATTTATAATGGGGAACAAAGAAATGGCTAACCAATTAAATACATACATTGGTTCTGTCTTCACAAAGGAGGACACAAATAACCTCCCAGAGATGTCGGGGAACATAGGGTCTAATGAGAGGGAGGAACTGAATGAAATCAGTATTTGTAGGGAAATGGTGTTAGGAAAATTGATGGGATTGAAGGCCGATAAATCCCCAGGGCCTGATAATCTACATCCTAGGGTACTTAAGGAAGTGACCCCAGAAATAGTGGATGCATTGCTGGTCATCTTCCAAAATTCTATAGACTCTGGAACAGTTCCCATGGATTGGAGGGTAGCTAATGTTACCCCACTATTCAAAAAAGGTGGTAGAGCAAAAATGGGGAATTATAGACCGGTAAGCCTGACATTGGTAGTGGGGAAAATGCTAGAGTCCATTATAAAAGATGTAATAGCAGAGCACTTGGAAAACAGTGACAGGATCGGACAAAGTCAACATGGATTTACAAAAGGTAAATCACGCTTGACTAATCAACTGGAATTTTTTGAGGATGTAACTGGTAGAATAGATAAGGGAGAACCAGTGGATGTGGTGTATTTGGACTTTCAGAAGGCTTTCGATAAGGTCTTGCATAAGAGATTAACGTATAAAGTTAAGGCACATGGGATTGGGGGTAAGGTACTGACTTAGATAGAGAACTGGTTGGCAGACAGGAAGCAAAGAGTTGAATAAACGGGTCTTTTTCCGAGTGGCAGGCAGTGACTAGTGGGGTACCGCAGGGATTGGTCCTAGGACCCCAGCTATTCACAATATATATAAATGATCTAGACGAGGGAACTAGATGTAATATCTCCAAGTTTGCAGACGACACAAAGCTGGGTGGGCGTGTGTGCTGTGAGGAGGATGCCGAGAAACTCCAGTATGAGTGATTGGGCAGATGCATGGCAGATGCAGTATAATGTGCACAAATGCAAGGTTATCCACTTTGGTGGCAAAAACAGGAAGGCAGATTATTATCTGAATGGCAATAGATTGGGAGAAGGGGAAGTGCAACGAGACCTGGGTGTCCTTGTGCAACAGTCGCTGAAGGTAAGCATGCAGGTGCAGCAGGCGGTTAAGTAGGCAAATGGTATGTTGGCCTTCGTAGCGAGAGGGTTCGAGTACAGGAACAAGGATGTCTTGCTGCAGTTGTACAGGGCCTTGATGAGATCACACCTTGAGTATTGTGTGCAGTTTTGGTCGCCTTATCTGAGGAAGGATGTTCTTGCCATGGAGGGAGTGTAATGAATATTCACCAGAATGATACCTGGGATGGCAGGAATGACGTATGAGGAGAGATTGGGTCGATTGGGCTTGTACTCGCTGGAGTTTAGAAGAATGAGAGTGGATCTCACTGAAACTTATAAAATTCTGACAGGACTGGACAGACTGGATGCAGGAAGGATGTTCCCGATGGCGGGGGAGTCCAGAACCAGGGGTCACAGTCTAAAGATAAGAGGTAAGGCATTTAGGACAGAGATGAGGAGGAATTTCTTCACCCAGAGAGTGGTGAACCTGTGGAATTCTTTACCACAGAAGGCAGTTGAGGCCAATTCATTAAATATATTCAAGAAGGAGTTAGATATATTTCTTAATGCTAAAGGAATCAAGGGATTTGGGGAGAAGGCAGGGACAGGGTACTGAGTTTGGATGATCCGCCATGATCTCACTGAATGGCAGAACAGGCTCGAGGGGCCGAATGGCCTACTCCTGCTCCTATCTTCTATGTTTCTATGATCGCGGACCTGCCACTCCCGATTGCCAGGGACAATCCCCAAGGGTCTCCGGGTTTGGTCTCCTGACGCTGATATTCCCTCACAGCCACCGGCCAGGCTGTCAATTTGGTCAGCTTCTGGGGGAAAACGGAACAAAAAAATAATTAAAATTTCTGCCATTAGGTTTGGCAGGGGCTCCGCGTTCCTGGCCTTGCCGGGTTCTTCAGAGAGTGGTCTGCACAGAGTGCGATTAAACTGATTGGACTTGAACAGAGTGTTTTATTTGTCAATTTGGAAAGAGTGGAATTTCTGGTAAGTATTGGTTAAGTAGATGCTGCAAAAAGTGAAATTTATTTAAGATTTTGATTTAAACCTAGACTTTAAAAACTGTAGTTAACAGAAGCTGCCTGCCAGTGGTAGTTAACTGTCAGTCAGCTGTAAGTGTTTGTCTTCAATAGGCGCTAATCACTAAGAGCAGGGGAGCTGAGTAAACACTTGTAAATTGGGTGAGGCTGCTAATGTATAAAGTAAACATTTCTGCACATTACAGAGCAGTCTGCACAGAGTGAGATTAAACTGATTGGACTTGAACAGAGTGTTTTATTTGGCAATTTGGAATGAGTGGGAATTCGGAGAAGAAGTTGTTGCTTTTTGCCTACACTATCCTTAACTTAATCTAGATCAAGTAACTAGTCAAGAAACCACATTGTAAACTAAGTTACCTAATTACAAATTTAATTAAATGTAATTAAATAAAACAAGGTCATATAGGGATGGCAGTTTAGGTGGTGTGCCACAACTGCAGCATATGGAAAACATTGTGATCCTGGACAATTATGTTTGCAGTAAGTGCCTGTATCTTGAGGAACTTCAGTTTAGAGTTTTTGAGCTGGAGTCAAAGGTGCAGAAATTTTGGAGCATCAGGAGTGGGGAAGAGTTACCTGGACCCTCTGATCCAGGAGGCAGTCATCTGAAGGAATAAGCCATATAACCTATTCAGAAAAATACACCATTCTATGAAAGAATTCTGGCTTATTAAAACATGACAAACTGGGTCTGGAAATCTAGAAACCTAACCATGAAAAAGCTGTGATAGCATTCTGGCTATTGAGATAACATAGTTGTTCACACTGAATCAATAACCTTCTTGAAACAGAATGTTAAAGGCTCCTGACTGTCTGAACCTTTGGGAACAAGACAATAGTTCACCCTGTACAAGGTGTTCTCATTTACATTTCATAAAGAAGCACATAAAAGTAACAAACATCTGCCTTCATAAAAATGATACCAAGTAAAGCGCACCTGCTGTTACACCATTTTTTATGATAAACTTAGAACACCTAGAGGAGAGACATGGTTCTGTAGTGCTACCAGCTGAGGTGATTAAGAATTGCAGGGGTCAGCAGAAAAATGACCAGAGATAATTAGCTTACATCAGCAGAAAACCTTAAAGGAAATACCACTGGAAAAGGGTTCTAAACATTGAACTCTCAAATGGGATAGTAGACTCGCTTTAAAGGGGCAAAGCGATTCTCAACTTTAGAGGTGGCTCTAAGTCTCCATCTCTTTGTACCTTGGGGATCAAAGGTACTGTATTTGATTTTGGTGGATATCCTGAATAAAACTAAGAACTGTAAAACTGTAGCAAAGTTAAGATTTGAGAGTAAGGATCTCTGATAATAGAAATGTAAGCTTTCTCTTTTTGGAACTGTTAATTTACAGTTGGTGAGTCAATTGCAAAATTATGTGTCATTCTTTAATAAATCTATATATTTTTAGAATTGTCTCACATAATACTTCTGTATCAAACTCGCAAACTCAATCTCTGTACGCTCTTTGGTGAGGAGTTGCAGAATTCTGGGGGAGTTTTCCGGACCCTCATAATATCTGGAACGTTACAGTCTAGCTAAACTTATTAGAAGTGCTATCTGGAGGATGGTAACATTTTCAGGTTGTTACTTTCCTTTAGGGAGAGATAGTCCGGACCTTTAGACCCAATTAAGAGTCTTTAGGATTCAGCTACCTCAAACTTTAGTTGAAAGTGAACGTCTGAGGAATACGCTTGATCCGGGGTAGCTCTAAAGGGGCTAGGACTAGTAATAATCCCTTCAGTCACACCCCTTAGGTTAGGTAGTGGTACTGGTCTGGTTAGTGGTCAGGGACAGGAGGGTGTGACTGCAACTCAGGCAGGTAAGGGGACTGCAGGTGCAGTGCTGGATGAGCCTCAGCCTTTGCCCTTGTCCAACAGGTATGAGGTTCTTGCTGCCTGTGTGGATGAGGGAAAAGCCTGTAGGATGGATGAGCAAGCTGACCATGGCACCATGATGCCATTCAAGTGGAGGGAGTGAAAGGGAATGTAATTGTGGTAGGGGACAGTATAGCCAGAGGGATAGATACTGTTCTCTGCAGCCGCAACCGAGAGTTCCGATTGTTGTGTTGTCTGCCTGATGCCAGGGTTAAAGACATTTCTTCGTGGCTGGAGAAGAACTTGGAGGGGGAGAATCCAGTTGTTGTGGTCCATGTAGGAATCAACAACATAGGTAGAACTAGGAATGAAGTTTTGCTGAGGCAGTTTGAGGAGCTAGGATCCAAATTAAAAAGCAGAACCTCAAAGGTTTTGCTTTTTAATTTCTGCATTGTTATCTGAGCCATGTGCAAATTGACATGGGGACAAACAGATTAGAGGTTTAAATGCGTGGTTGAAAGAATGGTATGGGAGGAAGGGGTTTCAGTTCATGGGGCACTGGCAGCAGTATTGGGGAAAGAGGGAGCTGTTCCGTTGGGATGGGCTCTACGTAAACCGGGCTGGGACCAGTGTCCTGGCAAACTGAATAACTAGGGCAGTAGACAAGGCTTTAAACTAATGAAGGGGGGATGGGAGGATTCAGGAAAGAGTAAAGTTAAAAGCAGCGAGAGAAATGTCACAGCTGTAGAGCAGAGTAAAGTTTTGGGTAAAAATAGGCAGGGTGGGTTAGGAAGGGACAGAGAGAGAGTAACAAAGGCAATAAGGCATCAGTGACTAAGGTGACATCAGGGAAAAATAGAAATAAGTCAAAGCTTAAGGCACTATATCTGAATGTGCGAAGCATTCGCAACAAAATAGATTGATTAAAAGCGCAGATAGAAATTAACAAGTTTGATCTAATAGCCATAACTGAGATGTGGTTGCAAAGTGGCCAAGGTTGGGAACTAAATATTCCAGGATACTTAACTTTTAGAAGAGATAGGCAAAATGGAAAAGGAGGAGGGGTAGCCCTAATAATAAAGGATGGAATAAAGACAGTAGAGTGAAAGGATCTTTGCTCCAAAAATCAAGAAGTAAAATCAGTTTGGGTGGAGCTATGCAACAGCAAGGGACAGAAAACATTGGTGGGAGTTGTTTATAGGACTCCAAAAAGTAATTGTAATGTAGGGCAGAGTATAAATCTGGAAATTAGAGGTGCATCTAACAAGGGCAATACAGTAATCATGGGGGACTTTAATCTACATATAGACTGGGCAAACCAAATTTGTAGTAATAGTGTGGAGGACGAATTCATGGAATGTATGCAAGATAGTATTCTAGATCAGTATGTTGAGGAACCAAGTAGAGAACAGGCAATTTCAGATCTAGTATTGTGCAATGAGAAAGGGTTAATTAATAACCTTGTACTAAAGGGGCCTTTAGGGAAGAGTGACCATAATATAATAGAATTTTATATTGAGTTTGAAAGTGATTTAGTTAAATCTGAAACTAGGATCTTAAATCTAAGTGAAGCAAACTATGTAGGTATGAGGGGCGAATTGGCTAAGGTAGATTGCGAAACTACATTAAAAGGTATGATGGTAGACAAGCAATGGCTAGCATTTAAAGAATTAATGCATAATTTACAACAAATATACATTCCTTTAAGGTGCAAAAACCCCACAGGAAAAGTGGTCCAACCATGGCTAAGAAGAGAAATTAAAGATAGTATTAGATCAAAGGAAGAGGCTTATAATGTTGCCAAAAAGAGTAGTAAGCCTGAGGATTGGGAGGATTTTAGAATTCAGCAAAGGAGGACCAAGAAATTGATTAAAGAAAGAGAAAATAGAATATGAAAGTAAACTAGCGAGAGACATAAAAACAGACTGTAAAAACTTCTATAGGTATGTAAAAAGGAAACGATTAGTGAAAGTAAATATGGGCACTTACTTTGGGCTGGATTTTCATTCAGCAGTCGGGAAGGAGGCGGGACTACAACTTTTGGGTTTTAGTCCCGCCTCCATCGATGTCCGGCCAATCCACGCAAGTTTCCCTTGATTGACCTTGTTGAGCCCGCCCAGCAACAGGTGACGTCACAGACTGAAATTTCATCTGTCAAGAGGTGTTGACAGATGAAATATCAGTGTTTCACAGCTGTTTGAAGCTGTCAAACACTGACAGTCTGACTTCTAACCTGAGTCCTTCTACGCAGTCTCAGTTAGAACTCTCACCGGCACTGAAAGCTGAAGGCTGTCACTTTTGACAGCTTGCGACCCTTCTGCTTTCAGTGCCGGCTGAGTTATAGACTCCCAACGCCTAGAGGAAGAAAGGCTGTTAAGGTAAGTACAGGTAATTTAAACTTCTTTACACACTTTAGACACACCAAACACACTTACCTTTGCACTCATGCACCCATCGCTCACCTGAACACCGACATCGCGACCCCTCCAAGTCCTTCAACCCGACGACCCACCTGCTCTAACCTGGCGTGGCTTGGAGCCATCGGGAATCCCACACGACACACCTCAAAATAGGGATTAGGCTAAAAACTGCCTGTTAACTGGCAGTTAATTGGCACTAATTATTACGTCTGTGAATGATTGAGACACGGACAGCAGGAGTGGAACAAAATAAGTCTTTACTGATGGAAGTCAATAGTGAAACTGAAAACAACAGTGGCTCACTAGCGCCTTTTATACAGGGGTGGTCACTGCCGGTACTGCAGTCTGAGACCAGTTATTCTCTTAAAGGTACATACACAACAATTCCTCCCCTTTTAGATAAACAGTACATAACATTCATTTAACAACTAAATGATAACTAATTACAATCACAATTACTGTTGCTAGATACATTGGTTAAGTTTAAGCAATTATAAGTTCAGTCTTTGAGGAGGCTTCCTGATTCTGTCTGGATAACGCCTCTTTGGGGCATCAGGTTCTTCTGGCAATGTTGAGTCGGGATCAGTGTCGTTGTTTGGTTCATCTGCTTCCAATATTACCGGTTCTGCGGTAGCTGCAATTGGAACGTCAATTTCATTACCAGGTGTATCAGATCGTGGTGTGGAGTTGACGTTTTCCAGTGACTCTAGAATCTGGTCAGCATGGCGTCTTACAATGCTCTCCCCAATGTCCACGGTATACATGAGAGGTCCTTGTCGTGTACAAATCGTTCCTGGCTGCCATTTCTCAGTGCAGTAGTCCCGGGCCAAAACTGGTTGACCTATCTTAAAACTCCTGGTCGGCCTTTCATTCATATTCTGAAACTGCCTGTTCTCCACATCTCTTCGGACATTTGGCTTAACCAAATCCAAGCGGCATCGTAGTCTTCGATTGAAGAACATCATGGCTGGAGTTTGGTTGGTAACCGCATGTGTCGCATTCCGGTAGGCAAACAAGAAGTTGTCCACCTTGTGTTGTAGGGGTATATCTTCATTACACATTGCCTTGATAGCCTTCTTGAATGTTTGGACAAACCTCTCGGCCAATCCATTAGTGGCTGGATGACATGGGGCAGATGTGTAATGCTTAACACCATTGTTCTTTAAGAACCTCCGGAAATCTTCAGACACAAACTGTGGTCCATTGTCAGAGCAAATCTGTTCAGGCAGCCCATTCCTGGCGAATATGGTTCGTAAAACTGTGATAGTTTTTTCCGTGGTGGTTGAGGACATTTTTATTACCTCTGGCCACTTTGAATGTGCATCCACCGCAATTAAAAACATCGAGTCCATGAAGGGACCAGCAAAATCAATGTGTACCCTTTGCCATGGAGATGAGGGCCACTTCCATGGATGCAGAGGAGCTTGTGGTGGGGCATTTTGGACCTTCTGGCATCCTGCACAGCTCTTGGTCATCTCTTCGATTTCTCTATCGATTCCCGGCCACCACACAAACGCTCTGGCTAAGTTCTTCATTTTTACTCCACCCAGATGACCCTCATGAAGCTCATTGAGCACTCTATCCGTTAACTTAGGTGGAATTACTACTCTGGATCCACACATCAAGGTTCCTCTGCACACTGACAGCTGTTCTCTTCTCGGCGAGAATGCTGGCAGCAGTGGTTCGCCATGTGCTGGCCATCCCTTCACCGTTAAATCATAGACCCGTGATAGTGTCGGGTCATTCCGTGTTTCCTTTTCTATGTTTGCATTCGTCACAGGGAGACATTCGACTATGGTCGAGTGGAATAACTCCATTGGATCCACTGCAAGGTCTTCTTCCACCGTCGGCAACGGTAGGCGTGACAATCCATCAGCATTTCCATGCTGTTTAGTTCCTTTGTACTCGATGTCATATTGGTGTGCCCCTAGGAAAAGGGACCATCTCTGCAGCCGTTGTGCTGTCATTATCGGTACGCCCTTCTGAGGGTTGAAAATGGAGACAAGAGGTTGATGATCGGTTAGTAGAGTAAATTTTTGACCGTGCAGGTAGTGATTGAACTTCTTCACCCCCCACACTAGGCTGAGGGCCTCTCTGTCAATCTGGGCATAGTTACGCTTGGCAGTAGTTAACGAGCGTGACCCAAAAGCTATCGGCCTCTCTAAACCATCAAGGAATTTATGTGACAGTACCGCTCCAATGCCGTAGGGAGACGCATCACACGCCAGTCTGATCGGCAGTGCTGGGTTGTAGTGAGCCAATACTTCCCTTGACGTGATTAAGTCCTTACTCTTCTGAAAAGCACGCTTACAATCATCGCTCCATTTCCATGCTACCCCCGTTCGTAGCAGGGCGTTCAGTGGGTGCAGAATTGTCGACAAATTCGGCAAAAACTTATGATAGTAATTCACCAATCCGAGGAATGACCTCAGTTGCGACACATTTTCAGGCGCTGGGGCCTTAACAACCGCTTCAATTTTGTCAGGGGACTTATGTAACCCCTCTTCATCAATCACGTGGCCACAATACGATATCTGTTTCTTAAAAAATTCGCACTTGGGGCGGTTGGCTCGCAGCCCATGTTCCCGCAGTCTAGTGAGCACCTGTTCTAGGTTGTTAAGGTGTTCACTGTCATCTTCACCTGTCACAAGGATGTCGTCCAAGTAACACTGAGTCCCCGGAATCCCTTGCAGGACTTGTTCCATCGCTCTTTGCCATATCGCCAGAGCCGATGCTACTCCGAATACCAATCGATGATACTGGTAAAGACCTTTGTGAGTGTTTATCGTGAGATACTTCCGAGAGGACTCTTCATCCTCCATCTGCAAATATGCTTGTGCTAGGTCAATTTTTGTAAAACGCTTCCCTCCAGACAATGAGGTGAAGATGTCTTCTATCCTTGGAAGAGGATATTGTACTGTGTGAAGGACTGGGTTCACCGTCACCTTGAAATCCCCACAGATGCAAATCTTCCTTGGCTCCCCGGACTTATTGCTTAACGTTTTCTTCATGACAGGAATGATGGGTGTCGCCCACTCGCTCCAGTCGACCTTAGACAACACGCCCGCCTTCTCCAGATTCTCCAGCTCTGCCTCGACGGCTGGGCGAATTGCATATGGTACCGGTTTTGCTTTGAAAAACTTGGGAACTGCATTCTCTTCTATTTTTATCGAGGCGGTTACGCCTTTAAGTGTGCCCAGTTCTTGTTGAAATACCTCTTTGGCGTTAGCTAAGATTGTTGACAATCATCCAGGAGTGACGTCTTCATCTTTTTCACCGTCCACCATCATTGCATGAATGGAGTGCCAATCTAAGTTGACCTTCCTGATCCATTCCCGTCCCAATAACAGTGGTCCACCATTTGGCAGTATGTAGAGATACAATTTCCGTATTTTCTTGCCGTTGTATTCGACAGGCACCCTTATTTTTCCTCTGGGGTATACTTTTTGCCCCGTATATGTCGTCAAGACAATGGATGTCTCTCTCAAGGGTATGTGTGAAAATAGCCGCTCGTAGTCACAGAATCACAGAATCACAGAAACCCCACAGTGCAGATAGAGGCCATTTCGGCCCATCGAGCCTGCACCGACACATATCGCACCCGATCCCCGTAACCCCTACACCAACACATATCCCACCCTAACCCTGTAACCCCACGTATTTAATCCCCCTAACACTAAGGGTCAATTTATCATAGCCAATCAACCTAACCTGCACATCTTTGGACTGTAGGAGGAAACCGGAGCACCCGGAGAAAACCCACGCAAACACGGGGAGAATGTGCAAACTCCACACAGACAGTCACCCGAGGCCGGATTCGAACCCGGGTCTCTGGCGCTGTGAGGCAACAGTGCTAACCACTATGCCACCGTGCTGCCCTCGTCAATTCATGACGGCTAGCGCTGATCCTGTATCCAATTCCATTTTAACTTGGGACCCTGCTATCGTGAGGGTGACCCAAATGGTTCGGTGATCCTCTTTTGCGATTACATTGTGAAGTTTGAGACAGCTTAGTCTCCTGTTCCCGGATTCACTATCGCTCATCAGGTCTTCGGAACTACTTTCCGTCATCTTTTGTACTTTCTTGTACGGTTCCTTAGTAGCCTTTTTGTTGTCGCTGGTCTTCTTCCCAGACCTACAAACTCGTGCAATGTGTCCCATCTTCCCGCATTGCCTGCATATTTTGTCTTTGGACCAGCAGTCCTTCTGGTCATGGTTAGTTCTGCTGCAGCGATAACATTTTGCAAATCCCCGTGTCATTTCGTGGGTGCCGTATTCCTGTGGTTTTTGTTGAATTTCTGCAGCTCCCCTGGCTGCTGCTTCATACGATACTGCCACGCTGAAAGCCTTATCTAGCGTCAGCTCTTTCTCAGAGTAACTTCTTCTGTGTTCCTTCACTCAGGAGTCCACAGACAAATTTGTCCCGTAGGGTATCTGCCAGTCCTGCTCCGAACTGGCAGTGCTTTGATAGCTTGCGTAGTTCCGTAAGATACTCAACATTGCTCTCATCTTTGTGCTGAGTTCTCCTGTGGAATTTAAATCTTTCTGCTATCAACAGCGGTGCAGGGTTTAGGTGTTCCTGTAGGACAGCAACAATTTCGTTAAAACTCTTCGCCTTCGGTTTGGCTGGAGTAATCAGGTCCCGCAATAAGCCGTACGTTCTAGCGCCCATTAAGTTTAGCAATATCGATGCCTTTTTCTCCTCCGCTATTTCGTTTGCCTCGAAATATACCTCGACTCTTTCCACATACGTGGTCCAGTCCTCTATTGTATTATCAAAAGCAGTGATACAGCCAGTCTTCGGCATCTTGCAAATCTAAAATGGCGCCTCCCGCGCTTTGCCTTCTTCCCCGATTTAACAAAATGGCGCCTCCCGCGCTTTGCCGCCTTCCCCGCTGTTGTTAGCGCTGCTTTCCGCGGTTTCTAGCGCGTTCAATATTTTTTTTTATTATCTTCCCGTCGTGGAACAACCCTGTGGGACTCTTGCCTCCCTCTTCGCGGGTCTATACGCAGCCCGGCTTCGTAGCACTGGCCGCGCCCTGTGTGCTCCACCCTCTCTCTCTCTTCTTCCCGACAACGCTGCTCGGCCCCGTTGCAAACCACCCGCTCGAGTTCATGACCGCCGCAGCCCAGGAAGGATCAGTGCACTACCTGCCACCAGCCCGATTAGCTGAAGCACCGTCGACAGGAACCAGGCCCCGCATCCGACAGCTTCTCCAGCAATCTTCAACTCTGCAACACAGGGCGGATGCCCATGGTCGACGCCCGTTTCTACTGCCTCTTACTTTCTTTTCTTTCTGGCCTCAACCTCTGCTCACTTCACTGTAGGAATGGATCCCAGGAGGTGGTGCAGACTGTAGGTAGGTTCGTATCTGCTCATCGCTAGTATTACGTCCGTGAATGATTGAGACACGGACAGCAGGAGTGGAACAAAATAAGTCTTTACTGATGGAAGTCAATAGTGAAACTGAAAACAACAGAGGCTCACTAGCGCCTTTTATACAGGGGTGGTCACTGCCGGTACTGCAGTCTGAGACCAGTTATTCTCTTAAAGGTACATACACAACACTAATACCTTCCCACCTCGGGTCGGTGGGTCCCAGTGTGGGGCAGGTACCCGCTTCCTTTGAAACTTACGTGGAGGCGGGTTTTGGGTGGGATAGAAACATAGAAACATAGAAGATAGGAGCAGGGGTAGGCCATTCAGCCCTTCGAGCCTGCTCCGCCATTCAATGAGATCATGGCTGATCATCCAAATTCAGTACCCTGTCCCTGCGTTCTCCCCGTATCCCTTGATCCCTTTAGCCTCAAGAAATATATCCAACTCTTTCTTCAATATATTTAATGAACTGGCCTCTGTGGCAGAGAATTCCACAGGTTCACCACTCTCTGGGTGAAGAAATTCCTCCTCATTTCAGTCCTAAATGGCTTACCCCTTATCCTTAGACTATGACCCCTGGTTCTGGACTCCCCGGCCATCAGAAACATCCTTCCTGCATCTAGTCTGTCCAGACCTGACAGAATTTTATAGGTTTCGATGAGATCCCCTCTCAATCTTCTAAACTCCAGTGAGTATAAGCCCAATTGATACAATCTCTCCTCATACGTCATTCCTGCCATCCCAGGTATCAGCCTGGTGAATCTTCGCTGCACTCCTTCCATGGCAAGAACGTCCTTCCTCAGGTAAGGCGACCAAAACTGCACACAACATTCAAGGTGCGGTCTCACCAAGGCCCTGTACAACTGTAGCAAGACATCCTTGTTCCTGTACTCGAACCCTCTTGATACGAAGGCCAACAAATTTGGAGATATTACATCCAATTCCCTCGTCCAGATCATTAGTATATATTGGTGTCGGGACCCCCGAATTCGGGATTTTAGCCCGCCTCATGGCACACTGAAAATCTAGGCCTTTGTGTCTGTCTTCATGGAAGAAGACATCAAAAACTTCCCGGAAATAGTGGAGAACCAAAGAATGAAGAACTGAAATAAATTAGTATTAGTAAAAAAAATAGTACTGGAGAAATTAATGGGACTGAAAGCGAATAAATATGCTGGACCTGATGACCTACATCCTAGGGTTTTGAAAGTGGTGGCTATAGAGATAGTGGATGCATTGGTTGTCATTTTCCAAAATTCCATAGATACTAGAATGCTTCCCATGGATTGGAAGGTGGCAAACGTAACCCCACTATTAAGAAAGGAGGAAGAAAGAAAACGGGGAACTACAGACCAGTCAGCCTGACATCAATAGTAGGGAAAATGCTAGAATCTATTATTAAGGCAGTGGTAACAGTGCACTTAGAAAATCATAATAGGATTGGGCAGAGTCTACATGGATTTATGAAAGGGAAATCGTGTTTGACAAATCTGTTAGAGTTTTTTGAGGTTGTAACTAGCAGAATAGATAAGGGGGAACCATTGGATGCGGTGTATTTGGATTTTCAGAAGGCATTCGATAAGGTGCCACACAAGGTTATTAAACAAAATTAGGGCTCATGGGATTGGGGGTAATATACTAGCATGGATTGATTAACAGACAGAAAACAGAGTAGGAATAAACGGGTAAGTTTCTGGTTGGCAAGCTGTAACTAGTGGGGTACCGCAAGGATCAGTGCTTAGACCTCAGCTACTCACAATCTACATCAATGATTTGGATGAGGGGACCAAATGTAATATATCCAAGTTTGCTGATGATACAAAGCTAGGTGGGAATGTAAGTTGTGAGGAGGATGCAAGGAGGCTTCAAGGGGATATAGACAGGCTAAGTGAGTGGGCAATAACATGGCAAATGGAATATAATGTGGAGAAATGTGAAGTTATCCACTTTGGTAGGAAAAATAGAAAAGCAGAGTATTTTTTAAATGGTGAGAGATTGGGAAATGCTGGTGTTCAGAGGGACCTGGATGTCCTTGTACACAAATCACTGAAAGTTAACATGCAGGTACAGCAAGCAATTAGGAAAGCAAATGGTATGTTGGCCTTTATTACCAGAGGATTTGAGTATAAGAGTAAAGACGTCTTGCTGCAATTATATAGGGTCCTGGTGAGACCACACCTGCAGTATTGTGTACAGTTTTGGTCTCCTTACCTAAGGAAGGATATACTTGCCATAGAGGGAGTGCAATGAAGATTCACCAGACTGATTCCTGGGATAGGGGGTTTGTCCTATGAAGAGAGATTGAGTAGACTAGGCCTATATTCTCTAGAGTTTAGAAGAATGAGAGGTGATCTCATTGTAACATACAAAATTATTACAGGACTTGACAGGGTAGATGCAGGGAGGATGTTTCCCCTGGCTGGGGAGTCTAGAACCAGGGGTCACATTCTCAGAATAAGGGGTCAGGCATTTAGGACTGAGATGAGGAGAAATTTCTTCACTCAGAGGGTGGTGAATCTTTGCAATTCTCTACCCCAGAGGGCTGTGGAGGCTCAGTCATTTAGTATATTCAAGACAGAGATAGATCAATTTTTGAATATTAAAGGAATCAAAGGATATGCGGATAGTGCAGGAAAGTGGAGATGAGGTAAAAGATCAGCCATGGTATACAGTCGGGAGGGAGTAGCCCTGGGAGTCCTCAACATTGACTCAGGACCCCATGAGGTCTCATGGCATCAAGTCAAACATGGGCAAGGAAACCTCCTGCTAATTACCACCTACTGCCCTCCCTCAGCTGATGAATCAGTACTCCTTCATGTTGAACACCAATTGGAAGAAGCACTGAGAGAAGCAAGGGCACAAAATGTCCTCTGGGTGGGGGACTTCAATGTCCATCACCAAGAGTGGCTCGGTAGCACCACAACTGACCGAGCTGGCCGAGTCCTAAAGGACATAGCTGCCAGACTGGGTCTGCGACAGGTGGTGAGGGAACCAACAAGAGGGAAAAACCTACTTGATCTCATCCTCACCAATCTACCTGTTGCAGATGCATCTGTCCATGACAGCATTGGTGGAAGTGACCACCGCACAGTCCTTGTGGAGATGAAGTCCCATCTTCATGTTGAGGATACCCTCCACTGTGTTGTGTGGCACTACCACCGTGCTAAATGGGACAGATTTCAAACAGATCTGGCAACTCAAAACTGGGCATCCATGAGGCGCTGTGGGCCATCAGCAGCAGCAGAATTGTATTCAACCACAATCTGTAACCTCATGGCCCGGCATATCCCTCACTCTACCATTACCATCAAGCCGGGAGATCAACCCTGGTTTAACGAAGAGTGCAGGAGAGCATGCCGGAAACAGCACCAGGCATACCGAAAAATGAGGTGTCAACCTGGTGAGGCTACAACACAGGACTACTTGCATGCCAAACAACGGAAGCAACATGCGATAGACAGAGCTAAGCGATCTCACAACCATCGGATCAAATCAAAGCTCTGCAGTCCTGCCACATCCAGTCGTGAGTGGTGGTGGACAATTAAACAGTTAACAGGAGGAGGAGGCTCCAAAAATATCCCCATCCTCAATGATGGTGGAGCCCAGCACGTGAGTGCAAAAGACAAGGCTGAAGCATTTGCAACTATCTTCAGCCAGAAGGGCCGAGTGGATGATCCATCTCGGCCTCCTCCTGAGGTCCCCAGCATCACAGATGCCAGTCTTCAGCCCATTCAATTCACTCCACGTGATTTCAAGAAATGGCTGAAGGCACTGGATACTGCAAAGGCTATGGGCCCTGACAAAATTCCGGCAATAGTACTGAAGACTTGTGCTCCAGAACTAGCTGCGCCCCTAGCCAAGCTGTTCCAGTACAGCTACAACACTGGCATCTACCCAAGTATGTCCTGTCTACAAAAAGCAGGACAAAGCCGACCCGGCCAATTACCGTCCCATCAGTCTACTCTCAATCATCAGCAAAGTGATGGAAGGTGTCATCGACAGTGCTATCAAGCGGCACTTACTCAGCAATAACCTGCTAACTGACGCCCAGTTTGGGTTTCGCCAGGGCCACTCAGCTCCTGACCTCATTACAGCCTTGGTCCAAACATGGACAAAAGAGCTCAACTCAAGAGGTGAGGTGAGAGTGACTGCCCTTGACATCAAGGCAGCATTTGATCGAGTGTGGCATCAAGGAGCCCTAGCAAAACTGCAGTCAATGGGAATCAAGGGGAAAACTCTCCATTGGTTGGAATCATACCTAGCACAAAGGAAGTTGGCTGTGGTTGTTGGAGGTCATTCATCTCAATCACATGACATCACTGCAGGTGTTCCTCAGGGCAGTATCCTAGGCCCAGCCATCTTCAGCTGTTTCATCAATGACCTTCCCTCCATCATAAGGTCAGAAGTGGGGATGTTCGCTGATGATTGCACACTGTTCAGCACCATTCGAGACTCATCAGATACTGACGCAGTCCGTGTCCATATGCAACAAGACCTGGACAACATTCAGACTTGGGCTGACAAGTGGCAAGTAACATTCGCACCACACAAGTGCCAGGCAATGACCATCTCCAACAAGCGAGACTCTAACCATCTCCCCTTGACATTCAATGGCATTACCATCGCTGAATCTCCCACTCTCAACATCCTGGGGGTTACCATTGATCAGAAACTGAACTGGACCAGCCATATAAATACTGTGGCTACAAGAGCAGGCCAGAGGCTGGGAATTCTGCGGCGAGTGTCTCACCTCCTGACTCCCCAAAGCCTTTCCACCATCTACAAGGCACAAGTCAGGAGTGTGATGAAATACTCTCCACTTGCCTGGATGAGTGCAGCTCCAACAACACTCAAGAAGCTCGACACCATTCAGGATAAAGCAGCCCGCTTGATTGGCACTCCATCCACCACCTTCAACATTCACTCCCTCCACCACCGGCGCACTGTGGCTGCAGTGTGCACCATCTACAAGATGCACTGCAGCAACTCGCCAAAGCTCCTTCAACAGCACCTTCCAAACCCACGACCTCTACCACTTAGAAGGACAAGGGCAGCAGATGCATGGGAACATCACCACCTACAAGTTCCCCTCCAAGCCACACACCATCCTGACTTGGACCTGTGTCGCCGTTCCTTCACTGTCGCTGGGCCAAAATCCTGGAACTCCCTTCCTAACAGCATTGTGGGTGTACCTACACCATATGGACTGCAGCGGTTTAAGAAGGCGGCTCATCACCATCTTCTCAAGGACAATTAGGGATGGGCACTAAATGCAGGCCTAGCCAGCGACGCCCATATCCCATCAATGAATTTTTAAAAAATGATCTTATTGAATGGCGGAGCAAGCTCGAGGGGCCAAATGGCCTACTCCTGCTCCTATTTCTTATGTTCTTAAGTTCAGCCATTTTCGGCCTTCCCCGCACACTCCCCGTGAATATCAGGGCCATTATATTGATGTGTAAAAGTTTTTTCTTAAAATTGTTAGTAGATTTTGATCTCTAATTCTATATTCAGAGTATTTTTGGCCAGGCTGTTACTTCTCATTGATTGAGAGGATTTAGTCTAAGGTGTAACCGTAGCATTTGTGTATGTCTGACCATTGCCCTGCCCCGGTAATGTTTCCTTGCATCCTCATCAATCTGTTGTGTTCAGAAGGAACAGGTTCCTGAGAGACATACGTTAAGGTTAGCTGCGTGAGTTATGTTTAATGTTGGGGTTGAAATTAGTATAGCTTTAGGCTTCGAGCTAGGGTTAGTATTAGGATCAGGGCTTCAGTTTGGGTCAGAACTAGTGTAAGAGTTACAATTTGAGTGAAGGTTAGGGTGAACGTTAGCTTTAGGGCGGTGTCAGGGTTAGGATTTGAGTTAAGGTTAGGATTGGGCTCAGATTGGGCGCGATCTTGCCAGCCCTGGGAAGGGAGGTATGGAGGCAGGACTGCCGGGAAAATGGCAGAATCTGGGGGCAGGTGCAAAACCTGCCTCTGTGCAATCTTGCATGTAGTTAACAGGCAGATAAGAGGATTATCCCCATTTTACCCACAAGAGCGGGCTTCCCGAAGGCTCCGAACCCCGCCAGGGTCACCGAGGCGAATAGTGGGTCTGTGGGGGTCGGAAGGGTACAAAAGTGCGCTGTGAAGGTAAGTGATGGGTGCAAGTGTGGAAAGGTGAGTATGTGAGCTGAGTGAAAAGTGATAGAAAAAATTTACTTACCTTTGTTTCTTCCTGCAAGCTTCAAGAGTTGGGTATGCAGAGAGTCTCGCACCTCCGCGGCAGAGGTGACAGATGGCCGTTGCATTCTCCAATGCAACAACCATCTAATTTCTGCAAAAGAAAGAGCTTTGAAGAGGTATTGAATTCTTGTAGGAATAGGTGTATTCCTAACAAATAACGGAGCTTGACTCGGAAGAACAACAAACAGGATTTTAATGTTGAATTAGATGAAATACAGCAAACAACGTAGAAGGATGCAGGAGGGTCGTGGAACAGGTCTTTCCCCAGTGGGGACGCCATGAGGACTGACGAGGCAGTCTGGAGGTTTGCGCGATGACGTCATTGCGTTTGCGTCGTGACGTCATCGCGTTGCTCGCGTTTTCCCACGCTTGGGGCGTCACGTGACTTGCGACGTGATGTCATCGCGTTTGCCCACGCCTGGGGCGGTCACATGAATTGCGTGATGACGTTATCACGTTTGCCCGGCACCCGGCATTGGAGCTGGCCGTTGCAGCCGAAGTTGCGGGAGCGGGAGGCCGAGCTGGGCCGGCGATTGCCGCGGGAGCGGGAGGCCGAGCTGGGCTGGCGATGGGAGCAGGAGGCCGAGCTGGGCCGGCGATTGCCGCGGGAGGCTGAGCTGAGCCGGCTCGCGTTTACCTGCGTCATCGCGTTAGGTCGCGTTCTCAAAGGGGCAACGCCCCATACAGGTAAACTATATATATATATATACATCGTTAAGTTAAAGGGAATTATATATAATAAGTAAGGGACACTCGGTGGTACCGCTACAAACTCATCAAACTTCATAGATTGTCAGTGTTTAACAGCTTCACAGAGCTGTCAAATGATGACAATTCATCTGTCAAAACTTTTTGTTGAAAACGTTGACGTTCTCTGTAACCGACTTTCCATTAATTGGCCTGCTAAGCCCGCTGGGTGGGCTTAACAAGGTCAATCAAGGGAAAATAGCGTGGGTTGGCCAGAGGTTGATGGAGGTGGAGCTGAAACCCGACAAGTGGGAGTCCCACCTCCAAAAGCATCCCATTGGCAAAATCCAGCCCAATGTAAGTGTTAAGGTTTGGGTTCATGTCAGATTTGGGGTTTGAGTTGCAGTTAGGTGCATGGATTGCAAAACTGGACTCTGGCGGTGTTAGATGCACAAATGCTTTAAAATCAGAATACAAAAAGCGAAATAGTAACCACAATGTGAATTCTCTGCCTCACACATATTAATTTTTCAATCAAAGATTACACAGAATAATATTTTAACCCGAATTCCCTGCACTGCAGCTGATGATTTCCCAGATGTGAATGATGGAAGCAGTAAAAGCTTGTTAATGTAACCGGATTAGTGCTCAGTGATTATCATATTCCTATTGTACAGAATACCACCAGGACTTGACCAGTCGGTGAAAGCAGGGTGGAGCTGTGCATAATATTTCATGAATCAGACCAGTGGGATATGGAGCATCGTGTAGATATTATTGTGATTAATGGTTTGCTCAGTTACAGAGATAACAATTATATCATTTAGAGATAATCCTCTGTACATTATGTAAAACAGCATAATTACCATTAATGAACTCATACCAGTTTTATTACAGCTCCTGAAGACATGAACTAAGTTGCTTTAAGCATCTGGGTCATGCAATATTGCAGATTATCTGTGAGTTCAGAGCAAGCAACTCTCCCAAGAAGTTCTACCCTGCACTAATCCACTTAAATATTAGTAAAGCACGTCACTGGAGTTTGAACACAGAGATTTAACATCAGGAAGCAGTGGGAAAGAGGGAAAGGGGGAAAGAGAGGAACATAGAAAGCAAGCTTTTAAACAGTACATAGAAAGAGAGCACCAGACACTACTCCGCGTGCAGTGTACCGTATACGCACACATAAATAGGTACTTGGAGTACTAATGGATTACGCTGGGTTTGAATTGGACAGGCAAAGCACTAATTAAGCGCCTTAACTTAATTAGATACATGATTTGTGACATTGCAGTGTATTAATTGGGTGTACAGAGCATAGGTGGTGGGATATGAATTTCAAAAGAAATAAAGAAAGAAAATGAAAGATAGAAAGCACTTGCATTTCTATAGCATCTTTCATGACCTCAGGACATCTCAAAGCACTTTACACTGTTGTAAAGTAGGAAACAAGGCAGCCAATTTTCGCACAGCAAGGTCCCACAAACAGCAATGAGATAATGACTAGATAATAGCTTAGAATTTCAGCTCCACAGCGTCCATTTTCCAGGCAGTAAACCACCTCCTAAGCCTCCAATATGGCGGGCAGACAGAGTATGAAAATCTTCCATTTTTTTCAGTGTATCCAAGCCATTATTGGGGCTGTTATGGGTAGAATTTGGTGTGGGACCTATTATTGACAGGTCTCCACCCTATTTGACATGCAGCTGCATTTCTGCCAGCAATGGAACTTGTGTTTCTTGCATCCAACTCCTTCAGTAGTGATGGCAGGGTGAGGTCATCTGCCAGAATTCCCAACAATTTCACCTCTGTTGCCCCAGTGTTATGTATTTCTGCATGAAGCAAGCATACATAATGTATTGGGACTGCATCCTAGCAGAAGTGGGGACCACAACATTTTGAAAACACAGTTTTATTACAATAGTCAATTGCAAACTAATCAGCTGTTGTAAGGATACTGGGCTTTTTGGAAACAGATTATTTGTTTTTCTCAGGGCATCATCTTCATCTCCACTGTAAATTTCCTGCCTCCCACTTAGCAGGTGCCCCATGGCACTGCTACATGCCTACTTATCTATATCATTACATCACAAGAAAATTACACATGAGGAAGGCCATTTGGCAAAACTTACTTCATCTCTCCAGAATGATCCTACTGTCCTCTTATTGCAGCATCCCATAAATTCTTAAATAATTCCAGGATATTTGCCTCCATTACTGTATCTGGGACCCCATTTGTTGTGTGAATAAAAACTTCCTGATACCAGTCCTAAATTTACCTGTTACTAGTTTGAACACTTGGGCCCTTGTCCTACTTTTGCAATTTAATTTAAAGCACTTTTCTAGATTTACCTTTCCATATATTTACAATTACATAGAGCACTCAGATGCCCCTTTCCAAGGCTGAAAAGCCCAAGAATCTTTAGTCTTCTCTCATAATTCAGATCTCTACGATGAAGGATCAGCCTCATGACTCTTTGTTACACTGCCTCCATTACTTGAATGTGTCCCTTGTGTCTTGGTGTCCAGAATTGGACACAGTACTCGAGGTGTGGTCTGACCAGAGTACTTGTATGCTACTCTTTTGGCTATGTAGTTCAACATTCTATTGGCTTTGTCAATTGCTGCTGTGCATTAATTCAACATGTTGCGCATTGAGTCTACTGAGACTCTTGTCTTTTTCAAATTCATCCCTAGTTACTTTTCACTCATCAACCAATTTCTTATCCATATCCAGGGTTTGCCCTGAATTCTCACAGCTTTGAGCTTAGCTAATAACTTTTCATGTGGAACTTTATCAAATGCTTTCTGGAACTCTAAAGACAACACATCATAAGGTTTACTACAATCCATTTGGATGGTACTTCCCCAAAGAAGTCAAAAGGGTTGGTCTGGTGGGATCTGCTGTTGGATATTAAGGGAATCAAGGGATATGGGGATAGTGCAGGAAGGTGGAGTTGAGGTAGCAGATCAGCCTTGATCTTATTTAATGGCGGAGCAGGCTTGAGGGGCCAAATGGCCTACTCCTGCTCCTATTTCTTATGTTCTTAATTAAATTACTATTATACAGATAATCTTCAAGTTTACAGCGGATAATTTATTCCATTACATTACACAGGATTGAAATGGGTCTGTAGATGCCCGTGTCTGATTTGTTGGCCTTTTTGAAAATGAGCGCCATATTGTCCTGTTTTTAATCTACTAGTATCTTGGTAGTGTCCAGTGATTTCCTCATAATATTGTCAATGCCTCGCAAATCTCCTCCCTAGTCTCCTTTAAAAAAAAAAAACTGGGATAAATACTCCTTATCAATGAGGATTAATTGTTTTAAAGTTTTTTAGTCGGTCGAGGACTTCTATCTTATTAACGTTAAGTCAATGGCCTGTATTTTCCGATCCCTATGGGTGTGTACGAGCTGTGTACACACCCGTAGGGACTTCGCAAGTGCCAGTTTCAGGCATGCGAAGCGCATGCGCTGAAAACCGACATTTAGGATCTGTATCCTCTTGACAGATCGCACGCCTGCCCTGGAGAAGGGCCTCTGCAGGTGGAGAGTTCCGCTTTCTGCAGAACCTCCACCCGCTGAAATCCCTTAAAAAACCTTATGCCTGATAAAAGCAGGCATAAGGCCTAGAAATTCAGTAGCGCCCCGTTTGGGGCACCAGCCTCGCCAGGGCACCAAAAGTAGTCGCGGCCGCCCGCCAGAAATTCACTTTGCGTACCCCAGAGGGAAACGCGGCGCTACAGGAGGCGTCCCGCATCCCTCTTGGGGCGCTGCAGCTGAATATCGCTGCGCAACGTGCTGCAGCGCCACACGCTGCGGCACGGTGTGCTACTGTACTGCAGGCCTTCCTCCCCTTCTTAAAGGGGAGGGGCCTTGTGCAGCGCGATCGAGGATCGCGAGTGCCGGCAAAAGAGCCCGGCACCGAGGAGAAGTGCCGGGCTCTTGGAACGCAGTCGGCACTCCGTGGGGGGGGGGGGCTCAGGAGGCCGGGGACGGCAGCGCGGAGAGGTGCTGGCAGGTGGCCAGCAAAAAAAATGGCCGCCCCGCACCTCTCCTTTAATTAGCGCCTCTACCGCCGCAGGTAGGCCCCCTGAACTGTGCGCAAATAGCGTCTGGCGTTAAAGCAGGGGGCACAACTAAATATCGTGATCGGGGCGGTAGCAGGGCGCTGCGCACACCGATGACGTCATCGGTAGCGGCGCAACGCTAACGGCTAGCACCGCCATTAGCGTCCCGCTAAATTTAGCGGGAGACGTGGCCAGTGGCTTCCGACCCACTGAGCACCCTCTTAAGTCACTAATGGGTGCTGCAGCCCACTGAATTCCTAGGCCAGAGTTTTAAAAAAAGTTTTTAAAAAATTCACTCATTTATAATTTAAAAAATATTTTAAAAAAGGTAAGTTTATTTTTAAAAAACTTTAATTTTTTTTTCAAAACATTAAATGTTTGTTTAGAATATTTAATTTAATGTAATTTTAACTCATTTTAAAAACGTGATGGTATTTTAAAAATGTATTTAATGTGTTGTCTTTTTTCAGTGATCCCCATTCATGCTTTTGACAGGTCTATCTGTCAAATGTATGAAGGGGGATTCCCTTCTCCCATTGGCTCGCCTGGCCCATGTAATCCCAGGTATGGTTGCGAACCATCCGTGCCCCTGGGATACCTGGGCCTCTGCACGCGCGCACCAGGAGAGGCCCAGGATCAGAAATGACCAGACCTCGGGAGCCTTCAGGTGAGGGCGTAGATTTTTTCCCGATAGGAGGTATCCGCACGCAGGAAGCCTCCTATCTGAAATTACGGGCCTGTGGCGTACCGATCACAGAAAGGACACAATCCGCTTTTCGGTCCGTAGACTATAAATCAGGCGTCATGCCTTTAAGAAGGATCACACCTCTAAGAAACTCGATCTGCAACAGTTAAGCCCAGAGCGGGGGAGGAGCAGTCGAAGCTGTGGACTGATGAAAGGCAGTCAGACTTGGTGTAGGCTCTGACGCCATTTTGTGTTCAACATGCAGTCTCAACAATTAAACCTTTTCTGTTGAACCACTCCGAGTTCAGTATTTTTTGCTAGGAGTACGTAGACTCCTACATTGGTGACCCCGACGCTCAGGACGACTCCTAAGCGTAACCATGGCTGACACAAACACAGTTTCTGTGAAGCTGCCGGAGTTCTGGGAGAACCTAGCCACCGCCTGGTTCCTTCAAGCCGAATCGCAATTCCGACTCCGCGGCATCACCGCCGACGCAACGATGTATGACTACCTCCTCGCCTCCCTGGGCAGCTCCACAATCACGAAAGTCTGGACAACACTACAAAACCCTTCAGAGGAAGGCAAGTGCGCACATCTCAAGGCCGTGCTCCTTAAATTCACAGCCTCCCAATTTTTGCGCAACTGCCACCTCCTCGACCTCCCAGGCCTCGGTGACTCCACGGCGTCAGACTTGCTCTCTCACATGCTTGCTCTGACCGACGAGAAACCGCCCGGCTCCCTCTTCCGCATGCTCTTTATCCGCCAACTACCTCCCAGCATCCGCCCGGTGATCGTGGCGTCCAGCCTCACGGACCTCGAGGCCCTGGCCGACGAAGCCGATAATCTCCTGTCCGCCAGCTCCAAACACGCCGTCACCCCCGACCTGGCCTCCGCAGCGTCGGCATGCGCTCCACCCTCTATCGCGCGGCCACACAGCTCGGCCACGAGGCCCCCCAGGCCCCCACGTCCCCCGACCCAGGGCTACTGCTGCTTCCATACCCGGTTTGGCGCACGGGCACGCTGCTGCCGCCATCTCTGCACGTTTCCAACCGCCCCCACACCGGCCTACATGATGGCCGTGGGGCAAGCAGGCGTGCTGCTGTACGTTACGGACAGCGCCTCCGGACGCCGTTTCCTATGCGACACGGGCGCGCAGCGCAGCATCATCCCCGCGTCCGCCCTCGAGATCCAGCGAGGCGGCCGCGGCCCTGTGCTGGCTGCCGCCAACGGCACCGACATCCGGACGTACGGCACCCGCACTGTCACCATCGACCTCGCAGGCCGCCGCTACCACTGGGAGTTTATCACCGCCAAGGTGCTCTCCCCGCTCCTCGGTGCGGATTTCCTGTGCGCCCACGGCCTGTTGGTTGACATGCCTCGGCGCCGCCTCGTGGACATGAACACCATGTCACCTATCCCGGGCGCCATGGCCCCCCCCAACCTGCTGAAATGGCGTGGCAGTGCCGCGCCTGCTCAACGGACGACTACTCAGCACTCCTGGCTGAGTTCCCAGCCCTCACCAACCCGACCTTCTCCGCGAAAGTTGCTAAGCACGGGGTAGAACACTTCATCCCCACCACAGGCCCACCGGTGTATGCCCACGCCCGCAGGCTGGACCCGGCCAAGCTGGAGATCGCGCGGGCTGAGTTCGCCACAATGGAACAGCTCGGCATCATCCGCCGCTCCAACAGCCCCTGGGCCTCCCCACTCCACATCGTCACCAAACCCGACGGGGGATGGCGCCCCTGCGGGGACTGCCGGCGCCTAAACGACGCCACCACGCCGGATCGGTACCCCATACCGCACATTCAAGACTTCTCGGCTAGGCTGGCCGGCCGCTCAGTCTTCTCCAAAGTCGACCTGGTGCACGGTTACCATCAGGTGCCAGTCCACCCCACGGACGTTCCCAAGACGGCCATAATCACCCCTTTTGGGCTATTCGAGTTCCTCCGAATGCCCTTCGGCCTGTAAGATTCGCAATTTGGTTATGTCATTCCCCCTCTTCCCGAACACCTCACCAAGATTTTAAAAGCCGTTATAATTTCACAGAAACATTTCTACACACTGGAGCAGAAGACTTTAGAGATAGGAAAAGACATATTGGACATAACCATCCCACCATGGTGGGACTTGTTCACCAACATAGAAATCCCAGCCTGGATTAGAATAGCATCCCATATCCTAGTAGGATGTCAGGTTTTAATTGTGATATTTTTGCTCTTCGTGCATTGTAAGAGAGGCAAACGCCTCCAGAGGCACGAGAACGCGGGCGAATGGAAAGAACGCTATGTGCGAATGGGGGAAGAAGACACCCCACTTTAAGCTGCTAGTATAAGATTAAGCGTCCCTCCATTTAAAAAAAATTTTGTGATTGTTTTGGGTTATAAGGAAATAAGTATTGTTATGTTATTAGTCGTTATTAAGTTTTGATTAATAAAAGGTGTATGCAGATGGCGCAAAAGGGTATCAACCCCTGCCCATCTGACAGGTGAAGGTGTTATAGTTTAAGATTTGCTGTCTATGATTCCAAATGTGCATGAGGTAATTTTCATTTTCTCCGGAAATGGGAACTGCATGTGTCGTGAGGGGCATAGATAGTTAAGTGCCAGGAATGTTTGGATGTGGGGAATCAGGGAAAATTTGCTCATCAAGGATTATTGATACTTTAAGCAAGCTATCAGTATCACAGGGGGGCCTGTAAGATTCGCAATTTTCAGCAAAAATCACGCAAGAAAACTGGATAAAATAAGACTGTTTATTGACCAAAGTAAGCTTGCACAGAAAAACCTTGGATAAAAGGGCATACAAAATGGCCGCCAGGCCCCGTGATCAGTTTATGAACCATTTTATTTCTGTTACTGCAAGCCAGACAGGCTTGTGGATTGAAGACAGTGAGCCCGCGAAAGCCAGTATCTGGGAACCGAAACTCAGAGCAACAGCATACATATTCAATGGATTATAAGTACAGGATGGGGCCCATCAAGATATGGGCGGACAATGTAAAAAAACTTATACCCATTTATCGTACAAAGGAAAAACCGTTTAGCAGCCATCAAGGAAAATGTCCGGACCGATCAATATGCGAACCGAGCCGCGGTGACAATGCAAAGGACATTAAAAGACATTATCGGCCAGGAAGGCCAGTTTAAGTTATCACCGGCTCCGTTACAAGACAAAGCGCCCCTGCAGAGATTTCTGCCCGCCAAAATTAATACAAAGACAGGACTATGATTTGGCGGGAGATAAGACTGTCCCAAAAGAGTATAACTATGGATTGAAAGTCCATCTAAGTGACTTCTTCACTGCTACGGCTTCTTGTTGGGCGACTTCAGGCTTCCATTTCTTCAAGAACTTTCTTCTACGAGGAACGAACGAAGGGCGGACGGTGCCCGGATCGGCGCCTCTTCCACTTCGGCAGATCGATGAAAACGTTTTCGTCTTTTTAAAGACGGACGGTTTCGGAAAAAGGACAACGTGGCCGGTGTTCAGCCAAACAAGGCTCGGCCACGACGAGAAGACGACAAGGGTGGCCCGGGTACTGGGGTCGGGAGATCATCGACGACCCAGGCCGACGGAGAAGAAACCCTCTGGAGAACAGGCGATCGATGCCACAAGATTCTCCCATGTGCATAACCTGCATCTAGGTCTACTCCATGAACCCAAATCCACGATTGTGGATCTCAACCTTGACGAGCGTTCATCGAGGCTGGGTCTACCCCACCGCCTCGAGGGAGGAGAGAATATCGACTGCGCCAGAAGCTTCCAATCCACGTGACGACGGGAAGCGGTGTCAAAAAGTCTGCGAACCCCTTTTCGCGATTTCGAGAGTGGTGAGCATGATCCCAAGTTCCCCAGGTCGAAACTTAGTTTAGGTATAGGGGAGGGAGTTAAGGGAAATCGTAATGTGTTTCCCCTTTTTCGATGTGCCGTGTGTTCCCCATTTCCATAGAGTCAAGTTCATAAATTTGTGCATGATTGTAGTTACTTTAATCTGTGCCTATGACATGTATTTTGTAATGCTTCAAACTGTTCAAAAATAAAAGCATCCATTTCGTGCTATTCAGCCTGGTCTATTGAGTCCTCTTCTCTGCACTACTGTTCTCTGCATCTAAGTCCAAGGTCTAGAACCGTAGGGGGGGGGTGGGTCGAACCACTCAAGGGTAATTCTTGCACGAAGCCTGGCAGGGGGCCAGAACGGGCAAGAGAGCAGGAAAAAAAACCCTACAGGCCTCAAAAACGCGGCCCAGACCTTCCAGCGGCTAATGGACTCGGTCCTCCGGGACCTGAAGTTCCTCTTTGTCTACCTGGATGACATCCTGGTAGCTAGTTCCTCCAAGCAGGAACACATCGAGCACCTCCGCACCCTGTTCCAGCGGCTCAGTGAGCACGGGCTCATCATCAGCCCAGCCAAGTGCCAATTCGGCCTCAGCAAGATTGAATTCCTCAGCCACCACATCATGCAGGACGGAGCCATTCCCCTGCCCGCCAAGGTGCAAGCCATCCAGCAGTTCCCCCGGCCTACCACCATCAAAGGCCTCCAGGAGTTCTTGGGGATGATCAACTTTTACAACCGCTTCATTCCCGGAGCGGCCTCCCTCATGCAGCCCCTATACGAAGCCCTCCGGGGTAAGAAAGACAGAATAGCGATCGAGTGGTCGGCGGACATGTTGACCGCTTTCGACTCGACCAAAAAGGCGCTCGCCGACGCTACCATGATCGCTCACCCACAGCCCAACGCCAGGGTGGCCCTCACCACGGATGCCTCCGACCACACGGTCGGCGCCGTGTACGAACAATGGGTCGACGGGGCCTGGCAACCGCTGGCTTTTTTCAGCCGCCAACTGCGCCCCCCGGAGGCCAAATACAGCGCCTTTGACCGCGAGCTCCTCGCACTGTACCTGGCAATCCGCCATTTTAGATTTCTTCTGGAGGGCCGCCCCTTCACCGCGTTTGTCGACCACAAACCCCTGACATTCGCGATGGCGGAATCTGCGGACCCGTGGTCAGCCAGGCAACAACGCCAGCTCGCTGCGGTGTCCGAATTCACCACGGACATCCGGCACATCTCCGGTCGAGACAACGTGGTGGCCGACTGCCTATCCCGCCCCGCCGTCCACGGCGCCCACCTGGCAGTGGTCTATGCTCAACTGGCAGCGGAGCAACGCACCGACCCCGATCTGCTCTCCGCACCCACAACCCTCCCAGGGCTGCGACTGACCGACGTCGCCTGCGGCCCGTCCGCCATCACAGTCAAATGCGACACCTCCTTGGCGCAACCCCGCCCCGTAGTCTCGGCGTCCTGGCGAAAACGGGTGTTCGACATCGTCCACGGCCTCTCACACCCCGGCACCCGCGCGTCCATTAGACTGGTGGCCAACCAATTTGTCTGGCGCGGCCTGCGCAAAGATGTGCGCGTCTGGGCCAGATCCTGCATAGCTTGCCAGCGTGCCAAAATCCACCAGCACGTCAAAGCCCCACTCGAGGAGTTCACCGTGCCAGAAAGAAGGTTTGACCACGTCCACATCGACCTTGTCGGCCCCCTGCCGCCATCACAAGGTCACACGCACCTGCTGACAATCGTGGACCGTACCACCCGCTGGCCCGAGGCCATTCCACTGACGTCCACCACCACCGCCGACATCGCGAGGGCGTTCATCGGTACCTGGGTCGCTCGGTTCGGCGTCCCCTCCGACATGACGTCGGATAGAGGCCCGCAGTTCACCTCTGATCTGTGGGCCGCCATCGCCCGAAACCTCAGGGTGGCCATTCACCACACCACGGCTTACCACCCCCAAGCCAACGGACTGTGCGAGCGATTCCACAGGTCCATGAAGGCGTCCCTCCGCGCCAGCCTCGAGGATGAGGCTTGGATCGACCGCCTCCCATGGGTGCTACTTGGCCTACGCTCCGCGGTCAAGGAAGACCTGCAAGCCTCGGCGGCGGAACTCGTGTACGGCCAGCCGCTGCGCGTACCCGGAGAGTTCCTGCCCACCGCCACGACCCCCTGGTCGGCTGACCAGCAACGCCGCGCTTTCGCCAACCGAGCACAACAGTTCGCTCCGGTACCCACCGGCCGGCACGGCGAACCAGCAACCCGCGTACCACCTAGCCTGCACATGGCCAAATTTGTTTTCGTGCACCATGACGCCCACTGAGGACCTCTACGGCCCCCATACGATGGACCCTACAAGGTACTCCAGACGGGGAACAAGTTCTTCCTCCTCGAACTGGGCGGCAGAACTGACAAGGTGTCGGTCGACCGGCTCAAGCTGGCGCACCTAGAGCCCGACGAATCCGTTCAAGTGGGCCAGCCCCCACCACGGGGCAGACCGCCTAAGAGCCTGACGCGTCCGACCGCCCCGCTCCCGACGCCAAGAGCCGTTCCGGCCGTGCCATCAAGCCACCACGTCGGTTCGTACACTCCCTACTAGCGGATTCTGGGGGGAGCTGTGTGGCGTACCGATCACAGAAAGGACACAATCCGCTTTTCGGTCCGTAGACTATAAATCAGGCGTTATGCCTTTAAGAAGGATCACACCTTTAAGAAACTCGATCTGCAACATAGTTAAGCCCAGAGCGGGGGAGGAGCAGTCGAAGCTGTGGACTGATGAAAGGCAGTCAGACTTGGTGTAGGCTCTGACGCCATTTTGTGTTCAACATGCAGTCTCAACAATTAAACCTTTTCTGTTGAACCTCTCCGAGGTCAGTATTTTTTGCTAGGCGTACGTAGACTCCTACAGGCCATTAATTTTGCCTGGATTAACTCAAACACTTGCAAACCAGATACAGCATGGGTTAGATGTAGAATAAAGCTTTCTCCACACTGCCCTATTAAGCACTCTCAGATTAGGTACAGTATGGTTAAAAGGAAAGTAAATTTCCTCTACTCTAACCTAATAATGTGCCTCAGTATCAATCTAACAAGAACACTTCCAACTGTAGCAATGAGACATTTTTCCATATAGTACTCCAGCCATCCTGTGGTCTAAGCGAGGTTCCTGTGCCTATGTCAGTCCAAGTTCTGATTTGTTTAATGATGGCCACACACACAAAACAAAATGCTGAAAATCTGTTTTTGTTTCAACAGTAAAAGCTGTTTTATTTGCACAGAAAGCGTGCTGTCCTGGTCATGGTTCCCTGCTGCTCACTGATGCACCTGGGGCCTATTCACACACCTACTTCCAGCTCAGAGCAGAAGCTTGTGAAATCTTCATCCTAATGTTATAAACGGGTTGTCAGAGACTTCAGTGAGTTGTGTGCTTATTACCATTGCACAGTGACACAGTCAATGGGGCCAATTTCCTTCTGCTTTGCACTCCAGTTGCACCAATTTTTGAGACGCAACATGGAGGAAAAATGGGCAAAGACCTTCAATGCTGGGTCTCCATCAGGATTGGCCTTCCCGCAAACCTCACTCCTAGTTTGCTGGGGGTACGGTTAGTTATACTAGAAGCTTTGGGATCTTTCGAACTACTGGGGGTCATCAGGCACATTTGTCAGTCAGCAGTGCAGCACTGGCCTCGATTTTAATGGAGGATGGTGTGGTGGATGGGAGGAGAGGGCGCAGAAGCCCGTGTCGTCTGATTCATTGGTATAAAGTATCATTCCATACTGGAAGGACTGATTTATTATGTAACAGATGAATAACAAGTTTAACAAGGCACTTGCCGGTGTAAGGAGTGATTCACAGCAGTATAGAAATACAACAGTGACAACATGTACAGGGTACTTCTGTACCACATAGTAAAAGACCCTTGGGTATTTCACAGAAGGCACATTATAAATGAAAGTTCTTTCTTTAGTCCACATTTCTCTGCATTGAACTGCATTTGCCAACCATCTGATAACTGTGAACCTTCTTCCCTATAGTCTGACATAACCACCAATTTAGTATCATGATCAAACTTCGATACTTCAATATCATTCATCTTGTGCCTGTATCCAATCATCAATATAAATGAAAACCAAAAGACTGGGGCACACCGATACACACAATGAATGTGAAAAACTTCATTTACCTGACTTTCTGTTTTCTGTCCCTGTTATTTCTCTATCCATGCAGTTACATTCCCTTTAATACAATTTGAATTCATTTTCAGAACATGTCTTTTATATGACACCTTAACAAATTCCCTCTGAAAATTCATTCATGCGATATACTTTGCATTCCATTTATTCACACACTCTAGATTTCCTCAAAAAATTCAATTAAATTGGTCAAGCATGACCTTTCTTTTACAAATCCATTCTGACTGTCCCTGAGTAGCCCATGCCTTTTTAAGCATTCACTAATTTCAGTTAATATTATGGCTTCTAGAAGTTAATCCCAACCAATGAAAGACTAACTGGCCTATAGTTTGTGCCTTGTCCTTTCCCTTTTCTTCAACATGGGTGTGGCATTTGCCACCTTCCAGTCCGTTGTTTTTAAAACCTACCTCTTTGACCAAGCTTCTGTGGCTCGGTGTCAAATTTTGTTTGATAACGCTCCTGTGAAGCGCCTTGGGACATTTTACTATGTTAAAGGCGCTATATATATGCAAGTTGTTGTTATAATTCCCATTTCCAAGGATTCTTAGTAATTTATGGTTAGTGCCTCTGTTATCATCTCCTCAACCTGCTTCAAAATTCTGGGATGCATACATGTTGGTTATGCTGACTTTTCTATTTTTCACCTTTTTTTAAATCCAGTGTCCTTTTGAATACATGAAGGAGCCTTTCAGGTTGGGTGCCGAATGGCATAATGTCCCCTTTGCCATTCTTATTTCCTCTCAGCCTTCCTATTCTTTTTTTAGGACCTTTCTAAACTTTTATTATTTTTCTTATTTTTCAGCTTTATCCCCTGCATTTACCTTATGCCTCTTCTTAAACCTTATTCCTGCTCTAACCTCTCTTTCAATCCAGGGAACCTTGATGCAACCTCTTTATTTATGTTTGGAATGTATCCAATCTGTACCTTATCCATTTCTTATTAAATATATTCCACTGATGGTCCACTGTTTGATATGCCAATTTTTAAATCAATTAACCTGGGCTACGACCCCTTTCAGCCTACTAAAATTAGCTAATTTGCAGTCCAACATTTTTACCTTCAACTCCTCTTTATCTTTATCTGTTTATCTCCTATCTTTGTGTCTCATTTTTTCTGCTTTGTTACCTAGAGCTAGATGCAGCACTGCACGCTTCCTGGATGGACATGAAATACATTGATTAAGGAAACAGTCCTCGATGAAGCTGTTCTAGATTTTAAATACAAACTTTGGTCTTAACTATCCTAAAATAGATTGGGATAACATCACCTAAAAGCAAAGGAAGATCAAAATTGGGACTGCAGTGGGAAAGGGCAGAGGGGTAAAGAGTTGGCTTTTTAAGGAGGTGATAATTACAAACGTTTTGAAGGAAAAAGAATAGCGCCTGTGGAATAAGAGTTATTTACACCATCAGCAAACAGAGATCATGAAATAAAAACAGAAACTGCTGGAAATACTCAGCTGGTCAGGCAGTATCTGTGAAGAGAGAAACAGAGTTAACGTTTCAGGTCGGTGACCTTTCTTCAGAACTGGAGAATGTTACAGATGTAACAGATTTTAAGCAAGTTCAGAGCCGGGGAAAGGGGGGAGGGGGAGGAAAGAACAAAAGGGAAGGTCTGTGATAAAGTGGAAGGCAGGAGTGATTTAAATGACAAAATTCTACACCCCACTCCCACTCTGACCTCTCAGTCCTCAGCCTCCTACACTGTTCCAATAGAATCATAGAATAGTACAGCACAGAAGGAGGCCATTCGGCCCATTGATTCTGCCCCGGTTCTTTCGAAGAGCAACCCAGTTAGTCCTACTACCCTGCTCTTTCTCCAAATCCCTGCTTTGGACACAATACCCTGCTGGGGCAGAACTAGTGTTTTATATAGGTTCAGCGCAACTTCCTAGCTTTTGTACTCAATGCCTCTATTTATAAAGCCCAGGATCCCATATGCTTTATTAAATGCATTGTTAACCTATCCTGCCACCTTCAAAGATTGGGGAGAGAGCGGGAATATGGTTTTGAGATAGAGGATCAGCCATGATCATATTGAATGGCAGAGCAGGCTCGAAGGGCCAAATGGCCTACTCCTGCTTCTATTTTTTTTTCTATTTGTGCACAAACACCCCTAGATCTCGCTGTTCTTGCATCCCTTTAAAATTGCACCATTTAGCTTGTATTGTCTCTCCTCATTCTTCTTACCAAAATGTATCACCTCACACTTTTCTGCGTTGAATTTCATCTGCCATGTGTCCTCCCATTCCACCAGCCTGTCTGTCATCTTGAAGTCTATTACTATCTTACATAGGATTACATAGGATATACAGCACAGAAACAGGCCATTCGGCCCAACCAGTCCATGCCAGCGTTTATGCCCCACTCAAGCCTCATTCCGTCACTCCTTCCTCACTGGTTATTACACTTCTAAGTTTCGTGTCATCTGCAAATTTTGAAATTGTGCCCTGTATCCCCAAGTCCAGGTCGTTAATGTATATTAAATACAGCAGCGGTCCTATTACTGAATCTTGGGGAACAACACTGTATACCTCCCTCCAGTCTGAAGAGCAGCCATTCACAATAACTCTCTGGCCTAGAAATTGGGTTGGGGCGCCAAAGTGGCGCAAAAGTTGCCTGAGCGCAGGATTTAGCACAGCGTTCGAGGCTTTAGCGATCGTCAGATATTCAGTTCCATTGCCCCTAGAGGGAGACGGGGCGAGGCTCGAGGCGCTCCGCGTCCCTCTTAGGGCGCTGAAACTGAATATCGCAGCGCAACGTGCCGCAGCGCCACACACTGCGGCACGGCACACTGCGGTACTGCAGGCCTTCCTCCCATTGTTAAGGGGGAGGGGCCTGCAACAGCGCAATCCCCGCTCATGAGTGCTGGCAAACGAGCCCGGCACCAAGGAGAAGTGCTGGGCTCTCGGGAAACAGCCGGCAATGTCGCGGGGATGGGGGTTCAGGAGGCCGGGGACTGAGGTGCTGGCAGGCGGCCGCCGAAAAAGGCGGCCGCCCCGCACCTCCACCTTAACTTGCGCTGCTGTCGACACAGTAAGGCCCCATGAACCGGGCGCGGGTAGCGAACGGCGCAACTGTGGTGTTCGCTACCAAATATCGCGAATGGGGTGCTGCGCACACCGATGACGTCATCGGTGGCGGCGCAGCGCAAACAGCTAACGCCACCATTAGCACCCCTGCTGAATATCGCGGGAGGCACAGCCAGTGGTGCTACAGCCACTGACTGCCTCTTTAGGCGCTAACAGGTGGCGCTACTCACCCAATTTTTCCCCCTCTGTTTCCTTAGCCAATTTTGTAAACATGCTGCTACTGCCCCTTTTATCCCATGGGCTTCAATTTTGCCAACAAGCCTATTATGTGGTACTTTAGCAAACACCTTTTGAAAGTCCATATACACAACATCAACTGCACTGCCCTCATCCACCCTCTCCGTTACCTCATCAAAAAATTCAATAAAGTTAGTCAAACACGACTTACCCGTAACAAATCCGTGCTGGATCTCCTTTATTAATCCACACTCATCCAAATGGCTATTAATTTTCTCCTGGATTATTGTTTCTAATAGCTTCCACACCACCAACATTAAACTGACTGGCCTGTAATTGCCAGGTTTCCTTCTCCCCTTTATTGAACAAAGGTGTAACATTTGCAATCCTCCAATCCTCTGGCACCACCCCTGTATCTAAGGAGGATTGGATGATTCCGGCCAGCGCCTCCACAATTTCTACTCTTACTTCCCTCAGCAACCTATGACGCATCCCATCCGGACCGGGTGACTTATCCATTTGAAGTACTGCCAGCCTTTCTAGTTCCTCCTCTTTATCTATTTTTATCTCACCCAGTATCCCAGCAACCTCCTCATTTACTGTAGCTTTGGCAAAGTCCTCTTTCTCGGTAAACATCGATGCAAAGTACTCATTTAGTACCTCAGCCATGCCTTCTGCCTCCACCAATAGATCTCCATTTTGGTCCCTAATCGGCCCCACCGCTCTTCTGATAATCCTTTTACTATTAATATGCCTATAGAAGACCTTTGGATTCCCTTTTATGTTAGCCGCCAATCTATTCTCGTACTGTCTTTTTGCCCTCTTATTTCCTTTTTCACTTCTTCTCTGTACTTTTTATATTTAGCCTGATTCTCCCTTGTATTATCAAGGTGACATCTGTCATACGCCCCCTTTTGCTGCTTCATCCTATTCTCTAACTCCTTCGTCATCCAGGGAGCTCTGGCTTTGGTTGCCCTCTGTTTCCCCCTTTTGAAAATGTATCTAGTCTGTACCCGAACTATCTCCTCTTTAAAGGTCACTCGTTTCTCCATTATATTTCTGCCTGCTAGTCTTTGACTCCAATTTACCCCGGGGAGATCTTTCCTCAATTCTCTGAAATCCTCTAGTTAAGTATTTTTATTCTAGATTGCTCCTTGTCCTTCTCCATAGCTAATCTAAACCTTATGATATTATGATCACTATTACGAGATGCCCCCCCACTGTCATATTCTCCACTTGACCCACTTCATTCCCCAGGAATAGATCCAGCAATGCCTCCTTCCTCGTGGGGCAGGAAACATACTGATCAAGAAAATTAGCCTGACATCAGTTGTCGGGAAACTGCTGGAATCTAGTATTAAGGAAGTGGTAACAGGGCATTTAGAAAATCATAATATGATTAGGCAGAGTCTACATGGTTTTACGAAAGGGAGATCATGTTTAACAAATTTATTAGTGTATTTTCAGGATGTAACTAGCAGGGTAGATAAAGGGGAACCAGTGGATGTAGTATATTTGGAATTTTCAAAAGGCTGAAACATAAAAGGTGCCACATAAAAAGACTTGAAAGATTTGCATTTATATAGCACTTTTCACATCCACCGGACATTCCAAAGCACTTTACAACCAATGAAGTACTTTTTGAAGTGTAGTCACTGTTGTAATGTAGAAAACGTGGCAGCCAATTTGCACACAGCAAGCTCCCACAAACAGCAATGTGATAATGACCAGATAATCTGTTTTAATGATATTGATTGAGGGATAAATATTGGCCAAGACACCGGGGGATAACTCCCCAACTCTTCTTCAAAATAGTGCTATGGGATCTTTTACATCCACTGAGAGGGCAGACGGAGCCTCGGTTTAACATCTCATCTGAAAGACGGGACCTCCGACAGTGCAGCCCTAGCTCAGTACTGCACTGGAGTGTCAGTCTAGATTTTTGTGCTCAAGTCTCTGGAGTGGGACTTGAACCCACAACCTTCTTACTCAGCCAGGGTGCTACCAACTGATCCACGGCTGAAACATAAAAGGCTGTTACACAAGCTAAGGGCTCATGAGATTGGGGGATGGATAGAGGATTGGTTAATGGAAAGAAAACAGAGAGTAGGGATAAACTGTTTCTGGTTGGCAGGCTGTAACTAGTGGGGTGCCACAAGGATCAGTGCTTGGGCCTCAGCTATTTATAATTTATATTAATGACTTGGATGAAGGGACCAAGTGTAATGTATCCAAGTTTGCTGACGAAACAAAGCTAGGTGGGAAAGTAAGCTGTGAGGAGGACGCAAAGTGCCTGAAAAGGGATATAGACAGGTTAACTGCGTGGGTAATTGATGCACTATCAACAACACCAAAGACTACGAGTTGAACTTATATGAAGTAGGCTTTTATTGACTAAGAACTGGAGCATGCCTCTGCTAGTGGATCTATCCTAAGAGCTCCCGGGGGAAGGGTGGTGAGTCACCTTTATACCCGGGCTTAGGGGTGGAGCCAGGGGCGGAGACATGCCCGGACCTGTACAGAGTTAACAGTGGTTTACCACACAGACATGTACAGAGTTAGCAGTGGTTTACCACATTCACCCCTCGTTTAAAAAAGAGTCCGGCGGGGTGAAGTGTTTCAAAAGTTCGTATACGAAAGTCTCTCCGGGGGTCTTGTCTGCCGTAATGATCTTCGTGGTGCCGGTTGCGGCGGTTCTTTGCCCGCGGCCGCTTCTCGCGTGGGATGGAGCACTGGCGTGTCGTCCTCTCGGGGTAGGGATGGCACCGGCATGTCGTCAGTTCGTGGTAGACACCCCGGTGGTGCGTCGTGGGTAGTGGTGGTGGGTGGAGGTAGTGGATAGTGATCGATGGTGTTTTGGGTGGTACCTGAGGGTGCGAGGTCTCGAATTGAGACTGTGTCCTCCCGCCCGTCAGGATACGCCACGTAGGCGTACTGTGGGTTGGCGTGGAGGAGGTGAACCTTTTCGACCAGGGGGTCCATCTTATGGCTCCTCACATGTTTCCTGAGCAGGACGGGTCCCGGAGACATCAGCCATGGCGGTAGTGATGTCCCCGAGGTGGATTTCCTGGGGAAGACGAACAGCTTCTCGTGAGGGGTGGCGTTTGTGGCAGTACAGAGCAGTGATCGTATGGAGTGGAGCGCATCGGGGAGGACATCTTGCCAGCGGGAGATTGGGAGGCCACTGGATTTTAGGGCGAGCATGGCGGTCTTCCACACCGTTGCGTTCTCCCTCTCTACCTGTCCGTTACCCCGGGGGTTGTAGCTGGTAGTCCTGCTCGTGGCTATGCCCTTCTCGAGCAGGTACTGGCGCAACTCGTCGCTCATGAACGACGAGCCCCTGTCGCTGTGGATGTAATTGGGGAAGCCAAATATGGCGAACAGGTCATTGAGGCACCTGATGACTGTGGCGCTGGTCATGTCCGGGCAGGGGATGGCGAAGGGGAAACGGGAGTACTCGTCAATAATATTGAGGAAGTACGTGTTGCGGTCAGAGGAGGGAAGGGGCCCCTTGAAATCGACGCTGAGACGTTCGAAGGGGCGGGTGGCTTTAATCAGGTGTGCCCTGTCTGGTCTATAAAAATGCGGTTTGCATTCGGCGCAGACCTGGCAGTTCCTGGTCATGGTCCTGACCTCCTCGATGGAGTAAGGCAGGTTGCGAGCTTTAATAAAATGGAAGAACCTGGTGACCCTCGGGTGGCAGAGATCATTGTGGAGGGTCCGTAGCCTATCGACTTGTGCGTTGGCACATGTCCCACGGGATAGGGCGTCTGGGGGCTCATTAAGTTTCCCGGGCCGGTATAAGATATCGTAGTTGTAGGTGGATAACTTGATCCTCCACCGCAATATCTTATCATTTTTGATTTTCCCCCTTTGTCTGTTGTTAAACATAAATGCTACTGACCGTTGGTCAGTGAGCAGGGTGAAACGTTTACCGGCCAGGTAATGCCGTACAGCCTCCACTATCGCCTGGGCCTCCTTCTCAACTGAGGAGTGTCGAATTTCGGGGCCCTGGAGGGTCCGTGAAAAGAAGGCCACGGGTCTCCCCGCCTGATTAAGGGTTGCGGCTAGGGCGAAGTCGGATGCGTCGCTCTCCACTTGGAAAGGGATGGACTCATCCACTGCGTGCATTGTGGCCTTCGCAATGTCCTCTTTTATGAGGGTGAAGGCCGCACGGGCCTCTGCCGTCAGGGGGAAGGAGGTTGACTTGATGAGGGGCTGGGCTTTGTCCGCATAGTTGGGCACCCACTGGGCGTAGTAAGAGAAGAACCCTAGGCATCTCTTCAGGGCTTTTAGGCAGTGGGGGAGGGGTAGTTCCAGGAGGGGGCGCATTCGGTCAGGGTCGGGGCCGATGACTCCGTTTTCCACCACGCAGCCAAGAATAGCAAGGCGCGTGGTACATACATAGATACATAGAAGATAGGAGCAGGAGTAGGCCATTCGGCCCTTCGTGCCTGCTCCGCCATTTAATGAGATCATGGCTGATCCTTTAATTCAGTATCCCGTCCCCGCCTTCTCTCCGTAACCCTTAACCCCTTTTGCCCGTAGAAATATATCTAATTCCCTCTTAAATATATTTAATGAGCTGGCGTACACTGCCCTCTGTGGCAATGAGTTCCACAGGTTCACCACTCTCTGAGTGAAGAAATTCCCCCTCATCTCTGTCCTAAATGGTTTAGCCCTTATCCTTAAATTATGTCCTCTAGTTCTGTTCTCACCCGCCAAGGGAAACATTCCTTCTGCATCCAGTCTGTCTAGACCTGTCAGAATTTTATACACTTCTATGAGGTCCCCTCTCAATCTTCTAAACTCCAGTGTGTACATCCCTAAACTACATAGTCTCTCCTCATAGGTCATTCCCGCCATTCCTGGTATCAGCCTGGTGAATCGCCGCTGCACCCCCTCCATGGCAAGAACATCCTTCCTCAGATGAGGCGACCAAAACTGTACACAGTACTCGAGGTGTGGTCTCACCAGTGCCCTGTACAGCTGCAGCAAGGTATCCCTGTTCCTGTATTCTAACCCTTTTGCTATGAAGGCCAGCATACCGTTTGCCTTCTTGACCGCCTGTTGCACCTGCATGCTCGCCTTCAGTGACTGGTGTACAAGAACACCCAGGTCTCTCTGTACTTCCCCCTCTCCCAATCTATTGCCATTTAAATAATAATTTGCCCTCCCGTTCCTGCACCCAAGGTGGATAACTTCGCACTTGTCCACATTATAGTGCATCTGCCATTTATCCGCCCAATCGCCCAGTCTGTCCAAATCGCTCTGGAGCTTCCTGGTCTCTTCCTCTGAGCCCACCCCACCTCCTAGTTTAGTGTCGTCTGCAAATTTGGAAATGCTGCATCCGACTCCCTGATCCAGGTCATTAATGTAAATTGTGAACAGCTGGGGGCCCAGGACAGATCCCTGTGGTACCCCACTTGTTACTGCCTGCCATTCAGAAAATGAGCCGTTTATTCCAACTCTCTGTTTTCTATCTGACAGCCAGTTCCCTATCCACGCCAAAACTTTCCCCTTTATCCCATGAGCCTCAATTTTCCATGCTAATCTTTTATGTGGGACCTTATCGAAGGCCTTTTGGAAGTCCAGGTACACCACATCTACTGGCTCTCCCCCATCTATTCTACCAGTTACTCCCTCAAAAAATTCCAATAGATTAGTCAAGCACGATTTACCCTTTGTAAATCCATGTTGACTCTGTCCTATCCTGTCCCCATTTGCTAAGTGCTCCGCTATTTCATCCTTAATGATGGACTCCAGCATTTTGCCCACAACTGATGTAAGGCTTACAGGTCTGTAATTACCTGCTTTTTCCCTACCCCCCTTTTTGAATAGTGGGGTAACGTTAGCTACCCTCCAATCCATCGGCACTGTTCCCGAGTCTAATGAATTCTGAAAAATCATCCTTAGTGCATCCGCTATCTCTAGGGCCACCTCCTTCAGTACCCTAGGATGCATGTTATCAGGCCCTGGGGATTTGTCCACCTTCAATCCCTTTAGCTTCCTTAACACCATATCCTTAGAGATATTGATTTGCGTCAGTTCCTCCTTTGCCAATGTCCCTATTTTTCCCGATATCCCAGGGAGGTTTTTTGTGTCTTCCTTCGTAAAGACTGACCCAAAGTATGCATTTAGTTGATCTGCCATTTCCTTATTTCCCATTATATATTCCCCCGTATCTGACTGCAATGGACCAACTTTGGTTTTCACCAGTCTTTTCCTTTTGATATATTTATAAAAGCTTTTGGAGTTAGTTTTTATATTTTCCGCCAGCTTGTTTTCGTAAGCTATTTTGCCCCTCTTGATCATGCCCTTTGCCCTCCTTTGCTCTATCTTAAACTGTTCCCAATCTTCCGCTCTGGCGCTTTTTTTGGCTATTTTATACGCCCTATCTTTGGATTTTATGCTGTCTCTAATTTCCCCTGTTATCCACGGTTGAGTCACCTTTTTAGATTTCCTTTTATGCCAGATTGGTATAAACAATTTTTGCAATTTTGTCATTCTATCTTTAAATGTTTGCCATTGTTTATCTACCTCCAGTCCTCTCAGGAACGTTGTCCAATCAGACCTACTCAGTTCCCGTCTCATGGCATCATAATTCCCCTTGTTTAAATTCAGGACCTTAGTCTCTGAGTCAATTTCTTCGCTCTCCATTTCGAGTGAGAAATCGATCATGTTATGATCGCTCTGACCCAAGGGTCCCCGTACAACAAGATTACTGATTAGTCCCTTCTCATTGCACAGTACCCAGTCCAATATAGCCTGTTCCCGAGTTGGTTCCTCGACATATTGATCCAGATAACCATCCCTTAAACACTCAAGGAATTCCTCCTCCTCATTATTTTTACTGATTAGGCTAGTCCAATCTATATGTAAGTTAAAGTCACCTATGATGACAGCTGTGCTCTTATTGCACGCTTCTCTAATTTCCCTCGTGATGCCCTCCCTAACCTCTATTTTACTATTTGGAGGCCTATATACCACTCCTATTAATGTTTTTCGCCCCTCGCTATTTCTTAGCTCCACCCATATAGATTCTGTATTAACTGAGTTAATATCCTTCCTTTCAATTGCATTTATCCCCTCTTTTACTAGCAATGCTACCCCTCCTCCCTTTCTTTTTTGTCGATCCTTCCTAAATACTGAATACCCCTGTATGTTAAGCTCCCAGCCCTGCTCACCCTGCAACCATGTTTCCGTAATCCCAATTAGATCATAATTATTAACCTCTATTTCCACAGCTAATTCATCTACCTTGTTCCTGATGCTTCTCGCATTAAGGTATAAAACCCTCAGGCTTTTTTTATGCTCACATTTTTTATGAATTAGTTTGGCCCTTTGTTTTTTGTTCCTCACCCTTTTACCATTTATTTCTGTCTGCCTTTCACTTTCCTCTATTTCACTACATAGGTTTCTAGCCCCCTGCCATACTAGTTTAAATGCTCCCGAACTGCTTTATCAAAAATTACCCCGAGAACATCAGTTCCATCTCTGCACAGGTGTAGACCGTCCCTTTTGTATAGGTCACACCTACCACAAAACTGGTTCCAATGCCTCAAAAATTTAAAACCCTCCCTCTTACACCACTGCTCAAGCCACGTATTTAGCCTAACTATCCTGTTCTCTGTACTCTTACTAGCACGTGGCACTGGTAGTAATCCAGAGATTACTACCTTCGAGGTCCTACTTTTTAGCTTGGCTCCTAACTCCCTAAATTCTACTTGTAGGACCTCTTCCCTTTTTTTAGCTACGTCGTTGGTACCAACATGTATCACGACAACTGGCTGTTCCCCCTCCCCCTCCAGAATGTTCTGCACATACATTTTTCTCTGTTGTATGTCAGATTCAGCCGTTGGGCCGTACGGAGGAATTTTTCTAGGTTGGCGTCGTGGTCATGCCGGTCATGGCCGCAGATGGTGACGTTGTCTAGATAGGGGAAGGTGGCCTGCAGCGCGTTCTGGTCAACCATCCGGTCCATCTCCCTTTGGAAGACCGAGACCCCGTTGGTGACGCCGAAGGGGACTCGGAGGAAGTGGTAGAGGCGGCCGTCGGCCTCGAAGGCCGTGTACTGGCGGCCCTCAGGCCTGATTGGGAGCTGGTGGTATGCCGACTTCAGATCAATCGTCGAGAATACCCGGTATTGTGCTATCTGGTTGACCATGTCAGATATGCGGGGAAGTGGGTATGCGTCTAATGGCGTGTATCGATTGATCGTCTGGCTGTAATCAATAACCAGGCGCTGTTTTTCGCCGGTCTTCACTACCACCACTTGGGCTCACCATGGGCTGGTGCTGCCCTCGATAATCCCTTCCCTCAGGAGTCTTTCTACTTCTGATTTAATAAAGCTCCTATCCCCGGCACTGTACCGCCTGCTTTTAGTAGCAATTGGCTTGCAGTCTTTGGCGAGGTTAGCGAACAACGGGGGGGGTTTGACCTTCAGGGTGGACAGGCTGCATACTTTGCGCGGCGCCGTGTTTAAATTCTGCCAGCTGCAGACTGTAAGTGGGGGCAGGGGCCCGCCATATGCCATCGTGACGCTCTCCAGATGGCACTGGAAGTCTAATCCTAGCAGTACGGGAGCGCAGAGCTGTGGCAGGATGAGGAATTTAAAATCTCTGTACTCCACGCCGTTCACTGTCAGAGTCGCTACACAGTAGCCGCCGCCGTCCGCCGTATGGAACTTTGAGGCCATAAAGACCTGGTGGCGTGTGGGCATAACCGATAGGGAGTAGCGTCGCACCGTGTCGGGGTGGATGAAGCTCTCCATGCTTCCGTAGTCGAAAAGGCAATTTGTGGCATGGCCATTTACCTTTACGTTCATCATGGACCTGGCTAGTTGATGGGGCCTAGATTGGTCCAGGGTGATGGAGGCCATCGTCGAGGTCGGTGGGTCGCTGTAGTATTCGCCCGCACCGGGGGCCTGGTCTCGAAATGGTGTCCAAGATGGCGGCTCCCCCGCGGCTGGTGGTGCCCAAAATGGCGGCCCGCACGGCTCACACGTGGTTGGTGGGGTCCGAAATGGCGGCCTGCACAGTTCACATGCGGCGCTGCTGGAATTGGGGGTCGATTTCGCCCTGCACACTCTCGCGTAGTGGCCTTTCTTGCCGCATTTGGAGCAGGTCGCGTCCTTTGCTGGGCATTGCTGTCTGGGGTGCTTGGCCTGGCCACAGAAGTAGCATTTCTGGCCTCTGGTCATTGCAGCTGTAGTTGGGCTGCTGGCGGCTTGTGGCCTTACCGGGTCCCAAGATGGCTGCTCCCATGACATCCACATGGCCATCCGGTCAGGGGGGTAGGCGTCCATGTTCTGGAGGGCCACATCTAACGAGTTAGCGAGGGCCACCGTCTTCTGCAGGTCGAGCCCCCTCTGTTCCAGCAGCCTCTGCCGAGTATAGTTGGACCTGATGCCGGCTACGTAGGCGTCTCGGATCAGGTCTTCCGTGCATTCCTTGGCCGTCACCGCTTTGCAATTACAGGCCCGGCCGAGGACTCTCAGTGCCAGTAAATATTCGGCGCCCGATTCCCCGGGGCGCTGTTTTCGGGTAGCCTCGTTAACAGGCCTCACGTATTGTTCCTTTAGCATCGCGATGGCGGCCGCGTAAGTTGTGGCGTCTCGGATGATCGAGTAGACTCGGTGGCTCACCCGTGAGTTCAAGACAAGCTGTTTCGCATCATCTGTAGTGACGGTAGTGCTGGAGGCCTCCAGGAAGGCTTCGAAACAGCTTAGCCAGTGTTCAAAGTTATTGGCTGCATCTGCTGCTTGAGGATCCAGGTCTAAACGTTCCGGCTTCAAGATTTGCTCCATGTCGAAAATTTAGTCAATAAAATTGATGCACTATCAACAACACCAAAGACTACGAGTTGAACTTATACGAAGTAGGCTTTTATTGACTAAGAACTGGAGCATGCCTCTTCTAGTGGATCTATCCTAAGAGCTCCCGGGGGAAGGGTGGTGAGTCACCTTTATACCCGGGCTTAGGGGTGGAGCCAGGGGCGGAGACATGCCCGGACCTGTACAGAGTTAACAGTGGTTTACCACACAGACATGTACAGAGTTAGCAGTGGTTTACCACAGTAATAAGGTGGCAGATGGAGGATAATGTGGGGAAATGTGAGGTTATTCATTTTGGTAGGAAGAATAGAAAAACAGAATATTTTTTAAATGGTGAGAACCTATTAAATGTTGGTGTTCATAGAGATTTAGATGTGCTCGTACAGGAAACAGAGTTAGCAAGCAGGTACAGCAAGCTATTAGGAAGGCAAATGGCATGTTGGTCTTTATTGCAAGGGGTTGGAGTACAAGAGTAAGGAAGTCTTGCTACAATTGTACAGGGCTCTGGTGAGACCACACCCGGAGTACTGTGCACAGTTTTGGTCTCCTTATCGGGGGAAGGATATACTTACCTTGGAGGCGGTACAACGAAGGTTCACTAGATTGATTCCTGGCATGAGAGGGTTGTCCTATGAGGCGAGTTGTGTAGATTGGGCCTATACTCTCTGGAGTTTAGAAGAACTAGAGGTGATCTCATTGAAACATATAAGATTTTGAGTGGGATTGACAGGGTAGATGTTGTAAGGTTGTTTCCCCTGGCTGTCTGTGGCCGCACACCAACTGCATGTTAAGTGAGTGGTAGCCTTTGCGGTTACGGAAGATCTCAGGATTGTTATGCAGTGCCCGCAAAGCCACGTGGGTGCAGTCAATGGTGCTCTGCACCATGGGGAATCCTGCTATCCTGGTAAAGTCACATGCACTCTTGTCCTGCTTCTCTCTGGTGATGGGGAAGGAAATGTAATCCCTTCTCCTACTGTAGAGAGCCTCTGTGACCTCATTGATGCAGCGATGGATGGCGAACTGCGAGATGTTAGCTATATCTACTGTTGTAGACTGGAAGGATCTGCTGGCAAAGAAATTGAGGACGATGGTGACCTTGACTGACAGAGAGAGCCGTGGTCGCCCTGATCTGAGGCTGGAGGTCTGGTTGCAGGAGGTGGCAGACTTCTGTGACCACCTCCTTGGTGAAGCAGAGCCTTCTAATACACTGCTCCTCGCTTAATTGGAGGTAGGAAACGTGCTCTCAGAATACACTTGGAGGGTAAGGCCTCCTGTTGAGAGCCCTGATGGCTCTCCTCCCTCTGGCCACACGTTCCAGTCTTTCTCGCTGCCTATGCGCCCTCTGCCATAGATCCTGGAGGGTGAGGTTGACTGCCAGTACAGCCCCCATTAATGTAACCAAACGTAGTAGTTTGATTTTTTTTTTAAAGAATAAATGTAGCTACTTTTAGTTGCCACAACACTCCTGATACTAAATAACATTGAATTAACAGAATGAGACTACTGCACTATGTGAAACTGACAAGAAAGCACTGAAACTCCACTAACCTACAGCTGCGACTCATTACTGATGATCCCTTTAAATAGTGTCCCTGGAGCCGGTTCCTGTTGCTTCACACCAGCTCTCCCTGTTGCTGTTTCCTCCAGGCGCTAAGGTAGGTGGCGACAATTAATTTTGCAGATCGGGCGCTCAGTGAGCATTGCACTGACGTCACGGTCCATCTGGTGCTGAGGCTCCCGGTGATAACTCTTAGCGGCAGTGCTACGGGAGTGAGGGATTTGGCGTGCGCTGTTGGATTCACCTTGCCCCGCCGATAATGCTCTAGCGCCCCGTTAGCACTTCCTGCTGGCACTAACAGCAGGTGCTAAGGAACTGTGCACCTTGTTTCTATTTTTTATTACTACAATTTGGTGTCCAACCCACTGCCAAATTAGTTTAAACCCTCCCACACAGCACCAGTTATAGTTAATCTGCCCGCAAGGATATTGGTTCCAGCTCTGTTCAGGTGCAGCCCGTCCATCTTGAAAAGGTCCGTCTTGCCACAGAACTGGTCCCAATGTCCTAGGAATCTAAAGTCCTCCCTCCTGCACCATGTCTCTAGCCACGCATTAACTTGCCATATCCTCCTATTTCTACTCTCACTGGTGCATGGCACTGGGAGTATTCCAGAGATTGCGACCTTTGAGGTCCTGCTTTTTATTTCCTCCCTAGCTCTTTAAACTCTGACTGCAGGACCTCAACCCCCTATGTCGTTGGTTCTGACATGAACCATGACTTCTGGCCCTTCCCCTTATCCCCGCAGAATGTTCTGCACCCTCTCCGTGATGTCCCTTACCGTGTCACCAGGGAGGCAACATACTATATGGGTTTCACGTTGACAGTAGCAGAACTGTTTGTCTGTCCCCAACTATTGAATCCCCAATTACTACTGCATTCTTACACTTTGCTGTACCCCCCCTTGTGCAGTCCTTTGCCTCATGGTGTCAGGCTCGGGACTGCACTCCTGCGAGGTGTCGTCACCCTCACCGGTAATCGATGCTGAATATCGGTTTGAGAGTGCCACACTCCTAGAGGAATCCTACACTGCCTGCCTCTTCCTATGCTTCTGGGTGGCCACTATTATGAACTCTATCTGGCTGTGGGGTGACCACTTCCTGGAAACTGCAATCCAGGAAAAATTCAGCCATCCCTATGCCTTGCAGTGAATCCAGCTGCCCCTCAAGCTCAGAAAACCTCAGTGTGAAGTCAAGCAGCTGGAGGCACTTTTTGTACATGTGGGCCTCCAGGACACATGAAGGGGTCGATTTTAACTCCGGTGCGGGCAATTGTCGGGTTCCCCGAATTTCGTGATTCCCACACGAATCTAAATAGATGTGTGAGATTGATGCAATTTTAACTCAATTGGCCAATTGATTTCCAACGTGTGGGAAGCCTTTGCAAATGGGTTTTTCATGACGGCAAGTCCCCTCCGATGATGTCATCATTGCTGCTGCATTTAAGGTCCACAGCAAACCTTGCTTCCCTACAGGCTTCCAAGCCTTCCTCTTATGATGGCACAGGAGCCTGCAGGAACAATGGCCAGCGGGAGGGCAAGAGCTGCGCCTAAATTTGATGAGGCATCACTGCAGGCATTGTTGGATGAGGCTAGGGCCCACAGGGAGGTCCTGTTCCCTTCTTCAGGGAGGAAGAGGCCTCCCAGTCAGACCAAGGCTGTGTGGCTAGAGGTGGCTGGGGAAGTCAACTCCTTGGGGCTCACACAGCGCACCTGGATGCAGTGCAGGAAAATATTCCATGACCTTCATCACACGGGAAAAGTAAGTATGAAGTTTCCATCACCCTCAATCTGATCCCCATTGCCTTTCCTCACCAGCACTCAGCTTTAGCAATCTCTTCCTCCACATCCCACTTGACACTCACATCCATGCACCCTTAGCCATTCCCTCTCTCTCTATGCTCACATTCACCTAACTATTCAACCATGCAGCCCTCAAACTTCCTCTCACTCTGATGCTTTGAACACAACTGACAACATACAGGGAGGGCCCTTGGTCTTGCAACCTCACTCCATCTTTGTCTCCTTCTAAGTATCTATGCTATGCAATCTCTACACTCAGCCCTTTATTCTCACTCAACCTCCACTTGTCTCCTTCACTGCAGGAGAAGAGAGCTCACAACAGGAGAGAGCGAGCCAGGACAGGAGGAGGGCCACCCTCATTAGCCCAGCTCACCCCCTGGGAGGAAGCCGTCCTGGAGATTGTCGGGGCTGATACAGATGCGGAAGTTGGGAAAGGACAGACAGGTGCATCCCCGCAAGCTGGTGACAGAATAGTTTTCCATCTCTCTCATTGATATCGCATGAGTCGCTGATAATGATTCTGAAGCTGCATCATATGGACTTATGATCATCTGCAAAATGCAATGTGCATGTAACATTGGCATCACATCTCTAACTTTTTCCTTGACTCCCCCATGTAACATTTGCATATTGATTTATCATTGGCCCACAGGCATCTGTAAGGAATACCTATTATATTCACGTGATCACATGCTGAGTTGTCATTGACCTGCAGGCATCTGTAAGGTCTGCTATTGTTTAGAAGACCCAGTAGGGGTCCTACCTCCATCTTGTCCACACGGTGCTGCTGTATGTATGTTTGAGTTCACAGACCTGATGCTTCATAAAAGAGTCTAAACTCTTGCAATTTATTATTTTTGTACAAAGTGTGCAAAACAAGACACCCCACAGGACCATCGAGAGCCCCCGTCCCCACTTTGCAGGAGGAAGAGCCTGAGATTCCAGACTCCTCAGAGGAAGCTGCAACCTCTGAGGGCGCAGCGTTAGCAGAAATAAGCGCACCCAGCACTAGTGCAGACACTCACAGCTCGGGAGGACCTTCGGGACATAGAGTAGTGTTGTCACCTGGTGTATCACAGCTCACAAGTGAGCATCAGCAGATTGTGGAGACAGGGACAGCAGTGGAGAGTCCTCGTCAGAGGGCGCAGGACTCTACCAGCTCGGCTCAGCTGCATGTCGACCCTCTGCTTCTGGTTCCATCCATAAGATCAGAGGTGATGGAACTCTATGCACAGATGCAGGAGTCTCTGGCAAGTTTTGTCTCCAGGGTCGCTGCGAGTGTGGAGCGAATGGAGGAGTCCATAGCGAACATGAGCAGAGCCTTTGTGGAGTCAGTGGCGCATGAACGCATCAACACGGAAAGGATGGCTATCTACGTGGAAATGATTGCTGCCTCCATGGTAAGGCTGGCTACGGTAGAGAGGAGGGCTATGGCCATGGAGGAGGTTAGTCGCCAGGGTATGGAAAACATGGTGAGTGTTCAGAATAGAATGACATCTCTGGAGGAGCGATGGGCATCTATTGAACAGGGAAACCAGACCTTCATGGAAGTCCTTCTGAGTAGGACTGCCATTGCAGATACGGGTCCCCATGGCCCCCCTGATGTACAGCAAGGTGCTCTCAAGCCACTTGCAGGCGTGGAGGGGGAGCTGACCCATGAGAGGAAGGTTGGTGGCAGGCCTCAAGGAAGTGGGGCGTCCTCTCCAAGCGCGCTCACTTCCATGCCACTGCAGAGCCCTCGGTCAGAGCCCCGCCGGAGTCCACACCCAAGCGAGATAGACGTCTGAGCCCCTGCACAGCCGCAGGAGCAGCAGCCTGCTGACGAGCCCTCACAGGCTCGCCATCCCAGAGGACGCCCGCCAAAGGTGTCAAGACAGGAGTAGCAGGAAAGTGAGCAAGGGGCCTCCACATCTGCTGAAGACACAGGGGAACCACTACGTAGGAGCATGCGTAAGAGGAAAATAAAGCACAAGTAGTCACAAGGGCAGTCACTTGGGTGAAATGTTGTGTATATTGTAAAAATGCCATCAGCTGGTTCTTGTGCATAAAAATTCTGATAGCAACTGTTGCAGTTCTGGTGTGTGTCATTTCATGAATGGGGCTTTCACATTGAGGGCTTAGGATTACTTGCAGTTGTCAGGATGCTGGTCAAATAGCTAGGGATCTGCAGGGTTTGGCCATTGTCGATGCTCAGGTAAGAAGCTGTGAGGCAAGAGTTTGATTTACTAGGCTAAGCAAATCTGGCCAGGATGAGTGCGTTCCTTGCATCCCGGGCAGCAATGTTCTCGCGTAATGCTGCCGTTGGTTGATGGGCCTCTGCAGGATCATTATCCATCATCATCATCCTCCTCCTCCTCCTCCTCTTCTCCCTCCTCTTCTCCCTCCTCTTCTCCCTCCTCTTCTTCTCCCTCTCTCCTCAGGAATCTGCAAGCCACGATGTTGTGGAGTGCACAACAAACCACGATGATTCTGAATACCCTGGCTGCTGAGTACTGTAGGGCTCTCTCTGATCTAGCCAGGCATCTGAAGCGCATCTTCAGCAAGCCGATGGTTTGCTCGATTATGGATCTGGTGGAAATGTGGCTGGAGTTGTAGCGCTCCTCAGCTTCGTTGGCTGGCCTCCTCAATGGCGCCATTAGCCTAGCCCTTGTCTCCAAGTAGCCATCCGTGAAGTTGGTCTGGCGGCCTGAATAGCGGAGGCACACTAGACTGGCGCAGTATGAAGGAGTCATGGCAACTGCCAGGGTACTTGGCACAAACATGCAAAATCTCCTTCTTGTGGTCACACACCAGCAGAATGTTAAGGGAGTGGAAGCCCTTGTGGTTGACAAAAATACCTGGATTGCGATGGGGTGCCCTAAGGGCCACATGTGTGCAGTCAATGACGCCCTGCACCCTTGGAAAGTCTGCCAGATGAGCTAATCCAACCGCTCGCGCCGTCACATTTGCGCGATCCCTGGTGAAATGGATGTGATTGTGCGCGATGGCAAAGAGGGCATCAGTTACCTGCGTGATGCAAGTGTGTACGGCCGACTGGGAGATGCCGCTGCTGATGATCCCTGGAATGAGCCTGAGGCAAAAAAGTTGAGTGCGGTGGTGACTTTGATGGCCACTGGTAAGGAGTGTCCACCTGGTCCTCTGGGCAGCAGGTCTTGCTGTATTATTGCACAGATGTCGGTCACTACCTGTCGCAAAAGTCGGAGCCGCCTTTGGCACTGCTGCTCAGTCATGTTGAGGTAGCTAACCCTGTGTCTGTAGACCCTGTTTGGGGGGTATCTCCTGCGCTGACGGGCTTCCATGTGCTGGCCCCTTCTGGCCTGTGCTGCCTCAGGTGGGTGAGCAGCAGCCTGTTGCTCCTGCTGCTGCTGCTGTTGCTGGTGCTGCTGTTGTTCCTGGTTCTGCTGCTGCCGCGCCTGGTGCTCGAGCTCCTCGAATGCCAAGATGGGAAGGAGAAAAATGGCTCCCATGCTTCTGGCATATGCCTCCGCTGAGGAAGCGCTGAGTGAGGGTGGCAAGAGGGGTTTCCCAGGAGTTCACACTGGAGATGTGTGTGAGGCTCCAACCTTCCACAGGTGTGGTTAAGCCTGGTAAAAGTTGCCCCAGGCCTAAAACAACAAAGTCCTGCCACCTGCAAATGATGACTGATCAAATCTCCTCTTTAATGGTTGACCTGCAGCTGATCGTCAGCAAGCCAATAGTGCTCACAGCAGGTTTCACAGGCATGATCCCCACCAGGCGTTAAGGGTTAAAAATGCAAGGGCCTGTTAAAATGGCATTATAAAGGCCAATTATTGCTGATTAAGGGCCTTAAAGACCAGTCCCTGTTGGAGGTGGGACTGATTCGGGACCATCAGACACGCCTGGGTTAAAATGGCTCGGGGTCGGAAACCAGGCGGGGGGGGGTCCCGCCCGCCCGCCCGCCCGCCAGTTTTAGCGATTTTAACCACCCGCACGCCTCAAAGCCTGCCTCACGGCTCAGTTAAAATGTGTAAAATTAAGGTACATGGGATTGGGGGCAAGGTATTGACTTGGATAGAGAACTGGTTGGCAGACAGAAAGCAAAGAGTTGGAATAAATGGCTCTTTTTCCAAGTGGCAGGCAGTGACTAGTGGGGTACCACAGGGATCGGTCCTTGGACCCCAGCTATTCACAATATTTGCAGATGACACAAAGCTGGGTGGGCGTGTGTGCTGTGAGGAGGATGCAGAGAAACTCTTTGCACTTCCCCTTTTCCCAATCTATTGCCATTCAAATAATAATCTGCCTTCCTGTTTTTGCCACTGAAGTGGATAACCTCGCATTTATCCACATTATACTGCATTTGCCATGCATCTGCCCAATCACCCAACCTGTCCAAATCATACTGGAGTTTCTCTGCATCCTCCTCACAGCACACACGCCCACCCAGCTTTGTGTCATCTGCAAACTTGGAGATATTACATCTGGTTCCCTCGTCCAGATCATTAATATATATTGTGAATAGCTGGGGTCCAAGGACCGATCCCTGTGGTACCCCACTAGTCACTGCCTGCCACTTGGAAAAAGAGCCATTTATTCCAAGTCTCAGAATAAGGGGTTGGCCATTTAGGACTGAGTTGAGGAGAAATGTCTTTACTCAGAGGTTTGTGAATCTTTGGAATTCTCTACCCCAGAGGGCTGTGGATGCTCAGTCATTGAGTATATTCAAGACAGAGAGAGAGCGATAGATTTTTGAACACTAAGGAATCAAGGGATTTGGGGATAGGGTGGGAAAGTGGAGCTGAAGTAGAAGATCAGCCATGATCTTATTGAATGGCGGAGCAGGCTCGAGGTACCATATGGCCTACTCTGGCTCCTATTTCTTATGTTCTTATTCACCAGTACAAGGAGTAATTCACCAGGACATGGAGTGAGTTACTGGTGTAAGGTGACTCATCAGTGTGAGAAGTAAGCTACCAATATGAGGATAGCTTCACCAGTTCAAGGAGTGATTCATCAGTCAAAGGAGTTATTGTAGTGTATGTACCCGTCTACCTTTAAGGAAACTATTGTATGTAACCGTTCACCTTTAAGAGAACTACTTTAGGGGTGGCACTACTTGTTGGCTTCTGTATACTGTAATACCGATAATGACCACACCAGTATATAAGTGTTGTGGCAGGATTGCTGGGGCAGATTCGCCCGGACCCTCGAATAGTAAAGACCTGTTTGTTTGTTACTTCTGAAGTCTGTGTATTTATTAACTGCACAACCCACAGACTTTACAGTGGCGACGAGTCCGACCGTACCCTGCGGCAAGACTACCAAAGCAACGAAGAGCGTCGAAGAGAGGCAACCGCCCTCGTCGTGCTGCTGAAAGAAAACACGAGGCTGCAGCAGGAGGAAGGAGGAAGACTTTAGCAACAAAAGCTTCCATTAGCAACAGGCACTGACTACCCTTCTACCACGGTGCGGAGTGAGCCGATCAGCTGGAAACAAGGCGGCCGCGGAGACTGTGAGTAGGGAAAAGTGTAACGAAATCCGGAGGATAAGGGCTGTGCACTCGACCACGGTCGAGGGGGAACGGAGCCGGTCAGAAAGTCGGGTCCAACGGCGTCGTGAGACAGTCGGACCTCGATCGGCGGGAAAAGCCGGGCAGCGACCGCAGCCACGAAGCGCTGAGACTGGGAGTAGGCGCGGGAAGAGAAACCTAGCTGCAGCCGGGGAGGGAAATACCGGTCTGCGAGAGGGCTGGGAGGCGAACAGGAACCGTGCGGGTGGGAGAGAGAGACAGAGCCGAGCAAGGAGAGAGAGACTGCGCGAGAGCCAGTCCAGCGGCTGAGCTGTTCTCTGCCAACGGGGAACCCAGAGCTGGTGGAACCGAACGTGCGGGAGAGAGAGCGACAGAGCCGGGTACGGAGAGAGAGACTGCGCGTGAGCCAGTCCAGCGGCTGAACTGTCCTCCGTTAACGGGGTGTACCCAGCGCCGGTAGAGCCGTGCGGGCGGGAGGAAAAGACAGAGCCGAGTAAGGGGAGCTATGCGGAAGCCAGCCCAGCGGCTGAACCTGTCCACTGTGGGGAAAGCGTACCCCTTCCACCAGGGAAGAAACGCGGGAAGCCGCCATTAGGCGGAGAAGACGACAGAAGCGGGAAACCGCCAGTGAAGTGGGCGGGGCGAGAAGGAAAGTGCGGGAAACTGCCATTTTCGCGGGAAAACCGCCATCTTAGAAATAAACAAATAAATAAGAATACTTAAAGAAATACTTGTGTTGTACCCAAGGAAAGGAAGATGCCTAAGCGGGCGGACATCAACGAGTTCAATTCGGAGATAGAAGACTGGGCCACGTACGTAGAACGTATTGAGATACATTGTAAGGCTAACAAAATAGCTAAGGATGAAAAAGCTTTAACCTTACTTAACATGATGGGTGCGAAAACATTCGGGTTGTTGAAGCATCTTCTCTCACCAGCTAAACCGGCAGATCAGACTTTCGATGATATGGTAGCAGTGCTGAAGGATCACTTGAACCCCACACCGTTGATGCTGGCTGAACGATTCAAATTCTACGCAAGGACGCAGAGGAAAGACGAAAGCAATGCGGAATACTTGGTTGAACTGCGTAGGCTAGCGAAATACTGCCAGTTCGGAGGGAATCTGACAGAGGCACTGCGTGACAAGTTCGTATGCGGATTGTCCAAAGAAGGAACGCAGAAGCGACTACTGGAAGAAAATGACCTCACACTGGACAGGGCTGTCCTCATAGCTGCATCGCACGAAGCCGCAGCGAAAGGAACGGCGGAAATGCAGCTAAAGGCGGCGGCACTAGGGGTGGACCAAATTACTTCGAGCACAATAAAATGCTACCGTTGTGGGAAGACAACACACGACCAGAATCAATGCTGGTTTAAAAACCAAGAATGCAGGAAATGTGGCAAGATCGGGCACTTAGCTAAGGTATGCCGGTCAGGAGCAACGCACAACAATAAGGAGTCACCACAAAAATGGTACGGGAAGGTGCAAGAGGTGACTAAGAAGAGTCTGAGGGAACAGAAGTCGGTCTCACACTCCAAATGCAAAGGACTGGACAGTCTGAGAATTCACAACGTGAGCAATGAAGCTGACCGACAAACTATCTGGATAACGCTACAGATTGCAAAGGTCCAAGTAAAAATGGAAGTGGACACCGGATCGGCGTTGACGGTCATGAATAAGCATGACTATAAAAAAAATTTCAAGCATATTCCACTACGGGATACGGAACTAGTACTACAGACATACACGGGGCACAAAGTATTCCCCATCGGAAAGATAGAAGTCAAGGTGAGATACAAGGATAAAGATCATCACCGGTTGGACCTGTATGTATTGCCTGAGGGAGGACCACCACTTCTGGGACGGGAGTGGATCCGAAAAATAAAGTTGGACTGGCAGTCACTAAACACCATGACGGTGGATTCCGAAAAAGAGGATGTCAAACCTGAACGGTTGTCCAAAATATTGGATGAAGCTAAGGAGGTATTCCAGCAAGGACTGGGAACACTGCGAGGAATTAAAGCAAAGGTTAAGATTGCAGAAAATGCAAGCCCAAAGTTTAAGGCCAGATCGGTACCTTACGCAATACGACCAGCTGTGGAGGCAGAACTGGAAGAACTTGAACGATCAGGGGTTCTGTCAAAAGTGGACTGGAGTGAGTGGGCCACGCCCATTGTTCCCGTCATGAAGTCCTCACCAAGTAATAAGCCAGGGGGACCGGGGAAGGTCCGTATCTGTGGAGATTTCAAGATCACTGTGAATCCGGTGCTTCACACGGTACAATACCCGCTTCCGCGGATTGAAGATATCTTTGCTTCGTTGGCTGGAGGGAAGCATTTCACGAAAATAGATCTGGCTCAAGCATATCTACAGATGGAGGTCGAGGAAGAGTCACGCCAGTACCTCACCATCAACACTCACAGAGGCTTGTATCGCTACAATAGACTGGTCTTTGGGGTAGCTTTGACGCCAGCAATTTGGCAGAGGGCCATGGAACAGGTGTTACAAGGAATTCCAAGCACGCAGTGCTACTTAGATGACATTTTAATCACGGGAAAAGATGAGGAAGAACACCTCACGAATTTGAAACTGGTACTCACCAGGTTGAAGGAGTATGGCCTTCGGGTTAATCGCAAGAAGTGTGAGTTCTTCCAAAAATGGATCTCATACTGCAGTCATGTCATTGACCGAGAGGGACTGCATAAGTCACCTGAAAAGATAGAAGCGGTCGTGAAGGCCCCCGCTCCAGGAAACGTATCACAGTTAAGATCATTCTTGGGGTTGATTAATTACTATCACAAGTTTCTGCCGAATTTATCCACGGTGCTGCATCCGCTGAATGACCTGTTGCGGAAAGAAACACCATGGAAGTGGAGTGAAGAATGCAAAAAGGCTTTTCGCAGAAGCAAGGAGTTGATTACCTCTGAAGAAGTGTTGGCTCATTTCAACCCAGCATTACCCCTTCGTCTAGCTTGCGATGCTTCCCCGTACGGAATTGGGGCAGTACTCTCGCACAGGCTACCAAATGGCTCGGAAAGGCCAGTGGCTTTCGCGTCCCGATCATTGACACCCGCGGAGCGAAATTACGCCCAAATAGATAGGGAGGCCCTCAGTCTTGTGTGGGGCGTGAAGAAATTCAACCATTACCTACAATGTAAAAAGTTCACATTGCTGACAGACCACCAGCCGTTGGTGTCCATATTCAACCCAAATAAGGCCGTTTCCACCATGACAGCACAAAGGTTACAAAGGTGGTCCGTGTTACTTGGGGCACACCAATACGAAATTGAGTACAAAAGGTCTAAACAGCATGGAAATGCTGATGGGTTGTCCCGCTTGCCATTGCCGATGGTAGAAGAAGCGAGTATAGTGGACCCAGTAGAGTTGTTCCACTCATCCATAGTGGAGTGTCTACCGATAACAAACTCAATGATTGAGAATGAGACAAGGAATGACCCGACTCTTTCACGAGTCTATGATGTAACGGTGGAGGGATGGCCAGCACAGAGCGAACCAACACTGCAAGCATTTGCACAGAGGAAAGAACAACTGTCAGTGTGTCGAGGAACCCTGATGTGTGGATCTAGAGTGGTGATTCCACCCAAACTCCAAAAGAAAGTGCTAAAGGAGCTGCACGAAGGACATCTGGGTGGAGTAAAGATGAAGAATCTAGCAAGAGCGTTTGTGTGGTGGCCAGGCATTGATGGAGACATAGAGGAGATCACGAAGAACTGCCTAGGATGTCAGAGGGTTCAGAACGCGCCACCCCAGGCTCCTCTGCATCCATGGGAGTGGCCCTCATCGCCTTGGCAAAGAGTACACATCGACTTTGCTGGTCCATTTATGGACTCGATGTTTCTAATAGCGGTGGATGCCCACTCAAAGTGGCCGGAAGTAATTGAGATGACCACCACCACGACGGAAAAAACCATCACAGTGTTAAGGACTATGTTTGCTCGGAACAGATCTGTTCTGATAATGGACCACAATTTGTGTCCGAAGAATTCAAGAAGTTCTTAAAGAGCAATGGGGTTAAACATTACACGTCAGCCCCATACCATCCCGCCTCCAATGGATTGGCTGAAAGGTTTGTCCAGACCTTCAAGAAGGCCGTAAAGGCCATGAGTAATGAAAACATAAGTCTACAACATAAGGTGGATAGCTTTTTGTTGGCATACCGAAATGCAACACATGCGGTCACAAATCAAACTCCCGCAATGATGTTTTGTAATAGACGCCTAAGATGCCGGCTGGATTTACTAAAACCAAACGTCAGAAGAGACGTAGAGAACCGGCAATTCCAGGGCATGAACGACAGGGTCACTAGATCTTTCCAGATCGGTCAACGAGTTTTGGCCCGGGACTACCGTACTGAGAAATGGCAGCCTGGAACTATTGGGAAAAGGCTGGGGCCGTTGATGTACACCGTGGACATTGGAGACAATATAATAAGGCGTCATGTTGACCAAATCATAGGGTCCGCCACAAATGGGCAATCGACTTCACCACTTTCTCCGGGTAAGGTTGAGACTGAGATACCCAGAACACCTACTTCCGATCTAGTGATACTGGAGTCAGCTGAACCTGACACGGCTTTTCAAGCCGAATCGAACTTGCCAGAAGCACCTCCTAGCCCGCCTGAAATGACGACACCACTGCGGCGTTATCCGGACAGAATCCGGAAACCCCCAGAAAGACTGAATCTATGAACTGTCTTACATAAACCTGTATATATGTTAGAATGTATGTTCACTATGGACTTAGTATGTTGAAAGCTAAAAAGGGAGGATTGTAGTGTATGTACCCGTCTACCTTTAAGGAAACTATTGTATGTAACCGTTCACCTTTAAGAGAACTACTTTAGGGGTGGCACTACTTGTTGGCTTCTGTATACTGTAATACCGATAGTGACCACACCAGTATATAAGTGTTGTGGCAGGATTGCTGGGGCAGATTCGCCCTGACCTTCGAATAGTAAAGACCTGTTTGTTTGTTACTTCTGAAGTCTGTGTATTTATTAACTGCACAACCCACAGACTTTACAGTTATATACTGGTGCAAGGAATGAATCAGTGGTGTAAGGAGCGATTCACTCATAGAAAGTGAAAAATGCCAGCTAGAGACATACCTATTGGGTTCCGATCCACCAGATTTGATACCTGCATTCAGCAATTTTACAGTTTGATGTTCTACATGTCTCAAAAAAGCAATTTATATACAAATCAAAATGTGAGACACACACTTCTTGGTGCCATATAGTAAACTAGCTGAAGTGCCCGGCGGTGCCGAGGCTTTTTCGAGGGAATGTTGTTGTTGGAAGAGAGAGAGAGAGCGACTGGGGGGAAGAGAGAGAGCGACTGGGGGGAAGAGAGGGAGGGGAGGGGGGGAGAGGAGGGGAGGGGGGGAGGGGAGGGGAGGGAGAGAGGGGGAGGGGAGGGGGGAGGGGGAGGGGGAGGAGGGGAGGGCGGGGAAGGGAGGGTGGGGGGGAGGGGAGGGAGGGCGGGGGGGGAAGGGAGGGGGGAGAAGGGAGGGGGAAGGGAGGGGGGGAGGGGGGAAAGGGGGGGGAAAGGGAGGGTGGGGGGGAGAAGGGAGGGAGGGGAGGGAGGGCGGGGGGCCCTCCCCCCGAGGGTCGCGGCCCCCCGAGGGTTGCAGCCCCCCCCCCCGAGGTGAAGACCGCCGATTGCGCGCGCAGCAGGAGCTGAGACGCGGCGTCTCTGGCTCGGCTGGCGGGCCCAGTTGCCAGGGTAACTGTGACGCTGACCAAGCCCCGCCCCCGGGCCGAGCCAGAGAGAGAGAGACGCCGCGTCTCAGCTGCTCCTGCTGCGCGCGCGGCCCCCCCCGAGGGTCGTGGCCCCCCCCGAGGGTCGCGGCCCCCCTCTGAGGGTCGCGACCCCCCCCCCCCCGCCCGAGGTGAAGACCGCCAATTGCGGCTGTGCGAGACGGCCGGCCGGGGTTGCCAGGGTAATGCTTGACGCTCAGCAAGCCCCGGCAGAGCCAGAGACAGCGCGTCTCAGCTCCTGCTGCGCGCGCACCCTAGCGGCGCTGGGCTGAGGCTCGGCCCTCCAGCCTTCGAGTGGGGCCGGGAGGTGCCTAGCTCGGGCGTGGGTGCGGAGGAGATGCCGAGGCTTCTAGGCCTACCTGGAAAAACGGGGAAAGGTAGGAAAATTAATGAGATTAGATAAGTTAATTACTTTCTAAATCATTTCTTTAAAAAACAATATGTGTTTTAAAAGCAACGTTTTTTTTTAAGACGCAGAAAGCGGGAAAAAGAAAGGAAAAGTTTGGAATCAAGATGGCGGCGACTCACCTCGGTTCAGAACGATAAGGCCCGGCCACACGCGCACCGATTGGCCCGGCGGCACACGCCAGCAACCCGGCGTACGATTGGTCGAGCTCGAGGTCACTCTGTCGCTAATGAGCGGATAATGAGATGCTAATGAGCGGAACGTTGAAGGTTTTTGGGATACCGCGGGCGGGATTTTAGCCCGGCCGAAACGTAAATACGCTTAAAACCGTCTCGGAAGCGTAAGCTTTCTTTGGAGGTAACGCGCGCGTAGGTACGCCCTGTAACTTTCGAGCGCATAGCTCGCCAGACGCACACGCGATGACAGACAGAATGACAGAATGACAGACAGAATGACAGAAGTACCGATTTATATATATATAGATAAACTGTTAGTTTGTGTCTGCATTCACAAAATCTATTATTATGCTTCAGTGTCAGAGAGGTTTATGGATAGTGACTCAACTATAGTGTCTGAAATTGTCTTGTGAAAGTCAATAAAATGCAAAAACACACCCTGAATTTATATCAGACCCTGAAATGAAGCAAACTTCATTGTTAACATAAGAATTATGGGAATCATGGGAACACCATCACCTCCAAGTTCCCCTCCAAGTTACACACCATCCAGACCTGGAAATATAATGCCGTTCCTTCATCGCCGCTGGGTCAAAATACTAAACTCCCTACATAAAAGTATTGTGGGAGTACCTTCACCACACGGACTGCAGCGCTTCAAGAAGGTGGCTCACCACCACCTTGTCAAGGGCAATTAAGAATGGCCTTGCCAGTGAAGCCCACGTCCCATGAATGAATGATTTAAAAAAATTAAAAATCCACAATACACACTCTAAGCAACAACTCAATGGCTCAATTGGGCACTCTAAACCAGTGTTGAAATGACAGACTGCAGGCCACATCCAGACTGGGTAACTATTTCCAGACTGTAAGACTCCAACCAAACAAAAGAAATACTGCATTTCTTGCAAATATTGAAAGAACATTAGGGGAGATTTTCTATTCCTATGTTTTGGTACTACAACTGCAAGCTGGGTGCAAATGAAGTGGAAAATCATAGGCAGAGGTAAGTGCCTGAAATACGCCAGTGGTATGTTGCTAAGTATTTTCTAATAGGGCAGTATTGAAACAGAAGAAGGTTCACGCTGATCTAAGGCATCAGGCTTATGAGACCTGTAAAAATGTTTCTTTGGATAACCCCACATTTTCCATTCGATAATACCAATTGTATGACAGCTGCACAGCAAGTGGAAAGCCAGGTGAAGGGACGTCCTGAGCCTGGATATTCCCCACCTGCTGATCCGAAAACCAACACAGGAGTGGCAAGTGTGGCTGGAAATTGACTCAGAATCATGCTCCATCCAGCCTTCGCCCCATGCAGTTGTTCAGAGTTTTCTACTCTCCCATTAAAAGCACTAGCAAGGCTTGCCAGGAAGAAAGCAGTGACATGCTAATGAGGGCTGGATGACAGTGTGACATCATCTGCAAGATTTCCTACCATCCTGCTCTTCCTTACGTTCACAGAACTGACTGGTCCAACTTCGGGATGGAAAGTGTACTCAAGAAGTAAACTTAACTTGCTGAAGATGAGATTTCTCTAGATTTTAGTTAGTCAAATCTGTCCATGACAGTATTTGTAAAAGGCAGATCGTGTTTGACTAATCTAATTGAATTTTTTGATGAAGTAACAGAGAGGATTGATGAAGGGAATGCAATGGATGTTGTCTACATGGATTTTAGGAAGGCATTCGACAAAGTACCACATAGAAGGCTGGTTAACAAAATTGAGGCTCATGGAATAGGTGGGTCAGTGTCAGCTTAGATAAGGAATTGACTTAAGGACAGCAAACAGCGAGTTGTGGTAAATGGCTGCTTTTCAGACTGGAGGATGGTAGACAGTGGTGTTCCCCGAGGGTCAGTGCTGGGGCCACTGCTTTTTTTGATATATATAAATGACCTGGATATTGAAATACAGCGTAGAATTTCTAAATTTGCCGATGACACCAAACTTGGAGGTGTGGCAAACAGTGAGGATGATACCAATCGACTGCAACAAGACATAGAAAGGCTAGCAGAATGGGCAGACAAGTGGCAGATGTAATTTAATACAGAGAAGTGTGAGGTGATGCATTTTGGCAGAAGGAACAGGTGGAGGCAATATACACTTAAGGGCACAGTTTTAAAGAGTGTGCAGGGACAGAGGGACCTGGGAGTTAATGTGCATAGGTCCCTGAAGGTGGCAGGACATATTGAGAGAGTGGTTAACAAAACATATGTGATCTTGGGCTTCATAAATAGAGGTATTGGCCCAGAAATTCGGGTCTCCACAGGTGAGTATGCACGGGGTATCCACGTGTGGGCCCGATGGAAGTGCCGGTTTCTTTCATGCACTGCACATGCGCGGGAAACCGGCACTTCCGTTCCTCTGAACGAAGGGGTTCAGAGGTCGAACGCGTGCACAGGGAGTCTGCGCGTGCGCTTTGAACTTACGGTTTTTTTACGGGTTTTTCCGTGAGGGTAAGTCTTTAGATTTTAGAAATGTAAAAACCAGGTGTAAGGCCTGCATTTTAAAAGGTAACTGGTCAGTTAATTAAAATTAAAACATTTTTTCCACAGGTTTATTATTTTTAAATACTTTAAAGCAAGGTAAGTTTATTTTTAGCCCCATTAGAATATAAAATTATTTTTTTCAAAAATTTAAATTATTGTTTAAAATAGTTATTTAATATAATTTATAGTTTATTTAAAAAGTGTAATGATTTTTAAAAATTTATTTGAAGGTTTACTGCTATTTTGGGGCCGTAGTATTTATAAGTTTTGACAGGTCTTCCTGTCACTACTTATGAATGGGCTTTTCCCTGCGCCGATTGGCTGCCCATGGCCCACATGATCCCTGGGGACGCATCGCACTAACTACGCCCCTGGGACACGCAAGCACAGCGCGCTGGCAGCTGGGCCAGGCCCCGGAGCGGAATTCCACGGGGCCCTACAGCTCAACTGCTGGCGCGCAAGGTAAGTGCAGGTCGGGGGCTTGCACCCGCGGGAAGCCCCTGACCCGAATTTCTGGGCCATTGAGTACAAAAGTAGAGAAGTTATGCTGAACCTTTATAAAGTGTTGGTTAGGCCACAACTGGAGTATTGCATCCAGTTCTGGTCACCAAACTTTAGGAAGGATGTGAAGACCCTTGAGAAGGTGCAGAGGAGATTTACCAGAATGATTCCGGGAATGGGGGATCTTAGCTACAAGGACAGGTTGGAGAAGCTGGATTTGTTTTCATTAGAGCAAAGGAGGTTGAGGGGTGATTTGATAGAGGTGTACAAGATTATGACGGGTTTGGATAGGCTAGACGGGGAAAGGCTGTTCCCACTAGTTGATGGTACAAGGACTAGGGGACACAGATTAAAAGTTTTGGCCAAGAGATACAGGGGGGATGTGAGGAAAAACTTTTTTACGCACCGAGTGGCGATGGCCTGGAATTCGTTGCCGACAGAAGTGGTGGAAGTGGGGTAACTCAATGTTTTCAAGGGGAGACTGGATAGGCATTTGAGGGAAATAAACATGCAGGGCTACGGGGATAGAACGGGCGAATGGGACTGACTGGATTGCTCTACAGAGTGCCGGCACGGACTCGATGGGCTGAATGGCTTCCTTCTGTGCCGTTATGACTCTATGGGGGAAAAATTCAGTTGTTTGCACCTCCCGTTAGTGCCTTATGAGGGTGCCAATTGGGGCGCAAAGCAACTAGAGGCCGTCGCAGCGATGTTTGTGGCGCTCACGAAATTAACTAGACATTTTGCGGTGGCGCTAAACACTTCCGCCACGATCTCCTGCGCCGGCAGATTGTGACATCATTCAAGTGCGCAACGCCCCGTTAGCGCCCCAGACTGGATATTGAGTGGCGCCCCCTGCCTTAACGCCTGCCGCTAGCAACGACAGGTTGAGGGGAGTGTTATGCTGTCAGAAAGGGACTGGGGGAGCGCTATTTAAAGACGACCGCTTCCTACCTTTTTTTGTCGGTGACATTTTTGCACCATGCAGTCAGAGATAGAGAGAGAGATTTCTGGAGAGATTCAACGTTGTGTGAAGGAGTTTTGAGTACTGAGCAGCACTTGGCAGGTTTAATTTGATTTGCCCTTCCTTGCTTCGCCAGCGCTCTGAGGTAGCGCCTCGCTCCTCGGCGTTTGCGCCTTAAGACAGGTGTGAAGCGCCTGATTTAGCGCTCCAATCACCTCCAGGGGCGATAAAAGCCAAGTTTGCTGTCAGAGGCGATAATTAGTGCCAGGCGCTGAACTTTGCGCACGGCCGATAACGGCGCCCCAGGCGATACCGAATCTTTCCCCCTATGACTTTATGGGCTCGATTTTCATCGGGCCGTTGAGGCGGGATTGGAGGCGTGTGGGGCGCCTCCAAGCAATTTTCATTAAATCGTGTCTCCTGGTCCCATCTCCAAGAGGCGGGATAGGCCATTAAGGCCCTTAACAGGCAAATAATTGCCTCTATAATGCCATTTTGATAGGCCTTTGTGATTTTAACCATTTTCCCACGTGAAGCCCGCCTGTTCTGAAACACGATGGTGAAACCTGGCGGTAGCACAATTGGATTGCTGACTATCAGCTGCAGCTCAACTATTAAATAGGAGATTTGATCAGCCATCATTTTCAGGTGGCAGGACTTTGTTGTCTCAGGTCTGGTGGAACTTTTAGAAGGCATAACCACAGCTGTGGAAGGTTGGAGCCTGACACCCATCTCCAGTGTGACCTCCTGGGAAACCCCTCACTCCACCTTCACTGAACACTTCCTCAACTGAGGCATATACCAAGTAACCCTAAGCCCTCAATGTGGAAGTCCCATTAGCGAAATGACACATGCCACAACTGCAGCAGTAGCCATCGGATTTTTTATTTACAGTAACCATCTGTTGGCTTTTTAATATTAAACATCAAATTTCACCCAAGTGACTAACCTTGTGACTATTTGTGCAGTATCTTTTTCTTACGTGTGCTCCTACGTGATGCTTCCCCTGCGGCTTCAGCAGATGTGGAGGCCCCTTGCTCACTTTCTTGCTGCTCCTGTCTCGACACCTTTGGCGGGTGTCCTCTGGGATTGCGAACCTGTGAGGGCTCGCCAACAGTCTGCTGCTCCTGTAGCTGTGCAGGGGTTGAGACGCCGATCTCAGTTGAGTGTGGACTCTGGTGGGGCTCTGACTGAGGGCTCTGCAGTGGCATGTAAGTGTGAGCGCTTGGAGAGGAGCCCCCACTTACTTGTTGTCTGCCACCAACATCCATCTCATGGGTCAGCCCAACTTCAGAGCAAGTGGCTTGACAGCACCTTGCTGCACTTCAGGGGGGCCATGAGGACCCATTTCTGTACTGGAAGTCCTACTCCCGAGGACTTGCACGAAGGTCTGGTTTCTTTGCTCAATAGCTGACCATCGCTCCTTCAGTCTATTCTGAACAATTACCATGTTTTCCATACCCTGGTGACTAAGCTCCTCCATGGACGTAGCCATCCTCTCCTCTATGGTAGCCAGCCTTACCATGGAGGTAGCCATCCTTTCCACAGAGGTTGCCATCCTTTCCGTGGTGATGCGTTCATGCGCCAATGCCTCCACAAAGGCTCTGCTCATGTTAACGATGGACTCCTCCATTCGCTCCACACTCGCAGTGACCCTGGAGACACAACCTGCCAGAGACTCCTGCATCTGTTTCTGGAGTTCCAGCACCGCTGATCTTATGGGTGGACCCAGAGGCAGAGGGTCGACATGCAGCTGAGCTGAGTTGGCAAAGTCCTGCGCCCTCCAACTAGGACTCTCCAATGCTGTCCCTGTCTCCACAATCTGTTGATGCTCACTTGTGAGCTGTGATACACCAGGTGACAACACTATTCTATGTCGCGAAGGTCCCACCGAGGTGTGAGTGTCTGTGCTGGTGCTGGGTGTGCTGAATTCTGCTGATGCTGCGCCCTCAGAGGTTGCAGCTTCCTCTGAGGAGTCTGGATGCTCAGGCTCTTGCTCCTGGCTAGTGGGGACGGGTGCTTGCGATGGTCCTGTGGGGGAGTAAAGGAGAGTCAGAAATGTGATGCCAAGGTTACATGCACATTGCATATTGCAGATGATCATAAGTCCATCTGTTAGAGCTTCAGAATCATTATCAGTGACTCATGCAATGTCAGTGAGAGAGATGGAAAACTATTCTGTCACCAGCTTGCTGTGATGCACCCGTCTGTCCATCCCCCACTTGCGCATCGTCCTCCATTCCCACAATCTCCAGGACCGCCTCCTCCCAGGGGGTGAGCTGGGCTACTGAGGGTGGCCCTCCTCCTGTCCTCGCTATTTCCCTTTTATTGTGAGCTCTCTTTTCCTGCAATGAGGGAGACAAGTGGAGTTTGAGTGAGAATGGAGTGAGTGTAGAGAATCCATAGCATAGATGCTTAGAAGGAGACAAAGATGGAGTGAGGTGGCAAGACCAACGGCCCTCCCAGTGTGTTGTAAGTTGTAATTGCATCACAGTGATAGGGAGTGTGAGGGCTGCATAGTCGAATAGTTAGATGAATCTGACCATAGAGAGAGAGGGAATGGGTAAGGGTGCATGGATGTCAGTGTCAAGTGGGATTTGGAGGAAGAGATTGCCAAAGCTGAGTGCTGGTGAGGAGAGGCAATGGGGATCAGATTGAGGATGATGGGAAATTCATACTCACTTTTCCAGTGCACAGAATGTCATGAAACTTCTTCCTGCACTGAAGCCAGGATCTGCGGGTTATTGACAAAGAGTTGACCTCCTCTGCCACCTGGATCCACACAGCCTTGGTTTGCTGGGGAGGCCTCTTCCTCCCTGAAGAAGGGAAGAGCACCTCTTTATTTGCTCTTGCTCCCTCTACTAAAGCCTGCAGGGCAATATCATCAAAGCAGGGTGCAGACCTAGGTCTCTGGCTGGCCATTCTTCCTGCAGGTGCCTCTAACATGCAAGGGCAAAAGCTTGGTAGTCTGCAGAAGAAGCAAGGCCTGTTGCAGACCTTAAATGCAGAAGCAATGATGACGTCATCGGAGGCGACTTTCAGACTGGAAAAACTCATTGGCCATGGGTTCCCACACGTTGAAACTCAATTGGCCAATTAAGTTAAAATGGCATCATTTTCCCACATCGATTTAGAATTGGGTGGCTAACACGAAATGCGGATTACACAACCCCAGCCTGCCCCAGTATCAAAATCCAGCCCTATGACTCTATTTGTAGCAGTGACCACCACACAGTACTTGCAGAGACGAAGGCCAGTCTTGACACTGAGGACACCCTCCATTGTGTTGTGTGACACTACCACCGTGCTAAATGGGATAGATTCAGAACATATAGGCAGATGGAATTTAACGTGGATAAATGTGAAGTTATCCACTTTGGTAGAAAAAACAGAAAGGCAGAGTATTTCCTAAATGGTGAAAGATTGGGGAATGCAGATGCTCAAAGGGAACTGGGTGTCCTTGTACATGAGTCACTGAAAGTGAAGGTGCAGGTGCAGCAAGCCATTAGGAAGGCAAATGGTATGCTAGCCTTCATTACAAGAGGATTTGAGTACAGGAGTAAAGAAGCCTTACTCCAATTATATAGGGCCTTGGTGAGACCACACCTGGAGCACTCTATACAATTTTGGTCTCCTTACCTAAGGAATGATATACTTGCCATAGAGGGAGTGCAACGAAGGTTCACAAGTTTGATTCCTAGGATGGCAGGACTGTCGTATGAGAAGAGATTGAGTAAACTAGGCCTGTATTCTCTTGAATTCAGAAGAATGAGTGGGGATCTCATTGAAGCATATAAAATTATTTCAGGGCTTGATAGGGTGGATGCTGGGAGAATGTTTCCCTTGGCTGGGGAGTCTAGAACCAGGGGTCACAGCCTCAAGATAAAGGGTAGGCCATTCAGGACTGAGATGAGAAGAAATTTCTTCACACAGATATGGCAGTGATGATTCCCTAATCTTGCACTTGCAGCAGAAAGCTCCACTCACAGGGATCATGGGTCAAAAAATCGAGGCCCTATCTCTTACTTGCGTTGCCTGTGAATGCGCCTCTCCGCTGGGAACACTGGATTACGAAATTACCCAACATCTCATTCAAAACACAATGCGCCGTATTTTGCGACCCCTACGGGTGAGTACGAGGTGCGCACACGCCCGCAGGGACCGCGCAAGCTCCGGGTTTAGGCATCACCGGGAGATGGGCCGCTGCGGGTGGAGAGTTGCGCTATTTGCCCAACTTCCACCTGCTGAATGCCCGTGAAATTCTTACGCCTAGTAAAAGCAGCATAAGAGCTTTAAAAAAGAAAAATACAATTTTATCACTCATTTATACGTTAAAAACCCTGTCCAATAAGGTGAGTATATTTTTAGCCCCGTTAAAACATACATTATTTTTTCAAAAAATTCAATTTTTGTTTAAAATATTTAATTGAATGGCATTTTAATTCATTTTAAATATGTAATTTAAAAAATATATATTTCATGTGTTCATGTATTTTTTAAGTGATCCCCATTCATGCTTATGGGAGTTCCGTACGTACGGAACTCCCATAAGTATGAATGGGGATTTCCCTTCTTTTATTGGTTGGGCCGGCCCATGTGATCCCAGGGGCGCTTACGAACCGCATGCGCCCCTGGGATACGTGGACCTCTGCCCGCGGGTACCCGGAGAGGCCCAGGATCGCAAGCCTCCGTATCTCCCGGGCCACCAGGTAAATGCATAGATATTTTACAGGTCAGAGGCATCCGCCCGCGGGAAGCCTCCAATCGCAAATGTTGGGCCATTCACTCCAACAACACAACATTCCCTCAGTACTGTAATGGGAAACTCCACTGGGAGGCTGCAAAAACTACTTTAATTAGGATGACTGAGAGAAATGTGCTGGGGCCAGTGACACAATTGTCAAGCAGGTGGAATTCCTGATCCATCACATTGACAGCAGCATAGCTGCCGAGGAGGAAAATATTGTCCTTTCTTTCTTTACCTTGTAAGATTCTCTAACTCGTTCTTCTATGTGAAGGGCGCTATAAAATGCATTGTTGGGGTTTGAGGTCGTCTCAAGCCACTGAATCATGTTATTCTGTACGGAATGGGGGTGAAATTCGATTTCAGCAGTAGTGCAAAACAGCAATAACAAGTCAGCAGCCCGTTTTACAGCCCTCCTGATTTTCTTTTCATTGAAATCAACGGAATGGAAGACTGGGCAGGGTGTAAAAGTATCGGCCGATTCGCTATTGCCTTTTTTTGCGCTACCTTCAAAGTCAAATTTCACCCCTTATGTGTCTGCCTGAGCTCTGAAATGATCAGGACTGAAGTTGCATAAAACAGAAGTGTCATTCTGGTCTGACTGGAGGCTGAAGCTCAGTTTGGGTACGTTATCTGCTACTATATAAAGCTCCAGAAAATGTTCCATTTTATAGAACTGTCATCTCTCATATTAAGGAACATCACAAAAAATATCAATATCAATTGAACGCATAGAAAATGATGACAAGCTCTGCACACCTTGGTCTCTCCTGCCAATACTAACTGTCACCGTAGATCAATCATAATATTTATTCTATGAGTCTGGTTAGGTTTCCATCAAGCAGCCAAGACAGAGAGCCTTGGGATAGACAATTTTTCTCAAAGTGTCTCAGTATGACAATGTACATATAACAAACAGCCTGTGAGAAACCTGTTAAACTGACACCCAGCTATACTTCTCTGCCTCCTACGCTGTTACCAAGGCTGTCACTATACGCTCCAATTGTCTATCCAACAATAATATATGGGTGAGCCAAAACTTTGTTCAGTTACATCTTTGTAAAACAACACCTATAAGCTCTAACTTTGACTCGAACTTGGTTGCCACTCCAGTCTAACTCAGGAGCTTTACAGCCTCAGTGCTGCTTGACCCTCAGCTGCAATTCCCTCCCACCCTCATCTGTTCTATCTCCAAGGTGGCTTTCTTTAACATTTAGAACACAGTCTTTCTGTAACCCTCCACCACCACCAAAATCCTAATTGACGTCTTGATCATCTCAAGATTTGACTTCTAGTCCCCACCTCTACAAATTACAACTTGTCCAGAATGCTGCAGACCATGTCCTCACCAGGACAAATTCCCACACTCTCATTGCCCCTTTTCTTAGACTGGCCATCACTGTTATCTCATACTGGCCACCACTGTTAATTCATAGGGCTTGATTTTGTCAATGGGGAGCTTTTGGAGGCGGGTCTCCCACTTCTTGAGTTTTAGTCCCACCTCCATCAACTTGTGGTCAACCCACGCTACTTTCCCTTGATTGACCTTGTTAAGCCCGCCCAGCGGGCTCAGCAGGCCAATTAAGGGACACCTGGTTACTGGTGACGTCAGCGATTGACATTTCATCTGTCAAGAGCTTTTGACAGATGAAAAATCAGCATTTGACGGCTCTGTGAAGCTGTCAAACACTGACAATCTGTCTTTTAACTTGAGTCCTTCTACTCAGACTCAGTTAGAGATCTCTCCAGACCAGAAAGCAGAGGCTGCAGCTTTTGACAGTTCAGCGGCCATTCTGCTTTCTGTGCCGGTGAGCTCAGGGACTCCCGAGAACTGAAGGAAGGAAGCCTGCAGGAGAAAGTAAAGGTAAGTAAAACTTATTAAAACACTTTACACTTACCTTACACACTTACCTCTGCACACATGCACCCATCACTCACCTGCACAACGGACATCTCGACCCCTCCAACCCCTACAGACCGACAGTCCGCCTCGCTAACTTGGTGTGGTTCGGATCCGTCGGACAGCCCACACTTCAGGGCTAAAAATAGGGATTAGGCAAAAAACTGCCTGTTAACTACCTGGTAACAGGCAGTTAATTGGCACTAATCACCTTCCCGCCTCGGGGAGGCGGCTCCCAGCACAGGTTGGGTACCCGCCTCCTGGGACATTGGCACGGAGGCGGGTTGGGGGCGGGATGGGTTCCTGCCCCCGATTCTGCAACTTTCCCACCACTCCTGCCTCCAAACCCCTCTCCTCGGGGCTTGGAAAATCGAGCCCATAGAGTCTATTACTGCTGTCTTATATTGGCCATCAAATTGATCTCATACTGACCACCACATCTATCTCATACTATCACCACCATCTTCCCATGAGCTCTTAGCAATTGCATCATGCTGACCTTGTCCACCATGATCCATGGCGATACCATTCGTCACTGCCATATGCTGGCTTTTCCACTATTATCACATAATTACCCTGCCCACCATTTTCCACGTTAACCAATGTACTATTATCGCATCCTCACTCTGTCCACTGTAGGAAAATTAGAAGTACGTTTATTAAGAGGGGATAGGATAAAAACTCAATTTTGTTTGATATTTGAGTATTGTTAAAAAAAGACAGCTAAGGAGAGTGCTTTTCCACTTTGGAAAATTAATGGATGGAAAATGATGACCTGGGGTATGCAATTTCCCGATAGCACTCCTGGCATAAATGGAAAATCTTCCCTTTTGTTCCATGGTTTTTATAAACCCGAGAAACGAAATGGAGTGCTTCCAGGCAGGTTGTTGTTGCTTTCTTATCTTTGCACTCTGCCCTTGGTGTGAAGTAGTGTGAAGCAGTGGAAGGATTTGCAAGCTGATGAACAGTCTGACAGGCCGCAACGTAACCATGTTTATAGCAACTGATAGGGTGATTTTCCGATACGATTGGAGGGGTTTATGGGCTCCCACATACCATACAGTGAAGGGGGACACCCACACCTGCCGGAAACAAGTATCCCGCTGGATATCAACCCAGAATTCAAAGCCAGAGCTCCAGTCTCCACTCAGCGGGACTGTCCGGAGCAGAGTTTCAATCCTGCACTTTTGACTCAGAGATGGGAACGCTACCATTAAGCCAAAGGCTCGCTCCACTGCCAGCCAGGTGAGACTGCACCAGAGGAGGGCTGTGACCATTGGTATTCGTTTCCAAGCCACTACTACAGGCAGAAATAAACTTAGCTAGATTTGTCCAAAGAAAAGTGTCTGAGTAGGCTAAGAATATCTGTTCTGACGAAAGGTCATCGGCCTGAAACACAATGGGGGAAATGTTATCAGCCTTGGGGAGGCGGGTATGGAGGCAGGACTGCCGGGAATTGGCAGAAACTGGGAGCGGGTACCAACCCCACTCCCAACCCGCCTCCGTGTCATCATCCCAGGAGGCGGGTACCCGACTTGCACAGGGACCCGTCTCCTCGAGGCGGGAAGGGGATTACAGCCAATTAACTGGTAGTTAACAGGCAGTTAAGAGGCTTATCCACATTTTACCCCTGCAAGTGCGGGCTTCCCGACGGCAGCGAACCTTGCAAGGGTCAGCGAGGTGAGCAGTGGATCTGCGGGGGTGAGAGGGGTCGAAAAGTGCGCTGTGGCGGTGAGTGATGGGTGCAAGTGTGGAGACGTAAGTGTGAGCGGTGAGTGCAAACTGTTAGAAAAAGTTTACTTACCTTTGCTTCTTCCTGCAGGCTTCAACTCTTGGGGATCCGGAGACATTCTCCGATGCAGCAGCCATCTGATTTCTGACCAGGAAAGAAGTTTGGTGAGTCTTCAGTACAAGGACTCACCATACAACAGAGATTGTCAGTGTTTGACAGCTTCTCTAAGCTGTCAAACGCTGACAATTCATCTGTCAAAAATTTTTGACAGATAAAACATTATACGCTGACATCCTCTGTCACCGGCTTTCCCTTAATTGGCCAGCTAAGCCCGCAGAGCGGGCTTAACAAGGTCAATCAAGGGAAAATTACGTTGGTTGGCCGGACGTCGGTGGGGGTGGGACTGAAACCCGACAACCAGCAGTCCCGCCCCCAATGCGCCCCCATTGATAAATTCCAGCCCGTTAACTCTGTTTCTCTCTCCACAGATGCTGCCTGACCTGCTGAGTATTTCCAGCATTTTCCATTTTATCTAAGCATATCTATCGAGGTTCTGACATAATTGTGGCACATACAACAAGGACAGCAGACAATCTGTGACATAGGGTAGGCACTGCCAGTGGCAGACAAGTTTACCAGTCCTCTTAACTCCTTTGTTTTTGCTCCCTTCCAGTCTAACATAGGCATCACCTGCACTGTCAGCCAATGTGCTGCCTACTGACATATGGAACAATTGACTGATGCATTGGTCAGCATATTGACAATGGGGGTAATTTTAACCTGATCTGTCCAATGGGAAGGGGTCAGCCGTCCGTTTTACATCAGCCGACCTTCCGGCTATTTCATCTTTCCTACTGACTAGAAACAGGAGTGTAGCACCGTGGCCCAAAGTTGCTGAACTGCTGCATCTCTCAAAGTACAGGGCATCTGTGATGGGGACCGGCAGTTCCTGCTCATCCTCTGGCAAAACGCAAATGAATTTCCATGGGAGCCCCCGAATTATCTGCTGTAATTTCCTGCGGAAGATCTGTGGAGACCCCAGAAAAATGGGTGTGATGTAAGACGGACGGCTGACCCCTTTTCATCAGACAGATCAGGTTAAAATTACCCCCATTGTCAATTGTAGGAGCACATGCATAGGGGCAGATTTGTGCCAATGCTGCAGTCCATCAGTGGTGTTAGTAAATGAACATGCATCATGCAGCTAGATTGTGTTACAATGATTTTATGTGTGAATCCCTTTGAAAAATTGTGTGCGTCAAGACTTTTAATTGTAAGTTATAACAGTAGTGTGTGCTTTATAGGTAGGCATGGTTAGCCATGCAAGACCTGAAACATGTATAAGAGGTTGGCATTTTCCAATACTAAAAGTACCACAGGTTGTCTGGAAGCACTTTATGACATGCATATGTGGACCATGAACCTGTCAAATAGAACTGTTGGATAGACTTACATTGTCAGCTTACTTGAAGTGTACCATTTTCTTCCACATCCGTTCCCAAGTCTTGTGGGTAGTGCACACAATGTTGAGCCTGACTGCCGCCTTCTGCCAGACATCTTTTCCTGCTGTTTGTTGGATGAGGATGCCTTGGAGGGAAACCTTCTTTGCCTGCACCTTATGCAGCAGCACCTCCACTTTGTCAGCTATCAAACAGGGATTTCAGTTGCTGCACATTCTCTCAGTATCCCACAGATTCTGTGTAACTGCCTCCACATTTATGGTGCCAAATCACTGGGTATCCCCAGGCAGTATTTTTCTCAAATAAGCCAAGAGGTAATGATGAGCCTATGTAAAACCTTAGTTAGAGTTCTGTATGCGATATTGGGCTCCGCCCTATAGGAAGGCTATTGAAGCTTTAGAGAGGGAACAAGACAGATTCACTACGATGTTGCCAGGTATGAGGAGATACAAATATGAAGAAAGATTGAAAAATTGGGTCTTTTTTGTTACAACAGTGCAGAATACAGGGTGATACAATAGAAGTGTTTAAAATTCTGAAAGGATGGGATAGGGTACATTTAAGCAGACTGTTACCAGTAGTTGAGGGGTCAAAAACAAGGGGCCATTGATAAGAGATTAAATGTAAGAGATTTAGAACTGATAGTTGATGAAAATTCTTTACAGAGTGTTGTGAGGCTGTGGAATTCACTTTCAGGGTTAGTGGTTGAGGCAATAATTGTCAACATTCAAGATTGATCGGATAGGTGGATGAAGGAAAAGGGATTGAACAGATGGGTGAATGTGATTAGAACTATTTCCTGTGAGAAGGATAAACACTGACACGGACTGATTGGGCTGAATGGCCTGTTTCCATGTTGTAACTTTTATATATTTCTATGCATTAAAAGCATCTACAGCCTTTTTAAATGTTAACACAACTTTTACACCCATAATCAGTCACTTACCTTTAAATTTCTCATTAGCACTTGTCAACAGCACTTTATGGGCTGGGAGATGGCCCCCTTTATTAAACTGAGGCTGAATCCAGATGTCCTTGCTGGGTCAACTCTCATTATATATCAGGTGGTTCCTAAGTCATTAACATGTCCCATCCAGTCCATGCATCAACACAAAAATCGGGGAACTTGTGTCCAATAATGAAGTATTTGAAGTTAATATTGATCAACAGATATTCTTGTACCAGAGCTAAAATCTGGTTTGACCTGTCTGTCTTACACAAAACTAAATATGATCCATTAGCCCTTCGGCTATAGATTTGACCAGTGCAGATCATTCAGCAACTTGAACTCCATTTGGCAGAAGCAGAGATAGTCTCTACTTAATCAGGGATTAGCCTTATTGTGTGAGTTGAATTAAATCAGGATTCATTCTCATGCAAAAGAAAGATGATTGACTTTGCAACTGATTCCTGGAGTGTGTGGACTGTCTTCATCAGCTGACTGCTGGTGCTGCTGACTCTGGTGTTGCAGCGGTTTCTGGTACATGAGCAACATTGCATAAGGTTTCCATTTATCTCACTGCTGTTTGATTCATACCCCTCCACACTGAGCTACTCAATGACCCAGAAATTCAGGTCGGAGGCTTCCCGCGGGTGCAAGCCTCCGACCTGCACTTACCTAGCGTGCCGGACGTTGTGCTGTGGGCCCGCGTGGGATTCCGATCCTGGGCCTGCTCCAACTGCCGGCGCACAGTGCTTGCGTATCCCAGGGGCGCAGTTAGTTCGAAGCGTCCTCTGGGATCACGTGGGCCATGGAGAGCCAATGGTAGCAGGGAATCTGTATTCATAGATTTGACAGGAAGACCTGTCAAATCTATGAATACAATTGAGCCCCAAAACATCACTAAAACTTCAAATACATTTGAAAAGAAACATCACATTTTTAAAATAACTATAAATTACATAAAATAACTATTTTAAACAATAATTTAAATTTTTGAAAAAATTAATTACAGTTTCTAACGGGGCTAAAAATAAACTTACCTTTCTTTAAAGTGTTTAAAAATAATAAACCTGTGGAAAAAATGTTTTAATTTAACTTAATTCACCACTTACCTTGTTAAAAGCAGGCCTTGCAACTGCTTTTTACAAGCATAGTTCCTGGAGACTTACCCTCCCGGAGAAACCTGCAAAAAAAATGGAAGTTCCAGGCGTACGCGCTGCCGCTCCGGCGCGCGCGTTTGACCTGTGAACCCCTTCCTTTAAGGGAACGGAAGTTCCGGTTTCCCGCACATGCGCAGTGCATGCACAAAACCGGCACTTTCATTGGGCCCACGCGTGAGTACCCAACGCGTACTCACCCGTGGGGACCTGAAGTTCTGGCCCATTATTAATATTAATGTGTCGATCAGCAGCTACCTCCACTTCCTTACTCCAAGTGAACTCTTTGAGAGGCATTTCTCTCAGATGTAAAAGCAACCCAAAGTTACTCTGGGATTATCCTCCCATTGTTTCAATAGTTTAACAGAAATACAAAGGAACTTTGTTTGAAATATTGTCACTACCAGCACTTTCCCTCTTGGTGGTAAAGCCAATATCAATATAATCATGTTGGAGAGTTTGTATTTCAGTTGTGGGACCACCTCCTGATCTTTAATGTTTGCCAGTAACACTCACCATGATGCATGACCCATAAGCAATCATTGGCTAACTCATTTAGTGTTTGGCATACGCCACTGAACTTAATGGGATCACTTTTAATGTTGTGCATCATATTATCATCACATTGCATTTTAATGATATTCTAGAATCATAGAATGATATAGCACAGAAGGAGGCCATTTGGCCCATCGTGCCTGTGCCAGCTCTTTGGTAGAGCTATCCAATTAATCCCACTCCCTTTCTCTTTCACTATAGCCATGTAGTTTCTTTTGAATGTTACTATTGAATCTGCTTCCACCACCCTTTCAGGCAGTGCATTCCAGATCACAGCTCGCTGTGTAAAAAAATGCTTCCTCATGTCACCTCTGGTTCTTTTGCCAATCACCTTAAATCCGTGTCTTCTGGTTACCGACCCTTCTGCCACTGGAAACAAATCTCCTCTTAACCTTCTCTGCTCTAAGGAGAACAACCCCAACTTCTCTAGTCTCTCCACATAACTGAAGTCCCTCATCCTGGTACCATTCTAGTAAATTTCTTCTGCACCCTCTCTAAGACCTTGACATTCTTCCTAAAGTGTGGTGCCCTGAATTGAACACAATACTCCAGCTGAGGCCTAACCAGTGTTTTAAAAGGTCTAGCATAGCTTCCTTGCTTTTGTACTCTATTCCCCTATTGATAAAGCCAAGGATCCCATATGCTTTTTTAACAGCCTCCTTAGCTTGTCCTGTCACCTTCAAAGATTTGTGTACATACACCCTCCACCACTCTGTTTAAACTGAATACAAGTCAGATCACACAGTTTGGATTTATTTACTGATCCCTGTGAACAGCAGTGAGTCAAAGCAGGATAATTGGTTGAAGTTTCCTTACTAACAATCCAAAGTAAGGAGCCCAAGAGCCTTACTGCAGATCAACACCAAGATTGAAAAGACAAGAGCAAAGACAAGATATATGAGGAAGTAGAAATTAGATGATGCAAGCTTAGGTTTTAAAAGGTTATAGGTTGTAAAATGAATACAAGACTGAAGGAAGTAACGAGTTTAGCAGTCCAGGATAAGAATATGAAAAGGTCGGAAGGAGAAAAGACCGATTGATTTATACAGCGTACCCTGTCATTCAGATCTAGATACTCGGTCTGCTGAAACCACTTTCAACTCTCTCCATCTTTATCACAAGGGCTGTATTGAATCAGGATACAGCCCCTCTTCCTCTCCACTTCCTGCACCAAGGCTTCCAGTGCAGCATCAAAAAAGTTTAGTACCCGCTCTCTCTCCCTTCTTCAGCCAGTTCCATTACAAGTAGTTGCTGAACAGGTCTTGCAGCTAAAATCCACCGATCCTTTAAGAGGTGCTGGCTGCCTTTAAGTAGCATGCTGGCCTCCTAATATCGGGCCCCACTCCCCAAGCAGCATGCAGCCAATGAGCAACGCGCCCTCCCGATATCAGGCCCCACCCCAAAACCTCACCCCTGCCCAATCGCCCCCCCCCCCCAAGAGGCGCGCAACCAACAAACAACGTGCCCTCCGATATCAGGCCCCACCCCCACAACCCCTCCCCCCATCCTCAGAGACGTGCAGCCAATGAACAACACGCCCTCCTGATATCGTGCCCCACCCCACAACCCCACCCCCCCAGCCCCAGAAGTGTGCAACCAATGAACAACGTGCCCTCCGATATTGGGCCCCACCCCACAACCTCACCCCTGCCCACTCGCCCCCCCCAAGAGGCATGTGGCCAATGAACAACATGCCGGCTGCACACCTGAATAATAATAAGCAGGCAGCACGGATTTTACCTGCTGCCTGCATGGGTCTTAACTAGCATGGGTAGTCCGCGCACCACCCCCCACACACCCCCCCAACACACACCCCCCACACACCACCCCCCCACCCCCCACGCACCACTTCCCACCCCCCACGCACCACCCCCCCACCCCCACTCACCACCTCCCGCCCCCCACACAACCCCCACTCACCCCCCCCACTCACCACCATCCCACTCCCCCCACACTCACCCCCCCAGTCACACCCCCCCCACTCACCCCCCCAGTCACACCCCCGCACTCACCCCCCCCACTCACCACCCCCCACTCACCCCCCCCACGCCACCCCACAGTCATCCCCCCACTCGCCCCCTCTCACACCCCCCACTCACCCCCCCACACACTCACCCCCCCACACACTCCCCCACAGACTCACCCCCCACACACCCCCCCCACTCACCACCCCACACACTCCCCCCCACTCCCCCCACACACACTCCCCCCCACTCCCCCCTCACTCACCCCCCCAAACCCCCCACACAACCCCCCCACTCAATCCCCCACTCATCCCCCCCACACACAACCCCACACACTCGCCCCCCCACACACTCCCCCCCACTCGCCCCCCCCACACCCCCCCCACTCACCCCCCCACTCACCCCCCACACACACCCCCCCACTCAACCCCCCACACACCCCCCACTCACCCTCCCCCACACCCCCCCTCACTCCCCCCCCACACACCCCCCCACTCAACCCCACACACACACCCCCACTCACCACCCCCCACTCACCCCCCCACACACTCCCCCCCCACACTCACCCCCCCCACTCACCACCCCCCACTCACCCCCCCCACACCACCCCACAGTCACCCCCCCACTCGCCCCCTCACACACCCCCCACTCACCCCCCCACACACTCACCCCCCCACACACCCCCCACTCACCCCCCCCACACACACCCCCACTCAATTCACAATTCACAATTCAAATCGCTTTATTGGCATGATAAGGTACATCTTATGTTGCCAAAGCATCAAAATACATTTATGGTTGAACACATAAACGCGGTTCTATTCATACAGTTTATAAATATACATTCGCCTTGTTTGTATATATTCTTGTCTTAGTTTACTGGTTGTCCCTCTGTTCATGGCAAGCTGTAACATAGTGTGCCGCCAGTGTTACACAGCTTCTCTCCTCCCCCAGTAGGAAAGGGAGTTTTTGGTTGTCATTCAGATTTCTGAATTCAGGGCATATTTGGGAGAATTTTTGGTAGAAATTCTCCCTGATGTCCTGATATTTTCCACAGGCTGTGAGGAAGTGCATCTCTGTCTCAACCACTCCCAGACTGCAGTGAGAGCATATCCTGTCTTCTCTTGGCAGCCTGGTTTGCCTGTGTCTGCCTTTTTCGATCGCTAGGCTATGTTCGCTAAGTCTGTACCTTGTCAAGGTTCTTCTCAGTTTGTTATCCTTTACCATGGTCAGGTAATCAGCTATGTTGTATTGTCTGTTTAGGGCCAAGTAGCAATTGAGTTTGCTTTGGGTTTTTGTTGTTTCTGCCCAATATGTCAGATATTTTTCCTTTTGCTTAGCGACGATTGTGTTGGGTCGAATTCTTTGTGTTACCCTGTCACTGTCCTGGGACTGGTTATTGTTAGTGTTGTTAGTAGTTACTTCACTGAGTCCCAGGACTAGTTGACTGAGGGTATTTTTCTTTATGGTCAGCTCTTGGCATTTCAGGGCGTCGTAGTGATAGCATTGGGGGTTGCTCATTTGTAGGTGATTCCAAAATTTGGTGGCTCTTTTTTGGATAGTGATTATTAATGGATATTGGCCTAGTTCTGCCCTGCATGCATTGTTTACTGTTTTCCTTTGAGTCCGGAGGATACTTTTACAGAATTCTGCATGTAGGATCTCAATTGGGTGTTTGTCCCATTTTGCAAATTCTTGTTGTGTTAGCGGTCCCCATACCTCACTGCCATAGAGTGCAATTGGTTCAATTACTGATTTGAAAATTTTGAGCCAAATGCTAATTGGGATTTCTATTTGGATTGATTTTTTGATGGCATAGAAAGCCCTTCTTGCTTTCTCTTTTAGTTCATTCACAGCCAGTTTGAAGTTTCCCATAGAACTGATTTTTAAGCCCAAGTATGTGTAGTTAGTGGTTTGTTCAATTTTGGTTGTTCCTACTGTGAAATTTATTTTGGGTCCCTGATGTTTGGATCTTTGCTGGAACACAAGGACTTTGGTTTTTTGGGGATTTATTGTCAGGGCCCAAGTCTGGCAGTACGACTCCAGCAGGTCCAGGTTCTGCTGTAGACCCTCCTTAGTTGGTGACAGCAGAACCAGGTCGTCTGCATAGAGGAGGAATTTAACCTTGGATTCATATGGGGTGAGGCCAGGTGCTGTAGATTGTTCAAGTAGTTTTGCCAATCCATTAATGTAAATATTAAAGAGTGTCGGTGAGATTGGCGAGCCCTGCATCACCCCCCGCCCCTGTGGGAAGTATTTTGTTTGTCTCCAAATTTAACTGCACATTTATTGTTTGTATACATTGATTTAATTACATCATATGCTTTCCCTCCTACCCCGCTTTCGATAAGTTTCAGGAATAAACCGTCATGCCAGATGGAGTCGAAAGCCTTCTGGAAATCTACAAAGCATGCGTAGATTTTGCTTTTGTTATGGTGAACGTGTTTGTCAATTAGGGTCTGTAGGGTGAAGATATGATCAGATGTTCTATAGTTTGGCAGGAATCCAATTTGGCTTTTACTCAAGACATTGTGCTCCTCAAGGAAGTTTATAAGTCTTTTGTTTATGATGCTACAGAATACCTTCCCCAGGTTACTGTTTACACAGATGCCTCGATAGTTGTTTGGGTCGATTTTGTCCCCACTTTTGTATATGGGTGTTATGAGTCCTTTGTTCCAGATGTCAGGGAAATAACCGGCACTCAGAACCAAGTTGAAGAGTTTTAGGATAGCTAGTTTCATTTTGTCGTCTGCGTGTTTAATCATCTCGTTTAGTATGCCGTCTGTCCCGCAAGCTTTTCCTGGTCGCAGGTCCTTGAGTTTTTCAAGAAGTTCTTTTTCTGTTATTATGGCGTCTAGCGAGTTTTGGTTATCTTTTATGGCCAATTCAAGCTTTTCCAGTTTTTTGCGTATTTGGTGTTCCTCTGGTCTTAGTGTGTTTTTCTGGTATAATTTTTCAAAGTGGTTTACCCATGTGTCCCCATTTTGAATGGACAAATTGTCGTGTTGTTTTTTGTGTAGTGTTTTCAAGTTGTCCCAGAAACAATTGGAATCAATGGATTCCTCCATGGAGCTGAGTGTATTCTTAATAAATTGCTCTTTTTTGGTTCTGAGTGTGTTTCTGTATTGTGTTAGTGTCTGACAATAAGTAAGGCGTAATTCCTCGTTTTCTGGATGTCTGTGTTTTTGGTTTGATATTTTTCTAAGTTTTTTCCTCATGTTATGGCAATCATGGTCAAACCATTTTTCATAGTTTTTTGTTTTGGGTTTGTTCTTGCGAGCTTTCAAGTTTGCATTTGTTGCCAAATTATCAAAAATATTGTTTAGTTTACTAACTGCCCGGTTTACGCCTTCTTTATTGTGAGTGTATATGTTATCCAGAAAGGTGTCTAAGAGAGCTTGAGTTGATGCATTGCTAATTGTTTTCTGGTGTTTTTCCGTGTCATTTTTGGCCCATCTGTACGATTTTTTGGTGTTGTACAGTTTACTGGGTTGTGTTTCTATGTTGTTTGTTTCTGTCTTTTTGAGAAACATAGTAATTTGACTGTGATCTGACAGTGTTGTTTGTGGTTTGACTGTGAATGCTCTGAAAGAGGATGGGTCTAAGTCTGTAATCATATAGTCTACTGTGCTGCAGCCAAGAGGTGAGCAATAGGTCGATCTTCCTAGGAGGTCTCCTATGAACCTACCATTGACAATGTACAGACCCAGGTTTCGACAGAGCTGTAGTAGTTGTTTTCCGTTGGTGTTTGACTGCTTGTCGCAGTTATGCCTGTATGGAAGGGAAGGGATGTCAAAGTGGTTATTCCCGAATACGTAATTGTTTCCCTGATTATTGGTGAAGTCTGGTTCTTCGCCCGTTCTTGAATTGAGGTCCCCACAGATCAACACGTTCCCCTGGGCCTGGTATTGGATAATTTCCCCCTCCATGTTGGAGAAGGTGTCCTCTTTAAGGTACGGGGAATCAATTGGAGGGATATAAAGTGCGCAAATGTAAACATCTTGGGTGTTTGAGATAATCTCCCTCTCAAGTTTGAGCCACATATGGTTTTCGCCCTTTTTTATAAATTTGATGTAATTCTTAAGTTCTGTTTTAAACCAGATCAGTATGCCTCCGGAGTCTCTGCCTTGGGTTACACTTGGTAATTTATTGGAGGGGACCACTAGCTCAGTGTACCCTTGGGGACAGCCAGTGTGTCCTTTTCCTTTATACCAAGTTTCCTGTAAAATGATAATATCTAGATCTTTAGTTTCTTCTATGAACTCTGTGGTCCTACTCTTCACTTCTAGTACTGAAGAGCGTAGACCTTGGATATTCCAGGTCGAAATATATAAGGATTTCATGTTAAGTTTGATCTTTTACTATGATAGGTTAAAGAGTGGTACGTGTTTGTCATGTCTTAAGTGTGGGGAAAAAAAGATCACCTCAGTTGTCCATAAAAGTTAATACAATTTGGTTACAGTTCTTTCTATTAATTAGTCCTTGATCCATAAGGCGGAAGTAGATGCTGCTGCACATCTGCTTATTGTCTCTTAATGGATTGTTTCTGTCTGAGGTATTGCGTACGTCCTGTGCATCTCTCCCTCTGTCTGGCTGGGGGCGGTCCTATTCCCCTGTGGGACAGGAGTGGTGCAGGTCTGATATTGTTGATCCTCTCTGGTCTCGGTTGGTGTGGTGGTGGTCTTTGTAGTGTTCCTGATATGTACCCCGCTGATCTCTGGTGGTCGGGGGGGGCTCCTCTTGGAGTCTGGGTATGGACCCGGTTAAAAGCAACGTCCTTCAGGGCTTTAGCAAAGATCGATATTCTTTGCCTTTGGATGTGGACGTGGTCGTAAAGACATTCCTCATCGAGGGTGGGGTGTTGGGCCAGGTGTACGTTGTGGTTTGATTCGCAGTCTCTTGCTATGCTGGCATTTATCTCATGAATTGTGTTGTTGTTGAAGTCTGTTCTCGGCAATATTGTGGAAACAGTGATTCTAGTGTTTGGAAATGTACTGCTTGCCTTCCTAATCATTGCTCTGAGCGATGTTGCTACCTCTTTCTGTTTGGCCTTTAGGTCATTTGTGCCCGTGTGTATTATTATGTGTTGGGGGGAGCCTAATCTGGCTTTGGTCAGCCATCCCATGGCTCTGTCTGTTGTTGGGCACCAAATCTTTTCTACTTTACTTCTAGGGAAGAGCTTTTTCTCCCATAGAAATTTCCCATTTGAGTTTATGAGTATTACGACGTCAGCCTTGTTTGTGTTTACTGTCTGGTGGCTTTTGCCTGGACTCATAGTGTGTGTGCGGGGCTGGGGTGTCTGGTGTGTGCGTACCTCTTGTGAGCAGCTCGCTTGTGGTTCCACGGTGGTGGGGGAAGATTGCGAATCAGTATGCTGGTCGGTCTGTGTGGCACCCCTTGTATTGTGTGTCTGTTGCTTTTGTTCCGTGTGGGAGTGCAGCCGTTCCGTCCGGCTCTGTCTTGTCTTATCTCTAGCCTCTGGTTGCTGGTCTAATGGTGTTATCTCTCCTCTATGGCTCTCTTCTTTTTCCTGCAGCTCTTTCACCTGATTCCTAAGTAGATTCACCTGTTTCTCAAGTAGATTCAGCTCTCTCTTGTGTCTCTCCCTCTCCTGCTTTTGTTCGTCATTCAATTTGAGGAACTCCTCTCTAAGTTTCACCATCTCTATCTTTAATTGATTAAATTTATCTTTTGGTTGTATCTGGCTGTGTGATCCCTGGGTATGTGTCTGGTCGGCCCTGGAAGGCTCACTCACTTCCCGGCTAAGCTGGTCGGCCCTGGAAGGCTCACTCACTTCCTGGCTATGCTGCTCTTCTCTTGGTGAGCTGGGAATGGCAGGGGGACTATGTGTGGCTTCCTCCCTGGTAGTTATGCTGGGGTTTGTCAGTTGTATCGTGTGGCTGTGGTTCCCCGGCGTTAGTGTCTGGTTTGAACTGTGTGGCTCGTTCACCTCCTGACCAGGCAGATTTTCTCCTGGTAAGTTGTCAATGTTGGGGGGAGTGCGGGCCACTCTGAGGTTGTTCTTTCCCCTCGTAGTTAATCTTTTCAGTGTCCTGAAGGCCGTTGCAAATTTGTCGAGGTTGCCTTGCACTAATATTGTTCCGGTATTGTACGCGTTGACAGTCGTGGTTGAACTGTCTCCTGGTGTGTTAATTTTCATTATGGACCCATTTGCGGTATTTTCTAGCTTAACACTGGTATAGTGTGATTTTATTGCTGTGATCCAAGCCGTTGGCTGATCTGAGTAGAAAATGAGGTTACTTTTTGTCCCATTGTTGTAACAGTCAGCAAAAAGAGTTTCTGGTTTTTCTCTCATCTGCTCATGCTTGATCGCTTTTATAGCTTTTTTTGCGGTGTTGGGGGGAATCTGGAAGCGGGGCTGTTGTGGATCTTCTGATTCGCTCATTTTTGGTAAAGTATTGTTGATCTTAGAATAAGCTTTTCTGGGGCCCCGGGTTTGGTGTTTCTCTCTCCCTGTTCGCGAACTTTCCCGGTCCCCCTCTCCGACCCCGTGGTCCCTGGGCCTCGGCTTCTGGGTTCACCCTTCTCAGGTCTGAGTCTGTGAGCCGCTGTTTCCCGGTGCCTTCGGGCTGTTCCCCTCCCCGCTGTTTCCCGGTGCCTTCGGGCTGTTCCCCTCCCCCTCAGAGGTCTCTGGGCCTCTGTCTCGGCCTGGCTCCTCGGGCCTTTCCCTGGCTTCAGTCTCCCTCCCTGGGCCCTGTACTCACAGTCTTGGTTTGCTTCTGGGAGCCTTCTGGTTGCTCCCCTTCTCCTCGGAGGTCTCTGGGCCTGGCTCCTCGGGCCTTTCCCGGGCTTTCTATCCCAGCCGCCGCTCGGGCTGTGCCTCGTTCGTCGCTCGGGTGCTGGACTGCGGCCGTCGCTCGGGTGCTGGACTGCGGCCGCCGATCGGGCAGTGTCTCGTTCGCCGCTCGGGCTCCCCGAGTCACCTTGCTCCGGCTGCCGCTGCGTCTCCGTGCGGCCTCCCCGATTCGCCTCGCCTCGTTTCCCGAAGCGGCCTCCCCGAGTCTCCTCGCTCCGGCTGCCGCTGCGTCTCCGTGCGGCCTTCGCCGAGTCACCTCGCCTCGGTTCCCGATGCGGCCGAGTCACCTCGCTTCTGCTGCTGCTGTGGCCCCGTGCGGCCGCTGTTCTTTGGTTTGTATATTTCTTCCCTTATTTCTTTTTTGCTTTGGATTTTTTTTTTTTCTAATTTCCTCTGGTTTTTTTTTCCTTTGGTGGTCTCTTTGGCGGTCTTTTCCTTCCTTACTTAATCTAGACTAAACTAAACTTAAACTTAACTAAACAAAACTAAACTAACTTAACTAGAACTAAATTTAACTTTAAAACCTTTTTAAACTTGAAATGAACCTTTTTTTCCCCACTTTAAACACTAAAAACACTAAAAATTCAGCAGCCCATCTTCAGCGTGTGTATTCACTCTCTCTTTCTCTCTCTCTCTCTCTCTCTCTCACTCACTCTCTCTCACTCACCCCCCCACAGACTCACCCCCCACACACCCCCCCTCACCACCCCACACACTCCCCCCCACTCCCCCCACACACACTCCCCCCCACTCCCCCCCCACTCCCCCCTCACTCACCCCCCCAAACCCCCCCACACAACCCCCACACAACCCCCCCACTCAATCCCCCACTCATCCCCCCCACACACAACCCCACACACTCCCCCCCCCACTCAGCCCCCCACACACTCCCCCCCACTCACCCCCCCCACACCCCCCCCACTCACCCCCCCACACCCCCCCCACACACACCCCCCCCACTCAACACCCCACTCACCCCCCACCACACACCCCCCTCACTCCCCCCCCACACACAATTCACAATTCACAATTCAAATCGCTTTATTGGCATGATAAGTTACATCTTATGTTGCCAAAGCATCAAAATACATTTATGGTTTAGCACATAAACGCAGTTCTATTCATACAGTGTATAAACAGGTATATCCCTGAGTGTATAAATATACATTCGCATTGTTTATATATATTCTTTTCTTAGTTTACTGGTTGTCCCTCTGTTCATGGCAAGCTGTAACATAGTGTGCCGCCAGTGTTATACAGCTTCTCTCCTCTCCCAGTAGGAATGGGAGTTTTTGGTTGTCATTCAGATTTCTGAAATCAGGGCATATTTGTGAGAATTTTTGGTAGAAATTCTCCCTGATGCCCTGATATTTTCCGCAGGCTGTGAGGAAGTGCATCTCTGTCTCCACTACTCCCTGACTGCAGTGAGAGCAAATCCTGTCTTCTCTTGGTAGCCTGGTCTGCCTGTGTCTGCCTTTTTCGATCGCTAGGCTATGTTCGCTAAGTCTGTACCTTGTCAAGGTTCTTCTCAGTTTGTTATCCTTTACCATGGTCAGGTAATCAGCTATGTTGTATTGTCTGTTTAGGGCCAAGTAGCAATTGAGTTTGCTTTGGGTTTTTGTTGTTTCTGCCCAATATGTCAGATATTTTTCCTTTTGCTTAGCGACGATTGTGTTGGGTCGAATTCTTTGTGTTACCCTGTCACTGTCCTGGGGCTGGTTATTGTTAGTATTGTTAGTAGTTACTTCACTGAGTCCCAGGACTAGTTGACTGAGGGTATTCTTCTTTATGGTCAGCTCTTGGCATTTCAGGGCGTCGTAGTGATAGCATTGGGGATTGCTCATTTGTAGGTGATTCCAAAATTTGGTGGCTCTTTTTTGGATAGTGATTATTAATGGATATTGGCCTAGTTCCGCCCTGCATGCATTGTTTACTGTTTTCCTTTGAGTCCGGAGGATACTTTTACAGAATTCTGCATGTAGGATCTCAATTGGGTGTTTGTCCCATTTTGCAAATTCTTGTTGAGTTAGCGGTCCCCATACCTCACTGCCATAGAGTGCAATTGGTTCAATTACTGATTTGAAAATTTTGAGCCAAATGCTAATTGGGATTTCTATTTGGATTGATTTTTTGATGGCATAGAAAGCCCTTCTTGCTTTCTCTTTCAGTTCATTCACAGCCAGTTTGAAGTTTCCCGTAGAACTGATTTTTAAGCCCAAGTATGTGTAGTTAGTGATTTGTTCAATTTTGGTTGTTCCTACTGTGAAATTTATTTTGGGTCCCTGATGTTTGGATCTTTGCTGGAACACAAGGACTTTGGTTTTTTGGGGATTTATTGTCAGGGCCCCCACTCAACCCCACACACACCCCCCCACTCACCCCCCCCCCACACACACCCCCCCCCACTCAATTCACAATTCACAATTCAAATCGCTTTATTGGCATGATAAGTTACATCTTATGTTGCCAAAGCATCAAAATACATTTATGGTTTAGCACATAAACGCAGTTCTACCCCCCCCACACACCCCCCAGTCACCCCCCGCACTCACCCCCCGCACTCACCCCCCGCACTCACCCCCCGCACTCACCCCCCCCACTCACCACCCCCACTCACCACCCCCCACTCACCCCCCCCACACCACCCCACAGTCACCCCCCCACTCGCCCCCCCACTCGCCCCCCCACTCACCCCCCCCACACACCCCCCACACACCCCCCCACACACTCACCCCCCCACCCCCCCACACACCCCCCACATACCCCCCCACATACCCCCCCACTCACCCCCCCACAGACTCACCCCCCACACACACCCCCACTCACCACCCCACACACTCCCCCCACTCCCCCCACACACACCCCCACACACTCCCCCCCACTCATCCCCCCCACACCCCCCCACTCACCCCCCCACACCCCCCGACACACACAACCCCCACTCAACCCCCCACACACCCCACACTCACCCCCCCCACACACCCCCCTCACTCCCCCCCCACACACCCCCCCCACTCAACCCCACACACACCCCCACTCACCACCCCCCACTCACCCCCCCACACACTCCCCCCCACTCACCCCCCCCACACACCCCCCAGTCACCCCCCCACTCACCCCCCCACTCACCACCCCCCACACACACACCCCCACTCACCACCCCCCACACACACACCACCACTCACCACCCCCCACACACACACCACCACTCACCACCGCCCATGCATGTTTTCATGTACGATTGAATTTCTAGGTTGTAGAGTGTATAATAAATGTGAGCAGGTGTATATAATAAGGATCAACTGAGCCAGATGATGTCATACAGCGCATGTCCAGTCCTCTGGGCCTTAGCAATGCTGTCGACCACGGGCTGTTCCCTCCCCGCTTGAGACGAGTGCCCCAGCAGCATGGCTCGGGCATCTGCTCATATTTTGTAAATCAACCTGACCCCCAGCAATGGAATCTGGGTCAGAGCACAGGCAAGATGTGGATGGATGGCCCACTGTGCTGTATTTCCCTCCCTCACAATGGCAGCAAGCCAATGAAGTGCGGTTTTCTGTTCTCCAAACTGTCCTGCATGGTTAACGAGGATTCAGGGAGGAAATTGCGATGCATTAGTGGCAGTTTTACGTTTGCAGGAGTTAGGACCGCCTACTGCAAATCCACCAAACAGTGGGGAGTCCCAGCCATTTAGAGCTGGAGAGGAAGGGTTAAATGGGAGCCCCACAGAAAAAGGCACAAATCTCAAGTAATTTTCAGTAGCAAAAAAAACCAAAACACTTGGGAAATAAGCTTTTAGTGAGTCCTTAGAAAGTACTATTTGGTCCTTTAAATCATTTCCATCATTTCTGTAGTGTCTAGCAATGCTGGCAGCCTGTTTTATATGGGCATGATTGCTGCATATACAGCAGAAATGACAGAAAAATTGGGATGTAAGATGTCACAGCTTTATTATTGCCTCAGTTAAATATGTCCACCCAGTTTAGAGACATCGCTTTGCTATCCACAGGACATAATGGCATCAGATTGGCTCCCCACCTCATTTCTTGTCTCAGCCCTCCTAAATACTGCCAAAAAATCATGCAATATTCATTGAGAAATCCTGAGTGCTGAATCTGCTCTCACTCCCAGATCTCTTTCAACCTCACCTTTAGCTATTTTTGTACCATTGATAGATTATGTATATCCGTTTTTCTTCCACTGTGCCTGTCTTTGCATTTATCTGTATTAAATTCCACCTCACTTTTTTACCTATTTATGGATTTTATTTAACTCCTTTTGTAGGTCATGACTTTCTCCGCCTAATTTGCTAACAACTCCAAATTGGACCAATTTATATTGAGTTTCTGAATTGAAGTGTAATATGGATTACGAACAGTGTTCCCTGTGGCATTCAAGTCAACACTACATCCACCTCAACATCATTCCCCTAACAAATGCCCATTGCTTCCTTACTTATCTATTTCTAGATTTTATCTATTTCTTAACTATTTCTAGATTTTGTTTTGAACTCCAGCACTGTAAGTTTATGTAACAGCCTTTCACAATGAACTTTGTCAAATGCCTTCGGGAGTCCAGGTAAACCAAATCATAAGGTTTTTCATAGTCCATTTAGGATGTCACTTTCCCTAAAAAAATAAATCAGGTTGGTCAGAAACGATTTTCCCTTTCTGAAGCCATATTGATTGTTATTTACTAGATTATTATACAGATAATCCACAAGTTTGCTTCAGATGATTTGTTCCATGATTTAACCAGTTATTGTTGTAAGACAATTGAGTCTGTAGTTTCCTGGATTAGATTTTGCCACTTGTTCCTGAATACAGATACTGTGCATTTGTCTCCAATCCAGCAAGACCTGTGATTCAGTATGTTCGGCATTACATATTCCCAGGAGTTACTGGGAATATTTCTATGTGTCTGACGCCGTGAATGTATTCAGTGTAAAGTGATAAACATGTCACTGCGTGATACTTTAATAACATGCTTGATTCCCTCTGATTGATATCTTAATAAGCAGCCAATGGTGAAACACAGCACGATGCCTATTTAATGCAAAGAAAATGGTCAATCAGTTCTTTCTGTTATATTCCTTGCTATTGTACCTCACACTTAAATAATGTCTCTATTTTCCCTGATATATATACATATGCTTGATGGGGTGGGATATTGACTGAATTGCAGACAGTGCAAGTGTTACTGGCGGCCAGCGTTCTCCCTCTGTAAGACCAATCACTCATTACCTGCTAAAAAGCTGTGTTGTTTGATTGATTTGTTTCACATTTGCAGGCAGCATACCCTATCCTGTCAGGCAGAACACTAATAAAAAGCTAGGCATCAGCTTTAACACAGAGTAAGAAAGATAAAGGCAGAGAAAGAGAGACAGAGAGGGTAGGACAGAAAGAGAACAATAATTGAAACAGGGAGGGGAGAGGCAGTAAGTGAGGGATGAGTGAGATATACGGAGAATTGATAAGAAAGAGGAATAAATGAGAAATGGAAACAAAGACAGCAAGAGTAATAAGTGAGGGGTAATAAGAAAGGGGGACAGAAACAAGAGAAAACAAGAGGAATAACTGAGAGGAAGAGAGGGAGGCACAGAGAGCCAAATGCGCGCACACACACACACACACACACACACACACACACACACACACCTTATACGTAGAGAGAGGCACAGACGCTGGGAGGAACATACAGAGACATTGAGGAACAGGGCATGGGAAGAGACCGAGAGATATTCAGAAGGAGAAAGAGCCAGAGAGAGACATACACACCCAGATCAAGAGAGACACAAAGGAGAGGGGAAAGGAAGAGAGTGACGGTGAAGTAGGGACAAGGAACAAAAAAACAAAGACAGAGAGGCAGGGGAAGATATACATAGAATGACAGAGAAACAGAAAGACAGTGAAGTACTGGGAGTTAGAGAGTGTGAAAGAAAGCAGAGAAAGAGAGAATGGACATAATCAAACATACAGAAACAAGCTGGAAGCTGATATAGACACAGGAGAAAAAGAGACAAACAGAAGCAAAAACATGCAGAAATATATACAGCAAGAGAGAGAGAATCCTTAACAGAGATAGATGGATAGATAGCAAGAAAAAGGCAGCCTACCTAATAGTAATGTGAGAATGCCTGAGGATCAGTGGACTATAATGTGAGTAAGAATTGGTGACAGATAGAGGGTGTATGATAAATACAAAGGAATTTCTTCACCTCACACTCTGATGGGTGTAAAAGTCCAATCTATAATTTTCTATAATTCAAAAAAGAAAATAAACAGAGGCTGGTCACTAGTGTCCTCCCAGACTTCTATAGCGGGCTTGGAGCAGCACTGATGCAAACATAGGAATAGGTTGCACACTTGCTTGCTCTGAGCTGCATTGTGTTAGCAGGGAGTCTAGGGAAAACTGGGGAGAAAAGGATAACTTATAAAAGACAGACTAAGATGCTGATCAGTGGCTTGAACTGTCTGGGACCCTGGCTGGGCCAGTACATCGCACTGTCTTGTGCTCTTCGTTGAGTCAGTAAACTGAGCTAACATATGTCCCATGGCTAGGTCAGTGGTTTCAACTGTCCTGTGATCCTGACTAGGTTTGTAAATCAAATTGTCCTATGTCCCTGCTGGGCCAGTACCTTGGCTTCTCCTATGTCTCAGCTAGGTCAGTGCCTCAGACTGCCCTGTGACCCTGGCTAGGTTAGTGAATTGAGTTGTCCAATGCCTCATGTTGGATTGATGTCTTGGATAGTCCTGCATCCATGGTTGGGTCAGTATCTTGAATTGCCTTCCATTGGCTGAGGTCAGGTTGTTGAACCAGGGGCAGATAGCACAGAAGCATACATCAGTAACAGTAATAAGCATAGTGTTATTTTGATGCTAGTATGAGATACCCCATTTTTCTTTACTTCTTTAATGGGTCCTCAATGTATTTTTCATGAGGCTATAACACAATTGTAAAAGCCATAAAATATTCACAACAAAAACCTATTTCTTAACTAAAATAGTTTGTTAAAAAGCACATCAAGCATTTCTGGAAGCAGCCATCCGCCTTCGTCTCTGTCCCTCCTAATCATGTTAACTCTTTGCTGTCTCCTCAGCTGCTTTACTTTGAGACATAAGACAAGGGCTGTGTATCATCCTGGAACTCAGCAGAAGCACCAGCAAAAAGACATATTCAGAAAGGCAACAACTCCAGATATCCGCACATCACTGCCAAGCTGTCATCTGTGTCGATCAAGCAGCATGATCTAAGCCCCACTCTCAGGGGAGGAGGCAGGTGGATAATTTGGAAATAAAAGCCAGAGTGGCATTGCACATTGAGAGGGATCTGGGCATGGGCCAGTACAAGAGATAAGGCCATCAGGGTTGGTACAGGCAATCAGCCAGTTAACTGAAGGGGTCTCTGGTACCAAACACAAAGCTCATACCTCAAATAGTATCTGCAAACATAATTCAAAACTTAATTTCAACTTATTCTATTCATGTAAACATACCAAATACATGCATTTATTATCCCTATATCTCCAGTGGAATCCATGCACTCACTTTCGTGGACCACATTACCATTTGGCTGTGATTGGACAAGATCAAATGGATCATATTACCATTCTGTTGTAAGTGTGCAGTTACTGCAGATTCACATGTGATTATTTCAGCTCTTTTGAGAGAGCAAGGGCCTGATTGGAAATGTCCACTCAATGAATGCAATGATTATCATCACTTCATATAAGTATTTGTTTACCAGGGGAAATCTAGCAGTGAGTGAAGCAGAGTGTGAGCTGCACTGTCACGGAGAAGAGCCTCTAGTGAGGTTGCATTTTGATGGTCCTGGGCTATTCTGACTGTTAAGTACTTGGATGGGATCTACAGTGAAACATTAAAATATTTCTGGAATCCCTTTGGAGCTAGGACAAGGACATTGAAAATATAAAGACCTACATTTGGAAAAAAAAGATAATTTATTTAGTTATATATTTCCCATTGGTCACACAGGAGATATAGAAGAGGTCCCAGCGCAATCATCTACCAGCTCAGTCCACTGCCAGCCTACAGCATAACAGGCAGAGGGAAATCTCAATGTTGTATGTGACAGGGTAGCTTGTGAGAGTGGGATGTGGTCACGCTGTCCCATGCACTCACCTCCCACTCACTTCAATTGTTCCACTTTGCCCTGTGATTGTGAGCAGAGTCTTCCCCAAGTCAGTCACGCCTTCGACCATTTATTGGGTTTACAACAAACCAAATACAACTGAAATATTTCACTCCCATTATTTTGTACCGAGTACAACGCTCATGTTCCTCGTGTCTCATGAAATCTTTTGTTTATACCAGATGAAATATCACAAAGCAGTCGGTTGAAGAAAATGCTCACTGCTGCTCTCCTGCAGTCGGTTCTCACTGCTACTGAGCAGATATTTTCCTGACCTGAAACTGGCAGAAGCAATCACCCATAAAAATAAAAAAAGGGGAAAAGTAATTTAAAAAATTATTTCTTATATATTTTACTTCATTTTCAGCTCGAATATCTTCCGTCATTTGTAGGAATACACAGGGAAATTTATTTTTCAGTATATATTTTCCACACACCACTGGAGTGAGCTGGCACTGAATCATGTCCCTGGTGGGGGAAAAGAACCCACAAGGGGTGACCTTCCCTTTAAGAGGTTTTATGATCTCATAGTGCTATTACATCAGACGAGTCCCTCGTGTGACCTCGTGCCATCCTCATACTCACAAAGCCTCAGCCTCGAGTTTATTTTTTCTCAGCGTCAGACAAAATGTTCCACATGTTGTCACCTGTCACAATACACAGCCCAGAAAAAGATTATTGAAGAAATATATTATTTTTGTCAGTTTAATGTAGTAGCTTAGTTCATCTATTCTTTTTCAAAAAAAGTTCTTCTTATAGCATTGGGTCAATAATCCAAAAGTCTAATAACAGCTTCATCCTCTTTATTAAGTGCTTACGTCTCTTCCTCTGCAGATGCATGTGATAAATGTCCAAGAGGGCTCAGGGCGGGATGTGAATATACATTCTGTAGGGCTTAGACAGGTGTGTGGCGCTTACTGATGATAAATGAGGATGTAAAATATTGGGGGCAAAATGAGGCCACATGATTGGCATTCGGGAGCCTGATTTAAATCGATTATTCAAATTTGGTCCCATGCTGAATTTCACTCATCTTGCCCATGTAAAATCGAAGCATCTGGATGCTTTGGACCTGACGTGTTCAAGTAGGCTTTGGAAAGGGCGAGCACTGTTTGAGTAGCTGTTTGAAGTGCTTGTTTGTGCTTAGAATTAAATTCTTTTGCAATTTCCTCCATGCAGTAGTTAGTTTTGTTGCATTTGACATTTTTTGTGTTTTTTCCAATACTTTGCTTCATTATTTTTGGTACTTGCTGCCATTTAAATAGTGCCATACAAAGTCGTAAGGCTGGGAATTCTTTAGGGTTCCCAAAGCACTGCATGATGTATATAAGGAAGAGGAGTTCATGAGGGGACAACAAACACGAGGCATTTTGTCTACCCTCATTACCCTAACACCCATGTTTATAGACCTCTTCACACATACCTAGATTTGTCAGAGGAGGCTTATGCTCACCACCTCCGTTTCACAAGACAGACTGTCATGGAGTTGTATCATCTGCTGCATAGTAATCTGAAAATATCAGGAACAGGAACAGATCTTTCTATAGAAGTGAAGCTTTTATGCTACCAGATCTTTTTCAATTCACCTCAGCGGGTATATGCCACATGAGGCAGTCTGCTGTTCACATGTGTATCAAGGAAATGAGGAATGTCAATGCCCCAAAAATCCACAAGTCCCGCTTCGACGATGCAGAGCAGGACTTCCGCTCACAGGCCAGGTGTGCCCTGACTCCTTCGGAATCAGGTCAGATGCTTTTGCATAATTTGAGCCAGCACCCATGCCATGAGAGCCATGTCACTCCACTGAACAGCTGGGTGTGCCAGCTGAAGATAACAAAACATTTAAAACAATGGGCTGTTTTCCCTATGGCAACCGATCTCTTCAAGTTTGGCTGCCACACAGAAACTAGCCTTTTCATTTTTGTTGGCCTAACTTCCACCAGGACGGGATTCTGACAGGCAGGTGTGACTGCTTTATGCAGATGTACGTTGCATCAAGGCAACTGAGGCGGAACTGGCGGGAGTTTGGGTAGGTGACGTCATAATGCCAATCCCAATTCTTTTAGTGATGTCCGGGTTTAGTGCGGGTGGAAGGAGCACTTTCCCCTACTTTTGATTCTAATGCTGAAAAAGGAGGCAGATGCCCTGTGTAACCGAGTCTCGCCCCAAATTCAGCCCCCATCCACCTAGATAGCAGTCTAGATATACCCAAAACATCACCGATGTTCGGATTTTTGTTCGCAATTGGAAACAACATCAGCTGAACAAGAGAGCCTTCATCAGGTGGCAGGATTTCCTTGAGTGCAAGGTGCCAAAAATGGCATCTATGTGGGCCTCAGGGTCCTCATGTTAACCCCATGGCCTACATGAAAGAACGCATTTGCTCATAACATCTCTATCTCCCACTCACCAATGTGGGCAAGGAGCCATGGTTCATTTCATGACCAAAGAGGGAAGATCACAATGGAAAGCACAGTGACAGAGCTAGGTTCAGCCAACTGTGGGGGTTGAACTTGAGAATGTCTTTATTTCTTCTAATCCCCAGGGTCCTTCAAAAGACCCACTCCACTGAGGTGAATGTGTTTCTATAGCCCTTAGCAGCCTCTCAGTTATCCTGGTGTTTAACACCATCCTACCTATCTCGCTTCCTTACAAGACAGACTTCCTCTCTCACCCGCCAGTTCAGATTCTACACCCAAGCATAACAGATTTCCAATCCAACTGCCTGGCTGCTGCAAGAACATAGCTTAGAACAGGGTCTTCATCTTTTGAGGGTTGATGCACTAATGACTTCTCACAAACCATCGACATAATAGTTCACATTTCACAAAACTGTGCTCCCATCATATGAGGAAATTGCAGGCATGTTTCCCATAATTTCTTGTCAATTCTGAAAATTGTGTGGACTGCATCTACGCTATCCCAATATGCATTCCTGAAGGGTAATGCTCTCTGCTGGCAGCATGATTTCGTAAAATCAGCGCACAGAGTCTACAATCTTAAATAGTGCTCGTCGAGGGATATAGACCTAGTAACAAAACTGTTTTTTCCCATAGTTAGATTTTGAACTTGTATTTTATACTGAGGCTATTTCTCAACAAAAACATATCAGCTCAGACCAGACAGGTTGGGTGCAAAGGGCTTCAGAAGGTGCAATGCCAGTGGAAAGCACAATATGGAGTTCAAGGTGTTAATTGTTCACATGGCCAAAACATTATATTTAGTCACAGATTTATTTGCTATTGGTGGATTACTGTTGATCTAATGCAATTATGAGAGATGCCTCCATCAAGTTCCTTTAGTTTCTGTATAAGCTTTAAGGGGTTTAGATCATGTTTTTGATCGTGAACTTCCCAAAAAAAGCAGTCTACAATTGGTGGCAGTTTTGCAGCTAGCAGCCAAAGAGCCTCTGTGTTTAGGTTTTGTGACAGCCAGCGAAAGAGCTGAACTAGTTTTCACAGAGTAGCCTGTTCCACAGCAAGAGAAGTGAGTTTATGTTTTAAGGCCTATTGTTGAGAATTTCTGCCAGAAACGAAAGCCTCGACTTTAACTCGGGGCAAGCGGTGAGCATGGGGCTGGCAGGGTCGAGCATAAATTCAGAGCTTTGGTTTCTGCCAGAAATTCTCAATAGTAAAGATCCTTTAACTCAAAATAGAGAGTTAAGGGATAGAGCTCATTGCATTTGTAGTGGATTCAGACTTCTAACACAATCCAATAGCTCTATTGATTCCATCTCCATGGTAACACCGATTCCTCAAATATTGCAGACTCTTTCCACTTTGTATTCCCATAGCAACAGCAACACTTGGATTGGTCTTGTGGAGTTGAATAATCACAAAATATCTGATAAAGCTACTTACAATGAGATCTGTTATTGTGGTCACATCAAAGACAAGAAGCAGCAGGGACAAAAGACACAGGCTGTGAGTAAAGGAGCCACTGCCCTGGCTTCAGAATCCACTCCTCGTGATTCTAATCCATCAGTGTGGAAGCCCCTGCTTTTCACACTTGGTAGAGTGGAAAAATCTTCCTCTGCAAAATAAATATATCAATAACTACTATAATATTTATGCCATGAATTATTTGTTTATATGTATTTGTTTTTCAAATTTCCATAATGTCCTTTTACCTTCTATCTTGGAGGGATTGATTCCTTGTTGAGTGTGCTACCACAAGCACTGGTCACCTTTTTACCTAAATTACTCCTGTGTGTGCCTGTGTAATGAGTGTCAGAAGCAGAAGGCAGTGCAGACAAACCTGAATCTGTTCTCACCCGAGTTACACACAGGCCTACTGTAGAGTTAGATATTATGTTATGTATGTGCAACATAAATAAAGGCCATAGAAGAGTGCTGAGTCACTGTAAAGATAGAAAAAATGGGTATAATCTATTGTAGGGTGATCTATATTTGCAGCATTTTCATGGCCTAGCTAGAAAGCTTCTAGAAAATATATGGATAAGTTATATTCTGGCAAGTTCTTGCATTTGAATCCATTCATAAAGGAACCATAATGCATCATGATATTGGTTGTTCTTTCTTAAAAGAATCATCTGGAAACCATGATAAACAGAGTAAAGTTTACAGGAGCTAGGTTTTAAAATGACAAGATCCATAAGAAGTAAAAGAGATTTTACAAGCACAGAGAAAATGTTTTCTTTATATATAAACCCACCAAGCAAGTTTGATTTCAATAAGCTACCAGACTGGCAACCTGGATACAATGATTTGAAAGATTTGGAATTGTTTCAGGATTAGATAAGGGAGAAGAACTAAATCAGATTAACACACTGATATATTCAATAGTTGAGGAAGCAAAATATATGTTGTGTTATTTACAACTCTCTGAGAATGATGGAATATTTATGAAGGGCTTAGATTTATTTGAAATTCATATTGTAGTCTGTAGAAATGCGATTTTTGAAGGAGCTAAAATCAATCAAAGGAGACAAGAAGAATTCGAATCAGAGAGTGTTACAACAGTCTTTATACTGTGGGCTAAACACTGCACCAATGGTACTCTGCATGAAAAAATCATTAATGATTGTATTGTAGTGGGACAAAAAGATGAGAGACTGAAAGTTTCCAGTTATAACCAATATTAACACTTGATAATGTAATGACTGAAACGAGATAGAGTGAAGCTAATAAGGGACAGCAGGTACTGACCAGGCAGCAGCCGGCAGGAAGACTAAACATCAACCAGTTGAAAAATGGCTAAGGCCACAGCAGCCCAGCAAAATACAGCAGCCAATGAGGATTATAGAAAGGGAATGAAGACCCCTGGAGGAACTGGGAGCTTATAATAAATGTGGGAGATTTCCAGTACATCCCAAACATTTCTGCCTAGTTAGAGAAGTGTCACTGACAGTGACACTTCAAGGAAATATGCCAGAAAGAGAAAGCAGTTTGTAACATTTCAGAGGGAATCCAGAAAGCATGCCAGAAAAAAAGGGAGAAAACCCAATGTGACAAAAATGATGGCCCCAAAGTTCCGAGTCTCGCTGCAGTGGACCAGAACACCTGCCCGTCCTCTCAGCCCAACCTTGTCCCAAATCCCAGGTCAGCATATCTAAAGATCTGCCATCAATTGCATATTTAAACCAGGAGATCCGAAAAAGATTGTGAGGTGCAGGGTGGGCAGAGGAAGCCCTGCTAAAGATGGAAGTGCTGATCTTAAAGCCAGACTGCTCTTAAATCAATGCCACCATGCAATAATTTCAATCCATGGATTAACCAAGAACCTGCCAGAAGACAGCCTGAAACTCCTGGGGAGAGTGACACAAATATGATTATTACTGAAATTAGGCATGGAGGTGGGAATAAAATAGTGGAAATAGATTGCATGAGGCTATGAATACAGCAGCCAGGATCAGGTGGAAGAAAGTGGCACAAGTAGGGAATACCAAATTCATAACTTCCTGGATCCATCTGCAATATAGGATTAGGTTTAATGACCTCACATGGTCAGCAAAGGTAGTGCCTTCACTCTGATGCTGTTTGTGGTTGTCTCAATGATGTCATGAGCTAAGGCTGATGAAAGTAGTTTTGATCACCTGGACACTATCCTTGATGTCTACATCTCCTTCAAACAGCCCGGGCATAGAGAATTGTCTCAAGATGTAGCCATTATGACTGCTGTCAGGGAAGCAGATAGTGGTCTAAATGATCCTGTGTTGCTTGTCACTGATCACCTGGCTACTGATAGAGTGAAATACCTTGCAGTTCATGAGCCCATGCGATTGTGTGCAAAGCCCAGCTGGCCACATAGGATTCCCCAAAGTCCAGGGAGTTATTGATGGAACCTATGTCAAAAATTGATTGCATCCATTCAGTTGTCAGACTTCTAGGGCAAGGTGATGAAGTTATTTGTTTTGGTGAAAAATGTGCCAGTGGCTCACTTGATGCATCTTACAGACTGCAGGTTGCCCGATATTACTGATATTTGATGGTAACTAGAAATGGGCCTGAGGCATAAAAGTTCAAGGCTGTGGTGACCTTGATTGTTACTAGCAGTGCCATCCCTGTGGGGAAGGTTGTCTGCAGGTGAGATTCGAACATACAGCAACTTTGGCCGCGATTTCCCCTACCTCGGCAGGTCCGGTGCGGGTGTGACCCCGCTGCTGGCTCCAACCTGCTATCCAAAGTGATTTTACGTTGATTGGGATAGTTAAGCCCGCCCAGTGAGTTTCCCGGCCAATTGAAGGAAGTGGGTCTGATAACATCACTTGACGCGTCATCAGCCGGTTTCCTTAAAGGGACCGAGCACAAATTGATTTTGACAGTTGTGCTGTCAGTGTTCTACAGCATTGAGGTGCTGCAAACCTTGACAAGCAATGCACAGAGGTGCACACTTGCACCCAGGCTCTCCCATGATGCCCTCCATGCCTATGGGCGGAAGAGACCTCACCAGGAGATCAACGCAGCCTGGTTGCACATTGCACAGGAGCACACAAGCAGGGATGTCGTTAGGAAGACCAGGCTACAGTGATGCAAACCTTTCAATGATCTCAACAGATCACAAAACATTGCTGCAAAGCCACACTCAACTTCATCCTGCTGTGCCACTCATTACAACCCCATCACTCTGCCTTCCCTACCCTACTCCTGCACATCCTTACTCACACCAACTTACATTGCACCGCCACCCATTACTCTCTATCTACATTATCACTTCCCCATTTCACCAGCCACCCCTCACATTCACCCTCATCCTAGTCCAATCATACCAACTAACAACACACAAGGGTAGGCACTTGTGTGTTTTAGCCAATGTTCATGTGAAGTTTCTGTTAATGTGTTGTCAAACATTGAAATCTTTATTTTCAACACTTTGTGTTCTTGGACAGATTTGTGTGCACCTTTGGAGGTGGCTTAATGAGTTGCAGTGAGTGGTGAGACATAACGGTAGCCGCCCCCCCCCCCACCCCCCGCAATGGCAATGAGTGTGGAAGGAATGGCTTGGGCATTGTAGGGATGCTTTATGGTATTGGTGTGGCAGCCAAGGTGTACAGCGTCAAGCGAAGTAAATCTGGCTAAGGTGAGGCCATCCCTGGCCTCCCGGGCAGCAATGTGTTCAGGTGTTAATGCCCTGTGTCCTGTGCAGCATCAGTTGATTGCGGGAAAGGTTGGTGTTGTTGTTGCTGCTGCTGGTGTGCCTGGTGCTGCTGATTTTGGGGCTGATCGTGGTGGGATTCTGAGGACCAAGGTGAGATAGTTTCAAGGGCAACAATGCTGATGTAACAGATGGCAGGTGAAGTTGAGATGACAGAAGTGATCTGTCAATGGCCAGAGAGGTTTTCCCAATGAGGTGACACTGGATAAAGAGTTTACTCCAAACACAGCAGCTGGGGAATTAAATTCAGTTAATTAAATAAATCCGGAATTTTAAAAAAGCTAGTTTCAGTAATGGTGACCATGAAATTATCGGATTGTTGTAAAAACCCATCTGGTTCACTAATGCCCTTTAGGGAAGGAAATCTGCCGTCCTTACCAGGTCTGGCCTATATGTGACTCCAGACCCACAGTGATGTGATTGACTCTTAACTGCCCTCTGAAATGGCCTAGCAAGCCACTCAGTTGTAACAAACCGCTACGAAACACAATAATAAGAATGAAACCGGACAGACCACCCGGCATCGACCTCGGCACTGGCTACGGACACGACAACAGCACACCCAGCCGAGTGGACCCTGCAAAGTCCTCCTCACCAACATCTGGGGACTTGTGCCACAATTGGGGGAGCTGTCCCACAGACTAGTCAGGCAATAGCCTGACACAGTCATACTCATAGGCCTAGAAATTCGGTGGGCTGCGCCACCAGTTAGCGCCTAAAGAGGGCATTCAGTGGCTTTAGCGCCACTGGCCGTGCCTCCCGCGATATTTAGCGGGGCGCTAATGGCGGCGTTAGCCTGTAGCGTTGCGTCGCCACCGATGACATCATCGGTGTGCGCAGCGCCCCGCTACCGCCCCGATCGCGATATTTGGTCGTGCCCGCCTCTGTAACGCCGATCGCAAATCGCGCCCGGTTCACGGGGCCTACCTGTGGCGGTAGTGGTGCAAATTAAGGTGGCGGTGCGGGGCGGCCATTTTTTCGGTGGCCGCCTGCCAGCACCTCCGTCCCCGGCCTCCTGATCCCCCCCCCCCCCGGGCAGTGCCGGCTGTGTCCCGAGAGCCTGGCACTTCTCCTCGGTGCCGGGCTCTTTTGCCGGCACTCGCGATCGGTCATCGCGCTGGTGCAGGCCCCTCCCCCTTAAGAAGGGGAGGAAGGCCTGCAGTACCGCAGCGCAGCGTGTGGCGCTGCGGCACGTTGCGCTGCGATATTCAGTTTCAGCACCCCAAGAGGGACGCGGGGCGCCTCGAGCAGTGCCCCGCGTCACTCTTGGGGCGCTCAAACTGAATTTCCGGCGGGCGCAACGGCTCCGTTCACAGCGGTAATTCCGGCGCCCAGGCGAGCTTGACGCCCCGTTTGGGGCTCCACCAAATTTCTAGGCCATAGAATCATACCTTTCAGCCAATGTCCCAAACTCCTCCATCACCATCCCTGGGTATGTCCTGTCCCACCGGCAAGACAGACCCACCAGGGGTGGCAGCACAGTGGTATACAGTCTGGAAAAGGTGGCCCTGAGAGACTTCAACATTGACTCCAGACCCCATGAAGTCTCATGGCTTCAGGTCAAGTATGGGCAAGGAAACCTCCTGCTGATTGCCACCTACAACCCTCCCTCAGCGAATGAATCAGTATTCCTCCATGTTGAACACCACTTGGAAGAAGCACTGAGGGTAGCAAGGGCACATAATGTACTCTGGGTGGGGGACTTCAATGTCCATCACCAAGAGTGGCTCAGTAGCACCACTACTGACTGAGCTGGCCAAGTCCTGAAGAACATAGCTGCCAGTCTAGGCCTGCGACAGGTGGTGAGAAAACCAACACGAGGGAAAAACTTACTTGACCTCGTCCTCTCCAATCTATCTGTCGCAGATGCATCTGTCCATGACAGTATTTGTGCGGTGGTCACTGCTACCATCATTGTGGAAACGAAATCCCGTCCTCACACTGAGGACACCCTCCATCATGTGTGGCACTACCACCGTACTAAATGGGATAGATTCAGAACAGATCTAGCAGCTCAAAACTGGACATCCATGAGGCACTGTGGGCCATCAGCAGCAGCAGAATTGTATTTCACCACAATCTGTAACCTCATGGCAAAGCATATCCCTCACTCTACCATTACCATCAAGCCAGGGGACCAACCCTGGTTCAATAAGGAGTGCAGAAGAGCATGCCAGGAACAGCACCGGGCATACCAAAAAATGAGGTGCCAACCTGGGGAAGCTGCAACACAGGACTACATGCATGCTAAAAAGTGGAAGCAGCATGCTATAGACAGGGCTAAGTGTTCCCACAATCAACGGATCAGATCAAAGCTCTGCTGTCCTGCCACATCCTGTCATGAATGGTGGTGGACCATTAAACAATTAACGGGAAGAGGAGGCTGTGGTAAACCACTGTTATAGTTATCACTGTATATTGTTCTCACTGTTCTCACTGTCACATCACTACACGAGGTCGCCTCTTGTCGCACTGTTATACCTGGGCTGACCACCTCCGACTCCGCCCATTACCTGCCCAGGTATAAAGGTAGCTGACTGGCTAGTATTCCTCCCTGTTGGATCGGATCACCCACGAGGGTGGGCTCTGTTATTTAGCCAATAAAAACCTTCAGTTACGTTCTTAACTCGTCGCCTTTTATTGGACTAATTGATAGGCATATCAATTTTATTGGCTAAATTTTAAAGATGTCTGATAATGAACAGCAACAGCAAGGAGCTCACCCAGCAGCACAGCAACAGCAGCCTCCAGACAACGGGCCACACCAGCCGGCTTGGCTGCAAGCCTTGAAACCACCATACCTGGATCTAAACCCACAGGCACCAAACTCAGCCAACGACTTCAAACACTGGCTGGACTGCTTCGAATCGTACCTGGAGGAAGCCGTCGTCCCTCAGAGATCCAAACTAAGAGTCCTGAAAGCCCAAGCGAGCCCGAGAGTATATACACTCATCCAGGACATGACTACGTACGACGACGCCATCAACCTACTGAAACAGCAGTACCGGAGCCCGGTAAACTACATGTACACTAGGCATCTCTTAAGATCTCGCCAGCAACAGCCAGGAGAATCGATAGCTGAATTTTCACGAGCGCTGAGACAACTCGGCAGGAACTGTGACTTTAAAGCGGTGACGGCTACTGCGAACATGGAAGACAATGTCCGCGACGCCTTGGTGAGAGGCCTACGTTCCGACTACACACGGCAAAGACTGCTTGAAGCTAAGGACATAGACCTGGACAAGGCCGAAGCCCTCGCCCTCACCCTAGAGGCCACCCAGCAAGACCAGGAAGCGTTTGCCAGGTACTATTCGCGACCCTGGGACTCGGGCCCGACCCCCACCCCACCACCCTTCACAGCGCTGCCCCCGGGACCTACCTCAGCGTCTGCATCACGGATCCGACCGGGCCCGCTAGCCCCGGTACCGGCCCCGACATCAGGCAACCCCGATCGGGCCGCTGGCTGCTTCTTTTGCGGCCAGGAGAAGCATCCGAGGTCGCGCTGCCCAGCCAAAAACTCGACCTGCAAAACCTGCCTCAAGAAAGGCCACTTCTCCAAGGCCTGCAGAAGCAAATCCTCAGAAGCCAGCAGTGCCTCATGCGAACCCTGGGGGCGGCCATCTTTGTGCGGGGCAGCCGAAGCCTGCAGAGCCTCATGGGAAAACCAGGGGCGGCCATCTTTGTGCGGGGCAGCCGAAGCCTGCAGAGCCTCATGGGAAAACCAGGGGCGGCCATCTTTGTGCGGGGCAGCCGAAGCCTGCAGAGCCTCATGGGAACAGCAGGGGCGGCCATCTTTGTGCGGGGCAAACGATTTAAACAGAGCCTCATGTGAACTACGGGGGCCGCCATCTTCGCCGCCATCTTGTCATGACAACGACGCGCTCATCTACACCCTAGCTTCCGTGACCCTGGATCAAGCCCACCCGCACCACCTGGCCAGCTCAATGATGGACATCAAAGTCAACGGCCACGCCACGACCTGCCTGTTCGACAGCGGAAGCACGGAGAGCTTCATCCACCCAGACACGGTGAGCCACTACTCCCTCCCCGTCCTGCCAACGCGCAGCCGCATCTCGATGGCATCGAGGTCGCACGCCACAGACATCAGCGGCTACTGTGTCGTGACATTGTCGGTTAAAGGGACAGAGTATAAAAATTTTAAACTCCTCGTACTCCCCCAGCTGTGCGCTGCCGTCATACTAGGGCTGGACTTCCAATCCCACCTCCAAAGTGTAACCCTAGCATACGGTGGACCCCTCCCCCCACTCACAGTCGACAACCAGCGAAAGTTAAACCGCCCACCGCGTAACACCTGCAGCCTATCCACCCTCAAGGTACCGCCACCCTCCCTGTTTGCTAACCTCACCCCCGACTGCAAACCTGTCGCTACTAAGAGCAGGCGGTACAGCGCTGGGGACAGAGCCTTCATTAGCTCTGAGGTGCAGCGACTCCTGAAAGAGGGCATTATTGAGGGGAGCAGCAGCCCCTGGCGTGCCCAGGTGGTGGTAGTCAAGACCGGCGACAAAAATCGCCTGGTTATCGACTACAGCCAGACCATAAACAGATACACCCAGCTGGACGCATACCCCCTCCCCCGCATATCGGACATGGTCAATGAGATTGCACAATACCGCGTATTCTCGACCATCGACCTCAAGTCGGCCTACCACCAACTCCCCATCAGCCCGGAGGACAGCCAGTACACCGCCTTCGAGGCGAATGGCCGCCTCTACCAATTCCTTAGGGTCCCCTTTGGTGTCACCAACGGGGTCTCGGTTTTCCAACGGGAGATGGACCGGATGGTTGACCAGAACGGACTACAGGCCACTTTCCCCTATCTCGATAACGTCACCATCTGCGGCCGCAACCGGCAGGACCATGACGTGAATCTGGAGAAATTCCTCCGTACGGCCCAACGGCTGAACCTCACCTACAATAAGGAGAAATGCGTGTTTAACACAGCGCGCCTTGCCATCCTTGGCTGTGTAGTAGAGAACGGAGTCATCGGCCCCGACCCCGAAAGAATGCGCCCCCTCATGGAGCTACCCCTCCCCCACTGTCCAAAAGCACTTAGGAGAACCCTGGGGCTTTTCGCCTACTATGCCCAATGGGTACCCAATTATGCGGACAAAGCCAGACCCCTCCTGAAAACCACATCCTTCCCCCTCACGGAAGAGGCGTGCGCGGCCTTCTCCCTCATTAAGGGAGACATAGCCAAGGCCACAATGCACGCAGTGGATGAGTCAATCCCCTTCCAAGTGGAGAGCGATGCATCCGACTTCGCCCTAGCCGCTACCCTTAACCAGGAGGGTAGGCCGGTAGCCTTCTTCTCAAGGACCCTACAGGGCCCCGAGACCCGACACTCGTCGGTCGAGAAGGAAGCCCAGGCAATTGTGGAGGCAGTACGGCGCTGGAGGCACTACTTGGCAGGCAAACGATTTACCCTCCTCACCGACCAACGCTCGGTTGCCTTCATGTTTAATAACAAGCTGAGGGGCAAGATCAAGAACGACAAAATCTTGAGGTGGAGAATCGAGCTTTCCACCTATGATTATGAGATCTTGTACCGGCCCGGTAAACTGAACGACCCCCCTGATGCTCTTTCACGCATTACATGCGCCAGCGCGCAAAGTGATAGACTTCAGACCCTCCACAATGACCTCTGCCACCCCGGAGTCACCAGACTCTACCATTTCATTAAGGCCCGCAACCTGCCATACTCCATCGAGGAGGTCAGGACCATGACCAGGAACTGCCAGATCTGTGCTGAGTGCAAACCGCACTTCTATAAGCCGGACAGAGCAAGCCTGATCAAGGCCACCCACCCCTTCGAGCGTCTGAGCATCGACTTCAAGGGGCCCCTACCGTCATCCGACCATAATGTGTACTTCCTCAACATCGTTGATGAGTACTCCCGTTTCCCCTTTGCCTTCCCCTGCCCAGACATGACCAGTAACACGGTCATTAAATGCCTGAACAAACTCTTCGCCTTGTTCGGGTTCCCGAACTATATACATAGTGACCGGGGCGCCTCCTTCATGAGCGAGGAACTCCGTCAGTTCCTATTGGAGAGGGGTATTGCAGCAAGCAGGACCACCAGCTACAACCCCCGAGGGAACGGCCAGGTGGAAAGAGAGAACGCGACGGTATGGAAGGCCACCCTCTTAGCCTTAAAGTCTAAGGGCCTCCCAACCTCCCGCTGGCAAGAGGTCCTCCCGATTGCGCTGCACTCCATCCGGTCACTACTTTGCACTGCCATTAACACCACCCCCCATGCTCGAATGTTTGTCTTCCCCAGGAAGTCGACTACGGGAACCACCCTACCAACCTGGCTGACCTCTCCGGGACCCGTCTTGCTGCGAAAGCACGTGAGGGCCCATAAAACGGACCCCCTGGTCGAGAAGGTGAACCTCCTGCACGCCAACCCCCAGTACGCCTATGTGGCTTACCCAGACGGACGGGAGGACACTGTCTCCTTACGAGACCTCGCACCCTCACCCCCCCCTCCCAACCCCCCGAGTCCAGCCGAGGTAGACGGCATGCCGGAACCCCACGAGCCTTTGCCGACTACGCAGACACCAGCTTTAACACCGGATAATGTAACACCGCCGCTGCGACGATCGGAGAGGCTAACGAAGCCTCCGGACAGACTGACATACCAGAGCTGGTAATACACTTCACCCCGCCGGACTCTAATCTAAACAAGGGGTGAATGTGGTAAACCACTGTTATAGTTATCACTGTATATTGTTCTCACTGTTCTCACTGTCACATCACTACACGAGGTCGCCTCTTGTCGCACTGTTATACCTGGGCTGACCACCTCCGACTCCGCCCATTACCTGCCCAGGTATAAAGGTAGCTGACTGGCTAGTATTCCTCCCTGTTGGATCGGATCACCCACGAGGGTAGGCTCTGTTATTTAGCCAATAAAAACCTTCAGTTACGTTCTTAACTCATCGCCTTTTATTGGACTAATTGATAGGCATATCAGAGGCTCCATGAATATCCCCATCCTCAATGACAGTGGAGCCCAGCACGAGTGCAAAAGACAAGGCTGAAGCATTTGCAACCATCTTCAGCCAAAACTGCCGAGTGGATGATCCATATCGGCCTCCTCCTAGGGTCCTCACTATGACATGTTGGTGAAAAATAAATTCACTCGAGTCTGTCTTAAAGTAAAAGTACACAGTTTATTAACAGAACATTCTGGGAGAAGATCATAGACCCCGCGGTCTAGTGATACCCTTCTCGTTCTCTCTTGGTTGGTACAGCTTTTTATTCCATTTTCATCCAATCACATTGTATTACAATAATCACCTGATCACATATGGTCATGCTTGTGGTTAAAGGTTAGTTACATCTTACTATGCCTTTGGTCACAGGTCAAATTCCCATGACCCCTATATTCTGCTGTGTCTACAATTTTAGCTAAAGCAGCACATTTCTTATCGCATACCCCGAACACACACATTCTGTCTTGTCCCGCAGCTGCGTCTTATCTTTGTTTTACAAAGCTTCTCTACACACTGTCCTTTGTGCAAGACTAGCGAAAGTAGCACTTTTCCAGTCTGTACTGTTTTAGTTCTGCTTTTTCACATAAGAAAGTAGCACTTTTCCAGTCTGTACTGTTTTAGTTCTGCTTTTTCACATAAGAAAGTTGTTATTGTGAAACTTCTTATCGCCACCTGGTTCCTTTTAGCTCTTGCTCATCTGCACATGACCCCCACTCATTTGTTCTGATTTTAATTCTGCTGGCACCACTTAATTAGTGGTTACCTCGGCTGTCTGCTGCATCGGTAATTCTGAGAGGTTTCATTTTAACACCTTCAGTCCCTCCTGTTGGTCCCGCACCAAATTTAGATTTTGACTAGGGAAACCAACTTCTTTTCCACTTTTACCATCCCCGGGATTACTCCTATACTGATGGCTTAAACTTAGTACCTAAGTTCGTCTTTCCCCTCTGTCTATCTTGTTGTGCTGGGCGTGGTAGTCTGTGCAAATGACCGAAGAGCTTTACATGTATGTACCTACTTCTGTCAGTTCATTATCCTGCATTAACTGTTTGGTTTCTGGCTCAATATCGATTATATCAACTGTAGCAACCGGCACTATTCGGGACACAGCTGCCCTACAACATGCATTCAAAACCATCATCATAACACAAAATAATACTACAGCTATAATAACAATTATAAGTCCATGCGTCAGATATGAACCCCAAGATCCTCCAAATAGCCAACTCCACCAGCCTTCCCCTGGGGTTTTGTGCAATTTCTTCACCTCCTTTTGTATGTGCTCAGCCAGACTAGTTATATTTTCTGAACTGTCCGGGATATAAGTGCAACACTCAGCGCCGATCATTGAGCATGTCCCGCCCTCGTTAGCCAGTAAATAATCAAGGGCCATTCTATTCTGGAGAGCTACCGTTCGTATGGCCACCATTTCTGCGCTCATCTCTACCAGGGCTTCCGCTGTATCGTTTCCAACTTGTTCCAATATGTCCGCCACTAGCTTTATTTCCTGTATCGCTCTGTCTACCCCATACATAGGGAACATTATAGCTCCGAACCTTGCGGCTTCCGTTATTTCCCTTTTGCCTCGGGATTTTGTCCCAATTCCAGGGTGTCCCCTGAGGCTGTCAAGGTGATGTATATAGGGCACCACATATCCCAGATAGCACGAGCCTGTCCAGTCTTGGGGCAGCCAGGGGTAAGCTTTATGCCCACAAATAAAATACGTGCCGTTGTATGCCGTATAGTTTGTCCATACGTTGTTCATCTTGGTGATCTTGCCCTCCCAGGGACCCCCACTGGTTTTGTTCGGGGTCCGGCTAACGTCCCATTTTCCAAAGGTCATCTGGTCACCTTGGTTACTACTGTTAACTGTCTGCAAGGGATATCGCTGTTCACAGTGGCTCCATCCCACCCCCTGTCCTCCTTTTTTATTTTGTTCTAAACATACCGGTCCTCGGGGCCTTCCGGCTCCCGAGGTGCTGGTGAGGACCAAGAATGGGGGTTGTTGATCCCGATTATATTTAGGCTGGTACCATCCCTTGAAAGCGGTGAGTCCGCAAGTTAATGGGGCAAGGAGTGTCCCCGCATAGGACAGTCCAAGCACTCCTGCCAGTCAATTGAGTCCTCAGACCTCTGATCAACCAGGCTGTAGTCTCAGTTTCTCGTTCCAGCCTCCAATCCTCTCGGCTTTCGTCGTTATAAGCTGAGCAACAAACTGTGTCTTGGTTACACAGTCTTATGGGATTCCGTCACCAGGGAAGGCACTTGTATTTGAACCGGGTAATGTCCATCACGCATACCGCAACTACACTGATACATATAAGCATTTTCATCTTATTACTCTATGTTAACAACGTCCCAAAGGCTATATCGCCAACCTAACTATTTGTTGCTTGTAGATTCTGTTTTTCCTGCAGGAATATATAGATACATAATCATTAATTCGGCTCCCCCATCACAATCATTTGGATTCCTTCCTCTCTTTCAACTGGCCGGGGTCGAGGTCGGTGGGATTGTTCCCAGACGTACTTCAAAATCCACCCCAAAGTGTATCCCATTAGAATAATGCATATAGTCCAGACCAGTACCCGTACCAGTGCCCATTCCCATTCCTTATACTGTCTCCAATATTCCTCACTTTCTGTAAATGGTATTTGCTCTGGTGTGGTCATCTCTACTGGTGAGGGGTTGTAGACCTTTAACTGTGTCCAGTGCTTCCACCGTCCCATGCCCTTTATATCAACGCAAGCACATGTATCTCCGCTGATAAGGACTTGATACGGTCCAGACCATTTTGGGGCAAACCCTGGTTTTTCTGGTAGGACCTTAACCATTACCTTCGTTCCCGCAGGGGGAATGCATGGTAACGCAGTCAATTCTAAATCTTTGTCTTTTTCTTCCTGTCGTTCCCTAACCTGCTGTCTCATTTCTTTCAACTGTTTGCTTAACTCAAGGACATACCGGCGGAGCCTGTCTTGCAAAGGTCCTAGCTCCTCTCCTCCTGTGATTATTCCATGGGGGAGTTGCATTGCTCGCCCTGTCATTAATTCATAGGGCGACAATCCTGTGGTGCGGTTTGGGATGGCTCTTAACTTCATTAATACAACGGGCAACACATCTACCCAACCTTGATGTTTCTCACCCAACGCTTTGGCTAACACGGCTTTTAGGGTTCTGTTCATCCGTTCCACCATCCCGGAACTTTGGGGGCGATAGGGAATGTGGAATTTTTGTTTTATTCCCATCCACTCACACATACCCTTCATGACCGCTCCTGTAAAGTGGGTTCCCTGATCTGAATCTATTTGGATCGGTACTCCCCATCTGGGGATTATTTCTTCTGCCAGTATCCGCGCCACCGTGGTAGCGGTACAATTTCGCATGGGGAAAGCCTCTACCCATCTGGTAAACTGATCTATTATTACTAAACAGTACTTCTTCCCCCTTGACGTGGGGAGTGGCCCAGTAAAATCTATCTGTATTTTCTCCCACGGACCCCTTGGTCTTGGCTGATGAGCCATGCGTATTTTTACGGGGCGGTCAGGGTTATGTTGAGCACATGTCAGACATTGTTGGCAATATTTTGCCACATCCTGGCCCAACCCCGGCCACCACCAGTCTGTTCCCAACAGATGGATCATGGCTCCTCTTCCTACATGGTCAGCACCATGGTGTAATTCCAGGAGTATCCGACGGATGCAGGCAGGGGCAACCACCTTTTTATCCTTTCGCCATATCCCCTCCTCGTCCTGTCTGCCACCCTTTTGGTACCATTCTTGCTTTTCCCTCGTGGACGTGTCGGTCTGTAATTTTTTAATATCTATCTTTTCCACCTGGGCGCTTGCTACCATTTCTGTTATAGCATCTTGTTCTAGGGCTTGTTGTGCGGCCACATCCGCGGCTCGGTTGCCCTCCTGTTGTCGGGTTTCTACCTTTTGGTGGGCCTTAATTTTTATTACTGCTGCGCGCTTTGGGGCTTTAGCGGCTTCGAGGAGTTCCTCTATTAATTTCTGATGTTTAATGTGATTTCCGCCTGAGGTCACAAATCCTCGTCTCCCCCAGGCGGTCATGTAGTCATGCACCACCCCGAATGCGTATCGACTGTCTGTATATATATTTACGTTTTTTTCTTTAGCTAGCTCCAAAGCTTTCGTTAGGGCTATTATCTCTGCCACTTGCGCTGAGAGCCCTCCATCCAGCCTCCCTGATAATTCTGTTTCCAGCTGATTATTTACAACTGCCCACCCGGTTCGTGGTGCCCCATCAATATATTTCCAGGACCCATCCACATAGAGAGTGAATTGGGCCTCTTCTAGTGACTCTTCTTCCAGCTGGTGGCTTTCTATGTCCTCATCTATGTTGGCACAATGGTGAGGCTCCCCCATTCCTAACATCCCTTCGGCCAGGTTTTCCCTGGTATCCCTAACTATCTGTACTGACTTGTCTGCAGGCAATAGCACCGCTTCCCATCACGCCCTTCGCACGTTTGATACCGCTCTTAGTTTATGGTTGTTTACCATCTCCACCAAAGTATGTTTGGTGTGGAGGACTATTTCACCTGTCATGACAGTGGGCTCACTGACCTTCACTGCCCATGCTGCACAATCTAATGCCGCTACACATCGGGACAACCCTGCAGCGACCGGTGATTGTTGGGTAGTGTAGTATGCCACCGGTCGTCTCCTATCCCCATGTTGCTCAGCCACCACCGCAGCATAAAATCCTCCCTCATTCTCACAATAGATGTGAAAGGGCTTTCTCATATCCGGCAACCCGAGTCCCGGTGCCGAAATTAAGGATTGCTTTAGTTTGGCGTACGCATCCTCCTGTTCTGGACCCCAGTCAATAAGGGTGTTACCCGGGTTTCCCCCTTTTACTAGTCTTTGTATTGGCTCTGCTATTGCGGCAAAGTTAGGTATAAAGTTCCTACTGTAATTAAAGAGCCCCATCACTTTCCTAACCCCTCTGACTGACACGGGTCTCGGCATTTCTTGGATTGCCTTTCGTCGGTCTGCGGACATTGTCCTTATGCTCTGAGACAATTGTTGCCCCAAATAGGTGACGGTAGCCTGTCCAATCTGAGCTTTCTTAGGGTTCACCTTGAATCGTCCCTTTTCTAGCACTTGTAAGATTATAATCAGAGCCGCTATGTGCCCTCTCTCATCTTTCGAAGCTATTAATAAATCGTCCACGTATTGTAGAATCGTGCTTCGGTACGGGGTGAGATCTATTGGTTCTAATAGGGAACTCATTACTCGGTGGAATATCGCTGGGCTATTGTGGAATCCCTGGGGTAACCGGGTCCAGGTATATTGTTTGTCCCCAACTGTGAAGGCGAATTTCTCCTGTGATTCTGGGTCCAGTGGTAGTGACCAGAATCCATTTGCTATATCCAAGACCGTGAATACTTTGTGTTCCGGACTCAGTCCATTTAGAATGGTGGCAGGGCTAGCTACTATAGGATGCAGTTTCGCAGTTACTTTGTTAAATTCCGTATAATCAATAGTCAATCGGAATGAGCTGTCTGGTTTAGTGACCGGCCATACCGGTGAGTTAGTTGTACTTTCAGTGGTCCTAACTATCCCTTTTTCTTCCAAATCTCGTATGATTCGTACTACTGCTTCTCGTGCCTCGGGCTTAATTGGGTATTGTTTATATGGTCTGTGTACAGGACCTGGAATCATGAGGGGTTCCATATCCACTAGTCCTGTATCTTGTTTTGATACTGCCCATACTCCCTTAACACCTTCGCATACAATCCCGTACATCCCTTTCTCTTTCTCCCAGTCTCTAGCTAGAACTCCCGCACTGCCTACCTTTGCCAAATTATTTGCTGGTTCGGATAACTTTATTTTCTTACCATCAGCCTGAGACCAGATTATCTTCCCCTTTCGGGGGTCTATTAACAAATTAAATTCTTTTAACAGATCGATTCCTAACACTGTTCCTTCCGAATTTGGGCATACATAGAATTGTGCAGGTAGTAACCTGCCAGCTATTTCTAACACTTGTACCTCGCTTTTGAACGCCGGTATCTTGATTCCCCCAAGTCCCATTATATACAATTTATGTTTGGTCATGGGGAGAGGTAAGTTCGTAAAAGACACGGTGGCTCCGGTGTCCACTAACATATCACACTGCTGACCCCCTAGCATAAAATCAAAAAAAAGGGCATATCAACTGGCAAAAAAAAGCACCAGACCAGAAGATTGGGGGCAGTACAGGATACAGCAAAAGAGGACAAAGGGATTAATCAGGAAGGGGAAAATAGAATACGAAAGTAAACTTGCAGCAAACATAAAGACAGACTGCAAAAGCTTTTATCGGTATATCAGGAGGAAAAGACTGGTAAAATCCCAAGTCGGTCCCTTGCAGTCCGATTCGGGAGAATATATAATGGAGAATAAGGAAATGGCAGACCAATTAAACTCATACTTTGGTTCTGTATTCACAAAGGAGGACACAAATAACCTCCCAGGAATATCGGCAAACATAGGGACTAATGAGAGGGAGGAGCTGACAGAAATTAGTATCTCTAGGGATATGGTGTTGGGTAAGTTGAGGGGACTGAAGGCTGACAAATCCCCAGGGCCTGATAAACTACATCCTAGGGTACTTAAGGAGGTGGCCCTGGAGATAGCAGATGCTCTAAGGATCATCTTCCGGAACTCCATTGACTCGGGAACAGTACCCGTGGATTGGAGGGTAGCTAATGTTACCCCAATATTTAAAAAGGGGGGTAGAGAGAAAGCAGGGAATTATAGACCAGTAAGCCTTACATCGGTTGTGGGCAAAATGCTAGAGTCCATTATTAAGGATAAAATAGCGGAGCACTTGACAAATGGGGAAAGGATCGGACAGAGTCAACATGGATTTACAAAGGGTAAATCGTGTTTGACTAATCTGCTGGAATTTTTTGAGGAGGTAACTGGTAGAATAGATGGGGGAGAGCCAGTGGATGTGGTGTACCTTGACTTCCAGAAAGCCTTCGATAAGGTTCCACACAAAAGATTATCATGCAAAATTAAGGCTCATGGGATTGGGGGCAAAGTATTAACGTGGATAGAGAACTGGCTGGCGGATAGAAAACAGAGAGTTGGAATAAACGGCTCGTTTTCGGAGTGGCAGGCAGTGACCAGCGGGGTGCCGCAAGGATCTGTCCTGGGACCCCAGCTGTTCACAATATATATAAATGATCTGGATCAGGGAATTGGATGCAATATTTCCAAATTCGCTGACGACACTAAACTAGGAGGAGGGGTGGGCTCTGATGAGGATGTCAGGAGGCTACAGTGTGATTTGGACAGGTTGGGGGAATGGGCGGATACGTGGCAGATGCACTATAATGTGGATAAATGCGAGGTTATCCACTTTGGGGGTAAAAACAGGAGGGTAGATTATTATCTAAATGGCAATAGATTGGGAGATGGGGAAGTGCAGAGGGACCTGGGTGTTCTTGTGCACCAGTCACTGAAGGAGAGCATGCAGGTGCAACAGGCGATTAAGAAGGCAAATGGTATGTTGGCCTTCATATCAAGGGGGTTCGAGTATAGGAATAGGGATACCTTACTACAGCTGTACAAGGTGCTGGTGAGACCGCATCTGGAGTATTGTGTACAGTTTTGGTCGCCCCATCTGCGGAAGGATGTTCTTGCCATGGAAAGAGTGCAACGGCGATTCACCAGGCTGATACCTGGAATGGCGGGAATGACCTACGAAGAGAGATTAAATAGTTTGGGCTTGTACTCACTGGAGTTTAGAAGATTGAGAGGGGATCTCATCGAAACATATAAAATTATGGCAGGCCTGGACAGGCTGAATTCAGAGAGAATGTTTCCAATGGCCGGGGAGCACAGAACCAGGGGCCACAGTCTAAAAATAGCGGGCAAATCATTTAAAACAGAGATGAGGAAGAATTTCTTCACTCAAAGAGTGGTGAGCCTATGGAATTCCCTGCCACAGAGGGCTGTGAAGGCTAATTCAATAAATATTTTCAAGAGAGAATTGGATATATTTCTGAAGGCTAAGGGGATTAAGGGTTACGGAGAAAAGGCGGGGACGGGGTACAGAACTGGTAAGATCAGCTATGATCTCAGACGAAGATCAGCCATGATCTCATTGAATGGCGGAGCAGGCTCGAAGGGCCGAATGGCCTACTCCTGTTCCTATCTCTATGTATCTATGTATCTAACAGTGCTGTCACATGGACCCGATTATCCCCATTTCCCGTGACCCCGGGGGCCGCTGCTCGTCACTGACCCTGTTTCTTTAAGTAGTCCATGAATTTTTGGTACTCTTCTTCATCCAATGTATGCTTTGGTTTACCTGGATTATCTTGCCACTCCCAACATTTCTCCGACTGATGGCCATTCCTACCACAATGCCAGCACTGTAAAACATTTTGTTTTGGACCACGGCAGTCTTTGGCCAAATGTCCGGGCTTTCCACAGTTATAACACCCTTTCCGCTGTTGCCACGGTTTCTGGGTGGTCCCAGCTACGGCCCTTTCTGTTTTTATCCCCTTCTCTGGTTTTTGCTCATCCTTAGCATCTACCTGGCATGCCCATCTTAGTGCATCGTCTTATGTATCTGCGACTACTACTCCCATCTTCAAAATTTTCTGGTGTTCCAATGACAACCCGTCCTTAAACATTTTTACAAATACTGGATCATTTCTCTGAGGATCGTTTGATCCAGCCGATTCCTGGTATTGATACCACAACCGTTCCCCGTAGACGTTGGCATTTTCGCCCTTCTTCTGTCTAATTTGCATAATCAATCCCCAATTCGGGCCGGTGGCCTCCATCCCTAGTTGAACCGCATCTTTAAACAGATTCCTAGCTGTTCTATTCGCGACTGTTTCTTGAATCCCAGGGATCCAGCCCCCATCCTTTATATTCTGGGCCAGACGCTCCCATCTATCCCGAGGACATTTGGCCCTGACTATGTGGTGAATATCTCTCTCATGCATATCATGAGTTTCATATAATTCTTCCAATTTCTGCCAGAACTGGATGTTCCTGGTTCGGGGTAAAAGATCCCCGAGATCTTGATTAATCATTTGTTTTTCAGCTGGTGTGAATGCTTTATATGACAACAATGGGGGCCCCCCGGGATTATTAGGATTCGCTTGTGTGGTCCAGCGCACAGGGGCTACCTTAACCACTTCTACCCCTTCTTCCTGTTCATCCATTGGAGGGGTGCTGGCTATGGCCTTCTCATATGATGGCAATGGCAATGTCGTGACCCCCTCTAAGGACCCTTGCTTATCCTTTAGTTCTGCCAATTTTTTCTCTAATTTTGTCACTTGCTCCTGTAGATCGCCAATCTCCTTATCCTTTCTCTCCATTTTCGTTTTAATTTCCTCGGTCTTTTGAATGACCGTTAGTAATTGGTGTACCAATATAACTCCCACTTTCTTTGTCTTACTTCCCTTTTGTGTCTCCCACCATTCTCGTTGGTACACTGGTACCTTAGACGGATCCCATCCGTCCTTTTTCATCTTGTCTATCAAACCCTTCCGGTCGTTTGCATAGAGCCTGGTAAGGGACCCAGGGGGTCCCCATTCCATCTCTTTCCCCGACGCCATATCCAGTCCTACGTCAGTCTTACCTACTCTGCTGCGTTTCTCCGTGCGGGTTTGCCGTGATCCGGTCTTTATTCGTGGTACGTCCGTGACCTGGGATTTCTCCCCTCCGTCTTACCTCTAGTAACACCCCCGGTGGTCGTAAAAGACTTTTTAAGCAGTTAATTAATCACAATTAAGCACACATATATTCATTGACTTCACGATTCCAGGGTACTTTGGAGTCTCTCAGCCTACTTGATCCTGGCCATCACGTGGGGCCCAATCACCCTCTTAATTCCAGCTCAGGCTAGGGTCGATGAGACAGGCATCCTCCTTGTCCTTGTCGATCAGTCAATCACTCATTCCTTCGCGACCTCTATCGCTACACAATGTTCCCTTAGTTCATGCGATCCACACTCACACAACTGTGTTCTCTCACCTTTTACAGACTTTCACTTGATTCGTGATGCTATGGCACTGTCCCTCCGCCTTCCCAGATGACTCAATTTTTGGACGGTCAAAATTTGACTTCTCGTCCAGGTTCACTGGTCCAGGCAGTCTTTCAGTTCCGTAGCATCCTGCCGACTACGCCAATTTGTTGGTGAAAAATAAATTCACTCGAGTCTGTCTTAAAGTAAAAGTACACAGTTTATTAACAGAACATTCTGGGAGAAGATCATAGACCCTGTGGTCTAGTGATACCCTTCTCATTCTCTCTTGGTTGGTACAGCTTTTTATTCCATTTTCATCCAATCACATTGTATTACAATAATCACCTGATCACATATGGTCATGCTTGTGGTTAAAGGTTAGTTACATCTTACTATGCCTTTGGTCACAGGTCAAATTCTCATGACCCCTATATTCTGCTGTGTCTACAATTTTAGCTAAAGCAGCACATTTCTTATCGCTTACTCAGAACACACACATTCTGTCTTGTCCCACAGCTGCGTCTTATCTTTGTTTTGCAAAGCTTCTCTACACACTGTCCTTTGTGCAAGACTAGCGAAAGTAGCACTTTTCCAGTCTGTACTGTTTTAGTTCTGCTTTTTCACATAAGAAAGTAGCACTTTTCCAGTCTGTACTGTTTTAGTTCTGCTTTTTCACATAAGAAAGTTGTTATTGTGAAACTTCTTATCACCACCTGGTTCCTTTTATCTCTTGCTCATCTGCACATGACCCCCACTCCTTTGTTCTGATTTTAATTCTGCTGGCACCACTTAATTAGTGGTTACCTCGGCTGTCTGCTGCATCGGTAATTCTGAGAGGGTTCATTTTAACCCCTTCAGACAAAAGCCAGTCTTCAGCCAATTCGATTCACTCCACATGATATCAAGAAATGGCTGAGCGCACTGGATACAGCAAAGGCTATGGGCCCCGACAACATCCCAGCTATCGTACTGAAGACTTGTGCTCCTGAACTAGCCGCGCCTCTAGCCAAGCTGTTCCAGTACAGCTACGATACTGGCATCTATCCGACAATGTGGAAAACAGCCCAGGTATATCCTGTCCACAAAAAGCAGGACAAATCCAATCCAGCCAATTACCGCCCCATCAGTCTACTCTCAATCATCAGCAAATTGATGGAAGGTGTCATCAACAATGCTATCAAGTGGCACTTACTCACAAATAACCTGTTCACTGATGCCCAGTTTGGATTCCACCAAGACCACTCGGCTCTTGACCTCATTACAGCGTTGGTCCAAACATGGACAAAGGAGCTGAATTCCAGAGGTGAGGTGAGAGTGACTGCCCTTGACATCAAGGCAGCATTTGACCAAGTGTGGCATCAAGTGGCCCTAGTAAAACTGAAGTTAATGGGAATCGGGGGGGAAAACTCTCCACTGGCTGGAGTCATACCTAGCACAAAGGAAGATGGTTGTGGTGGTTGGAGGTCAATCATCACAGCCCCAGGACATTACTGCAGGAGTTCCTCAGGGCTGTGTTCTAGGCCCAACCATCTTCAGCTGCTTCATCAATGACCTTCCCTCCAACATAAGGTCAGAAATGGGAATGTTCGCTGATGACTGCACAGTGTTCAGCGCCATTCACAACTCCTCAGATAATGAAGCAGTCCATGCCCGCATGCAACAAGACCTGGATGACGTTCAAGCTTAGGCTGAAAAGTGGCAGGTAACATTCGCACCACACAAGTGCCAGGCAATGACTATCTCCAACAGCGAGAGTATAACCACCGCCTCTTGATATTCAACAGCATTACCATCGCCGAATCCCCCACCATCAACCTCCTGGGGGTCACCATTGACCAGAACAGTAACTGGGCTAGCCACATAAATACTGTGGCAACAAGAGTAGGTCAGAGGCTGGGTATTCTGCGGCATCTCACCTCCTGACTCCCCAAAGCTTTTCCGCCATCTACAAGGCACAAATCAGGAGCGTGATGGAATACTCTCCACTTGCCTGGTTAAGTGCAGCTCCAACAACATTCAAGAAGCTCGACACCATCCAGGACAAAGCAGCCCACTTGATTGACACCCCATACACCACCTTAAACATTCACTCCCTCCACCACTGGCATACCGTGGCTGCAGTGTGTGCCATCTACCAAGCTTCTTCGGCAGCACCTCCCAAACCTGCGACCTCTTCCAGCTAGAAGGACAAGGGCAGCAGGCGCATGGGAACACCACCACATCCAAGTTACCCTCCAAGTCACACACCATCCTGACTTGGAAGTATATCGCCATTCCTTCATCGTCACTGGGCCAAAATCCTGGAACTCCCCTGCTAACATCACTGTGAAGGTACCTTCAATACATGGACTGCAGTGGTTCAAGAAGGTGGCTCATCACCACCTTCTCAAGGGCAATTAGGGCTGGGCAATAAATGCTGGCCTTGCCAGTGACGCCCACATCCTATGAACGAATAAAAAAAACCACATGCAAGCTGCATCAAGCTCAATCTGTCTTCCAAATGCAGTAAGCAAAGCTTCTGACCTTAGAAAGTGAACAGCTGTGAGATGGAAGCTTTTATAGCACATTTGCAGCTGTCAAGTAAAGAGATGATTTCATGGCAACACAACTCCCGACCTGCTTACCTGATGTGATCCCTGAGCAGCATGGAACCCGTGGGTGACCTCGTAAAATTTAAAGTTGAGCTCAAAATAGTTTTTAAGTGGCTGTTAACATGGTCTTAAACACCTAAATTACCTGCCCCGCTGCTTGGTGTCGGGTCTGTTTAGCGATGACAGACCCGACATCTGGGAACTAGCGTGGCGGCAGGTTGACAGCAGGTTCCCTACCCGCTGTTAAAAAAAAAACGTTCCCACCTGACCCGCCACCAAAAGCACCCGCTGACCCCCTGAAAAATTCCCCCCTTTGTTATTTCCTCCCTGCTGAAGCAGAATCTATGAAGGCCATTTTGCTCAGACCTGGGTCTGTGGGCATAGCTGCATTAGTAAGGACAGGAAAGAGCAGCCCAGTCCTGGTGCAATAGAATCTACCTGATTCTTTTGATCCTTTATTCCCTCTTCCAAATAACACAAGTGAGTAATTCCCTTGCTGGCAAAAACCTGTGGCAAGTACTTCCAAAAATAAATAAAACGGCAAATGAAACCAAACACTGAAAAATTCAGCTTCATCTTTCATATATGGTCCAAATAAGCAGCTGCCCCTTTTTTAGTGACTTATTCAGCCTAGAATATGCCAGACTCTGATTGTCATTTTATATGGGCGATCGCAGCACACAATGCATTTCCCACGAGAAAATCAGGGAGTCATACCTGTGATTTCAATATTATTACCATCCATTGTAATACTGAACTAAGATTCTCATCATCTTTCAGCTGACCATTTAGGCTAATTTTAAAAGACTATGGGGGAGAAATTCGTTATCGCCCCGTTTGGCGCAAAGTTTAGCGCCTGGCGCTAATTATCACCTCCAACTGCAAACTTGGCCTCTATCGCCCTTGGAGGTGATTGGATTGCTAAATCAGGCGCTACACACCTCTCTTGAGGCGCTAACGCCGAGGAGTGAGGCGCTACCTCAGAACGCTGGTGAAGCTCAGGTGATGTCAGTTAGCAACGGCACACAGACAGACTGGCACCAGCCAGTTCTTAAAGGGGAGGGTCGATCTTGCTCTCATTGCAGCCTTGAATCTCGGCCTGCAGAGACCTGCACATCAATTCTGCTGGAAAGAACAATGGAGAGGCCCAGGGAAAGAGCTCAGTGCTTCAGCGCTTCAGCGACCGGGCCTTGGTAGCTCTGGTTGGCGCTGTGGAGCGGCGAAGGGCAGTACTCTACCCACAGAGTGGCAGGAGGCCATTGCCATGCGAATACAGAAGAGTCTGGAGGGAGGAGGCTCAGCACGTCTCCTCCAAGAGCCTGGTGCCCAGGACCCACACCCAATGTCAGAAGAAGTTCAATGACCTCACTCAGGTGGTCAGAGTGAGTGGCTGCTTTTCAATACCTCTACATCCCTCCATTTCAACTTTACTCTGTGCCCAGAGGGTTTAAAAACCCCAAATGCCCAACACTCATCCAAGACCTATGGCCATCTCATAAAACACACACGCACATTCCACACCTTGCATACATTAAGGGCTATTCAAATATGGGAGGCACATCAGGCAAGCACATGGCTGCATACATTAAGGGCTATTCAACTATGGGAGGCACATCAGGAAAGCACATGGCTGCACATTCACTCAGACACCATCCTTTTTCTTGCAGGCCAAGCTCTCTCATAACAGGCGGCAGCAGCAACACACGGGTGGAGGACCGGCTGACCTACACACCCTCAGCGATTTGGAGGCACATGTGCACAGGATCTTTGCCAGCCAGGTGATAAGTGCCGTGGCCGCTGGAGAGGTCGACCCCCTTGGGGACAGCAATGGTATGTTCATCAGCTTTCTCTCCTCTCTCATTCTACTTGCCCCTCACAAGACCAGCCTTTTACACTTTCAATCCAACTTACTAAATGTCTCCAGTCCTTGCTCCTTTACTGCCCTCCTGTCCTGACGCTAAAGCCACTCTTGTACCTCCCTGCTTTCAGATAGTGAACCACCAGCTGACCAGCCTGTCCCTCAACCAACCAGTGGCAGCGACGCCCCAGGCGAGGAGGAAGAGGAAGCCGGAGCCTCACCACCTGCGTCTCTCGAGGGAGCCCATGCTCACACTGGGACCACACCTTCCTGGAGGGGAGCAGGGAGGAAGGGTCTGATGAGGGTGAAGCTCCGGGACACAGCAGGCTGCAGCAACGCCATGGGGGTAGGGAAGCTCGGGGGCCATCTCCTCGGAGGGCGAGTAGGCAAGCGAGTCCTGCTGCACTGGACTCGGAGGAGGAGCGCGTCATCGCGGAAATGAATAGCCAGACCTTGAGCATGCACACTGAGCTCATGGATGCAATGACAAGGGTGCCCGAAAGCATTGATGGACTGGCAAGAAGTGTGGAGCACTCTGCTGCAGCACAGGCCGATGCAATGCAATGGCTTAGTGCTGCAATTCAGTCACTGGTTGCTGCCATCCAATCTCAGACTGCTCTCATGCAGCCTCAGATTGATGTAATGCAAGCATTGACTGCTGCCATCATCACTAGGTCGGCCACATTGCCCTGGGGCTCTCACCGTGTCACAGCAGTTTCTGCCCCCGCCACAGTACCGAAACGGCTCTTACCAAGGTCACAAATGACATCCTAATTGATTGCAACAAAAGTAAACTATCCCTTCTCATCCTTCTCGACCTGTTTGCAGCCTTTGACACGGCTCACCACAAAATTCTGCTCCAATGCCTCTCCACCATCGTCCAGCTGGATGGGACTGCACACGCTTCGTTTCATTCCTATCTTTCCAACCATAACCATAGAATCACCTGCACTGGCTTCTCTTCCCGATCCCGCACCATCACCTCTGGTGTCCCCCAAGGATCTATCCTTGGCCTTCCTCCTATTTCTCATCTATATGCTACCCCTCAATGACATCATCTGGCGACACAGCGTGAGTTTTCACATGTACGCTGATGATACCCAGTTCTACCTCCCCTCCACCTCTCTCGAACCCTCCACTGTCTCTATATTGTCAGACTGCTTGTCCAGCCCTGGATGAGCAGAAATTTCCTCCAATTAAATATCGGGAAGACCAAAGCCATTGTCTTCGGTTCACGCCACAAACTCCGTTCCCTTGCCATCGATTCCATCCCTCTCCCTGGCAACTGACTGAGGCTGACCCAGTCCGTTCGCAACCTCCTTGGTGTCATAGTTGATCATGAGTTGAGCTTCCGACCTCATACCCGTACCATCACTAAGACCCATTTCCACCTCCATAAAATCGCCCATCTCTGCCCTTGCCTCAGCGTATCAGCTGCCGAAACCCTCATCCATGTCTTTGTTACCTCTAGACTTGACTATTCCAACGCGCTCCTGGCTGGCCTCCCTAGGTCTACCCTCCATAAACTTGAGATCATCCAAAACTCTGCTGCCGCGTCCTAACTCACACCAAGTCCCGTTCCCCTATCTCCTCTCGCTGACATACATTGGCTCCCAGTTAAGCAACATCTTGATTTAAAAATTCTCATCCTTGTTTTCAAATCCCTCCATGGCCTCGCCCCTCCGTATCTCTGCAATCTCCTCTAGCCCTATAATCCCCGAAATTCCTGAACATCCCCAATTTTAATTGCTCCATCATTGGCAGCTATGCCTTCAGCTGTCTAGGTCCTAAGATCTGGAATTCCCTCCCTAAATCTCTCCGCGCCTCTACTTCTCTTTCCTCCTTTGAGATGCTCCTTAAAACCTACCTCTTTGACCAAGCTTTTGGTCACCTGCCCTAACATCTCCTTATATGGCTCGGCATCAAAGTTTGATTCCTGATCATCCCAGTTGTGCCACTAAGACAGCAGAAAGGTAAAAGAAAATCCTGCCAATGAAGCATATTATTTATTAAACTACTAGCTGGAGTGCCCGGCGGTGCCGAGGGTTTTTTGAGGGCATGTTGTTATGAAAAAAGTAGAAATAATTTTTATATATATAAATGAGTTTGTCTGTCTGTCTGTCTGTGTGGGAAGGAGAGAGAGAGAGGGAAAGAGAGAGAGAGAGACTGGGGGGGGGGAGAGAGGCCCGGGGATCGAGAGAGAGACTGGGGGGAGAAGAGAGAGATGGGGGGGAGAGAGAGACTAGGGGGGAGAGAGCGACTGGGGGAGAGAGAGCGACTGGGGGGAAGAGAGAGAGCGACTGGGGGGGAGAGAGAGAGAGACTGGGGGGGAGAGAGAGACGGGGGAAGAGAGAGAGAGAAAGACGGGGGGAGAGAGAAAGACTGGGGGGGAGAGAGAGAGAGAGACTGGGGGGAGAGAGAGAGAGAGACTGGGGGGAGAGAGAGAGAGAGAGAGACTGGGGGAGAGAGAGAGAGAGAGACTGGGGGGAAGAGAGGGAGAGACTGGGGGGAGAGAGAGAGAGAGACTGGGGGGAGAGAGAGAGACACGGGGGGGGAGAGAGAGAGACGGGGGGAGAGAGAGACTGGGGGGAGAGAGAGAGAGACGGGGGAAGAGAGAGAGAGACGGGGGAAGAGAGAGAGAGACTGGGGAAGAGAGAGAAAGAGAGACTGGGGGGAAGAGAGAGAAAGAGACTGGGGGGAAGAGAGACTGGGGGGAAGAGAGAGAGAGAGACTGGGGGGAAGAGAGAGAGAGACTGGGGGAAGAGAGAGAGAGAGAGACTGGGGTAGAAGAGAGACGGGGAAGAGAGAGAGAGAGAGAGAGACTGGGGGAGAAGAGAGAGACGGGGGGGGGGAAGAGAGAGAGAGAGAGACTGCTGGATTTAGTTTGGGATTAGCCTGGAGAGAGAAGGGGGGAAGGAGCACCTCAGGCCTGGCCCGATGGACCCCTGCGAAGGAAGGAAGGAAGGAAGAAGGCGAGCTCTCCCTCCCTCTCCCACCCCCTCACTCTTTCCCTCCCTCCCCCCTCTCTCTCTCCCTCCCCCTCTCCCTGCCCCTCTCTCTCTCCCCTCTCTCTCTCCCTGGCCCTGTCTCTCCCCTCTCCCCCTCCCACCCCCGCTCTCCCTCCCTCTCTTTCTCTCCCTCCCCTCTCCCTCCCTCTCCCCCTCTCTCTCCCCCTCTCATCTCCCTGCCTCTCTCCCTCCCTCCCCCTCTCTCTCTCCCTCTCCCCCTCTCATCTCCCTGCCTCTCTCCCTCCCTCCCCCTCTCTCTCTCCCTCCCTCCCCCTGTCTCTCCCTGCTTTCCTCTCTGTCCCACCCTCCCTTCTCCCTCCCTCCCCAGCGCCTCAGGCCTGGACACTGAGCCGAGCCCCGGGACCGGGCCGAGGGGGGGAAAGGCTGAGTCCCCGGCCTGCGGCCGCAAACAGAGCCAAGCTCCAAGACCGGGCCAAGGCGGGGAAAGGCCGAGTCCCCGGCCGCAAACGGAGCCAAGGACCGGGCCGAGGGGGGGAAAGCCTGAGTCCCCGGCTGGGGGCCTCCAGCTCCACAAGGTGGGGAGACCTTCCCTGGAAGACAACTGAGTTCCTTCATACCTGAAATGGATCACTTCATTTGTAACTGTTCCTAAATACTATTTAAAGCTGAATTAATTTGTTCTTTTCCTTAGTTCCCTGTATTAAAGTTCAGGTTTTTAAGCACCCCATAGCTAAGAAGACAACTGCACTACATGATCTGGCATTAAGCCATATAAAACAGGAAGGTGGCAGCTGTTAAAATGTGAATAAAAGTAAAAGCTGAGGTAAAGATGGCCGAATTAATGGCAGTTTGAAAGATTAGGCCCCGCCCACACACGCCATGAAACGCCCCCCGTGACGCAGCGCGCTCCCCCCGTAGGATTGGTCAAACTTCACGTCACTCAATGCTAATGAGCGGATTTCCCCCGCATGATTGGCCAACCGCTAATGAGCGGAATTTTGAACGTTTTTTGTCTACTGTCCGAACAATTTTTGTCTGACCAAAAAGACACCCTCCTAATCATAACCTTTCTTTTGATATAACATATGTGTAGGTCCGCTCTATAACTTTTGAGTGATGCCCGGACAGACAGACAGACACCACTATCCTTTTTATATATACAAGATAGATAAAGGTAGAATCAGTCCTCAAGGGTTAAAATACTTTTCTTAGAATGAATTTCTTACACAACTTGATAATCGGAAGGCTGGGGAGTTTAATCAATTCAAATCATTTTGGGAGTTTAAAATTTAATCTCCCCCTTGTGCCACCCATAATAACCCTGGATGCCTGGGATACAGTGGCACCCCTTGTGCCTAGTGACAGGATATAAGTTCCATGATGTTCAGTAGGTGAGGGAACAAATCATTTAGCCCATAACTCTGCTTGAATTAATTTTGTTAAATTTAATTTAATTACAATTTTTCAGAAGGAGGCAACATCAACACTTTTATTTGCGCTTTTGAATTATTATCAAACCATCATAAGTGGAAGGGAAATATCTGAGCTGAGCTGCTTATACCTTTACTTAGTGGTGAAGCTTTTTCTCATGTCCCAAATTCTTTCAAAGAGCAGCATGTATTGTTTGAACCTTGATAATTTCCTGAGTTTGAAATGACTCAGAAGAATGCATTGCTATGAAAATCACATGCCTAAAGTGCAATGATAGTTCACCCAGACAACAGCACCAAAGGACAATAGTCACACACTGTGACCCTGGGACACAACAGGGAGAGGGATCATAGCCCTACATCATGACCAAGTCAGAGCAGTAAGCACAGGGATAATGGTGCCATACCATGACCAGGTAAAAGCAAGGGCACAAGCATAGGAACAGTAGTCCCATGCCATGATCAAGTGAAAGTGCCAGGCAAAGGGACAGCAATTCAAAATATTGAGGCAGGGAGAAATTCTCCTCGGCTTACATCTGCGCCATTCTGTAACCAACTGCTGGGAGGTCTTCAAGATACAATTCTCCCTTCTCTCTTCCTGTGTGGAAAAGGCAGCAACTTTGCTCAGCACTACTCACTGGTGCAGTGAGGATTTCCCATGGGTGGGGATTTTCAAGCAGAGCACGTAATGTAATCAAAGAGAGCCACTCCACCATGACCCTTCTGTTACTATTCAGTGAGAACTGCTATATTTGGAATTTGGGCATCTAAAAGGTTAATGATGTTTTTCAAATATCACTTGTATGCTCCGTTAAAAAAAATACATGTTTATAGGGCATCGTCTGTTACAGAGAGACAGCAAATAAAAAATAGAAAATTAAATTGCCTTCATATTTATATTCTACCAATACTTGATAATTCTAAGTCCCAGATTAATATTAATTGTTTCTGGGTAGAAGCACCTTCATTAGAATTTAATATTATGAAGCTCCAGCTCACGGTGCCTCTGGGAGCTTCCATACTACAGCATGAAAGTTAAACAGTTTTCAACAGGCAGATTAGTAATCCACACAGGGAGACTGAGAACATGCTTCACAAGCTATACATAATAGCAGAAGCTTTTCTCTTTCAATGGGGGCAGTAACTGATAGAGTAATGGATTCTATTGTAAACATCCACATGAATGGGAATTCATGGAACAAGGTGGTGCTATAAGATGATCAGAAGCCGGCCAAATAAGTCAAAAGTAATTGTTACAGTTTTTCCTCTTTATATGTCCAACCTCTTATATACTCAACCATCCATACCACAATCTAGCCATCTCCCGTTAATCCAGCAATCCATCACTCTGCCAATGAATCCATTCACCAATCCATCCATCAACAAATCCAAAACTCCACTAATCAATTCACCCCCTAGTCCATCTATCACCAATCCATCCATTCATCCACCCACCCACCAATCTACTCACTCACCCATCCACCCACCAATCTACTCACTCACCCATCCACCCACCAATCTACTCACTCACCAATCCACCCACACACCCAACAATCCACCCACCAATCAATCCATCTATTCATCCATCCACTCACCAATACATCTGTCTGCCAATCAATTCATTCACCAATCCATTCCCCAATCTACCTATCCACCAATCAATTCATCCACCAATTAATCTGTACATTAATTCACCAATCCATCAATGCATTGATCCACAAAGCTATTCATCTACACAGCCACTGATCTATCCATTCATAAATCACCAATCCAACAAGCTGTCCATTTATCTATCTACCAATCCACCCATTTACCAAATATCTAGACATCCACCAATCCATTCATCCAACCATCCAAATGCTCATCTACTGAACAGTCCAATCATCCCGTGACCCATCTATGGACCCATTTATTTACCTTTCCATCTACAAATCCATCTAGCTCTTCACTAACCCGTCCGCCCATCTAAGACTCATCTGCCCATCTACTGACCCTTGTGCTCATATGTTAATCTATGTACCTTCCAAACAAACTATTAACTTATCCACCATCCTGTCTACACATTGAACTATCCATGAATCCTACTCAACTACCAGTTCACCCATCAACAGTCTTATTCACACACTTATCCACTGATCCAACCAACAACAGGAATCCTGTGCCTGTGAGAATGAAAATGGGGAATAACAGCATCAGTAGTAAAAAGAGCGATGAGTATCAGCAGTAATGGAGCCCATGAGCTTGTTGAATCATGCATTACATTTTCAGTGCAGTTTTGGTTCCACAGCACAGCCTCTGTTTTATCCCTATGGTCCTCTGAAAACCATTAAGAATCTCTTAAAGCAGCAACACTCAATAAAAGCTTGTGTAGGGAGAATAGATCAACAATAAAATGCTAGCACATATAAATAAATTTAGTTTTTTCAGTCCAAGCTATGAAAATCTCTCTGTGGACTGACAGGGGCTGAGTGATGTTCTAGCACCCACTGGCCTACTCTGTAAACTCAAAGTGATATTGTTTCCTGTAAGGTTTGAAACGATTTCAGCACACTGCGCAGAGCTGAAACAAAAACTCACTTGTGCATTATTGTTTATATTTCTCTGTTGTCCTTACAGATGGTGAAAACATCAGCTAAGAATAAATTTGGTTCTGACAGGTACTCCAACTGCAATTTGCATATGAATGATTAAATAAATAACCCTGAGACCAGGAAATTGTTCTTGCACCAAAATCCGGTGCAAAGTGGGCAACACGCCTGCAACACACGCCCAAAGATGAGGGTCCGAGGCGTGCTGAAAATTGAGCCATGGACTTCATCTACATAAACTGGCAAGCTTCAGATGCCAAGTGGATGTCCCTGTGCAGTTTGCCAGTCAGGGCGCTGGAAACTTGCTGTTGTGCTGAAGACTTGTGCTCCGGAACTAGTCGTGCCTCAAGCCAAGCTGTTCCAGTACAGCTACAACATTGGCATCTACCCGACAATGTGGAAAATTGTCCTGTCCACAAAAAACAGGACAAATCCAATCCGGTCAATTACTGCCCCATCAGTCTTCTCTCAATCATCAGCAAAGTGATGGAAGGTGTCGTCGGCAGTACTATCAAGCGGCACTTACTCACCAATTACCTGCTCACCGATGCTCAGCTTGGGTTCTGCCAAGACCACTCAGCTCCAAACTTCATTACAGCCTTGGTCCAAACATGGACAAAAGAGCTGAATTCCAGAGGTGAGGTGAAAGTGACTACCCTTGACATCAAGGCAGCATTTGACCGAGTGTGGCATTAAGAAGTCCTAGTAAAACTGAAGTCAATGGGAATCGAAAAACTCCACTGGCTGGTGTCACACCTAGCACAAAGGAAGATGGTTGTGGTTGTTGGAGGCTAATCATCTAAGCCCCAGGACATCACTGCAGGAGTTCCTCGGGGCAGAGTCCTAGGCCCAACCATCTTCAGCTGCTTCATCAATGACCTTCCCTCCATCAGAAGGTCAGAACTGGGGATGTTCGCTGATGATTGCACAGCATTCAGTTACTTTCACAAAACCTCAGATAATGAAGCAGTCCGTGCCCGCATGCAGCAAGACCTGGACAACATTCAGGCTTGTGTTGAGAAGTAGCAAGTAACATTTGTGCCATACAAGTGCCAGGCAATGACCATCTCCATCAAGCGAGATTCTAGCCACCTCCCCTTGACATTCCACTGGATTACCATTGCCGAATCCCCCACCATCAACATCCTGGGGGTCACCAGTGATCAGAAAGGTAACTGGACCAGCCATATAAATACTGTGGCTACAAAAGCAGGTCAGAGGTTGGGTATTCTTCAGTGAGTGACTCACCTCCTGACTCCCTAAAGCCTTTCCACCATCTACAAGGCACAAGTCAGGAGTGTAATGGAATACTCGCCACTTGCCTGGATGAGTGCAGCTCCAACAACACTCAAGAAGCTCAACACCATCCAGGACAAAGCATTCCGCTTGATTGGCACTCCATCCACCACCTTAAACATTCACTCCCTCCACCACCGGCGTACCGTGGCAGCAATGTGTACCATCTACAAGATGCACTGCAGCCACTCGCCAAGGCTTCTTCGACAGCACCTCCCAAACCCGTGACCTCTTCCACCTAGAAGGACAAGGGCAGCAGGTGCATGGGAACACCACCACCTCCAAGTTCCCCTCCAAGTCACACACCATCCTGACTTAGAAGTATATCGCCGATCCTTCATCATCACTGTGTCAAAATCCTGGAACTCCCTACCTAAAGCACTGTGGCAGTACCTTCACCACAAGGACTGCAGCGGTTCAAGAAGGCGGCTCACCACCACCTTCTCAAGGGCAATTAGGGATGGGCAATAAATGCTGGCTTTATCAGCGACACCCACATCCCAGGAACTAATAAAAAAAACAACGTTGTTCGGCTCCGATGCAGCGCTGACCCATGGGTAAGCCCTGGGAGGTTTTGGGAGATGAATGAGAAGGGGTCAAGCGCAGGCAGGCAGCAGAATGCTGTATTGCTGTACTCCACATTAAGTTAAGTTAATAAACAAAATCTTACCTATTCTGCAGCTGCCTCCAGTATTCCCTTTAAGGACTGTTGATTGAGGTGTTGTAGACCCAGAAAAGCTGTGAGGAGCATGCGCTGCACATGCACCACCCAGTTATGGATGAATTTGGCATCAGGGTCCTGAAACAGGCATTAGGTGTCTGATTAACATATTCAAGTGGTCCAATGCCTGATTTAGGCAGGCGCTCTGGGCACGCAGAAGTCACCAGCTGCCTCTGGCCTTCACAACTACCATTTTTCACCCTGAAATTGGGCGCGACAGGGACCAATTTGTCCAATTTCTCCCCCGCAGACATTTGTTCCAGTAACCATTAAACTAAATAAAAAGAATCAGCAACATTCTGTCCAATTTTAATTCACTGTTTTGATTATTTACTACGCTACCCTTGAAATGAATAATGAACAGCTGACAAAAAAAAGAATAATTCTTAAGCTTCTTAATTAGCATCAGCTCCAAACAGTTACATTGTGAATAGCCCTTAATTTGTTTAAATAACAGCAACTCTATACAATTATAAGTGAGTAATTTCTATCTTGTTGAATGCACAGCAACCCTATACAGTAACACAATGATTAATCCTTACCCTGTTTAATATACAGCAACTCTGCACTGGTAGACACTAATCCCAAGTGCAAAGCAGTTGAGGAAAGATTGGAAAAATTCAAACTTTAAAGTCTGGAAAGAGTGGGCTCATCAACAAATGTTTTGATATTCCCTCCTCCACATCATTTATAAATAATGTAAACAGCAAGGGATCTCAAAATAAACACCTGCAAAACTCCTCCTGTCGTGCTTCCAGACAGAGCCTTTTTCATTTATCATCACTTCTGATTTCTATTTCCAAAACACTTTTCAGTCTAACCAGCTAAATTAACATTAGTTCCAAAAGTTTTATGCAGTTTTAAAGTCTTATATTAAATGTCTTCCAAAAATGCTGGCAAATTATATCCACTGGATAGTCCTCATCCAATAGCCTCCTCACAAACGTCAGTAGATTTATGAAGCACAAGCTGTCACTTCTAAACCTGCACTGAGCAGTCCTCATGGTCTCTGAGCTCTTTAGATGAACATTGCTGGCATTCTGTAAAATGATTTTAAGCATTTTCCCCAATAGAGAAATTAAGCTAATTGGTACACAGTTCTTAAATTCAATTTTCATTCACTTTGAACATTACTATAACGTTTCCTATTCTCCACTGCTTACGTACAGTCCCATTACCTAAATTAAGCTCCTAAAATATTAAATAGGACCTCACGCATTGAAACTGGACAACATTTCCAGAGTCCCAACTGGAAAACTGCATAGGGACGTCCAATTGGTATCTGCACTTATTTCCTTAACATTTCTGATATGTGTCTCACCTGCTCCAGACATCCTGTACGCCTTTAATTCTCTGTGATTCTTGACACGTACTTTCCAGAAGACTACATCCTGAGCCAAAGTTCTCGATCTGAAAGTGAACACTGATTTGGATAAATAGGAGACCCAAGTAGACCCGGTTTGGGGCAGCCTGCTAGCTACAAAGTGAGAGAATTTGCCTCTTGAAAAGCAGTCGCAAATTTGAATCTCAGCCTTTGACCTCCACCTTCCCCTATAGAGTAAGGCCTGGTCTTTTCTGAGCTGGCTAGGTGAGAGGACTATTTTGCCTACAGGAGAGTTTCCTTTTCTATACTGTGGTATCCTCAACCAAGAAGAGATACCAATAGATGGTGAAGATGTTAGTTGACTGAATGATCCCACTGTTCTGGACAAATGGAAGGATGAGACAAGCTGCATTCTGGAGTGGGATGGTGGGGGGTGGGGGCAGTTGAAAACTTAGGGTAAGATTACAAAATAAAGGAAAAAATGTTACAAGCCACAATATTGGCCCAGAAATTCGGGTCTCCACGGGTGAGTACGCACGGGGTACTCACCCGTAAGCCCAATGGAAGTGCTGGTTTTATGCATGCACTGCGCATGCGCAGGAAACCGGCACTTCCATTTCCCTGAAAGAAGGGGTTCAGAGGTGGAATGTGTGTGCGGGAGAGGCAGCGCGTGTGCATCAAACTTACGTTTTTTTTGCAGGTTTTCCCAGGAGGGTAAGTCGCCAGGAGTTACACTTTTAAAAAGCAGGCGCAAGGCCTGCTTTTTACAAGATAAGTGATGAATGAATTAAAATTAAAACATTTTTTCCACAGGTTTATTATTTTTAAATACTTTAAAGAAAGGTAAGTTTATTTTTAGCCCCATTAGAAAATGTAATTAATTTTTTCAAAAATTTAAATTATTGTTTAAAATAGTTATTTCATGTAATTTATAGTTTATTTTAAAAATGTGATTTAAAAAAAAAATTATTTGAAGATTTAGTGATGTTTTAGGGCTTATTGTATTTATAGGTTTGACAGGTCCTGTCAAACTTACGAATGAAGCATTCCCTGCTACCATTGGCTCTCCATGGCCCACGTGATCCCAGGGGACGCATCGAACTAACTGCGCCCCTGGGATATGCAAGCACTGCGCGCCGGCAGTTGGAGGAGGCCCAGGATCGGAATCCCACGCGGGCCCACAGCTCAACGGCCAGCGCGGTAGGTAAGTGCAGGTCAGGGGCTTGCACCCGCGGGAAGCCCCCGACCCGAATTTCTGGGCCAATATCAGAATAGATAGGTTCCCAGGCAGTTACTTGTTGGGCAGGTGTGGAACACTAACACTTTTGTACTTTTTGATATCAGCTGTAGGTTTAATGAAAGTACATACATTGCTGGGACCTTCTGCTCCCTAGCTGGAGCCTTGAGGGGATGAGCATTTAGTGATGAGAGCAGGGTGAATTGACTTGTCAGAGCTGACGATGAAATGTGGTGATCTTCCAATCTTTACAATCAGAAAGTGGGGATGAAATGACAGCCACATAGTCCGTCACAAGCTCTTGCCAGCAAACAAATGCGTCAAAGCTGTCAGCTATGAATAAAAGAAGCACTGTATGATTCATTAAAGGAAAAAAGGTATTCTGGAAACGGAATATTTAGGAGGCATTTTAACAACTCCCTAGGTATCAAAAAAAACTGAAAGATTAGTGGCTGAAAAGTTTAACCCTTGAATCCCAAGTTACTGGGGCCAAATGCTCTCTAGGAATACTAGGTTAGAAGTGACTCCTTGCAATGCGAGCATAGCAGTACTTAACTCATCTGAATACCATTCCTTTGTCCTCCATTTTAATGCAGGCTTTTACCTTTTAATTTTAAATGGGTTAAGGCCTCTGTTAAAATAGTGGACAGTAGAATTTCTAGAAATATATTTTTGTGCATATTTTTGTTAAATATTTTTAATTAAATTATTTCTACATTTCTATAATATACTAGTAAAGGATTAAAATGATCTTTAGAAAGTTAGCGGCCAATTTTGGTTTGCCATGTATATAGGGCGGGCGTTGGATGGGACTTCTGTGATGCCTGCCCGATGACAGTGAAGGGCCCAAACTATTTTCGTGGTCGGGCCTCATTTTAATATTAAAGGCGAGCTGTCAGCGTGATTCACACCATCTATTGGCAGCTCACCCATTGGGAGGTGGAAAATTTGGCAGAGTTGCTGCGATTTAAAGGCTGCCTGCACCATTTAAAAAAGAAAGACAAGAAAGACTTGCATTTATATAGCACCTTTCATGACCTCAGGATGCCCCAAAGCACATTACAGCCAATGAACTTGAAAGGGGAAGTGCACTTTTACATGGCTCAACATTGGAACAGTTTCTCCACTGCCAGAGAAAATGATGACTGTGGCCAGGGCCCCCAGGTTTGTAGATGATGCCGTGGAGGTACTGATCAAGTAAATTACCAATAGGAGGGACGTCCTTTGATGGCCATCAGCTGTCCAGGCAAATTGCACAGCAGCAGTGGAGGGAGGTGGCCATTCATATGATCATCACCAGCATCGCACCCAGGATGTGGCAGAAAACTCGCAAAAAATTCAATGACCTGACCAAAGCTGATAAGCTATTCACATCTCCCTTATTCTCTGCACAGCCCTGAACCACCCTACTTTAGCCCAAGCTTTCCCTCTTCAACTTCCCATTCCTCTCATGCAAAGAGCAATTTTGCACACTTTCCTGCTGCCATTTGCACAGTCAGCACTTGCCACTGCCCTCACATCCACTTCCCCCTTTCCCTCACCCCTGCTGCTTCTTATTCTCAGCATGCATATTAACCTCAGCTGCCTTACACATCTTCCCAACCCTGCAACACAGCACTCAGTAACCCATTCCCACTTTCCCTGCAGGATAATCTGGCATAGAACAAGATATGCAACTGCTCGCCCCAATAGAGGAGGCTGCTTTCAGTATCAGAGGGAGGGGGCACAGTGTTGCAGATGGAGAGGCTGGAGAATGCAGGCAGCAGGGTGTCTGGTGGGTATTTCCCATCCCTTCTCTTCTTATACTGAACACTCTCACACAGTCTGCATAACAACCCAATGGTGATTACTGTTGCTGCTTGCTCTTGCCAAGACTTGTCCACCAGAAGTCCCTGGTCATGCTGCAGCAGAAGAGGAGGAGGGAGCCCTCCAGAACATGCACCAACCCTTGCTCTGACCTTTGCAATAGCTCAGTAATTGGCACCCCACAATCTATAAGAGCATATGGTTAGCTCAATGAATGCTGCACCTGGGCTCTCCATGCAGAAGTCTCTGGCACCAGCTATAGCGTCTTTTAGGGATGCTCACTTCTGATGCCATGCAGACTTTGGGCTCCACCATCTCCTCTACATTGATCAGCCTGGGAGACCATATGAATAGGGACTACAATAACCTCACGGACCACCTGCAGTCTGCTCTCGCACAGATCAGTGGGGGTGATGTGCTGCTGCCTTATCATAGAATGGTTACAGCACAGAAGGCGGCCATTCAGCCCATCAAGCCCATGCCGGCTCTCTGCAAGAGCACCCCAGCTAGTCCCACTCCCCCGCCCTTTCCCCGTAGCGCTGCAAATTTTTTCCTTCAGGCACTTATCCAACTCCCTTTCGAAAGCCATGATTGAATCTGCCTCCACCACCCTCTCAGGCAGTGCATTCCAGATCTTAACCACTCGCTGTGTAAAAAAGCTTTTCCTCATGTCGCCTTTGGTTCTTTTGCCAATCACCTTAAATCTGTATCCTCTGGCTCTTGACCCTTCTGCCAATGGGAACAGTTTCTCTCTATCTACTCTGTCTAGACACCTCATGATTTTGAACACCTCCATCAAATCTCCTCTCAATCTTCTCTGCTCTAAGGAGAACAACCCCAGCTTCTCCAGTCTAACCACGTAACGAAGTCCCTCATCCCTGGAATCATTCTCGTAAATCTTTTCTGCACCCTCTCTAAGGCCTTCACATCCTTCCTAAATTACGGTGCCCAGAATTGGACACAATACTCCAGTTGAGGCAGAACCAGTGTTTTATGAAGGTTCATCATAATTTCCACGCTTTTGTACTCTATACCTCTATTCATGAAGCCCAGGATCTCGTATGCTTTTTTAACCGCTTTTCCAACCTGCCCTGCCACCTTCAACGATTTGTGCACATATACCCCTAGGTCTCTCTGTTCATGCACCCCCTTTAGGATTGTCACCCTTTAGTTTATACTTCCTCTCTTTATTCTTTCTAACCAAGTGTATCACTTTGCACTTTTCTGCGTTAAATTTCATCTGCCACGTGCTCGTCCATTCCACCAGCCTGTCTATGTCCTCTTGCAGTCTATCACTATCCTCCTCACTGTTCACTATACTTACAAGTTTTGTGACATCTGCAAATTTTGAAATTGTGCCCTGTCCACCCACACCCAAGTCATTAATATATATCAAGAAAAGCAGTGGTCCTAGAACCGACCCCTGGGGAACACCACTGCATAACTTGATGAAGTCATTAGCCCTGGAAAACAGAGCATCTGTAATCTGTGTAATGCAAGCGTGGGCTGCAAACTGGTTGATGTTCATGGTGTCACCCAAGGCAAAGAAGTCGACAGCAGTTATCACTTTTACTGCCACAGACTAGGCTGTGTGCACTGTGGAATGGGCTGCAGCTTCTGCTGCAGGAAGTGACACAACTCCAAGACTGCCGTTCTAGAGAAGCGCAGATTCCTTGTGCATTGCTCCTCTGAACGCTGCAGCTATGAGGTGCAGAAGCTAAGTGCACTAAACTTCAGAGACTGTCCCAGCCATAGCAACAGCTGCAGAAATCCAAAGAAACTCTGGGGTAGGTTGCACTTCACCCGAAATCGGACAAACCAACGCAAACGATCACGGAATTTCAAGTGCAAGTTACATTCGCAAATCGAGTTTCCGCGCTCTTTTGCGCTAGTTTAAAAAACATCGTGCTGGAAGCTGGCCCTGCCCACAAAACTGGCCATGCCCCCAGATCAAATTAATCACCATGGCGAGTTTTCGCTAGTTGCGCCCGTTTGCAGGCCTTCGAGGAAGCTCCTAAAATTAAGCATTTTTTTTTAGGCGCAAGGGCACTAATAGGCACCTTTTAAATATTAAAAAATATTTAATTTATGAAGAAACTGACGACTGTACACCAATGAAACTGATAAATGGTTCTGTATAGTTTTTTAAAGTCATTTTCAATTATTTAAAATTGTGTAACTCACAGATTGTGGACTAGACATTCTTGTTAAAAATGCTTATTATTTTGTGATGAACCCATTTTCAGCTGTATTAATAAAACTGCACCAGGTTATCACTGAAAAATATCAAGGAGTATTTTCGTTGCAAGAAAACAACAATTACGTTCTAAAAGGCTGCCTGATCACGCTGGTTCATGGACGAGTTTATGCTTGTGATTATGCAAATGAGTTTGAGTGAAAACTTCATTTCGGAAAACTAGTGCAATTTTGAGTGCAATTTTGCCCGGATTGCCAATTGCACCCAAAGCGGAAACTCTACCCCCTACTCTATCTCCAACAAACAAACAGCAAACAAATGACTTTCCAGTGATTTACCTTAAATCAGATGGGGATCCCTTTAAATTGCGCTCAGAATGATGCCCTCCCGACTTGCAAGACCCATGGATTGCGGGCATGTTCTATAAATGGTGTCAACAATACTCCTGCATATGAAATTTGCCCGGAGGTCCTGCATGGAGCACAGTATCCCTATTTTCATATTGATATGAGGCTCGCACCAATTCCAGGCAGGAGCGCAGGATACCTATTTCGGGGCCAATGTTCCCTGTCATTTTTTCTTGGGCCACGCGGCCCATTTTAACGGGCTGTGCGGCCCATTCAAAATTCCGCGCATGCACGGTTTTTTCAGTTTAAAAGCTGGCTCACTGGCTGCGGGGGACCCCTGGAGCGCTGCGCGGCCACGCAGCTTAAAGGGAACATTGTTCGGGGCCAACCCGAAGATTGCTTCAGGCAGGACTCTCGCAAGACCTTGTAATGATGCGAGTCTTGCCGATTTTTGTGCCACTGCCACCTCATTCCAGCCAACAAATGGGGCAACAACAGATGAAAATTGGCCCTCACAGTTTAATTCCATTAATACAATATATGCAATACCTATGTTCAGTGCTGAAAGCTCAGAGTTATAATTGACTAATTGCTGTGATCAAGAGAGATGAGCTGATGGCTCCAGACTGTGTTACCTCTTGCCTTTAATGCCAATTTGCTAAAAGGTTTCCAAGGACAACAGTATATTCACACTGACTCTGCTTCTATTTTTAGAAGAAAGGGTCTTGCTAGAGAGTGGAAAGAATGAGCAGTTCCTTTCAGGTTCTGTGTACGCTCACATCTCCAGTCAAGCATTTTACCCACAACCATGAGTTTTGGAGGAAACTGGAGTTCAACTGACTTTGGGCACTATACCTTTCTGAAATCAGTCAAGAAATGCTGTTTAAAGCACTTAGCTTATGCCAGACTCTCAGACTAACAGAAGCACTTATATGTTCCCAATTGATCAGTCAATAAATACACTGCCCAGATACTGAGCTATACAGACTGAAAGCTCCAAAGTGCTATCCCTCGTCATGCTGAGTTAACTGGCCTTAGCTGGAAGAGTTATTGGGTTGGTACAGTCGGCCTGAGCTTCCCTGGGCTAGGGGAGTGAAAAATCAATCATGGTTCCCAATCCTGATGACTATCCAGGGCAGTACTGAGGATGTGCCGCATGGTCGGAGGTGCCATCCTTTGGAGGCCCCATTTTCCCTCTCAGGTGGACGTAAAAGACCCCATGGCATTGTGTTCTCTCTGGTGTCCTGGCCAATATTTATCCCTCAACCAACATCACTGAAACAGATTATCTGGTCATTAGCATATTGCTGTCTGTGGGACCTTGCTGTGCGCAAATTGGCTGCTGCGTTTCCTACATTACACCAGAAACTATACTTCAAAAGCACTTCATTGGCTGTAAAGTGTAACATTTGCATATTGATTTATCATTGGTCCACAGGCATCTGTAAGGAATACCTATTATATTCACATGTGATCACATGCTGAGTTGTCATTCGCCTGCAGGCATCTGTAAGGACTGCTATTGTTTAGAAGACCCAGGGGGTCCTGACTCCACCTTGTCCACATGGTGCTGGATTGATTGAGAAAGCTTACAGACCTGATGCTTCATTAAAAGAGTTTAATCTGTAATACTCCGTTGTCCTGCAATTTATTATTTTTGTACAAAGTGTGCAAAACAAGACATAATGTCAGAACAGGGATTTGAAATGGACATCGTTGGAGCTCCCTTACCTCGAATGAATTGGGAATCTTTGAACTTACATAGAGAATGGCGCAAGTTCAAGCAACACGTAGAGTTAATGTTCTCGGGTCCGTTGAAAAGAAAAGGGGAGGAAGAAAAATGCAGCTACCTACTCCTGTGGATCGAAGAAAAAGGGAGAGACATTTTTAACACATGGTCTCTCACCGCGGATGAAGCAAAGGTATTGAAAAGTTATTTTGAATGTTTTGAATCATATGTGATGCCCAAGACAAATACAATATTCGCTAGGTACAAGTTTCAGGAGAAAGTACAAGGAGCTAGTGAGTCGTCTGAGCAGTTCGTGACTGAGTTAAAACTGCTGGTAAAAGACTGTGTATATGCAGATAAAGATGAGATGGTCAGAGACCGCATCGTGTTTGGAATACATTCAGCTAAAGTGAGAGAGAAACTTTTGAATGTTGGGTCCGGGCTAACGCTGGACAAAGCTATGGACATAGCTAGATCGCACGAGATAGCCCAAGCACAGTTGAAAACCATAACCGGCGCCACGAGCAGCTCGAGTGAACAGACAGTGCACGCAGTTAATAGATACGAAAGAACACTGCCCAGAGAGCGTGTTTCAGAACAGAAAGAACAGCGAGAGTTCTAAAAATGGGCGACACAGACATAAAACGCTTCAAAAACTGTGGATATTGTCGAAACAACTGGCATGGAGAAAAGGAGTACTGCCCTGCCAAAGGAAGGCAATGTACTAAATGTGGTGAACGGAACCACTTTGCTAAAGTTTGCAAGATTGTTTTCGGAAAAGCAGTACACACAGTGAGTGACAGCCAAATGCCAGATAGAGAGCCAAATGCAGAGGAACTGTTTATTGATTCTGTGTCACAGAAAAAACAGATTTCAGAGACTGAGCAAGCTTTTGCCGATATTGAGATAGGAAAACAGGGCTATTCTGCCCTTGCAGCGCGTTCCTATGCAGAGCTAGACAGGTAGCTAACAACTTGATATCTTCCCATAAAAATCACAAGGCTTGACTTTTCTTGTAAACTTTACTGAAAGATTCTTATTGTGAAACTGAAATACAATACAGAAATGGAAGCACACATTAGTACACAAGCACATAACTGATATGCATACACAAATTTAGGTAAGCCTGAGCAACACAGTACATTTGGCATGTAACTTACCAAAACACGTGGAAACACGGCTTACTGTGAATATACATTTAGCAAACTGAAAGGCATTCTCTTACATTCACTTTAAATTAGCCCTGTACACAGTGCATCAAATACAGCTACAAATTAACCAGCTAGACAGAGAACGAGCACTTCACGGCTAGCTGTGCAGGTTTGCTTACAGAGAAAGGTTACAAACTAAACATTTTCTGCAAAATATAGTGTACACTAATCATCTATAACATTCTCGAGTACTTACAGACAAATAGTGTCCAAGGCCGGAGCGTAACAAGAAAATAACTTCCCAGACCATGTGTCGAGCTGCAGGTCTGTGATATACAGTAGTTTACTTTACTGCACTTTACTGCACTTGCTAGGTACCAAATATCCACTAGGTGGCGGCACACAATGGAAATTGACCCAAATTACTCAAACCCCTGAATTAACTGGAAAACTAACATAAATTCCTAAAGGAAGGCAGTACACTCCCCGCTTGGTACATTGTACCACTACAGATACAAAATAAAATCTAAAGAAAACGTCCATTGGCTGCAAACATACTCAGAATCCTTTCTCTAGGTTTCTTCAGAAAGGAGGACTACGATCTCTGAGACTGGCCTCAGAAACACTTTGACAGTACCCTCCTTGACAATCTTCACCTCCACCTTGCGGACACTCTTGTCCCTGCTCGGCAGAGTTTTGACAACCAGTCCCACTGGCCATTCATTTCTGTGTGCTTGGCTGTCTTTCAGCAAGACAACACCTCCCACTTTGACATTTGGCTTGTCTTCTGTCCATTTCCTACGGCTCTGTAGGGTGGACAAATACTCTCCTCTCCATCTCTTCCAAAAAGTGTCTGCAAGACACTGGACTTGCTTCCACTGCTTCCCGTGCAGCTCAGCCATGTCAAAGTTTCCAGAGGGGGCTGAAATAGCACTCATCTTTTGAGTCAGGAACATCGCCGGGGTGAGGACTGCAGGCATGTCTGGGTCGGTGGACATCGACACCAGGGGTCTTGCATTCATGATCGCCATGACTTCAGCCATGAGAGTGCTCAAGACATCGTGTGTGAGATGAGTGGGTCCTGTCCGAAGCAGCATAGCATCCAGAATATGCCTGGCAACACCGATGAGCCTCTCCCATGAACCACCCATGTGGGATGAATGCGGGGGGTTAAGCACCCACGTGCATCCTTTCTTTTGGAGGTAGCTTCTTACCGCTGCATCGTCCGTGTGGATGTCCAACTCCTTACAGGCACCCACGAAGTTAGTCCCTCTGTCGGAGCGGAGAAGTTTGGCTGGACCACGGATTGAGAAAAACCTCCTCAGGGCATTGATGGTTAGGAAAGCTTTGTCATCCATGGATAGTGCTGGCTTGTCATCATCCTTGGACCTTTCAAACACTGAGCACCCTAGGCTGTCTGTGCTCACAGTGAGGCCTGCCTCTTCCTCACATGCAGAGGAGGTTGACCTATGATGCTGCGTCATGCCATCGTAGTCTTCCTTTACCTGGATCCTGTTTGGGCATGGGCTGAGACAGGATGTGCGACCGTTGTGCAACACGTTTGCTTTATAGATGTTGACATCCGCTGGTTTGTGGACTGTTCCCAGGCAAACTCCACCCACGAGGACCCATCCCAGGTCAAGCCACTGCGCATAAGGAGCATTGTGGGGCCCGTTGATTTGCTCACGCACCTTGTGCACCCTTAAGATGTCTCTTCCCAAGAGCAGGAGGATTGGAGCGTCCGGGTCCACAGCTGGAATCTTGTTGGCAACTGGCTGTAGGTGGGGCTGATGGCGTGCGACCTCTGGGGAGGGAATTTCCGTCCTATCATCTGGCATCATGTCACACTCAATTAAGGTGGGGAGGGGAAGCTGTAGTTTCCCATCCATGGACTCGATCATGAAGTTGCCAACTCTCCTACCCGTAGTCTCTGTTGTCCCTGAACAGGTTTTTAGCATGTACGGAGCTGCGCTGGCCTTGACTTCAAAGAGATTGAAGAATTCTGTCTTCGCTAGAGACTTGTTACTTTGCTCATCAAGCACTGCATACATCTTGATTGCCTTCTCCTTCCTCCCTGCAGGATATGCTTTAACCAAGCAGATTTTGGAGCATGAGCATGGGCTGCTTGCATTTCCACAAACCTCTGTACACTTGGAGGTGACTGAAGAAGATGCGCTTTTGCTTTGCTCCCCGCTATCCTCTTTGTCAACCGCAGCACTCTCGGTGGTCGAAGGAGGAGGACCTGGATGCAGGGCTGCGATGTGTTTTTCACTGTTGCACTCGAAGCACTTGATTATCACCTTGTAGTCTTTTGCCATGTGCAGAGTCGACCCACAACACCTGAAGCAGATGCGATTCTCTTTCAGGTATGATTTGCGCTCATCAATAGGCTTGCCTCTAAAGCTTTGACACTTTTTGAGTGGGTGTGGCTTCTTGTGTATTGGACACTGACGATCTGGGTCATCCACTTTGTTCCCAGCAGAACTGGATTGGTTGACTGAGGGTTCGGCTGGAACATCTGTTTTGTGCATGCTTACAGAGGCTTTGTTGCTGTACTTTGTGGGTTTCTCTGTTCTTGAAGGAGCGTGACTGCTGGAGGTGGAGAAAGTGAAACTTGGATCATTCCTCACCTTTGCCTGTTGTTGGACAAACCTGGAGAAGAGAGAGAAGGGAGGAAATGCTACACCGTAGTCCTCCTTGTACTTGGATCCCTTATCTATCCATTTCTCTTGAAGGATGTAGGGGAGCTTTTCCACTATTGGGTTTACCCCATGAGCTGTATCCAAATACGAGAGGCCTGTCAGGTAACCTTCTCCCTTAGCACACTCCAGTTCGAGGAGAATGTCACCCAGTTCTCAAAGCTCGACATTATCTTTGTTGGTTAGCTTCGGAAAGTCCTCAATCTTCTTAAGCAGTGCGTGTTCAATGACTTCTGGTGTCCCATAACAGTCCTCGAGACGTTGCCAAACCAGGTTGAGGCCTGCTGTGGGATTGCGGACGTGCACTGAGCGAATTCTCCTCGCCTGTTCTGACGACTCAGCTCCGAGCCACTTTGTCATCAAATCTAGTTCTTCTCTGGCTGACAGATTCAAGTCCTTGGTGGTACTCAGGAAGGATGCTTTCCATGACCAATAATTTTCAGGACGGTCATCAAACTCTAGAAGACCTGAACTTAACAATTCTCGGTGGATGAGGTACCTAGCGAGGTCTTGTGCACCTTGTGGCTCGGGTGAGGACTGCTTGGCTGGATTGGCCGAGTGCTGTGGAGGCCTCTGCAGGTAAGTCTTACTTGTTTCTTCTCTTTTAAGCTCAGTGTCTCTGAAAACAGGCTGTTTGTTACTGTGGTGAGTAGCTGGTTCTGCGTCGAGATACCTGGATGTTTCCTTGAAGAACAATTTGGAGTGTTGTTGGACATACTCACTTGTACGTTGCACTGGACTGAGGGGCTGTTCTGGAACATATGGTTCATGGCTGTGCTCCCCGCCTTCGTTCTCACCTTCTTCATAAGCTGCAGCTTCCGCTTCAGCAGCAGCGGCAGCTCTCTGGCTTTGGAGAATGTGGAGACTGGCGTCGAGGTCAGCTCTCTGCTTCATCACACTAGCGTCGAGGTCAGCTCTCTGCTTCATCACACTAGTGTCAAGGTCGGATTTCTGCTTCATCACACTAGCTTCGTTTTCAGCGAAGGACAATTGAGCCTGGGCAGCTTTTGCCTTGGCATGTGCTTTGGCGGCTGCAGAAGCTGTCGATGATGACGGTCTGCAGGACCGCCGAGATGATCTAGAGGATGCTTTAGAGGACTGTGACTTGGCATCATTTGCTCGAAGAGGCTCATGCTTCTCAGTTGGCTGGTTGACGTCCTCTATGGTATATTGTCTTCCTGAACGTAGACTCATGGTAACTGAGTGGTATCTTCTTGTGCTTGAGCCCGCTGTGCTGTTGTCTTTTCACTATTCTGCCCTTGCAGCGCGTTCCTATGCAGAGCTAGACAGGTAGCTAACAACTTGATATCTTCCCATAAAAATCACAAGGCTTGACTTTTCTTGTAAACTTTACTGAAAGATTCTTATTGTGAAACTGAAATACAATACAGAAATGGAAGCACACGTTAGTACACAAGCACATAACTGATATGCATACACAAATTTAGGTAAGCCTGAGCAACACAGTACATTTGGCATGTAACTTACCAAAACACGTGGAAACACGGCTTACTGTGAATATACATTTAGCAAACTGAAAGGCATTCTCTTACATTCACTTTAAATTAGCCCTGTACATAGTGCATCAAATACAGCTACAAGTTAACCAGCTAGACAGAGAGCGAGCACTTCATGGCTAGCTGTGCAGGTTTGCTTACAGAGAAAGGTTACAAACTAAACATGTTCTGCAAAATATAGTGTACACTAATCATCTATAACATTCTCAAGTACTTACAGACAAATAGTGTCCAAGGCCGGAGCGTAACAAGAAAATAATTTCCCAGACCATGTGTCGAGCTGCAGGTCTGTGATATACAGTAGTTTACTTTACTGCACTTTACTGCGCTTTACTGCACTTTACTGCGCTTTACTGCACTTGCTAGGTACCAAATATCCATTAGGTGGCGGCACACAATGCAAATCGACCCAACTTACTCAAACCCCTGAATTAACTGGAAAACTAACATAAATTCCTAAAGGAAGGCAGCACAAGGGCAAAGAGCTTAAGTTTAAACTAGATACTGGATCTCAGGTTAATGTAATTCCTCTGAGTGAGTATCACAGCTGAAGGATGAGTGTCAGCTACAGCCCACCTCACACAGACTGACCGGCTATGGGGGTGAGCAGCTCATTGTAAAAGGCACATGTGTGATGAAATGCAAGTACAAAGAAAGCGACATGATGCTGGACTTTTACATTATTGACACTCAAGCACCTCCAGTGCTAGGTCTAAAGGCATGTTTAGACATGGACCTCGTCAAGCTAGTGCTATCATTGACAGCACCAGTTGATAAGCAGACAGTCATGGAGGAGTTTGCTGACGTCTTCAAAGGAATTGGACTATTCCCAGGTGAATGCACTATTCACCTTGACCCAGCAGCAACCACTGTGGTTTGCCCACCGAGAAGGATACCCCTTGCTCTGCGTAGTCACTTGAAGGAGGAGCTGCATAGCATGGAGAATACAGAAATCATCGTCCGGGAAATAGAACCGACAGAGTGGGTCAACGCATTAGTCGTGGTTGAGAAACCACATACAGGCAAGCTCAGAGTGTGTCTCGACCCCAGAGATTTGAACAAGGCTATCAAACGCTGTCACTACCCTCTACCAACGTTAGATGACATCACACCCAAGCTAGTGGGAGCACGTTACTTCGGTGTAATGGACGCATGATCAGGATACTGGACTATCAAGCTCACGGAAGAGTCATCTAAGCTAACAACGTTCAACACACCATTTGGACGCTACCGATTTCTGCGTTTACCATTTGGTCTTATCAGCTCAGGATGAATTCCAGCGGAAGATCGACGAAACCTATGAAGGCCTCGACAGAGTAGTCGCAATCTTAGACGACATCCCCATCTATGGCAGGAATAGAGAGGAACATGACAGGAACCTCCGTGCGATGCTACAAAGATCAGGGGAGAAAGGTATCCGGCTCAACCCCGAGAAAAGCATAATCGGATCCATCGAGATCAGTTATTTGGGCATCGCCTCTCAACTGATGGCATTAAGCTGGATCCAGAGAAAATCTCCGCCATCAAGAAGATGGAGCCACCGAAGAACCGCGCAGAGCTAGGAGACAGTACTAGGCATGGTTAACTACTTAGCCAAGTTTGTCCCGAGCCTCTCCGAAATCAACGCACCCATGCATCAGTTGCTCAAACAATCCAATGAGTTCCTATGGGACAAACAACATGACACAGCATTTCAGAAAATGAAAGACCTAATCACCAGAGAACCAGGACCAGTTCTTGCCTACTTCGACCCCAACAAAGAGCTCAGACTACAAGTGGACGCGTCAAAGTACGGACTAGGCACAGTATTACTGCAAGAAGGAAAGCCATCGGCTACGCTTCCAGATCTCTCTCAGACAGTGAAATCAACTATGCTCAAATCGAGAAAGAGCTATATGCAATTCTGTTTAGATGTAAGCGTTTCCACCAATACGTCTATGGCCGACAAGTCACTGTGGAATCCGACCACAAGCCCCTCGAGTCACTCATGAGGAAACCACTAGCTGCAGCCCCACCAAGGCTACAGAGAATGATCCTTCAGCTACAGAAGTACGACTTCACAATCATTCACCGTCCAGGCAAAGACATTCCTGTCGCAGACACGCTCTCCAGAAAGTCTCTTAACTACCAGGACAGCAGCCTCAGTGAAGGCATGGATGTGCACATGGTGTACAACAGCTTACCTGTAAGTGACTCAAAACTGAAGGAGATCCGAGCAGAAACAGAGAAAGGTGCACAACTCACACTGCTGAGCAAAGTCATACATGAAGGATGGCCTGAGGAAAGGAGGAAATGCCCTCAGAGCATATCTGAATTCTGGAACCACAGAGACGAAATGTCACAAATCAACGGAATTGTCTTCAAATGGGAGAAAATCATCATTCCTACCAGTCTCAGAGGAGAGATGTTGAGAAAAAATTCATGCTGGACATATGGGCATGGAAAAATGCAAACGAGCATGTGACATTATGTTTTGGCCCGGAATGTGCAAACACTTTGAGGACATTGTCGGAAAATGTTCCATTTGTCTAGAACGCCACCCATCAAATGTCAAAGAGCCCATGATACCTCACCGTATCGCAGACAGGCCCTGGCAGGTCATCAGCTGCAAGCAAGTGCATGCAAAATGTGTACAGAGACAGCAACAGCAAAAGAGATACTATGACAGTTCAGCTAGACTACTGCCGCCACTGCACAATAGAGTTCTCCTTGACTTGTGAACTGTCAAAGGGTGTAGGCGGATCGCTGCCCTAAAAAAAAAACTGTACATCGTTATTGAAACGTTGAGATGTTTTGAGTGCTAGTTAAATGCTGAGTTTACTTATATGTTTATGCTACCGAGAACATTATGCAGGAGAAAGGTTTAAAAGTAATGCATAACATTTTTCTTTTAAAAGAAAGGGGATGTAACATTTGCACATTGATTTATCATTGGCCTGCAGGCATCTGTAAGGAATACCTATTATATTCACACGTGATCACATGCTGAGTTGTCATTGGCCTGCAGGCATCTGTAAGGACTGCTATTGTTTAGAAGACCCAGGGGGTCCTGACTCCATCTTGTCCACATGGTGCTGGATTGATTGAGAAAGCTTACAGACCTGATGCTTCATTAAAAGAGTTTAAACTGTAATACTCCGTTGTCCTGCAATTTATTATTTTTGTACAAAGTGTGCAAAACAAGACATAAAGGCCTAGAAATTGAGTTGGCGCCGCGCCAGGGCTTTAGCGCCGGAAATTTAGCGCCGGCGCTAAGTCCCCCTGCGCGCGCCAAAAATTCAGTAGCGCCGCGCCCAGACGGCTGCCGGCGCTACTGGCGGGCGTGAGCGCCTCCCAATGGGCGCTGACTGCCGCATTGCGGCGCTAATCCGGCGCTGCGGGACCCGATGCGGTGCGGCAGGCTGGGGAAGTGCAGGCCTCCTCCTTCAGTTAAGGAGGAGCTGCCTGCACCCGCCCGCTGTCCGTTCAAATATTGAAAAAAATGAGCCCGGCACCTCGGACAAGTGCCGGGCTTGCAGGCCAGACGCATCTGTTCCGCGGGGGGGGGGGGGTGGAGGAGTCCGGGGAGGGAGGTGCGGGCAGGCGGCCGGCGGGAAAGCGGCCGGCCGCCGCGCGACCTTAATGCGCCGGCGCTAACTCGGGGAAGACTCGGTTGAAAAAATCTTAGTTGCGGCTGCCACGGGCGAGGCGGCCGCAACTCAATTTCGGCGCTGGGGCCCATCACCACGGCAACCGGGACGCTGCGCACACCGATGACGTCATCGGTGCCGGCGCAGCGCTACCGGTCTACCGCCGATTCTAGGGCCCCAGGGAATTTCTAAACTGGCCATAACTCCGGCGCTAGGCCCTCTAGCGCCTCAAATGCGGCGCTAAGGCTACTCAATTTCTAGGCCAAAGTGCTTTGGGATATCCTGAGATCATGAAAGGTGCTACATAACTGCATATTTCTTTCTATCCAGTGATCCTTCCTGGAAGGCGTGCACAGATGAGTCAAGGTCAACTGTGATGGTCCCATGGTGGAATAACCTTACAGCACTCACTATCGAGCTTCACACATGAAGACTGGTCACTTGAACACGATATTAGTGGGCCTGTGGAATATGCAGCCCAGCCAGAGCCTTTAGGAGTGGAGATGAGAAATATTGAAAAAAGATTGTTGCTTTGACTATTTCTCCATTTCACATTTATATATTCAACATCAACAGTGAAAATCTTTTTCCAGAAGGTACTGCAAAATTGCATCCATAGTTAGTGAGAATAGAGAGAACTCAGTCCTCAAGTGGCTCATCCAGATAATGAGATTCTTGCTGTGCAGCTGGAGGTGAAATTATCAGAAGGACATAGTTGCCGGTGACATATATACCATTATCATTTCACTAGCACCCTCCTTGCTGCTGTAGTTAGTGGCAATATTTTGATATAATTGGGAAGCTGGCTGTCAAACAAATTCTAATTTCTCAAAAGAATGAGGTAACATGCATACATTGGTTATTTGAATTGCTGTCTGCAGCATGTGTGCAGGATTTACCTGCTGGTTATCTGTAAGCAATTTAATTTTCTGTCGTGCTACTGGTTAATGTGTTTTAATTCAATTCCTGACTGCATCATTTAACACAGTTGTTAACTAGTTTAAAATAAATGCACAGAGAAAATTAAACCTTTACAAAGGAAATTTGATCTGGCTGAGCACTCCAACAGGCTGCAGGACGTAACAATTCCACGTTCTCCTAGGCAGAAAAGAGATCAACATTTGCTCAGAAAGAGTACTGAACAATTGGGCAGGCACCAGGGATCTAAAACAGCACATTCTGCAAAGATAAACAGATACCTGGCTGTAAATAGATCTTATCTGGCTATATAAAGCTCCCAGGGCACCCAACACATCCTTTCCTTTTCTTACAGTTATTCATAAGCAAGAAATAATATTACAGAAATGCGCAGAAAGGGACTCAGTAGGTACTATTGAGTATGTAATTGATTCATACAGAACTAAATGGGGTAGAGGAGCAAAGAGATCTGGGAGTACAAATACACAAATCACTAAAAGTAGCGACGCAGGTTAATAAGGCCATAAAAAAAGCAAAACAAGCACTAGGGTTTATTTCTAGAGAGATAGAATTGAAAAGTAGAGTAGTTATGCTAAACTTGTATCGAACCTTGGTTAGAGTACTGTGTACTATTCTGGTTGCCATATTATAAAAAGGAAATAGAGGCACTGGAACGGGTGCAAATAAGATTTACAAGAAATGCGAGGGCACACCTATCAGGAAAGGATGAGCAGACTGGGTCTCTTTTCTCTTGAAAAGAGAAGGCTGAGAGGTGACCTAATAGAGGTCTTTAAAATTATGAAAGGTTTTGATAGAGTAGACAAAGGGAGAGTGTTTCCACTTATGGAGATGAACAAAACTAGAGGCCATCAATATAAGATAGTCACCAAGAAATCAGATAAGGAATTCAGAAGAAACTTCTTTACCCAGAGAGTGGTGTGAATGTGGAACAGGGAGTGGTTGAGGTGAATAATATAGATGCATTTAAGGGGAGGCTAGTAAGCATATGAAGAAGAAGGGAATAGAGGGTTATGCTGATAGAGTTAGATGAGGAAGGATGGGAGGAGGCTCGAGTGGAGCATAAACACCAGCATGGACTGGTTGGGCCGAATGGCCTGTTTCTGTGCTGTATATTCTATGTAATCCTATGTAAAGACCAGGAAGATCCCAAGTTCAACTCTGGGTCTGTACTGAGTTAGCTGATCTTAGTCAGGCAGCAGTGAAGGAGTTACAATTGGCCTAGACTGGGGGGGTTTGGTTTGGGGGGAGGGGGGCAGTGGGGTGCGATGAATGCAGATTTCTGTTCCTGATTTTTATCAGCAATCCTTGCTGTGTGTATCAGGTGAAGGCAGAATTGAGCTCACCTGTGATGCCCTTCACAGTTGAATAGCTGGTGACAGGATCACAGAATGAGAAGACCATTTGGATGAGGTGCTGACTATGTCTGATGCTCACAGAATCAAACTCAAACAATGAAATGAAGGGAGAAACCATTTTTATATTGTTTTCTAAAATAGACTTGCCAATAATATTCAGCAACACTTTGTAAATAACATGTACAATGTCCTGTATCTAGAATTGTTTACTGTACATCAGGTAAATTGTTCTTCGTCTTCTAAAACACTGTCATTTTTCAAACATGCAGCTCACAGTTTCAATGTCAATTAATGGAAATGCTCCCTGACATCGCCACAGATGATTCTTCCACATTAAGTTTCACAGTGCTACACTTAGCATCAATCATCATCTAAAGGAAGCAAGATTGAAAAAAATAGTAAACACAGCTCCTATAGAAAAGCATCCCACCCCCGCCCAGTGTGGAGAGACACTGCTACTGTCATGGGGCTGGAGCTCATGACTTCCACTGGCCTGCGACAGAGCAGACTTCAGAAGGTGAGTGACTCCTAGAAAGTCCCTATCTATTCCACCCAAAATGGACACCTGTCTCTCCAAGGTAGAGAAAGAGTCTGCATAACAGCCATTTGAGCTTCCACCAACGCTGCAAAGGCTGGTGACATTGACTTCTGTTGAGGTGGCCCAGCTGCAGCGACCCTGATGATGTCGTGTGAGATAACACCACACAGGCTGGTAGGAGATTCCTCCATACTCTCAGTCATGATGCTGAAACTCCTTGGCAGGTCTTCCAATAGCTGATATATCTGCTTGTGTGAAGCAAGCAGTTTTCTTCTCATTGCTGGGCCCCTGAAGTCCGCATCTCTGTCCTACACAGCAGAGCTGGGAGAGGACCTTGCGCTCTGGTAAGCTGTCTCCTGGGCTGTCCCTGTACCTACTGCTGTTCCTCTGCAACAAGTTTGAGGGGCTGAATTGCTGCCTCTTCCTATGCAACAAGCTCGAGCAGCTGAGTGGACTCCTCCTGTTAGGAGGCAACAGGTTTAGGGGCAGAATGGCCTCATCCTGTTCCTGTGTAGCAGGCTCTATGGGCCAAATAACCTCCTTTTGTTCCAATATAACAGACTCGAGGGGCTGAATGGCCTCCTGTTCCTGTGTAACACACTCGATGGGCTAAATGGCCTCCTGTTCCTGTGTAACACACTCGATGGGCTGAATGGCCTCCTCCTTTGCCTGTGTAAAAGTGTCTTGGGATTGAATGGCCTCTGCCTATATCTATGTAACAGACCGCAAAGACTAAATAGCCTCGATCTGTTCTCGTGTAACAGGCTCGAGGGGCTGAATGGCCTCTTCCTGTTCCTATCGAACTGGCTCGAGGGGCTGAATGGCCTCTGACGAAAGGTCACAGAGCTGAAATGTTAACTCTGTTTCTTTCTCCACAGACGTTGCCTCACTTGCTGAGTATTTCCAGCATTTTCTGTTTTTATTTCAGATTTCCAGCATCCGCAGTATTTTGCTTTTGTATAAGTTATGTTAAACATGTATCTAACCTTGGTTAGACCACACTTAGAGAACAGTGTACATATCTGGAGGGCTAAATTGGGCTGTGTAGTGCCCTTTTTTAGACACTATGCGGCCACCTAACGTTCGAAAATGGGTCCAAGATGCACATGCACACTTCTGACGGGATGTGCGCATGATGCCATCTTGGTAAAGGAGTTTGCGCACGCGCACCTAATGGCCACCGGCAACATGCAGAGCAGTCAGATCATGACACAAATCAGTATGCAATGCTGATTTGACGCCAGCACTACCATTTTCCAACAGCACACTCCACCCATATTCCTGTCTTAACCTTACACAGCTGAACACAACATTAAATGTAATGAAGGACCTACCACCTGCGCTATTTAAAAGGATCATGAATTACTTACAGGTTCGTTGCTGGATTATTTCTTCTGGCTGCTGCTGCAATTCTATTTGTTTTTGGAGATTTCTGATACTTGGCTAAAGTTTGAATAGTCTATAGGGCGTAGTCTAGCTAGTGCCGAAGTACTTTATTGTTCATTTAAAAGCTCGTGCTGAAACAAGTTGCTTCCAGACATGGGTGGCCTGGTAAGGCTTCCTTTGGGAATTGAACATTACTGGGAAAATGAGGAGAAGCCACACAGAGCAGGACAAGCTGCTAGAAGAGGGAGGAGGGGAAGAAGGGCTCTCAGCAGGAGGCCATATCTGCCGACGGTCTTTAGGGATCAATTCATTTACCTCAATTTCAGCGAGGGCCAATGCTTGAGACGTCTTCGCTTCACCAAAGTGGTTGTGACTGAAATCTGCCAACTACTGCAGCCACAACTGTAACCTCAGGGTAAGGACCGCATTGCTTGTGGCTGCGAAGGTGACCGTGGCTCTTAACCTTTACACGTCTGGCTCCTTCCAGGCTGCTGCTGGAGACATAAGCAACATTTCACAATTTGCAGTTCACTACTGTTTAAGGGACATTGTGAAGGAATAAGCCATGTAACCTATTCAGAAAAAGACACCATCTTATGAAAGAACTCTGGCCTTATTAAAACATGACAAGCTGGGTTTGGAAATTTAGAAACCTAACGATGAAATAGCTGTGAAAGAATTCTGGCTATTGAGCTAAGACAGTTGTTGACCCTGAATAAATAACTTTATTGAAACAGAAGGTGCATGGCTCCGACAAGCTGACCTTTTGGGAGCAAAAACAATGGTTCACCCTGGATAAGGTGTTTTAATTTAAACTTCGTAAAGATGGCACGTAAGATAAGGAACATCTGCCCTCGAAAAGATGACATAAAATAAGGAACACCTGCCCTTCACACCATTTTATATGGTCAACCCAGAACACCTGGAGAAAGACAAGATTCTGGAATATTACAAGCTGATGTAGCAGTAAGATTTGCAGAGGTCGGCAGAAAGATGAATAAGGATAATTAACTTGCATCGTAAAACCCGACCCAGAAGCTGGAAAATTGAAAAAGACCCTGAAAATTGCTCAAAAGTATCTATTAATAGGCAGTTAATTGCCTTTAATCCGTTTCCCGCTGCTAGGTGTCGGGTCCATTCGCAAATCAGGGACCCGACACTTGGGAAGGTTGTGTGGTGGCGGGATGACGGCGGGTTCGGAACTAATTAAAACAAAATGGGGGAAAAATTCAGTTGTTTGCGCCTCCCGTTAGTGCCTTAAGAGGGCGCTGATGGGGCGCAAAGCCACTAGCGCCCGGGCGCGGCGATGTTTGTGCCGCTCGCAAAATTAACTAGGCATTTTGCGGCGGCGCTAAACACTACCGCCACGATCTCCTGCGCCGGCAGATCGTGACGTCAGTCGAGTGCGCAACGCCCCGTTAGCGCCCCAGACTGGATATTGAGCGGCGCCCCCTGCCTTACCGCCTGCCGCTAGCAACGACAGGTTGAGGGGAGCATTTTGCAGTCAGAAAGGGACTGGGGGAGCGCTATTTAAAGGCGACCACTTCCTGCCTTTTTTTGTTGGTAACATTTTTGCACCACGCATTCTGAGAGAGAGAGAGAGAGCCTTCTGGAGAGGTTCAACACTGTGTGAAGGAATTTTGACTACTGAGCAGCACTTTGCAAGTTTATTTTGATTTGTCCTTCCTTGCCTCGCCAGCGCTCTGAGGTAGCGCCTCGCTCCTCGACCTTTGCGCCTTAAGACAGGTGTGAAGCGCCTGATTTAGCGCTCCAATCACCTCCAGGGGCGATAAAAGCCAAGTTTGCCGTCAGAGGCGATAATTAGCGCCAGGCGCTAAACTTTGCGCACGGCCGATAATGGCGCCCCAAATGGGACGATACTGAATTTTTCCCCCAATGACTTTAACCTCTGAACTGCCTCCAAACCCACCCTCTGAGTGCTGGCAAAATCGCAGCCTGAGTTTCCACTGCAGCACTCAGATCTTTGGTGGAAGCTGTTTGTGCTGCAATGCAAGCTGTGACATCGGCCATCAGATGCTGCATTGTGGTGGGTTCCACAGGTGTGCTGATGGACGAGACCACCTGTTCCATGTTGGAAATGATGGGCTCCAAGCTCTGTGCAAAGCCCTGTGCAGTGTTGGTGCTGGACTCCTCCATGCTCCTTGACATTGTGTGCAGGCTTTCTTGAAGGCTTTCCAGTGCACTGGCTCATCGAAGGCCTCACCTGACTCCTCTGCAGCAGAACTAGTGCGCAACCTCGAGCTGGCACTTGCGCTATCCTTTCCTGCCGCCCTGGCTCCTGCACACTTATGCCCGGTGTCTCACCATGTGCAGATCCCTCCTCTATCCTAGCCTCTAAAATACATTCAGTGTCAGTCTCTGAGATGGCGGGTGCGAGTGTAAGATCAAGTGACGGTGTCTCTTCATCTTCACTGTCTTCTTCATCTTCCTCCTCTGACCTGGGAAGGTTCCAATTCTTGGGTATCTGACATGAAAAAGGGACAAGGGTTGAGTTGTGGTGAAGGGAGAGGAGAAAGTGTGTTCTTACACCATCTGCAGCTTGTGGGACAGAAGAGATTGTGGGATGAAGGAGAAGTGGGAAGAGAGAAGGAGGATTAGGCATGCAGATACCCTCATCATCGATTGCTCCAGCCCCACCAGTGGCCCCTTCCCATGATGGTCAGAACTGTCTCCTCCATAGGGGTTAAAACATGCAGACGCACTTGTCCTCCTCCAGTTCTTTCCTGCTACCTCCTGTTATGCGCCACCTTCTCCTGCAAGAAAGAGGGATGTGTGTCAGTGAGTGTCCTGCAATATGTTTGGGGGATGTGGCTGTCTTGGTTGAATAGCTGCCAATGTGTGCGAGCTGTGAGTTGTGGGTGCAAGGCTTGCAACAGTGCTAAGTGTGTGAGGGTGAGGTAAATATGAATTTTAGGGTTGAGTAATTATTGATAGAAATTGTTGGTAGGTGGGTGATGGGGGTTTAGTGAATTGAGCAGTGGATGAGGCTAGTGGTGTAGTTGGTAGAATATGCCATTTGAAGATTGAACTCACTCACCTTGACAACTCATGTCAGATCGTTAAACTACTTCCTGTACTGCAGCCATGTTCTTGGAGCAACACTCCTGGCATTGACCTCCGCTGCAAACTGCTTCTCACTGCCTCCTGGGCATATGTCTGCGGATGCAGGAGGTCTCTCCTTTCCACCTCTTGCACCAAGATCTCCAGTGCTTTGTCTGAAAACCTTGGTGCTCGCTCTCTTGCATGTTCAGCCATTCCTCAAAGTATCATAGCCCAGAGATTAACTTTTCAAAAAACTCCCAATACTTCTTGCAGCCACAATGCATCTTCTCTTTAAGAGGTGAAGTCTGCCTTTAAGTAACGCTAGCCGCTCACGATATCGGGCCCCTTGATGATGCGTGCAGCCAATGAGCAGCACGGGTAGTGCTGGCTCTATGCAGAAATCATTTAAAACAGCAGGCAGCATGAATTTAATGTGCTGTTTCCAACACAATAACAGGCGTGGGTTAATCATGATACCCACGGCCATTTTCAGGGGTTAGCCAATTTAACGCCCAGAGTCTCCATGTTATAAAAAAATATAGAGGCACTGGAGAAGGTGCAAAACAGATTCACAAGGATTATTCCAGAACTGAGAAGATATACTTATCAGGAAAGGCTGAACAGGCAGGAGCATTTTTCTGTAGAAAAGAATAGGCTGAGGGGTGAACTAATAGGGGTCTTTAAAATTATGAACGGATTTAGATGCAGAGAAGGTGTTTCCACTTGTGGGAGAGACCAAAACCAGGGGCCGTAAATATAGATAGTCACAATAAATCCAATAGGGAATTCAGGAGAAACTTCTTTACCCAAAGAGTGGTTAAACTGTGGAACTCACTACCACACGGAGTGGTTGAGGCGAATAGCATAGATGCATTTAAGGGGAAGCTCGATAAGCACCGAGGGAGAAAGCAAGAGAAGGATATCATGATAGGGTTAGATGAAGAGGGGTGGGAAGAGGCTGCTGTGGAGCGTAAATGGTGCATAGACCAGTTGGAACGAATAGCCTGTTTCTGTGCTGTAGACTCTATGGACCTGATATTAACTGGGGCAGGGTTTCAGAGTGGGGGGAGGAGTTTTGGTTGGGAAACCCAAAAGTGCAGGGGGGCCAGGGGAGATCGCGGCCTGGAGTAATGGGGTGTCGGGAGAGGGTTCGGGGGGAGGGTTCGGGGGGAGATTGTGGAGGTGGGGGGCAGGGATTTACAGGGTAAGCTTGTTGGGCCTGGATGAAACACTCCTGCTCCTCTGAGCCCACAGGCAGTGCTGTAAAGGCAGTTACCTGATGGATCCAGCCCTTCTCGCCTGCTTTTACCTGCTAGGATTCCAGAGGCCAGGGAAACCCAGACGACAGTAGTAAAAAATACAAACCTTGTTAAAATGGAGGCACACAGCCTCCTTAAAAGGTTTCCACGACTGACTCGCCTCCTGCGAGTGGATTGGTCACCCGCCCCTCGTCCTGCCTCCATTAAGATCGGAAGTGGGCGGGTTCAAGGCAGGTTGGGTTGCAACTTTTAACATTTTTACTTCCCAGCCAACACAAACCCACCCGTTTTTGGGCATTAAAATTACCGCCTATGTAACTCTATGGCTGACCCACCAAAAATTACACTAACCAAGTAAATTAATTTCCTGTTTCCTGTCAGCAAACTGAGTGGGAAACTCGCCTGTGAGATTATGATGAGTCCCAGTAGTTGAAATCTCCTGGGCCTGTTTTCTGGTTCAGGGGTTGAGCTTCTAACTCACCCTACTACCCACCAACCCAAAACCACCCAGAGTTAAAATAGGGACCTTCATTTTTAATAGACTTTGTTTTCACAAATTATAGTACAGTACTTTAAGTATATATATTTTGAAATGCATGATTTTTATTTACCTTTTAAGTTTTGGATGATTTTTGATGACACGTTATGCTTTTTATCACTTCTTTGTCCAGTATTTCATTTTCTCTTCTTTATGTCCATTTTACATACCAATTAAAAATCCATAGCATAATGGTTCCTGTCTGATAGGGTTATTACAGTTTCCAGAAAGCTCTGTCACATCTAGTGCCCTTTTATCTTGTTTGTGTTTGTGTTACATGTGGCAGCAATTTACTTGGCTGATATAAATACATTTCCTCAGAAAAAGCCATTACAATTCCAAAGTTTCCTCCCATATGCATTCAGAATCCTGCGGTCATACAGTAAGAGGTCGTTTGTAGATTGGCCTGAAAAGCAGTGTTAGATGAAAAGATTTTTGTCACTTAGTGATGAATATTTTATATTGGAAATTCAGTTAGGCATAAAAAATAATGTGGAATATATTGGCTTAAGTCTGTCAATATAAATTAAACTGCTCCAACCATAGTTAACAGAGCTGGCTGTGTGTTTGGTTCCAAACACCAGGATATCAAACGTTACTTTATGTAATCATGGAGTGACGTTTAACCAATATTAAATTGTGCAGCATGGCACTAACAATGCCTACGGTACTCATATACCAAGATTACAGTGGTAAAATTACTGGCAGTTGAAATATCAGATGTGTTATAACACAAAAAATGCTTGCAATATAATAACAATGTGTGTGACATATCTAAAGCATCTGGCATTCTAAGCTTTCTGCCCATACAATGTTTTGCTGTCACAGCCTGGGCTGTGTAACATTTGCATATTGAATTATCATTGGCCCGCAGGCATCTGTAAAGAATACCTATTATATTCACATGTGATCACATGCTGAGTTGTCATTGGCCTGCAGGCATCTGTAAGGACTGCTATTGTTTTGGAAGACCCAAGCTAGGGGTCCGAACGCCATCTTGTCCCCACTGTGCTGTATGATTGAGAACACAGACCTAATGCTTCATAAAAGAGTTAAACTGTAATACTCCGTTGTCCTGCAATTTATTATTTTTGTACAAAGTGTGCAAAACAAGACATGGTGTCAGAACAGGGATTTGAAATGGACATCATTGGAGCTCCCTTACCTTCAATGAATTGGGAATCTTTGAACTTACATAGAGAATGGCGCAAGTTCAAGCAACACGTGCAGTTGATGTTTACGGGTCCGCTGAAAAGCAAAGGGGAGGAAGAAAGATGCAGCTACCTACTCCTGTGGATCGGAGAAAAAGCGAGAGACATTTTTAACACATGGTCTCTCACCGCGGATGAAGCAAAGGTACTGGAAAGCTATTTTGACTATTTTGAAGCATATGTGATGCCCAAGACAAATACAATATTCGCTAGGTACAAGTTTCAGGAGAAAGTACAAGGAGCTAGTGAGTCATTTGAAAAGTTCGTGACTGAGTTAAAATGGCTGGTAAAAGACTGTGAATATGCAGAAGATAAAGATGAGATGGTCAGAGACCGCATCGTGTTTGGAATACATTCAGCTAAAGTTAGAGAGAAACTTGAATGTTGGGTCCTACTAACACTGGACAAAGCTATGGACATAGCTAGATCGCACGAGATAGCCCAAGCACAGTTGAAAACCATAACTGGTGCCATGAGCAGCTCGTGTGAACAGACAGTGCACGCAGTTAATAGACACACACCAAAGAACACTACCCAGAGAGCATGTTTAGGAACAGAAAGAACAGAGAGAGTTCTAAAAATGGGCGACACAGACATAAAACGCTTCAAAAACTGTGGATATTGTGGAAACAAGGTGCATGGAGAAAAGGAGCAATGCCCTGCCAAAGGAAGGCAATGTGCTAAATGTGGTAAACGGAACCATTTTGCTAAAGTTTGCAGGACTGTTTTTGGTAAAGCAGTATACACAGTGAGTGACAGCCAAATGCCAGATAGAGAGCCAAATGCAGAGGAACTGTTTATTGATTCTGTCACAGAAAAAACAGATTTCAGAGACTGAGCAAGCCTTTGCCAATATTGAGATAGGAAAACAGGGCACACAGCTTAGGTTTAAACTAGATACTGGAGCTCAGGTTAATGTAATTCCTCTGAGTGAGTATCACAGCTTGAAGGATGAGTGTGAGCTACAGCCCACCTCACGCAGACTGACCGGATATGGGGGTGAGCAGCTCAATGTAAAAGGCACATGCGTGATGAAATGCAAGTACAAAGAAAGCGACATGATGTTGGACTTTTACATTGTTGACACTTGAGCACCTCCAGTGCTAGGTCTAAAGGCATGTTTAGACATGGACCTCGTCAAGCTAGTGCTATCATTGACAGCACCAGTTGAGAAGCAGACAGTCATGGAGGAGTTTGCTGACGTTTTCAAAGGAATCGGACTATTCCCAGGTGAATGCACTATTCACCTTGACACAGCAGCAACCCCTGTGGTTTGCCCACCGAGAAGGATACCCCTTGCTCTACATAGTCGCCTGAAGGAGGAGCTGCAGAGCATGGAGAATACAGAAATCATCGTCCAGGAAACAGAACCGACAGAGTGGGTCAACGCGTTAGTAGTGGTTGAGAAACCACGTACAGGCAAGCTCAGAGTCTGTCTCGACCCCAGAGATTTGAACAAGGCTATCAAATGCCCCCACTACCCTCTACCAACACTAGATGACATCACACCCAAGCGAGTGGGAGCACGTTACTTCAGTGCAATGGACGCACGATCAGGATACTGGACTATCAAGCTCACGGAAGAGTCATCTAAGCTAACAACGTTCAACACACCATTTGGACGCTACCAATTTCTGCATTTACCATTTGGTCTTAGCTCAGGATGAATTCCAGTGGAAGATCGACGAAACCTATGAAGGCCTCGACGGAGTAGTCGCAATCGTAGATGACATCCTCATCTATGGCAGGAATAGAGAGGAACATGACAGGAACCTCCGTGTGATGCTACAAAGATCACGGGAGAAAGGTATCCGGCTCAACCCCGAGAAAAGCATAATCAGATCCACCGAGATCAGTTATTTTGGGCATCGCCTCTCAACTGATGGCATTAAGCCGGATCCAGAGAAAATCTCCGCCATCAAGAAGATGGAGCCGCCGAAGAACCGCGCAGAGCTAGAGACAGTACTAGGCATGGTTAACTATTTAGCAAAGTTTGCCCTGAGCCTCTCCGAAATCAACGCACCCATGCGTCAGTTGCTCAAACAATCCAATGAGTTTCTGTGGGACAAACAACATGACACAGCATTTCAGAAAATGAAAGACCTAATCACCAGAGAACCAGGACCAGTTCTTGCCTACTTCGACCCCAACAAAGAGCTCAGACTACAAGTGGACGCGTCAAAGTACGGACTAGGTGCAGTATTACTGCAAGAAGGAAAGCCCATCGGCTATGCTTCCAGATCTCCCACAGACAGTGAAATCAACGATGCTCAAATCGAGAAAGAGCTATATGCAATTCTGTTTGGATGTAAGCATTTCCACCAGTACGTCTATGGCCGACAAATCATTGTGGAATCCGACCACAAGCCCCTCGAGTCAATCATGAGGAAACCACTAGCCGCAGCCCCACCAAGGCTACAGAGAATGATCCTTCAGCTACAGAAGTACGACTTCACAATCATTCACCGTCCAGGCAAAGACATTCCTGTCGCAGACACGCTCTCCAGAAAGTCTGTTAGCTACCAGGACAGCAGCCTCAGTGAAGGCATGGATGTGCAGGTGCACATGGTGTACAACAGCTTACCTGTGAGTGACTCAAAACTGAAGGAGATCCGAGCAGGAACAGAGAAAGATGCACAACTCACACTGCTGAGCAAAGTCATACATGAAGGATGGCCTGAGGAAAGGAGGAAATGCCCTCAGAGCATATCTGAATTCTGGAACCACAGAGACGAACTGTCACAAATCAACGGAATCGCCTTCAAAGGGGAGAAAATCATTATTCCTACCAGTCTCAGAGAAGAGATGTTGACAAAAATTCATGCTGGACATATGGGCATGGAAAAATGCAAACAAAGAGCATGTGACATTATGTTTTGGCCCGGAATGTGCAAACACATTGAGGACATTGTCGGAAAATGTTTGTAAGGGGTTTCTCTCTCTGAGGTCGCAGAGGTTTCTCTCGCCAGAGACCTCTCTCTCTCTTTTGCACAGTAAAACCTTGAGTGGTTCGACCCACTCGCCCCTTAGATTCTAGACACTGGACTTAGGTGCAGGAACTACAATGCAGAGAAGACTCTTATAGACCAAGTTTAATGAATCAAAATGGAATTTTATTGCATATGGAAAAACAAATCAAATGCAAGCAAATGAGAGGGTACATGGGAGGGAAAAACAAATCATAACAATACAGTACTAGCTAAAATAGATACAGGCATATTATACTTTACAAAAGTCATCATGAAATGGGGAAACACACGGAGCATCGAGGGACAACAACTCATGTTAATTATACCCAAAATGCCCATCCCCTTAAACCTATCTAGATCCAATTATGAAGGGCCAGAAACATGCTCACCAATCCAGTTGGAAAAGTAGAGTTTTGAAACAGGTCTGCGTTTTGATCCCCTCAGGTGTCCTGTTTCCTCGTGGTCAGTGGAACCACAGCGGGCTGCGCCACACCTCACTCTCTCTCTCTCTCTCTCTCGAGGTGAAGGTCACGGACAGGCTGGACACTGATGGGCCTGGATGTCGGCGGAGATCATCTGCTTGACCACGGTTGGAAGCCCCTAGCCGGCTTTCATATAGGATTCTTCTGTAGTTTTACTACCTCCCGTTTCGTCAATGGCCCGGGGTTGGTCGATGATCTCCCAATGTTTTACCCCGGGGCGGGATGCCGGCTCAAACTGTCTTCTTCTCCGAACTCCAGCTGCTATCAAAGGTAACGGCTATTACCGAAGATCCCACGAAGATGATGAAGAAAAGAACCTCTCTCTTCCCAATATCTAAGATAAAGCCCCCTCGCTACCCCCGGTGTCTCCAATTATACTTCTCAGAAGAAGCCTCTATCTCCCGCCAAATCAAGGTTAGTCTTTGTTTAACTTTTGGCGGGCTTATGGCACAGCGGGGTAGTTATTGTACTAAAACTGCTTTCGGGATGGCCGGTGATGGCCATCTCTGGTCTGGAATGACCTGGTAATGTTTTAATGTCTTCTTGATGTCTTTAATGGGTCCTTGATGCTTTTCTCATGAATATGGAACTGTTCCCCTTTGTCTGGGTAAACATTTAGATGGCCTTTATCTACAGGCCGATCTGACTAGATCTCATAGAGTCATAGAGTCATAGAGTTTTACAGCACAGAAAGAGGCCCTTCGGCCCATCGTGTCTGCGCCGCCCATCCCTCCCTGTCCAGTCTAATCCCATTTTCCAGCATTTGGTCCATAGCCTTGTATGCAATGGCATTTCAAGTGCTCATCCAAATGCTTCTTGAATGTTGTGAGGGTTCCTGCCTCTACCACCCTTTCAGGCAGTGAGTTCCAGCTTCCAACCACCCTCTGGGTGAAAAAGTTCCTCCTCAAATCCCCCCTAAATCTCCTGCCCCTTACCCTGAATCTGTGCCCCCTTGTTATTGACCCCCCTACTAAGGGGAAAAGTTCCTCTTTATCTACCCTATCTATGCCCCTCATCATTTTGTACACCTCAATCAGGTCCCCCCTCAGCCTTCTTTGCTCCAAGGAAAACAACCCCAGCCTGTCCAGTCTCTCTTCATAGCTGAGGCGCTCCATCCCAGGTAACATCCTGGTGAATCTTCTCTGCACCCTCTCCAAAGCAATCACATCCTTCCTATAGTGAGGCGACCAGAACTGCACACAGTACTCCAGCTGTGGCCTCACCAGCGTTTTGTACAGCTCCATCATAACCTCCCTGCTCTTATATTCTATGCCTCTGCTAATGAAGGCAAGTATCCCATAAGCCTTTTTAACCACCTTATCTACCTGTTCCGCTGCCTTCAGGGAATTATGTACATGTACACCAAGGTCCCTCTGACCCTCTGTACTTCCTAGGGTCCTACCACTCATTGTGTATTCCCTTGCCTTATTTGTCCGTCCAAAATGCATCACCTCGCACTTTTCCGGGTTAAATTCCATTTGCCACTTTTCCGCCCATCTGACCAACCCGTTAATATTGTCCTGTAGCCTGAGGCTTTCCTCCTCGCAATTTACCACCCCACCAATTTTCGTGTCATCCGCGAACTTACTGATCATACCCTTTACATTCTCATCCAAATCATTAATGTAGATCACAAACAGCAAGGGACCCAGCACCGATCCCTGAGGTACCCCACTGGACACAGGCTTCCAGTCACAAAAGCAACCTTCGACCATCACCCTCTGCCTCCTGCCACTCAGCCAGTTTAGGATCCAACGCGCCAAGGCCCCCTGGATCCCATGGGCTCTTACCTTCTTGACCAGTCTCCTATGCGGGACCTTGTCAAAAGCTTTACTGAAGTCCATGTAAACCACATCCACAGCATTTCCCTCATCCACACACCTAGTCACCCCCTCGAAAAATTCAATCAGATTGGTCAGACATGATTTACCCTTGACAAAGCCATGCTGACTATCCCCGATTAGTCCTTGCCTCTCCAAGTGGAGACTAATTTTGTCCCTCAGAATTTTTTCCAATAATTTCCCTACCACAGATGTTAGGCTCACTGGCCTGTAATTCCCTGGTTTATCCCTGCTACCCTTCTTGAATAATGGTACTACATTAGCTGTTCTCCAGTCCTCTGGTACATCCCCTGTGGCCAGAGAGGTTCTGAAAATTTGTGTCAGAGCCCCTGCAATCTCCTCTTTTGCCTCACACAACAGCCTGGGATACATCTCGTCCGGGCCTGGGGATTTATCCACTTTTTGGCCTGCTAAAACCGCTAGTACCTCCTCCCTCTCGATGCTAATATGTTCAAGTATGTCACAGTCCCCTTGCCCGACTTCTATATCTACATCGTCTTTCTCCATAGTGAACACTGAGGCAAAAAATTCATTTAAAACCCCACCTACTTCATCTGGCTCTACACACAGCTTGCCACTTTGGTCCCTAATGGGCCCTACCCTTTCCCTGGTTATCCTCTTGCCCTTAATATACTTATAAAACATCTTAGGATTTTCCTTTATTTTGCTCGCCAGTGTTATTTCATGGCCCCTCCTCGCCCTCCTAATTTCCTTTTTAAGTATGCCCCTGCACCTCCTATACTCCTCTAGGGCTTCCACCGTCTTTTGTCTTTTGTAACTGCCAAAAGCCCCCCTTTTTTTCCTAATGCATTTTTGTATATCCTTTGTCATCCAAGGTTCCCTTTGCTTGTTGGTCCCACCCTTGACCTTTACAGGAACATGTTGGTGTTGTACTCTCTCTATTTCCCTTCTGAAAGCCTCCCACTGTTTTGATGTGGATTTTCCTATAAGTAGCTGCTCCCAGTCCACTTTTGCCAGATCCTGTCTTATCTTATTAAAATCGGCCTTCCCCCAATTTAGAACCCTGATTTCCGGGCCGTCTTTGTATTTTTCCATGACCACCTTAAATCTCACCGAATTGTGGTCACTATCGCCAAAATGCTCTCCTACAGACACTTCCACCACCTGCCCGGCTACATTCCCTAGAATTAGGTCCAGTACCGCCCCCTCTCTTGTAGGACTTTCTACATGTTGGCTCAAAAAGCTTTCCTGGATGCACTTTAAGAATTCTGCTCCCTCCAAGCCTTTCACACTCTGACTATCCCAATTTATATTGGGGAAGTTGAAATCCCCCACTATTACTACCGTATTATTTTCACACTTTTCTGATATCTGCCTGCATATCTGTTCCTCTATCTCCCCCTGACTGTTTGGGGGCCTATAGTACACTCCCAGCAAGGTGCTTGACCCCTTTTTGTTTTTAAGTTCTACCCATATGGCCTCATTAGAGGAACCCGCTAATATATCATCCCTCCTTACAGCAGTAATAGACTCCTTAATTAATATTGCAACACCCCCTCCCCTTTTACACCCCCCTCTGTCTCGCCTGAAGATTCTATACCCTGGAATATTTAGCTGCCAGTCCTGACCCTCCCTCAACCATGTCTCCGTGATAGCAACAATATCGTACTCCCATGTGTTCAACAACAACTTCAGTTCATCCACCTTATTTGCAAGACTCCTTGCATTAAAATAAATGCCTTCCAGCCCTGCCATATTCCCTTTTGCCTTCACATCTTTGCTCTGCCTTCCCTGCTGACTTGTTTTTTCCTCCTTATTTGGCTGTACATCACCCCCTACTATAGCTCCACTCTGTATCCCATCCCCCTGCCGAATTAGTTTAAACCCCCCCAGCAGTGCTAGCAAACCTCCCCGCAAGGATATTGGTTCCCCTCTGGTTCAGGTGTAAACCGTCCGACTTGTACAAGTCCCACCTTTCCCAGAAGCAGACCCAGTGATCCAGGAAACTAAAGCCCTCCCTCCTGCACCATCCCTTTAGCCACGCATTCATCTGTTCTATCCTCCTATTCCTATACTCACTAGCACGTGGCACCGGGAGTAATCCAGAGATTACAACCTTTGAGGTCCTGCTCCTTAATCTTGCCCCTAGCTCCCTAAATTCTTGCTGCAGGACCTCATCCCTCTTTTTACCTATGTCGTTGGTACCAATGTGGACCACGACCTCTGGCTGTTCACCCTCCCCCTCCAGAATGCCCTGCAGCCGCTCAGTGACATCCTTGACCCTGGCACCAGGGAGGCAACAAACCATCCTGGATTCACGTCTACGGCCACAGAAACGCCTATCTGTTCCCCTTACTATAGAATCCCCTACGACTATTGCTCTCCCACTCTTTTTCCTCCCCTCCTGGGCAGCAGGAGCGCCCCCAGTGCCAGGAAGCTGGCTGCTGCTGCCTTCCCCTGGTGAGTCATTCCCCCCAACGGCTGTCTGGGGACTGCAGGAACCATTTTAAAGTGTCCCAATAAGTCAGTCAGGGGTCTGGCGGCCATTTTGTGTGTCCTTTTTCTGGGCTTCTTTTAAAACAGTTTTTTAAAAATCATGGCCTCTTCTGGCAGAGGACCCTTATAATACAATATTAATTTTGCAAATTCTACAGTCCCCCCTGATGATACTATAACTTGCTTGAAGTATCATAATTCTGGGTGAGCAAAATTTTCTGACTGTCCATAATTAAACCATCCCCTGTAATTACCTATCTATGACCCCACGACACATGTATTTCCCATTTCAGAAAACCTACGGTGTACGTTAAGCATCTATAGATGGCAATACATTGGATTTAAAATCTGACACATTCATTTCCAGGCGTGGAGGGGGGCCTAATACCCCTACACCACCTGGTTTGTACATATTATCTTTATTAATACCAACTCATTTAATAAACTTCAATAATAATAATAAAGTACACGCAAAGAATACTCTGAACAAACATAGACATAGAGGAGGGAGGGAAACTTTAACATTATACATAGCAGCAAAAATCTAAACGGGTGTCTCTTCTTCTACCCGCACATAATGCTCTCTCCATTCTCCTCTGTTCTCATACTTCTGCGAAAGTCTGACCTTTTTACAGTGTACAAACAGTAAATAAACCACAATAAAAACCTGACACACTACAAGGATGTGAGCGGCTATCCTAATCCAAGAAGGGACTTCTATATTAGTGAACAGGTCCCACCACGGTGGGGTTACTATATCCAATATGCTTGCCCCTATCTCCAAAGTCTTCTGCTCCAGTGTGTAAAAATGTTTCTGTGAAACGACAATGGCTTTTAATATCTTGGTGAGGTGTTCAGGGAGAGGGGGAATGATATATCCAAAATGTGCAATGAATCGTCACAGATCGGTGAAATTCTCTTTAACAGTGATGTGAACAGTGGAAGGTTCAGGAATGGGGACAATTCGCTCTTGGGCCACTTGAACTTCTGCCTTGGGCTTGAAGCAGAAACTGCTGTCACTCACCGGACACCAGCCGTGTTGTCCATGTTGGTAGTGGGGTGCTGCAGTGGTGACACAGTATGTCCCACCTCCTATATATGCCACCTGCGGGGGCACATGGCCTTGTGCCATTGCCTCCATGGTGCAATTTATAGGCTTCGCGCCAGCAGTTCTGAACCCGCACTGTGGTTTCGAATAGGCATTCAAGTGCTGGGGACACAGGATGATGTGTGCTCCCAGGCTCCGGCACCCCGAGAGGTCGGTACCCGTCATTGCATGCTCCCATCGAATGACGTAAGGTGGGACCGCTGTATAGCGAATGTGTGCACCCCCCTGAATGACCCCAATGTTCTCCACCCTGTATACCGGGGCGGGTCTAGCTGTCTTTCCCATCACCGGCATTCTTACCACTATACCCATAATGGTGTGATTAGACCGTCCACAGTCCACTGGGACTGGGTAGGCCTCTGAAGCTAGTCTGAGCTGGCACAGACTCAATGCGTTCTCAAAAGGGTGGAGGGCTGCGAGGTGCTTGTTGCTGATCCAGGAGGGGACTAAACCTTGTTTTAAATCCTCCAGATTACTGCGGCCCTCGCCCAGTAACCACGCCCCATACAGCACGCAAGCTTCGTTCTGCGCAGCCTGATCGGACGCATTCCGATCCTCCCTGATGAGAGCATTTACTGTTTTCACGTGTTTCTCTAGCTCAGCTATAATTTCTTTTAAGTGTAGTGACATGGCCTGGTCCTCATGTAACTCAGAACCCACTACCTTATTCTCATCAGTCAGTATATTTCGTAACTGTGTTTTCAAACCATTAATCTGGGTCTGCAGCTCCACATCATCCAGCGTGTCGATGACGGAAGTCCCTGTGTTAAAAGCTGTGAAAATATCATTTACTGCACCCCTTCTTTGTCTCCCTATCCTGTCCAAGACCTCATGTGGTGTGGTGTACAATTCGGCTCTGTCTACATCAGCAAAGTTGAATTCGTAAAACTGCCTGAACATGTTTGTTAACAGGACCTGGTACAATTGCTCCGTTTCCTTGGTGCACCACTCTGGCAATCGCACATCGCTGAGGTTTAAAATCACCGAGGCCACCGCGTAGTGCACCCCTTGGTACAGCACCTGACCTGTGGGTACTAATACCAATCCGTTCCCGGGTCCCTTGGTAGTGGTGGGGCACCCTTCCTTGCGGCTTTGGCTACCGGAATCGTGGGCAGGGGCTTGCGGGGGCGGGTGATGAGCTCAGTGGCGTTTACTGGGATCTGAGAGTATGGGACTCTGCACGCCCGTGTGCTGACGTCCCACCTCTTTCCTCCCCCAGCATCCTGCCACTGCCTTTGGAAAAAGATGGAGACGCCTGTGGGGCAGGCGCGTTCTGAACCCCACATACAGATGTAAATCCCCTCATCTGGTTCCCACCATTTGTCCCAACAGACACTCAACCCCCCTTGAGCCCCCGTAATAGTCCGATGGGTATTGTTACCCAGTCTCTCCCACTCGACCGTGGAGTTCTTCATGGTCTTACTCAGCTTCCGAAGCCACCACCAGCGGTCCAAAGGAACATGTCCATGACAAACCAGGCAAACCTTCTTCCTGACGGTGAGGCTGACTCTGGGTACGATGATGACCCTCACTCGGGGGCACATCAAGGAAGTCTCCCGGTACGCGAACCCGGACTGGCTGGAGTATTCCGTAGAGTTCGACCCCAGCCATCCTGGCCACCTCCCTTCGTGGAAATAGGTGGCTGTCTCCTCAGTGCCCTGCGCGCCCGACCCATCGGCCGCGATGGGGGCTGTGCTCCCCGAGCACCTGTAGATCGTGGAGTCCTTGGTGCGGCCCCGATATGCCCAGCTCCACCCGATCACCGCGAACGCGACGAGAATTCCTCTCATCATCTCTTTTGGTCCCTGTAACAAATTAAACGATACAGCTAGGCTCCCGAGAGATTCTGGCCTAGGTGAAGGCATGATCGGGCCTTTCGACCTCGATCTCAAACAACACACATACTGGGCAGATTCCAAAACTACTTATAACACTAATCACTTTAATATACACACAGCTTAAACTTAATTAAACTAAAACTTAACTTATGTACAGCGCCGCCTGTCCCCGGGCGGCTTACCTAATCCCTGATTGGACTGCAGCTTGCCATTCCTTGTGGCGGGGCTGCACTGACTTGTGGCTTGGGTTCCCCGCAGCCTTTTGCTTTCAATTGGGGACTGCGTTTTGCCTGGGATTTCCCAAGTCTGCGTTTACTGAAGGTGGGGGAATCGGGCCAAGGTTTTACCGGCTGAGGCATTCGAGCCGACCTGCGAAGAGGTGCTTTGGGCGTGGCTCCCTTAGCGAGCGGACCTTCGGTTGGGACTTTAGCCCTCACAGCCCGTGGCACTTCCACGGCTGCTGGCTTTGGCTCCCTTCCCTCAGGCTCCGCCCCTTTGGGATTTGGGTCTGTGGCAGATGCCTCCTCCTCACCTGTCCCTACAGGTGGAGGATCTCCGCCCCCAATTTCTACCTCCCCTAAGCTTGAGTCAAGGGCAGGACCTCAGTCCTCCGACTCCACCTCCTCCAGAATCGTGTCGAGGGCGGGACCTTGCTGTCCGATGGTGTTCGGATCAGGAGGAGGGCCTTGGTCTTCGGGCTCCTCCTCGTCTGAGTCCCAGGCCAGTGGGGAAACCTCCCAGGTGGGCGGGACAGTTTCTCCCTCCAGGCAGGCTGCGGTTCCAGCCTGTGTGGTCTGTGAAAATGTGCCAGCCTGTTCCTTGCCTGTGAAGCCCGACAGAATATATGGGACCCCGGTGGACAGAGGTGAGATGGCAGGGTCATCTGTGTGGATCACAGTGCATGATGCCCCCGTATCCAGCAAATAGATCTGTTGAGTCTGAGTGTCCCAGATATGCTTATTCTAAATCACTGGACACAGACAACAAGAATAACTTAAACAGGTCTTTACTAATCGAAGGTCAGGGCTGAACTGCTTAGCAAATTACTACACAGACTTTATATACCGGTGTGGTCACCACTGGTACTATAATATACAGTAGCCAAGAGAAAGTAGTCCATCTCTTAAGGTAGTCTCTTAAGGTGGTACAGGTTACATACACCACAATTCCTCCCTTTTTAGCTTAACAGTGTACATCCCAATTTAAACATAACATGGATAACATATATACAACTTCATGCAAAACTGTTCAAAGATTCAGTCTCTGAGGAGGCCTCCTGATCCGAGTTGGATAACGCCTTTCAGGGGTCTCTGATTCTCGTTGCTGGGGTGACTCATCTAGTTGATCTCTTATGGGTTGGACATCATCAGATACATTGGCGTCTGAGGTAGATGCTTCAGGTTCACTAACTTCTTCCACTGGTGTCTCTGTCGTAGTCATGGGTTCGACCCTTGTTCTCGATTCTACAAGTTGGTCAGCATGATGTCGTATTACGTTTTCACCAATATCTACCGTGTACATCAGGGGTACTTGTCTGGCACGAATTGTTCCAGATTGCCATTTCTCATTCTTATAGTCCCGGGCTAACACTGGTTGTCCTATTTCGAAACTCCAAGTGGTTTTGTTATTTATATGCTGGAACTGTTTGTTTTCGACTTCCCTCCGCACATTTGGTTTTAACAAGTCCAACCTGGACCGCAACCTCCTGTTATAGAACATCATGGCAGGGCTTTGATTTGTCACTGCATGAGTGGCGTTTCGATATGCCATTAGGAAATTGTCCACCTTGTGTTGTAGTGGAATCTGGTCTTCGCTCATGGCCTTTATCACCTTTTTGAACGTTTGTACAAATCTCTCGGCCAACCCATTTGTAGCGGGATGATATGGGGCAGAGGTATAATGTTTCACACCATTCTTCTTCATGAATTTCTGGAATTCTTCTGACACGAACTGCGGTCCGTTGTCTGAACATATTTGTTCTGGCAATCCATTTCTTGCGAATATCGTTCTTAGAACTGCGATCATCTTTTCCGAGGTAGTGGTCGCCATCTTAATCACTTCTGGCCATTTAGAATGTGCGTCCACTGCAATTAAAAACATGGAGTCCATGAATGGACCTGCGAAGTCAATATGTACACGTTGCCATGGGGTTGAAGGCCATTCCCATGGATGCAGCGGTGCAATTGGAGGTGCATTTTGAACTTTTTGGCACCCTGAGCAGCTTTTAGTCAGATCCTCTATTTGTTGGTCGATACCTGGCCACCACACATAAGCCCTAGCAAGGCTTTTCATCTTGACTCCCCCCAGATGACCTTCATGCAGTTCCTTTAGAACTCTCTCCCTTAATTTAGGAGGAATAATCACCCTTGTTCCATACATCAACGTTCCTTGACAGACGGACAGCTGTTCTCGTCTGGCTGAGAATGCCGGTAACAGTGGTTCACCATGAGCTGGCCATCCCTTCACTGTCAGTTCGTAGACCCGAGACAGTGTCGGGTCGTTCCTGGTTTCTCTCTCAATACTTGCATTGGTGACTGGTAAACATTCGATGATGGTTGAGTGAAATAACTCAACAGGGTCAACTGTCGGTGCCTCTTCCGCTGTAGGTAGTGGCAGGCACGACAGCCCATCAGCATTACCATGTTGCTTTGTACCTTTGAATTCGATCTGATATCGATGTGCCCCTAGGAAAAGGGACCATCTCTGGAGCCTCTGCGCTGTCATCACCGAAACACCCTTCTTAGGGTTAAAAATGGAAACCAACGGCTGGTGGTCTGTCAGCAGCGTAAACTTTTGCCCTTGCAGGTAATGATTAAATTTTTTTACTCCCCACACAAGGCTGAGAGCCTCCCTATCTATCTGAGCATAGTTGCACTCAGCGGAGGTCAATGATCTGGATGCGAATGCGACTGGTCTTTCCAAGCCATTTGGCAACTTATGTGAGAGCACTGCCCCAATACCATATGGAGAAGCATCACAAGCTAAACGAATAGGCAGCGTTGGGTTAAAGTGAGCCAACACTTCCTTAGAGGTGATCAATGCCTTGCTTTTGTGAAAGGCCCGCTTACAGTCCTCGCTCCACTTCCATGGCACTCCCTTCTGCAAAAGAGCATTCAGCGGGTGTAGCACCGTGGATAAATTTGGCAGAAACTTATGGTAATAGTTAATCAACCCTAGGAACGACCTCAACTGGGATACATTTTCCGGAGCGGGAGCCTTCACAACAGCTTCGATCTTGTCAGGTGACTTGTGAAGCCCCTCCTGGTCAATGACGTGACCACAGTACAAGATTTGCTTCTGAAAGAACTCACATTTCTGGCAATTAACTCGAAGTCCATATTCTTTCAATCTGGTGAGCACCTGTTCCAAATTTGCAAGGTGTTCCTCATCATCATCTCCTGTAATCAGAATGTCGTCCAGGTAGCATTGTGTGCCTGGAATTCCCTGTAATACCTGCTCCATGGCCCTTTGCCAAATTGCTGGAGCCGATGCCACTCCAAAAACTAGTCTATTATACCGATATAAGCCCTTATGCGTGTTGATCGTGAGATACTGGCGTGACGCTTCATCAACTTCCATCTGTAAGTACGCCTGCGCCAGGTCTATCTTGGTGAAGTGTTTCCCACCAGACAACGAAGCGAAGATATCCTCAATCCGTGGAAGCGGATATTGCACCGTGTGAAGCACCGGATTAACAGTGATCTTGAAATCGCCACAGATGCGAACCTTCCCCGGTTCCCCCGGCTTGTTACTCGATGAACGCTTCATGACGGGAACAATGGGCATGGCCCATTCACTCCAGTCCACCTTTGACAGTACTCCGGAACGTTCTAGTCCTTCCAGCTCAGCTTCCACAGCAGGTCGTATCGCATAAGGTACCAGTCTAGCTTTGAAAAATTTCGGGTTTGCATGTTCTTCAACCTTGATGTTTGCCGTAATTCCTTTCAGTGTTCCCAGTCCCTGCTGGAACACCTCTTTAGCATCGTCCAATATTCTGGACAGTCGTTTAGGTCTGACATCGTCCTTTTTACCAGAATCTACAGTTAGTGCTTTTAAGGAATGCCAGTCCATATTTATTCTCCTGATCCATTCCCGTCCCAGTAGTGGTGGACCTCCCTCAGGTGACACATATAAGTCCATTCCTCGACTTTCTTTACCCTTGTGGACCACCTTTACCTTTATCTTTCCAATGGGGTATACTCTTTGCCCCGTGTATGTTTTCAATACAATCTCCGTATCCCTTAGGGGAATGTGTGGAAATAACCTTTTGTAATCTTGCTTATTCATGACCGTCAATGCCGATCCAGTGTCCAATTCCATCTTTACTTGGACTCCTGCTATCTGAAGTGTGACCCAGATAGTTTGGTGGTCTGCTGTGTTACCCACATTATGTATTCTTAGACAACCCAGTTCCTTACTGCTGGAGTCTGAATCCGTCTTCTGTTCATCCGAACTGTTCTCTGTCACCTTGTGTACCTTTTTGCACTTTTCCTGTGGTGACTTTTTGTTGCTGGTCTTCTTTCCTGACCGGCATACTTTAGCTATGTGACCGAGCTTGCCACATTTTCTGCATTCCTGATTTTTGAACCAGCACTGGTTCTGATCGTGTGTTGTCCTTCCGCAACGATAACACTTTACTGCACCCAATGCCATTTGATTGGTGCTGAGTTCCGATGACCTTAACTGCATTTCCGCGGTGCCTCTTGCCGCGGCCTCGTGCGATGCTGCAATGGTGACAGCTTTATCAAGCGTAAGGTCCTTTTCCTCTAGCAGTCGCTTTTGTGTTCCTTCTTTTAATAATCCACACACGAATTTATCTCTCAGAGCATCTGCTAGTCCTGTACCAAACTGACAGTACTTTGATAGCTTGCGCAGTTCAATTAAGAATTCAGCGTTGCTTTCCTCTTTCAGCTGCGTTCTTCTGTAAAATTTAAATCGTTCCGCTATCAGCAGCGGCGTGGGGTTTAAATGTTCTTGCAGGATATTAACAATATTCGCGAAAGTCTGATCCGCCGGTTTATCTGGTGTTACAAGGTGCCTCAATAACCCGTACGTCTTCGCACCCATTGAGTTCAATAAGGTTAGTGCTTTCTTATCATCTGGTACCTCATTTACTGTACAATAAACTTCAATGCGTTCTACATACGTGGCCCAATCTTCAACATTGCTATCAAAAGCAGTGATGTTACCGTGTTTAGGCATCCTTGAGAGTTTCTTTAAATATTTTATTTTTCCAAAATGGCGGCTTCCCGCGCTTGTCTTCTTCCCCGCCTACTAAAATGGCGGCTTCCCGCGCTTGGTGGCTTTTCCCGTGCTTGTCTTCTTCCCCCGCCGACTACAATGGCGGCTTCCCGCGCTTGTCTTCTTCCCCCGCTGGCTACAATGGCGATGACCGCGCTGTTGCCGTTCTCGCCTCCCAGCGGTTCTTAATTTCCCCGACGAGGCTTTTGCTCCCCCACGGTTCTCGTGGGCATTAACGCTTCCCTCGTTGTTGCGCCTCTCAGCCCCGATTGCAGCCCGGCCCTTTACACCAGCTGCGGTCGAGTTCTCCGCGGTTCTCGTGGCATTAACGCTGCCCTTGTCGCTGCGCCTCTCGGCCCCGATTGCAGCCCGGCCCTTTTCACCGGCTGTGGCCGAGTTCTCCGCCCTTTTTCCTCTGGTTTCCCTCCCCTTCTCCACTGACAACGCGGCCGACTTTCTGCCCGTGTCGCTAGATCGGCTTACCCACCACCGTGGTAGAAGGATGATCACTGCCTGTCGCTGATGGAGGACTTCGTGGTCAGTAATTTCAACCCGGGTTCTCGATGCCTCCCGTGCGATGCGGTGCTCAGCAGGATGATGAGGGCGGATGCCTCTTCTCGACGCCCGTTCTAAGGACGAAGCTGCCTTGGATGCAAAACTGCCGCAGGGTAAGATCGGACTCGTCGCCACTGTTGAGTCTGAGTGTCCCAGATATGCTTATTCTAAATCACTGGACACAGACAACAAGAATAACTTAAACAGGTCTTTACTAATCGAAGGTCAGGGCTGAACTGCTTAGCAAATTACTACACAGAGTTTATATACCGGTGTGGTCACCACCGGTACTACAATATACAGTAGCCAAGAGAAAGTAGTCCATCTCTTAAGGTAGCCTCTTAAGGTGGTACAGGTTACATACACCACAAGATCCCTTTCACCTCCTCCACCTCCATCTCCACGAGGGGTCACCTCCATACATCATATCGCAGCGCACACAAGTAAACGGGCTGCGCCGGCTCTCGTCATTTGAGCACAGGAGTCGGGGTTTCGGGAACGACAAGACCAGTGGTGACAGCCATCTTCCACTGAGTAATCATAAGAGACCGCATTGTCTCTAAAATTGATTCTATCGCAGCGGGATCCATAGCTGCACCCGCTCCCTTTGCTGGGACAGGAGCTGCGGCTTGTGTTTGGGCTGGTGCTGGGGTGGCGGTCTGGGCTTGGGTTTGGGCTGTGGGAGATTTTCCCTTATTATCCTTCCACGGATTTTTACAGTCCTTGCGCCAATGTCCATCCTTCCCACACCCGTAGCAATTAAGCTTGGCTTGGGCAGGGCGATTCCCTTCCTGACGCCACTCCTTCTTACTTGGGGCTGCGGGTTTTGCCTCATGCACCTTTCCCTTAGAGGGAGGTGCCTCCTGACCTCTACAATTCTTGTATATTACGGTGAGCTGGCAGAGCACCGTTTCCTCTGTGACACCGGGACCTTGGGGGTCAAACCAGGACCTGGCTAAAGCCTGTATCTGTGGCAAGCTGTTAGCAACCAAGCAACGGAGCCAATGAACCCGCTGTTCGGCGTTCATTCCAACCCGTTCAGGCATGCCCGGACAACTGCGTCGATACACTGGCCACAGCCTTTCTGCGAAAACCCGCGGGGGTTCTCCAGCTCGCTGCACAGTCCCTTCCACCCGTTGGAACGGATTACCGTTGTCCACTCCCATAACTTCCAAGACCTCATCCCTGAGATCCGTATACCCTTTCCGCCCCCTCTTACTCTTGTCTGAGAGGCACTGAAGGATTGTGCTATCCAGGGAGAAGAGCAGCATCTTTGCCTGTTCAAGATCATCGCAATCATTGATGGCGGCTGTCTCCTCTATCTCCCTGAAATGAACTGAGGGATCTCCCTTTACTGTGAGTCTTGGGAGGTGGCTCACCATGGATCTTAGTTGTGGGGCAGCGTAGGGCACCACGATCTGGTTCACGTGGGGTCCGGCATCGCCATTTGCGGTGTTGGGACCGAACCTCTGGTGCCGAGTTCGACACATTGGTGCCGGCTCCGGCTGTGCTACCAGGAATTGTTCCTCCTCCTGTACCATCTCGGCTACCCTTTCTTCCACCACCCCTTTTTCAGGCCAAGCCTCACTATAGCTTGGCGGGGCTGAGGGTTCAGTGGCTGGTGCTGCAACTACTTCGCACGGAATCGGGTGTTTGGATTCCTGCAAAAAGTCAATCTGACTTGCTTTCAGGCTTACGAGGCATACCATGCCTTTTGCCTTAACCAGGGCCGTTCTCAGGTCCTCTATGGTCTTTTGGCAGGGGCCATGGTCTGCGCTCTCAAACCCATGTTCAAGGGATAGCTTGTAAACTGCCTTGACTTCCACTACTCTCTCCCCCTGCGCTCTTAGCTGCTGTGCGAGGCAGGCGTTTTTCTCCCGTATTCTCGCCTCATGGATCTTTGCCTCAGTAACCTGGCATTCCAGATACTCTATTCTAGCCTGATGTTGGCTGGCTACAACTTGGTGTTCCTGATTCAGCGCGTGAAGCGCTGTGATGAGCTTTTCCCCACCCATGGCCTTTTCCTCTATCTCTGCTGCCTGGGTTGTGATTCTGGCTGCCTCTGCTGCAACGACCTGGTCCAAAATCTGGACCTGTTTCTTGTAGCACATCAGCCACACCGCCTTTTCCACTGACTTCTTATGCTCTTTGCTCTCTGTCCACCTGATGGCTGCGTCTACCGGATGCCCATCCAGTAAGAGATCGGAAATCCACTGCTTAGTGAGATTTACCTTACCAAAGACATAATCCGCTATCCTCTCATCCATTGCATTTCGACCATTCAAACCTGGGTCTACTACATTGCAATTCTGCTGCCAGTGTCCTGCCGCGGTCACCATTTTCTGTAAGGGGTTTCTCTCTCTGAGGTCGCAGAGGTTTCTCTCGCCAGAGGCCTCTCTCTCTCTTTTGCACAGTAAAACCTTGAGTGGTTCGACCCACTCGCCCCTTAGATTCTAGACACTGGACTTAGGTGCAGGAACTACAATGCAGAGAAGACTCTTATAGACCAAGTTTAATGAATCAAAATGGAATTTTATTGCATATGGAAAAGCAAATCAAATGCAAGCAAATGAGAGGGTACATGGGAGGGAAAAACAAATCATAACAATACAGTACTAGCTAAAATAGATACAGGCATATTATACTTTACAAAAGCCATCATGAAATGGGGAAACACACGGAACATCGAGGGACAACAACTCATGTTAATTATACCCAAAATGCCCATCCCCTTAAACCTATCTAGATCCGATTATGAAGGGCCAGAAACATGCTCACCAATCCAGTTGGAAAAGTATAGAGTTTTGAAACAGGTCTGCGTTTTGATCCCCTCAGGCGTCCTGTTTCCTCGTGGTCAGTGGAACCACAGCGGGCTGTGCCACACCTCACTCTCTCTCTCTCTCTCTCTCGAGGTGAAGGTCACGGACAGGCTGGACACTGACGGGCCTGGATGTCGGAGGAGATCATCTGCTTGACCACGGTTGGAAGCCCCTAGCCGGCTTTCATATAGGATTCTTCTGTAGTTTTACTACCTCCCGTTTCGTCAACGGCCCGGGGTTGGTCGATGATCTCCCGATGTTTTACCCTGGGGTGGGATGCCGGCTCGAACCATCTTCTTCTCCGAACTCCAGCTGCTATCGAAAGTAACGGCTATTACCAAAGATCCCACGAAGATGATGAAGAAAGGAACCTCTCTCTTCCCAATATCTGAGATGAAGCCCCCTCGCTACCCCCGGTGTCTCCAATTATACTTCTCAGAAGAAGCCTCTATCTCCCGCCAATTCAAAGTTAGTCTTTGTTTATCTTTTGGCGGGCTTATGGCACAGCGGGGTAGTTATTATACTTAAACTGCTTTCGGGATGGCTGGTGATGGCCATCTCTGGTCTGGAATGACCTGGTAATGTTTTAATGTCTTCTTGATGTCTTTAACGGGTCCTTGATGCTTTCCTCATGAATATGGAACTGTTCCCCTTTGTTTGGGTAAACATTTAGATGGCCTTTATCTACAGGCCGATCTGACTGGATCTGCATCCAATCTTTATGTATGTGTGGGTGTCTGGTTTTGTTCTCTCAAAAACGGCTTCCAGAACTTACTGTGGGTTGAATCCACAACAGCTGTCTGGGGACTGCAGGAACCATTTTAAAGTGTCCCAATAAGTCAGTCACGGGGTCTGGCGGCCATTTTGTGTGTCCCTTTTCTGGGCTTCTTTTAAAACAGTCTTTTAAAAATCATGGCCTCTTCTGCCAGAGGACCCTTATAATACAATATTAATTTTGCGAATTCTACATGTTCCATTTGTCTAGAACGCCGCCCATCAAATGTCAAAGAGCCCATGATACCTCACCGTATCCCAGACGGGCCCTGGCAGGTCGTGGCAACGGATCTGTTCACATGGAACAACGAGGACTACATAGTGACTGTTGATTACTACAGCAGATTTTTTGAATTGGACAAGCTTCACAGCACCACATCTGCAGCTGTGATCCACAAGCTAAAGGCAGCCTTAGCCAGGCATGGCATTGTAGAGACTTTAGTCTCAGACAATGGCCCCCAATACAAATCAAAAGAGTTCGAGTCATTTGCCAAGGCATGGGATTTCACACATGTCACATAAAGCCCACATTACCCTCAAATTAATGGCCTTGCTGAAAAAACTGTCCAGATTGCAAAAACACTCATGGACAAAGCCAAAGCGGACAAAAGAGACCCCTACATCAGTCTCCTTGAGTACCGCAACACTCCGGTTGACAACTTCAAGTCACCAGCACAGCTGTTGATGAGCCACAGACTTCGCTCAATCCTTCCAAGCACCAACCAGCAGCTGCAGCCAGAGGTCGTCAGCTGCAAGCAAGTGCATGCAAAACGTGTACAGAGACAGCAACGCCAAAAGAGATACTATGACAGGTCAGCTAGACTACTGCCGCCGCTGTACAATGGAGAATCCATCAGAATCCAGGAGCATGACTGCTGGAAGCCAGCAGTCGTCATCCAGCCAGCTGACACTGAGCGATTGTATCACGTCCGCACCCCAGAAGGACAGGTGTACCGCCGCAATCGCAGGCACCTCCTGAACACCAAGGAACAACACCGTCATTCCGACGAGAGGATCAGTTCAACAGAGTGTGATGAACAGAGCAATACACAAAACACATCATACTTACCTGAACCTAAACCTGAACCTGAATTGTTGACCGATTCAGGAGCATGCTCAGTTCCATACCACACAAGGTCGGGACGAGAGGTCAAGCCTAGAGTTATCCTTGACTTGTGAACTGTCAAAGGGTGTAGGCGGATCACTGCCCTAAAAAAAAACTGTACATCGTTATTGAAATGTTGATGTTTTCAGTGCTAGTTAAATGCTGAGTTTACTTTTATGTTTATGCTACCGAGAACATTATGTAGAAGAAAGGTTTAAAAGTAATGCATAACATTTTTCTTTTAAAAGAAAGGGGATGTAACATTTGCATATTGAATTATCATTGGCCCGCAGGCATCTGTAAGGACTGCTATTGTTTTGGAAGACCCAAGCTAGGGGTCCGAACGCCATCTTGTCCCCACTGTGCTGTATGATTGAGATCACAGACCTAATGCTTCATAAAAGAGTTAAACTGTAATACTCCGTTGTCCTGCAATTTATTATTTTTGTACAAAGTGTGCAAAACAAGACAGGCTGGAACACTAATTCATATTAAAGCCATTGATTTATTGAAAAAAAGAGCTAAGAATTCCTTTGGTTGCTGTGTGGTTCAATATGTTAAAGAAATTATTCTTTTAGAATGTGTTTACAATACTGCGAGAAATGTTGGAGGAAGTCTTCATGAATGCTTTTATGATGTAGCTACACATAACGACCAAAATAATTCTTCCCCCAGAGCTAATAAATTCTCTCTCAGAATGCTGAGAACAAATAATGTTTATGGATTATTGTCTTTCTGTTCCATAGCTCCTGAATTACTGTCATGTCAACACCAGACAGAAAATAAATCCAGAAAGACCCTTTTCAAGCTCCATTACTGACTCTTTCCTACATTGCAACTGAGACTACACTTGAAAAAATTACTTCATTGGGTGTGAAGTGCTTTGGGATGTCCTGAGGTCGTGAAAGGCATTACATAAATGCAAGTTATTTCCTCTTTTTTTCCTTTCCTTTGAGATTCCTAGTTCATTGAGTGGATTGGTTTTCATCCAAACACCAAATTCATCTCGTGTTGCTGCTTTATATTGTGTACATAAGAAAATAGCACAAAATCACAGATTTTCAATTTGTATTTCAATAAGCAAATAAGACAACAGCTGGCAGCCCTTGATTATAATTTTTATAAGTGGCTTAGAGGATGAAACATTGTCTAAGGTATCAACATTTGCAGTTGACACCAAATTGGGTGTCTTGGCCAATGTTAACCAATGTGCAATAATCCAAAGGGATCTGGGGAGGCTATATCAATAGGCCAAAAAGGTGGCAGATGTAGTTCAACATTGATCGGTGTAAAGTCATGGATTAGGTAGTAGAAATGAGAATGTGGTTTACACATTAAATTACAAATAACAAAGCAGAAATGAGTGCTGGGGTTTTATTAGATAAGTCATTAAAACCCTTGATTTAGTATTCACAGGGGCAGTGAAGAAAGCAAATAAAATATTGGGATGTATATGTAAAATTATGACTCCTAAGTCTAAGATGTTGAAATTGTAGCTGGTCTTGGTAAGGCTGCATCTCGAGCATTGTGTTCATTTTTCTCTCCAAAAAGACGTAAAATTATTGGAGCGAATCTGATTCCTGAACTTAGAGTGCTAAGCTTTGAGGAAAGAATATCTACAATGGGACTTTATTCTCTGAAGAAGAGAAGGGTGAGGGGTAACTTGATATAGATCATTAAGGATTTTCACAATAACTGAGAATTTGTATCCAATTGCTAAAGGTTTATACATATTAAAAGTTGTAACCTGCCTTTTCTCTTTATAGGTGCTGGTTGACCTATTGTCTATTTCTAACATTTTCTGTTTTTGGGCCTGCAAACAATCCTAAACAAATGGTTGCCAATGCCAGTAGCAGTTAAGGTCACCACCACCCTCAACTTTTAGCTCCTTCTACAGCACCGTGGGACATAGATAATATAAGCCAAATTGCAGAACCCAGAAGTGTCAAACACACAACTGATGCATTGTTCAGCAGAGTTGAGTCTTTGATTACTTTTCCCACTGAACAGGAACAGCAGCATGATGGGCTGCACAATTACATCACATTGCTGGATTCCCCTCGACACAATTCCTTTGTCTACGTGAAGCAAAAGGGGTTTCATTCCACCAATGTGCAGCTGGTCAGTGGTGATCAACGCTGAATCTTGCAAATCAATTGTGTTTTCCCAGGCACAGTCACAACACTTTCATTTTAAGGCTACCATCTGTACCACTGTTATTTGAAAGAAAAGGTGGACTGCAAGGATGACTCATTGGAGACAAAGGCTATTCTCTTCATACTAGGGGAATGATGTGCTGTGCCATTTGATTACGTAGAAATGGTTAATGATCCTCTTGCACATGGCCATGAACAATTCACTGTTCTTTTCAAGTCTGACACCTTCCTTCTTATTTGTATTCAGATTCTAAGGGTACTGGGTACCAATTTCTTATTTTCCTTATATACACCTCATGCACCTCTTCTGGTGCATCACAGAATCTAACTGTTTTTTTGCTCCATTCAGTTTAATTTGTAATGTACTTCACCTTGTGAGCTTCTACTAGTGGTTTTGTTCTGCTTTAAGAGACTGCTGCAGACCTTTAAAGACCTGCAGCAGGGCTCACAAATTCTAGCCACAAGTCTGTGAGCTCCCAGGCCTTGTACACATTGTGGATGGAAACTGTCCATGAATATGCAATTTGTGTTTGAACCAGAAGTTTAGGCAAAAACAGACATGGATGAATAGTTGGGCAGAAATCCCACCTTATTTTGTTTCCATCCCATGAGCACCATCATTGTAATTTTCACCGTAAACTCATGTAATCCCTCTTTAACCTCACACAGAGCCATTTAGATGTATGACGCACAAATAGAAGAATGTGAGTGATGGCTTGGAGGGGGCTAACCAAGTGACTAACAGGTTGGAGGAAATTGCTCAGGGATGTTGGTGAGAGACAGATTAGAGATGTTTAGTCAGGGATCTCCATGTGTGATAGTTTGGAAATGTTTGGTCAGGGACATGACAGGTTCAAGGGGGTTGGTCAGGAACATCAGCGAATCACAGTTTGGAGGGGGTTAGTCAAGTACATCAGTGAGTGAAAGGTTGGAAGAGGGGATAATTAGGAATGCCAGTGAGTGGCAGGTTGGAGGGTTGAGTGAGAGATTAGCACTGTATCTCCTCACTCTGAGAGTGTGTCACCGCTAATCAAACTGAAGGGTTTTTGCTTGTTGCACCATGGGAAGGATAGAGGGTGTGATAAATCCATCAGAGGAACAAGTTTGTGTGTCTGTTTTTCCTAGTTGGTTTGACTGGAATCCCCTAGGACAGTTTACAGAAATCGTGCAGGAGATTAGTGCTGTTTTTTTCTTTACTCTTGCCAATTAAAGATGAATTCAATGTAATTATGTGGAATGATTTCCTCCAGAGAATAATGGTCTGATAGTATAAAGGCAATTAAAATGTTTGTATCGTTAATGTGAACTGAACTATATCCTTGTACGGATTTGTAGTAATTGTAAGGACTGTGAGGCAATTAACTATCCACAGAATATACTAGAAACGCAGCTCAATTGCAGAAACTGATTAAGGAAATTATCTCTGGCCTAATAGCTTGGAGCGAACCGCTTTCTGTGTAACAAGAAAAAAAAAGAATTTCACAAACTGTTTAGAGCAACTACCTTTCAGTGAGTGACACATGAAGGAGATTGGTTATAGAATAAGTAGCAGGGTGAGGGGATTGGTTACAGATTTGAATAACAAAGGAACAGTAATTGTTAAAGATATGACTGATAGGGAAGGGATACTGTTGAGGGGGATGACTTACCAGATGAAGGCAGCAGCAGCCAACTTCTCGGCACCAGGGGTGCTTCTGCTGCTCAGGAAGGGAGGAAAAAGAGTGGGAGAGCAATAGTGGTAGGGGATTCTATCGTAAGGGGTACAGATAGGCGTTTCTGTGGCCGTAGACGTGACTCCAGGATGGTTTGTTGCCTCCCTGGTGCCAGGGTCAAGGATGTCACTGAACGGCTGCAGGGCATTCTGAAGGGGGAGGGTGAACAGTCAGAGGTCGTGGTTCACATTGGGACCAATGACATGGGTAGGAAGAGGGATGAGGTCCTGCAGCAAGAATTTAGGAATCTAGGTAGCAGATTAAAGAGCAGGACCTCAAAGGTTGTAATCTCTGGATTACTCCCGGTGCCACGTGCTAGTGAGTATAGGAATAGGAGGATAGAGCAGATGAATGCGTGGCTAAAGAGTTGGTGCAGGAGGGAGGGCTTTAGTTTCCTGGATCACTGGGCCTGCTTCTGGGGAAGGTGGGACTTGTACAAGTCGGACGGGTTGCACCTGAACCAGAGCGGGACAAATATCCTTGCGGGGAGGTTTGCTAGCACTGTTCGGGGGGGTTTAAACTAAAATGGCAGGGGGTTGGGAACCTGAGCAGGGAGACAGAGGAAAGGGAAACAGGGATAAAAGCAAAAGATAGGAAGGAGAAAAACAAAAGTGGCAGTCAGAGAAATCAACGGTTTAAATCAAACGTGGCCACAGTAAATAATAATTCTAATAGGTCTAAGAGCGTTAAAAAAAAAACAAGCCTGAAGGCTTTGTGTCTTAATGTGAGGAGCATTTGTAATAAGGTGGACGAATTGGCTGTGCAAATAGAGGTAAACGAATATGATTTGGTTGGGATTACGGAAACGTGGCTCAAGGATGGCCAAGACTGGGAACTCAACATCCAGGGGTATTCGATATTCAGGAAAGATAGGCAAAAAGGAAAGGGAGGTGGGGTAGCATTACTGGTTAAAGAAGGGATTAATACAATTGTAATGAAGGATATTAGCTCTGATGATGTGGAATCTGTATGGGTAGAATTGAGAAATACTAAGGGGAAAAAAACATTAGTGGGAATGGTATATAGACCTCCCAACAGTAAGGCGGAGGTTGGGGATGGCATTTAAAGGGAAATTAAAGAAGCGTGCAATAAGGGCACAGTAGTCATCATGGGTGAATTTAATCTACATATAGATTGGGCCAACCAAATTAGTAACAATACTGTGGAGGAGGAATTCCTGGAGTGTTTACGGGATGGTTTCTTGGACCAATATGTCGAGGAACCAACCAGAGATCAGGCCATCTTAGACTGGGTATTATGTAACGAGAAAGGATTAATTAGCAATCTTGTTGTACGAGGCCCCTTGGGTCTGAGCGATCATAATATGATCGAATTCTTCATTAAGATGGAGAATGAAGTAGTTGACTCAGAGACTAAGGTCCTCAATTTAAATAAAGGAAACTACGATGGTCTGAGGAGCGAGTTGGGTAGGATTGATTGGGGAATGACACTCAAAGGGTTGACGGTGGATAGGCAATGGCAAACATTCAAAGACCGAATGGATGAGCTACAGAATTTGTTCATCCCAGTTTGGCATAAAAATAAAACAAAAAAGGTGACTCAACCGTGGCTAACAAGGGAAATTAGGGATAGCATAAGATCCAAGGAGACGACATATAAATTGGCCAGAAAAAGCAATAATCCTGAGGATTGGGAGCAGTTTAGGATTCAACAAAGGAGGACAAACGGATTAATTAAGAAAGGGAAAATAGAATATGAGAGTAAGCTATCAGGGAACATAAAAACTGACTGTAAAAGCTTTTATAGATATGTGAAGAGAAAAAGATTGGTGAAGTCATGCATAGGTCCCTTACAGTCAGAATCAGGGTAATTTATAATGGGAAACAAAGAAATGGCAGACCAACTAAATTCATACTTTGGTTCTGTCTTCACAAAGGAGGACACAAATAACCTCCCAGAGATGCCGGGGAACATAGGGCCTGATGAAAGGGTGGAACTGAAAGAAATCAGTATTTGTAGGGAAATGGTGTTAGGAAAATTGATGGGACTAAAGGCCGATAAATCCCCAGGGCCTGATAATCTACATCCCAGGGTACTTAAGGAAGTGGCCCTAGAAATAGTAGATGCATTGCTGGTCATCTTCCAGAACTCGATAGATTCTGGAACAGTACCCATGGATTGGAGGGTAGCTAATGTTACCCCACTATTCAAAAAAGGTGGTCGAGAAAAAGCGGGGAATTATAGACCGGTAAGCCTGACATCGGTAGTGGGGAAAATGCTAGAATCTATTATAAAAGATGTAATAGCAGAGCACTTGGTAAGCAGTGACAGGATCGGACAAAGTCAACATGGATTTACAAAAGGTAAATCATGCTTGACTAATCTACTGCAATTTTTTGAGGATGTAACTGGTAAAATAGATAAGGGAGAACCAGTGGATGTGGTGTATTTGGACTTTCAGAAAGCTTTCGATAAGGTCCCACATAAGAGATTAGCGTGCAAAATTAAGGCACATGGGATTGGGGGCAAGATATTGACTTGGATAGAGAACTGGTTGGCGGACAGAAAGCAAAGAGTTGGAATAAACGGGTCGTTTTCCGAGTGGCAGGCAGTGACTAGTGGGGTACCGCAAGGATCGGTCCTAGGACCCCAGCTGTTCACAATATATATTAATGATCTGGATGAGGGAATTGGATGTAATATCTCCAAATTTGCAGATGACACAAAGCTGGGTGGGAGGGTAAGCTGTGAGGTGGATGTCGTGAAACTCCAGTACGATTTGGACAGATTGGGTGATTGGGCAGAAACATGGCAAATGCACTATAATGTGGATAAATGTGAGGTTATCCACTTTGGTGGCAAAAACAGGAAGGCAGATTATTATTTGAATGGCAATAGATTGGGAAAAGGGGAAGTGCAAAGAGACCTGGGTGTTCTTCTGCACCAGTCGCTGAAGGTAAGCATGCAGGTGCAGCAGGCAGTTAAGAAGGCAAATGGTATGTTGGCCTTCGTAGCAAGAGGGTTCGAGTACAGGAACAAGGATGTCTTGCTGCAGTTGTACAGGGCCTTGGTGAGACCGCACTTTGAGTATTGTGTGCAGTTTTGGTCGCCTTACCTGAGGAAGGACGTTCTTGCCATGGAAGGAGGGCAGCGAAGATTCACCAGGCTGATACCTGGGATGGCAGGAATGACGTATGAGGAGAGATTGTGTCGATTGGGCTTATACTCACTGGAGTTTAGAAGATTGAGAGGGGATCTCATCGAAACTTATAAAATTCTGTCAGGCCTGGACAGACTAGATGCAGGAAGGATGTTTATGATGGCCGGGGAGTCCAGAACCAGGGGTCATAGTCTAAGGATAAGGGGTAAGCCATTTAGGACTGAAATGAGGAGGAATTTCTTCACCCAGAGAGTGGTGAACCTGTGGAATTCTCTGCCACAGAGGGCGGTGGAGGCCAGTTCATTAAATATATTCAAAAAAGAGTTGGATATATTTCTTAAGGCTAAAGGGATCAAGGGATATGGGAAGAAAGCAGGGACAGGGTACTGAATTTGGATGATCAGCCATGATCTCATTGAATGGCGGAGCAGGCTCGAAGGGCCAAATGGCCTACTCCTGCTCCTATCTTCTATGTTTCTATGTTTCTATGGATTAGTTGAAGAAAAGAGTGACCGAGAAGGGAGTGAATAAAAAGTGAATGGAGATATGAATAACAGAGCGACAGAATTGGTTAGAGATGTGATTTACAGAGGGAGTGCATAGATTGGAAATTTGAGTGACAGAGGGAGGAGATTTAAGTAGAGTACCTAACAGAAGTAGGTGATTAATTTGAAAGAATGGCTGAGGCAGAGGCTTGGTAAGAGAGTGAATAGGAAATCCACCTCAAAGGGGAAAATTCAACCCTTGGTGTCTGATAAGAAGGAGTTGTTCCCTTAATCATCATTGTTGTTGATGTTGCTATTATTGACAATTCAGTTTGAATATATTCTATTTTATCTCTCATTTCCTTATACTATATATTTGGAGAATCGATAAGTTTGATTTCCTATGGACATTTAGTCCAACTGAGTTCCTGAGCATTAGAGTGATACAGTAATTGCATACATAGAATTACATAGAATGTACAGCAAAGAAACAGGCCATTCAGCCCAACTCGTCTGTGCTGGAATAACAACAGAAAATGCTGGAAAAACTCAGCAGGCCAGGCAACATCCGTGGAGAGAGAAACAGAGTCAACGTTTCAGGCCGAAACCCTTCGTCAGGACTGAAAAAACACAGGAAATGAAACAGATTAAAAAGCCAGTTTGGGGGCTGGGAAATGGGGATGAAAGAACAAAAGAGAAGTGAAGAGACATTAAGAGGTATTCAAAATGAGACGAGATGGTGATAGGACTAGTGGAGAGACAAAAGGCAGCTCTAGATTAGGTGTGAAATGCGCTGGCAGAATGAGACAGCTGCCATGTGGGAGAGAAAAAAAGGGGGAAGGGCACAAAACAAAGGTGTGGATAAAAAATATATATAAAAATGTAATAGGGGCCGAGGTTAAACCGAGTCTTGGCAGATACCTGATCAAACACGAGAAGGGAAACTGAAAGCAATGAAGATGAACAAGGTTGAAGAGCCAAACGGAGATCCCGTCGAAGAGAAGAGCAGAACTTCTTCAAGTCTGTGCTGGTGTTTATACTCCACATCGGGGTCCTCCCATTCTAGCTATCACATCTCAGCCTTTCAGCATATCTTTCTATTCATTTTTATCTCATGTACTCGCCTAGTTTCCTTTTGAAAGCATCTAAGCTATTTGCCTGAACCATTCCTGTGTTAACATGTTCCACATTCTAACCATTCTCTAAGTAAAGAAATTTCTCCTTATTCCCCTATTGGATTTGTTTGTAACTATCTTGTATTTATGGTGCCTAGTTTTCTCCCATAAGTGGAAACATTCTCTCCACATCTAGCCTATGAAACCCATTCATAATTTAAAGACTTCTATCAGGTCACCTCTTAGTCTTCTCTTTTCTAAAGAAAAAGCCCAAACTTGTTCAATCTTTACCATTAGCTGTAATCTCTCAGTTCTGGTGCCATCCTTGTAAATCTTTTTTGCAATTTCTCCAGTGCTTCCATGTCCTTTTTATAGTATGGAGACCAGAACTGTGTACTGTACTCTTACCAGGGTCCTATATAATTTTATATTCAATTTTTGGAAGAGAATATGATGCAGCAATTAAGGTGAATCAGCAACGTTAGTGCTGGAGACTTGAACAAATTTCTAGTTTTTGCACCTAAACTCAGCCACTTTTCCTGAGTGCTGTCACAATCTAATAAAGTACTGAAGCAATGCTTTGTGAAATATTAAGGAAAGAAATTGCATTTATATAGTGATATACCTATCAATTCGTCCAATAAAAAGCGACGAGTTAGGAACGTAACTAAAGGTTTTTATTGACTAAATAACAGAGCCCACCCTCGTGGGTGATCGGGTCCAACAAGGAGGAATACCAGCCAGTCGACTACCTTTATACCTGGGCAGGTAGGTGGAGCCATGGGCGGAGTCGGAGGTGGTCAGCCCAGGTATAACAGCGCGACAAGAGGCGACCTCGTATCGTGATACAACAGTGATAACGGTGATAACAATACAACAGTGATAACTATAGTGTAACGATAAAAGTGGTTTACCACATTTAGTGCCTTTCATGACCTCAGGACGCCCCAAAGCGCTTTATAGCAAACTAAGTCCTTTTGAAGTGTCGTCACTGTTGTAATGTAGGAAATGTGGCAGCCAATTGGCGCACAGCAAGGTCCCACAAACAGTAATGTGATAATGATCAAATAATTTGTTTTTTGGTGGTGGTGGAATAAATATTGGCTCGGACACCGGGGAGAACTCCCATGCTCTTCTTTGAATACTGCCATGGGATCTTTTAGAGGGCAGACTGGTCCATGATTTAATGTCTCATTTCAAATCCCTCAGTACTGCACTTGTGTCAGCCTGGATTATGTATTCCAGTCTCTAATATCTATTAAGCATACCGTATTTATATTGTTCACAATTAATTTATATTAGTCATTTAAAGATCATGCAGTAAAATATTTTAATTCGCAGCCTGCATGTCAATTTCTGAAAATTTATGAATGCATTTGGCATAAATCAACTTCTGAAACACTTTTTAAAATTCATTCATGGGATGTGGGCACCGCTGGCAAAGCCAGCATTTATTGCCCATATCTAATTGCCCTTGAGAAGGTGCCAGTGTGCCACCTTCTTGAACTGCTGCAGCCCTTGTGGTGAAGGTACTCCCACAGTGCTGTTAGGGAGGAAGTTCCAGGATTTTGACCCAGCTGAAGAGATCGCAAAGTCTCTGCTTGAAGAATGGACTCAGTCGAAAATATTTTTGTGGATTTATGGGATTTTTCTGAGGGTGTTTTCCCTGTCGTGGGATCGCCCTGTGCAGATGCCTGGGGGACTGGTTTTTTAAAACTCCAGAGAACGCATGGCAGTTGGCTGTGACAAAAGAACTGTCAGTCATCCGGAATGTATGGGTTCGCCCGACAGTCCTGGGAAAAGGAAGGGGGCCATTGACGAAGGGGCTGAGGACCCCGAGGCACCCGTTGAACTTGAACCTATTTGAAAGTCACTCTAATATGCAAAAGCACTTCTCAACTCCATCTCAGAAGAGAAGCAGAACAATGAACCCACTAGCCTCAGCCAGCCGAAGAGGAGCCAGTTTTTCCCAACACAAAGACCGAAAGATATGTCCCAGACTTAGGGCCATTAGTCCAATCATAGAATACTCATGGGTCCGATGATGACCCATCACTGATTAAGTACCGGAGTGCTTAGAAACAAAAGGATTTTAAAGATTGGCGGGAAAGATAGGGGTAGCCAGACTCCTATAAAGATAGATCCTTTTCCACCATTCTCTCTCTCTCTCTCTCTCTCGCTCCCGCTCCACCAAGATTGACCTAACAAGAAGTACCAGAGGAAGAAGCCGCTGAGCAGAGTGATCGAGACTGACTGTGTGTGGTGGTAAGCATGGTCTCGAGTGTTCCAAGCCGGTAACCCGATATCCCAGGCGAGCTGGGTCAGGTGTAAGGGCTCAGGGTTTTTCTCAGAAGTGAAGTTTTTTTGGGCTATTCCGGGGTGGAAGCTTAATTTGGTTCAGCCAGGTGAAGGGGCTTATGCGACTGGGTAATTTGTTGGTAGGGGTGGAGTTAGAGTCCACCATAGCAACAAGGGAATTACTGCATGTTATAGTCCCCAGTTGTGTACTGTATGTATGTTGTTTGTAATCTGGATCTTATTCTCCACAGAGACAGTGATTTTGTTTAGTAGTGCATGTTTTAGCCAGTGTATGTTAGACCAAATAAATATAAGTCTGATTTTTCACTGAAGCATTCCTGTCCGTGACTTATTCCATTTACACGCTGAATAATAATTCCCGTGTATAGAACTTTTGTAAGGCGGGGGCGATTCGAACTATCCGTCTAGCAATTGGGCTAGGATCAAAACCGCTTACACCTCTTGGCGACCACGGGCAGGACCTGGGTTAACGGATTGTAAATCAGTCATGGACAGCGCTTCTGGCGAAAGATCCCAAATGGAGGAAAGGATTTCTTCATATGTGTTTAAGAAGGTTAACGTCACTAAGAAGTGGGTGCTAGGCTTGTTGCGTGCTGAGCGGCCGGCGGACACAGCGGCAGAATGGACGGAGGGCAAGGAGCATAGGCGCAGCATTGAAAAGGCGATATGGCTCGTCTGTCTACAAAGACAAGTTCAACTGCTAGATAAGCAGGTTGCTAAATTAGAGGCAGAGCTCAGGGAGTCCGAGGCACAGTCAGATGCAAGGGCTATAGTAGGGAGCAGGTTATGCATGGAGCTAAGGGATGAGAAGCAGGGAAGAATAAGCCAGGAGGAACCCTTCCGTAGCCATAAGGAGTTCCTGCAATGCCAGGTAACTGAGGCAAAGGGGAACGAGAGGGTGGTTAGGGAGGAGAACGCTCGCTTGTCGAGTGAGGTAAAGGTGCTGGGAGAGCAGTTGAAGGATATTCAGGTGGCATACAGAGTCGCCAGCGCTGGAGGGTTTGATACGGGTAATCATGGTCCTTGCCAGGAGCAGATCCGGAATTTGACCGATGCTCTATCTAAGGCCAAAGGGATGGTCAGCTTGGTAGCTACGGGAATGGCCCGGGTAGATGAGGAAGAGCAGGAGGGAGATAAGGAGGACTGTGAGGCAGAGGAGGACGCTCGACCACGGCCCGAAGTGTCGGGGCCAGGACCCATGTGCCCTGTCCGGCAGCGGAAATAGGGTGCGCCCGTAGGCGGTCAAGAGCAAGGAGCACTGCAGAGCGACTTCGTGGTCCCGTATACGACCCCCCAGCTGCAGGCAATGGTCTCTAACCTGACCACACTGACCAGCACAGGGGACCCATCTGTCCATTTAATGGATGTGGAGCAGGTGGGGGGGATCAATAACTGTAACAAAGCTGAGACAGCCAAATTACTTTTATTTTCCCTGGATAGTAGGTTGTACCAGTCACTCTCAGCAGGTAGCAAGAGGGGGCAGGGTACGTTAGAGGGGATAAAGGATGACATCCTAGAGGCTATGGGCCTCAATGATGGAAGTCCCTTCTCCCAAGTGGAAAGGACACTGCAGTCAGCTGGGGAGGCACCGCAGGCTTTCGCAGACAGGCTTTGGCCCATCTACAGGAGTGCCTGTGCGGGGGTGCCCGACTGGGCGCAGCTGCAACGGGAGCCTAGGGCTCATTGGCTGAGGACCCTGGTGGCGAACAGCCTGCCCAGGATCAAGGCCAAAGCAGAGGGGTGGTTCGATTCCAGGGATCCCCCGACCACAGAAGAGAGTGTGATCCAGCAGTTAACTCTCTCTTTTAAGAATGGTAGGGGTGAGGATGACAAACCAAAGGGCAGAGTACACGAGTTAAAGCCTAGTGGAGGCAACGTTAGAAGAGAGTGGCGCCAGGAAGGGGGTAGCTCAAGGAAGAAGCAGGGTTGTTATGGGTGTGGGAGTAAAGGGCATTGGAGGAAAGATTGCCCAGTCTCTGACAAAAGGAGCGGGAAAGGGGATCCTCCAGCGCCAGTGCAGAAAGCCGCAGCTGTGGCAGGAAGCAGCACTGATCCGTTCACGGTATTAGTGGCTGCTCTCCACGCAGTCTTTCCGTCAGGGCAGGGTAGGGTGGATGCGGCAGCGGGCAGCGTACTCCCATCCGCCCTGAACAATCCCGACCCATGACTAGGGGCTTCTCAGTCCGTTTACCTGTGCCCAATAAGTTATGATCCTTGGAAGAGACCGTGTGTGAAGATGGGGGTGCAGAAGGGGCAAGGGACCTATCTGCTGGACACTGGAGCTTCAAGCACCATTGTCTATGCGGATAACCCAACCACATCACCTCTATCGAGTGGGTTCCCATATAACTTAGTAGGGTTCACCGCAGTAGGGTTCAACGAACAGGCTGGGTCTTTCTCCATCCCACTAGCCATCAATCTGGGCACACTCCATACAGAGTGGAAATGTGTCCTGATGCGGTGGGAGCGGGAGGGAATAGGCATTTTGGGGGCAGGCTTCATACTGGCCCACAAGATATTGGTGGATTTCCGGAATCACTGTCTTTAGGGGGCAGTATGCATGGGAAAGGAGAAGGAGGTGGTAGTTATACCAGGGAAGCAAGGCAAGGGAACCGTGTGTACGATGAAGCCCAAGGGTAGTTACGACCTTGAACTTTTGGTCACGTCTACCCCAGCGGAGTACATAGCGGATGAGCGAGCCAACCTCACGGCATTCGCTGCACACAAGCACGACTGTGGGAGGGTAATAGGGGTGGAGGTCAGAGTAGAAGGAGACCCCATGGCCCGACCACAGAAACAGTACAACTTCCCCAGAGAGGCAGAGGTGGATTTAGAGACAGCATTGGGATCACTGGTTGAGCAGGGTGTGTTGAGACCCATAGCGACCCATGTGAACTCTCCGATTTGGCTGGTTAGGAAACCGGACAATTCATGGAGAGCCACTGTGGACTATCGGGTTCTTAACAAGAACATCCCAGCCTGTGCCCCCACCGTCGCAGCCGTAGCCGACCTGATCGGGAGTATCCCAGCATCCGTGAAAACATCCACGGTGCTGGACATTTCGAACGGATTCTGGTCTATCCCTCTCAAAAGGGAGGACCAGTATAAGTTCGCATTCACTTTCAAGGGTCAGCAGTACACATGGACCTGCCTTCCCCAAGGGTTTCACAACAGTCCTTCTATTTTCCACCAATGTATGGCCAACTGTTTAAAAGGATTCAGCAGACCGCAGCAGCTTGTGCAGTATGTGGACGACTTGCTTTTGCTCTCCAATGAGGGGGAGGAGCATGGCCCCCTGCTGGCTGAACTGAGTCTGTTAAAGGAAGCTGGGTTCAAGGTTAATCCCAAGAAAGCACAGATCGGCCAGCAGGAAGTAAAATTCCTCGGGCTGACCGTGCGTGCTGGAGAGAGGGCCATCGATGAGGCGAAGAGGAAGGCGATACAGGAGCTACCTGCCCCGACCACGGTAACGGGGGTAAGATCCTTCCTGGGACTCACAGGGTACTGCAGGGATTTCATAGAAGACTATGCCGCTACGGCAGCTCCTCTACTCCGGCTCCTCCACAAGGGAGTGGGCTGGGAGTGGGATGAGGACTGCATGGCAGCTTTTAGTCATCTGAAGGGAGATCTGCAGACCGCACCGGCTTTAGGAGTGATTGATGGGGGAAAGGAGTTCTTTTTGGAGGTAGCTGCCACAGGGGACAGTTTGAGCGCAGTGCTGCTCCAGGAGCGGCATGACAAGCTGAGGCCTGTGGTATACTCATCAAGAATCCTCACAGATGCAGAGAGGGGGTACTCCAATTGTGAGAGGCACCTGCTAGCCACACATTGGGTCATGAGGAGATCACAAATCTTCACGGGGGCATCCCCGGTAACTCTCTTAACCCATCATACGCCCACTCAGATGCTTCTGGATGGGAGGATAAAGGACAGCACGGTGAGCAGTGCACGCATTGCTCGCTGGACTTTATTGCTCTCTCAGACAAATTTGAGTGTGAAAGGCCTCTGTGAGCCCAAGCTCGCCGCAACTTTGATCTACCCAGGGGTGGCCCACAAATGTTCTGTTGAAGGGGTATGGGACGTAGACATAGGGTTTCGGGCTGGGATCCATCCCACGGGCCGCGAGATCTATGTAGATGGGTCCAGTACAGTGGTGGCCAGCGAGCGACTCACTGGATGTAGGATTTTTGACCCAAAGGCAGGCGTTGCCAAGGCCATTAAACTCCCGAGCACCATGAGCGCCCAGCACGCTGAAATGTCAGCGGTGGTGTATGTGGTTACCCACCCCGAAGAGTTCCCTACACCCTACACGATTTGCTCAGACAGCATGTTCACTTGCAATTTGTGTACAGAATATTTAGCCATTTGGTCTCATCTCGGGTTCACATCTGCAGACGGGAAACCCCTAGCAACCAAGCCATTGTTGCGACAGATCCTAACATCGATAGGAACCCAGGAGGATTCCTATATCCACAAAGTCAAGGCCCATTCTAAGACAGAACCCCGTGCGGAGGGCAATCAGCAGGCCAATGTGCTGTCCAAAGAGGGTGCTCGAACGGACACATTTTGGGATGCATATGGGTCAAGTCTGGTAGCAGCGATCAGAGACAGAGGTGGGACCCAAGGGAGTGCAGGGGTAGCATTGGCCCCAGACCCAAAGATGAGCCAGGCACGGGATCCCGCCCTAATGACTGTTCTGGAGATGCTGGTGAAGGGAGATAAGGTAGAGGGTCCATACGGAGTGACAGGTATTACGGTAAAGGAAAAAGCCTTCCCATGCCGAACAGTTACAGCTTTGGGGACCGTAAGGATTCTAGTGAGAGAAGTCTTCTCTAGGTGGGGGCTACCACAGTATGTGGAGCCCGATCAGGGGAGTCACTTCACAGGGGCAGTCATGCAGGCGACTCTGAAGATGCTAGGTGTAGAGGGTAAATGGCATGTCGCATACAACTCACAATCATCGGGGATTGTGGAGCGAATGAATAGGACCATCAAGGAAAGGTTATGGAAGGAGACGGAAAACTCGCCTAGAAAATGGGCGGAGGTCTTGCCGTTAGTTCTGATGGGGGTCTGAGCCAGCCTGTCTGGAAGCACAGGGTATTCCCCGCATGAGCTCGTGACTGGCAGGGTCATGAAAACGCCCAGCCATGTACTGGCCCCGGTTCTCACGGAAGGTCAGTTGAGAGAGGTGAACCGGGACGGGTTTGTTAAGAATTTGCTTGAGCATCTCAGACAGAGCCATTGGCAGGCTGCCAGTAACATGGGGAAGCAACGTCGTAGAAATCGTTTATTGCTTGAGCCTCAGAGGCACCACGAGTGGAAGGTCGGAGATCAAGTAATGGTTAGAAACTTCGCCAGGGTAGGGACTTTTGAACCGCTATACATGGGACCGTACAGTATCATGGATAGGGCAAGTCCAATGGTATATGCGGTCAAAATACCCCGACGCATTAAGTGGTTCCATATCAATCAGTGCAAGCTTTTCAACCCTGGGGAAAGAGCTGATAAGAGGAGGAAACAGCAGAGAGTGATGAGCTGCGCTACAGGTGTGGGTCTCCAGCCCCTAATCTGGGACTGTGAGGAGCCCACAGAGGGACCAGTCGTTCTGCCTGTGGGGGCAGGAGTGAGAAGGAGTGCCAGGTTCCCATGGCCGAGGGTGCCATGGACGCCTCCTTACACACCGGTGAACGAAGGAAGCCGGAGTCATAACAGGCCCAGGGTCGAGGAGACCTAGTGTGGCCACCCAGAGATGGGTAGCGCTGTACATAACTTATTTCTCTCCTGTCTGTTGCCTTAGCTTGTCTGTATAGTTTGGATTTACATGTATGCTGTGGATACCAAATGTAATCGTGTGTAGCTGCATCTGGAAAGGTGAGGCATCACCCAAGGACAACGTTGCATTCTGTGTGTTTTCAGGAAACGCCTAAGAACAAGATGAAGTCAGCCATGGTAGTCCTGATCGTCATGATTGAAGCCAGCACGAGTCACAGGGGCGACACCGAGGAATCGTCTGTCTTCGGCTGCAGCAGCGGAGACGGACCGACCGTGACCACTGGAGGTGGCTCGAAGGATGGGGCGAGCGTCTATCTCCACGAGGGAAGGTGGCCTGGATGGCTGGGGTCGAATTCTACCTGGTATTCCAGCCATGACGAGTTCACCTATGCCCGAGAATAGGGGTTACCATCTCCCGGGTTAGGGTAACAGAGGGTAAACAGGTGTGCCTTAGCTGTAGGGGACACGTTCCACTGGGAAGGTGGTGGTGGCTCAGGAAACTGAGCACGGATACAGGGGACCAGACAGCTGACTGGGAAAGACTAAGTAATGACACGTACTGGGCAATCACGGGTTCTCAGGGAGGAGTGAAAGTGTGTTGGGATAAGTGGTGGGAATCCGAGGAAGGGATTTATGTGTGTATGTGGGGGTCGGAAAAGATCTGTCCAGCGGGTGTGTCGATCGCGTTTAGCAGGCGATGGCAGGACGCCGGGGGTGGGATCGGTTGGGATCAGAGTATGGACTCCTGTGTGATCCCAAAACCCCCGAACACCATCAACGCCACAGAGCTCATCTTATACACCAGGAAGCCCCGCCCAGAGCCCCGATGGTACAGACGATTGTAGATGGATGTCCCACCACCACCAGGGCTCCAGGGAATGGGTTGGTGTTAATCCCTACTGAAAAAGTGTTGTTTCAGAATGTGCACTACACCGTGGCATTAGTGATCCTGAACCCGACTGAAGTCCATCTGCCTGTGTGGTGTCCAAGGAAGACGGAGAAGCTTTATGAAGTTCTGTTAAAAGCGATGTTTCAGGAATTTTATGAACTGGACTATGGAAATGTAGAGAAAGAACAGCTTTACTATCTGAACGTTGGGGATAGTGTGGGGTCCGGGAGGCAGAGAAGAGGGACCTGGAACAATGTAGCCACAGCGTTCAGTACAGGAACGGGTATTGTTAATAGTGTAGGAATGTCTAGTTCCTATCAAGAGACTGAGGTTGACTGAGGCGATCAAACAAACGATGTTTAATGTGAAACTAATTGAGTTTAACAAACAGATGCAAGAAAACTACGAATACAGGTCTAATCAGTTCGGAAGCTCCACGAGGACTGCTTGGACGGTCCCGTGGCTGGCGTCATGACGTCATCACGTTTTTCCCGCCGATGGGGGATCACATGATGAACGGCGTGACGTCATCGCGTTTGCCTGCACTCTTAAAGGGACCGCACTCTGTACATGCAAACAGTATATACAAAGATACAGACTCAGGCTGTAGTTAACATATTGTTAAAGGGAATTATATACATTTAATCGGAGTCCCCTAGTGGCTCCGCCACATGCGCCCCCCCAGAATTGTCTTTAACAGAAAAAGTGAAACGGCGAGGAGGCCTGACAAGCCTGTCAGAGCGACTTCTGTACAGTTGGAGTGGAAGCTGCTGGACGGCGGGCGGGCTGGCGGGCAGCTGCGCCTGATCTGGCACGGCGACTGTGGGTGGTCGGCCACGTTTTGGCGGCTGTGCGGTCTCGACCGGGCGGTCAAGGTCCAAGTGTGCCGTCTTCAACCGGTCAACCGAAATGTGGTCCGGTTTACCTCCGATATCCACCGAGAAAGTTTTGTCTCCCGGCTCTAGCACGCAGAAAGGACCAGTGTAAGGGGCCTTGAGCGGATCCCGATGAGCGTCGTGGCGGATGAACACATATTCGGCGTTCTTCAGCTCTGCTGGGACATGGGAGCTCTGAAAGCCGTGATGTGACGTTGGTACTGGTGCAAAACACTTGGCTGCCTCCTGGTGGCTGATGAGTTGATTGGATGCGGACCATGGCTCTGTTGGAGTCGGAAGGAAATCCCCTGGTATGCGTAGCGGCTGGCCATAGACGAGCTCTGCCAAGGACGAGCGAAGATCTTCCTTGGGTGCCGTGCGAAGACCCAACAGGACCCATGGTAGCCTGTCCACCCACCCAGTGCCTTGGAGGCTGGCCCTCAGTGCGGCTTTGAGCGACCTGTGAAACCGTTCACACAGGCCGTTCGCCTGTGGATGGTAGGCTGTGGTGCGATGTAGCTTGATGCCGAGCCCCTGAGCCACTGCGTTCCAGAGCTCAGAGGAAAATTGCGGTCCACGATCAGAAGAGATGTCCGCCGGTACCCCGAAACGGGCGACCCAAGAGGAGATGAATGCCCTGGCTGCGTCTGCCAAAGTGGTGGATGACAAGGGAACTGCCTCTGACCATCTAGTGGTGCGGTCTACCATCGTAAGGATATGTGTAAACCCATGAGATGGTGGAAGTGGCCCCACCAGGTCCACATTCACGTGATCGAACCGTCGCTCCGGAACAGCGAAGGTGGCCAATGGAGCTTTGACGTGACGCTGCACCTTGGCCTTTTGGCAGACCACGCAGGTGTTGGCCTAGTCGCGGACATCCATATGCATGCCCCGCCAAACGAACTTGGATGACATCAGCCTTTGCGAGGCTTTCATGCCAGGGTGTGACAACCCGTGTATGGCGTGGAATTTGACGTCGGCCGCTTGGAGGCTAGAGGGGCTGGTTCGGTAAGCTTGCACCTCTGGATCCAAGGCTTGATCCGCAGCCATGAGGGCAGAGTCGATGCCGAGCTGGACTGCCTGAACGGTCGCGTGGGAGAGGCAATCCGCCACCAGGTTGTCTTTACCGGCCACGTGCTGAATATCAGAAGTGAATTCAGAGATAAACGTTAACTGACGCTGTTGTCAGGCTGACCACGGTTCGGCAGTCTTGGCCATAGCGAACGTTAGTGGCTTATGGTCTGCAAAAGCAGTGAAAGGACGTCCTTCCAGCAAGAACCGGAAATGGCGGATGGCCAGAAAAAGAGCCAGCAACTCCCAGTCGAAGGTACTGTACTTCCGCTCGTTTCGCCGTAGTTGATGGCTGAAGAACGCCAGCGGTTGCCACGTTCCATTTACCCACTGTTCCTGCACTGCGCCGATGGCGTAGTCTGACGCGTCGGTGGTGAGGGCGATGGTGGCACTTGGCAGCGGGTGCGCCAGCATGGTTGCGTTGGCGAGGGCACTTTTTGTGTCAACGAACGCCCGGCCCATGTCAACCGTCCAGCTTACCGGGTCCTTGCCAGACATGCCCTTGAGGGCCTCGTACAGGGGCTGCATGAGCAGAGCTGCCTTAGGCACGAAGCGGTGGTAAAAACTTACCATCCCGAGGAACTCCTGCAGGGCCTTGATGGTCTGCGGGTGCAGAAAGGATGTCACCACCTCTACCTTTGCTTGCAAAGGCACCGCTCCCTCTGATGTAATGCGATGTCCCAGGAAATCAATGTGGAGCAGGCCAAACTGACACTTGGCCGGGTTGAGAATCAGGCCATGTTGGCTGAGGCGACGAAAGAGGGTGCGTAGGTGCGCGATGTGTTCCTCCTTATTTCGACTGGCCACGAGGATGTCGTCTAAATAGACGAAAAGGAACTTGAGGTCCCGCAGCACGGAGCCCATGAGTCGCTGGAAGGCCTGGGCAGCATTCTTCAACCCAAAAGGCATCCTCAGAAATTCAAAAAGGCCGAATGGGGTGATGACTGCGGTCTTCTGCATGTCCTGCGGATGTACCGGGACCTGGTGGTAGCCTCGGACCAGATCCACCTTGGAAAACACAGTGTTCCCAGCCAAATGGGCAGAGAAATCCTGAATGTGGGGGATCGGGTATCGATCAGGAGTGGTAGCATCATTAAGTCGCCGATAGTCACCGCATGGCCGCCATCTGCGGCCAGGTTTCGGTACTATGTGGAGAGGCGAAGACCAGGGACTATTGGACCGGCGAATAATCCCTAGGCGTTCCATCGTAGCGAACGCCGCCTTCGCGACCGCCAGCTTGCCGGGTTCGAGGCGGGGGGCCGGTGGTAGTGATGTGGTGTTCCACACCATGCTTCGTGGCCGTAGAGGAGAACGTAGGTCTGGTCAGGTCCGGAAATTCACCGAGCAGGCGAGCGAACTCGTCCGGAGTTGGGAAAGCGCAGGAGACGGTGCGCGACATGGTGGTACCACGGTGGCAAGGAACGGAGTGAAACGTGGCCGCGTTGATCAGCCGTCGGTTCCTCACATCGACCAGGAGGCCGTTCGCGCACAGGAAATCCGCACCGAGGATGGCTTGTGAAACCCTGGCCGTAACAAATTCCCAAACAAATCACTGGCCGCCGAAGCACACCTGGACCCGCCGTTTGCCGAAGGTCCGGATAGCTCCGCCATTAGCCGCTTCGAGTGAGAGGCCGTGCCTCCCAGCTTGAACATCAATAGCGGACGCGGGTATAATGCTGCACTGTGCACCGGTGTCGCATCGGAATCTCCGACCAGAGATGGAATCGATGGTGAACAACAGCTTGCCAGAATTTCCGATTGCCATCGTAGCCGCGGGGCACCCGTCAGACCCGTTCTTCTTTTGCCGGGGTTGCAGTTTTTTTTTGGGAGAGAAGCTGCAGGGAGGGCGGCAACATCTGGCTTTCGCGCCAAACCGCGCGTGGTAGGAGCACAGCCCCGAAGGTTGAGGAGCAGGGGTGGCATCTGTGGTGGATGGGTGCCTCGTGGCAGCGCAGTACGGCTGCATCACCGCGAAAATCTTGTCCGCTTTGGCAGCAACTGCTGCGCAGTCTGAGACTTCGGACCTGGCCAGGGCAGCTTGTACTTGCTCCAGTAACTGACTGAGGAAGAGCTCCCTGTGAGGGTGCCGGTCAGTTCCTTCAGTAACCCCTAGATGGCACCTTCACTGGTTGGTTTTCCTTTGTTAATTGTTTTTAGTCTCCTCTCTTTTGGTAGGGCCAAAATTAAATTAAACAAATAAACTGTAAATAAACCTCTAAAAAAATCTTTAAATAAACCTTAGCAAGTCAAATTAAAATTTGGTTGTCCAATCCAATTATGCACTCCAGTCCCCGCGGCGCCCACCGGTCACGGAAGTGCTCGAACACGCCGGCGGACACCGCGTGCTCCATCTCCAGGGCCACCCGGGTGCAAACATGGCCGCGGAAGAGAGGGAGGCAATCTGGCTGGGCGACCCCCTCGACCGCCCGCTGTCTGGACCAATTGATAGCTTTTTTTGCCAGGCCCAGGAGCAGACCCACAAGGAGGTCCTCCAACCTGCCCGCTCCCCTCCGCACCGGGTGACCGTAGATCAAGAGCGTGGGACTGAAGTGCAACCAAAAATCGAGGAGCAGTCCCTTCAAATAATGGAAGAGGGGCTGCAACCTCTCACATTCCACATATACGTGAAAAACAGACTCCTCCAGACCGCAGAACAAACAGGCGGTCTGGGAGTCCGTGAACCTACTTAAAAATATATTGCACGGGACTGCCCTGTGCAACACCCTCCAGGCCAAGTCCCCAATAGAACAAGGGAGGACTCCCGCATAGAGAGCCCTCCATTGGGGACCTCCGCCTCCGCCGGAAGGCAAGACGTCACGCCACGGCGTGTCCGGACGGCAGGCGAAGATGACAAAGTGGAAAGTGTGCAGGAGCAGCCCGTACAGGAAACCCCTCCGTGTGGAATGAAAAGGCATGGAGGGTATCTCCTCGAGACGGCTCAAGCTGTGAGGCGCCGGTTCCCGAGGGGGGGTTCGGGGCTGGGTGCCGATAAGGAATTCCGTCCGAACGGGGGAAAGCTCGGACGGGATCGCCCCACGCGCCTGAGCCGCCTCGATGCACCTAGTGGCGCCGGGGCGCAGTTTCGCTTTTACCGACTCGATGGCATTGACCGCAAGCCGGACGTTGGCCCAAGACATGCGCCGCGCCAACTCCTCCGGCGCCATCCAGCCCGCTCCTCCGCCATCGAGCAGGTCCCCGACTCTAGTCACCTTGCCAGGCACAGCCCTGCGTTCCGCCAGCCACCCGAACCCGCGGACGTGGAGGTGCGGATCCCTGAACAGCGGCTCCCGAAGGACAGCCGCCATTCCTGACGGGAGAGCTCCGCCTGGAAGCGACGTAGTTCCAAACCCATAGTAGTTCCTGGTAGAAGACAGGCAGCTCTCGCAGGCTGGCACGCGTGCCGCCCACTTTCACAAACAGGAGCTGCATGTCGTAATTGAGGCCGTGCAGCTGGCGGAAAAAATACGTCGCCAGCGCACACCATCTCGGAGGATTCTCGACGTACAGGTATCTCTGCAGCGTCTGAAGACGGAAAGTCGCAGCCTGGGTGCGAAGGCACACCAGCGCCTGACCGCCCTCCCTAAGCGGGAGACTCAGAACCGTGGCAGAGACCCAGTGCATCCTTTTGTCCCAGAAGAAGTCGACGAGCTTCTTCTGTATCTTGGCGACAAACGCAGGGGGAGGGATCAGAGTGACCAACCAGTACCACAACATGGCGGCCACCAGTTGGTTTATGACCAACGCTCGACCCCTGTAGGACAACACTCAGAGCAGTCCTGTCCAGCGCCCTAAGCGAGCGGTGACTTTGGCCTCCAACTCGTGCCAGTTCGCCGGCCAGGCATCCTCGGCAGGGCTGAGGTAGACTCCCAAGTAGAGGAGGTGCGTGGTGCTCCAGGCGAAGGGCCTGAACCCCTCCGGCAGGGAGTCCACCCGCCACTGACCCACCAGGAGTCCGGAACATTTCTCCCAGTTGATCTTGACGGGGGATGCGTCCGAGTAAATCTGCTGGCATTCCCGCATCCTCCGCAAGTCAGTGGGATCCGTGACCGTGAGGAGCACGTCATCGGCGTAAGCCGAGAGGACAACCTCCATGCCCGGCCCTTGCAGAGCCAGTCCCGCCAACCTCTTCCGCAAGAGGCGCAGGAAAGGCTCTACGCAAATGGCGTATAACTGACCGGACATGGGGCATCCCTGACACACACCCCTCCCGAAGCGAAGGGGCGCCGTCAAGGACCCGTTAACTTTAATCAGACACTCTGCGGCAGCGTACAGAAGTCGGATCCGGGCGACAAAATGCGTCCCAAACCCGAATGCGCGCAGAGTCCCGAAAAGATACTCGTGATCCACCCTGTCGAACGCCTTCTCCTGATCCAGGGAAAGGAAGGCAACCGACAGACCAGCCCTCTGGGAATGGTGGACCAGGTCCCGGACCAGATGGATGTTATCGTGGATAGTCCGGCCCGGGACCGTGTAGGACTGGTCGGGGTGGATCATGTGGGCCAGCACGGCGCCAAGGCGAGCAGACATGGCCCTGGCAAAAATTTTGTAGTCCGTGCTGAGGAGGGAGACCGGGCGCCAGTTCTTAAGGAGGCGGAGATCGCCCTTCTTAGGCAGCAGGACAATAACCGCCCTGCGCCAAGAGAGGGGCATCTCCCCGGTCGCCAAACTTTCCCCTAGGACCCGCGCGTAGTCGCCCCCCAAGACGTCCCAGAACGCCCTGTGGAACTCCACGGTCAGCCCATCCAGCCCTGGGGACTTTCCCCTGGAGAGCTGGCGGAGGGCGCCGGTCAGCTCCTCCAGACTTAGAGGAGCATCCAATTTTTCGGAGCCCTCCAGGCCGACCCTCGGCAGGTCCTCCCACAAAACTCTGCGCGCATCCTCGCTGGACGGATCCGGAGAGAACAGAGCCCCGTAATAGGCGTGGGTCTCCGCGCTGATTCCCTCCGGATCCGAGACCGGAGATCCGTCGTCGGCCAGCAGCCCCAAGAGCTGCTGACGGACCCCCCGTCTTTTTTCCAGCGAGTAGAAGAAGGGGGAGCCGCAGTCCAGGTCACGCAGGAACTGGATCCGCGACCTCACGTACGCGCCTCGGGACCCGACGAGCTGCAGGTCCTTCAGCGCGCCCTTCTTCTCTTTGTACACCTTCCGCAGGGCCGGGTCCTCGACGACTCGACCGAGACGGGACTCCAGGTCGAGCACCTCCTTCTCCAACCGCCCGACCCGGGCCTCCCGCCTCTTGGTCGACCCCTTCACGTACTCCTGACAGAAGAGACGGACGTGAGCCTTGCCCACGTCCCACCATAGCCTCAAGGAGGGGAAGCCCCCCTGCTTCCTTCTCCAGTCGGCCCAGAACCGACTAAACGAATCCCGGAACCGTGCGTCCTCCAGCAGCAGGTTGTTAAAATGCCAGTACGCGGACCCCCCCCCCGCGCGCAGCGGAACAAGCTCCGCCCACACCAGGTGGTGGTCCGTGCACGGCACCGGCCGCATGGAAGCCACCGGAACGCAGGAGACGTACGCCCGGGAAATGTAGAGGCAGTCGATTCTGGACCCTCCTCCTCCAGACCTCACGCAAGTGAAGGCGCTGGAGTCGGGATGGAGATTTCGCCAGACGTCCACCAAGTCGAAGGACCCGACCAGGTCCCTCAACTTCTCCATTGCCGCCAGGCATCGCGGGGGACCGTTACGGTCCCTCGCCTCGAGGGTGCAGTTAAAATCCCCCCCGAGGATGACGCACTCGCCCGCGTCGATGGAGCCCAGAAGAGCGGACACTTCCTCAAAGAAGCGCACTTGCTGCGCACCGCCCTGAGGGGCGTACACGTTCACTAGATGGAGCGGCACGCCCCCCATGCGAACAGTGACCTGGAGCAAGCGGCCTGGCACGTGCTCCTTGACCCCCAAGATCTCCGGCTGAAAATGCGGGGCCAGCAACATAGCCACCCCGCTGGAAATGCTGGAGAGGTGACTCATGCTGACCCCTCCTTGCCACTCCAGGAGCCACGTGGTCTCGTCTCCCGGAACGGTGTGGGTTTCTTGCAGGAAGCACACCGCATACTTCCCGTCCCGAAGGACTGAAAGGTTATTAAATCTGCGGCGAGCCTCCCTGCTGCCGTTGATGTTGAGGCTGGCTATGGTTATCTTCATCTCAGAAGCATAGTGCAACCTCTACCTACAACTAACGGGGGGAGGGAGCGCAGCCGCTAGTCGACCGCCTCTCCCTCAGCAGCCCAGTGAGGAACCTGAGCTGACGCAGCTCGAGCGGGCTCACGTCCGCGTCCGCGCCCACGGCCTTGACGGCGGCGCGGACCGACCCGATGAGCAGCGCCAGCTCCGACCACCTGGCGAGGGCCAGCTGGGTCTTGTTCTGACGACCGTGGCGCACGGCCACAAAATCCCGGAGTTCCCCGACGGGAATGAGGGGAGACCCGGCGAGGGGCACGAGGTCATCCATCGCCTCGTCGGCGATGGAATCCAACTCGTCCTCTGCGCCCATCACCGAGTCCCCGTCGTCCTCCGGGGGGTCGTCACCGGTGGCCGACCCGTCCGTCGCGCAGTGCGCAGCGAACGGCTCGGCCGCAACAGCTGGCCCCGCCTCCGCCCGGATCCCACCCCCAGGATCGGTGGCAGAGGAATCCTCCCTTGGCTCCTCTGGGGGCGCCGGGCCAGAAGACGGTGGCGGTTCGGAGCCCCCCTCCGCCTCAGACGCCGGAACGACTGGAGAACCCGGAGAAAATACAAAACCGAACCCCTCCAAGTCATCCGGCACCAGAGACACTGTCAGAGGGCCTTCCTCTTCTGCGCCACCGGCCTCTGACCCAGCAGATGGGGTGACCTCGGCTAAAACCTCGACCAGGTCGAGCAGCCCCTGAGAAATGTCTGGGTCGCTTTGGGCGAGCTCACTTTCATCGAACTCGCCCGACCCAGACCCCAGGCCGCCCGACCCGTCGAGGGGTAACGGCACCGAAAGATAATCTATTTCTGCCGCGGGTTGTTCCGCGACCCCCCCCCACGGGCAGGGTCTCGTCCCCATCCCCGGGAGGCGCGTGCTGGACAGACACATCTGCCTCAGCCTCCCGAGGGACAGGCGACCCCTGCCGAACGCCGGAGATGGTGACAGCGGAGGGGGGGCGCAGTACCCGCGGCGGGCAACGACTCCCCCTGTTCGGAGGGACCTTCCTCCTCCCGGTCTTCCTCCTCTTCCAGGGGGTCGCGCCTTCTTTTTAGCGCGGAGGGAGCGAGGGAGACCTCCATGCCTGCATCAGTTCTTTGGGGGGCGCGGCCAGACCCGGGGAGAGGAGCGGTGGCGGCGCCAGCCTCGGCCACGCCAGACGATCTGGCGGCCTTGGAGGCGGGGCAGTTCTTTCTAATGTGCCCCACCTCCTTGCAGGCGTGGCACCGCACACCGTCCGACGTCCAAAAGGCGCGGTAAACGGTCCCCTCATGGAGGACGACAAATGCCCCGTCGGTGTCCTTCTCCCGCGCCAGCTGAATGTAGACCTGGCGCCGGAAGGAGAAGACGTGTCGAAGGCTGGCTTCCCGGCAGCCGAGCAGGATAGGCGCAATCCCCGACCTCACCTCCCCAAGTTGGTGCAAGTGGGGGAGAAGGAGCTCACCAGGAATGTAGGGCGGGACGTTGGAGATCACGATCCTCCGCGCGGTGGCCTCGAGAGGATCCACCGGCAGGAAGGTCCCGCCCACGGTGAGCCCCTTGGCGATGGCCAGGGACACCGCCCGCTCCGACCCCAGGAAGAACACAGCCTTCCCGTACATTTTTGAGGCGGCGAGGATGGCTGAAGGGCCGACAACCCCAGCCATGGCCTTTACACACGCCTCAATTGTCATGTTGGGGTGGGTGTAGCTCTTCAACCCAAGCTTTTTGGTAATGAGTTTAAAAGGCGACGGGGCAGCAGAAGAAGCGGGGGCGGCTGTGGCTGTGGCTGCCACTCTCACATAGGTCCTGACTGACCCCGCCACCGGCGAAGATGTACTCGCCATTATGGGGTGGTTCTTTTTTTTTAAAAGAAAAAGCTACACTCACCCCAAGTCACAGGCCTGAAGGTGTTAAAAGGCCTCCGGAAAATTAAAGTCTTCCCTTGAGCAGAGGGAGCTGTTAAACTAAAGGCCCGCCTCTCCCCTTGTTGGAAGTAATTGGGAGAGGGGCCTTCTCCCCTCTGCTCAAGTGGCAATTAGTAAAAAGTTTTGAGAAAGAGGTGCCTCCTGAGAGACAGAGAGAGAGACAAAGAGAGGGAGGGGGGAAGGAGGGAGGCCACAAAGGCAGGGGCGCCACTCAGGATGGTAGGTAGGTGGGTGGGTGTCGGCAGGGGGTGCACTCCCCGATGGAAAAATAAATAAAGTCTCTGTGGGTGGTCTTCAGGCAGGGGGAGAAGACATCTTCACCTGGGAAAGCTGGAGAAAAGCCCAGGCTCAGCCCCACACCAGGTCTTCGCGATGTACTGAAAAGGCTTCACCTGGGCAGCTCCAGCTAACCCAGGCCAGGCACCTTGGTCTTCCGGCCCGGTCTTCTTTCCTCCCCCCACCCACAATACAAAGTCTTTGGGGAATGCACCGAATGACACCCCCCTGCAGAAGTTCAAATAGAAAAGAAGTTGCTCCTACCCTCCTCCCAAGCAGTTGATGTTGAGTGCTGCTCCTCTCCCCTCTCTCCCTCTCCTGGAATGGAGGCCAATTTGGGGAGGCAGTGATGGAAAGGCCTCTCCTGTTGTAAATGCTGGCCTCCTTTTTCCCTCTCCTCCTCTCTCTCCAGGCACCTCGGTAGATGATGTTGCTGCCGGTTGATGGTAGTGGTGGCCTGGGGTCTCTCCTTCCCCTCCACTCCCTGGTCAAGGCGACCACCACTTTCCACTCTGCTGCAGCACGACCAGCTCCACAGAGAACAAGGTCTGTAATGAGTGTGAGGGTGCCGGTCAGTTCCTTCAGTAACCCCTAGATGGCACCTTCACTGGTTGGTTTTCCTTTGTTAATTGTTTTTAGTCTCCTGTGTTTATTACTTAACTGCCTTTTATCTGGTTTATTGGTTTCACCTGTTTTTGTTTGTATTTAAGTTCTGTGGTTTCTTCCCTCTGGGCTCAGTCCTGACAAGGGAGTTAGTCTTGACAAGGTGCTCTGTCTCGACAAGCCTGTTGCCCTGTGGTAGCTTGCGTTGACAAGCCGGTTGCCTTAGTGGTTGCTTGTCTTGAGCTCCTATGTCTATAACTGTTTATCTGTGTTATGTTTTTGCTTGTATTTAAGTTCTGTGGTTCATCCCATTGTTCTCGGTCTTGACAAGGTGCTGACAAGTTGCTTAGTCTTGATAAGGTGCTCAGTTTGGGCAAGCTGGTTGCCCTGTGGTAGCTTGTCTCGAGCTCAGTCTTGACAAGCCGGTTGCCTCACGGTAGCTTGTCTTGAGTTCCTATCTTGACAAGCCGGTTGCCCTGGGGTAGCTTGTCTTGAGCTCAGTCTTGACAAGCCGGTTGCCTCACGGTAGCTTGTCTTGAGTTCCTATCTTGACTAGCCATTTGCCTATGTGGTAGCTTGTCTTGAGCTCCTATGTTTTGTAACTGTTTACCTGTGTGATTCTAGTAAAGTACTGTTATTTAAGACTGCATATCTGCTTCTTGCCTCGTCTGTCTGCACTTGGGTCCAGAACCTGCCTCGCCCGGACAGCACGGCCCCGTGTCTACACGGCCCCATGACACCAACCCTGACAGTAGGACTGAGCCAGTATGGACCCAGCAGCGATGGAGGAATTTTGTTCTATTCTCGTCCGTTAAGGTGCTTTCCTCGCCCTTCTTGTGTCCCTTCGGAATATAATCCATTGAGCATGCTAACTCTGGAAAACGATGGCTCTGTCGCTTACAAAGTGTATGATCATATGTTCACCATGACATGTACCTGCCGCTAGTGGATGAGGAGGATGATTCTGTCTTGAGATTTCTGAACATCTGCAGTTCGTGATCAGTCGGAATGGGAAATATTATTGCTTGAAAAGCCAAGAAAATTCGCTATGTGTACTAATACAGACTTTTTCATTTTTGACTTCTAGTTTTAAATGCCCAGGAGGGTGTGTGGCTGGCTACTGTTGTACACGTGTGACTGTGACTTCGGATTTATCAAGTTTGAGCCCCCTTGGGTATCCATACCACTATAATATAGAAGTGTGGATAATTTAAGCATATGCTCTATTTTCATTTAAATGATTATCCTGTGCCTTATGTCTTTATAATGAAACGAGGGCCATTTTTTAATTGTCTGTTTCTAGTTATGTGCTTTACGGTTTGTCTTGAGCAATGTTTTTCTGCTTGTTTGCTCTCATGTTGCTGGTTACCCAAATTGCAGGAGGTGTATTGGCCATTTCACCACTGCTCTTGGGCAGCAAGCTTTCTGGGGGGTTTTTTTGTTTTGCTAAATGTGTTCTTGGTAGTTCTGTTTTGAGTAATTGATCTCGTGGTTTTTTTTTAAAAATGTTTGAAGGTGAGTGTTTTAAGGTAGAGGCAATGACTGTGCTAAATGACGCTTTTTTGGCCATACAGGCACGGAGTTTTGTACACCAAGACCACGAGTAGTGCCTTATCAGTCCTTTGGTTCCTGCTTCCAGACTTCCCCCAGCCCCCGCATGATTGAAGGTCAGCAAGCCTACACGGGCCGTCGCCTCCTTGATAGTCGCTGGGTTAGGAGGAGCAGCCTATACCTGGTTGACTGGGAGAGTTATGGTCCTGAAGAGCATTCCTGGGTTTCGGCCCGGGACATTTTGGATCCTGAACTCATCAGGGATTTTTGCCGTCGCCACCCTGATCGTCCAGGAGGAACTTCAGGAGCCGTTGCTAGGGGAGGGGGTCCTGTGAGGGTGCCGGTCAGTTCCTTCAGTAACCCCTAGATGGCACCTTCACTGGTTGGTTTTCCTTTGTTAATTGTTTTTAGTCTCCTGTGTTTATTACTTAACTGCCTTTTATCTGGTTTATTGGTTTCACCTGTTTTTTTTGTATTTAAGTTCTGTGGTTTCTTCTCTCTGGGCTTAGTCCTGACAAGGGAGTTAGTCTTGACAAGGTGCGCTGTCTTGACAAGCCTGTTGCCCCGTGGTAGCTTCCTTGACAAGCCGGTTGCCTTAGTGGTTGCTTGCCTTGAGCTCCTATGTCTATAACTGTTTATCTGTGTTATGTTTTTGCTTGTATTTAAGTTCTGTGGTTCATCCCGTTGTTCTTGGTCTTGACAAGGTGCTGGCAAGTTGCTTAGTCTTGATAAGGTGCTCAGTTTGTACAAGCTGGTTGCCCTGTGGTAGCTTGTCTCAAGCTCAGTCTTGACAAGCCGGTTGCCTCACGGTAGCTTGTCTTGAGTTCCTATCTTGACAAGCCAGTTGCCCTGGGGTAGCTTGTCTTGAGCTCAGTCTTGACAAGCTGGTTGCCTCACGGTAGCTTGTCTTGAGTTCCTATCTTGACTAGCCATTTGCCTACGTGGTAGCTTGTCTTGAGCTCCTATGTTTTGTAACTGTTTACCTGTGTGATTCTAGTAAAGTACTGTTATTTAAGACTGCATATCTGCTTCTCGCCTCGTCTGTCTGCACTTGGGTCCAGAACCAGCCTCGCCCGGACAGCACGGCCCCGTGTCTACACGGCCCCGTGACACCAACCCTGACACTCCCTAAAGAGGAAGCATTCCGGTTCGGAGCCAAGGAGCGTGAGCATTTGGCTCATGAGCTCAGACGATTTGGAGTCCCCGAGGCCGGGCATAGCGAGCAGTCAGCGGGCGCACTCCGACTTCGTGAGCCCGAAGACCTGTAACAATCGCGCCTTGATTGTTTCATACTTGCGGTCGTCCGGGGGTTCTCCAGCAGGCTGACGATACGCGACGCGGTGGAGCTGTCGAGTGCGGAGACCACGTAAAAATATCAGGTCTGATCCACAACGATGTTCCGTAATGCAAACTGGGCTTCGACCTGGATGAACCAGGCGGCTGCTTGTTGCTCCCAGAATTGCGGTATCTTCAATGCAACGGCATTCGTTTCCATGTTTCGTTCCTTCTGCGAAAACCTTTCGCAAAAGTCGGGGTCACCAATGTAGGAATGTTTAGTTCCTATCAAGAGACTGAGGTTGACTCAGGCGATCAAACAAACAATGTTTAATGTGAAACTAATTGAGTTTAACAAACACATGCAAGAAAACTACGAATACAGGTCTAGTCAGTTCGGAAGCTCCACGAGGACTGCTTAGACGGTCCTGTGGCTGGCGTTTTGATGACATCACATTTCTCCCGCCAATGGGGATCACGTGATGAATGGCGTGATGTCATCACGTTTGCCCGCGCTCTTAAAGGGACATGCAAACAGTATATACAAAGATACAGACTCAGGCTGTAGTTAACATATTGTTAAAGGGAATTCTATACATTTAATCAGAGTCCCTTAGTGGCTCTGCCACATGCGCCCCCCCAGAAATGTCTTTAACAGAAAAAGTGAAACGGCGAGGAGGCCTGACAAGCCTGTCAGAGCGACTTCTGTACAGTTGGAGTGGAAGCTGCTGGACGGCGGGCGGGCTGGCGGGCGGTTGCGTCTGATCTGGCACGGTGACTGTGGGCGGTCGGCCACGTTTTGGCAGCTGTGCAGTCTCGACCGGGCGGTCAAGGTCCAAGTGTGCTGGCTTCAACTGGTCAACCAAAATGTGGTCCGGTTTACCTCCGATATCCACCGAGAAAGTTTAGTCTCCCGGCTCTAGCACGCGGAAAGGACCAGTGTAAGGGGCCTTGAGCGGAGCTCGATGAGCATCGTGGCGGATGAACACATATTCGGCGTTCTTCAGCTCTGCTGGGACATGGGAGCTCTGAAAGCCGTGATGTGACGTTGGTACTGGTGCAAAACACCTGGCTGCCTCCTGGTGGCTGATGAGTTGATTGGATGCGGACCATGGCTCTGTTGGAGTCGGAAGGAAATCCCCTGGTATGCGTAGCGGCTGGCCATAGACGAGCTCTGCCAAGGACGAGCGAAGATCTTCCTTGGGTGCCGTGCGAAGACCCAACAGGACCCATGGTAGCCTGTCCACCCACCCAGTGCCTTGGAGGCTGGCCCTCAGTGCGGCTTTGAGCGACCTGTGAAACCGTTCGCACAGGCCGTTCACCTGTGGATGGTAGGCTGTGGTGCGATGTAGCTTGATGCCGAGCCCCTGAGCCACTGCATTCCGGAGCTCAGAGGAAAATTGCAGTCCACAATCAGAAGAGATGTCCGCCGGTACCCCGAAACGGGCGACCCAAGAGGAGATGAATGCCCTGGCTACGTCTGCCAAAGTGGTGGATGACAAGGGAACTGCCTCTGACTATCTAGTGGTGCAGTCTACCATCGTAAGGATATGTGTAAACCCATGAGAAGGTGGAAGTGGCCCCACCAGGTCCACATTCACGTGATCGAACCGTCGCTCCGGAACAGCGAAGCTGGCCAATGGGACTTTGACATGACGCTGAACCGTGGCCTTTTGGCAGACCACGCAGGTGTTGGCCCAGTCGCGGACATCCATATGCATGCCCCGCCAAACAAACTTGGACGACATCAGCCTTTGCGAGGCCTTCATGCCAGGGTGTGACAACCCGTGTATGGCGTCAAAAACTTTTCGGCGCAGGCGACCGGCACGATAGGGCGAGGATCTCCTACGGAGACGTCACAAAATAGCGTGGTGCCTGCGGCATGGAATTTGACGTTGGCCGCTTGGAGGCTAGAGGAGCTGGTTCGGTAAGCTTGCACCTCTGGATCCGAGGCTTGATCCGCAGCCATGAGGGCATAGTCGATGCCGAGCTGGACTGCCTGAACGGTCGCGCGGGAGAGGCAATCCGCCACCAGGTTGTCTTTATCGGCCACGTACTGAATATCAGTAGTGAATTCAGAGATAAACGTTAACTGACGCTGTTGTCGGGCTGACCACGGTTCGGCAGTCTTGGCCATAGTGAACGTTAGTGGCTTATGGTCTGCAAAAGCAGTGAAAGGACGTCCTTCCAGCAACAACCGGAAATGGCGGATGGCTAGAAAAAGAGCCAGCAACTCCCGGTCGAAGGTACTGTACTTCCGCTCGTTTCGCCGTAGTTGATGGCTGAAGAACGCCAGCGGTTGCCACGTTCCATTTACCCACTGTTCCTGCACTGCGCCGATGGCGTAGTCTGACGCGTCGGTGGTGAGGGCGATGGTGGCACTTGGCAGCGGGTGCGCCAGCATGGTTGCGTTGGCGAGGGCGCTTTTTGTGTCAACGAACGCCCGGCCCATGTCGACTGTCCAGCTTACCGGGTCCTTGCCAGACTTGCCCTTGAGGGCCTCGTACAGGGGCTGCATGAGCAGAGCTGCCTTAGGCACGAAGCGGTGGTAAAAATTTACCATCCCGAGGAACTCCTGCAGGGCCTTGATGGTCTGCGGGCGCAGAAAGGATGTCACCGCCTCTACCTTTGCTTGCAAAGGCAGCGCTCCCTCCGATGTAATGCAATGTCCAAGGAAATCAATGTGGGGCAGGCCAAACTGACACTTAGCCAGGTTGAGAATCAGGCCGTGTTGGCTGAGGTGACGAAAGAGGGTGCGTAGGTGCGCGATGTGTTCCTCCTTATTTCGACTGGCCACGAGGATGTCGTCTAAATAGACGAAAAGGAACTTGAGGTCCCGCAGCACGGAGTCCATGAGGCGCTGGAAGGCCTGGGCAGCATTCTTCAACCCAAAAGGCATCCTCAGAAATTCAAAAAGGCCAAATGGGGTGATGACTGCTGTCTTCTGCACGTCCTGCGGGTGTACCAGGACCTGGTGGTAGCCTCGGACCAGATCCACCTTGGAAAACACGGTGTTTACAGCCAAATGGGCAGAGAAATCCTGAATGTGGGGGATCGGGTATCGATCAGGAGTGGTAGCGTTGTTAAGTCGCCGATAGTCGCCGCATGGCCGCCATCCGCCGCCAGGTGTCGGTACTATGTGGAGAGGCGAAGACCAGGGACTATTGGACCGGCGAATAATCCCCAGGCGTTCCATCGTAGCGAACTCCGCCTTCGCAACCGCCAGTTTGCCGGGTTCGAGGCGCCGGGCCCGCGCGTGGACCGGGGGGCCGGTGGTAGTGATGTGGTGTTCCACACCATGCTTCGTGGCCGTAGAGGAGAACGTAGGTCTGGTCAGGTCCGGAAATTCACCGAGCAGGCGAGCGAACTCCTCCGGAGTTGGGAAAGCGCAGGAGACGGTGCGCGACATGGTGGTACCACGGTGGCAGGGAACGGATTGAAACGTGGCCGCGTTGATCAGCCGCCGGCTCCTCACATCGACCAGGAGGCCGTTGGTGCACAGGAAATTCGCGCCGAGGATGGCTTGTGAAACCCTGGCCGTAAGAAATTCCCAAACAAATCGCTGGCCGCCGAAGCACACCTGGACCCGCCGTTTGCTGAAGGTCAGGATAGCTCCGCCATTAGCCGCTTCGAGTGAGAGGCCGTGCCTCCCAGCTTGAACATCAATAGCGGACGTGGGTATAATGCTGCACTCTGCACCGGTGTCGCATAGGAATCGCCGACCAGAGATGGAATCGATGATGAACAACAGCTTGCAAGAATTTCCGATTGCCATCGTAGCCACGGGGCACTCGTCAGACCCGTTCTTCTTTTGCCGGGGTTGCAGTTGTTTTTTTTTGGGAGAGAAGCTGCAGGGAGGGCGGCAACATCTGGCTTTCGCGCCAAACCGCGCGTGGTAGGAGCACAGCCCCGAAGGTTGAGGAGCAGGGGTGGCGTCTGTGGGGGATGGGTGCCTCGTGGCAGTGCAGTGCTGCTGCATCACCGCGGAAATCTTGTCCGCTTCGGCAGCAAGTGCTGCGCAGTATGAGACTTCAGACCTGGCCAGGGCAGCTTGTACTTGCTCCAGTAGCTGACTGAGGAAGAGCTCCCTAAAGAGGAAGCATTCCGGTTCGGAGCCAAGGAGCGTGAGCATTTGGCTCATGAGCTCAGACGGCTTGGAGTCCCCGAGGCCGGGTATAGCGAGCAGTCGGCGGGCACGCTCCGACTTCGTGAGCCCGAAGACCTGTAACAACCGCGCCTTGATTGTTTCATACTTGCGGTCGTCCGGGGGGTTCTCCAGCAGGCTGACGATCCGCGACGCGGTGGAGCTGTCGAGTGCAGAGACCACGTAAAAATATCAGGTCTGATCCGCAACGATGTTCCGTAATGCAAACTGGGCTTCGACCTGGGTGAACCAGGCGGTCGCTTGTTGCTCCCAGAATTGCTGTATCTTCAATGGAACGGCGTTCATTTCCATGCTTCGTTCCTTCTGCGAAAACTGTTCGCAAAAGTCGGGGTCACCAATGTAGGAATGTTTAGTTCCTATCAAGAGACTGAGGTTGACTCAGGCGATCAAACAAACGATGTTTAATGTGAAACTAATTGAGTTTAACAAACAGATGCAAGAAAACTACAAATACAGGTCTAGTCAGTTCGGAAGCTCCACGAGGACTGCTTGGACGGTCCCGTGGCTGACGTCATCATGTTTTTCCCGCCGATGGGGGATCACGTGATGAACGGCGTGACGTCATCGCGTTTGCCCGCGCTCTTAAAGGGACCGCGCTCTGTACATGCAAACAGTATATATAAAGATACACACTCAGGCTGTAGTTAACATATTGTTAAAGGGAATTATATACATTTGATCGGAGTCCCTTAGTGGCTCTGCCACAATAGTATGGATGATTCACAACTCCAGATGCAGATCAATGGGTTAAAGAACCAACGACGTAAGATTCTAGGGGAAGAGAATACAGAGGTGGGTTCAGAGCTTCATGAGGACCAGGCAATGACCATTCATTTAAAGGAGGTCATTGCGGAGCTGGAGAGGCACGCAAAAACTGTTAATGATTTGATACGGGAGGACAGGAATGCCTCAGAGCAGGCTGCACAGAATGAGGTGTGTGTGTTGTATGGAGCATGGTTGCTGGGCGAGGGCTGCAGTAATCTGGAGGACCTGAGGCAAGGTCGCGTCCCTTCATGGTTAAGCAACAAGCATCTCACCGCGCTGCACCCGTATAGCAATTCACTGAGCCCGTGCCAGCTTCGTTTAGCCTCTGAAGCCTACCCTGTCCCTGTAGATTGCGGGCGGTCCAACCATACAGTGATGGGAATTGTAGTGAGGATGCCGGTAATGAGCGGGTCATCCCGGCCGGCACCGGTATACAGGGTTGAGAATATCGGGGTCATTCGTGGAGGAGTACATGTTCGTTTTAAAGCGGTCCCGCCGTATGTCATAAAGTGGGAGCATGCTATGACAGGCACTGACCTCTCCGGATGCCAGAGCCGGGGTGCACACGTAATACTGTGTCCCCAGCACTTGAATGCTTTTGCCCGACCAGAATGTGGGTTTGCTTCTGCAGGCGCGGAACCTATCAATTGCACCATAGAAGTGATGGCACCAGATCACGCACCTCCACAGGTAGCATACGTAGGGAGTGGGGCACATTGTGTCACCACACGTGCGCTCCACTACCGGTACAGCCAGGACATGTGGTGTCCGGTGAGTGGGAGCAGTTTTTGCTTCAAACCCAAGGCTGAGGTTCAAGTGGCACAAGAACGAATTACTCCCATCCCCGAACCCTCGACCATTCACCTCATTGTGAACAACACCTTCGCGCATCTCCAGGACTATGTGGAGCATTTTGGGTACCCGATTCCTTTTCTGCCGGAACACCTCACTGAGTTAATAAAGACTGTTGAGCTCTCCCAGAAACATTTTTACACTTTAGAGCACAAGACAGGAGAAGTGGGAGAGGAGATCAAGGGAATTGTCTCGCCACCATGGTGGGACATTGGTCTGAGTATAGAGATTCCCCCCTGGATCCGTATCTGTTCCCATGCATTCGTTATCATACAATTGTTGCTTGTAAGCTACTTGTTTTACACCAGCTGCAGGCGACGGAGCCAGATGCACCGAGCGCGGTGGCAAGGGGTGTTAGATCGATCCGGAAAGGTGTAATTGATTTATGTTGATGGTTTCTCCCTGCCAAAACTTGCAATGTACCAAAGTTCTGTAAGCAAGTGTAATGTATTCTGGTTATAGTTTTACACTCTGTATTGCGCGATGTGCGCTGTTGCTTTTTGTAATATGTTACCACCTGTCAATGCTGTACTGTGTGATGTGCGCAGTGACTTTTGGTAACGTCCTGTGGATCTTATTAATGTTCTGTATTTTGACTTGAAGTTTGTCGGTGGGAATTGGAACCCAGCCGTTTGAATGTGTTAAGAAGCCGTTTCGCTGATGTTTTGACTCGGTAGAAGGGAACTATGACACGCAGTAAGGGGTACAGTTCTGGGGTTATAAAATGTAAAATCAGGAAAACAGCTTCACTTGTGGGAGACTTTGGCTTTTGCTCTCTCGTTGAGTGATGCTTTGTAGAAAGAAAAGCATCAAATGGGGGACTGAAGAGATCGCAAAGTCTCTGTTTGAAGAATGGACTCATTCAAGAATATTTTTGTGGACTTTATGGGATTTTTCTGAGGGTGTTTTCCCTGTGGTGGGATCGCCCTGTGCAGATGCGTGGGGGACTGGTTTGTTAAAACTCCAGAGAACGCATGGCAGTTGGCTGTGACAAAAGAACTGTCAGTCATCCGGAATGTATGGGTTCGCCCGACCGTCCTGGGAAAAGGAAGGGGGCCATTGACGAAGGGGCTGAGGACCCTGAGGCACCCGTTGAACTTGAACCTATTTGAAAGCCACTCTAATATGCAAAAGCACTTCTCACCTCCATCTCAGAAGAGAAGCAGAACAATGAACCCACTAGCCTCAGCCAGCCGAAGAGGAGACAGTTTTTCCCAACACAAAGACCGAAAGATATGTCCCAGACTTAGGGCCATTAGTCCAATCACGGAATACTCATGGGTCCGGTGATGACCCATCACTAACTTAGCTTAGAAACAAAAGGATTTTAAAGATTGGCGGGAAAGATAGGGGTAGCCAGACTCCTATAAAGATAGATCCTTTTCCACCATTCTTTCTCTCTCTCTCTCTCTCTCTCTCTCGCTCCCGCTCCACCAAGATCGACCTAACAAGAAGTAAAGAAGTACCAGAGGAAGACGCCGCTAAGCGGAGTGATCTAGACCAACTGTGTGTGGTGGTAAGCATGGTCTCGAGTGTCCCAAGCCAGTAACCAGATATCTCAGGCAAGCTGGGTCAGGTGTAAGGGCTCAGGGGTTTTTCAGAAGTGAAGATTTTTTGGGCTATTCCAGGGTGGAAGCTTTGTTTGGTTCAGCCAGGTGAAGGGGCTTACGTTGGTAGGGGTGGAGTTAGAGTCCACCATAGCAACAAGGGAATTACTGCATGTTATAGTCCCCAGTTGTGTACTGTAAGTATGTTGTTTGTAACCTGGATCTTATTCTCTACAGAGTCAGTGATTTCATTTAGTAGTGCATGTTTTAGCCAGTGTATGTTAGACCAAATAAATATAAGTCTGATTTTTCACTGAAGCAGTCCTGTCCGTGACTTATTCCATTTACACTCTGAATAATAATTCCCAGGTATAGAACTTTCGTGAGGCGGGGGCGATTCGAACCATTCATCTAGCAATTGGGCTAGGATCAAAACTGCTTACATCTCGACGATGAAGGAACGCCGATATATTTCCAAGTCAGGATGGTGTGAGACTTGGAGGGGATCTTGGAGGCGATGGTGTTGCTGCATGCGGGCACAGACTGCTTCATTATCTGAGGAGTTACGAATGGAACTGAACATTGTGAAATCATCAGCAAATATCCCCATTTCTGACCTTATGATGGAGGGAAGGTCATTGATGAAGCAGCTGAAGATGGTTGGGCCTAGGACACTGCCCTGAGGAACTCCTGCAGCGATGTCCTGGGCTGAGATGATTGACCTCCAACAACCGCAACCATCTTCCTTTATGCTAGCTATGAGTCCAGCCAGTGGAAAGCTTTCACCCTGATTCCCATTGACTTCAATTTTACTAGGGCTCTTGGATGCCACACTCAGTCAAATGCTGCCTTGATGTCAAGCGCAGTCACTCTCACCTCAACTCTAGAATTCAGCTCTTTTGCCCATGTTTGGACCAAGGCTGTAATGAGGTCGGGAGCTGAGTGGTCTTGGCGGAACCCAAACTGGGCATCAGTGAGTCGGTTATTGGTGAGTAAGTGCCGCTTGATAGCACTGTCAATGACACCTTCCATCACTTTGCTGATGATTGAGAGTAGACTGATGGGGCGGTAATTGGGCGGATTGGATTTGTCCTGATTTTTGTGGACAGGACATACCTGGGCAGTTTTCCAGTTTGTCAGGTTGATGTCAGTGTTGTAACTGTGCTGGAACAGCTTGGCTAGCGTTGTGGCTAGAGTTGGAGCACAAATCTTCAGCACTACAGCCGCGATGTTGTTGGGTCCCATAGCCTTTGCTGTATCCAGTGCACTCAGCAGTTTCTTGATATCAAGTGGAGTGAATTGAATTGGCTGAAGACTGGCTTCTGTGATGGTGGGGACCTCAGCAGTAGGCTGAGACGGATCATCCACTCGGCACTTCTGGCTCAAGATAGTTGCAAATGCTTCAGCCTTGTCTTTTGCACTCACGTGCTGGGCTCCGCCATCATTGAGGATGGGGATGTTCATGGAGCCTCCGCCTTCCGTTAGTTGTTTAATTTTCCACCACCATTCGTGACTGGATATGGCAGGACTGCAGAGCTTTGTTGGTTGTGGGACTGCTTAGCTCTGTCTGTAGCATGTTGCTTCCACTGTTTAGCATGCATGTAGTCTTGTGTTTTCGCTTCACCGAGTTGGCACCTCATTTTTAGATAAACCTGGTGCTGCTCCTGGCATGCTCTTCTACACTCATCATTGAACCAGGGTTAGTCCCCTTGCTTGATGGTAATAAGAACATAAGAAATAGGAGCAGGAGTAGGCCATACGGCCCCTCGGGCCTGCTCCGCCATTCAATAGGATCATGGCTGATCTGAATCTAGACTCACGTCCACTTCCCTGCCCTCTCCCCGTAACCCCTAATTCCCTTATCTGCTAGGAAAATGTCTATCTCCATTTTAAATTTATTTAATGTTGCAGCTTCCACAGCTCTCTGGGGTAGCAAATTCCATAGATTTACTACCCTCTGAGTGAAGAAGTTTCTCCTCATCTCAGTTTTGAAAGGGCAGCCCCTTATTCTAAGATTATGCCCCCTAGTTCTAGTCTCACCCATCAGTGGAAACATCCTCACCGCATCCACCCGATCAAGCCCCCTCACAATCTTATATGTTTCGATAAGATCGCCTCTCATTCTTCTGAACTCCATTGAGTAGAGTCCCAACCTACTCAACCTTTCCTCATACGTCAACCCCCTCATCTCTGGAATCAACCGAGTGAACCTTCTCTGAACTGCCTCGAGAGCAAGTATATCTTTTCTTAAATATGGAAACCAAAACTGCAGGCAGTATTCCAGGTGTGGCCTCACCAATACCCTGTATAACTGCAGCAAGACTTCCCTGTTTTTATACTCCATCCCCCTTGCAATAAAAGCCAAGATTCCATTGGCCTTCCTGATCACCTGCTGCACCTGCATACTAACTTTTTGTGTTTCATGCACCAGGAGCCCCAGATCCCTTTGTACTGTAGCACTTTGCAGTTTCTCTCCATTTAGATAATAACTTGCTCTTTGATTTTTTCTGCCAAAATGCATAACCTCACACTTTCCAACATTATATTGCATCTGCCAAATCTCTGCCCACTCACTTAACCTGTCTATGTCCTTTTGCAGTTTTTTATGTCCTCCTCACTCACTGCTTTCCCTCCCATCTTTGTATCATCGGCAAACTTGGATATGTTGCACTCGGTCCCTTCCTCCAAATCATTAATATAGATTGTAAAGAGTTGGGGTCCCAGCACTGACCCCTGCGGAACACCACTAGTTGCTGATTGCCAGCCCGAGAACGAACCATTTATCCCAACTCTTTGTTTTCTATTAGATAGCCAATCTTCCACCCATGCCAGTATATTACCCCCAATCCCATGATTTTTTATCTTGATCAGTAATCTTTTGTGTGGAATGTTGTCAAATGCCTTTTGGAAGTCCAAATACACTACATCCACTGGTTCCCCTTTATCCACCCTGTATGTTACATCCTCAAAGAATTCGAGCAAATTTGTCAAACATGACTTCCCCTTCGTAAAACCATGCTGACTCTGTCCTATTAAATTATGTTTATCCAAATGCTCTGTTACTGTTTCCTTAATAATGGACTCCAACATTTTGCCAACCACAGATGTTAGGCTAACTGGTCTATAGTTTCCAGCTTTTTGTCTACTTCCCTTCTTAAATAAGGGTGTTACATTAGCAGTTTTCCAATCTGCCGGGACCTTTCCTGAGTCCAGGAAGTTCTGGAAAATGATCACCAATGCATCCACAATCCCTACCGCCACTTCTCTCAAGACCCTAGGATGTAGGCCATCAGGTCCGGGGGATTTATCCGCCTTAAGTCCCATTATTTTACTGAGTACCCTCTCCTTAGTGATTTTAATCGTGTTTAGCTCCTCCCCCCCCCCATTGCCTCCTGTTTGTCCAGTGTTGGGATATTTTTAGTGTCCTCTACTGTAAAGACTGATACAAAATATTTGTTCAGCGTCTTTGCCATCTCCATGTTCCCCACCACTAGTTTCCCGGTCCCATCCTCTAAGGGACCAACGTTCACTTTAGCCACCCTTTTTCTTTTTATATAGCTGTAGAAACTCTTGCTATCTGTTTTTATATTTTTTGCTAGTTTACTTTCATAATCTATCTTCCCTTTCTTAATTAATCTTTGTTATTGTTTGCTGGCTTTTAAATGCTTCCCAATCTTCTATCCTCCCACTAGATTTGGCTAATTTATATGCCCTTGTTTTCAATCGAATACTATCCTTTATTACTTTACTAAGCCACGGATGGCTGTCTTTTCTTTTACTCCCCTTTTTCCTCAGTGGAACATATTTATCTTGAAAGATGTGAAATATCTCCTTGAATGTAGACCACTGCTCTTGTACCGTCTTACACTTTAATCTGTTTTCCCAGTCCACTTTAGTCAATTCTACTCTCATACCTTCATAGTTTCCTTTATTTAAGCTTAGTACACTGGTTTGAGATCCAACTCTCTCACCCTCAAACTGAATTTGGAATTCAACCATATTATGGTCACTCATTCCAAGGGGATCCTTTACTAGGACATTTTTTATTAATCCTGTCTCATTACACAGGACCAGATCTAAGATTGCCTGCCCCCTGGTTGGTTCAGTTACATACTGCTCAAGGAACCCATCCCTAATACACTCTATGAACTCTTCCTCAATGGTACAGTGAGGGATATGCCAGGCCATGAGGTTACAGATTGTGGTGGAATACAATTCTGCTGCTGCTGATAGCCCATAGTGCCTCATGGATGCCCAGTTTTGAGCTGCTAGATCTGTTCTGAATCTATCTCATTTAGCACGGTGATAGTGCCACACAACATGATGGAGGGTGTCCTCAGTGTGAAGCCGGAACTTGATCTCAGCAAGGACAAAGGTGGTCACTCCTACAAAATCTGCCATGGACAGATGCATTTGCGACAGGTAGACTGGCGAGGACGAGGTCAAGTAAAAGTACTTAAGACAGCTTTTGAATATATATGCAGCTGGTTTAAAAAAATACAGACACAATGTTAATGCACTGTTCTGAAGTGTCAATCTAGGGTGTACAAAACTCAAACACTGCAACAAGACCAGATTAAAAATTAAAATCCAACTAAAGAACTTGATAAACCCACTCAAACCCATATGGAAATCATGAATTTATTATTTTATTAACAATCTACTGCTCTCTAAAAATAAGTATAATTAATACTGCTGGAATTACAAGGGGAGCATTACTTGGTTTTATAATAAATTTAAACAAGTCACTGTCATGGTTCAGAATTCTCAACTTTCTGACCTAGGCTTCTTACTCATAGGCCTGGGTTTTCTTCCAAATTACTGCCATTTAGAGCCTGATTTGGGATGGTAAACAGAGGAAAATTAATTCTTAAACACTACAGCCTCAAATCCACCACAAATATATGCAACTATAATTCTCCTCCCAAAAAGAAGACTGTTCCATTTCAGACGAGAAAATTGCCTATGTCGCTCCATTTATTTAAGAAGGGTGGGAGAAAGAAACCAGGTAACTACAAGCCTGACAGTTTAATGTCAGATGTAGGTGTAATGTATATACCTTTTAAGTGGGGAACTATCTTTTACAGCTCATGTATACTGCAGTACCGGCAGTGACCACACCTGTATATAGCCCTGAGTAGTAATCTGTACAGATCAGTTGCAGTGTGAGCCACGTTGAGTAAACACCTGTTGTACCGTTCTCCGCAGTCTGTGTCTTATTATACACGGACGCAACATTGACAACGAGGCAAGTTCGAACCTACCTGCAACTCTGCATCACCTCCCGGGGATTCGTTCCTGGAGATCAGTGGATTGGAGGTCAAGGCCAGAGACTCGGGCGTCGACCACGGGCAACCGCCCAGTCATCCAGCAGAGACTCGAGAATTGCGGGGGAGGATGTCGAGAGCCAGGCTTGGCTTTCCAGTCGAGGTGGTCCAGCGAAACGGGCTGGCAACAGGTAGTGCGCAGACCCTTCCTGGACAGCGGCGGGCTAGAGCCCGACCGAGCGGCACAGCAAAGGGCCGAGCAGCGTCGACGGGGGAGAGAGAGAGAGGGCAGAGCGCACAGGGCACAGCCAGTGTTCAGGGGCCGAGCAGCGTCGGAGAGAGGGAGAGAGAGACGCCCAGAAACCCGCGAGGCACCGCCATTGCCACGAGGACCGCCGAGAGTGGCGTTGGCAGCAGCGGGGGAGGAAGGAAAGCGCGGGAGATGCCATTTTAAGCCATTGGCAGACGCCATATTAAACCACACCCAAAATGCCGAAGAGTGGCAGTATCACCGCATTTGACAATGAAGTCGAAGATTGGAATACATATGTCAAACGAATAGAGGTGTACTGCAAGGCAAATGAGGTGTCAGATGACAAGAAAGCGTCGGTATTGTTAAATTTAATGGGTGCAAAGACGTATGGTTTATTACGAAATCTAGTAACCCCAACGAAGCCAATGGAAAAGAGTTTTGAAGACGTACACGGGGCAAAAAGTCTACCCCAAAGGAAAAATAAGGGTGACCGTTATATATAACGGTAAGGAAACACCAAAACTAGACCTGTATGTATTGCCAGATGGAGGACCACCATTACTGGGACGTGAATGGATCCGGAAAATACAACTGGATTGGCATTCCATACAGGCACTGACTGTGGCTGACAAAAAGGATGACGACGTCACACCTGGGCGACTGTCAAAGATCCTAACTGACGCGAAAGAAGTGTTCCAGCAAGGACTCGGAACACTAAAAGCCATGACAGCGACGATTAAAATTGAAGAAACTGCAAGCCCAAAATTTTTTAAGGCCAGACCGGTACCTTATGCGATCCGCCCAGCTGTCGAAGCAGAGCTGGAGAGTCTGGAACGTTCAGGTGTACTGTCCAAGGTAGACTGGAGCGAGTGGGCTACTCCCATCGTCCCTGTGATGAAAAAGTCATTGAGCAGCACGCCTGGGGAACCAAGGAAGGTTCGCATCTGTGGGGACTTTAAGGTAACAGTGAACCCGGTCCTTCACACCGTACAATATCCACTTCCGCGGATTGAAGATATTTTTGCCTCGCTATCTGGAGGGAAACACTTCACTAAGATTTATCTGGCCCAGGCGTATCTGCAAATGGAGGTAGAAGAAGCATCAAAAAACACCTCACAATCATCACCCACAAAGGTCTCCAGCAGTACAACCGGCTGGTATTCGGGGTAGCATCAGCTCCGGCTATTTGGCAGAGGGCAATGGAACAAGTCCTGCAAGGGATCCCAGGGACCCAGTGTTATTTGGACGACATCCTGGTCATGGGCGAAAATGACAGTGATCACCTTGCCAACCTGGAGCAGGTGCTCACTAGATTGCAGGAATATGGGCTCCGAGCTAACCGCCCCAAATGCGAGTTTTTTAGAAAACAGGTCTCGTATTGTGGCCACGTTATCGATAAAGAGGGGTTACATAAGTCCCCAGAGAAGATTGAGGCAGTAGTCAAGGCTCCAGCACCGGAAAATGTTTCACAACTGAGGTCCTTCCTCGGGCTGGTAAACTACTACCATAAGTTCTTGCCAAATTTGTCTACAATACTACACCCACTGAACACCCTACTGCAAACTGGGGTGCCATGGAAGTGGAGTGATGAATGTAGACGAGCTTTCCAGAAGACCAAAACACTAATCACATCGAAAGAGGTATTGGCCCATTACAACCCAGCATTACCAATTCGGTTGGCATGTGATGCGTCACCCTACGGCATTGGAGCGGTGCTGTCGCACAAATTCTTGGACGGCTCAGAGAGGCCAATAGCCTTTGCGTCACAATCACTAACCTCAGCCGAGCGTAACTACGCCCAGATTGACAGGGAGGCCCTCAGCCTAGTGTGGGGAGTGAAAAAGTTCAATCACTATCTGCACGGGCAAAAATTCACCTTGCTGACTGATCACCAGCCTCTTGTCTCCATTTTTAATCCGAAGAAGGGCGTTCCGGTGATGACTGCGCAACGACTACAAAGGTGGTCACTTTTTCTAGGGGCGCACCACTATGAGATTGAATATAAGGGCACGAAACAGCATGGAACTGCTGATGGGCTATCACGCCTGCCACTGCCTACTGCGGAGGAAGCACCAGCAGTGGATCCTGTCGAAATATTCCATTCGACTATAGTTGAATACCTACCGGTAACTAACGCTTGTATCGAAAAGGAAACCCGAAATGACCCAACACTGTCTCGGGTATACGATTTGATGGTGAAGGGATGGCCAGCACATGGCGACTCACTGTTGCCAGCATTCTCGACAAGGAGAGAACAGCTGCCAGTGTGCCGGGGGACCTTGATGTGTGGATCCCGAGTGGTAATTCCACCCAAGTTAAGGGATAGAGTGCTCAATGAGCTTCATGAGGGTCATCTGGGAAGGGTAAAAATGAAAAGCCTAGCCAGGGCTTATGTGTGGTGGCCAGGAATCGATAAACAAATCGAGGACCTGACCAAGAGCTGCTCAGGATGCCAGAAAGTCCAAAATGCACCACCACAGGCCCCTCTACACCCATGGGAGTGGCCCTCATCTCCATGGCAACGGGTGCATATTGATTTTGCTGGTCCATTCATGGACTCAATGTTTTTAATAGCCGTGGATGCACACTCGAAATGGCCTGAGGTCATCAAAATGTCCTCCACCACCACGGAGAAAACTATTGCAGTCCTACGGACCATTTTTGCCAGGAATGGCTTGCCAGAATAGATTTGCTCCGACAACGGACCACAGTTTGTGTCCGAAGAGTTCCGGAGGTTCTTGAAAAAGAATGGGGTAAGGCATTACACATCCGCCCCGTATCATCCAGGTTCGTACAAACCTTTAAGAAGGCAATAAAGGCTATGTACAATGACAACATTCCGCTGCAGCACAAGGTGGACAATTTCCTGTTCGTCTACCGGAATGCGACACATGCAGTCACCAACCAGGCCCCAGCCATGATGTTCTTTAACCGAAGGTTAAGATCTCGCCTGGATTTGCTCAGACCAAACGTACAAAGAGATGTTGAGAGTAAGCAATGCCAGCACATCCATGAGAAGCCAACAAGGAGCTTCAATGTAGGGCAACCAGTCTTGGCCCACGACTACCGAACAGAAAAATGGCAGCCAGGAACGATATGCACACAGCAGGGCCCACTAATGTACACAGTGGACGTTGGGGAGAGCATCATGAGACGCCATGCTGACCAGATCCTAGAGTCACAGGAACAAGTCAACCCCATGCCTCGCCCATACATACCTGGTGATGAACCCGACGTACAGGTCGCATCTACCCCAGAAACAGTAGCATCGGAAGCTGATGAACCAACCGACAGGGGGCCAGAATCACCTCCACACCAAGAGCAAGACACTCGGGAAAGGCGCTATCCAGAAAGGATCAGGAAGCCTCCCCAAAGACTGAGGGCTAGAAATTCACTTTGGGCCCGCCAGCTGGCTAGCGCCCAGAAGTTAGCGCTGCTCGCGGAGCCAGTTGCGCCCGTCGGAAATTCAGTTTCTGCGCCCCAAGTCGAAACCGACCGCTATTCCAGGGTGTGCCCACCCCCGCTTGGGGCGCTGAAACTGAATTTTGGTGCGCTAGGTGCCGCAGCGCCACCCGCTGCGGAGCGGCAGGCTGCGGTACTGCAGGCCTTCCTCCTTCTCTTAAGGGGGAGGTGCCTGCAACGGGGAGATCGCCGCTTGATAGTGCCGGCAAATGAGCCCGGCACCACGGAGAAGTGCCGGGCTCCCGGAAAACAGCCGGCAATGCCGGGGGGGGGGTGGTGGAGGAGGCCGGGGAAGGAGGTGCGGGCAGGCGGCCGCCGAAAAAGCGGCCGGCCGCACCTCCGCCTTAACTCGCCCCACTAAGGCTGCAGGACGGCCCCGTCTTCACATCGTTGTTTGCGGCCGCTGCGGAAGAGGCGGCCGCAACTAAATATGGGGGTCGGACCGGTAGTGGGGCGGAACCGGGGCACTGCGCACACTGATGATGTCATCGGTGTCGGCGCAGCGCTACCGGCTACCGCCGCCATTACCGCAGCGCTGAATATCAGCGCAAACTCCTCAAGTGGCGCAGAAGCCCTCTTTGGGCGGTAACTGGGCGCAAAGCCCACTGAATTTCTAGGCCTGAATATATAAATAGACTATTTTCAGCTAATGTTGCATGTTAAAAGTGTTAATTGTAATTAGTTTGATATTTAATTGTTAAATGAGTGTTATGGTACTGTTAATCTAAAAGGGGAGGAATTGTTACGTATATACCTTTAAGTGGGGAACTATCTTTTACAGCTCATGTATACTGCAGTACCGGCAGTGACCACACCTGTATAAAGCCCTGAGTAGTAATCTGTACAGATCATTGCAGTGTGAGCCACATTGAGTAAACACCTGTTGTACCGTTCTCCGCAGTCTGTGTCTTATTATACACGGACGCAACAGTAGGGAAGCTGCTAGAATTTATCATTAAGGATAGAGTGACTGAGCACTTGAGCAAAGATGAACTGATCAGAGAGAGCCAGCATGGCTTTGTTAAAGGTGAGTAATGGCTGACTAATCTAGTTGAATTTTTTGAGGAGGTCACTAATTAGGTAAACAAAGGAGTGTCTATGGATGTTATCTATATGGACTTCCAAAGGCATTCAATAAGGTTCCACACAAAAGATTATTGGCAAAAATGAAAGCGTACGGAATTGGAGGTAGCCTTTTGACTTGGGTTAGAAATTGGTTGGGAGGTAGGAGACAGAGATTAGGGGGGAAAATTCAGTTGTTTACGCCTCCCGTTAGCGCCTTAAGAGGGTGCTAATGAGGCGCAAAGCAACTAGCACCTGGGCGCGGTGATGTTTGTGCCGCTCGCAAAATTAACCAGACATTTTGCGGCAGCATTAAACACTACCGCTATGATCTCCTGCGCCAACAGATCGTGACGTCAGTCGAGTGCGCAACGCCCCGGTAGCGCCCCAGACCGGATATTGAGTGGCGCCCCCTGCCTTACTGCCTGCCACTAGCAACGACAGGTTGAGGGGAGCGTTTTGCAGTCAGGAAGGGACTGGGGGAGCGCTATTTAAAGGCGACCGCTTCCTGCCTTTTTTTGTTGGTGACATTTTTGCCACACATTCTGAGAGGGAGGGTGAGAGAGAGATACTTCTGGAGAGATTCAACACTGTGCGAAGGAGTTTTGGGTACTGAGCAGCACTTTGCAGGTTCATTTTGATTTGCCCTTCCTTGTATCGATTTAGAAGAGACTGTGGGGGCTGCACTCTGAGCTCTTTCCCTGGGTCTCTCCATTGTTCTTTCCAGCAGATTTGATGTACAGGTCTCTCCGGGCTGAGATTCAAGGCTGCAATTAGTAGGATGTGGATGGAGAGCAAAATCAACCCTCCCCTTTAAGATAAAAACAGAAAATGCTGGAGAAACTCAGCAGGTCAAGCAGTATCTGTGAAGAGAGAAACAGAGTTAACGTTTCAGGTCGATGACCTTTCATCAGAACTCCCCTTCAAGAACTGGCCGGCGCCAGTGTATCTGTCTTCCATTGCTGAATGACATCACATGAGCTTCGCCAGCGCTCCTCGGCCTTTACACCTTAAGACAGGTGTGAAGCACCTGATTTAGCGCTCCAATCATCTCCAGGGGCGATAAAAGCTAAGTTTGCCGTTGGAGGCAATAACTAGCGCCAGGCGCTAAACTTTGCGCACGGCCAATAATGGGGCCCCAAATGGGGCGATACTGAATTTTTCCCTCTAGGGATATAGGGTAGATACTCTAAGTGGCGGATATAACAAGTGGTTACATCCAATCCAGGTGTCCGGATCCCGGATACACAAATCAGTATGCAAATAAGCAGACCCAAGAAATTTCAGTGTATTTCACTCTAGAGACCAGTGATGGATGCTCACTTTGTTTTTAAAGGGGCAACAGTAGTGTAAATCACATTGAGGAAATTGAGCATTCCTTAAGGTAGGGGATCAATATGTGTTGTGAGAGGCAAGTCCATGATAGAACAATCATACATGAACTGTGATGGTCAATGATAAGCAAATGGGCTTTTCTTTCTCCAGACTGTCTAATGTTTATTTCTGAAAATATTGGTTTTCAGTAAATGTAAGAGCTCTTTTGCATAAATTTTATTTCACAAAGCCAATCATTATAGTCAAACTTTTAACAATAAATACTCAAGGTACAAATTTTTTTGATTGCTTTTAACAAGCAGTTCTGATGAAAGGTCATCGACCTGAAACGTTAACTCTGTTTCTCTCTCCACAGATGCTGCTTGACCTGCTGAGTATTTCCAGAATTTTGTTTTTATTATAAGCAATATTGCACACCAGTTTACATATTGGTGTAGTTGTGGTACATTTTCTTAACACAGAATTTGCAGGAGGGTACATTGATGGAATAATTGTACATACTTCTACAGCAGTTTTACATATCAGCAGCCACAAATGGAGGACAATATTCAGACATGAAGCTATCGTACCTTTTCTGGTGTGTTGTTGAAATGGGTCATTTTTTGTTGTGCAGCTGAAAGCAGCTGCTGCTGCGATTCCATTTTCTGTCTGGCATCATCCTGTCTGTCCTTCTATTGAGATGCAGGATTGATGGAGCGAGGGGGAGAACAATTGTGAGAACCTCCAGAAAATGGGTCATTTCTCAGTTGTAGATGGAGGTTGTACATCATGTAGTTTGAATGGGATATATTCTCTCGGTGCTTAATCTGTATATTATTGGTGGTAGAAGTAAAGTTACGCCACAGCAGAGGGATGCTTCTTGTCACCCCTCCGAGTGACAGTTGTACCAGCCTCATGTGGCCCCTGCACACATGGGGACAGGTCCAGGAGTCAAGACAGTGAGTTTGAAAGGTTCTCAATGATGGGCATGACTTTCATGGCTACCCAACTTGCTGCCCAGAATGGTTGGATTTGGGAGCAGGATCAGATGATGTACCAGTCTAGCTGCAACCTCTCCAATATTCAAATGGAGTGAAATCTATGGGGGAAAATTCAGTTGTTTGCGCCTCCCGTTAGCGCCTTAAGAGGACGCTAATGGGGTGCAAAGCAGCTAGCGCCCGGGCGCGGTGATGTTTGCGCCGCTCGCAAAATTAACTAGACATTTTGCGGCGGCACTAAACACTACCGCCGTGAACTCCTGCGCTGGCAGATCGTGACGTCAGTCAAGTGCGCAACGCCCCGGTAGCACCCCGGACCAGATATTGAGTGGCGCCCCCTGCCTTACCGCCTGCCGCTAGCAACGACAGGTTGAGGGGAGCGTTTTGCAGTCAGAAAGGGACTGGGGGAGCGCTATTTAAAGGCAACCGCTTCCTGCCTTTTTTTGTTGGTGACATTTTTGCACCATGCATTCTGAGAGAGAGAGAGAGGGAGAGACTTCTGGAGAGATTCAACGCTGTGTGAAGGAGTTTTGAGTACTGAGCAGCACTTTGCAGGTTAATTTTGATTTGCCCTTCCTTGCTTCGCCAGCGCTCTGAGGTAGCGCCTCGCTCCTCGGCCTTTGCGCCTTAAGACAGGTGTGAAGCGCCTGATTTAGCGCTCCAATCACCTCCAGGGGCGATAAAAGCCAAGTTTGCCGTCGGAGGCGATAATTAGCGCCAGGCGCTAAACTTTGCGCACAGCCGATAATGGCGCCCCAAACGGGGCGATACTGAATTTTTCCCCTATGAATCTTATAGAATCATAGAATAGTATAGTACATAAGGAGTCCATTCCATAGCCATAAAAGCCACGGCTCTTTCGAAGAGCAATCTAATTAGTCCCATTACCCCGCTCTTTCCCCATATCCCTGCAATTTTTTCTCCTTCAAGCATTTATCCACTTCCCTTTTGAAAGCTACTATTGAATCTGTTTCCACCACCCTTTCAGACAGTGCCTGATGTGGGTCTTATAAGTTTAGTGTTTGAGATTGTGTTGTTCCTAAATTTTTCTGCATTCCTCTTACATTATTTGATGGTCTATATCTTGTTCCATAGCTTCCTTTAGGCTTTCTATGGAATCTGTTGATGTGGACATGAATGCAGTAGACAAGGCAGAGGTGTGTTTATTTCTGTCCTTTCAGTTGAGGATGCCTAGCTCTGAGAGTCAGCTCTTGTTGAAGTTTGTGGGGTGTCACTGGCTCCTGGAGGGAATGTAGCATTTGGGACAGGTCAATGAGATGGGGCAGCATATTAAACTGCATTGTGCTTGCCCATCCCAGTAATGATATAGGCAGTTTACCTCATAAGCAGTATATATGGTTGTTATGAGTGGGGATAATTCCTTCTGTACATTGTTGAAAATGTAAGGACTACTGTTATAGCCAGGTGTCTGAAACCCACGTTTGAGCGTGCAAAGGGCAGAATATTTGTGCAGGGTTGTCTTTCATGATAAACCTATTTTCTATTTTAATGTAAATAAGTTTGTAACCTGAGCCCTTGAAGGTTTGGAAAATTATGAGATTCTGGATTTGTCCTTATCACTGCTGTCAGTGGTTCTCAAGTCAATGCAAAGAAAAGAGGGAGAAGGGGTAGCTCTGTCTGGTTCCATGTTGGAACAGGAATGTCAGGAGGAATGTGAATAAAAGTTCCGACCCATTACTGGAATGTCTCTGTAAAGCTCATTCCATCTAGCACAGGCAGATGGTAGTCACAGCCTCCTCTATCAAATGCAATTTCCATATACAGGGATAGGACTGGGGCAGGGGCTTTGGTGTCATTAAATTGGTGGATTAAGTTAAATAAATGGTTGCTCTTCTCCCCTGAATGGCACCCAAAATAGCCTGTTTGGTATGATTAGTCTGGGAGCTATTGCTTCTAATCTGGAAGCCAGGATTTTCTGGAAGCCAGTATTCTATGGATATTATTTAGGAGGAAAATTAGTTCTCAGGGCACACATGATGTGGAATCTTTGTCTTTTTTCCATAGCCGTGTGTTTGTGACTGGCCTGGGTGTGTTGCAAATTGATGAATCTTGTTTTTATCCACAAAAAAAAAATCCACATTTGGTGGAATCTGAAAGCAGAATTGTTAGGAAGTAAATTTAGGAATAGATAAGGATATTCCTCTCTGGCAGATATGAATAAAATTAACTTCATTCACTTTATAAGAGATTTGATTTACTGTATTAAAGGGTGTTCAGATTCAGCACTGAATGAGCACTGACATTTATTAATTGAATGCTAGTGATTCTACTTAGAGGATAACGCATGCAACAAATGGAATTGTTGTACTGCTGCAGTAGGGAAGGATTTGCTCTAAGGTTGGGGATCACAGAATTGCAAGATACTTATGGATGAATAACGCCATTCCACCTATTCTAATTCATCATCCAGAACAACCCTACTTTCTGACACTCCCCACACCCACCCCCCACCCCAACCACCCGCCCCCACCACCACCATTGCTGCATCTAATTGTTTCTTAAACAATCCCAGGGCTTTTGCCCCCACTATTCTGCCTGGGAGTCCACTCCAAGTGCTGGTCACTCTTTGCACGTAAGAAGGACCCCCTGATATTAGTGCTAAAGTTACATTGTACTAGTTTAACCTGTGTCCTCTTGTCCTACTCCCACAATTTAGTTTAACGTAGTATTCCAGATGAACCTTTTCTATGCGATTTACTATCTTATATACAGGAAACTCTTTGGTATCCGGCACCGACGGGACCGGGATGGTGCCGGTTAATTAAAAATTCTGGATGACGGAGAGGGTTATCTACCGAGGCTATTTTTAACAAACAAAAAATAAAAAAATCAAGAAATGTGCAGTATACAGTAATTGGGCACTCACCTACAGAATGTTGTGTTAAATGGATGGTGGAAGATGCTTGATTAAGTACAGTACTGCCAGTTGAGGGTAATCTATAACTCTTTATTGACTTCCGACAGCGCCAAGAAGCCGAGTCGTGGCAGTTTGGAGAACTACCCCCACTGACTAACTCGGCCACCGCGGGAGACTCAGATTCGGCAACATTTCCGGTTATTGAGGTGTTGTTTTTGGAGTATGAATTTTGCCGGTTAATAGAGAATTCCGGATATTTAGGTGCCGTTTAAACGAGAGTTTCCTGTACCTTTAATAAGATCATGTTTTGGACGCTACCTTTCCAGGCTGTAAAGCCAAAGTTTCTGCAGTCTTTCTTCCTAACTCAGACCCCTGATATTAATCAATACCTTTTAAGATTTCCTCTTCAACCAAACAAAGCCATAATATTGCACTTGGGGGCACCCATCACGTGTCCCACTGACGGGTGAATCAATTGTTTAAGGTGATGAGTGGAGTGCACTAGATTCCCAGGTAAGTTTGTCAATAACGCAATCTCATCTATAAAAAGGAGAACCAACATTTTTCAGAAATGCCCAAAAAGACATTTTTTGAGGCCAACCTTAGCAATGTCAAAAATGAAAAGGTGAAATTCTCACTGAAGTAATTTCAATTAAAAGCCAATTGAATTTTCACAGCATATGAAAAACAAAATAATTTTTAGGAATAGGAAAAGGCCCATGGCAAAGGTGTGGATAAGGAAATTAGTTAAGATAAATGGGGTTTGGTATAGTTGCAAAGTGAATTATTGCTGTAACAGACTTTAGCAGCTGTGTATCTGTCTGTTCATTAGCATTCCATTTGATTGTCCTCGTGTACTGTGCTTGGTTGACAGCATTGCCTTCAAAGACATCAACCTATATAAACTGGCAATTCTTAAGTAGTTATCTGTTCTGGCATAAATACAGCAAACTCTGTGGGTGTTTGCTATTCAAGTCTTTCATGTGTAACATCTCATAACAACAGACTGTGAACAAAAAAGAAAAACTTTTTTTGTCAAGAGACATCAAGAAGTAGCTTTCATAAAAAGGTATATGAATACCTTGTGGACTAGCTCCAATTCACTCAATACATATTACACTGGATCATATCCTATCCATCTTTCTTACTTTGCATTTTTTTGTCTGTATCCTGTACACAGGTATTTTCCACCTTCTAAGATGATGGGAAAACGTAATGGTCATCCCATATATTCTACACTGAGCAATTTACCAATATTCATGGTTAAGTTTTAGATTGGGATGGCTATGGCTAAACGGCAGAGTATTTTGTTTAGAGCAGAAAGTTCCATTTGAAGACTTAGCATTGACAGAGGCAGAATGGGCCATATAGCCTCCTTCTGTCCTGTCATTTCTATGATTCTTATTCATGCACAGCAAAAATAGACACAGATTTCAATTAATAAGCGATTTGGTCTTCTTATGGAAACTGCAGTCTAGCTATGAATATGGGAAAGGTATTGGGGAAAAAGCCCAAACAGTGACAACAGGGATCTATGTGCTCACCAACCAATGTCATTCAGCGAATTTGATAACTGATTGAAGATCGACAGTGGATTGTGAGACCTGTTCACAGCTTATGAAACAGGCGCCACTCTAACATACCTTCCATTCAGAATGCGTCAAGAAAAGCTGCCTTCTGTCAAATACAAACTGCTGCATTGATCAATGATTACTAGTCTTGCTGCCTGTCAAACGATAATAAACACACAGCCCAATGGAGCTGTCAGTGTTCAAGGAAACATGAAAGCAAATTAATAGCTCAGATCAATTTGTAATATGAGGCCAAGATGAGTTGCATTCTGCAGTACAATAAATGATGGCCAAGCCCCTCATTATTTTTACTGTAATCTGTTTCAAAATTAATTGCCTCTAATAATTAATAATGGATTATTTCTGAATACAGTACAATTAATGATCTTTGTTACAGAACTTGCCAGGTCATCAACTCTCCGGTGGACTGTGTATTGGATGTGAGTCAGATTTAATGTCAAGTAAGTCATTCCAAGGCTCCAATCTGTTCAGGATATGAAGCTTCCAATTCAATCCTTTGATAGACTTTGCCAAGGCTGAAGGGTGAGGGGGGAACAGAAGTGCCAAGAAAAAATATTGGCCTAGAAATTCAGTCGCGTTTGCGCCCACTTATTGGCTATAAAGTGGTTTGCGCCGGAAGTTTTTTAGCGCCCGAAATTGAGTTGGTCCCTAACATCGGCGTTAGCCGGTAGCGCTGCGCCGGCACCGATGACATCATCGGTGTGCGCAGCGCCCCGGTTCCAATGGTAATCCGTCCCGATGGCCAAATTCAGTTGCGGCCGCCTCGCCCGTCGCGGCCGCAAACAGCGTTTGCAAAACGGTGACTTACAGCTCCGAGAGGTCGGCGCATAAAGGTGGAGGGGCGGCCGGCCGCTTTCCCGGCGGCCGCCTGGCCGCACCTCCCTCCCCGGACTCCTGCACCACCCCCCCCGCGGCATTGGTGTGTGACTCCCGCGAGCCCGGCATTTCTCCGTGGTGCCGGGCTCATTTGACGGGGGAATCCAGCGGCGATCTCACGGCTGCAGGCAGCTCCTCCTTAAGAGAAGGAGGAGGCCTGCAGTACCCCAGCCTGCCGCACCGCATCGGTTGCCGCAGCGGCAGCTGGGCGCCGGAAACTGACATTCTTCGCCCCAAACGAGGCGGCCAAACCCTCCAATAGCGCCCGCCTCCGTCTTGGGGCGGCGCTACTGAATTTCAGGCGGGCGCTAGGGGAATCCGGCCCAGCGCTAAATTTCGGGCACTAAAGACCTGGCGCGGCGATACCGAATTTTTAGCCCATTGAGTGTAAGGAAACCCATAAAATAGAGTCTGCAGGCACATGATAGTGCACTGCAGCACCTGACATCATCTTCCATGGCTGCCAAAGTAGAGATGCTGTGGCGTGAGTTGGGCGTGAGGACGGTTGTCTTGATGGCACTCCAGGGCGCCATCCCCAAAGGATTGCAGTGTACCCTCGCTGGCTTAATACTACATGCAGAAGCTAGGAACAGATGCAAAAGATAATGGCAGACTTTAAGGAATCTGGGAAGTTAAGTGTATCCAACAGGGGTATGGTAGCATTGTGGTTATGTTACTGGACTAGTAAACCAGAGGCCTGGGCTAATGATCCAGAGATGTATAGTTCAAATCCCACCATAGCAGCTGGGGAATTTAAATTCAGTTAATTAAATAAATCTGGAATAAAAAGCTAGTATCAGTAATGGTGACCATGAAACTGCTGGATTGTCGTAAAAGCCCATCTGGTTCACTAATGTCTTTTCGGGAAGGAAATCTGCTGTCCTTACTCAGTCAGGCCTATATGTAACTCCAGACCCACAGCAATGTGGTTGACTCTTAACTGCCCTCTGAGGTTCAAGAAGGTGGCTCACCACCACCTTCTCAAGGGCAATCAGGGATGGGCAACAAATGCTGGTCTTGCTGGTGATGCCCACATTCCATGAATGAATATAAAAAAAATTATACCATGCATCAGGTAGACATGCCACAAAATGTTGTCTATCAACTTGTTCCACATTTACTACTCACCTGTGCCAAGCCTTCAAACAAACGTACACCTCGTTTTTGTATTTCATGCATTCATTGCAGGGTATACATTCAAGATGTAACATACAATTGAAAACCTTACCGTGCTCATATCTTCCAAGGGCATCACACCTCAAATCATTATAACGCAACCTAGTTGCATGGGGCACAGTTACTTACTGATATTAACGTGGTCCGCAGGTTGGGCACATGTGTCAATATGCAGGTGTTGCTTGAACTTCCAGCAAGGGCCTACTATTACCCAAGTATGCAATGCAGGTCTATAAGAGCCAATTCCACGGTAGGGCGCTTCTGGAGTGGCCCCTCGCTAGCAGAGTCTACTGTCTATGAATTGGGCAGATAGGCCTCAGCACACTTAGTGCTGAGCTCCCCATTCTATGGGAGCAAGAGATTTTAAAGATTTTTGCGTGCACTGGGCTCATTGGCCTTGTAAATTACAAGATTTTTACTCATTTGACCTGGAAAGAATTTTAGGTTAAATTATATTATAATGTTGCAATAAAGTTAGATTCAATTCACAAAGGGTTAACTATTAAAAAGTCAACCTATCTGGGATGTTGTTTAGGACAAATTAGTTTGACTACAGATGAATCACAATGTGTATGCCTGTATACCATGTCAGGTTGAGAAAATGGGAAGCCATTGAAACCATCCCTGAGATGTTCACACCTTTATATCTGGAATGGTTTTCATTCAGTGGTATCCAATATGGAGCCTAGCTAAACAGCCATGCTCCAACGTGTAAGATTGTAAAATTTCTACATCTCCCAGAAGGTTATTATTAATAAAAAAAGGGACCCTGCAATGGACATTTTTAAATTAAAGGGTACCCAAGATGGCATCTGGGCCTCGTGGCAGAAAGCCTGTGGGATTCAAAAGTGGAAATTGCAGAGCAGACAGCTTGGGAGTAATCAAAACTAAGGCTGCAGGCTTTCTGTGAAGCGAACTTTGCCAGACAGAACTTTGAATAATGTATCGGACTGAATTGGAGTCAGATCTAAATTCAATGAGGCCCATAGTTAGAATCATCAAACAGTCTGCATACAAAATCGGAAACAGATTAAACACAGCCATCGCGGCTGGACAAGCCCACCAAGAACTTTCAGAACAATACAAGTCAATTATCGGGCCGCTAAATGCAATTACCGGCCATCTAAAAACAGTTAACATGGATTGCTACCATTACTGAAAACTAGCCTGCCAAAATTAAGACAAAGAACTAACCAGATTTGGCGCAAAGATAAGTTTTTTTCAAAAAGGTATAACTGAAGGCCCCGGGTAGCAGTCCAGGGCTCTGGCGCTCGCTCTCGCTCTTGCTTTGGCCTTTGACCCTGCTCTCGTGGCTCCGGCCTCTTGGGCTACCGCTCGTACTCGTGCCCTGGCCTCGTGGCGGGCTCTGTCTCCCCGGAGCAGATTTTCAGTAGCCAGAGACACCATACCAACTGCCGGGAAGGGGAGCAAGGCCCAAGTCCACAGCCATCCAGGACACCCAGGCCGCGAAAAGGGGCGAGATGAAGTTGAGCAGGTAGCCCAGGACTCGTAGAGTAGTCAGACAGACGAGACGAGACGAAGAAGACGATAATACCTCGATAAGGGCTGAGCAGAGCAGCGAGAACCGTATCGGTAATTTAAACCCCCAAGCGCCTAGTTATAAGCTGACGCCTGAGAGGAGGGAGAAAGTCCCTGAGGAGGATAATAGCAAGCATCTTGAACAAAGTGTTAACGCAGGTCTCCACGCCACAACGAATACACAGGCGTTCGGTGCATGGCCAATGAGGCCTAAACGGTAACGACTGGTGACTGTCCGATAAATATAATGTTACCGACGACGATCGCCCGAGGGAGAAGAAGAGGAGGACCCATCGGGGCGAGACGACGACGATAGCGGAGGAGAAGAAGGTGTATCACGGCAGCAGCTCCAGCACCGTGCTTCTGAGGACCACGTGGCGACGGGGTACCTAAGAGGACAGAGAGCAAAGCCTCAAAACCCGTTTTCTTTTCCAACAGTTGACTTTGAACTTGGACTGGTGAGCATGAATTCTGGCCCCTCATAGCTTAATCTAGTTAGGTATAGGGGTGGGATAAGGATAAGGGGATTGTTAAGATTGTTGTTTTCCCTCGATATGCCATGTGTTCCCCATTCCCTGTATAAGTGTATTTGCCTATAATATTGTAGTGGTAATTTCTTTTAAGGCTGTATTAAAATTTTCCTGTTCAATAAAATCTTGGTTTTGTTTGCATCCAAACCACCTGTCTACCCGAGTTTTCTATATCGCTGCCTGTACCTAAGTCTGGTGTCTAGAACCCAGGGGCGTGGGAGCGATTCGAACTGCTCACAAACAGTCAGGGGAATAACTGACTGGGCGCACGCGCCACACCCGCCACCCCCTACATAACTGGCGACCAGGGTTGCGATATGGTAGACAATGGTTCAGATGAGCCAACCATCATGGAGGAAAGGATTTCGGATTATGTGTTTAGCAAGGTGAATATCACTAAGAAGTGGATCACCACTCTGTTAAAGGCTGGGCGTCTGGTAGATGCAGCGGCTAAATGGACAGAGGGCAAGGAACACAAGAAGTCCTTAGAGAAGGCAGTTTGGCTGATGTGCTTTAAAAAGTAGATGGGCTCGTTGCCACACAGGCAATCGAGTTAAGAGAGTCAGCCCTGGAAATCCAGGATAAGGCTCTCGCAGGGGAAAAGTTGTTAGTGGCCTTACAGGCTTTGAACCAAGAAAGGGTGCATCTAGTGAGAGAACACAAGGCTCAGCTGGAATACCTACGGTGCCAAGTCACCGAGGCCAAGGGAAATGAGTCAAGGTTGCGGGAGAAAAACGCCCGCATGGTAAGGCAGGTTAGGGAACAGGAAGAGAAAGTGCAGGAGGTAAAAGCCGTTTACAAGCTAACGAATGAACAGGGGTTTGAGGAGGCAGACCACGGCCCCTGTAAAGAGAGGATAGAAATCTGAGCCGGGCCCTCCGGAAGGCAAAAGGCATGGTATGCCTCATAAGCCCAAAGGCAGGTCAGGCAGATTTTATGGGGAACGAGGGGAGAACAGTTCCCATGTCACCAGTAGTGTCTAGGGATGACCCGGTTGAAAGAGAGGTGACCTCACGACCAGCACCCATAGCGCCAAGTTTCAGTGAGGTTTGGCAGCAAGGGGGGGTGGAACCGGGGGTGGAACCCAAAGCGGAGCCAGAGGTGGAGGCGGAGGTAGAGCAACCACCGCCCGAAAAGCCGGAACCAGAACCGATGTGCCAAGCACGGCATCGGAGGTTCAGCCCACCCGCCAATGGCGACGATGAGGGACCCCTCCAAAACCAGTTCATGTTACCCTTTAACACCCAGCAGCTTAGGGTTATGGTCAACCATATCGCGAAGCTTTCGGCCAAGGGAGACCCCTCGATCCACTTCAGGGAAATAGAGCAGGCCGCCAGCGTCAACGACTGCGATGATGCTGAGAAGGCCAAGATGCTGCTATTCTCCCTGGAAAGTAATCTCCTCCAATCCCTCTCTGAAGAGTGTAAGAGGGGACAGAACGGTTACGAGGAGCTTAGAGACGCGGTTCTGGAGGCCATGGGGATGGATGAGGGGAGTCCTTTCTCCCGCGTGGAGAGGACGGTACAGCTCTCAGGGGAGACCCTGCAGGCTTCTGCGGACTGGCTGTGGCCGGTGTACCGGAAGGCTTGCCTGGGAATGCCCGGCCGGACGTTCCTGAAAGGGGATTCCCTGACGCATTGGCTCCGTTGCCTGGTGGCGAACAGCTTGCCACAGATCCGGACCAAGGCAGAAGCCTGGTTCGACCCCAAAGATCCCCAGGCCACAGAACTCACGGTAATTAGGCAGCTCACTCTGGCCTGCCTATAAAAACGGTGGGGGAGCTGATGCACACCCACCCAAGGGTAAGCTGCATGAGGTAAAACCCGGACCGGGTAGGAAAGAGTGGCACCAGGAAGGGAGTAACCCCCCCAACACAAAGACCAATGGTTACGGGTGTGGGAAGGATGGCCACTGGTGGAAGGACTGTAAGAATCCTTGGAAGGATTAGAAGGGAAAGCCCCAGCCCAAAAGGCGGGGGTAGGGACCCCTTCCGCAGAGGTCGAGTTGCTTTTGGACGCCATGAGGTCCTTACTGACTGGCCAGGGGAGAGTAACAGCCGCCACCGGTGCTCTCACCCCGTCAGCCCCATCCCACCCACAACAGTGACTAGAGCCGGCGCAGCCTGTGTATCTGTGTTCGCTCCGATATGATGAGTGGAGGAGACCCATGATGGAGATGGAGGTGGAAAAGGTAGCGGGGACCTATCTGCTGGACACGGGGGCATCGCGCACCGTGATCTACTCAGCTAACCCCACCACCTCACCTCTCTCTAGCAGGGTCCCATACAGTCTATCGGGGTTCACGGGTAAGGAGCAGGATGGTTCGGTCTCCATCCTGCTCGCCATTCGGATAGGACCGATCCGCTCCAAGTGGACGTGTGTCCTGATGAATTGGGAAGTGGAGGGTGGAAGAGGGGTCCTGGGGGCCAACTTTATCGTAGGTCACAGGATCCTGGTGGATTTGAGGAATCACTGCCTCTGGGGGGCAGGAAAAGTAAAGAACGGTGAGATCATAGTTATCCCGGGTAAGGAAGGGAAGGGGACCCTCTGCTGCATGAAGCCCAAAGAGGATTATAACCTCGGGCTCATGGTCAGCAACACCCCACCAGAGTTCCAGGCATTTGTGCGGGCCCACCTGGCCGCATTTGCCACGCACAAACATGACTGCGGGAGGGTCACAGGGTTTGAGGTCAGAGTAGACGGGGACCCCATGGCCCGACCACAGAAACAGTATAACTTCCCCAGGGAAGCAGAGCCGGACATGGAAGCAGCCATGTCCTTGTTAGTACAGCAGGGAGTTCTGAGGCCAATAGCCACCCATGTAAACTCTCCGTTGTGGCCAGTTAGAAAACCAGACAATTCCTGGAGGGCCACGGTGGACTATCAGATGCTCAATAGTAACATCCCAGCCTGTGCACCTACAGTGGCAGCAGTTGCCGACCTGATAGGGAGTATTCCAGCATCCGCGACCACTTTCACGGTGCTGGATATTTCCAATGGGTTTTGGTCCATCCCTGTAAGGAGGGAGGATCAGTACAAGTTTGCCTTTACATTTAAAGGGCAACAGTACACGTGAAACTGCTTGCCTCAGGGCTTCCATAATAGCCCCAGCATCTTCCATCAGTGCATGGCAGACAGTTTGAAGGACTTTAGTCAGCCCGGACAGTTGGTACAATATGTGGATGACCTGCTTCTGTTCACTGATTCGAAAGAGGAGCATGGCCCACTATTGGCCGAACTACAAGAGCTGTTAGAACAGAAGGGTTTCAAGGTGAATCCCAAGAAGGTGCAGATCGGCCAGCAGGAGGTGAAATTCCTCGGGCTGACCGTGCGCGCCGGAGAAAGGGCCGGAGGTAAGACCGTCCCGGTGAGAAAGGAGAAAAGACAGCCCCTAGAAGGTCCGTCCGGGGCAGCGGGCAAGCCTTCAGCACAGGTTTTAAAACAGGCCGCTAGTTATATCAACCAGTGCAAGCTGTTTCAGCCTGAAAGGGGAAAGCAGCCAGTTAGGAAAAGGTCTGAGGATAAAGATCCTCAGCCCACAGCACGAGTGAGTTCACAGACCACACAAGCAGGCGCTGTGGCTTGCTTGAAGGGAGGGGCCATCCAGCACATCAGTTGGGACACGCCCCCACTCTTCTGGGATCCAGACGAGGGGGGGGGACTTGAGGGCGAAAACCCCGCCCCTAACCCAGGTGTAGAGAGGGAGGGACCTGAGGTCGAAAACCCCGCCATGGGACCCGGGGGCAGAGACTCTCAGCTCGCAGCAGCAGGCTGTGAAAAGTTACCTACCCCCAGCCCAAGTTCGGGAGGGGTCAAGCCTGGGGGTGCAGTGGTTTGGGTAAAAGGTCCAGCGGCCCAGAAAGCCCCACCCGCCAAAGCCCCCAGAAAGTCCCCACGGACGCCCCAGCCGAGAAAGCCATGGTCACCAGCCCTCCAGTTACCAAGGGCCGCCCCTCAAGTCAGGGAGGGGTCCAAGGACACAGGTCCTCAGCCAGCAGCCTCGGGCTGCGAGGGACCAACGGTCAAGGACGGTGCGGTCATGCCGGGGGTAGCGGTGAGCCGCAGTCCGACCAGGGATTAGCCTGGCCGCCCGGAGATGGGCGGCGGATGTATATAGTTTTGTTTTAAGTTTAAGTAAAGTGTAATTATTTAGCTTAAATTTGGGTGTTTATAATTTAGGTTAGATAAGATGATGGGTAGTTTATGTAAGAAATCTGCTGAGAGTGTGTATATTTGGGTCGAGGTCGCGGGACCCGACCATGCCTCACCAAGCCAGAGAATCTCCTCGGGACCTGGCTGCATGTTTTTACATCTTTTCCAGAAAGATTTTCGGGATGGAATGGATCGTGATCCTATTCGCTCTGATCAGGATGAGCGCGGTGAGGAGGAGTGACGTCCAGGACTCCCACATCTTTGGCCGTTCGGGAGACACGGCGCCCCTGGTGGTCAACGGGAGCGGTGAACGTGATGCGGAGGAAACCGCCGTCTACTTCCACGAGGGAAGGTGGCCAGGATGGTTGGGGTCCAATTCGTCTCAGTACTCCAGCCAAACCGGATTTACATACGGGGAAGCCTCCCTCCTGTGCCCCCGGGTGCAAGTCATTTCAACGAGGGTCAGTGTCACCATTGGAAAGTGAATATGTTTAACGTGCAAAGGACACATTCCACTGGATCGTTGGTGGTGGCTCAGGAAGTTGAGCAAGGACATGAGGAACCCCGGAGTCGAATGGGAGCGGTTGAGTAACAACACCCATCAGACAATTACCGGGATTCATGGAGGACTAAGTGTCTGCTGGGACAAGTGGTGGGAACCGGACCAAGGGATTTACATCTGTATGTGGGGGTCAGAGAAGGTCTGCCCCGCAGGCATATCCATTATGTTCCACCGGCAGTGGCACGACACCGGGAAGGGGATAAGGTGGAATACCAGCCTGAAGGTGTGTGCAGTCCCATACACCCAGGTCCCAGTCAATGCCACTGAGCTTGTGCCCCGCCCACGGCGCAGGCGGCGAGGTTATCCAGAGAAGGTTGCCCCACCACCACCAAGGGACCAGGGAGTGGATTGGTATTAGTCCCCACCGATCAGATGCTGTACCAGGGGGTACACTACGCGGTAGCCTCCGTGATTTTAAATCTCACGGAGGTACATTTACCGGAGTGGTGCCCCAAAGAAACAGAGCAGTTATACCAGACCCTATTAAGGGACATATTCAAGAAGTTTTATGAGTTCAATTTTGCCCACCTGGACAAGACCGAACTCGACACCACACACCGAGAGTTTTTGGGTAACCCAGGGAGACAAAGAAGGGGTGCATGGAATGATGTTTTTACTGCGTTTATAGAGTCAATAGAGTCATAGAGTTATACAGCACAGAAAGAGGCCCTTCGGCCCATCGCGTCCACGCCAGCCATCAAGCCCTATCTAATCTAATCCCATTTTCCAGCATTTGGTCCGTAGCCTTGTATGCTATGGCATTTCAAGTGCTCATCTAAATGCTTCTTGAATGTTGCGAGGATTCTTGCCTCTACCACCCTTTCAGGCAGTGAGTTCCAGATTCCAACCACCCTCTGGGTGAAAAAGTTTTTCCTCAAATCCCCTCTAAACCTTCTGCCCCTTACCTTGAATCTATGCCCCCTTGTTATTGACCCCTCTACTAAGGGGAAAAGTTCCTTTCTATCCACCCTATCTATACCCCTCATAATTTTGTATACCTCAATCAGGTCCCCCCTCAGCCTTCTCTGCTCCAAGGAAAACAACCCCAGCCTGTCCAGTCTTTCTTCATAGCTGAAGCGCTCCAGCCCAGGTAACATCCTGGTAAATCTCCTCCGCACCCTCTCCAAAGCAATCACATCCTTCCTATAGTGTGGCGACCAGAACTGCACACAGTACTCCAGCTGTGGCCTTACCAGCATTTTGTACAGCTCCATCATAACCTCCCTGCTCTAATATTCTATGCCTCGGCTAATGAAGGCAAGTATCTCATATGCCTTTTTAACCACCTTATCCACCTGTTCTGCTGCCTTCAGGGATCTATGTACATGCACACCAAGGTCCCTCTGATCCTCTGTCTTTCCTAGGGTCTTACCATTCATTGTGTATTCCTTTTCCTTGTTAGTCCGTCCAAAATGCATCACCTCACACTTTTCAGGGTTAAATTCCATTTGCCACTGTTCCGCCCATCTGACCAACCCATCTATATCATCTTGTAGCCTGAGGCTTCCCGCCTCGCTATTTACCACCCCACCAATTTTCGTGTCATCAACAGCTTGGATGACATAGAGCTGCAGACCCAGATAAACGGTTTAAAAACACAGTTAAGAAGGATATTGCTGGACGAGAACAAGGTAGTGGGCTCGGAGTTGCATGAGGACCAGGCCATGATGGTCCATTTAAAAGAGATCATAACCGAGTTGGAAAAGCACGCATAGACGGTAAATGCTCTCATTAGGGAGGACAGAAACGCTTCTGACCAAGCTGCGCAGAATGAGGTGTGCGTGTTATACGGGGCGTGGTTATTGGGCGAGGGCCGCAGTAACCTGGAGGATTTAAAACAAGGTTTGGTCCCCTCCTGGATTAGCAACATGCACCTCGCAGCCCTCCACCCTTTTCAGAATGCATTGAGCCCATGCCAACTCCGGCTAGCCTCCGAAGCCTACCCAGTCCCTGTGGATTGTGGACGGTCCAACCACACAATCATGGGAGTAGTAGTTAGGATACCGGTCATGGGTAGGGCAGCCCGACCCACACCGGTATACAGGGTTGAGAACATTGGGGTCATTCAAGGGGGTGCACACATTCATTTCACAGCGGTCCCGCCTTACGTCATTAAGTGGGAGCACGCTATGATAGGCACCGACCTCTCAGGGTGCCGGAGCCAGGGAGCACACATAATCCTGTGTCCCCAGCACTTGAATGCCTTTTCAAAACCGCAGTGTGGGTTCAGAGCTGCTGACGCAAAGCCTATAAATTGTACCATGGAGGCAATGGCACAAGGCCATGTTCCCCCGCAGGTAGCATATATAGGGGGTGGGACATATTGTGTCACTACCGGCGCGTCCCACTACCAGCACGGACAGCATAGCTGGTGCCCGGTCAGTGATGGCAGTTTCAGTTTTAAACCCGAGGCAGAAGTTCAAGTGGCCCAGGAGCGAATTGTCCCCATTCCTGAACCCTCCACTGTTCATCTCACTGTGAAGGAGAATTTTACGAATTTGCAGAAGTACGTAGCGCAGTTTGACTACGAAATTCCCCCTCTCCCTGAACATTTGACCAAAATTCTAAAGGCCGTTATAGTTTCACAGAAACATTTTTACACTCTCGAGCAGAAAACAGTAGAGATAGGGACTAAGATATTGGATATTGTGTCTCCACCCTGGTAGGACCTTTTCAATAATATAGAGGTCCCTTCATGGATCAGACTGGCTTCCCACATTCTCGTGGTTTGCCAGTTAGGAATAGTGCTGTATTTAGTTTGCATCCAGTGTAAGGAAAAAGGTCGGTGGTCAGAATTCCGAAACCAAAGCTTTTGTAGGGAACATTATGTAGAGGTGGAGGAAGATACGCCGGTTTAAGTCATTTTCCCTGTATTTGATTAAAGAATTGTTGTTTCTTTGTGTTTGTTATTTTTAATTAAAGGTTTTCTTTTTTTGTTTGTGTTGCGACGCGGTTTAATAAAGATATGTGTACCAAGCGGTGCAGGGGTGTTAGACCCCCTCCATGCTTGGATGTGTGTGTGTAAAGCCTGTAATTTTACTCTCTGTATGCTGATGTACACTACATTTTTGCGGAATGGGAAGTGCATGTGTCGTGGGTATATTAGACAGATAATTGCAGGGGAAGGTTGACTATGGAGGGTCAGAAAAGTCTTGCTCACTTTAAGAATATGATACTTCAAGCAAGTTTTAGTATCACGGGGGGAATGTAAGATTGCAAAATTTCTACATCTCCCAGAAGGTTATTGATGTGCCTCAATTATTCCGAGACTCGAAGTTAGCAGAACAAAAGTAAGGCTTTTATTAACTTAGAACATAACACGTAAACTAGAGAGATGTCTTCCTTCAGGAGGCTGATGCCCGACTGACTTAGATTACAAAGGAGCCAGGTATGGGCGGAGCCCTGCACACAACCAATTCCAGCACATTCCAATACATAATACATGAGGACTGGGGGAAGGGAAAAGACACAGAAAGCAGGCAGTTACAAGACACAGAAAACAGGCAGTGATGAATGGAATATATTTCATCACATTCACCCCTTCTATAGATTTAGTCTGTTCGGGGGTTTGATAGTCCTCTGCGACCGACGTGGCTGTTGTGGTGTCGCGGGTGTCGGCTGGGTGTCCCCGGTAGCCTCCTGGGTCTCTGCCGGGGGTGCCGCCGGGGTTGTTGAAGGGGTAGTTGGTGGGGGTGCCGTTGGTCGATGTTCTTCCGGGGGTGATGAAAGAGTAGTGGGTGGGTAAGGGTTGCTGTGATCGTCGTCGCTGCTATTGCCGTGGTTGTTGTCGATGCCGGCTGGGGCGACGTCTTTTATGGACACGGTGTCCTCCCTTCCGTCGGCGTGCCGGACATATGCGTATTGGGGGTTGGCGTGGAGTAGGTGTACTGGCTCCACGAGAGGGTCCGTCTTGTGGCCCCTCACATGCCTTCGCACGAGTACCAGACCTGGGGTGGAGAGCCATGACGGCATGGATACGCCTGAGGTGGATTTCCGAGGAAAGACAAACATTCGTTCATGAGGCGTGGCATTAGTGGCCGTACACAATAGCGACCGTATCGAATGGAGCACATCCGAGAGGACTTCCTGCCAGCGGGAGATAGGGAGGCCCTTGGTCCTTAGAGCTAGAGTGACTGCTTTCCACACTGTCCCGTTCTCTCGCTCCACCTGGCCGTTACCCCGGGGGTTGTAGCTGGTGGTACGGCTCGTGGCGATCCCCTTGGACAGCATGTACTGGCGTAGCTCTTCACTCATGAAGGACGCCCCCCTATCCGTGTGGATATAGCTCGGCATACCGAACAGGCAGAACAGGCTGTTGAGGCATTTAATGACCGTGGCGCTGGTCATGTCTGGGCAGGGGAAGGCGAATGGGAAACGGGAGTATTCGTCCACAATGTTCAGGAAGTAAACATTGCGGTCGACGGACGGGAGGGGGCCCTTGAAATCTAAGCTGAGCCGCTCGAAGGGCCGTGTAGCTTTGATTAAGTAGGCTCTATCTGGGCGGTAGAACCGAGGCTTGCACTCAGCGCAAGTGCGGCAGTTCCTGGTCAGAGACCGAACTTCCTCAATCGAGTAGGGTAAGTTACGGGACTTTATGAAGTGGAACAGCCGCGTGACCCCTGGGTGGCAGAGGCCGTTGTGGAGGGTCTGTAGCCGATCCTCGGTGGCGCTGGCACACATCCCTCGTGAGAGGGTGTCAGGGGATTCGTTAAGGGCCCCTGGCCGGTAAATGATGTCGTACTCGAAAGTGGAGAGCTCGATCCGCCACCTAAGAATCTTATCATTTTTAATCTTCCCCCTCTGTTTATTGTTGAACATAAACGCTACCGACCGCTGGTCGGTAAGTAGGGTGAAGCGTTTGCCGGCTAGGTAGTGGCGCCAGTGGCGCACTGCCTCCACGATGGCTTGGGCCTCCTTTTCCACGGAGGAGTGTCTGATCTCGGGCCCTTGGAGGGTCCTCGAGAAGAAAGCTACGGGCCGCCCTGCCTGGTTGAGGGTGGCCGCCAAGGCAAAGTCGGACGCATCACTTTCCACTTGAAATGGAGTGTTCTCGTCCACTGCCTGTAGCGTGGCACGCTCAATATCCTGCTTAATGCTTTTGAAGGCGGCGTGGGCCTCAGCAGAGAGCGGAAAAGAGGATGCTTTCAAGAGGGGGCGGGCTTTGTCGGAGTAGTTGGGGACCCATTGGGAATAGTAAGAAAATAACCCCAGGCACCTTTTCAGGGCTTTGGGAGTGTTGGGCAGGGGCAGCTCCCGTAGGGGGCGCAATCGGTCGGGGTCTGGTCCGATTTCCCCATTCTCCACCACGCTGCCCAGTATGCAGAGGCGCGTGGTGTTGAAAACGCACTTGTCCTCGTTATAGGTGAGGTTGAGTTTTTGTGCGGTTTTCAGGAACCTCTCGAGGTTCGAGTCGTGATCCTGCTGGTTGTGACCGCAGATGGTGACGTTGTCGAGGTAGGGGAAGGTTGCCTGCAAGTGGTGGTCATCGACCATGCGATCCATCTCCCTCTGAAAGACCGAGACCCCGCTCGTCACCCCAAAGGGGACTCTGAGGAATTGGTAGAGGCGTCCGTTCGCCTCGAAGGCGGTGTACGGGCGGTCCTCTGGTCTGATAGGGAGCTGGTGGTACGCTGACTTGAGGTCGATGGTGGAGAACACCCGGTATTGGGCGATTTGGTTCACCATTTCTGATATGCGGGGTAGCGGGTAGGCATCTAGTAGGGTGTACCTGTTGATCGTTTGACTATAGTCGATCACCATCCGTTTCTTCTCGCTACCCCTTACCACTACCACTTGGGCGTGCCACGGGCTGTTGCTGTGTTCAATAATGCGTTCTTTCAGGAGCCTGTCTACCTCGGTCGCGATAAACCGCCTGTCCTCCCAGCTGTACCTCCTGCTTTTGGTCGCTATTGGCCGGCAGTTAGGGGTAAGGTTCGCGAATAGCGAAGGCGGCTTTACCTTCAGGGTAGCCAGACCGCACACTGTGAGGGGCGGCTGGGACCCACCGTACTTGAGCGTGATGCTTTGGTGGTTGCACTGGAAATCCAAACCCAAGATCACGCTCGCACATAGATTCTTCATGATTAATACTTTAAAATTATCATACACAGTTCCGTTAACGCACAATTGTACCGTGCAGTAACCCAGAATGGTCGATGTCTGGGTTTTATCGGCCATAGAGATGGTACCCTGAGCAGGGACCACCTTTAGGGAGAGTTGTTGTGCCAGTTCAGGGTGGATAAAACTCTCCGTGCTTCCACTGTCAATTAAGCATTTAACCCGGCACCCGTTTACCTCGATGTCCACCATTGATTTGGATAGCGGATGTGGCCTGGTCTGGTCCACTGTGACCGATGCCACTGTAGGGCCCTGATCGAGACAAGATGGCGTCCACGCTGTCTGCTCATAAGATGGCGGACCCCACGAGGTCGGGCAAGATGGCGTCCAAGATGGCCGCTCCCACGGCGCACACGCGGCGGTGGCGGGTTTTCCGGCGGTTGTTTTTCCGGCGGGGTTCCCTCTGCACACCTTCCCGAAGTGCCCCTTCTTACCGCACTTAAAGCAGGTGGTGCCTTTCGCCGGGCACAGGTTTCTGGTATGCTTTGGCTGCCCGCAGAAGTAGCAGTTGGGTCCTTGACGCGTCGCGGCTGTCGTAGGGCTTCTGGGGGGAGAGCTGGGCCCCGCCGGTGTCGGGCTGCCGGGCGGGGAAGATGCCTTCCAAGATGGCGGCACCCTCGGTGCACACGTGGCGGCGTGGGCGGCGCGGGCTGAAGAGTAGGCGTCCGAGTTTCTCTGGGCCATCTCCAGGGACCGCGCGGTGTCCGCAGCCTGTTTCAGGTCCAACTCCGTTTTTTCCAGCAGTCTTTGCCGGATGTGAGTGGAGCTGAGGCCTGTGATAAAGGCATCGCGAACAAGCTCGTCGGTGTACACTGCGGCTTTTACATCTCGGCACTTACAGTCCTTGCCAAGCTTTTTCAGGATGCTTAGGAACTCCTCCACCGATTCCCCAGGTCGCTGTGCGCGAGTAGCGAGTAGATGGCTAGCATACACCTCATTCGTAGGCTGCTGGTAATGCGCCTTTAAGATGTTGCAGGCGGCCAGGTACGTATCGGCGTCTTGGATGAGGGGGTAAACCCGGTGGCTTACCCAATTCCGTAGCATTCCGAGTCTCATCTTCGCAGTGTCCGTAGCGTCTTTGACGGCTGCGGAATTGTCCAGGAAGAATTCCATACAGTCAAACCAGTGTCCGAAGCGTGCTGATGCGTCCGGAGCATGTTGATCCAAATCCAAACGTTCGGGTTTCAGGAGTTGATCCATAGTGTTGAAAATTTAAGTTAATAAAATTGATGTGCCTCAATTATTCCGAGACTCGAAGTTAGCAGAACAAAAGTAAGGCTTTTATTAACTTAGAACATAACACGTAAACTAGAGAGATGTCTTCCTTCAGGAGGCTGATGCCCGACTGACTTAGATTACAAAGGAGCCAGGTATGGGCGGAGCCCTGCACACAACCAATTCCAGCACATTCCAATACATAATACATGAGGACTGGGGGAAGGGAAAAGACACAGAAAGCAGGCAGTTACAAGACACAGAAAACAGGCAGTGATGAATGGAATATATTTCATCACAGTTATTATTAATAAAAAAAGGGACCTGCAATGGACATTTTTAAATTAAAGGGTACCCAAGATGGCTTCCGGGCCTCGTGGCAGAAAGCCTGTGGGATTCAAAAGTGGATTCTGCAGAGCAGACAGCTTGGGAATAATCGAAACTAAGGCTGCAGGCTTTCTGTGAAGAGAACTTTGCCAGACAGAACTTTGAATAATGCATCGGACTGAATTGGAGTCAGATCTAAATTCAATGAGGCCCATAGTTAGAACCATCAAACAGTCTGCATACATAATCGGAAACAGATTAAACACAGCCATTGAGGCTGGACAAGCCCATCAAGAACTTTCAGAAAAATAGAAGTCAATTATCGGGCCGGTAAATGCAATTACCGGCCATCTAAAAACAGTTAACATGGATTGCTACCATTACTGAAAACTAGCCTGCCAAAATTAAGACAAAGAACTAACCAGATTTGGCGCGAAGATAAGTTTTTTCGAAAAGGTATAACTGAAGGCCCTGGGTAGCAGTCCAGGGCTCTGGCGCTCGCTCTCGCTCTTGCTTTTGCCTTTGACCCTGCTCTCGTGGCTCTGGCCTCTTGGGCTGCCGCTCATACTCGTGCCCTGGCCTCGTGGCGGGCTCTCTCTCCCTGGAGCAGATTTTCAGTAGCCAGAGACACCATACCAACTGCCGGGAAGGGGAGCAAGGCCCAAGTCCACAGCCATCCAGGACGCCCAGGCCGCGGAAAGGGGCAAGACGAAGTTGAGCAGGTAGCCCAGGACTCGTAGAGTAGTCAGACAGATGAGACGAAACGAAGAAGACGATAATACCTCGATAAGGGCAGAGCAGAGCAGCGAGAACCATATCGGTAATTTAAACCCCCAAATGTCTAGTTATAAGCTGACGCCTGAGGGGAGGGAGAAAGTCCTAGAGGAGGATAATAGCAAGCATCGTGAACAAAGTGTTAACGCAGGTCTCCACGCCACAATGAATACACAGGCGTTCGGTGCATGGCCAATAAGGCCTAAACGGTAACGACTGGTGACTGTCCGATAAATATAACGTTACCGACGACGATCGCCCGAGGGAGAAGAAGAGGAGGACCCATTGGCGCGAGATGACGATGATAGCGGAGGAGAAGAGGGTGTATCATGGCAGCAGCTCCAGCACCGCGCTTCTGAGGACCACTTGGTGACGGGGTACCTAAGAGGACAGAGTGCAAAACCTCAAAACCCGTTTTCTTTTCCAACAGTTGACTTTGAACTTGGACTGGTGAGCATGAATTCTGGCCCCTCATAGCTTAATCTAGTTAGGTATAGGGGTGGGATAAGGATAAGGGGATTGTTAAGATTGTTGTTTTCCCTCGATGTGCCGTGTGTTCCCCATTCCCTGTATAAGTGTATTTGCCTATAATATTGTAGTGGTAATTTCTTTTAAGGCTTTATTAAAATTTTCCTGTTCAATAAAATCTTGGTTTTGTTTGCATCCAAACCACCTGTCTACCCGAGTTTTCTATATCGCTGCCTGTACCTAAGTCTGGTGTCTAGAACCCAGGGGCGTGGGAGCGATTCGAACCGCTCACAAACAGTCAGGGGCATAACTGACTGGGCGCACGCACCACACCCGCCACCCCCTACAAACGCTAAGGTTGCATTATGGTCTAGTCAAGGTGAAACTTTTGATTGACAGCTCAGTGAGCCAATCCTTGAGAGGCAAGGGAAGGAAGGCCACTATTTGTCTCGGTCACCTACTCTCTTCATCTCACACTCTCACACTCTCTCTGTGGAAAAGTCAATCCAATTCAGTTTGAGCCTGGTCTAATGAGAGAGCCCAGAGGTCTCACTTTCTAAAAAGCCAGAGAGAGGTTGAGAGTCTCCTGGCTGAGATGTGAATATATATGTCATATAAGAGAAATGGTAGTGCCAGCTAGTAAAGTGAGCTAGCCCCATGAATAGATGTGGAGTGTCACTCTTCATTATATTCCATGGTATGAGGAGCACCTTGAAATATTTTATGATTTTGATCACCTGAGGGGGGTCAGAGAGGAGTTTTACAGAGTATTTTTTCCATTATTGGTGTTGGTTTCTTTTTCCTGTTTCTTTCCCTCTGCCTGGAGATTACATAGCTGGGAAAGCGAAGGATGGGCGAGTCATTGTGGTGTGGGGCAGGCTTGATGGACCAGCTGGTCTTTTCCTGCCCATCATATTAGAAGACTGCATTCTGTTCATTTGTGTATTTCATGTAAAATAAACCAGTGTGGCGGAACCACCAGAGGATTACGGACAATTGTATATAATTCCTTTTACAGCAATGTAGTACAGCTGGGGGCTGCACCTTTAATGTATCTGTTAACTGTATTAGGGCTTCTTTCCTGTACTCCGCGTGATGACGTCATGCCGTCCGTCATGTGATCTCTCAACGGCGGGTAGAACGTGATGACGTCATGACGTCAGAGCTCGGAACCTTCTAGCAGTAGAGCTCGGAACCTGCTAGCAGTTGAGCTCGGAACCTGCTAGCAGTTGAGCTCGGAACCTTCTAGCAGTTTCCAGAGAGGCTTTCAAGCAGACCAGACCTATTTGCATTGTATCCTACAGTTTCCTGTGCAGCTTCGTTTGTTCATTAAATTTTATTGTTTTTGATTTTCTGAGTCAATCGCAATTCTTCGGCTAAGAACCCCAGTTCCTACATTGGTGGCCCTGATTTCTTCGAACAATTTTCGTTGAAGTTACTTCATGGACACGAACGCCGTCACCTTCAAACTGCCGCAATTTTGGGAGCAACAACCGGCCGCGTGGTTTTTCCAGGCGGAAGCCCAATTTGCAATCCGAAGAGTAGCAGCGGATTTGACCCGTTATTATTACGTGGTCTCCGCCCTCGACAATGCCACAGCCTCGTGGGTCGTCAGCCTCCTCGAGAGTCCACCGAACGATGGCAAGTACGAAGCTTTAAAAGCACGTTTACTGCAGATTTTCGGTCTGTCCAAGTCGGAGCGCACTCGCAGACTTATCTCCATGCCCGGCCTCGGGGGCTCAAAACCCTCAGAGCTCATGAGCCAAATGCTCACGCTTTTGGGCTCGGAATCGCAATGTTTTCTGTTCCGCGAGCTGTTTCTCTGTCAACTACCAGAGCCAGTACAGACGGCCTTGGCCAATTCCGCGATCACGGATTGTGCTGAACTCGCCGCGGAAGCGGATAAAATATTCACCGTCTCACAACAATCTTGTACAGCCACGAGGCGCCCATCCCCCACAAGAGTGAATCCGACTCCTCCTCCTGCAGGCTGGTGTGCATACCACGCTCGTTTCGGCGCGAAGGCCAGAAATTGCCGTCCGCCCTGCAGTTTCTCACCAAAAAAAAAACCTACCTCAAACCAGCAGTTTCTGAGAAGATCAATAAGACCTAAGGGATGCGCCGGAGTTGCGATGGCCGTCGGGTCCGCAGGGAAACTCCTATACATTATAGACTCCCTGTCAGGGCAACATTTTCTCTGTGATACTGGCTCCCAGTGCAGTATCCTACCAGCGTCGAAGCTAGATCTTCAATCCAGCGGTCAAGGTTCCCCCCTCGAGGCAGCCAATGGTGCAGCCATTCGCACGTTCGGAAAGCGTAGGGTCCAGTTGAGTTTTGGCAGCCAACGTTTTGTTTGGGAGTTCATCACGGCGAAAGTCTCACAGGCCATCCTGGGGGTAGATTTCTTCTGCGCAAACGGCTTTCTCGTCGACGTCCGACACTGCCGGCTAATCAGTGCCTCCACTTTTCACTCGGTCCCCTGCCACCGAAGCACCGCGATGTCTTGGTCAGTTGCTTGTGCAGTCCCATCTCCAAATGAGTTCTCTCGTCTTCTCAGTGAGTTCCCTGAGCTCACCAGGCCCACATTTTCTTCTTCAGTCGCGAGGCACGGTGTGGCGCACCACATTACCATGACAGGATCCCCCGTTTATGCGAGAGCTCGAAGGCTGGAACCCGGCAAACTCGCAGCCGCCAAGGCGGAGTTCCATACAATGGAACGCCTGGGTATTATTCGACGTTCGAATAGTCCTTGGTCCTCGCCATTACACATTGTTCCTAAGCTGGGCAGCGGATGGCGACCATGCGGCGACTACAGACGCCTGAATGAGGCTACCACACCGAATCGGTACCCAATTCCTCACATTCAGGATTTTTCGGCGCATCTGGCAGGGAATTCCATCTTTTCCAAAGTAGACCTCATCCGAGGCTATCATCAAGTGCCCGTGCATCCTCAGGACATCCCCAAAACTGCCGTCATCACACCTTTTGGGCTCTTTGAGTTCCTTCGTATGCCGTTTGGGCTGAAGAATGCAGCACAAGCCTTCCAACGTCTCATGGATTCCGTGTTGCGCAATCTGCCATTCATCTTCGTCTACCTAGACGACATCCTTATTGCCAGTAACAGCACGAAAGAACACATTACGCACTTGCGTACCCTTTTTTCTCATCTCAGCCAACATGGCCTTATTATCAACCCGGCCAAGTGCCAGTTTGGGTTGCACAGCATTGATTTCCTGGGACACAGAATCACCTCAGAAGGCGCCGTCCCGCTGGCCACGAAGGTGAAAGCAGTCACCTCATTCCCTCTTCCTCAGACCATCAGGGCCCTCCAGGAATTTCTGGGAATTGTCAATTTTTATCATCGGTTCGTCCCCAAGGCGGCATTGTTGATGCAACCTTTGTACGAGGCCCTCAGAGGTAAATCAGGCAAAGACCCGATCGATTGGACACCCCAGATGGACCAGGCTTTCCTCGACACTAAGAACGCTTTGGCTGCTGCGACCATGTTGGCACATCCCCTTCCGGGCGCAACCATTGCCCTTACCACCGACGCATCTGATTATGCCATTGGGGCAGTACAGGAGCAGTGGGTCGATGGCACATGGCAACCACTGGCTTTCTTCAGCTGCCAATTGCGGAAGAACGAACGCAAGTATAGTACTTTTGATAGGGAGTTGTTGGCATTGTTTCTGGCCATCCGCCATTTTCGCTTCCTACTGGAAGGACGCCCATTCACGGCTTTTGTAGACCACAAGCCACTTACTTTTGCGATGGCCAAGACAGCGGAACCATGGTCGGCACAGCAACAACGTCATCTTACGTACATATCTGAATTTACAACCGACATACAACATGTCTCGGGCAAAGACAACCTGGTGGCGGATTGTCTCTCCCGTGCCCAGCTCCACGCAATACACCTGGGAGTCGACTATGTTGGTTTGGCAAAAGAACAGAAGGCAGACCCTGAAGTGCAGGCATACCGGACCGCACCTTCCAGCTTACAAGTGGCTGATGTCAGTTTCCAGGCCGCAGGGACCACACTCCTGTGTGACATCTCGATGGGCGTCCCACGTCCAATCATTCCAGTCGAATGGCGCAGGAGAATTTTTGACACTATGCACGGGTTGTCACACCCTGGCATAAGAGCGTCACAACAACTCATGGCAAAGAAATTCGTCTGGAAGGGCATGCATCTCGGCGTCCGTGACTGGACCAATACCTGCGTGAGTTGCCAGAAGTCCAAGATACAATGCCATGTTAAGGCTCCAGTCGCCACTTTTCCGGTTCCGGAGTGTCGATTCGACCATGTGCACGTGGACCTGGTTGGTCCTCTCCCTTCCTCTCACGGGTACACTCACCTCCTCACCATGGTAGACCGCACCACCAGGTGGCCAGAGGCAATTCCTTTGGTTGCCACCACAGCGGCAGACGTCTCCAGAGCCTTCATCTCGTCGTGGGTAGCTCGGTTCGGGGTACCGGCTGACATCTCCTCCAACCGGCGGCCTCAATTTAACTCTGAGCTTTGGAACGCCGTAGCTCCAGGTTTGGCACCAAGCTTCATCGTACCACCGCCTACCTTCCACAGGCGAACGGCCTGTGTGAAAGAATCCGCCGGTCCCTTAAAGCCGCACTGTGTGCTAGTCTCCGTGGGCCTAGTTGGGTGGACAGGCTCCCTTGGGTGCTGCTAGGTCTTCGCACGGCACCTAAGGACGACCTGCATTCTTCTTCAGCAGAGCTGGTTTACGGCCAACCACTCAGAGCGCTTGGCGATTTTCTTCCTCCTCACACGGAACCCTGGTCCCCAGCTCAGCAGCTCGTCAGCCACCAGGAAGGGGCTAGGAATTTCATCACTACGTCGCATCATGACCTGCAGCGCCCCCATGTCCCGGTGGCTCTTAAGAGCGCAGAATACGTGTTCATTCGGCAGGATGCTCGCAAAAACCCGCTCACACCGCCTTACACAGGTCCGTTCCACGTCATCTCGTCAGGTGACAAGTCCTTCACAGTCGACGTCGGCGGTAAGCCTGACCACATCTCCATCGATCGGTTGAAACCGGCGCATCTGGATCTGAGCGAACCAGTCGTCACCGCTCAGCCACCTCGTCGTGGTCATCCACCGTCGACTGCCGGTCCAGTACAGCCACAGTCATCCGCCGAGTCGCCAGTGCCCGCCTCACCGGGTCGACCACAGCCGGCCTCTTCTTCTCCTCCGCCTGTGGCGTCATCCCAACCACAGCCAACGGCCAGTTCGTCTTCTAGCGCTCCGTTCCAGCTGCCGGGGTATCGCAGTCGGTTGGACAGACTCGTCAGACCCCCTTCTCGCCTTACCTTCTCTGTTAAAAGCAATTCTGGGGGGGCGCATGCGGCGGAACCACCAGAGGATTACGGACAATTGTATATAATTCCTTTTACAGCAATGTAGTACAGCTGGGGGCTGCACCTTTAATGTATCTGTTAACTGTGCTAGGGCTTCTTTCCTGTACTCCGCGTGATGACGTCATGCCGTCCGTCACGTGATCTCTCAACGGCGGGAAGAACGTGATGACGTCATGACGTCAGAGCTCGGAACCTTCTGGCAGTAGAGCTCGGAACCTGCTAGCAGTTGAGCTCGGAACCTGCCAGCAGTTGAGCTCAGAACCTTCTAGCAGTTCCCAGAGAGGCTTTCAAGCAGACCAGACCTATTTGCATTGTATCCTACAGTTTCCTGTACAGCTTCGTTTGTTCATTAAATTTTATTGTTTTTGATTTTCTGAGTCGATCTCAATTCTTCAGCTAGGAACCCTAGTTCCTACACCAGTTTGTTAGGTTACAACCGGCCTCATCTCACTAGAATATTTTTTAGTTCATCTTCTGAAAAGCAAGGAGAAAGCACATGGTGGAGCATGTGAGATCGTACAAACACTGAGGGGTCTTAGTGTCATGACCCCCAGATTATGTTCTTGTTTAACTAAATATTAGGCAGTAAATGTTTATTGGGGATACAAGGTCTGCTTACAGGAGTTACTGATGATGCTGAATCCAAGTGAATATCAAGTGCAGAACCAAAATTTATAATAACCCCTTAAAAAATGTTAACTGATGCTAAGTGGTCGCATTCCCTATACTGTTTTGCAGTACAGCTCTTGATTCACCATGCCTGCACAAAATGGGCCTACAAGTTGTTCATTGGAGAACTCCACCGCTTAAACTTAGGCTGCCATATCGGTGAGACTTGTATTCTGATTGATGTTATTGGCTTGATTAACTGAACTTTGTACATTATTGCTTGTGTTTTTTGCCTGCTGCTTGCTGCTGTTTTACTTTGTTTCAACACTACTTTTGGTGCACACCTCTCACAGAAGCATTTCTGATCCTACAAGTTTGCCCCTGCAGCTGCAAGCAGTATTGACATAGAAACATAGAAAACATAGAAAAATAGGAGCAGGAGTAGGCCATTCGGCCCTTCGAGCCTGCTCCGCCATTCAATATGATCATGGCTGATCCTCTATCTCAATACCATATTCCCACTCTCTCCCCATACCCCTTGATGCCTTTTGTGTCTGGAAATCTAACTATCTCCTTCTTAAGTATATCCAGTGACTTGGCCTCCACAGCCTTCTGTGGTAGAGAATTCCACAGGTTCACCTCCGAGTGAAGAAATTTCTCCTCTTCTCAGTCCTAAATGTCCTACCCCATATCCTGAGACTGTGACCCCTCGTTCTAGACGCCCAGTCAGGGGAAACATCCTCCCTGCATCCAGTCTGTCTAGCCCTGTCAGAATTTTATACAATTCAATGAGATCCGCTCTCATTCTTCTAAACTCTAGTGAACACAGGCCTAGACGACCCAATCTCTCCTCATACGACAGTCCTGCCATCCCAGGAATCAGTCTGGTGAACCTTCGCTGCACTCCCGCTATGGCAAGTATATCCTTTCTTAGGTAAGGAGACCAAAACTGCATACAGTACTCCAGGTGTGGTCTCACCAAGGCCCTGTACAACTGTAGTAGGACATCCTTGCTCCTGTACACAAATCCTCTTGCAATGAAGACCAACATACCATTTGCCTTCCTAACTGCTTGCTGCACCTGCATGTTTGCTTTCAGTGACTGGTGTACAAGGACACCCAGGTCCCTTTGTACATCAGCATTTCCCAATCTAGCACCATTTAAATAATACTCTACCTTTCTGTTTTTCCTACCGAAGTGGATAACCTTACATTTATCCACGTTATACTGCATCTGCCATGTATTTTCCCACTCACTAAACTTGTCTAAATCTCCTTGAAGCCTCTTTGCATCCTCCTCACAACTCACAATCTCATAGTTTTGTGTCGTCAGCAAACTTGGAAATATTACATTTGGTTCCCTCATCCAAATCATTGATATATATTGTGAATAGCTGGGGCCCAAGCACTGATCCCTGCGGTACCCCACTAGTCACCACCTGCCACCCCGAAAAAGACCCATTTATTCCTACTCTCTGTTTCCTGTCTGTTAACCAATTTTCAATCCATGGGTTTAAATGGCTGCCCTGGATTTGGAGGGAGAAGAGGAACTCCTGAGGAAGGAGAACTGGAAGCTACCTAGGAGGCAAACCAGAAATTACATCTTATGACCCAGACGCAGTTATGTCCGATTAGAAGAGATGTCAGGAGAGATCTGCCTTTGAAGCTACAGAATGGATCTGGGTGTCCTCGTACATGAAACACAAAAAGTTAGCATGCAGATACAGCAAGTAATTAGGAAGGCAAATGGAATGTTGGCCTTTATGGCTAGAGGGATGGAGTATAAAAGTAGGGAAGTCTTGCTACAACTGTACAGCGCATTGGTGAGACCACACCTGGAGTACTGCGTACAGTTTTGGTCACCTTATTTAAGGAAGGATATACTTGCATTGGAGGGTGTTCAGCAAAGGTTCACTAGGTTGATTCCTGACATGAAAGGGTTATCTTATGAGAGAAGGTTGAGCAGGTTGGGCCTATACTCATTGGAGTTTAGAAGAATGAGAGGTGATCTTATTGAAACATAAAAGATTCTGAGGGGGCTTTATAAGGTAGATGCTGAGAGGATGTTTCCCCTCATGGGAAATCTAGAACTAGGGGGCATAGTTTCAGGATAAGGTGTCGCTCATTTAAGACGGAGATGAGGAGGAATTTCTTCTCTCAGAGGGTCGTGAATCTTTGGAATTCTCTACCCCAGAGAGCTGTGGAGGCTGAGTCAGTGAATATATTCAAGGCTGAGATAGACAGATATTTGAGCTATAGGGGAGTCAGGGTTATGGGGAACAGGCAGGAAAGTGGAGTTGAGGCCAAGATCAGATCTGCCATGATCTTATTGAATGGCGGAGCAGGCTCGAGGGGCCTAATGGCCTACTCCTGCTCCAATTTCGTATGTTCTTATGAAACCTATGATTCAGCAAGGAGGCAGTCACTGAATTGTGCTTACTACTGAGCCATGATCTTCAGACTGCATCCACCACAGCAACAGCCTGCCTGTTACAGTTAAGAACATAAGAAGTAAGAGCAGAAGTAGGCCATACGGCCCCTCGAGCCTGCTGCGCCATTCAATAAGATCATGGCTGATCATCGCCCGATTTCCATATCCCTTGATTCCCCTAGAGTCCAAAAATCTATCGATCTCAGCCTTGAATATACTCAAAGTCTCAGCATCCACAGCCCTCTGGGGCAGAGAATTCCAAAGATTCACAACCTTTTGAGTGAAGAAATTCCTCCTCACCTCAGTCTTAAATGGCCTACCCCTTATCCTGAGACTATGCCCCCTAGTTCTAGACACTCCAGCCAGAGGAAACAACCTCTCAGCATCTACCCTGTCAATCCCCTTCAGAATCGTGTATGTTTCAATGAGATCGGCCTAGAAATTCAGTTGCCTTAGCGCCGCTTTTGAGGTGCTAGAGGGACTAGCGCCAGAGTTATGGCCAGTTTAAAAATTCCCTGGGGCCCTAAATCGGCGTTGCACCGGTAGCGCTGCGCCGGCACCGATGACGTCATTGGTGTGCGCAGCGTCCCGGTTGCCGTGGTAACCCGCCCGAACTCCGAAATTGAGTTGCGGCCGCCTCGCCCGTGGCAGCCGCAAGCAACGTTCTGTCAGAGGTGCCTTACTCCAGTTTGCGCCGGCGCATTAAAGGCCCCGCAGCGGGCGGCCACTTTCCCGCCGGCCGCCTGCCCGCAGCTCCCTCCCCGGACTTCTCCACCCCCCCCCCCCGGAACAGATGCAAGCCCGGCACTTGTCCGAGGTGCCGGGCTCATTTTTAAGCTGATTTGCGCGGGCCGCGGCCGGGTGCAGGCAGCTCCTCCTTAACGGGAGGAGGAGGCCTGCACGTCCCCAGCCTGCCGCACCGCATCGGGTGCCGCAGCGCCGGAACAGCGCCGCAATGGGGCAGTTAGCGCCCATTGGGAGGCGCTGAAACCCTCCAGTAGCGCCGGCAGCCGTTTGGGCGCGGCGCTACTGAATTTTTGGCGCGCGCAGGGGGACTTAGCGCCGGCACTAACTTCCGGCGCTAAAGCCCTGGCTGCGCCAAAACTCAATTTCTAGGCCATCATCTCTCATTCTTCTAAACTCCAGAGAGTATAGGCCCATTCTACACAATCTCTCATCATAGGACAGCCCTCTCATCCTAGTGAACCTTCGTTGCACCGCCTCCAAGGCAAGTTATCACCACATTAAACTTATATGTTATCGGCTCATTTCAAGCCACTTCTGCTGGCATTTGTCAAATTAGTCAGTTGTTCGTACATTGCTGACAATTGTAGTATTGCTGACTCGATGAAATTACTTCTGTGATGAATAACATTTATTTTTAACCACACATGGCTAACTCCTGTGACAGGCCTTTAATTGCCATTCAAAATTGGGTAAGATATGTACATTTCACATGCAGTGTAAGAATTCAGGAAAGTACTGCCCCCTCCCATTAACACCTACCTCTCATGAGATTTAAAGTACTGTATTATGAAGCTCTAGCACAGGGGTTCTCAAACTTTTGGCTTCTGAGGCCCCCCTCCCATGTTATAAAAATTCCACGGATGCCCTGTAACACAACACAAGTATTTTTTCTGTATAAAAATTAGTTATACAATTAAATTATTTATTATGTTTTTTCTTTTGTGATGAGACAGAGGGTGGCAGTTTAGTTTCAATATTCTCACTAAAGGGGTTTGTAGCCCAAAGGTGTGTAGCAAAATGTTCCGTTGCGAGTTCTGGAAAATAAGTATTACTGAGCAGGGTTTTTTTTCCTGAGGTTGGGGAAGACAAGTGGGCTTATTGGTATACCATGTCTGACTAAGGAATGTCCAATGGTATCGTTTATTTCCCCAGTCCTAATATCCCTCTCCGTAACACACATAAAAATTCATCAAAAATATTTGTATTTGTATATTTGAAATAAAACATAGGAAAAATGCAAAAGTTACTCTATGAGTATGAGTTACCAGACAAGGCTGGCTACATTAATTCATGTTCGCACCATCCAGCCTGGGCATGATTAATATGCAGAGTCAATATGCCAACGCCCAGGGCCTGGACTGCATTGTCACTGCCGCCCGGGAGAGGGGCAGGTAGTAAATCAAGCTCTTTCGTCGCCCATCGAAGCCCACAACAGCAAAATAAATGAACTTCCAGCAGGTGTGACATCCCAGTTAACATTCCCATTAATTTCATTCAAACTCAACCAACCAGAGATCTTGCTGAGTTTGGACCGTATCTGCCCCCTCCCCCAATAAAAACACCCGCTGGTTGATTTCAGTTTATGAATCTGATGAGAATTCCCATTTGGAAAGAGGTTTTAAAGGAGCTGTAGATGCAGGAGCTGGACTGCGTGTCGGTGCTGTGTCCCTACCTCGCTCCCAACCGGTTCTCCATCTCTTCCCTCTGCTTCGCCGCTGGAAGCCTCGTGGTTTCGATGTGCTTCAACTTCAGCCAGAAAAAGCCGGCAGTCTCAGCCATCCAGCAGAACCGTTAGGTCCCCAAACTTTTCGCTGACCCTGTCCTTTCAAAGTTCAATCCAAACTTTGCTCGTGTGAGCCATTCCCATTTCATCTCATCTGAGTGTGTTACTAATTGATAGTGCTGTTGGGAAGGATTTAAACTAGTTTGTCAGGGGGCTGGGAACCTAAATGTGGGCCCAGAATGGAGAGAAACAAAGCTGGAAGTGCAAGTTAGAAAAGTAGTCAGCAAAACTAGTAGGGAGCAGAAACAAAGGCCAACAGTAAAGAGGGTCAAAGTGCAGAAAAATATTAAACAGGCAAAGTTAAAGGCACTTTATCTAAATGCACGTAGCATTCGCAACAAGGTGGATGAATTAATGGCACAAATAGAAGTAATTGCCATTACAGAGACATGGTTGCAGGGTAACCAAAGCTGGGAACTGAATGTTCCAGGGTACTCAACATTTAGGAAGGACAAACAAAAAGGAAAAGGAGGTGGCGTAGCGCTGTTAATGAGGGATGAGATCGGTACGGTAGAGATAAAAGATCTTGGCTCGGCAGATCGTGATGTAGAACTGGAATCAGTTTGGATGGAGCTAAGAAAGAGCAAAGGGAGGGAAACATTGATGGGAGTTGTGTATAGGCCACCAAACAGTAGTGGTAATGTTGGGCACAGTATCAATCAAGGAATTAGAAGTGCATATAACAAGGGCAATACGGTAATCATGGGGGGCTTTAATCTACATATTGACTAGGCAAATCAAATTACCACTAATGGTGTGGAGGACGAATTCTTGGAATGCATGCGAGATGCTTTCCTGGATCAGTATGTGGAGGAACCAACCAGGGAACAGGCTATTCTGGACCTAGTACTGTGTAATGAGAAAGGGCTAATCAATAATCTTGTGGTAAAGGGGCCTTTAGGGACAAGTGACCATAATATAATTGAATTTTACATTAAGTTTGAGAGTGACATAGTCCAATCTGAAACTAAGGTCTTCAATCTAAACAAAGGAAACTACAAGGGTATGAGGGACAAGTTGGCCATGGTAGATTGGGAGACTACACTAAAAGGTATGAAGGTGGACATACAATAGCTAACATTCAAGGAAATAATGCAAAATTTGCAACAAACATATATTCCTCCAGGGCATAAAAACCAAAAGGAAAAGTGATCCAACTATGGCTAACAAAAGAAATTAAAGCTAGTATTAAGTCAAAGGAGGAAGCTTATAAAGTTGCCAGAAAAAGCAGTCAGCCTGAGGATTGGGATCTTTTAAGAAATCAGCAAAGGGGGACCAAGAAATTGATAAAGAAAGGGAAAATGGAATATGAGCATAAACTAGCGAAAAATATAAAAACAGATTGTAAAAGCTTCTATAGGTATGTGAAAAGGAAAAGACTGGCAAAGGTAAATGTAGGTCCTTTACAGTCAGAGATGGGAGAATTTATAATGGGGAATGAGGAAATGGCAGAGAAATTAAATAAATACTTTGTTTCTGTCTTCATGGAGGAAGACACAAAAAACCTTCCAGAAATACGAGAAAACCAAGGGTGTGGCGAGAATGAGGATCTTAAAGAAATTATTATTAGTAAAAAAACAGTACTAGCAAAATTAATGGGACTAAAAGTCAACAAATCCCAAGGACCGGATGACCTACATCCTAGGGTTTTGAAAGAGGTGGCCATTAGGATAGTGGACACATTGGTTGTCATCTTCCAAAATTCTATACATTCTGGAATGGTTCCTGCAGATTGGAGGATAGCAAATGTAACCCCACTATTTAAGAAAGGAGGGAGAGAGAAAACGGGGAACTACAGACCTGTTAGCCTCACATCAGTAGTTGGAAAAATGCTGGAATCTATTATAAAGGATGCAATAACTGGGCACTTAGAAACTAATACCCCTGTAGTAAGATTGGGCAGAGTCAACATGGATTTATGAAAGGGAAATCCTGTTTGACAAACCTATTGGAGTTTTTGAGGATGTAACTAGTGGAGTAAACAAAGGGGAACCGGTAGATGTGGTGTATTTGGATTTTCAGAAGGCCTTCGATAAGGTCCCACACAAGAGGTTGGTGAACAAAATTAGGGCACATGGAATTGGGGGTAATATACTAGCATGGATTGAGAATTGGTTAACAGACAGAAAACAAAGAGTAGGGATAAACGGGTCTTTTTCAGGATGGCAGGCTATGACTAGTGGGGTACCACAAGGATCGGTGCTTGGGCCCCAGCTATTCACAATCTATATCAATGATTTGGATGAGGGGACTAAATGTAACATTTCCAAATTTGCTGATGACACAAAGCTAGTTGGCAGTGTCAGTTCCGAAGAGGATGTGAAGAGGCTTCAAGGGGATCTTGACAGGCTCAGTGAGTGGGCGAGAACATGGCAGATGGATTATAATGTAGATAAATGTGAAGTTATCCAATTTGGTAGAAAAAACAGAAAGGCAGAGTATTTCCTAAATGGTGAAAGATTGGGGAATGCAGATGCTCAAAGGGACCTGGGTGTCCTTGTACATGAGTCACTGAAAGTGAATGTGCAGGTGCAGCAAGCCATTAGGAAGGCAAATGCTATGCTGACCTTCATTACAAGAGGATTTGAGTACAGGAGTAAAGAAGTCTTACTCCAATTATATAGGGCCTTGGTGAGACCACACCTGGAGTACTGTGTACAATTTTGGTCTCCTTACCTAAGGAAGGATATACTTGCCATAGAGAGAGTGCAACAAAGGTTCACGAGATTGATTCCTGGGATGGCGGGACTGTTGTATGAGAAGAGATTGAGTAAACTAGGCCTCTATTCTCTTGAATTCAGAAGAATGAGAGGGGATCTCATTGAAGCATACAAAATTATTACAGGGCTTGATAGGGTGGATGCTGGTAGAATGTTTCCCTTGGCTGGGGAGTCTAGAACCAGGGGCCACAGCCTCAGAATAAAGGGTAGGCCAGTCAAGACTGAGATGAGAAGAAATTTCTTCACACAGAGGGTGGTGAATCTTTGGAATTCTCTACCCCAGAGGGCTGTGGAGGCTCAGCCATTGGGTATATTCAAAACAGAAGTCAGTAAATTTCTGACTAGTAAGGGCATCAAGGGATATGGCGATAGGGCCGGTGAATGGAGTTGAGGCAGAAGATCAGCCATGATCTCATTGAATGGCGGAGCAGGCTCAAAGGTCCGAATGGCCTACCCCTGCTCCTATTTCTTATGTTCTTATGTTCTTAAATTTCTCAGTTTCGACTCCACTGGGGAAAACAGTGCTCAGCGCTTGTTTTTTGGTGGACCCCTTCAAACCTTCTGGTAAACCCCATGGGGCTGCGGACTTCAGGTTGAGAACCCTGCTCTAGCACATGCTATACTGAATCACTGGAAGGCAATCCGGTCAGGAAAATGTTGTGACGCATAGAGCTGGCGGAAAGCTAGCAAGTTGCTGACATTGCATTTTTCAAGCTCCCACTTGCACAAGTGTACAGGCTTGTTGTAAAAAGATTATAAACCCATTTCTAAACAACGGGGTTACAATTTTGTTATGCATAGTGCACAGAGGAAATGCTTTCTCTATTATTGCCAAGCATTTCTATACTGATCCCATTTGTATAATGCAGCCTCACTGAAACGCCTCGCTCACTCACAAGAGGGCTATGCTTTCAGAGCTCATTATTTCTGGTAATCTTATTGAGGGCTAATTAAATACTCAGTATAGTGGGAGGGTTTTAAATATTTGTGGTTTATAGCAGAAACTTCAATGAAGCGTTACTAATCTCAAATACCTGATTATGTCTCCATCAGGAATTTGAAATTTTAGCTTCTTCTGACGTGATATTCAGGAGGTGAATATTTTGAAGCCAGCTATGTGGACTTTATCCAAGATGTAAAGCAGAGACTATGGCAGGAATTTAACCCCCAGGACGGACGAGGGGGAGGCGGGTGGGGGGGGTTAAAAATAAAAAAACTGAGAAACCTAACCCAACCACTTTTGGTTTTAATGGAGGCAGGTTGGGGGATGGGCGACTAACCTGCTCTCCAGAGGTGGGTCAATCATTAAAATACTTTAATGAGGTTGCATGCCTAAGATTCTATCTCTGATCCAGATTTAACGCAGGCCGGTTGGGTTTCCCGGGACTTCGGAAACCTGACAGCTTAAGGGAGGCTAGAATGGCTGGATGGAAGAGGTAAGTGCCTTTCCAGCACTGCTTGGGGGCCAAGAGGAGCAGGCTTGCTTCCCTTCGGCCTACCTGCTTCCTCCCCCGCAATCGGATTCAACTGTGATGAGCCTCCCCTGTGATCGGACCCCATCAATCAAACCTCGATGTCCGACTCCTCCTCGATGTCCGACTCCTCCCCCGATGTCCGACTCCTCTCCTGAGGTTCAACTCCCCCATCCTCCATGTCTGACTCCTCCACAATGGCTGACTCCCCGCCAGCACCCCCCCACCACCACCACGGTGTACGACTCCTCCCTGATGTCCGACTCCCCCCCGATGTCCAACTCCCTCCCCCATTGTCCGACTCCCCCGGATGTCTGACTACCCCCTGATATCCAACTCCCCCCCCACCATGGTGTCCGACTCCCTCCTGATGTCTGACTACCCCCGATGTCCAATTCCCTCCCCGATATCCGACTCCCCCCTCGATGTCCGACTCCCTCCCCAGTGTCCAACTCCCTCCCCAATGTCTGACTCCCCCACAATATCAGACTCTCCCCTAATGTCCGACTCTCCCCTCAATGTCGAATTCGCTCTCCCAATGTCCAACTCCCTCCCTGATGTCTGACTCCCTTCCCTTCCCAAGTTTTAACTCCCCCGCCCAATGTACGCACCCCCCCCCTCGATATCCAAGTCCCCCCTTTCAATATCGGACCCTGCACCGATGTCTGACCCTTAGCTGCAGCCTCGTGCCTTGAGAGTGGTCTGCACAGTGTGGTCTTAAACGGAGTGCTTCTAACCAGAGTGTTAAAGTTGGGAATTTGGAGAGAGTGGGAATTTGGAGCAGAGGGGCAATGGAGCAGTGTAGCGATTTGGGTAAAGATAAGCAGAGTGTGACAGGAAGGGACAGAAGGCTAGAAATTCAGGAGGCTTTGCACCCAGTTTTCGCCCAAAGAGGGCTTTTGCGCCACTTGCTGAGCTTTCGCCGATATTCAGCGCTGCGGTAATGGCGGCGTTAGCCAGTAGCGCTGCGCCGCCACCGATGACGTCATCGGTGTGTGCAGTGCCCCGCTACCGCCCCGCTACCGGCCCGACCGCCATATTTAGGTGCGGCCGCCTCTTCCGCAGCGGCCGCAAACAGCGATCAGAAAACGGGGCCGTCCTGTAGCGTTAGTGGGGCGAGTTAAGGCGGAGGTGCGGTCGGCCGCTTTTTCGGTGGCCGCCTGCCCGCACCTCCTTCCCCGGCCTCCTCCACCCCCCCCCCCCCGCAGCATTGCCGGCTGTTTTCCGGGAGCCCGGCACTTCTCCGTGGTGCCGGGCTCATTTGCCGGCACTAGCGAGCGGCGATCTCGCTGTTGCAGGCACCTCCCCCTTAAGAGAGGGAGGAAGGCCTGCAGTACCGCAGCCTGCCGCTCTGTAGCGGGTGGCGCTGCGGCACCTAGCGCGCCGATATTCAGTTTCAGCGCCCCAAGCGGGGGCGCCGAAACCCTTGAATAGCGGCCGCCTTCGAGTTGGGGCGCTGAAACTGAATTTCCGGCGGGCGCAAGTGGCTCCGCGCGCAGCAGTACTTTCTGGGCGCGAGCGAGCTGGCCGCCCCAAACTGAATTTCTAGGCCAGAGAGTTTAACGGTAATAGTGCATCAGGAGAAAGCAGGGAATAATGGTAAAAAGTTAAAATTAAAGGCACTTTATCTGTATGCATGAAGCATTTGTAACAAGATAGATGAATTAGTGCCACAAATAGAGATAAATGGGTTTGATCTAATAGCCATTACACAGACGTGGTTGCAAGGTGACCAAGACTGGGATTTAATATTCCAGGATACATGACCTTTCAAAAAGACAAGCAGAATGGAAAAGGAGGGACGTAACCCTGCTAATAAAGGCTATTATAAGTGCAGTAGTGAGAAATGATCTTGGCTTGGAAGATCAGGAAGTAGATTCAGTATGGCTGGAGATAAGAAATAACAAGGGGCAGAAAACATTGGTAGGAGTAGTTTATAGGCCCTCTAACAGTAGCTATACTGATGGACAAAGTAGTAATCAAGAAATAATAGGAGCTTGTAACAAAGGTAATGCAATAATTGTGGGGGACTTCAATCTTCATATAGACTGGGCAAATCAAATTGGCAAGGATAGTCTGGAGGATGAGTTCATGGAATGCATTCAAGACAGTTTCCTAGAACAATACGTCATGGAACCAACCAACTATTTTAGATCTTGTATTGTGTAATGAGACAGGGTTAATTAGTAATCTAATAGTAAAGGATCCTCTAGGGAAGAGTGATCATAATATGGTAGAATTTCACTTTGGGTTTGAGAGTAAAATACATAAGTCCGAAACTAGAGTCTCAAACTTAAATAAAGCCAATTACATGGGTATGAGTGGCAAGATAGCTAAGCTAGATTGGGAAATTAGATTAAAAGGTATAACAGAAGAAAAGCAGTGGCAAACATATAAATAAATATTCCAAAATTCTCAATGAATACACATTCCATTTAAACGTAAAAAATCCACAGGAAAAGTGATCCATCCATGGCTAACTAAAGAAATTAAGGATAGTATTAGATTAAAAGAAGAGGCTTATAATGTTGCGAAGAATAGTAGTAAGCCTGGGGATTGGGAGCGCTTTAGAAACCAGCAAAGGATGACCAAAAACAATTAATAAAAAGGGAGAAAATAGAATATGAGAGTAAACTAGCAAGAAATATAAAAACAGATTATAAGAGCTTCTACAAGTATGTAAAAAGGAAGCGAGTAGCAAAAGTAAGTGTTGGTCCCTTAGAGGCTGAGACGGGAGAAACTATAATGCGGAATAAGGAAATGGCAGAGACTTCAAACCAGTATTTTGTATCTGTCTTCACAGTGGCAACCAAGGGGCTACTAAGAGTTAGGAATTTAAAGTAATTAAGATCAGTAAAGAAAAAGTACTTGAGAAACGAATGGGACTAAAAGCCAACAAATCCCTTTGACCTAATGGCCTACATCCAACGGTTCTAAAAGGTGGCTGCAGAGATAATGGATGCATTGGTTGTGATCTTCCAAAATTCCCTAGATTCTAGAACAGTCCAGCAGATTGGAAGGTAGCAAATGTAACCCCACTATTCAAGAAAGGAGGGAGAGAGAAAACAGGGAATTATAGGCCAGTTAGACTGATATCGTTTGTCGGGAAAATGCTGGAATCCATTATTAAGGAAGTGGTAACAGAGCACTTAGAAAATCGTAATATGATTAGGCAGAGTCGACATGGTTTTATGAAAGGTAAATCATGTTTAACAAATTTACTAGAGTTTTTTGAGGATGTAATTAGCAGGGTAGATAAAGGGGAACCAGTGGATGTAGCATATTTGGCTTTCCAAAAGACATTCAATAAGGTGCCACTAAAGGGTTGTTACACAAGATAAGGGCTCATGGGGTTCAGGGTAATATATTAGCATGGGGAGAGGATTGTTTAATGGACAGAAAACAGAGAGTAGGGATAAACAGGTCATTTTCATGTTGGCAAGCTGTAACTAGTGGGGTGCTGCAAGGATCAGTGCTTGGGCCTCAGCTACTTACAATGTATATTAATGACTTAGATGAAGGGACCAAGTGTAATGTATCCAAGTTTGCTGATGATACAAAGCTAGATGGGAAAGTAAGTTGTGAGGAGGACAAAAAGGCCACATTTTGCCGGCGCTCAGTGTACCCGATTAGTGTTGGGTCAGCTGTGAAATTTAAAAGGATTGACAGTGGGTCGGGAACCCGCTGTCAAAACACGCACACCTGCATTTCCCGATGTCGGGTCTGCCAGCACTGAGCAGACCCAACAAGCAGTGGCAGGGGACCCAATTCAAATCATTAGTGGCTTCTTTACAGCCACTTAACAATGCTTTTTTTCCCCAAATTTTTGGATTTGACAGGTCACCCACCGGTGTCCTGCTGTGCCTAGACCTTGTCTGTGAAGCTGAGGGAGGAGGTCACGGGCCATTGAATCAGCTGATGAGTTAACAGCTTCAAATGTCAAGTCAAAGCTCCCAGCTGATTGAGAAATGTTCCCTTAACCACTAGCTTCTCTAAACTGCATTTCCACTACACATTCAGAATGCTGCAAGTCTTTACATAAGTCTCCATTCAGTCTGACCTCATTACCTCTCCCACCATTAACAGATTGCTTCTGTCATCGCTCCTTTACTTGTCATTTATTCCATCAGCATTATTTTATACTCTCTCACCTTGGTCCTCAGAATCTGGCCATGATCAGCCCTAACACCAGCATCACCAGGCACACCAGCAGCACCAACAACAATGCCAACCTTCTCCGCAATCACCTGATGCTGCACAGGACAGAGGGCATCAGCATCAGTCCCGGGCAGCAACCAACCACATTGCTGCCCGGGACACCAAGGATGGCCTCACCATGGCCAGATTTACTTCACTTGATGCTGCACACCCTGGCTGCCACATGATGCACCAGGTTGGCACCACCCTACACCAACAACATAAAGGATCCCTACAATGCCCAAGCCATTCCTTTCACACTCATCAGCATTGTGGGGGGGGGGGGGGACTGTAGGATTCGCAAAATTGAACATTGTCCTATAAGGGTCTATTGGCAGAAAAGGCCTTAATTTTTAAAGACTGTTTTAAAGGAAGCCCAGAAAAAGGGGCACACAAAATGGCCACCAGAACCCATGACCAGCTTTTTGGGACATTTTAAAATGGTTCCTGCAGTCCACAGACAGCTTTTGTGGATTCAGCCCACAGTAAGTTCTGGAATGCAATTTCAGAGAATGCGAAACCAGACAGAACCCCATACATATGGATTGGAAGATCGGCCTGTAGATAAAGGCCATCAAAATGTTTACCCAGACAAAGGGAAACAGCCTCAAGTTCAAAGGGGGACATCAAGACCCATTAAAGACAATACAAGGTCATTCCAGACCAGAGATGGCAGTTACCGGCCATCCTGAAAGTACTTTAAACACAATGACTACCCCTCTGTGCTACAAGCCCGCCAAAATTTAAACAAAGACTAACCTTGATATGGCGGGAGATAAGGGCCTCGATGAGAAGTATAACTGGAGACCCGGGGTAGCTATCGGGAGATGTTCGAGTTCGGAGAGAAGTTCGAGAGAGAGGTTCAAGAGGGAAGATCGAGTCAGCGCCCAGACCCGGGGTAGCTATCGGGAGATCATCGACAAACCCCAGGCCATTTGACGAGATGAAAAGACGGCGACCCTCCAAGAGGAAACCTATATGAAAATGATCAAACAGTTGGTCTCTCTCCACGCCGACGTCCAGGCCTGCTAACATCCAGCCTGTCCATGTCCATCACCTCGAGGGAGAAAAGAGTGTGTCGCAGCCCGCTGCGTTCCGCCGACCACGTGGAGACAGGACACCTGAGAGGACCAAAACGCAGACTTCAAAACCTCTATTTTCTAACTGGGACTGGTGAGCATGTTTCTGGCCCCTCATAATCTAATCTAGCTAGGTTTAGTGGGTGGGCATTTTAGGGGATAATTAACAATGAGTTGTTGTCCCTCAATGTTCCGTGTGTTTATCTATTTCATGGTGAACCATGTAAAGTACTGTAGTGTATGTGCCTTTAAGAGCCCCTGTGTACTGTAATGCCGGTAATGGCCACTCGGGCTATATAAGCCTGTATATTGTGTTGTATCAGTTAGTTCCCCTCCAGACTTTGTTCAGTAAACACCTGTGAAACCAACTCCTGTCTTCAGTGTCTCTATTAACACACGGATACAACAGTGGCGACGAATTGGAAACGGACTTACCTGCAATTCGGCAGCACCTCAAGGACATCGATTCCTCTGGCATCCAAAGTCGAAGAAAATCAAGAAAAAGAAAAGGCTGTGGTTTCACCAGCTAGCCAAGCTGGTGGCAGGTACTGCAATAATCCTTCCTGGGCATTAGGCTGGGGCTCCAGCAGCTGGCTCTGCAGCTAGGCCAAGCAGCGAAGGCGGAGGCAAGCAGCAACAGATGGGGAGGGAGCACTCGGGAGACGGCCGACGCTGCAAGCAGGTCGGCGTTCAGACCTAGCAGAGAGAGAGTCCAGTGGGAACGAGTCTCCACCTGTAAATAAATAAATAAAAAGAAGGGAAACCCGCGGGAAACAGTGTTGTCATCGGCAGCAGCGCCGGGGAAGCGCGGGAAGCACCATATCTTTTCTGCAGAAAAGAAAGAAAAGCGCGGGAAGCGCCATTTTTTTTCTAGGATGCCTAAGTCTGGCAATATTGATGCATTTGATAACGAGATAGAGGATTGGACCACATATGTGGAAAGAGTGGAGGTATATTGCACCGCAAATGGAATAGAAAATGAAAAAAAAGCGTCAGTACCTCTAAATCTAATGGGCGCAAAGACAAACGGGCTGTTACGAAACTTAATCACTCCAGCCAAACCAAAGGACAAGAATTTTAAAGAAATTGTTGATACCCTACAGGAGCACTTAAACCCAACACCGCTGCTGATGGCGGAACGATTCAAATTCTTCAAGAGGAATCAACACAAGAATGAAAGTAACGCTGATTACCTCACCGAATTAAGAAAGCTATCAAAGCACTGCCAATTCGGGGCAGGACTAGCAGATTATCTTCGAGATAAATTCATCTGCGGTCTCCTAAGTGAAGGAACACAGAAAAGGCTGCTTTCTGAAAAAGATTTAACACTGGACAAGGCTTTCAGTATGGCTGTATCATACGAAGCAGCCGCAAGAGGAGCTGCAGAGATACAACAAAAGACACAGGACTTCGGCACCCATGAAATGACACAGGGTTTCGAGAGATGTTATCACTGCGGCAGATCCACCCATGACCAGAGGGACTGCTGGTTCAAGGACAAAGCATGCAGGCAATGCGGAAAGATTGGACACATTGCACGGGTATGCCGATCTGGACAAAAAAAATCCACGGACAGGAAAATAAAAATCAATAAAGAAAAGTACAGAAAGGTACAAATGATGACGGACAGTAGCTCCGAAGACCAGAAGAGCGATAGCAACTCCGAAAAAAAGAGACTGAGCTGTCTCAAATTACATATAATGTAATTGCCAAAGCAGATTACCAGACCATTTGGGTTACCCTCACGATAGCAGGGTCCCCAGTTAAAATGGAGCTAGATACAGGGTCAGCTCTGACCGTCATAAATCGACGGGATTACGAGCGGCTATTTCCGCATATACCTTTAAAAGACACATCCATTATCTTGAAAACATATACGGGGCAGAAAGTATACCCCAAAGGAAAAATAAGGGTGCCTGTTGTATACAACGGCAAGGAAATACAAAATTTGTATTTATACGTTCTACAAGATGGTGGTCCACCGCTGTTGGGACGTGAATGGATCAGGAAAATACGTTTAGACTGGCACTCCATTCAGGCACTGACAGTGACCAGTAAGAAAAAAAACGATGCTAACGTCATACCTGAACGATTAAAAGACATCTTGGCCAACGCCAAAGAAGTGTTTCAAGAGAAACTAGGAACCTTGAAAGGCATCACCGCCTCAATAAAAGTGGAAGATGCGGCAATTCCCAAGTTTTTTAAGGCAAGACCGGTGCCATACGCAATTCGTCCAGCAGTCGAGGCAGAGCTGGAGAATTTGGAAAAGGCAGGCGTATTATCCAAAATAGATTGGAGCGAGTGGGCAACACCCATCGTCCCAGTCATGAAGAAAGCGTTGAATAATGATAAATCTGAAGAACAGAGAAAAATTCGCATCTGTGGAGACTTCAAGGTGACTGTAAACCCGGTCCTTCACACGGTACAGTATCCTCTTCCGAGGATAGAAGATATTTTCGCCTCACTATCCGGAGGGAAACGTTTCACCAAAATTGACTTGGCACAGGCATATCTACAGATGGAGGTTGAAGAAGCCTCTAAAAAGTATCTCACGATAAATACACACAAAGGTCTGTACCAGTACAATCGACTGGTTTTCGGAGTAGCATCCGCTCCAGCTATCTGGCAAAGAGCTATGGAGCAAGTCCTCCAAGGGATTCCGGGGACTCAGTGCTACCTAGACGACATCCTTGTAACAGGAGGAAACGACAATGAGCACCTTGCCAATTTGGAGCAGGTGCTCACTAGGCTGAGAGAACGGGGCCTACGAGCAAATCGCCCCAAGTGCGAATTTTTCCAGAATCAAATATCATATTGTGGCCACATAATTAATAAGGAAGGGTTGCATAAGTCACCTGAAAAAATTGAAGCCGTCATAAAAGCCCCAGCACCTGAAAATGTTTCACAATTACGGCCATTCCTGGGATTAATAAATTACTATCATAAATTTTTACCGAACTTATCAACTCTTCTGCACCCTCTTAATGAACTGCTACAAACAGGAGTAATTTGGAAATGGAGCGAAGACTGTAAACGTGCCTTCCATAAATGCAAAGACTTAATCACGTCCAAAGAAGTTTTGGCTCATTACAACCCATCACTGCCAATCAGACTGGCGTGCGATGCATCCCCTTACGGCGTAGGAGCAGTATTATCGCATAAATTCCCTGATGGCTCGGAACGGCCGATAGCTTTTGCGTCATGCTCATTGAACTCAGCTGAGCGTAACTATGCCCAAATCGACAGGGAAGCACTCAGCCTGGTATGGGGAGTGAAGAAATTCAACCATTACCTACACGGACAAAAATTTACCTTGTTGACTGACCATCAACCCCTCGTCTCCATATTCAACCCTAAAAAGGGTGTTCCCATTATGACAGCGCAAAGGCTACAGAGGTGGTCCCTTTTTCTAGGGGCACACCAATATAACATAGAATACAAAGGATCAAAACAGCATGGGAATGCTGACGGTTTATCGCGCCTACCGTTGCCAACGGTAGAAGAAGCACCTACCGTAGACCCAGTGGAGATTTTCCACTCTACCATAGTCGAATGTCTACCAGTAACAAATCCTGCCATTGAAAGGGAAACTAGAAATGACCCGACTCTCTCACAAGTCTACGATTTAACAGTGAAGGGATGGCCAGCACATGGCGAACCACTGTTGCCAGCATTCTCGCAAAGAAGAGAACAGCTGTCAGTGTGCCGAGGGACCTTGATGTGTGGATCCAGAGTGGTGATTCCACCCAAACTCTAGGATAAAGTTCTAAAGGAGCTTCACGAGGGGCATCTGGGTGGAGTGAAAATGAAGAACCTAGCCAGGGCGTTTGTGTGGTGGCCAGGTATCGATGGAGACATCGAAGAAATGACCAAGAGCTGCCTAGGATGCCAGAAGGTCCAAAACGCTCCACCACAAGCCCCTCTATATCCATGGGAGTGGCCCTCATCTCCCTGGCAAAGGGTACACATCGACTTTGCTGGTCCATTTATGGACTCAATGTTCTTAATCGCGGTTGATGCACACTCCAAGTGGCCGGAGGTAATAAAGATGTCCTCCACCACCACGGAAAAAACCATCACAGTATTAAGGACCATATTTGCCAGGAATGGGCTGCCTGAACAGATCTGTTCTGATAATGGACTGCAATTTGTGTCCGAAGAATTCAGGAAGTTCTTAAAAAACAATGGGGTTAAGCGCTACACGTCCACCCCATACCATCCCGCCACCAATGGATTGGCTGAAAGGTTTGTCCAGACCTTCAAGAAGGCCATAAAGGCCATGGGTAATGAAGACATAAAACTTCAGCACAAGGTGGATAACTTCTTGTTTGCATACAGGAATGCAACACATATGGTTACAAACCAAACTCCCGCCATGATGTTCTTCAATAGAAGCCTAAGATGCCGGCTGGATTTGATCAAGCCAAACATCAGAAGGGACGTGGAGAACCGGCAATTTCACGGCATGAATGAAAGGCCAACTAGAACCTTCCAGATAGGTCAACAAGTTTTGGCCCGGGACTATCTGCACACGACTAGGACCGTTGATGTATACCGTGGACATCGGAGAAAGCATAATAAGGCGCCATGCTGACCAAATCATAGAGTCATCCGAAAAGGGACAACCTACACCACAACTCTATACGCCTAATGATGAAGTAGAGATACCCATATCTACCTCCGATCCGGTGATACTGGAACCCAATGAACCCGACACTGGCATTCAAGCCAAATCAGCCTTGCCAAAAGAACCTACTACACCACCAGAAACTACTACACCACCGAGGCGTTATCCGGACCGAGTCAGGAAGCCTCCAGAGAGACTGACTTATAATTAATTAACTGCAGCAATGTGTAGATTATTTTTCTTGTAACATGTAATTAATGATTACTTAAAATATTATGTACTGGTTGGCTAAAAGGGGAGGAATTGTAGTGTATGTGCCTTTAAGAGCCCCTGTGTACTATAATGCCGGTAATGGCCACTCGGGCTATATAAGCCTGTATATTGTGTTGTATCAGTTAGTTCCCCTCCAGACTTTGTTCAGTAAACACCTGTGAAACCAACTCCTGTCTTCAGTGTCTCTATTAACACACGGATACAACAAGTACAATATGCCTGTAGATATATTGGTTAGTACTGTATTATGATTTGTATTTCCCTCCCATGTACCTTATTTTGGCTTACATTCAATTTTTACTTTATGCAATAAAATTTCACTTCGTTTCATTAAACTTGGTCTACACAGTATTCTCTGCATTGTAGTTCCTGCCTCAAAGTCCAGTGTACAGAACCTAAGGGGTGAGTGGGTCGAACCACTCAGTAAATTACTGTGCAAAAGAGAGAGAGGTCTCACCAGAGAGAGAGACCTAGCAAGAAAACCCCTTACAGGGGGTACCGTTATGTCTCACCATTCGCTGCAACTCACTAAGCCACTTCCAAAGGTGCACACAAATCTGTCCAAGAAAGTAAAGTGTTGAAAATAAAGATTTCAATGTTTGACAGCATATTAACAGAAACTTCACATGAACATTGGCTAAAACACACAAGTGGTTAAAACCCTTGTGTGTTGTTAGTTGGTATGATTAGACTAGGATGAGGGTGAGTGTGAAGGGTGGCTAGTGAGATGGGGAAGTGATAATGTAGATAGAGAGGGGTGGGTGGAGGTGCAAGGTAAGTTGGTGTGAGTAAGGATGTGTAGGAGTAGGGTAGGGAAGGCAGAGTGATGGGGATGTGATGAGTGGCACAGCAGGATGAGTGTGGCTTTGCAGTAATGTTTTGTGATCTACTGAGTTCAAGGTTTGCTCCACTACAACCTGGTCCTCCTGACGACATCCCTGCTTGTGCCCTCCCCTGCAAGTTGCAATCAGGCTACGTGGTCTCCTGGAGAGGTCTCTTCTGCCCATTGGAAGGGAAGAGAACCTCCCTGTGTGCTGTGACTCCTAGTCATGGGAGAGCCTGGGTGCAGCCGTGCACCTCTGTGCAGTGCTTGTCAGTGTTTGCAGCACCTCAATGCTGTAGAACACTGACAGCACAAATGTCAAAGTAAATTTGCGCATGGTTCCTTTAAGGAAACGGGCTGATGACACGCCATCAAATGACGCCATCAGACCCACTTCCTCTAATTGGCCAGCAAACTCACTGGGCGGGCTTAACAAGCCCAATCAGGGGAAAGTCATGTCGGAAGCCAGGATGGAGCCAGCAGCGAGGCTGCGACCCGCCACTGACATCGTCTGCCACGGACCCACCGAGGTAGGGAAAATCGCGACCAAAGACCCTGCAAAAGGAAATAGACAGGTTAAGTGAGTGGGCAATATGGTGGCAGATGGAGTATAATGTGGGGAAATGTGCGGTTATTCACTTTGGTAGGAAGAATAGAAAAACAGAATAATTTTTTAAATGGTGAGAAACTTAATGTTGGTGTTCAGAGAGATTTAGGTATCTTCGTACAGGAAACACAGGGAGTTGGCATGCAGGTACAGCAAGCAATTAGGAAGGCAAATGGCACGTTGGCCTTTATTGCAAGGGGTTGGAGTACAAGAGTAAGGAAGTCTTGCTACAACTGTACAGGGCCTTGGTGAGACCACGCCTGGAGTACTGCGCACAGTTTTGGTCTCCTTATCTGAGGAAGGATATACTTGCCTTAGAGGCATTGCAACAAAAGCTCACTAGATTGATTCCTGGGATGAGAGGGCTGTCCTATGAGGAGAGATTGTGTAGAATGGGCCTATACTCTCTGAAGTTTAGAAGAATGAGAGGTGATCTCATTAAAACATATAAGATTCTGAGGGGGATCGACAGGGTAGATGCTGAGAGATTGTTTCCCCTGGCTGGAGAGTCTAGAACTAGGGGGCATAGTCTCAGGATAAGGGGTCAGCCATTTAAGACTGAGATGAGGAGGAATTTCTTCACTGAGAGGGTTGTGAATCTTTGGAATTCTCTACCCCAAAGGGCTGTGGATGCTGAATCATTGAGTATATTCAAGGCTGAGATAGATAGATTTTTGGACTCTAGGGGAATCAAGGGATATGGAGATCGAGCAGGAAAGTTGAGTTGAGGTTGATGATCAGCCATGATCTTATTGAATGGTGGAGCAGGCTTGAGGGGCCGTATGGCCTACTCCTGCTCCTAATTCTTATGTTCTTATGCCACACGCCTGCCCGCCTGACAGCCAGCCAGTCTCTCAATCTGGCTAGCTGCAGTTGGGAAATAGATTTTAAAAATTTTAAAGGGGTCCTGTCATTAATTCGGCAGGTCCTCCAGGAAACCCATACTTCAGTGTTCCCAAGCCATTAAACTTTCCCCCTGCTCCCTCCCCACTATTATATCTTGGTAATATGCCTATGTCTTGGTATCTGCATGTGCAACTGTGTGAATGTGACAGTGTGTGTCTCTGTATGTGTGTTGTGTGTGTGCAAGCATGTGTCCGTATATCTGTGTGTGTTTATATCTGTGTCTAATATGTATCTGTTACTGGCAGCGTGTCTTTGTGTGTGTGACTGTGTGTGCCATCTATATTAGAGCTGGACTGTTTCTGGCCTTATGCCATAACAGCCTGATGAATGTATATTTTCTTATTTCTAAGTTGCACAAGCTGCTTGATGGTATTGGGTAAAGGTTATTTAAGGTTGTTTCCCCGAAGACTAAGCAAGTCCCAGGTTGCATTTCAAGGCTGAGTTACATTGACAGTGTACTTATAGACAGGTATTTCTTAAAAACTGCTACTTAATAGGTAGGCTTGGTAAATAGTATAATAAGCAAAATTGCTAATTTTGCAGGAGGTCCAAAGTAGGGTACAGTGCACATAATGAGGATCAATACAGCCAGATTGATAAGGATTTATAAACTCTGCAATGTTACTGTTCTATTGCATAATTATTAAATTATATTATCTGCCATTTTAGTAGAAGTGCTAACTGATTTAAAATAAACAGATTAACACCTCCATAAAATAGCAGACAAGGTAATTTCAATGAACGTGTTAAGCATGCCATCTTACCACTGAAGGACTGTAGAGGATCTATACAGTGCATCAGTGCATGCTTCGGTAATTTGCTCCAGAGTTTTCTGAGAAAAAAACTATTTCTAAATATCCTACTTGTTCTTCAGTAGACAATTTACTACAATTGGGGTTAATTGCTGGACCCGGGCTATGCTATCTTATGTGGCAGTAAATTAAAGATGCATGTTTCAGTTTGTAGGCGTAATGGTCTGATTACAGAAATTGATGCCAATCCTTACATGAGAAAAAGGTGCAGAAAACAATCCAAAGTGTAACTTTAATCTTTTTAACCTTGATGGTGTCCTCAGCTATTTGCTATTGTCCCTCACTCTAGGTTTCTCAGTAAAAAATACGACAAATACAAGAAGACATTAATAAACTTGCAGAATGGGCGTGTAAATGGCAAATTAATTTCAATATAGATAAGTGTGAGGTCGTGCATTTTGGTAGGAGGAATAAGGAGGTCAACTACTCCTTGGAAAATAAGGCCCAGATATTAATTCAGAGGCTGGTTGGGAGCAATGTTCCCGGTAATTTTTTTTGGTGTGCGGCCCATTCAAATTTCCGCGCAGCCCCTAAAAAAGGGACTGCACACCAAAAAAACACCTGCAGAGAGATACTATTCCCCAGCAACAGGAGAAAGAAACCTACTGTTGCCAAAAATAAGCAGTGGCTGGAGGTGGCCCAGGAGGTCAGCAGCAGAAGCATCGTGCCACGCATGAAGGGCTTTACTGACCTAACCAAGTCAGGAAAGGTGAGAATAGTTGCACATTCACCTACCTCCTGCTATGTGCATCACCCACCCCCTCACTCTGCCTTCTCAAGCCTAATTCATCACATCACTCCTCACACCCACGTACCTTGCAAGTACACCCATCCTTCTCTTTCTATGCACTTCCTCACATTTCCTTCTATCCATCCACTACTGCCACTCACCCTCATCCTGATATAATTTCATGCCTCTCCCTGATAGTCACCCTCACCAAATGCACTGCATCCATTACAGTCACTCATAGGTCTTTTCTTTCCCCTGTTGCAGGAGAAGAGAGCACAGAACACAAGCAGAGGGCCCTTCACAGATCGCACAGCTGACAAGTGCAGAGGGGGAGGTGCTGGATATTGGTGGAGTTTTGGCATCCCTGGCTGTTGGAGATGGGGAGACAGGGATCTCCCAGCGCCCTGGTGACACAATTAAATATCAGCGACCCACATGTCATACAACACTCAATCATGTTGACTTGATTTCAACAGCGAGTGAAATATGATCATCTTCATAATGATAGATTGCAACATTCTTACCTTGCAAGTAGGCTACTAATTCATTTTTTTTTTCGATGCCAGGGCCTTCATGCGTGCAGCAGGAGTCACTGGACCTCACGGATGGTGAATCCTCAGAGGAGCTCATGCATACCATGCACCAGCTCAGATACTCACACTTCAGTGGGACCAGTTAGAGAGATAGTGGGTTTTCACCTGGTGACTCAAACTTCACAAGTGAGCAAGAGCAGACGGTGGTGGCAGGGACAGCCCTCTCCAAGCTCTTCTCAGCTGGATACAGATGCTGTACCCTGGGGGCCGTTGATGAAAAGGAGAATCATTTAGGAGCAGCAGAGAATGTGCGATGCATTGACAGGCCTGCCAAGCACACTCACCGTGCTTGCAGAGGGAATGGAGGAAACCAGCTTAAGCATGAGTGGGTTGATGCCGCAGGCCATTGTGACAATGTCTTCTTGCATGGATAGAGTTCCCAGCTCCGTGGAACATCAAAGGTTGCAATAAAATGAGTCCAATCACGCCTTGACCATGGCCATGCTCACCCTGAATGTCAACATGTCTGCTGCCTTAAGTAGGATGTCAGATACCTTAGCCTTGGCCTTACAGCGCTGCGAAGCTACTCTCCAGCAGAGTGGTAGCAGTGAAGTGTGGCTGGGCCGTGATAGGGATGATGCTGAAAGAGGACATGGTAGTGGAAACTCCACTCAAAGCCCTTCCATTTCTCACCCATTGCCCCCCCACCCCCACTCAGTAAGTACCCAATGAGCTGCCTCATGTCCCAATGACCCAATGACAGGTGCAGGCAGAGCAGTCTTTGGCGGGGCCCTCATGGGCACCAAAAAACCCCGAGGTCATCAGCCAAGAGCATTTCAACAATCAGAGCAGGGATGTGAGCAGCCTACTTCTTCCTCTGCTCAGGCCACAGGGGTTGCACCTCATAGGAGTGCTACAGAAAGGAAGAGTAAAGCTTTGTAGTTGCACAAGGGTATGCACATGGGTGTATGAGAAATTGTTATGTTGTTAAGTTTCTGTTCTTTAGTAGAATCACATAAGTGTTATTATTTTGCACCACTTTCCCATCTTGCCCATTCTTTTGCTGTGTGGCAAGTCGCCTTTTAACTTGCTTGATGATGAATGAGAAGACATGAATTGACGGGGACCAATGGAGGGATATGCAAGGGGTGGTTGGTTGTTTGCAGGACTGCTTTGTGTCAGTGGCATTGTGGGGGAACGGGAATTGTGGCTGTTGAATGTGGTTCTGACATCAGTTCACTGGTGCAACCTCAGTGAACCTTGCTTTAATAAGGGCATCCCTGATTCCCTGGCATCCCAGGAACAAAGTGAGCAGTTGGTGCTGCATTACCCTCATCACCTTCCTCCTCCTCGGATTAACAGCAGATGATGTGTACTCTGTACCTTGTTCCTCCTGCAGGTCCAAATGTTGTGTGCAGAGTGCAGCACACCACGACCATTCTGGGCATCCTGGATGGTGCATACTGAAGGGCTCCTCCAGATCTGTCCAGGCACCTGAAGTGCATCTTCAGCATGCCGATGGCTTGTTTGATCACACATCTGGTGGTCATATGGCATTCATTATAGCACTGTTGGGCTTCCGTGGTCGAGTTTCTGATGGGTGTCATCAGCCAAGTTTGAAGTGGGTATCCCTTGTCTTCTAGCAGCTCAGAGCCAATAATGTAGAGAGATTTAAGACTGATATTTGGAGGGAGGGATTTCACAAAACTTTCTCTTCTTGCCGTTTTTCCTTGTGGTTATTTACTTCCCTTAGGAGATTAAATAAATTGGGGACAGTCAATAATAATGCAGTTTGTACAGAGCACATTAGAAAGAGTGGGTTCCGATGGGGTGGATTACCTTTTATCATTATAGAATGTTCCGTTAATGAGGAAAAGTAGAACAAAGATTTGTATTTATCACATCTTATCACATCTCTCACAAACATCTCAAAGAGTGTCACATAATTAATTATTTGTTATTACATAGTAAAATAAGTTAGAGAGATTAATATTAACAGAGCCTGATGTAACAGGAGGACCACATTGATGAAGGAAAGGTTATAGATTGGTGAGAGAACTGGAGTTCGGAACTGAAAAGTCAAGTTTTAGGATAGGATGCCCAGTAATTGGGAAGACTGAAAACCAGCCTGCTTTTCCAACATCGAATTTAAAAATAAAGACTGAAACTGAGTCGGAAGGACTGACTGCTGTTTCAAAATAACATGCACTATGCCCTTGGCCTCCTGACAAGTTTTGATTCAGAAAGAAATCCATCATCTTTTGAAATGCCATATCTGAGATCTGACATATGAGGGACTTTCAAAAACGCACAAACAGTGGGTACTGAGCTCAACAAGTGAGATCTATCCTTTCATTGTTTAATATAGCAGGGAGCGACCAGAGCTCCAAATTGGCATACCTGGCACACAACTATCCTAACTATTCATCATCAATCTGGATTGATCACGTAAAGTTATACCAGGCCTCACTCTCCTTTGCCAAAATGGCCCGCTACACTAGGATCATCCTGAAGGACAAAGGTAATTCCAGATTTTTTTTCTCTACTACCAACCACCTCCTTAAATCTCTTACCCCTGCCCCTTCCATCTTCACCTGTAATAACAAGTGCAAGGATTTCTTTGTCTCCAAGATGGAGACCGTCAATTCAATTGCTTCTGTTGCTTCCTCTTCCCCATCCACTAAGTCAAACCAGCCCCGCAATCCCATTCTCAACTTGCCCCTGAACCCTCTCTCGCTCTCTCTCTCTCTCTCTCTCTCTCTCTCTCAAGTTTCTCCAACACCTCTCCCCAGCCCTCTCCAAGCTCAGCTCATCAATGTCACCTACCTCCTGCTCCATTAATCCCATTCCCAATAAACTCCCCATTACCCAACTTCCCTTCCTGGCCTCCATTTCAGCCGATATTGTAAATGTTTCCCTCTCCTCTACCTTTCAAAACCACTGTCATCATCCCCTCTTCAAAAAACACACCTTTGACCCCTCTGTCCTTGCTAACTACTAACCCATCTACTACTTACCTTCTCTTCCAAGGTCCTTGAACTTGTTGTCACCATCCAGATTCATTCCCACAATTCTGTCAACTCTGTTTGAATCCTTCCAATCAGTTCCCGTCCCTCCCACAGTCCCAAAAAACGGTCCTAACCAAAATCATAAACGACATTCTTTGTGACTGTGGCTATGGTATATCATCCCACCTTGTCCTCCTTGACCTCTCTGCAACCATTGACACAATTATTCCCATGATCCTCCTCCATTGCCTCTCCACCATTGTCCAGCCCTTGCTTCGCTCCACTCATACCCATCATATTGTAACCAGGGCATCTCTCCCTATCTCTGTAACCCCCTCCAGCCCTACAATCACTCCCGCGTACCCTCCGTTTCTTTGACTTTGGCCTCTTGCGCATCTCCTCGTTCTTTGCCTCATCAGTGGCTACTGTGCCTTCAGCCACTATGTCCCACCCTCTGTAATTTCTGACCTCTGACTAATCTTTTGGTCACCCCTCATAATCTTGCCTTCTTTGGCTTTCTGCCCATTACCTTTATAATTCAGTGAATGCTTTGGAATCTATTTCTACATTAAAGGCATTATTTAATTCCAAGTTGCTGTGACTGATTTTTAACTTCATTTTTTTTCTTTGTTTTATTCTTCACTTCTGTCCAGATGGCACCGGGGTAACTTTTGTCTTTACTGCCTGGGCATTAATCATGGCCTGGGTAGAACACAAAGAAGAAAATTTTTCAGGGAGGATTGCACACCGATAATAGAACCTGCCTGATTTTCCTTCCATTTAAATGAATCGGAGGAATCAGTTGGGTGTGTTCTGTAACAGGCGTGCAATCCTTCAAAAACCCCATTGCCCTCTCTGTTTTTCCCCGAAGTGTTGCTCAATGCCCAGATGGTAAAGACAAAAATCTACCCTACTGGCTATTGCTGAGTTTCATGATCTCCCCCCTAAACCTCAGTGAAGTGGCTATTCTTCGTGTGTGAGCCTAGACAGTGAACATAGATAGGGTATTCACCTACAGGTACATCACAGTCAAGTCCAAACCTGTCCTCACCCAATGTTCACACACATTCACTTTCCGGCAGGAGTCACTGGATTGTAATCAGGAGCCTCACCCCCAATGCTCATGGTTAGGGAAGGAAAAAATCAAATAGGGTACTTGGGTCTGAATTAGATTAACAGTCCAGCAGCCAATCTTCATTGAACTCACTGAACAACTCCATGAACAACTCCAAATAAAAGGATCAAAGCAAGTTATGGAATATGGCCACGGCCTTGCAGGAGTGGATGATCCCTTGGATTTACAGATTTATATTTCAGTAACACAACAGTGTTATTTTCATATTAAATTTAATAGGTGCAAAATGCAATGAGTTTTATCACATTATTTAGTGATTGAATATCCACTTCACTTGAAGCTGATCACTTTGTCAGCTCTAATTTTCCAATTACATCCAACAGTATAACAGCAGAGTTACAATGATCAAATTCTGTAATCTATATGTCGTTGTACAGAATTTGATTAAGAGCAACCGATAATGAATTTATATTATGCTCTGAAGAGCCTTCATTTGTCTCATGATCTGACATGACAGATTTGTGCAGCCACTCCGAGACCAGGGCCTAAAATCTACAGGGGGAAGAGGAGGATGGACTTCCAGCAAAAGTGCAAGAATGCACCTGCCTGCGGCCTTCACTGCTGGCCACCGCTCACAAAGTTTGCAGGATCAAAAGAGGTCCCTTAATTTCAATATCACTTGTGCTAATGCAACTAAGGGCACTTCTCAGTTACCTGCCTCATTCGCAGACTGCGAATTGTGGTGGAGGTTGCTGGATCTGGGGGGTGCAATGTGTCCCCAGTGACCCATTTTGTAATAGTGCTGGATTAATATGGTTTTTTTTAAGTACCTTATTCTTTGGAGGTCCAGGGTGAGATCATGGCCTGGACCCTCCTGGTGGTCCCCACTTCCAGCTTTTGCCAGACTAGACAATTGCAAATTAAAGAATCAGAGCAGAGTTGTAGAAACACAATGGCCCAGTAATTCCGGGCACAACGCATGAGTAAGGACGGGGTACTCACGCGTGTGCCCGGAGGAATTGCTGGTTTTCAGCATGCACAGCGCATGCGCTGAAAACCGGCATTTCCTGTCCTCTGACCCAAGGGGTTAAGAGGCAGAACGCGCGCGACTGCACAGGCAGCGCGTGCGCAGTGAAATTCCTTTTTTTTTTCCACAGTTGCGCATGTGTAAAGCCTCCAGTTTTTACGCATTGAAAAACCACACGTGAGTACTTCGTTTTTCAGGTAAGTGGGCTTTTAGTACAATTGAGAATTTTTTTTTCCACAGGTTTGTTATTTTTAAAGAATTTACAGTAAGGTAAGTTTAGTTTTAGCCCTGATTTAAAAAAAAAAAATTTTTTCAAATTTTAAATTTATTGTTTAAAATAGTTTTTCAGAGTTCTTTATTGTTCATTTAAGTAGTGCAATGTTTTTTTTAATTTTCTTTCAGGTTTATGTAGTGTTTTGGGGCCAGGAGTTTTCATGAGTTTGACAGCTCTTTCTGTCAAACTCATGAATGAGTTTCCCCTCCCCTGATTGGCTGCACAGTGCTCACCTGATCCCAGCCGGCACATCGCACTAACTACGCCGCTGGATCAGGTAAGCACATCGCGCCAACATCAGAATCGGGCCAGTGACAGGAAATGCAAGCAGGCCCGGGCTTCAGATGTCGGCGCGCAGGGTGAGTGCAGATCGGGGGCTTGCACGCGCGGCAAGCACCCGGTCCTAATTTCAGGGCCAATATGATCACAACCTTGCAAGGCTGAATAAATCCCTTGAATTTATAGATATATATTCCAGCAAGGCTATAGTGTCATTTTCATATTATATTTAATAGGTGCACAATGTAATGAGCTCTTATCACATTATTTAATGATTGAATATCCACTTCATTTTAAGCTGGCCACTTTGTCAGCTCTAATTTCCCAATTACATCCAGCAGTATAACAACAGATAGAGTTACAATGATTAAATTCTGTAATCTGTCTGTTCTTGTGCAAGATTTGATCAGGGCCAACCAAGTTCGAAATAACTAGACATAGCTAATGAATTGCTCAAAGTTTGGGCCTCTGAGAGAAGTAACTTCCCAGCTAGTATTGTATGACCATTTGTCTGCCTACCAATCTGCCAACACAGGGAGTTCCCTCCACTCTGGCCCTGCTCCTCTGATGCTGATGGCCTTGTTTGGGTTGGGTGGAGGCTCCACAACCAACAGGCCATCCAGACAAAGGCTAGGACTGGGTGGATCTAGGACCTGGCCTAATTTCTGGTGGTTCTGGTGCATTCTCATTGAAGTTACAGCAGGAATATATGCTGGAAGGGCCATAGATTTTATGGCCTCCATGAGATATAGCGTGTGATGGACAGTATGAAATGAACCCTGTGAGACAGCCTGTAAATCAGAGCCCTTAAACACACAGAGATAATGGGCCAGAATTTGTGGTCGGTATGACGGCGTACTTTCATACACACGCTCTAAATCCCAAACTTGCAATCTATCAAGTTGTGACTTGACAGATGATCCGCACTGACATTGGAATCCTAATTTCTGGTGCACGGTTGGTCTAATTGCCCACCAATTGCCCAGCAATTACGTATGAAAATTTTATGGCTGGTGCAAACAGGCGCAAGGCCTTTTTGCACAACAAAAGGGGATACCTGTCAATAAAAAATCTTCATCTGATGCTTTTTTGTTTAAATAGCTATGAAAGGAATGTAAATCCAGACTGGCTAGACGGTTTGGGGAATTGGCAGTTTTGCAAATTTAAAAAAAATATCAAAAATACACTTCCCTTACTCTCCTCACTGTATCTTCAGATGACCTTTCATGGTACAAAATGCATAAAAACTTTTATAAACATTAACTGCTGAAATTCACCTTAGAAATTACCATAGTATCTAGTGGGGGAGAATGAAGAGTCCTTAGGGGGAATTTTGCCGGTGCTCAGGGGGCGGGTTTAAAGGCGGGACATCCGACAAAATTGTAAAGAGTGACAGAGTGTCTCGATCCCGCTGTCAACCCGCCTCCAAACAATCTTCCCAGGTGCCGGGTCCCTGATCTGCGCATAGACCTGACACCTAGCGGCGGGAAGAGGATTATAGGCACTTAACTGCTTGTTAACAGGTAGTTAACAGGCAGTTAAGAGGCTTTTTCCAATTTTGGCAGGTCTACTGCGGGCTTCCCGATGTCCGGACACCATGCCAGGGTAGGTGTGGTGTGCTGTGGGTCTACTGCAATGTTCCTTCATTGATGACAGCTGCAGAAGTGGTTTAAAAGATCTAATGGTGCACTGGTGAGTTTCAGAGGTAAGAAAGTGTTGGGGAAATCATTTTTAATGTATTTAGACTTTTCTGTAGGCAACAAGTTTTGAAGTGTTTGTGTAGTCCCACCTCATTGGGAGAACCTCTCTCACCAGTGACAGATCGCTTCTGTAACCTCACCTGCAGCTGCCATCTGTTCTAGCCTGAGGAGGGAGTCACTGGAGAGCCTGGGTGCAAGGGCTCAGCTTTCTTCAGTGATTGTCTGTGTTTGCAGCATCTCGATGCTGTCAAACACTGAAAAATCAGCTGTCAAAAAAAATTGTGTGTGGCCCCTTTAAGAAAACAGGCAGATGACGCATCATCAACAGACGTCATCTGACACCAACTTTCTCCTAATTGGCCGGCAAGCCCGCAGGCTGTTGTGAGGGTGGCAAATGATGGAGGCCCACCTCCAGTTCTCTCCCTCTCCCTCTTATTGTGTGTTCTCTTTTACTGCAAGGAGTGAAAGAAGAGACGGTTGAGTGAGACTGATGGAATGAGTGTAACGAATGGATGGATTAGATCTTTAGAGAGAGAATATGATGGAGTGGGGTGGCAATGCCAACTGGCCTCCTTGTGTGTTATTAGTTAGTATGCTTGCATTAGGATGAGGGTGAGTGTGAGGGGTGGCTAGTCAGATGGGGATGTGAAAATGTAGCTAGAGAGAGAGGGATGGGTGGGCGTGCAAGATATGTTGGTGTGAGTAATGATGTGCAGGAGTAGGGTTGGGAAGGCAGAGTGATGGCGGTGTGATGAGAGGCGCAGCAGGATGAAGTTGAGTGTGGCTTTGTACTCACCTTTCCTGATCTAATGAGATAATTGAAACATTTTTGGCACTGCACCCAGGACCTCTTGACCACATCCCTGCTGTTGACCTCCTCTGCAATTTGGAGCCAGGCTCTTTTTGTCTCCTGGGGAGGTCTCTTCTGCCCATTGGAAGGGAAGAGGACCTCCCTGCGTTCTCTGGCTCCCTCCACAAGCATAAGGAGGGAGTCATCGGAGAACTTGGGTGCAGCCCTCTGCCTCTGTGCAGTCATGTTTCCAATTGTTTGGAACATCAAAAGCTCCAGTGCAGTGACTGCACACTCCTAGATGAACCTTCAAATGCAATGTGGCCATGGCTCCTTTAAATCTACTAGCTGAAAACACGTCATGGGTGATATCATCAGACCTGCACCATTTAATTGGACTGAGTTACGCGATTAATAGGCGCCATTAACGAAAAGTCATTGGCCTAGAAATTTGGCGGCGCCCCATTTGGGGCGCCAAGCTCGCCTGGGCGCCAGAATTACCGCTCCGGACGGAGCCGCTTGCGCCAGCCCGATATTCAGTTTCAGCGCCCCAAACGGAAGCGGGGCGCCGTTCGAGGCGCCCCACATCCCTCTTGGGGCGCTGCAACTGAATATCGCAGCGCAACATGCCGCAGCGCCACACGCTGCGGCACAGCGCACTGCTGTACTGCAGGCCTTCCTCCCCTTCTTAAAGGGGAGGGGCCTGCACCAGCGCGATCAGAGATCGCGAGTGCCGGCAAAAGAGCCCAGCACTGAGGAGAAGTGCCGGGCTCTTGGGACACAGCCGGCACTGCCCGGGCGGTGGGGGGTGCTCAGGAGGCCAGGGATGGCAGCGCGAGGAGGTGCTGGCAGGCGGCCAGCAAAAAAAATGGCTGCCCCGCACCTCCCCTTTAATTAGCGCCTCTACCACCGCAGGTAGGCCCCCCTGAACCGGTCGCAAATTGCGACCGGCGTTACAGCGGGGGGCGCGACCAAATATCGCGATCGGGGCAGTAGCGGGGCGCTGCGCACACCGATGACATCATCGGAGGTGGCGCAGTGCTACAGGCTAACGACACCATTAGCGCACCACTAAATTTCGCGGGAGGAGTGGCCAGTGGCGCTCAACCCACTAAGTGCCCTCTTTGGGCGCTAACTGGTGGCGCAGCCCACCGAATTTCTAGGCCATTGTCTGCAGTGGGATGGAAGCAGCAATGGGGTCGCGACCCGCCACACCAACCGTTCGCACCCGACCCGGCCAGGAACAGAAAATTCCGGCCACGGTGATAGTTTATAATTGCCGTTGTAGAATCCGTCCAATTTTCATTGCATTGAAATCCTCCAGGTTACTGTCCAGGCAGAAAAGTTGAAAATTACCCCCATTTTCTCTGAAAAGTACATTGCTTATGGAGCTACCCACCTCTGTCTGTAATGGAATAATGAAAAGAAATTCAAGAGTACAAGAAGACTCCTGGGTTCTAAGGATATTTTCTTCTTTGCAGTTTGAACTGTTTCTGTAATGAGTAACACATCTGCTTATTTTAACAGCCGATAATAATTGGAAATGATCCTAACCGACCCTGAACTGAGATTCTGTCCCCATATCATCTCCATCACAAAGACCAGCTATTTCCATCTCTGCAATATTGACCACCTTCTTCCCACCTCAGCCGACTTGACACTATTCCTTTGACACCTCCAGACTTGATTATTCCAATGCTTTCTTAGTGTCCTCCTATCCCGCACCAAGTCCAGCTCGTCCATCACTCCTGTCCTCACTGATCTACAATGTCTCCCAGTCCCTTGATATACCTATCAATTCATTCCATGAAAAGCGACGAGTTAAGATAGTAACTATAGGTTTTTATTGGCTAAATAACAGAGCCCACCCTCGTGGGCGATCGGTTCCAACAAGGGAGAATACTAGCCAAGTGGTCACCTTTATACCTGGGCAAGCAGGCGGAGCCATGGGCGGAGTCAGCTGAGGTAAGCCCAGGTATAGCAGTGTGCGTGGCAAGAGGTAACCTTGTGTAGCGATAACAACAGTGTAAACAGTGATAACAACAGTGTAACAATAGTGAACGGTTGTGAACGGTAACAGTGGTTTACCACATCCCTCAACACCTCAAATTTAAAATTCTAATCCTCGTGTTGAAATCCCTCCATGACCTTGCCTCTCTCTATTTCTGTAACCTCCTCCAGCCCTGAAATTTGTAAATAAAGGTGATATATGATGTTGTTAATAAAGAGCAGTCTCAATGTATTGGGACGATTTTAACCCTGCCCACCTGGCGGGACTAGGCAGACGGGCAGTTAAAATCGCCCTTGGGACTCATCCACCGACGTCCAACACTGATCCCATAGGCTAGGATTTTAAACTACTCATCTGAGGAGGTTAGATGGACACCTGCCAGAATCCGGTCAAGTCCTTCTTTAAATAATGCGGATCAGGCTCCAATGACGTCATCGGGTCCAACTACTATTTTAACTGTGAACCTGAGGTTCCATTAGAGGATTTAGAGTCCATTTTAGAACTGGTTTACCACCACTTTAAAAGACACATCTAACAAAATGAAAATTATTTTTTATTCACATTTGTAAATTTGACACATCTGAGGATTGTAGAAGGAAGGAAAAACTGAGGAAGCTATTGTGTATTTCACAGTTCTGAGGTATTGGTAGAGTATGAGTTAGAATTAGAAATGGTGCAATAAATCTATAATTCAACATATACAAGGTGCTAATTAATTTAAAGTTTACAGGGTTCTAGATAATATAGAATTAAAGTATGTTAGTTCATAGAGTATATAGGGTGTTGTGATTACCTTAGTGCTTGGTATGGTTAATTCCTTGGTGAGTGAATTAATTTACTACAGTGAGTGGAAAAATGTTGCACCAGAAGCTGGCAATGTGACAGGAAGTGAATCAGCTCAGTCTGAGGATGGATGCCTGGATGAGTTGCCCTGACCCTAGCGTCATGCTCCTGAATAATTTGCTTCTCATCTCTGTTGAGCTGAAAGCCCTGTTTCCACCACCCACACGCTGCATGTTCATTTGATTTATTCATTTTCAACATCCGGAAATGAATTAGAATTGTTTGAGACAGGGTCATGTTGGGAGACTAATGGAATGGTTAATTACAAGTAGAATATTTACACAGGGCGACTGAATTCTGGGTGAGGCTAATGAAGTGCGCAGGATAGCACTGGACAGCAACACTCAGTGACTGTGTGTAAATATCTGCAGTCTGAACACTCAGTCATGCTGTGTAATTTTCAGCAGTGTGATATATTACAGTCTGACATGATACATGTTTCTCACTGCTGATAACAGTGTGGACTTAGTATTCCCTCTCCATCACAGGTATAAACCTACCATATCCCAGCATGGTATAAAATTGGTACTGCGCTTGCAGGTCACGCTAACCCAATTGAAACGTCGTTACTTTAAGGGGTCTTCTCTCTAAATTTCTCCCTTCCTGCCCTGACAGTGTTTACTCATGCTGGGGTAGAGATCCGTGAGTGCCAAATGTCCTCTGGTACCTCATCCAAGTGGCTGTTTTGCATATATACGCCCAGAGAGTGATTGCGCAGGGTCTAATCAAATACAGAGGGCATCACAGCCAAGCTCAATTCTGTCCTTCCAATAGGGCTGAGTAGCAGGAACCCTGGCTGATTTGTCCCTCTCCAGTTCAAGGGTGCTGAGGCCAATTATAGCACTCCAAACTGCTGTCCTGGCTGAGATTAATTAACTCAGCACACAACAGGGATTAAACCTGCTTCCTTTAAGGCCTATATGATTCTGTACCACATAAACTGTGCCTTTATTCAATGAACCATGAGACAGGTGCCCAACAGAAGATTAGCACATCATCCAGAGGATAATTCCAGTATCAAAAATAACAACTGTTGGTGAATGGCAATCCAGTTCAGCATGGGAATTTCTTCTGATCCATCCACAGAAACAATGTTACACACAGTAATTACAGGACATTGTCACTGCGTATGCTCAGATCTGATTAATGGCAGTGATAAAAACATTGTAATGAGAAATAAATTAATTCAAAGGTATACATTTGCCTCTGATATGCTGGAATCTGGTAAAGAGAATAGAATTGGAGGAAATACATTCGACTGAATTGTGTACCTTGCCTCCTCGATGTTGTTATGTCCTGTCATTTCCCTTCACTATTGTTCACTCTTCTGATGTCCTCCTGTTACAAATACTCTCTGTCCCCAGTGTTCTGGAATATGATTGATGTTTTCAGTGTGCTTTATGTCTCTCTGTGACTGACATTTCTCAGAGTCTCTGTGGAGTTCTCTTAGTTTGTGTGGCTTGCACAGCGAGGGAATTCTGACAATATCACAAACCCGAATATAGTTTACTCTGACCTGGAGGCATTCTCTTCCCATTTACATAGTGTTATATATTGACAACAGTGCTCCAATATCCTGTGGAGCTAGTTAATAGCACAATCACCTGTAGTTTAACAGCCCCACATTCAGAGAGATGGCAGCTGTCCTTTCTCTCTGGTGGAATGGATGTTGGGCGTCTCAGGTGTCCCTCGGAGGAGTCGATATCTACTATTGATTTCTCTCCGGCGCTCTGATTGTGCTGCAGTGACAGCTGTCATCTTAATATAAACTATGATGCTCTAACAAGCAGATGAGTGGCAACTCTGTGACTGACAGTGATTGGCAATCATCCCTAGCTCCAGTTCCAGTGGGAAATAGGAGATCAGATTAACTCATTAAGTACCAAATCATCTGTACAGTTTTCAAACAGATTGAAGTCACTTCCTCTCTGATGTGTTGTTTACTCAATGGACTTATTGCAAAGGATGTTCGAATGCCGCTTCTGAGTCTCTTTGTGAGTCCCACACCCTAGAGGGTTAGCAGGAACTAAAGGGTAAATTTTCTGATTGCTTGCTATGAACATGGAACCTCACTTGCCAGAATGCAAATGAGGAAATCACACATGCGCAGACTAGCTTTTGTCATTCATTACTTTTAGTGGATCGAAAATCATGAGCAGCTCATGTGCAATTTCTGATATTCAAATACAAATAATACAAATACAAATCGCTTTATTGGCATGATAAGATACATCTTATGTTGCCAAAGCATCAAAATACATTTATGGTTGAACACATAAACGCGGTTCCATTCATACAGTGTATAAACAGGTATATCCCTGAGTTTATAAATATATTTTCGCCTTGTTTATATATACTCTTGTCTTAGTTTACTGGTTGTCCCTCTGTTCATGGCAAGCTGTAACATAGTGTGCCGCCAGTGTTACACAGCTTCTCTCCTCCCCCAGTAGGAATGGGAGTTTTTGGTTGTCAGTCAGATTTCTGAATTCAGGGCATATTTGTGAGAATTTTTGATAGAAATTCTCTCTGATGCCCTGATATTTTCCACAGGCTGTGAGGAAGTGCATCTCTGTCTCAACTACTCCCTGACTGCAGTGAGAGCATATCCTGTCTTCTCTTGGCAGCCTGGTCTGCCTGTGTCTGCCTTTTTCGATCGCTAGGCTATGTTCGCTAAGTCTGTACCTTGTCAAGGTTCTTCTCAGTTTGTTATCCTTTACCATGGTCAGGTAATCAGCTATGTTGTATTGTCTGTTTAGGGCCAAGTAGCAATTGAGTTTGCTTTGGGTTTTTGTTGTTTCTGCCCAATATGACAGATATTTTTCCTTTTGCTTAGCGACGATTGTGTTGGGTCGAATTCTTTGTGTTACCCTGTCACTGTCCTGGGGCTGGTTATTGTTAGTATTGTTATTAGTTACTTTATTGAGTCCCAGGACTAGTTGACTGAGGGTATTCTTCTTTATGGTCAGCTCTTGGCATTTCAGGGCGTCGTAGTGATAGCATTGGGGGTTGCTCATTTGTAGGTGATTCCAAAATTTGGTGGCTCTTTTTTGGATAGTGATTATTAATGGGTATTGGCCTAGTTCCGCCCTGCATGCGTTGTTTACTGTTTTCCTTTGAGTCCGGAGGATACTTTTACAGAATTCCGCATGTAGGATCTCAATTGGGTGTTTGTCCCATTTTGCAAAATCTTGTTGTGTTAGTGGTCCCCAGACCTCACTGCCATAGAGTGCAATTGGTTCAATTACTGATTTGAAAATTTTGAGCCAAATGCTAATTGGGATTTCTATTTGGATTGATTTTTTGATGGCATAGAAAGCCCTTCTTGCTTTCTCTTTCAGTTCATTCACAGCCAGTTTGAAGTTTCCCGTAGAACTGATTTTTAAGCCCAAGTATGTGTAGTGAGTGGTTTGTTCAATTTTGGTTGTTCCTACTGTGAAATTTATTGTGGGTCCATGTTGTTTGGATCTTTGCTGGAACACAAGGACTTTGGTTTTTTGGGGATTTATTGTCAGGGCCCAAGTCTGGCAGTACGACTCCAGCAGGTCCAGGTTCTGCTGTAGACCCTCCTTAGTTGGTGACAGCAGAACCAGGTCGTCGGCATAGAGGAGGAATTTAACCTTGGATTCATATAGGGTGAGGCCGGGTGCTGTAGATTGTTCAAGTAGTTTTGCCAATCCATTAATGTAAATATTAAAGAGTGTCGGTGAGATTGGCGAGCCCTGCGTCACCCCCCGCCCCTGTGGGAAGTATTTTGTTTGTTTGTCTCCAATTTTAACTGCACATTTATTGTTTGTATACATTGATTTAATTACATCATATGTTTTACCTCCTACCCCGCTTTCGATAAGTTTCAGGAATAAACCGTCATGCCAGATGGAGTCGAAAGCCTTCTGGAAATCTACAAAGCATGCGTAGATTTTGCTTTTGTTATGGTGAACGTGTTTGTCAATTAGGGTCTGTAGGGTGAAGATATGATCGGATGTTCTATCGTTTGGCAGGAATCCAATTTGGCTTTTACTCAAGACATTGTGCTCTTCAAGGAAGTTTATAAGTCTTTTGTTTATGATGCTACAGAATACCTTCCCCAGGTTACTGTTTACACAGATGCCTCGATAGTTGTTTGGGTCGATTTTGTCCCCACTTTTGTATATGGGTGTTATGAGTCCTTTGTTCCAGATGTCAGGGAAATAACCGACACTCAGAACCAAGTTGAAGAGTTTTAGGATAGCCAGTTTCAGTTTGTCGTCTGCGTGTTTAATCATCTCGTTTAGTATGCCGTCTGTCCCGCAAGCTTTTCCTGGTCGCAGGTCCTTGAGTTTTTCAAGAAGTTCTTTTTCTGTTATTATGGCGTCTAGCGGGTTTTGGTTATCTTTTATGGCCATTTCAAGCTTTTCAAGTTTTTTGCGTATTTGGTGTTGCTCTGGTCCTAGTGTGTTTTTCTGGTATAATTTTTCAAAGTGGTTTACCCATGTGTCCCCATTTTGAATGGACAAATCGTCGTGTTGTTTTTTGTGTAGTGTTTTCAAGTTGTCCCAGAAACAATTCGACTCAATGGATTCCTCCATGGAGCTGAGTGTATTCTTAATAAATTGCTCTTTTTTGGTCCTGAGTGTGTTTCTGTATTGTGTTAGCGTCTGACAATAAGTAAGGCGTAATTCCTCGTTTCACTCCCAACAAGTAAGGCTCAGCTTCAGGAATGCACAACTACAAAATTTACTGTTAGACACTACAAGAGACTGAACAAATAAAACACAGACAGGGTAAGGATTAGTGTAGCAAGAGTTTGAGCTAAAAATTCGGTTGCGCGCAATGGGTGCCCAATTGGCTTGAAAATGGCGTCCGAGCAACGCACGTAAACTTCTAGTGCGGGCACGCCAGACACCATTTTAATGAGGGAGTTAGCGTCACCGCTGGGAGTGTGCGCCGTAAGTATGCAGAGTAGTCAGATTGTGACGTCAATCAATGTATAATGTTGATTTGACACCAGCGCTGCCATTTTTGACCTCAACGCTGGAGCTAATGTCCTTTCTTAACCTCGCACATCTGAACATATGCTCAGCAGCAGGAAGGACCCCACACCACCGCTATTTAAAGAGATTGTCACCCACTTACACGTTAGTTGTTGATTGATTGCTACTAGCTGTTCCTGAGTTTGTAGAAGTGTTTGGTGCTTTCTAGACTTCTTTAAAGTTGCCTAAAGTCTACAAGGAGTGGTGTGGCATGTGCTCAAGGAATTGGTACTAACTTGTAAGGGGTCTGCTCAGACCAGTTGCTCCCAGACATGGTGCAGTAGTTTGTATCCCCCTTGGCCTGCACCTTTAAAGGGAGAATGAGCAGAGGCGACACAGAGCAGGACAAGCTGCTAGAAGGGGCAGGAGGAGGAGGAGGAGGGCTCTCGGCAGGAGGCCATATCCACCCAGTCTTCAGGGAGCAATTCTCCTACCTCAACCTCAGCAAGGCACAGTGCGTGTGACGTCTGCATTTTACAAAGGAGGACCTCACTGAAATCTGCCACTTGCTGCAGGCAGACCTACAGTTCAGTCCCGGGTGAGGATGGTATTGCCAGAAGTTGTAAATGTGACCATGGCTTTGAACGTCTTTGCATCGGGCTCCTTCCAGGCTGGATCAGGCGACACCTGTAACATTTCCCAGCTCGCCGTCCATTCCTGGATAAGGGAGGTGAGTGAGGCTCTGTATGCAAGGAGAGCCAAATATATTTCATTCTCTCTTGCCAGAAAGAGGCAGGTGGAGCGAGCACACAGCTTTGCCAGGATAGCAGGCTTCCCCATGGTGCAGGATGCCATTGACTGCAGACACGACGCATTGCGGGCACCGCATCTCAATGTGGAGATAAGAACATAAGAGCATAACAATTCGGAGCAGGAGGCGGCCATATGGCCCTTCAAGCATGCTCTGTCATTCAATAAGATCATGGCTGCCTCCAAAGTGATCCCACCACCAAACGTATCTCCCCCTCCCCTCCCCTTTCAGCATTCCGCAGGGACCGCTCCCTCCGAGACACCCTAGTCCACTCCTCTATCACCCCAAACAGCCCTTCCTCTTCGCCTGGCACCTTCCCGTGCAAGCGCAGGAGATGTAACACCTGCCCCTATACCTCCCCCCTTCCCACTGTCCAGGGCCCCAAACACCCCTTCCAGGTGAAACAGCGATTTACTTGTACTTCTCGCAATCTAGTATACTGTATTCGCTGCTCACGATGCGGTCTCCTCTACATTGGGGAGACCAAACGCAGATTGGGTGACCGCTTTGCGGAACACCTCCGTTCAGTCCGTAAGGGTGACCCCGAGCTTCCGGTCGCCTGTCATTTTAATTCACCGCTCCATTCCCACTCGGACCTCACCGTCCTTGGCCTCTTGTATTGTTCCACGGAAGCTCAACGTAAACTCGAGGAACAGCACCTCATCTTCCGATTAGGCAGTCTGCAGCCTTCCGGACTCAATATCGAGTTCAACAATTTCAGATCATAAGCTCGGCCCCCATTTCATTTTCTCTTGTAATTGTTCCACTCCTTTCCCCCCCCCCTTTCCTTTTGTTTCTCTCTCACACCTGGCAGCTATCTTTTGCCCTGCCAGTACACTTTACACCTAATCCCAGCCTATTACCATCTCGTCTAGCTTCTAATCTCTTTTACTTCTTTTGTTTCTTTTATTCTTTTGTCCGATCGCAGCCCTGCCTCCGATCTAGTTTCTTTTCTTTGCAGTTTTGAAGAAGGGTCCAACCCGAAACGTCAACTCAAATTTCTCTCCACGGATGTTGCCTGACCTGCTGAGTTTTTCCAGCATTTTCTGTTGTTATTTCGGATTTCCAACATCTGCAGTATTTTGCTATCGTACTAGTGTTTGGTTCACTGCCACACCTCTTCTAGGAATGCCTACCTTGAAGAAGTTCTGCTCTTCTCTTCGACGGGATCTCCGTTTGGCTCTTCAACCTTGTTCATCTTCATTACTTTCAGTTTCCCTTCTCGTGTTTGATCAGGTATCTGCCAAGACTCGGTTTCACAGCCACATCATTTTCCTCAGCAACTGTCTCCGGTTCCGACTTACTCCACGTGGATTCCAACTAAACTTCCACCCTTCGTGCTTCGGATCTACCCAGGATTACAAATATCTCCAAGATATTCATCGTTCCTCGAACTACTGCTCTCGCCGCATCCTGAGATCCACGCTCAACGCCATGCGGCGCCACATGAACACACTCGACTTCTCTCTTCAGCAACACCGGCACACTCTATCTCAAAGCTGTCCGGGTCCACAGTTCCATTTCATCCTTCGACTCATCCGACGCTTCAACAAAAAACTTTTCTTCTTCCTTTCCGATGTCAAGGATCGCAAGCTTCATCAACTCTTGGACACCAACGCCCCTCCGGAACCTTCTTCCCCTTCACTTTCCTCTGACCCCCCTTCTCCCAATCCCGCCCCCTGCCGCGTTTTCACTATCCCCTCTGACCTTCCACTCTCTGACCCTGAACGATCAGTCCTCAGCAAAGGCCTGAGCTTCATCCCCTTACGCCCCCACCTCAATGAATTTCGAGCTCGGCACGATGTTGAGCTCTTTTTCCGCCGCCTTCATCTCCGTGCCCACTTCACTGGCCAGGAGTCTTCCCCCCGCACAACTGACCCTTTCTCCCGCTTGCAGAATTCCTGTTCTACCTGGACCCCTCCCCCTGGCCTCTTACCCTCTCTAGATCTTTTCATTGCTAACTGCCGCCGTGACATCGGCCGTCTCCATTTCTCTGCTCCCCTCACTCACTCCAACCTACCTCCCTCTGAACTTGCAGCACTCCATTCTCTTAGATCCAACCCTGACATTGTCATTAAACCCACTGACAAGGGTGGTGCTGTTGTTGTTTGGCGTACTGACCTCTACCTAGCGGAAGCTGAACGCCAACTCTCCGACACCTCCTCCTACCTCCACCTGGACCATGACCCCACTACCGAACATCAAACCACCGTTTCCAAGACTGTCACTGACCTCATCTCCTCTGGAGATCTTCCCCCTGCTGCCACCAACCTCATAGTTCCCCAACCCCGCACAGCCCGTTTCTACCTCCTTCCCAAGATCCACAAACAGGACTGCCCTGGTAGACCCATCGTTTCAGCCTGTTCTTGCCCTACAGAACTTATCTCTTCCTATCTTGACTCTATCTTTTCTCCCCTTGTCCAGTCTCTTCCCACCTACATCCGCGACTCTTCGGACGCCCTCCGCCACTTTAACAGTTTCTAGTTTCCTGGCCCCAACCGCTTCCTTTTCACCATGGCCGTACAATCCCTCTACACGTCCATCCCCCACCCGGATGGCCTGAGGGCGCTCCGCTTCTTCCTTGAACAGAGGCCCGACCAGTCCCCATCCACCACGACCCTCCTCCGCCTGGCTGAACTTGTTCTCACATTGAACAACTTCTCCTTTAACTCCACTCATTTCCTCCAAATCAAAGGTGTTGCCATGGGTACCCGCATGGGTCCTAGCTATGCCTGCCTTTTCGTGGGCTATGTGGAACAATCTTTGTTCCAGTCCTACTCGGGTCCCCTCCCTCACCTCTTTTTCCGATACATTGATGACTGTATCGGTGCCGTTTCCTGCTCTCGCCCCGAACTTGACAATTTCATTCACTTTGCCTCCAATTTCCACCCTTCCGTCACCTTCACATGGTCCATCTCGGACTCTTCCCTTCCCTTCCTCGACTTCTCCGTCTCCATCTCTGGGGATAGGTTATCGACCAATATTTACTACAAGCCCACTGACTCCCACAGCTACCTGGACTACACTTCCTCCCACCCCGCTTCCTGTAAGGACTCTATTCCATTCTCCCAGTTTCTCCGCCTCCGCCGTATCTGCTCCGACGACGCCACCTTCCACACCAGTGCTTCAGACATGTCTTCCTTTTTCCGCAACCGAGGATTCCCCTCTACTGTGGTTGACACTGCCCTCGACCGTGTCAGTTCTATCTCCCACACTTCTGCCCTCACCCCTGCCCCTCCCTCCCGGAACCACGATAGGGTTCCCCTTGTCCTCACCTTTCACCCCACCAGCCTCCACATTCAACGGATCATCCTCCGGCATTTCCGCTACCTCCAAAGTGATCCCACCACCAAACGCATCTTCCCCTCCCCTCCCCTTTCAGCATTCCGCAGGGACCGCTCCCTCCGAGACACCCTAGTCCACTCCTCTATCACCCCAAACAGCCCTTCCTCTTCGCCTGGCACCTTGCCGTGCAAGCACAGGAGATGTAACACCTGCCCCTATACCTCCCCCCTTCCCACTGTCCAGGGCCCCAAACACCCCTTCCAGGTGAAACAGCGATTTACTTGTACTTCTCGCAATCTAGTATACTGTATTCGCTGCTCACGATGCGGTCTCCTCTACATTGGGGAGACCAAATGCAGATTGGGTGACCGCTTTGCGGAACACCTCCGTTCAGTCCGTAAGGGTGACCCCGAGCTTCCGGTCGCCTGTCATTTTAATTCACCGCTCCATTCCCACTCGGACCTCACCGTCCTTGGCCTCTTGTATTGTTCCACGGAAGCTCAACGTAAACTCGAGGAACAGCACCTCATCTTCCGATTAGGCAGTCTGCAGCCTTCCGGACTCAATATCGAGTTCAACAATTTCAGATCATAAGCTCGGCCCCCATTTCATTTTCTCTTGTAATTGTTCCACTCCTTTCCCCCCCCCCCTTTCCTTTTGTTTCTCTCTCACACCTGGCAGCTATCTTTTGCCCTGCCAGTACACTTTACACCTAATCCCAGCCTATTACCATCTCGTCTAGCTTCTAATCTCTTTTACTTCTTTTGTTTCTTTTATTCTTTTGTCCGATCGCAGCCCTGCCTCCGATCTAGTTTCTTTTCTTTGCAGTTTTGAAGAAGGGTCCAACCCGAAACGTCAACTCAAATTTCTCTCCACGGATGTTGCCTGACCTGCTGAGTTTTTCCAGCATTTTCTGTTGTTATTTCGGATTTCCAACATCTGCAGTATTTTGCTATCGTACTAGTGTTTGGTTCACTGCCACACCTCTTCTAGGAATGCCTACCTTGAAGAAGTTCTGCTCTTCTCTTCGACGGGATCTCCGTTTGGCTCTTCAACCTTGTTCATCTTCATTACTTTCAGTTTCCCTTCTCGTGTTTGATCAGGTATCTGCCAAGACTCGGTTTCACAGCCACATCATTTTCCTCAGCAACTGTCTCCGGTTCCGACTTACTCCACGTGGATTCCAACTAAACTTCCACCCTTCGTGCTTCGGATCTACCCAGGATTACAAATATCTCCAAGATATTCATCGTTCCTCGAACTACTGCTCTCGCCGCATCCTGAGATCCACGCTCAACGCCATGCGGCGCCACATGAACACACTCGACTTCTCTCTTCAGCAACACCGGCACACTCTATCTCAAAGCTGTCCGGGTCCACAGTTCCATTTCATCCTTCGACTCATCCGACGCTTCAACAAAAAACTTTTCTTCTTCCTTTCCGATGTCAAGGATCGCAAGCTTCATCAACTCTTGGACACCAACGCCCCTCCGGAACCTTCTTCCCCTTCACTTTCCTCTGACCCCCCTTCTCCCAATCCCGCCCCCTGCCGCGTTTTCACTATCCCCTCTGACCTTCCACTCTCTGACCCTGAACGATCAGTCCTCAGCAAAGGCCTGAGCTTCATCCCCTTACGCCCCCACCTCAATGAATTTCGAGCTCGGCACGATGTTGAGCTCTTTTTCCGCCGCCTTCATCTCCGTGCCCACTTCACTGGCCAGGAGTCTTCCCCCCGCACAACTGACCCTTTCTCCCGCTTGCAGAATTCCTGTTCTACCTGGACCCCTCCCCCTGGCCTCTTACCCTCTCTAGATCTTTTCATTGCTAACTGCCGCCGTGACATCGGCCGTCTCCATTTCTCTGCTCCCCTCACTCACTCCAACCTACCTCCCTCTGAACTTGCAGCACTCCATTCTCTTAGATCCAACCCTGACATTGTCATTAAACCCACTGACAAGGGTGGTGCTGTTGTTGGTTGGCGTACTGACCTCTACCTAGCGGAAGCTGAACGCCAACTCTCCGACACCTCCTCCTACCTCCACCTGGACCATGACCCCACTACCGAACATCAAACCACCGTTTCCAAGACTGTCACTGACCTCATCTCCTCTGGAGAACTTCCCCCTGCTGCCACCAACCTCATAGTTCCCCAACCCCGCACAGCCCGTTTCTACCTCCTTCCCAAGATCCACAAACAGGACTGCCCTGGTAGACCCATCGTTTCAGCCTGTTCTTGCCCTACAGAACTTATCTCTTCCTATCTTGACTCTATCTTTTCTCCTCTTGTCCAGTCTCTTCCCACCTACATCTGCGACTCTTCGGACGCCCTCCGCCACTTTAACAGTTTCCAGTTTCCTGGCCCCAACCGCTTCCTTTTCACCATGGCCGTACAATCCCTCTACACGTCCATCCCCCACCCGGATGGCCTGAGGGCGCTCCGCTTCTTCCTTGAACAGAGGCCCGACCAGTCCCCATCCACCACGACCCTCCTCCGCCTGGCTGAACTTGTTCTCACATTGAACAACTTCTCCTTTAACTCCACTCATTTCCTCCAAATCAAAGGTGTTGCCATGGGTACCCGCATGGGTCCTAGCTATGCCTGCCTTTTCGTGGGCTATGTGGAACAATCTTTGTTCCAGTCCTACTCGGGTCCCCTCCCTCACCACTTTTTCCGATACATTGATGACTGTATCGGTGCCGTTTCCTGCTCTCGCCCCGAACTTGACAATTTCATTCACTTTGCCTCCAATTTCCACCCTTCCGTCACCTTCACATGGTCCATCTCGGACTCTTCCCTTCCCTTCCTCGACTTCTCCGTCTCCATCTCTGGGGATAGGTTATCGACCAATATTTACTACAAGCCCACTGACTCCCACAGCTACCTGGACTACACTTCCTCCCACCCCGCTTCCTGTAAGGACTCTATTCCATTCTCCCAGTTTCTCCGCCTCCGCCGTATCTGCTCCGACGACGCCACCTTCCACACCAGTGCTTCAGACATGTCTTCCTTTTTCCGCAACCGAGGATTCCCCTCTACTGTGGTTGACACTGCCCTCGACCGTGTCAGTTCTATCTCCCACACTTCTGCCCTCACCCCTGCCCCTCCCTCCCGGAACCACGATAGGGTTCCCCTTGTCCTCACCTTTCACCCCACCAGCCTCCACATTCAACGGATCATCCTCCGGCATTTCCGCTACCTCCAAAGTGATCCCACCACCAAACGCATCTTCCCCTCCCCTCCCCTTTCAGCATTCCGCAGGGACCGCTCCCTCCGAGACACCCTAGTCCACTCCTCTATCACCCCAAACAGCCCTTCCTCTTCGCCTGGCACCTTCCCGTGCAAGCGCAGGAGATGTAACACCTGCCCCTATACCTCCCCCCTTCCCACTGTCCAGGGCCCCAAACACCCCTTCCAGGTGAAACAGCGATTTACTTGTACTTCTCGCAATCTAGTATACTGTATTCGCTGCTCACGATGCGGTCTCCTCTACATTGGGGAGACCAAATGCAGATTGGGTGACCGCTTTGCGGAACACCTCCGTTCAGTCCGTAAGGGTGACCCCGAGCTTCCGGTCGCCTGTCATTTTAATTCACCGCTCCATTCCCACTCGGACCTCACCGTCCTTGGCCTCTTGTATTGTTCCACGGAAGCTCAACGTAAACTCGAGGAACAGCACCTCATCTTCCGATTAGGCAGTCTGCAGCCTTCCGGACTCAATATCGAGTTCAACAATTTCAGATCATAAGCTCGGCCCCCATTTCATTTTCTCTTGTAATTGTTCCACTCCTTTCCCCCCCCCCCCTTTCCTTTTGTTTCTCTCTCACACCTGGCAGCTATCTTTTGCCCTGCCAGTACACTTTACACCTAATCCCAGCCTATTACCATCTCGTCTAGCTTCTAATCTCTTTTACTTCTTTTGTTTCTTTTATTCTTTTGTCCGATCGCAGCCCTGCCTCCGATCTAGTTTCTTTTCTTTGCAGTTTTGAAGAAGGGTCCAACCCGAAACGTCAACTCAAATTTCTCTCCACGGATGTTGCCTGACCTGCTGAGTTTTTCCAGCATTTTCTGTTGTTATTTCGGATTTCCAACATCTGCAGTATTTTGCTATCGTACTAGTGTTTGGTTCACTGCCACACCTCTTCTAGGAATGCCTACCTTGAAGAAGTTCTGCTCTTCTCTTCGACGGGATCTCCGTTTGGCTCTTCAACCTTGTTCATCTTCATTACTTTCAGTTTCCCTTCTCGTGTTTGATCAGGTATCTGCCAAGACTCGGTTTCACAGCCACATCATTTTCCTCAGCAACTGTCTCCGGTTCCGACTTACTCCACGTGGATTCCAACTAAACTTCCACCCTTCGTGCTTCGGATCTACCCAGGATTACAAATATCTCCAAGATATTCATCGTTCCTCGAACTACTGCTCTCGCCGCATCCTGAGATCCACGCTCAACGCCATGCGGCGCCACATGAACACACTCGACTTCTCTCTTCAGCAACACCGGCACACTCTATCTCAAAGCTGTCCGGGTCCACAGTTCCATTTCATCCTTCGACTCATCCGACGCTTCAACAAAAAACTTTTCTTCTTCCTTTCCGATGTCAAGGATCGCAAGCTTCATCAACTCTTGGACACCAACGCCCCTCCGGAACCTTCTTCCCCTTCACTTTCCTCTGACCCCCCTTCTCCCAATCCCGCCCCCTGCCGCGTTTTCACTATCCCCTCTGACCTTCCACTCTCTGACCCTGAACGATCAGTCCTCAGCAAAGGCCTGAGCTTCATCCCCTTACGCCCCCACCTCAATGAATTTCGAGCTCGGCACGATGTTGAGCTCTTTTTCCGCCGCCTTCATCTCCGTGCCCACTTCACTGGCCAGGAGTCTTCCCCCCGCACAACTGACCCTTTCTCCCGCTTGCAGAATTCCTGTTCTACCTGGACCCCTCCCCCTGGCCTCTTACCCTCTCTAGATCTTTTCATTGCTAACTGCCGCCGTGACATCGGCCGTCTCCATTTCTCTGCTCCCCTCACTCACTCCAACCTACCTCCCTCTGAACTTGCAGCACTCCATTCTCTTAGATCCAACCCTGACATTGTCATTAAACCCACTGACAAGGGTGGTGCTGTTGTTGGTTGGCGTACTGACCTCTACCTAGCGGAAGCTGAACGCCAACTCTCCGACACCTCCTCCTACCTCCACCTGGACCATGACCCCACTACCGAACATCAAACCACCGTTTCCAAGACTGTCACTGACCTCATCTCCTCTGCAGAACTTCCCCCTGCTGCCACCAACCTCATAGTTCCCCAACCCCGCACAGCCCGTTTCTACCTCCTTCCCAAGATCCACAAACAGGACTGCCCTGGTAGACCCATCGTTTCAGCCTGTTCTTGCCCTACAGAACTTATCTCTTCCTATCTTGACTCTATCTTTTCTCCTCTTGTCCAGTCTCTTCCCACCTACATCCGCGACTCTTCGGACGCCCTCCGCCACTTTAACAGTTTCCAGTTTCCTGGCCCCAACCGCTTCCTTTTCACCATGGCCGTACAATCCCTCTACACGTCCATCCCCCACCCGGATGGCCTGAGGGCGCTCCGCTTCTTCCTTGAACAGAGGCCCGACCAGTCCCCATCCACCACGACCCTCCTCCGCCTGGCTGAACTTGTTCTCACATTGAACAACTTCTCCTTTAACTCCACTCATTTCCTCCAAATCAAAGGTGTTGCCATGGGTACCCGCATGGGTCCTAGCTATGCCTGCCTTTTCGTGGGCTATGTGGAACAATCTTTGTTCCAGTCCTACTCGGGTCCCCTCCCTCACCACTTTTTCCGATACATTGATGACTGTATCGGTGCCGTTTCCTGCTCTCGCCCCGAACTTGACAATTTCATTCACTTTGCCTCCAATTTCCACCCTTCCGTCACCTTCACATGGTCCATCTCGGACTCTTCCCTTCCCTTCCTCGACTTCTCCGTCTCCATCTCTGGGGATAGGTTATCGACCAATATTTACTACAAGCCCACTGACTCCCACAGCTACCTGGACTACACTTCCTCCCACCCCGCTTCCTGTAAGGACTCTATTCCATTCTCCCAGTTTCTCCGCCTCCGCCGTATCTGCTCCGACGACGCCACCTTCCACACCAGTGCTTCAGACATGTCTTCCTTTTTCCGCAACCGAGGATTCCCCTCTACTGTGGTTGACACTGCCCTCGACCGTGTCAGTTCTATCTCCCACACTTCTGCCCTCACCCCTGCCCCTCCCTCCCGGAACCACGATAGGGTTCCCCTTGTCCTCACCTTTCACCCCACCAGCCTCCACATTCAACGGATCATCCTCCGGCATTTCCGCTACCTCCAAAGTGATCCCACCACCAAACGCATCTTCCCCTCCCCTCCCCTTTCAGCATTCCGCAGGGACCGCTCCCTCCGAGACACCCTAGTCCACTCCTCTATCACCCCAAACAGCCCTTCCTCTTCGCCTGGCACCTTGCCGTGCAAGCGCAGGAGATGTAACACCTGCCCCTATACCTCCCCCTTCCCACTGTCCAGGGCCCCAAACACCCCTTCCAGGTGAAACAGCGATTTACTTGTACTTCTCGCAATCTAGTATACTGTATTCGCTGCTCACGATGCGGTCTCCTCTACATTGGGGAGACCAAATGCAGATTGGGTGACCGCTTTGCGGAACACCTCCGTTCAGTCCGTAAGGGTGACCCCGAGCTTCCGGTCGCCTGTCATTTTAATTCACCGCTCCATTCCCACTCGGACCTCACCGTCCTTGGCCTCTTGTATTGTTCCACGGAAGCTCAACGTAAACTCGAGGAACAGCACCTCATCTTCCGATTAGGCAGTCTGCAGCCTTCCGGACTCAATATCGAGTTCAACAATTTCAGATCATAAGCTCGGCCCCCATTTCATTTTCTCTTGTAATTGTTCCACTCCTTTCCCCCCCCCCCTTTCCTTTTGTTTCTCTCTCACACCTGGCAGCTATCTTTTGCCCTGCCAGTACACTTTACACCTAATCCCAGCCTATTACCATCTCGTCTAGCTTCTAATCTCTTTTACTTCTTTTGTTTCTTTTATTCTTTTGTCCGATCGCAGCCCTGCCTCCGATCTAGTTTCTTTTCTTTCCAGTTTTGAAGAAGGGTCCAACCCGAAACGTCAACTCAAATTTCTCTCCACGGATGTTGCCTGACCTGCTGAGTTTTTCCAGCATTTTCTGTTGTTATTCCAGATCATGGCTGATCTTTGACCTCAACTCCACTTTCCCGCCCGATCCCCATATCCTTTGATTCCCCTAGAGTCCAAAAATCTATCTATCTCAGTCTTCAATAGACTCAATGGCCTCGATTTTCATTGGGCCGTGAGGCGGGCTTTGATGTGTGCGGGGGGTTAAAATCGCAAAACCTGGGGGTCGGGACCCCCTCCCCCCCGCCTGGTTCCCGCCTCCACACCATTTTAACCTAGTTGTGTCTGATTGACCCGAATCTCCTGCAACAGGCGGGATTGGTCTTTAGGGCCCTTAAACAGCACTAATTGGCCTTCATAATCCCATTTTAACAGGCCCTTGCCTGTTTAACCCTTTTCCCACATAAAACATGCCTGGCGGGGTTGACGACTGTGAAACCTGGCGTGAACACTATTGGCTTGTTGACTATCAGCTGCAGGTCCAGCATTAAAGAGGATATTTGATCAGTCATCATTTGCAGGTGGCAGGACTTTGTTGTCTCAGGTCTGGGGCAACTTTTACCAGGTCTAGCCACACCTGTGGAAGGGTGGAGCCTCGCACACATCTCCAGTGTGACCTCCTGAGAAACCCCTCTTGCCACCCTCACTCAGCACTTCCTCAATGGAGTCATACACCAGAAGCATGGGAGCCATTTATTTCCTTCCCTTCTGAGCATTAGATGAGCTCGAACACCAGCCGCGGCACCAGCAGAACCAGGAACAACAGCAGCAGCAACAGGAGCGCCAGGCTGCTGCTCACCCACCTGAAGCTGCACAGGCCAGAAGGGGCCAGCGCCTGGAAGTGGCTTGAGAGCACCTTGCTGCATATTAGGGGGCCATGGTAACCCGTATCTGCACTGGCAGTCCTACTCAGAAGGACTTCCATGAAGGTCTGTGTAATGTATACAACATTGAAGGGACTACTTGTTTTGCGGATGTACATCCTTAGTTGCGAGCGTATATAACAGACGCGTATCGATTTGTATAGTCAGTGCCGAAGTTCCAGTTAACCAGTAAAGATCACTTGAAGTTATTCTCAGTCTCTGCTGCTTTATTATTTTATGTAGTTGTGTATAGCGGTACAAACACAACAAATTGGCGACGAGAATTATGAACCTACGTCTTCCTATTCTGGCATCGCATCCAGAGGACACCGAAACTTGGAAGAAAGGAGCGAGAAGGCAGAGAAAACGGAGTACGCTTGCTAAGCTAGGCAGGGGATACGTAAGTCAAGTGAAAAGTGCACAGTGACTTGCATGACGCTAGCTAACTAGCAAAGAAAGAAAAACGGGTTTAGAAAAAAAAATGGCGATGATTGGCACTATTGCAGCATTTGATAGCAGCATTGAAGACTGGGCAACTTACATTGAAAGAGTGGAGTTGTACTGTGAGGCTAACGGAGTGGAGGTAGAAAAGAAAGTTACTGTTTTGCTGAGTGTTATGGGCGCAAAGACATATGGGCTGCTACATAGTTTATTAACCCTGAAAAGCCAGCAAACAAAACAGTCAAACAAATAGTGGACACACTCCAAGGCCATTTAAGCCCCAAACCACTGCTCATAGCTGAAAGATTTAAATTCCATAAATGGAACCAGAGCAAAAATGAAAGCATTTCTGAATATTTGGCAAAGTTGCGCAAATTATCAGAACATTGCCAATTTGGAGTGGGCTTATCAGACGCATTGAGGGACAGATTTGTGTGTGGCATGCAAAGTGAAAGCACACAAAAGAAGCTCCTGTCTGAAAAAGACCTCACATTGGAGAAGGCTCTGAGTATCGCAATATCAATGGAAGCAGCAGCACGTGGCGCTTTAGAAATTCAACAAAAATCCCTGGAATATTCAACTAATAAAATGTCACTGAAACAAGAAAAGAAGTGTTAGCGCTGTGGCAAAATGTCACATGACCACAATGACTGTTGGTTTAAAGACAAAGACTGCAGACAATGTGGCAGACAAGGGCACATTGAAAGAGTCTGCAAAGCAAATAAGAAGCAGAAAACTGATACAATACAGAGTAACAAGCCTTTCAAAGAAAGATACAAGAAGGTACACCACGTGACTGGAAACAGTTCAGAAAAAAAAGTGACACAGACTCAGAGGAAGAGGATTTGGCTTGTCTGAAACTACACAGTGTGAAAGAGACAGAGGATCACAGAATAATATGGATTACTCCAGAAGTGGCAGGAGTTAGGCTGAAAATGGAGTTGGACACAGGCTCAGCTTTAACAGTGATCTCTGTACATGACTACAAACGACTGTTTTCACACATACCACTAAGGCCAACTAAAGTACTGTTAAAGACATACACAGGACAAAGAGTGTGCCCCAAAGGTAAAATAAAAGTGACAGTGACATACAAAGAAAAAAAAATACCGCAATTGAACCACTATGTACTGAAAAATGGAGGACAACCATTGCTGGGACGCAAATGGCTCAGGAAAATACAGTTGGATTGGCACACCATCCAAGCACTGTTTGTGTCAGCAAAGGAGGACAGCAACGCCACTCCTGAGAGACTGTCACAAATACTCTCTGACTCTCAGGAAGTGTTCAAGAAGGGAATAGGAACACTTAAGGGCATGAAAGCAAAAATTAAGATTGAGGAGAATGCAAATCCAAAGTTCCACAAGGCCAGACCAGTGCCTTATGCAATTCGCCCTTCAGTAGAAGCAGAGCTGGAGAACTTGGAGCAGTTAGGGGTCCTGTCCAAGGTGGATTGGAGTGAATGGGCCACATCTATAGTTCCAGTGATGAAGAAAACCTCCAGCACAAAACCAGGAAAGCCAAGAAAAGTGCGCATCTGCGGAGACTTTAAAGTGACTGTTAACCCAGTCCTCCACACAGTACAGTACCCATTGCCTTGCATTGAGGACATCTTTGCTTCCCTGTCAAGAGGGGAACACTTCACAAAGATTGACTTGGCCCAGGCCTATCTCCAAATGGAAATTGATGATGCATCAAAGAAGTACCTGACAATAAATATGCACAAAGGCCTTTACCAGTACAATCGGAATAGCATCAGCTCCTGCAATCTGGCAAAGGGCAATGGACCAAGTCCTGCAGGGGATCCCAGATACTCAGTGTTATCTTGATGACATCATCATTACTGGCAAGAATGACAACGACCACCTTTCCAACCTCGAACAGGTGCTCATCAGGTTACGGGAGTATGGGCTCCGAGCGAACCGAGACAAGTGTGAGTTTTTCAGAAAGGAAATCTCATACTGTGGACATGTGATTGACAAGGACGGTTTACACAAGTCTCCAGACAAGATTGAAGCTGTGATTAATGCACCAACACCTGAAAATGTGTCTCAGTTGAGATCATATCTTGGACTGGTGAACTACTATCACAAGTTCTTGCCCAACCTATCCACAGTGTTACATCCACTAAATGCATTGCTACAGATAGGGTCACAAAGGAAGTGGAGTGACAGCTGTGAACAAGCTTTTCAAGAGAGTAAAAGACTCATTACTTCAGAAGAGGTGCTAGCTCACTTTGACCCATCCTTACCTATTCGACTGGCATGTGATGCTTCACCCCATGGCATTGGTGCCATGTTGTCACATAAGTTCCCAGACGGCTCAGAAAGACCAATAGCCTTTGCCTCAAGATCATTGACTACAGCTGAACGCAATTATGCACAGATTGACCGAGAGGCCCTCAGCCTTGTGTGGGGAGTCAAGAAATTCAACCACTACTTGTATGGTCAACAGTTTACACTGTTAACTGACCACCAGCCTCTCGTTTCAATCTTCAACCCAAGGAAGGGCGTTCCAGTGATGACGGCACAATGGCTGCAGCGATGGTCACTCTTCCTAGGGGCTCACCTGTATGACATTGAATACAAGGGGACCAAGCAACATGGCAACGCCGATGGTTTGTCACGTTTACCACTGCTGACCTCAGAGAGAACTACAACAGTTGACTCAGCAGAGGTATTTCATACAACAATAGTTGAGCAGCTACCAGTGACAAACTCCCTCATTGAAAGAGAAACACGCAATGACCCTACATTGTCAAAAGTTTATGACATCACTGTGAAGGGATGGCCAGCGCTTGGTGACTTATTGTTTCCAGCATTCTCAGCTAGGAGGGAGCAGTTATCAGTGTGTCGGGGAACACTGATGTGCGGCTCACGAGTTGTGATTCCTCCCAAGCTTCGTAACTGAGTGCTAGATGAACTGCATGAAGGCCACTTAGGTACGGTAAAGATGAAAAGCCTTGCCCGTGGATACGTGTGGTGGCCGGGAATTGACAAACAGATCGAAGACCTGACAAAGAGCTGCTCAGGATGTCAAAAGGTCCAGAACGCACCACCACAAGCCCCTCTCCATCCATGGGAATGGCCCTCATCACCATGGCAATGTGTGCACATCGACTTTGCTGGACCGTTCATGGACTCCATGCTCTTGATTGCAGTCGATGCACATTCCAAATGGCCCGAGGTCATTAAAATGAAATTAACCACATCTGAAAAGGCCATTTCAGTTCTGAGGACCATGCTTGCTAGAAATGGCCTACCAGAACAAATCTGCACAGACAATGGACGACAATTTGTCTCTGACGAATTCCAAGGTTTCATGAGGAAAAATGGAATCAAGCACTACACATCTGCCCCGTACCATCCAGCTACAAATGGCTTGGCAGAAAGATTCGTACAGACTTTCAAGAAGGCCATCAAAGCAATGTACAGCGAGAATCTACCACTGCAACACAAGATAGACAATTTCCTCTTTGCTTATCGGAACGCAGTACACGCAGCCACTAATCAGACTCCAGCGATGATGTTTCTGAACAGGAACCTGAGATCTCGCATGGACCTTCTTAAACCGAATGTACGTCATGATGTAGAGAACAAACAGTTCAAACATTTGAATGCTAAGCCAACAAGAAGCTTCAGTGTGGGACAGTCAGTTCTTGCTCGTGATTTCCGGACGGAGAAGTGGCAACCAAGGACAATATCCACAAGAGAGGAACCACTGATGTATACTGTGGATGTGGGAGAGAACATTTTGAGACGTCATGTGGACCAAATTCTGGATGTTCAGGTGGAAAACACCCCTATACCTCGCCCAGACTCACCTGACATGGAAACAGACACTCCTGATTCATCAGCATCAGCACCAGCCTCATCCACAGCTGAGAGCTCTACCTGTGCTGATAGCTCACCTGATGCACCTGTACCTGTACAGTCCCATTCCCCAAAGCAAAAGAGTCTGGAGAGACGTTACCCAGAGAGGCAGAGGAGGCCTCCCCAGAGACTTGACTTGTAAAAGGGCTGTTGACAAAATAAAATGTTATGTTGGAATTTGAATTTTGTTACTTTTAAGAAAACAAAAAGGTTACTGTAAAGACAGGCTCTGTATGTTAATTATAGAAATTTTGTGTTAATATACTATTAAAGGGGGAGGAAGTGTAATGTATACAACACTGAAGGGACTACTTGTTTTGCGGATGTACATCCTTAGTTGCGAGCGTATATAACAGACGCGTATCGATTTGTATAGTCAGTGCCGAAGTTCCAGTTAACCAGTAAAGATCACTTGAAGTTACTCTCAGTCTCTGCTGCTTTATTATTTTATGTAGTTGTGTATAGCGGTACAAACACAACAGTCTGGTTTCTCTGTTCAATAGATGCCCATCGCTCCTCAAGAGATGTCATTCTATTATGAGCACTCACCATGTTTTCCATACCCTGGTGACTTATCTCCTCCATGGAGGTTGCCATCCTTTCCATGGTGATGCGTTCATGCGCCAATGACTCCACAAAGGCTCTGCTCATGTTCGCTATGGACTCCTCCATTCGCTCCACACTCACATTGACCCTGGACACAAAACCTGCCAGAGACTCCTGATTCAGTTCCTGGAGTTCCAGCCCCGCTGATCTTATGGATGGACCCAGAGGCAGAGGGTCGACATGCGAAAGGCAGCTGAGCCGAGCTGGCAGAGTCCTGCGCCCTCCGACTAGCACTCTCCACTGCTGTCCCTGTCTCCACAATCTGCTGATGCTCACTTGTGAGCTGTGATACACCAGGTGACAACACTACTCTATGTCCCGAAGGTCCCACCGAGGTGTGAGTGTCTGCGCTGGTGCAAGGTGCACTGAATTCTGCTAACGCTGTGCCCTCAGAGGTTGCAGATTCCTCTGAGGAGTCTGGAAACTCAGGCTCTTCCTCCTGGACAGTGGGGACGGTGGCTCTCAATGGTCCTGTGGGGGAGTGAAGGAAAGAGTTAGAGATGTGAGGTCAAGGTTACATGCACATTGCATATTGCAGATGATCATAGGTCCATCTGTTATAGCTTCAGAATCATTATCAGTGACTCATGCAATGTCAATGAGAGAGATGGAAAACTATTCTGTCACCAGCTTGCTGTGATGCACCCAACTGTCCGTCCCCCACTTGCGCCTCATCCTCCAGTCCTACGATCTCCAGGATCGCCTCCTCCCAGGGGGTGAGGTGGGCTACTGATGGTGGCCCTCCTCCTATCCTCGCTTGTTCTCTTTTATTGTGAGCTCTCTTTTCCTGCACTGCAACCACGTTCTTCGTGTGAGCCCCAAGGAGTTGACTTGACCTGCCACCTGTAGCCACACAGCCTTGGTCTGGCTGGGAGGCCTCTTCCTCCCTGAAGAAGGGAACAGGACCTCCCTGTGGGCCCTAGCACCATCCAGTAATGCCTGGAGTGAAGCCTCATCAAATTTGGGAGCAGATCTGGCCCTCCTGCTGACCGTTGCTCCTGCAGGCTCCTGTGCCATCTTAATGGTGAAGTTTGGGAGCCTGTAGAGGAAGCAAGGCTTGCTGTGGACCTTAGAAGCAGCAGCAATGATGACGTCATATTCTGCGACTTTCTGACTGGAAATACTCAATTGCCAATGCTTCCGACACGCTGGAAATCAATTGGCCAATTGAGTTAAAATTGCATCAGTCTCACAGACCCATTTAGAATTGTGTCGGAATCACTAAATTTGGGGAACCCGCCAATTCCCCGCACCTGAGTTAAAATCGACCCCAATGATTCAGCATACACAACCCTTTGGGGTAGAGAATTCCAAAGATTCGCAACCCTCTGAGTGAAGAAATTCCTCCTCATCTCAGTCTTAAATGGCTGACCCCTTATCCGGAGACTATGTCCCCTAGTTCTTGTCAGGGTCCCAGCTACACGTTCCTCTGCTGGCCGCCAGAGGGCGGTTTAGGAGGCCTCAGTACTCTGCTGCCATGTCTCTGTACCTCTCTCCTCACCTGTGTCTCATTAGAGTAATTGTCTCATCAGAGTAATCAGGCCTGTTATTTAAGCTGACTATTTCCTGCCCCAGTCGCTCAGTCTTGAGTTCTCATGCCTGCAAGTCACAGGTTAGTTTCTCGTCCTTGCCCTGCGTTTTGTTTACTCGCTTTGGTTTCTCTGAATTGTTACTTTGGGCTTTTGTTTGAAGAATTCTCTGTACGTCCTGTATTTGAAGAACCTTCTACTAAAGCATCTTTTGAGTTTTACTCCATCTCAGGTCTCTGGCTGTCTGTCTGCACTTGGGTCCACTACCACACCCGTAACAGTTCTAGACTCCCCAGCCAGGGGAAACAACCTCTCAGCATTTACCCTGCCAATCCCCCTCAGAATCTTATGTTTCAATGAGATCACCTCTCATTCTTCTAAACTCCAGAGAGCATAGGCCCAATCTACTCAATCTCTCCTCGTAGGACAATCCTCTCGTCCCAGGGATCAATCTAGTGAACCTTCATTGCACCGCCTCCAAAACATGTATGGCCTTTCTTAGATAAGGAGACTAAAACTTTGCACAGTACTCCAGGTGTGGTCTCACCAAAGCCCTGCAAAGTACCTGCATGCTAACTTTCTGTGTTTCCTGTACAAGGACACCTAAATCTCTCTGAACACCAACATTTAATAATTTCTCACCATTTAAAAAATATTCTGTTTTTCTATTCTTCCTACCAAATTGAATAACCTAAAATTTCCTCATATTATACTCCATCTGCCACCCTCTTGCCCACTCACTTAATGGGCTGGATTTTCATTGAGGAGTCGGGTAGGAGGCGGGACTACATCTTTCGGGGTTGTAGTCCCGCCTCCATCGAGTTCTAGCCAACCTACGCAATTTTGACTTGATTGACCTTGTTGAGTCCGCCCAGCGGGCTCAGCAGGCCAATTAAGGGCCACCCGGCAACAGGTGATGTCACAGATTGAAATTTCATCTCAAAACCTTTTGACAGATGAAATATCAGCATTTCACAGCTGTTTGAAGCTGTCAAACACTGACAATCTGTACTCCAGGTTAATTCCTTCCTCTCAGGATGATTTAGAGATCTCCCCGGAACAGAAAGCTGAATGCTGCAATTTTTGACAGCTCGCAGCCATTCTGCTTTCTGTGCCGGTGAGATGAGGGACTCCTGAGACCTGAAGGAAGGAAGGCTGTAAAGGTAAGTAAAGGTATGTAAAACTTCTTTAAACACTTTACACACACCAAACACACTTACCTTTGCACTCATGCACCCATCACTCACCTTAACACTGGACATCTCGACCCCTCCAAGCCCTTCATCCCGACGGTCTGCCTCCTCTAACTTGGCGTGGTTTGGAGCCGTCGGGAATCCCACACTTCAACATTAAAAATAGGGATTAGGCTAAAAACTGCCTGTTAACTACCTGTTAACAGGCAGTTAATTGGCACTAATCCCCTTCTCGCCTCGGGGAGGTGGATCCCAGTGCGGGTCGGGTACCTGCCTCCTTTGAAACTGGCATGGAGACGGGTTGGGGGCGGGATGGGGTCGGGACCCCCCGATTTCGGGATTTTAAACCCCCACATGCCTCCAATCCCGCCTCCACGGCCCAATGAAAATCCTGCCCAACCTGTCTATAACCCTTTGCAGGCTTTTTGTGTCCTACTCACAGCTTACTTTTCCACCTAGCTTTGTATTGTCAGCAAACCTGGATACATTGCACTCAGTCCCTTTATCTAAGTCATTAATATAGATTGTAAATAGCTGAGGCCCAAGCACTGATCCTTACAGCACCCCACTAGTTACATACTGCCAACCGAAAAATAACCCATTTATCCCTATTCTATGTTTTCTGTCCATTAACCAATCCTCTATCCATGCTATTACATTATCCCCAACCCCATGAGCCCTTATCTTGTGTAACAACCTTTTATGTGGCACCTTATCGAATGCCTTTTGGAAATCCAAATATGCTACATCCACTTGTTCCCCTTTATCTACCCTGTTAGTTGCATCCTCAAAAAACTCTAATAAATTTGTTAAACATAATTTCCCTTTCATAAAACCATGTTGACTCTGCCTAATCATATTATGATTTTATAATTAATATCAGCAGAAAAAAACTACTTGAGAAACTAATGAGACTAAAAGCCAAGCAATCCCCTGGGCCTGATGGCCTACATCCTAGTGTTCTAAAAGAGGTGGCTGCAGAGATAATGGATGCATTGGTTGTTATCTTCCAAAATTCTCTAGATTCTAGAACGGTCCCAGTGGATTTTTTTTATTATTCGCTTATGGGATCTGGGCATCGCTGGCAAGGCCAGCATTTATTGCCCATCGCTAGTTGCCCTTGAGAAGGTGGTGGTGCGCTGCCTCTTGAACCGCTGCAGTCCATGTGGTGAAGGTACTCCCACAGTGCTGTTCGGGAGGGAGTTCCAGGATTTTGACCCAGAGACGATGAAGGATCGGCGATATACTTCTAAGTCAGGATGGTGTGTGACTTGGAGGGGAACTTGGAGATGGTGGTATTCCCATGCGCCTGCTGCCGTTATCCTTCTAGGTGGAAGAGGTCGCGGGTTTGGGAGGTGCTGCTAAAGAAGCCTTGGTGAGTTGCTGCAGTGCATCTTGTAGATGGTACACACTGCAGCCACAGTACACCGGTGGTGGAGGGAGTGAATGTTTAAGGTGGTACATGGGGTGCCAATCAAGCGGGCTGCTTTGTCTTGGATGGTGTTGAGCTTCTTGAGTGTTGTTGGAGCTGCGTTCATCCAGGCAAGTGGAGAGTATTCCATCACACTCCTTACTTGTGCCTTGTAGATGGTGGAAAGGCATTGGGGAGCCAGGAGGTAAAACACTCGCCGCAGAATACCTAGCCTCTGACCTGCTCTTGTTGCCACAGTATTTATGTGGCTGGTCCAGTTAAGTTTCTGGTTAATGGTGACCCCCTGGATGTTGATGGTGGGGGATTTGGCAATGGTAATGCCATTGAATGTCAAGCGGAGGTAGTTAGACTCTCTTTCGCTTGTTGGAGATAGTCATTGCCTGGCACTTCTGTGGCGCAAATGTTACCTGTCACTTATCGGCCCAAGCCTGAACGTCATCCAGGTCTTGTTGCATGCAGGCATGGACTGCTTCATTATCTGAGGAGTTGTGAATGGCGCTGAAAACTGTGCAGTCATCAGCGAACATCCCCATTTCTGACCTTATATTGGAGGGAAGGTCATTAATGAAGCAGCTGAAGATGGTTGGGCCTAGGACACTGCCCTGAGGAACTCCTGCAGCGATGTCCTGGGGCTGTGATGATTGACCTTCAACCACCACGACCAGCTTCCTTTGTACTATGTATGACTCTAGCCAGTGGAGCGTTTTCCCCCTGATTCCCATTGACTCCAGTTTTACTAGAGCTCCTTAATGCCAGACTTGGTCAAATGCTACCTTGATGTCAAAGGCAGTCACTCTCACCTCACCTCTGGAATTCAGCTTTTAGTCCCATTAGTTTATCAAGTACTTTTTCTCTACTGATATTAATTACTTTAAATTCCTCACTCTTATTAGCCCTTTGGTTCTCCACTATTTTTGGTATGCTTTTTGTGTCATCTACTGTGAAGACAGATACAAGATATTTGTTTAAAGTCTGTGCCAGTTCCTTATTCCCAATTATAATTTCACCTGTCTCAGCTTCTAAGGGACCAACATTTACTTTTGCTACTCCCTTCCTTTTCACATACTTCCGCGCCGGAAGGGATTCCACTCCCCTAATGTGCAGCTGGTGTGCGACCATACTCAGCGCATCATGCAAGTCAATGCTCGGTATCCTGGCAGCAGCCATGATGTCTTCATTCTGCAGCAGTCCGCTGTACCATCAGCATTTGAGCCACCACGACAAACCAGAGGGCGGCTACTGGGTGACAAAGGCTATCCATTGACCACCTGGCTCATGACTCCACAGCGCAATCCAAGCACACGGGGGCAGCCTGCATATAACAAAAGCCATGCTGCCACACAGAATCTGTTAGGCAGACCATTGGCATCCTTAAACAATGCTTCCGCTGCCTGGACCACTCTGGAGAAGTACTGCAGTAATCACCAGAGTGTGTCTCAAGATTTGTCATGGTTTGCTGCATGCTCCACAACCTCACCATCATGAGGGCATAGCCCTTGCCGCCAGGCATACGGTGACCAGCTGAGGAGGAGGAGAAGGAAGAGGAGGAGGAGGAAGCAGAAGAGAGGAGGCAACCCAGACGGCCCCTTTCTGCCCGGGGTGTTCATGATCCACTCATCCAACTGCAGTACCAGTGAATGCAACCCCAATTCCACATTCAACAATAGTTCCACACCTTTCTTTAACTCTGTTGCTGATCATCACAGCGTGCTCTTGGCCACAATGCTACAATAAAAGCCACCACAAAACAAACAATCCAAACCAATTTTCTGAATCAAACCATTACAATATTTCATTCAAAAGTCAACTAATCACCCTTGTGCATTCCCTTAGTGCCTGCCTTCAGTGTGCCTTTGCCTGTCCTAGTGCTCCTACACAGTGCTACCCCGGGGCTGCACTGGCAGAGTAGCAGGGGTGGGAGGACGAATGCTGTCATCCTGAGAGAAGACAACAGGTTCGTGCTCCTCGGGGCCACAGCCACTCCCCTGGGGTGGCACCTCTGCAATTCTAGTAATCTGCTGGAGGACAGATTGCTGGACTGCTGTGACACCCTGCAAGCCCCTTTCAACACTGGTAGACCCAGCCATGATGGCAGCAGTTTGTGCTTGCGTGGCAGCAAGCTGAGCTTGCATGACTTCAGCCTGAGCTTCCATTGCTGCACTCAGACATTGGGTGGCTTCTGCCTGTGCTGCAATGGAAGCTGAGACATCGGCTATCAGACACTGCATGATGGTTGGGTCCACAAGTGCGTTAATGGATCTGCCCACCCCATCCATGCTGGAAAGGACGGGCTCCAAGCTCTGAGCAAAGCCCTGTGCAACATTGGAGTTGGACTCCTCCATGCTCCTTGATATTGCATGCAAGCTTTCTGGCAGGCCTGCCAATGCACCAAGCATTTTGTTGTGCATGCCCATCAGCTTTGTTCTTCCCTTTCCCCCTGCCCTGGCTGCAGCCCACTCGTGCCCGGTGACTCACCATGTGTGGATTGTGCCTCTAACTACCCTCTAAATACCACACAGTGCCAGTATCTGAGCTGGTGGCTGTGACTGTCAGATCGAGTGACGCTGTTTCTTCTTCATCATCACTCTCCTCTTCCTCTTGCACCACTGGCTGGCCAGGATGGATTTCTTGAGTCTCTGAAGTGAGAAAGGCACAAGGGTAGGGTTGCAGTGAGTGGGAGCGGGGGTGGTGTGGGGGGAAGCAAGAGGTGAATGCTTATACCATCTGCAGCTTGTAAGTCAGAAGAAGTTGTGGGATGAGGGGGAAGTGGGAGGTGAGAAGGAGGATTAGGTATCAGCATACCGTCATCTTCAATGCTTTCAGTGCGGCCGCTGGCCACGGCCTCAGTCACAGCCACTCCAATTATGGCGAGCACCGTCTCCTCGAGCGGGGTCAGGATATGGAGGTGCACCTGTCCCCCTCCAGTTAGCTGCCACTGCCTACGATTGTGTGCCACCTTGTCCTGCAAGAGAGAGGGAAGTGTGTCAGTGAGTGTGGTTCACTGTGCTTGGCTGATGTGGCTGTCATGGTTCAATAGCTGGCATTGTGTGCACGCTGTGAGATGTGGGCGTGAGGTTTGCAGCAGTGGTAAGGGTGTGAGGGTGAGATGGAGCATATGAATGTGAGGTATGAGTCATGATGGATAGAGATTGTTGGTAGGTGAGTAATGGGGTGTGGTGAATTGAGCAGTGTGTGAGGCTGGTGGTGCAGTTTGTGGGATATAGCATTTGAATATGAATTTATTGACCTTGACCACTCGTGTGAGGTCATTAAATTTCTTCCTGCACTGCATCCAGGTCCTCGGGGCTACACTGCTTGCATTGACAGCGACGGCTATCTGCTCCCATTCCCTTCTCCGCGTCTGCCTGGCCCCCTGTGGATAGAGGACATCTCTCCTCCTGTCCACCTCCTGTACCAAGGCCTCGAGTGCTGCATCCAAAAATCTGGGAGCCCTCTCTCTGCCACGTTGTGCCACCTTCACCCTTCCTGTAGGTCACAAACTCCTGTATAACGATTTCCAGTATCTGCTGCAGCCAGATTGCACCTCCCCTTTAAAAGGTGCAGGCTGGCTTTAATTGGTGCTAACCTCGTACAAACTTGGGGGCCCCCCTGCTGAGTGCACAGCCACTCAGCAGTGCATAAAGCACTGGGTTGCACACCACTATCATTATAATTAGCAGGCATTACGAAGTTTGCATGCTGCCTGCATTACTTTGAACAGGTGCGGGTTAATCCCACATTGCGATCCCCATGCCCGTTTTCGGGGGCTATCCAATTTTTAGACTGCATCTAAAGCATGTTGTACCTGGCCTGGGAATGCTTGATGGGACAGTGCAGAGGGAGCTTTACTCTGCAGCTATTCCATGCTGTGCCTGACCTGGAATTGCTTGATGGGGTGCTGTAGAGGATTTTGCTGTGGGTCTTATCCTCTCGCACCCTAGCAAAACAAATAAGTCAAACAGCTATTGCAAAACTAAACATGAACATCCTAGGAAGATGGCTGTCTGAGTGACTTCCTAAACAAATTTCATATTCTTAATTAGCATTAAAATATCAGCTTTCACTTGAGACTCACACATAACTCACTTGCAATCCTAACCTCACCATGGGTCACTAAACAAATTAATCCAGCTCTCTTAAAGGGAACTTTGCAGTTATCAGGGAATCGGTGAAGTTCCTTCAGCTGCTTTATACATTACTTAAGTGAGGGAAATTGATGCCTCATGCTCTGACAGATTGACAGCATCTTCCAGACACCACTGCAGCAATGTGATCCTCGGCAGATTAGAAAGAGGCTGTTACTGGGAATGAGATTTAAATTACTGCTTCGGCTGCTCACAGGCATTATGCTGATCCAAACTGCAGTAATTACTTAACCCCAGCTTTGAATCTATGTGACTTCATCACAGGCTCAGATTGAAATGGCTGATTGTAACTTTATTTCCACCCAATGCACGAAAGGAGGTTATCTTGGAATTAAATACAGCCACTGCCACGAGGAAATTGAACGGCTGTTGCCACTGAGCTCAGGTGTGAAAGTCAAATGGCATAAAGGATCCTGGCTGCATCTTATACAATCTTGTTTCTTTTTTCTTAAATCTCATTTAAGTGAAGAAAAATAAATTGTGAAGCCTGACAAGAGGTCCAGTACTCCCAAGGAGGAATTTGTGACTTTGAGCACAGTGTACACTGACATCAGCCTTTATAATCCACAAACACTCAAAGTATTCAAGAGGCTATCTGTTCCCACGTCTCGAATTATTATACTCACAGCAGCTCCAGAACTGCTTTGTCATCTTTATAAATATTTCTGTATTTTTATTAATTGAATGAGCAGTTTTGTGAGTAACTATATTTGACTGCGTGCAGTACACCCTTTCCCCGCCAAAAATGCAATGAAGGACTTCAGGATGTAACCATGGTGATGTTTGCCTTCCCACCTCATAAAAGTGCTCCTGAAATACCAGAGGAAATACATTTCATTTTTAGGGTGATTTCATAGTTTTGAATTTAATCAATCTATTTATGTTCTCTTTATTCTGGAGTTCAGCATCAGGAGTCTTGGGTCTGGATTCTAGAAACCAGATTTTCCTATTGGGTACTATTCTGAACAGAATTAGATGTGTATTGATACATGTGCACACGCATGTGTGTGTGTGTGTGTGTGTCTGTATGTGTATGTTTGTGTTTATATATATGTACTAGCTGGAGTGCCCGGCGGTGCCGAGGCTTTTTTGAGGGCATGTTGTTGTTGGAAGAGAGAGAGAGAGCGACTGGGGGGAAGAGAGAGAGCGACTGGGGGGAAGAGAGAGAGCGACTGGGGGGAAGAGAGAGAGCGACTGGGGGGAAGAGAGAGAGCGACTGGGGGGAAGAGAGAGAGCGACTGGGGGGAAGAGAGCGAGCGACTGTGGGGAAGAGAGAGAGCAACTGGGGGGAAGAGAGAGAGCGACTGGGGGGAAGAGAGAGAGCGACTGGGGGGAAGAGAGAGAGCGACTGGGGGGAAGAGAGAGAGCGACTGGGGGGAAGAGAGAGCGCGACGGGGGAAGAGAGAGAGCGACTGGGGGGAAGAGAGAGAGCGACTGGGGGGAAGAGAGAGGGCGACTGGGGGGAAGAGAGAGAGCGACTGGGGGGAAGAGAGAGAGCGACTGTGGGGGGAAGAGAGAGAGCGACTGGTGGGAAGAGAGAGAGCGACGGGGGGATGAGAGAGAACGACTGGGGAAGAGAGAGAGCGACTGGGGGGAAGAGAGAAAGCAACTGGGGGGAAGAGAGAGAGCGACTGGGGGGAAGAGAGAGAGCGACTGTGGGGAAGAGAGAGAGCGACTGGGGGAAGAGAGAGAGCGACTGGGGGGAAGAGAGAGAGCGACTGGGGGGAAGAGAGAGAGCGACTGGGGGGAAGAGAGAGAGCGACTGGGGGGAAGAGAGAGAGCGACTGGGGGAAGAGAGAGAGCGACTGGGGGAAGAGAGAGAGCGACTGGGGGGAAAAGAGAGAGCGACTGGGGGAAGAGAGAGAGAGAGACTGGGGGGAGAGAGAGAGAGAGATTGGGGGGGAGAGAGAGCGAGAGAGACTGGGGGAGAGAGAGAGACTGGGGGGAAGAGAGAGAGAAAGAGAGCGAGGGAGAGAAAGAGAGAGAGGGAGAGAGAGAGAGGGAGAGAGAGACAGAGACAGAGGGAAGGAGAGAGTGAGGGAAGGAGGAAGAAACCGGGCAGCCCAGACTAAAGATGGCATTGTTTGGGCCCACATGGACGTGACGCCATGATCAAAGATGGCGCTGTTCGGGCCCACATTGAAGTGCCGCCATGATCAAAGATGGCGTCACGAGGAAATTGTTGTGCCGCCAGGATCAAATATGGCGTTGTTGTTTCTCCACATTGAAGTGCTGCCATGATCAAAGATGGCGGCAAGCAATCTGGTTGGTGCTGACTGGGAGTGTGTGAGTGAGAGAGAGAGAGAGAGAGAGAGTAGGCCGCTACGGACCGCCGCGGCCGCTCACCTGGTGGCTTTGGGTCGGGCTCTGGGGCGGGGCTGTTGACGCCACGGGGAAGTTTTGTGTGCGGCGGCTCCCGGCACGGACCGCTGCAGCCGCTCACCTGCTGGCTTTGGGTCGGGCTCTCGGGCCGCGGGGGGAAGGAGAGAGAGAGCCGCCGCTCCTCCGGTCGATGTGTTGCGGGCCGACCCCTGATGAGTGCCCGATCAGCTGAGCCCGAGCCACGCGGTGACCGCAACTCACCTCCCGCTAGGCTCCCTCCCGCCCCGCCAGCCTTTACCAAAATGGCGATGATGACTACGCTCGGCCCAGTCCCGCGCCGCCAGCCTTTACCAAGATGGTGGCAATGGCGGGGCGGGCCCAGCGGGAGGTGCGGTGCCTAGCTTGGGCGTGGCTGGGCAACAGACGCCCAGGCTTCGAGGCCTGCAAAAACGGTGAAAGGTAGGAAAATTATAGAGGTTAGAGAAAAGATTTACAAATTAATTAACTTTTTTTAAAACAATTTGTGTTTTAAAAGCAACTTTTTTTTTGCTGGAAATCTAGATTTCAAAAGAAACACGCAGAAAGTGGGAAAAAGAAATGAAGAGTTTGGAATCAAGATGGCGGCCACTCACCTCAACTCAGAAGCATTAGGCCCACCCACACACGCACCGATTGGTCAACCGTCAGGTCACTGAACTGTAGGATTGGTCAATCGTCACGTCACTCGACTCTAAGATGGCCCGCCTGCACACGCAATGAACCCGTCCCCCTGATGCAGCGATTGGTCGACCGTCGGGTAGCTCGACTGTACGATTGGTCAACCTTCACGTCTCTCGATGCTAATGAGCGGATAATGAGCGGAATTTTGAACGTTTTTTGGATACCGTCGGCACAATTTTTGTCCGACCAAAAAGTAAATATGCCTATGAGAGTCCCCTAATGATAAGCTTTCTTTTGATATAACATATGTGTAGGTACGCTCTATACCTTTTGATTGTATAGCCGGACAGACAGAGAGACAGAGAGACAGACAGAGAGACAGAGAGACATACCGCTTTATATATATAGATAGACTAGCTGGAGTGCCCGGCGGTGCCGAGGCTTTTTCGAGGGCATGTTGTTGTTGGAAGAGAGCGAGCGACTGGGGGGGAAGAGAGCGAGCGACTGCGGGGGAAGAGAGTGAGCGACTGGGGGGAAGAGAGAGAGCAACTGGGGGGGAAGAGAGAGAGCGACTGGGGGGAAGAGAGAGAGCGACTGGGGGGAAGAGAGAGAGCGACTGGGGGGAAGAGAGAGAGCGACTGGGGGGGAAGAGAGCGAGCGACTGGGGGGGAAGAGAGTGAGCGACTGGGGGGAAGAGAGGGAGCGACTGGGGGGAAGAGAGAGAGCGACTGGGGGGGAAGAGAGAGAGCGACTGGGGCGGGAAGAGAGAGAGCGACTGGGGGGGAAGAGAGAGAGCGACTGGGGGGGAAGAGAGAGAGCGACTGGGGGGAAGAGAGAGAGCGACTGGGGGGAAGAGAGAGAGCGACTGGGGGGGAAGAGAGAGAGCGACTGGGGGGGAAGAGAGAGAGCGACTGGGGGGGAAGAGAGAGAGCGACTGGGGGGAAGAGAGAGAGCGACTGGGGGGGAAGAGAGAGAGCGACTGGGGGGGAAGAGAGAGAGCGACTGGGGGGGAAGAGAGAGAGCGACTGGGGGGAGGAGAGAGAGCGACTGGGGGGGGAAGAGAGAGAGCGACTGGGGGGGAAGAGAGAGAGCGACTGGGGGGGAAGAGAGAGAGCGACTGGGGGGAAGAGAGAGAGCGACTGGGGGTGAAGAGAGAGAGCGACTGGGGGGGAAGAGAGAGAGCGACTGGGGGGGAAGAGAGAGAGTGACTGGGGGGGAAGAGAGAGAGCGACGGGGGGGAAGAGAGAGAGCGACTGGGGGGGAAGGGAGAGAGCGACTGGGGGGGAAGGGAGAGAGCGACTGGGGGGGAAGAGAGAGAGCGACTGGGGGGAAGAGAGAGAGCGACTGGGGGGGAAGAGAGAGAGCGACTGGGGGGGAAGAGAGAGAGCGACTGGGGGGGGAAGAGAGAGCGACTGGGGGGAAGAGAGAGAGTGACTGGGGGGGAAGAGAGAGAGTGACTGGGGAAGAAAGAGCGCGACTGGGGGGAAGAGAGAGATCGACTGGGGGGGAAGAGCGAGAGTGACTGGGGGGGAAGAGAGAGAGCGACTGGGGGGGAAGAGAGAGCGAGCGACTGGGGAAGAGAGAGAGCGACTGGGGAAGAGAGAGCACGACTGGGGGGAAGGGGGGGATTGGGGAGGGGAGGGGAAGGGGGGAAAGGGGAGGGGAGGGGAAGGGGGGAAAGGGGAGGGGAGAGGAAGGGGGGAAAGGGGAGGGGAGGGGGAAAGGGGAGGGGAGGGGGGAAGGAGGGGGAAGAGGGGAGGGGGGAATGGGGGGAGGGGGGAAGAAGGGGGGAGAAGGGAGGGGGGGTGGAGGGAGGAGGAGGGAGGGGGGTGGAGGGGGAGGAGGGAGGGGGTGGAGGGGGGAGTAGGGAGGAGGAAATGGGAGAGGGGGGAATGGGGGGAGAAGGGGGGGTGGAGGGGGGAGGGAGGAGGAGGGAGGGGGGGTGGAGGGGGGAGGGAGGGGGGGTGGAGAGGAGAGGAGGGAGGGAGGGGAGGAGGGGGAGTCCCCGAGCCCCGCCCCCCGATCTCCCGTCCCCCGATGTCTCTCCCCCGATCTCCCGCCTCCCGATGTCCCGCCGCCGATCTCCCGATGTCCCGCCCCCCGATCTCCCGCCCCGCGATCTCCCGATGTCCCGCCCCCCGATCTCCCGATGTCGCGAGCCCCGCACGGAAGAGGGGGGGGCAGGGAGAGAGGGGGGAGGGAGAGGGAGGGGAGAGAGAGGGAGGGAGGGGGAAGGAGAGAGGGAAGGAGGAAGAAACCGGGCAGCCCAGACTAAAGATGGCGCTGTTCGGGCCCACATTGAAGTTCCGCCATGATCAAAGATGGCGCCACGAGGAAATTGTCATGCCGCCAGGATCAAATTTGGCGCTGTGGTGTCGCTGCATTGAACTGCTGCCAGGATGAAAGATGGCCGGGCCCAGTTGCCAGGGTAACCCTCCTCCCCTCCCGATCTCCAGAGCCGGTTGCCGGGTTAACCCTTGAGAGGGGCGGGGAGAGGGGATAGGGGGCGGGGGCAGAAAGAAAAAAAGCTGTCTGCCAACCTTCAGGGCGGGTGCGGTCAGCCTTGAAGGTGCGTGAAGAAGCCGGCGGCCATTTTCGCATGTCGGTTGGAAGCACGGAAAAAACATTTTTCTTCATAAAAACTGCAAAATTACTTTACTTTTAAAAAAAGTAGCTGCAAAGTACAAAATCGGAAATCTTCTAACTTTATATGTTCTTTCCTTAAAAACTTTCGGCTTTTGTATATCTTCTAACTTTATATCTTCTTTCGTGAAAAACTTTCGGTTTTTGAAAACCGAATGTTTTTTAAGGAAAGAAGATATAAAGATAGAAGATATAAAAACTGAATTATTTATTCTCTATCTCTTCACTTACGTTGCAATAGTTGCTGCAGTCACTCCAGTGCTCGCGAAGACTAAAGTAACTTTTATTTATTCTGTCTTATTAAGCATCAAGCCCCGCCCACACACGCCATAGGATTGGTCAACCATCACGTGATGGGGGAGACTGAAGTTGGGGGGGTGAGGGGTGGGAGGAGCTTGCCACAAAACAATTGCCTAGGGTCCAGCATGGCTGGCAACAGACGCCCAGGCTTAGAGGCCTACCTGCAAAAACGGGGAAAGGTAGGAAAATTAATGAGATTAGATAAAAGAATTAGAAGTAATTAACTTTTTTTTAAAACAATTTCTAAAAGTAATTAACTTTTTTTTAAAAGAATTTCTGTTTTAAAGGAACTTTTTTTTTAAAGACGCAGAAAGCGGGAAAAAGAAATGAAAAGTTTGGAATCAAGATGGCGGCGACTCACCTCGGTTCAGAACGATAAGGCCCGCCCACACACGCCAGGAACGCGGCGTACGATTGGTCGACCTCGACTTCACTCTATCGCTAATGAGCGGATATTGAGATGCTAATGAGCGGAATTTTGAAGGTTTTTTGGATACCGCGGGCACAATTTTTGTCCGGCCGAAACGTAAATATACTTACGACCGTTTTGGAATGGTAAGCTTTCTTTTGATGTAACGCACATGTAGGTACGCTCTATAACTTTCAAGTGCATAGCCGGACAGACGCACACCGAAGGACAGACAGACAGATAGATAGACAGACAGACAGACAGACAGATCGATCCGTTTATATATATAGACTAGCTGGAGTGCCCGGCGGTGCCGAGGCTTTCTCGAGGGCATGTTGTTGTTGGAAGAGAGAGAGAGAGCGACTGGGGGGAAGAGAGAGCGACTGGGAGGAAGAGAGAGAGCGACTGGGGGGAAGAGAGAGAGCGACTGGGGGGAAGAGAGAGAGCGACTGGGGGGAAGAGAGAGAGCGACGGGGGGGAAGAGAGAGAGCGACGGGGGGAAGAGAGAGCGCGACTGGGGGGGAAGAGAGAGCGCGACTGGGGGGGAAGAGAGAGAGCGACTGGGGGGGAAGAGAGAGAGCGACGGGGGGAAGAGAGAGAGCGACTGGGGGGAGGAGAGAGCGACTGCGGGGAAGAGAGAGAGCGACTGGGGGGAAGAGAGAGAGCGACTGGGGGGAAGAGAGAGAGCGACTGAGGGGAAGAGAGAGAGCGACTGGGGGGAAGAGAGAGAGCGACTGGGGGGAAGAGAGAGTGCGACTGGGGGGGAAGAGAGAGCGCGACTGGGGGGGAAGAGAGAGCGACTGGGGAGAAGAGAGAGAGCGACTGGGGGAAAGAGAGAGAGCGACTGGGGGAAGAGGGAGAGTGACTGGGGGGAAGAGAGAGCGACTGGGGGGGAAGAGAGAGAACGACTGGGGGGAGGAGCGAGAGTGACTGGGGGGAAGAGGGGGGGAGGAAGAGGGGGGAAGGGGAGGGGAGGGGGAAGAGGGGGGGAAGAAGAGGGGGGAAGGGGAGGGGAGGGGGGAAGGGGAGGGGAGGAAGGGGAGGGGGAGGGGAGGAAGGGGAGGGGGGAAAGGGGAGGGGAGGGGGAAGGGGAGGGGAGGGGGGAAGGGGAGGGGAGGGGGAAGGGGAGGGGGGAGGGGAGGGGGGAGGAGGAGGGGAGGGGGGAAGGGAGGGGGGAGAGGGGGGAGGGGAGGGGGAGGGAGGAGGGGAGGGGGAGGAAGGGGGAGGGGGAGGAGGGGGAGAGGAGGCGGGTGGAGGGGAGGGGAGGGGAGAGGGAGCGGGGGGGAGGGGAGGGGAGAGGGAGCAGGGGGGAGGGGAGGGGGGAGGGGTGGGGGAAGGGGGAGAGAGAATTGCAGACGGAGTGAATACACATGCTGAAGATGGGCTGCTGAGATTTTAGTGTTTTTAGTGTCTAAAGTGGGGAAAAAAAAGTTTCATTTCATTTCAATTTTTAAAAAGGTTTTAAAATTAAATTTAGTTCTAGTTAAGTTAGTTTAGTTTAGGTTAGTTTAAGTTTAGATTAGTCTAGACAAAGTAGAGAAGGAAAAGACCGCCAGAAAGACTACCAAAGAAAAAAAAACCCAGAGGAAAATAGAGGGAAAAAAAAAGCCAAAGCAAAAAAAAAAGAAACAAGAGAAGAACTACACAAACCAGTGAACGGCAGCCACACGGGGCTTCAGCAGCGGTGGTTGAGTCGGCGGCATCGGGACCGAGTTCGAGGAGGCGAGGTGACTCGGGCCGCAGCCCAGCGGTCCAGCAACCGGCACAGCCGAGGGGACTCGGGCCGCATCCCAGAAATCGGAACGCAGCCCGGCAACGGGCACAGCGGAGAGGACTCGGGCCGCATCCCAGAAATCGGCACAGCCGAGGAGATCCGGAACGCAGCCCGGCAATCGGCACAGCGGAGAGGACTCGGGCCGCATCGCAGAAATCGGCACAGCCGAGGAGATTCGGAACGCAGCCCGGAAATCCAGCAATCAGCACAGCCGAGGGGACTCGGGCCACAGCCCAACAATCCAGCACGGGAAAGGCCCGAGGAGCCAGGCCAGCAGGCACAGAGACCTCTGAGGAGAAGGAGAGCAACCAGAAGGCTCGCAACCAAGACCGTGAGTACAGGGCCCAGGGAGGGAGGCCCAGGGAAAGGCCCGAGGAGCCAGGCCGAAACAGAGGCCCAGAGACCTCTGAGGGGGAGGGGAACAGCCCGAAGGCACCGGGAAACAGTGGCTCACAGACTCAGACCTGAGAAGGGTGAACCCAGGAGCCGAGGCCCAGGGACCACGGGGTCGGAGAGGGGGACCGGGAAAGTTCGCGAACAGGGAGAGGGTAACACCAAACCCGGGGCCCCAGAAAAGCTTATTCTAAGATCAACAATACTTTACCAAAAATGAGCGAATCAGAAGATCCACAACAGCCCCGCTTCCAGATTCCCCCCAACACCACAAAAAAAGCTATAAAAACGATCAAGCATGCTCAGATGAGAGAAAAACCAGAAACTCTCTTTACTGACTGTTACAACAATGGGACAAAAAGTAACCTCATATTCTACTCAGATCAGCCAGCGGCTTGGATCAGAGCAATAAAATCACACTATACCAGTGTTAAGCTAAAAAATACCGCAAATGGGTCCATAATGAAAATTAACACACCAGGAGACAGTTCAATCACGACTGTCAACGCGTACAATACCGGAACAATATTAGTGCAAGGCAACCTCGACAAATTTGCAACGGCCTTCAGGACACTGAAAAGATCAACTACGAGGGGAATGAACAGCCCCAGAGTGGCCCGCACTCCCCCCAACATTGACAACTTACCAGGAGAAAATCTGCATGGTCAAGGGATGAACGAGCCACACAGTTCAAACCAGACACTAACCCCGGGGAACCACAGCCACACGATACAACTGACAAACCCCAGCATAACTACCACGGAGGAAGCCACACATAGTTCCCCTACCATTCCCAGCCCACCAAGAGAAGAGCAGCATAGCCAGGAAGTGAGTGAGCCTTCCAGGGCCGACCAGCTTAGCCAGGAAGTGAGTGAGCCTTCCAGGGCCGACCAGACACATACCCCGGGATCACACAGCCAGATACAACCAAAAGATAAATTTTATCAATTAGAGATAGAGATGGTTAAACTTAGAGAGGAGGTCCTCAAATTGAATGACAAACAAAAGCAGGAGAGGGAGAGACACAAGAGAGAGCTGAATAGACTTGATAACCAGGTGAATCTACTTAAGAATCAGGTGAAAGAGCTGCAGGAAAAAGAAGAGAGCCATAGAGGAGAGAAAACACCATTAGACCAGCAACCAGAGACTAGAGATAAGACAAGACAGAGCCGGACGGAACGGCTGCACTCCCACACGGAACAAAAGCAACAGACACACAATACAAGGGGTGCCACACAGACCGACCAGCATGCTGACTCGCAATCTTCCCCCACCACCATGGAACCACAAGCGAGCCGCTCACAAGAGGTACGCACACACCAGACACCCCAGCCCAGCACACACACTATGAGTCCAGGCGAAAGCCACCAGACAGTAAACACAAACAAGGCTGACGTCGTAATACTCATAGACTCAAATGGGAAATTTCTATGGGAGAAAAAGCTCTTCCCTAGAAGTAAAGTAGAAAAGATTTGGTGCCCAACAACAGACAGAGCCATGGGATGGCTGACCAAAGCCAGATTAGGCTCCCCCCAACACATAATAATACACACGGGCACAAATGACCTAAAGGCCAAACAGAAAGAGGTAGCAACATCGCTCAGAGCAATGATTAGGAAGGCAAGCAGTACATTTCCAAACACTAGAATCACTGTTTCCACAATATTGCCGAGAACAGACTTCAACAACAACACAATTCATGAGATAAATGCCAGCATAGCAACAGAATGCGAATCAAACCACAACGTACACCTGGCCCAACACCCCACCCTCGATGAAGAATGTCTTTACGACCACATCCACATCCAAAGGCAAAAAATATCGATCTTTGCTAAAGCCCTGAAGGACGTCGCTTTTAACCGGGTCCATACCCAGACTCCAAGAGGACCCCCCCCCCCGACCACCAGAGATCAGCGGGGTACATATCAGGAACACTACAAAGACCACCACCACACCAACCGAGACCGGAGAGGATCCCCATGCAAAACAACATTATCAGACCTGCACCACTCCTGTCCCACAGGGGAATAGGACCGCTACCAGCCAGACAGAGGGAGAGATGCACAGGACGTACGCAATACCTCAGACAGAAACAATCCATTAAGAGACAATAAGCAGATGTGCAGCAGCATCTACTTCTGCCTTATGGATCAAGGACTAATTAATAGAAAGAACTGTAACCAAATTGTATTAACTTTTGTAGACAACTGGGGTGATCTTTTTTTTTCCCCACACTTAGACACGACAAACACGTACTACTCTTTAACCTATCATAGAAAAAGATAAAACTTAACATGAAATCCTTATATATTTCGACCTGGAATATCCAAGGTCTACGCTCTTCACTGCGAGAAGTGAAGAGTAGGACCCCAGAGTTCATAGAGGAAACTAAAGATCTAGATATTATCATTTTACAGGAAACTTGGTATAAAGGAAAAGGACACACCGGCTGTCCCCAAGGGTACACTGAGCTGGTGGTCCCCTCCAATAAATTACCAAGTGTAACCCAAGGCAGAGACTCCGGAGGCATACTGATCTGGTTTAAAACAGAACTTAAGAATTACATCAAATTTATAAAAAAGGGCGAAAACCATATGTGGCTCAAACTTGAGAGGGAGATTATCTCAAACACCCAAGATGTTTACATTTGCGCACTTTATATCCCTCCAATCGATTCCCCGTACTACAAAGAGGACACCTTCTCCAACATGGAGGGGGAAATTATCCAATACCAGGCCCAGGGGAACGTGTTGATCTGTGGGGACCTCAATTCAAGAACGGGCGAAGAACCAGACTTCACCAATAATCAGGGAAACAATTACGTATTCGGGAATAACCACTTTGACATCCCTTCCCTTCCATACAGGCATAACTGCGACAAGCAGTCAAATACCAACGGTAAACAGCTACTACAGCTCTGTCGAAACCTGGGTCTGTACATTGTCAATGGTAGGTTCATAGGAGACCTCCTAGGAAGATCGACCTACTGCTCACCTCTTGGCTGCAGCACAGTAGACTATATGATTACAGACTTGGACCCATCCTCTTTCAGAGCATTCACAGTCAAACCACAAACAACACTGTCAGATCACAGTCAAATTACTATGTTTCTCAAAAAGACAGAAACAAACAACATAGAAACACAACCCAGTAAACTGTACAACACCAAAAAATCGTACAGATGGGCCAAAAACGACACGGAAAAATACCAGAAAACAATTAGCAATGCATCAACTCAAGCTCTCTTAGACACCTTTCTGGATAACATATACACTCACAATAAAGAAGGCGTAAACCGGGCAGTTAGTAAACTAAACAATATTTTTGATAATTTGGCAACAAATGCAAACTTGAAAGCTCGCAAGAACAAACCCAAAACAAAAAACTATGAAAAATGGTTTGACCATGATTGCCATAACATGAGGAAAAAACTTAGAAAACTATCAAACCAAAAACACAGACATCCAGAAAACGAGGAATTACGCCTTACTTATTGTCAGACGCTAACACAATACAGAAACACACTCAGGACCAAAAAAGAGCAATTTATTAAGAATACACTCAGCTCCATGGAGGAATCCATTGAGTCGAATTGTTTCTGGGACAACTTGAAAACACTACACAAAAAACAACACGACGATTTGTCCATTCAAAATGGGGACACATGGGTAAACCACTTTGAAAAATTATACCAGAAAAACACACTAGGACCAGAGCAACACCAAATACGCAAAAAACTTGAAAAGCTTGAAATGGCCATAAAAGATAACCAAAACCCCGCTAGACCGCCATAATAACAGAAAAAGAACTTCTTGAAAAACTCAAGGACCTGCGACCAGGAAAAGCTTGCGGGACAGACGGCATACTAAACGAGATGATTAAACACGCAGACGACAAACTGAAACTGGCTATCCTAAAACTCTTCAACTTGGTTCTGAGTGTCGGTTATTTCCCTGACATCTGGAACAAAGGACTCATAACACCCATATACAAAAGTGGGGACAAAATCGACCCAAACAACTATCGAGGCATCTGTGTAAACAGTAACCTGGGGAAGGTATTCTGTAGCATCATAAACAAAAGACTTATAAACTTCCTTGAAGAGCACAATGTCTTGAGTAAAAGCCAAATTGGATTCCTGCCAAACGATAGAACATCCGATCATATCTTCACCCTACAGACCCTAATTGACAAACACATTCACCATAACAAAAGCAAAATCTACGCATGCTTTGTAGATTTCCAGAAGGCTTTCGACTCCATCTGGCATGACGGTTTATTCCTGAAACTTATCGAAAGCGGGGTAGGAGGTAAAACATATGATGTAATTAAATCAATGTATACAAACAATAAATGTGCAGTTAAAATTGGAGACAAACAAACAAAATACTTTCCCACAGGGGCGGGGGGTGATGCAGGGGCTCGCCAATCTCACCGACACTCTTTAATATTTACATTAATGGATTGGCAAAACTACTTGAACAATCTACAGCACCCCGGCCTCACCCTATATGAATCCAAGGTTAAATTCCTCCTCTATGCCGACGACCTGGTTCTGCTGTCACCAACTAAGGAGGGTCTACAGCAGAACCTGGACCTGCTGGAGTCGTACTGCCAGACTTGGGGCCCCTGACAATAAATCCCCAAAAAACCAAAGTCCTTGTGTTCCAGCAAAGATCCAAACAACATGGACCCACAATAAATTTCACAGTAGGAACAACCAAAATTGAACAAACCACTCACTACACATACTTGGGCTTAAAAATCAGTTCTACGGGAAACTTCAAACTGGCTGTGAATGAACTGAAAGAGAAAGCAAGAAGGGCTTTCTATGCCATCAAAAAATCAATCCAAATAGAAATCCCAATTAGCATTTGGCTCAAAATTTTCAAATCAGTAATTGAACCAATTGCACTCTATGGCAGTTAGGTCTGGGGACCACTAACACAACAAGATTTTGCAAATGGGACAAACACCCAATTGAGATCCTACATGCGGAATTCTGTAAAAGTATCCTCCGGACTCAAAGGAAAACAGTAAACAACGCATGCAGGGCGGAACTAGGCCAATACCCATTAATAATCACTATCCAAAAAAGAGCCACCAAATTTTGGAATCACCTACAAATGAGCAACCCCCAATGCTATCACTACAACGCCCTGAAATGCCAAGAGCTGACCATAAAGAAGAATACCCTCAGTCAACTAGTCCTGGGACTCAATAAAGTAACTAATAACAATACTAACAATAACCAGCCCCAGGACAGTGACAGGGTAACACAAAGAATTCGACCCAACACAATCGTCGCTAAGCAAAAGGAAAAATATCTGTCATATTGGGCAGAAACAACAAAAACCCAAAGCAAACTCAATTGCTACTTGGCCCTAAACAGACAATACAACATAGCTGATTACCTGACCATGGTAAAGGATAACAAACTGAGAAGAACCTTGACAAGGTACAGACTTAGCGAACATAGCCTAGCGATCGAAAAAGGCAGACACAGGCAGACCAGGCTGCCAAGAGAAGACAGGATATGCTCTCACTGCAGTCAGGGAGTAGTTGAGACAGAGATGCACTTCCTCACAGCCTGTGGAAAATATCAGGGCATCAGAGAGAATTTCTATCAAAAATTCTCACAAATATGCCCTGAATTCAGAAATCTGACTGACAACCAAAAACTCCCATTCCTACTGGGGAGGAGAGAAGCTGTGTAACACTGGCGGCACACTATGTTACAGCTTGCCATGAACAGAGGGACAACCAGTAAACTAAGACAAGAGTATATATAAACAAGGCGAAAATATATTTATAAACTCAGGGATATACCTGTTTATACACTGTATGAATGGAACCGCGTTTATGTGTTCAACCGTAAATGTATTTTGATGCTTTGGCAACATAAGATGTACCTTATCATGCCAATAAAGCGATTTGTATTGTATTGTATTGTATTGTATTGGGAGGGGGGGAGGGGAGGGAGAGGGAGGGGGGGGAGGGGGGGGGAGTCCCCGAGCCCCGCCCCCCCCCGATCTCCCGAGGCTCCCCCCGCCGATCTCCCCGAGGCTCCTCCCCGTTCTCCCGAGGCCCCCCCGATCTCCGTAGCCCCCCCGATCTCCCGAGCCCCCCCCCGATCTCCCGAGCCCCGCCCCCCCCGATCTCCCGAGCCCCGCCCCCCGATCTCCCGAGCCCCGCCCCCCCACGATCTCCCGAGCCCCGCCCCCCCCCGATCTCCCGAGGCTCGCCCCCCCCTCCACCCCGAGGCTCGGCCTCCCCCCGAGGCTAGCCCCCCACCCCCCCCCGATCTCCCGAGGCTCGCCCCCACCCCGATCTCCCGAGGCTCGCTCCCCGATCTCCCCGAGGCTCCCCCCCCCCCGAGGCTCGCCCCCCCCCGATCTCCCGAGGCTCGCCCCCCCCCCCCCGATCTCCCGAGGCTCGACCCCACCCCCCCCCCGAGGCTCACCTCCCACCCCCCCCGATCTCCCGAAGCTCACCCCCCCCCCCCCGATCTCCGGAGGCCCGATCTCTGGAGCCCCGCCCCCCACCGCGAGCCAGCTTCAAGAGCAGAGAGACCCCGCCCCCCGCCCGAGCCGGCTTCAAGAGCAGAGAGAGAGACCCCCGCCCCCGCCCGAGCCGGCTTCAAGAGCAGAGAGAGAGAGAGACGCCGCCGCGCAACCTACCGCGTGAGGCCGGGCCGAACTCAAGTCGCGCGCGCTGACTCCTGCCCCACCCGCCTTTATTAAGATGGCGGCGGTAGCGGCGCTCGGCTGAGGCTCGCCCCTCCAGCCTTCACAAAGATGGCGGCGATCGGAGGCCGATTGTTGACTGGGGCCGGGAGGTGGCCAGCTCGGGCGTGGGTGCGGAGGAGAGACCGAGGCTTCGAGGCCTACCTGGAAAAACAGGGAAGGGTAGGAAAATTAATGAGATTAGATAAAAGATTTAGAAAGTAATTAACTTTTTTTTAAAACAATATGGCCTAGAAATTCGCTATCGCCGCGCCAGGTCTTTAGCGCCCGAAAGTTAGCGCACGCCCGGATTCCCCGTAGCGCCCGCCTGAAATTCAGTTGCAGCGCCCCAAGACGGAGGCGGGCGCTATTGCAGGGTTTGGCCGCCTCCGTTTTGGGGCGCTGAAAGTCAATTTCAGGCGTCCAGCTGCCGCAGCGCCACCCGATGCGGTGCGGCAGGCTGGGGTACTGCAGGCCTCCTCCTTCTCTTAAGGAGGAGCTGCCTGCAGCCGTGAGATCGCCGCTGGATTCCCCCCGGCAAATGAGCCCGGCACCACGGAGAAGTGCCGGGCTCGCGGGGCTCAGAGACCAATGCCGCGGGGGGGGGTGATGTGGGAGTCCGGGGAGGAAGGTGCGGCCAGGCGGCCGCCGGGAAAGCGGCCGGCCGCACCTCCACCTTTACGCCCCGGCCTCTCGGAGCTGCAAGGCCCCGTTTTACAAACGCTCTTTGCGCCCGCTACGGGAGAGGCAGCCGCAAATGAATTTGGGCGTCGGGCCGGCATCGCGTTGGAACCAGGGCGCGGCGCACACCGATGACGTCATCGGTGCCGGCGCAGCGCTACCGGCTAACGCCACCATTTGCGCTACACTGAATTCCAGGCTACCAACAGCGCCGGCGCAAAAGACCTCTTTAGGCGCTAAGTGGGCGCTAACACCACTGAATTTCTAGGCCTATGTGTTTTAAAAGCAACGTTTTTTTTATAGACGCAGAAAGTGGGAAAAAGAAAGGAAATGTTTGGAATCAAGATGGCGGCGACTCACCTCGGTTCAGAACGATAAGGCCCGCCCACACACGCACCGATTAGTCGACCGTCAGGTCACCAAAGCACAGGATTGGTCAATCGCCCCGTCTTTCGACCGTAGGAGGGCCCGGCCGCACGCGCCAGGAACCCGGCGTACGATTGGTCGACCTCGAGGTCACTCTGTCGCTAATGAGCGGGATAATGAGATGCTAATGAGCGGAATGTTGAACGTTTTTTGGATACCGCGGGCGCGATTTTTGTCCAGACGAAACGTAAATACGCTTACGACCGTTTCGGAACGGTAAGCTTTCTTTCGACGTAACGCACGCGTAGGTACGCTCTGTAAATTTCGAGCGCATAGCCGGACAGACGCACATGTGAGGACAGACAGACAGACAGATAGACAGACAGACAGAGAGATCGATCCGTTTATATATACAGATAGAGACTAGCTGAAGTGCCCAGCGGTGCCGAGGGTCTTTTGAGGGCATGTTGTTGTTGGAAGAGAGAGAGAGAGCGACTGGGGGGAAGAGAGAGAGCGACTGGGGGGAAGAGAGAGCGTGACTGGGG